>NC_054878.1:30703522-32006022 GCF_018320785.1 Cheilinus undulatus
AATGGTTGGAAAATTTAGTGAAATGGGATTTAAAAGTGGGAAAATATGGTTTAAACTGGCAAAGCTTTGTTAACCAAGGTAGAAAAACCAGGAAAAATGGGCATAAAAAATGATAAAGAGGGGTTAATACTGGCAGTAATGGGTCAACTGAGGCAACACTAGGTGGAAAGTGGCAAGAATTGGTTAAGAAGTGGAAAAAACAGGCAGAAAAAGTGGTGGAAAGGTTATGAAATTGACACAAATGTGGCAAAAAGGGAAAGAAATGTGTTAACATTGGCAAAAATAGGTGAGCGAGAGTGATGACAATGGGTTGAAATTCAGCAAAATTGATGTAAAGTGGCAAAAATGGGTAAAAAGTGGCAAAAATGGGTCCAAATTGTGCAATAATTATGAAAAGTGCCAATGATAGTGGCAAAACTGAGTCGTTACAAAGTTGCACCAATAAATTCTTTCACCAGTATAATCCAATAATAGTTTGACACACTTTTTAGCTCCAAAAATGAGATGACAGTAAGCCAGGGCGCTAGCACTAATGCTGAAAAATACATATATCATCAATAAATCATAACTGGGTAGGGCCTGTTATCTGGGTTTGTCAAAGGCCCAGACAGATCTGTGGGCAGGCCTGTGTGCAGACGTACTTTTTGAAGCATTTTTGAACACTACTTTGATTTCAGCATTAATCTCACACAATGACCATGTTTTTGTTTTATGTTTAACTAATTGTATTCATATATTTTCATAAAAATTGGTAAAATATTCTGTTTGAAATCATCTATAAAATATTCTTAGTTTTTTTTAGGCATCTGGCGACCCTCTCTCAGTGTCTCGCAACCCCCATAGGGGGCCCCATCCCCACGTTGTGAACCACTGATCGACAGTGAGTGAGGGGGTTCATAGAATCATGTTGTCTAAAGACAGTGATTGGACTTTTGTGAATCATCTGCATAATTATAGTAATTCACCAGTATTTATCACAGATTAAATGAAGTAATTAAGTGATTTCTGTTTGGTTAAATACTGATGCCACTTCTATGAAAACTTCATGTACATATCTGATGCTTTAACAGTTTATATGACAAGTCTGAAAGTCAAGAGCTGTACCATGTTAGTTTGTCACATTAAAGAAGAAACATGAAGGTTTGATCTGGTTTTGAAATAAATTTTCCAAACAGATTTAAGAGCCACATATCTTTATAGTGATTAGCTAAAGTAAAGCGAAGTAAATGAAATACAGAGAAATAACTGATCCAAAGCTTTGTATTGACAAAACTTGAAGGAAGTTATTTCAGTTTCACACTGATGACTGAAGAGCAGGCTGATGTGTGCCTTCAGGCTCTGCTTTGTGTACTTAAAGTCAGGTCTATTATAAATGTCAGGAAACTCGATTTATGACCGCATATAACTGTCCGCAGTCCACATGTCTTTAGGACATGGTATGGATCTCTGTCGAATCCAAACATTGCTAATTGAAGCAGATATTAGTCTGTTTTTCCCTGTTTTCATCCATGTCCCACTGAGCAGTCAGCAGTGTCTTAGACTGAGCAGGGGCGTAGCTGGTAAAGGGGGGCCCTAGAAATAATATTACATAGGGCCCCCCTTAACCAGCTAGCCAAGCAACAAATGTTGCGTCATTTTATCTATGCATTTTAATGTATTTTTGAACCATAATTTCCCCATTTATGAGCAATATTTTTACTATGGTTGAATTCAGTTTACTTGCATTATTTGCAGCGTTGGACTACACCATTTAGACATTTTTAAGGGAGGAGCATGGAGGCCCCCCAGTATTGTATTTTACTCTATTCAATAATGACACTAATTTCTAAAAAAAAAGGAATAAAAACATACTTTCATTGCAGGCTCCACAAGGGCCCCTCCCTATTACGGGCCCAGGTTATCAGTACACCCCCCGCTTCACCCATGCGACTGAGCAGTCGTGTTATGCAACCTCAGTGCATGATGGGTATTTTAGAGATCTGCCATGAGCTGAAGATGATTGTTGGTAATCAGTTGGTTCCTCACAACCTCCCATTTCATTTTTAGTGTCTTATTTGGCTGTCTATAAGGCAGAAGAGTCATAAATGTCATCTGACAATCATCTCGATGCAAATTCAGCCATAAATCTAAAGAAACTGACCGTAGCTAATCTTGTCAACTGGTATGTGTACACTCAATGCATGTGTGAGCGTTTCTCTGTGCATCTTGGGTAATGACTGTGAAATATTTGCATGCAGCACGAGTGTCCTCCTGGTTTACTGCTTGTTTTCTGTCCTGGCTCGTTGCTCCGCAGTTCGTCAGCTCGGCTCACACAGTGGAGGGTCTGAGCGTCTATGAGGCCTGATGGCCTGAGGACCTGTTGGTGGAGGTCAGTGAGTACAAGAGGCGACAGCTGTAGAAACGCTGGGAGCCCGGTGCAGCATGAATACTGGCGATTATAGCCAGCATCACACACACAAACACTCACCACACTCACACACAGCCATCAGATCCTTATCTAAAGGATACATTGTTTAGAGGTTGTGGAGCACCGCCTCACAGGATGTAGACAACTGTTAGAGAGTGAGTCTGTGTGCGTGCTGCATGTGATTGTGTAACACATGATCAAAAAGGTGAGGCCTTGTGTCCCACTTGAGACTTTTATGGGTCTGCAAAGTGTGTTTCACTTATGCCAGTCAATGTTTGCTCTCTCATGCCTCTCTGAGGTGCTGATGTGGTTTTATAGTTTACAGGAGGTTGAAATAGCCTCTGTAAGTCAGTGTGTGTGATCATCGCTGCTGCTACAAACCCAGGATTTCTCAAATTAACAGTGGACAACTGCACTGCACTCACTCTACATCAGCTGGGCTTTCATTTTGAAATGAGTCTTATGCAATGCCTTTAGTTTGCTGCCATTCCAGATTCAAAGATGCTCCACAAATAAATAAACGGCCCAAATGTGTTGCTATATATGGAGTTTAAAGACAGTTAAAACATAATAAGAGCAACTTTTGAATGAGAATTGTAATATTATCTGGCAGCTCTTATAGTGCCTATAAAAAGCATTCACCCCATCACCTGAGTGCAGTGGATGTGTCTCAAGGGGTTTTAGTATAAAGACACCTGTGTCAGTAAGGTCCAATCACTTGTTAATCAGTAGTCCTGGCTGCCATTACACCATTAAGATAAAAGAACACCCCAAGCACCTCAGAGAGAAGGTCATTTAAAAGTATAAGTCAGGCAATGGGCACAAAAAAAATTCAAAGGCACTGAACATCCTCTGGAATTCAGATAAATCCATCATAAGAGATGGAAGGAAATTGGTACATGTGTAAATCTGCCTAGATCAGACTGTCCTCACAAACTAAATGACCATGCAAGAGGGAGACAAGTGAGAGAGTCCACCAAGACACCTATGACTACTCTGAAGAGGTTACGAGCTTCAGCAGCTGAGATGGGAGAGACTCTGCACATATCAACTGTTGCCCAGGTTCTTTACCAGTCAAAGCTTCATGGGAGAGTGGCAAAGAGAAAGCCACTGTTGAAGAAAACCCATTAAAGCCCCACACTACACATCACCACATTACATCATCTCCATCGTGAGGCAAGGTGGTGGCAGCATCATGCTGTGGGGATGCTTTCCAGCAGTCAGCCTTGGGAGACTTGTAAAGGTAGAGAGTAAAATGAATGTGGCAAAATATAGAAAAATCCTGGAGGACAATCTTATGACCTGAAGCACACAGCAAAACCTGCACAGAAATGGTTAAGAGACAACAAGGTGAATGTCAAAGCCCAGACCTCATTCCACTAGAGAGTGTGTGGCTGAACTTGGAAAAAAAGGTTTTTACTTTAATCCTGTGCAAGCTGACAGAACTTGAGCAGTTTGCAAAGAAAAGTGGAGTAAAATTGCAGTATCCACATGTGCAAGCCTGATCAAGACCTATCCACACAGACTCAGTGTTATGATAGCAGCCAAAGATGCATCTACTAAATACTGACTTGAAGGGGGTGAATATTTATGCAGTCACTTACTTTAAATTACGGATTTTTATTTGGCATTACTTTGTAGAAATCTGTTTCTACTTTGACATTAAAAGGTCATTTTTGTATATTTTTTAAGGATCAATTATATTGAACACGATTGATTATAAAATCAATACAGGGGTTAAACATCCACGGTGGTGAATACTTTTCTCAGGCACTGTATAAAGATGATGATGATGATATGTAGACATTAACACATAAAAAGAGCACGTTCCATAAAAATGTGTTTTGGGGGTGAAACTCAGATTATATAGTTTTATTGTTGATTTAATGAACATACAGATTGAAAATCTAGGACTTGTTTTGTAGGGTTTACTGAATGCTTGCAAAGACATTTGACAAAGTTTTCAGGAGCTGAGCATCTTGTAAAGTCCTGGTTCTAAAATCTCCCCTGGTGCAAATTCAGAGAAAATCTCTCATAAGGTTTTTGGGTTCTGGGTGGACAGAGCTGGAAACATAATGCCTCTGGCTCTGACTATCCTTGGCACAGAGACATAAAAACTTCCCCTCTCTATCTTCAACCCATTAGTCTTGCTTTATAGCCTTTACTGACTTTACCACCTACTGTATACCTAGTAATTAAAGATCCCAGTTTCCTGGATCAGCTGAATCACAGGCAGCACTTTTCATTGAGTGATTCATAAATTATAGCATTTCCCCCATGTAGTTTTCATTGCTCGCAGCAACAGATTAGTCAGTGTTGAATTAATTACAGACATGCAGATATCAAAACAGCTGTAAATCATAACACACAAGAGCTTTTACAGAAGCTCTAAAGCTGACCTTCTAATTTTGCAGTGTTGTTACATTACTAAATAACCAGTGAAACTCTATAATATGGTATACAGTTACTGTATTCATGTAAAGCCTTTCTTTGGTGTGGTATTTTTGAAGGTGGAATGGATCTGTTGTATGTTATTATCTTTAGTGTGGCAACATGATGAGACTTATCAAAACTGTATAAATAACTCTGTATAGAGCTGATAGTGTATTCTCCAACACTGCACTATTTTAAGTGAGTTAGTAATGTTACTTAAGTTTTGATTGGCACATTCTTACCCCCAAGTTATTGAAAAAGTCCTCTTAGTATTTAACTATTTGCTATAAATATTAGCATATTGGCTCCACTCATTGACTTGATTCAAAGATGGATGACATGTCTCCCCACTGTGGGCACTAACATATCAGGCATGTGATCACTGCCAAAGAGATCTATCTGTCTGTTTATCATTGTTGTCATGTTGGAAGAATAAATTTGCAAAGTGCCCTCTTTGGTGCCCTCTTAGTAGACTAAATTTAACAAAGTGTACTGTTTTGGTAATGTAATGGTAATGTCTGACGGAAAATAAAGTTAGACTTCAAAGCTAAGCCATAATGTGCACAAATGTCAGGATGCCAGAAAACAAAGTAGAGATAACTGAGACAATTTTAATGTAAAATAACTGAAAAATGCAAAAAAAAAAAAAAAAAAAAATAAAAAAAGAAAAGAAAAAAAAGGCAAAAGTAAGCAGAAAATGGCAACAAATGGGTTAGAAGTGGAAAAAAGAAGTGGCAAAAATGGGTAAAAATTGTCAAAAAGTGTTAAACCAAGTGGGAGGTAACAAGGGTTAAAAGTGGTAAAAACCAAGAAAAAATTGGTTAAATGATATGGAAAGATCAATAAGAATCAGCTAAATGGCAATAAAATGTTTAAAGTAGGAAAAAGGGGGAAAAAATGAGTGTTAAGAGTCGAACACTCACAAAAATAGAAAAATTTGGTAAAATAGGTTAAAAGTGGCAAAAAAAAAAAAAAAAGAAAACTAGATCAAAACCCAACAAGAATGGGTTAAAAGTGGCAAAAAAGGCCAAAAATGTGCAAAATATAGCAAAATGGCCATAATGAAAGCAGCAAAAATGAGGGTTAAAGTGGCAAAAAAATGGAAATAATGGGCACGAAGAAGTAGAAAAAATGGCTGTTATGTGGTTGAAAAAAAATGGCAAAATAACCTAAGGGTGAAAAACAAGGGCAAAAAAAAAAAAAAAACCAGCAAGAGTTGATTAAACATGGCAAGTGCCAGACAGAAATGTCAAAAATGAGCAGGTGGCAAGACAGGGCCCAACAAAAGAGTTAAAATCAGCAATAAGATGTATCAAAAATAGGCAGAAGACCTGGTGAAGAGGTAAAAAGTAGCACAAATATAATTCCAACATCAGAACCCAATAATAATTTGACACACTTTTATGCTCTAAAATGAGGTAACTGTTAGCCAGGACACTAGCACCAATGCTACAACACACACAGATTGATGAACATAGATTGTTGAACCATTCACTGGGTTTTTGAGGGGCCCAGCCAACTCTGTGGACAGGCTTACTTATAGGACAGCAACTTTTATCTCAGTAAGGGGAATTTTATTTGTTGCCAGGTAAACAAAGAAATAGAAAACACAGGTGCATACCAGGCGATCCCTGAAACCAGCTTGAAACATTAAAACAAATAAACCAGCTAATCAAATGACAAAAGGATGCTAAGAGTATCTAAAACCAACTTTTGAAACCTTGATCAAAACAAAATTCAAACTCACAGAGGCTTAAGAGGTGAGCATTCAGTCGTAGTTGTGTCCTGAACGGCTTCTAAACAGGTTCTTACAGGATCATATTTCAGCACCTTCAGCCGCTGACTTAGCTGCCATATTTGACAACTTGCTGGCTGGGATGGCTATATATATCAGCTTCAGTCCACAACACTGGTGATGCAGTAACACTCTCCCCAAATACAGTGGATGCCAGCATTTACAGAGAAGCAGAATCACTGTACAAATACTACTGTACACAAACCCTTCAGTCCCTGTCTAGACAGATGCTGGAAAAGACAAAATCATACAGGTAGCCTGTAGTCATGCTGAAAAATGCCCTGGAACCCAGTGCACTCGGCATTACCTCATGACCTGTTTCCCTTTACTGAAGGGTATTTTGGTCCCTTAAATGCCAGACCCCAGGCTCTTAGGGAGGGACAGGGGCCACTGACCTGGATGCCCAGAGAGGTGTTGCAGCTGGGACGGAGCTCTGCAGAGACGCTGCTGGTGTTTGTTGGGAGCAGCTGTTGTGTGTTAGACTGTCAACACAGCAATGAAGGACGGGTTAAATCTGGCACAAAGAGTTTTGGTTGATACCGCTTGGTTTTACTTAAGATTTAAAGCATTCAGAGAGTTTGTGTGATACAGCAAGAATTTGTTACCTCCCAAATTTGTGTGATTGGTGATTAAAAAGTTGACCTTTATTGAAGGTTCTTCTGAGGTGACAACCACCCAGATATCTGACATTGATTACTTTGATGTTCTGAGCATTTCAGCACCATGCAAGCCTCACTAGCATGCCAGAACACTGGCATTCGCTTCTAACCCTTCGTCACCACCATCATCATCAGGGTCTTGGATCTCTGAGCTTCCCCATGTTCTCGTTCTCATGGGAACCTCACTGCCTTTCAATGAGCCGCCTGGTTCACCTCTCAGCACTGGCTGCTCTGGGGTTAACTCCAGAGGTTAGAGGTCCCAGGATCACAGGCTCCACAATGCCTCAGATTGTTGATTGTTGATGCTAAGGCCAGCACTAAGAGGAGGGGCAGGGCTGTGTGTATAAATGTTTGTGTGTGTTTGCATTACCTTGATTGTGTGCTTATTAATGCATTTGTGCATATGAGCTTTATGAAGTGCACGTATAAGGGCCGGTTTTTCTGCATGCATCCTGGTATGTTTACATGTGCAATCATGCATACCAGATCATTGTAGTTAAAGAAAAAAGAAGGAACCTGATTGGCCGGACCACCGTGGCAGATGAAACTTGATGGACTGCAGGCTCTCTAAGCTCCTGTTGATGGGGATTTGGAGGCCTGTCTTTGAGGGGGGAAATTCAATTTCCTCCCCCTGCTCGCCGGCGCTGTTTGGATAGCTTGGCCCCGGGATTGGAGCGGGGTGTGTGACACTCCAGATTACCCAGTCACTGAGAGTCTGCTGAGAAAGTGGTGTCTGATGTGCAGCGTGCCATGACTCAACACAGGAGGAATGTGGCACAGCAGAGAGCTGTCAGTCAGTCTGTCAGCCCGCCTCTGCGTCTGTCAGTCCTTTCATTTCCACTTCTTTGACGATTTTTGAGTGTGTTACAGCATGTTTGCACAAAAGAATGAATGCTTTTATTGGTATGGAGCTTGTTAGGGCAGTGTTTATGCAAATCAAACCTTTATTGACAGATGTTTTATTGATTGATATGATCAATACTTATGTTAAACAGTTCATGTGTATAAAATCAATGTAAGGATTAAGTCAGTTCAATGTTAAATCATCTCATTAGACTGTTTATCCAGAGTATTTTGCTTTTCAGTGAGCACTAACTGTGATTACAATGTTATTTTGTTTTTTAAAAAAGGATCAAATCAAATTTGTCTACTAAAAGGTTTGTAACCTTTTTGTAATGTGTCTGAAATACAATAATTTGTCTATCTTGGCATTGAAATGGTGCTGGAACTGATTATTTGCCATCATTTGTATAAAACCACTTTGCAGAGGTGGGTAAAATCCACAAAAGCTTCATTTCTAACTCATTTGAATATTTAATGTAATGACACTTTTATGGGCTGTGTGGTGTTTTCTCAATCAAAGAGGAAAAAAGGAAAACTGGGCATGCACCACTGGCTGTATGTTAATGTGGAAGAAGCATTTTTGTTTCCTTCTGATGTACAAAAGTAAAGACAAAATGCCCCTGTGACAGGTGCTGACATATTGACATGAACAGAGAGGAGAAGGCCTGTGGAAGTGTGAAAGTAATGCCACACTGCTTCTGCTAGCAAGCACAATTAACTTGCAGATGTAACATCAAAAATTTCTCGGGTTGGTATAGTCTCCTGAGGAACAGATTCTTGAGTCGGGTTATTGCGGATACTCACATTCATGGACAGCTCAGTTATTTTATTGTCATGTTTTCTTTCACCATTTCTTCTCGACTCTTCTGTGTACACCTAAGTTAGCCCTGGAGTTCCGCAAGGCTCTGTGCTTGGACCAGTATGCTTCTTCTAAGTAAAATCATGAGAAATGGTCAATAAGTTTTTTCTGTTATGCAGATGACATTTAACTCTACATATCGATGAAGCCATGATCCAAGCTCCACCCATAGTGATTTCAAATTTGGGGGGGATGTGTGAGCAAATGTTCCCATCATACCCTCTGACAGTGTACTCTGATGTGTTTGGATGTTTCCTGTTGTACAGTGATCCCTGCAAGAATTGCCGTTGACATGTTTCTGGTGGACTGGTATTTTCGTAGGGTTGGGTGTCAATGCCTAAATGGGGCCTGAATCAAGGTTATAATAGTTTTGGGATTTTCATGAGGTTTTATTTTCATTTGGTTTTCACTTCTGTGTTCAATTTCAGGTTTGTTTTAATTAGGTTTTACTGCTGGTTTGTTAGTTTAATTTAGTTCTTATTTAGAACAAATGCTTCGTTTTAGTTTAGTTTTTATTAGTTTTAGTGTTAGTTTGAGGTTTTTTGGATACATGTCAGGGCTAAGTGAACGTTATACATTTTTAAAAACATATTCAAACAGGCTTCTCTTCACTTATCATTTTATTTATTTAAAGATGATGTTTGATTACGACTCCAGGTATAAAAGTACCACTGTGTGAAGTCTTAACCAATCAAATCAGGCCATTATACACTCCCCAGACTAGGGTGTATGTGCCAGTAGGTATTGTTGTGTCAAATACTAAAACTAAGGATATATCGTCTCTAATTTTATTTTATCTTAGTTAGTTTTGTAAGTGCACTAAACAGTTTTAGTTAGCTTCCATTTTTTGGTAAGGCTCAGTTTTGATTTAGTTTCAGCTAAGTAAAATGATTTTCACTTTTTAGGTTTTAGTTATTTAGTTAGTTTTAGTTAACTATGATAACCCTGGCCTGAATCATTTTTTAAGATAAAATTTTGTTTTTGAAGTTGGCAACTCAATAACAGCTGTCTCAGTATCACACATGATTTGAAATAAGATGCCAGTAGAACATACAAGTAAAGGAAACAGGTTTGACTTCACATAATGTTCTTGCCTTTCCTTTGGAGTGGCTGGGGTTGCATTGGGATGGTGAGTAACTGAAATGAAGCACTGAAATCTGTCTTGTAGTTTGGTACAGTGTGTTGGTTCTGGTTTTATATTTGTAATGGATTTTGATACTCACCTCTGTTTTAGATGTGTGACACATTCGCACCATGAGTGAAGTTATCCACCGAGCTAGAGTTCCCACCTTTAGGTGACTTTAGGGGTTCCTCAAGGACGCGCAGTGCATCAGCATGCATTGCCTTGCTATAAGGTTGATTCTCTGCTTTGTTCTTGCCAGAGGAGACCCACCTTGGCACAGACTTTTAAGAGTTACTACAGCTCTGTCATATCGTCAAATATCAAAGACTTCAAACGAGTAGTTTAACCATATATAATGTGGAACAATATAGACACTTTTAAAGTGTTAAATTTTACCCTTTATGAGTTTAATGAGTTTGTCTTCAAAAATATTATTTTGGTTGTGACATCTTTACACATCATGACATTTATTTACGTTCATGTAATCGTTTTTACATTGCTTTGCTTACTTGTGTTTTTTGTTCTGCCCATTTCTCCAAGGATTTCAAATTTAGATTTGTATTTTAACAAACAGGATGTTTTTGAGTTTAGAAGAAGGTAGGGTTTGTAACGTATTCTGCCACCAGTCAGCAGTGAGAAATCTGTTGGCTTCACTTCGAGGCTACTGTTGCCCCGTCCTTCTTCATATGCTATCTATTGTATGGATGCAGTGGATGAATCTGTTCACCCCAATCTTTTATAGGCTTTTTTCTGTAAGCCCCCTAGTAAAATGTATCTAGGGTGAATGCAGCAGATTTTAGTCTCATTTTGCCACCTTATACCCATTCCTACTTGTGTTGGTTGACAACATACCGTTTTCCATCGTTGTGTTTATTGTGGACACTTATTTTCACATGCTAAAGTGATGTTAATCCTGGAACAAGGTGTTGCAATTGCCTAAAAATTTCAGGTGTTCAAGCTCGAAAGGGGTTATGGAGTTCCTAACCAGTCACTCATTAACTCATCTCCACTTACTGCAAAGCAAAGACACCCTCCATTTAAATCTGAATACTGAGCACCCAGTGAGCCTTGCATTGACTGATATGTGAGATGCTGCACTGAGCATGCACAAACACACAAACAAACATACATACAAATCCTGCAGGAGGTTGTGTTCCACCTCATCAGGAATGTCAATTACCTCTGCATTGTTTGTCCTGTTGTTGTTTGTTTGTCTGGCCTGGTGGAAAGCCACGATAGGGATCAGGAAGGCGGTGCGGCGTCAACGACACTCGAGCTGTTCACCTCCTCATTACCGTCAACTATCTCTCTCTCTCTCTCACACCTCGCCGTAAAGTGGAGGAATGCCTTTAAAGCCTCATCCAATTTTACTGGAGCGCTGACCACTTCATCACACGCAGATGTTGCTGTGTGGGGTTGGAGAGCTTGCGTGTGCTTCCTGGGTCACAGAAAGTTATTGTTCTTGGAAAAACCCTCTTGATGGAGATGTGGGTTGCCTGAAGTCTCATATTTACTGCCAGAGAAGGAACAAATAAGCAGAAGGAAACAAAAACAGGAAGAATAAAAGTCAAATGAAAGGTACACCTGTAATAAAACATACTGGCTAAAATGGGTTTCAGTTGACATTAAAGGAAGAAGTTAGAATGAAAAAGGAAATTTGATTAAAAAAGAGGCCTTGCACGATGGATTTGCGACATGTCCTTTGTAAAAACGTGACTAACAAAAGTCATTATTGGTAGCAGCACATGAAGAACATTAAAGAACATAAAAGTTCAAATAATCAGGTCATGGCTGTTTATAAAGCAGGTATTTTATGACTGTTGTATTCATGACTCAGCCAGTGTGAGTCAAAGGCTAGAGCCAACATGAATTTGATTTTGTCAGTAATTTTTGGAATGAAGCTCGACAGAGAAAGCAGATCAAGAAGTGTTCTCCGGTTGCATACTGCCAGCCTATGTTGAGACGGTTTCATCTATGCCGTAAAGATACAGAAATAAATAAGACAGTCTTAGAAAAGGCATGAGCTTTAAATGCAGTTATCATAGTTAAATGCCTAAAAAGACAAACAAAAGATGGAATTTTTAAATCAAATTTCCTTGGAAGATTGAACTGCTCTTTTTTAAAGGAACTTCATCTGACCTTTTAGCTGAGATTTGCAGAACTCATGCCTCAAGGATGATTATTTGATACGATCAAAAGTCCTGAAACAACTATGTGATAGAGATTGCCATGAGGATGTTTTATCTTAAAGGACAACAAAGACATACATTGCAATTAAAGGTATTTACCCCTTTTTATTGATTTTATAAATTAATCATGGTCAATGTAATTTAGATTTATTTGACTGCATAAATATTCACCTCCTTTAAAGTGAATGACCGAACTCAACAGGGGTCTAGCCAATTGATTCTAGAAGTCTCACAATTAGTATAAAGACACCTGTGTCTGGAAGGTCCAGTCACTGTTAAATCAGTATTCCTGGCTACCATTACACCCAAGCAACTCAAAAGTACAAGTCAGGGGATGGATACAAAAATTTCCAAGGCACTGAACATCCCCCAGAGTTCAGATAAATCCAGAAATGGAAAGAATATGGAACATGTGTAAATCTCATCAGATAAGACCATCCTCAAAAACTGAGTGCAAGAAGGAGACTAGTGAGAGAGGTCACCAAGACGCCTATGACTACTCTGAAGGAGTTACAAGCTTGGGCAGCCCTGTGGGAGTCTCCGCATCCATCAACTGTTGCCTGGGTTCTTCAGCAGTTAAAGCTTTATAGAAAAGTGGCAAAGAGAAAGCCACTGTTGAAGAGAACTCATACTAAATCTGGATTGGAGTTTGCCAGAAGGCATGTTGGAGACTCCATGGTCAAGTGGGAAAAAGTTGCTTGGTCTGATGAGGCCAAAATGTTGCTTTTGGGCCATCAGACAACATGCTATGTTTGGCAGACACCAAACACTGCACATCACCACAAACACACCATCCCCAGTGTGAAGCACCATGGTTGCAGCATCATGCTGTGGGGATGATTCAGTCTGCAAGAGAACTACAGCATGGGAGAAGATTTATTTTCCAGCTGAAGCATACAGCAAAAGCTACATGGAAATGGTTTAAAGATGACAAGGTGAAAGGTCTGGAGTGGCCGAGTCAAAGCCAGGACCTCAATCCAGTAGAAGATTTGTGGCTGGACTTAAGATGTGCCATTCATGCATCCCTGTACAACCTGACAGAGCCTGAGCAGTTTTGCAGAGAAGAATGGAGTAAAATTCCAGATGTGCAAGGCTGATTGAGACCTATCTACACAGTCAGTGCTGTGATTGCAGCCAGAGGTGCATCTCCTTCTTGACCATCTACTGTGCTTTTGCTGTTTGGAAATGGTCTACTTTGTGGAGACATAAAACTGCCAGGCAGTAGGAATATCTAGTTAGAACCAGTTGTATGGTATGGTAAGAACATCTGTTACGTTACTCTCTTTTACTGCTTTGTATAATCTTAAAGGCAGTTAACAAAAATATGTAGATTGGTATGGTTAATGAGCTAAGGCATCAATCTATATCCGTTGTTTCCTGTACCTGTTGTTTTAATTCTAAAAAAGCATTATCTTAATGATTAGGAGCTATATATAACTTTAAAAAGGAAGAGGGATTTCCTGACAAACTTAGATTACTTAGTAGTGAAACTGTCCTAAAGCTGCAGCTTTGGTGGGTTTATTCAAGGACAGTGTCCTCGGTGTTTATATCCTTCCACTTGTTCCGCTCTCTACCAGCTAACAGAATGCCCACAACCGCCATAGTCACTCGCCATCCATCCATCCCTCAGTTCTCTTTTCCTCTGTCACCCTAAACCCCGACACATGTCTGGACATGCCTCCATCCCTCAGCTCTGCTGGGTTTGGGGTTTTCTACAAAGCAGGGAAGAGAAAACATAAAGGGCAGTTTGTTCACTTTTTGGCAGCTGGAACAGTGTGATGAAAGGTTAAAAGCAATACCAAGTGCACCAAATGTTGTCTTTTACCACTGCCATGCATGCTGTAGAGAGATGCAGGCAAGAAAATCGAGTCAATTCAATCAAAATTAAGTCCATTCATGTTAATTGTTTATGCAGATGACATGATTATCCTTGTTTCTCTTCTTTCTCGTTGTATTCAGGGTCGAGACGTGGCCTTCGAGTGGCTATTTAAGAGTATTTAGATGACTGAAGATGAGCTCCTACTAGATAAGATGTGACTGAGGATAAGAGGCGTTTGCTTTGTCTAAGATTGGCAGCTCCTCTCCTCTCCTCTTTTTTCCCCATCCCATTTGTCTTCTGTCTCATTTCATCGGTTCCCCTCCTGTAACTAATCAGGTGTAAAGCACAAGTTTGGGCAGAAACCGGATGCCACTGGTGTTTCAAATATCCTTCACACCTCATGACTTCTGTTTCTGCTGGGCCATGAGAAGGGGAGAGAGAGAAACAGATATGAAGGCTTTCAGCACGTCTTCAAGGCTTATCTGAGTCTTTGATCTATATTGGTTTATTTGGGTGTATATCAATCAGCCTGCACCAACCCTTCTCCATGTCTTCCGGCCATGACTTCCTGTCCCAGATTAGTCCTCCATCCTGCCCACCTCGGTGGCTCACGATGCAAACGGCGCTTCAGGATCACAGGTCAGAGGGCGAAGGGTCGAGCAAAGAGTGTTGTAACGATGTCCAGACTTAGGGCAACTGACCACTGCTGTGTATGTGTATGTGGAGGTGGTTAAATGGTTGAAAGGAAACTGTCCATCAATGGGAAATCTGAAAACAATTTGACTGCATTAAGGCATTTAAAGCGTCTCCACTGATTTCCCCACTGGCCACTCGTCACTGCCACACACACACGCACACACAGCGTGTGAAGAGGAGGAGGAGGAGGAGGAGGAGGAGTGCACAGAAGGCCTTTCACAATTATGCATTCACTTGTCTGCTTGTTTCTTCATTTACACATTTGTTTATTCATTTATTCATTTGCTATTGACTTGGTTTTGATCCAGCTGTCATCTGCCTGCAAACAGATGAACTGTGACTTTTGTTTGCAAATGTATCTGTGTGTACATGTATCTGCATGAGGATGGTCACAATATCAGGCTTTAACTATACATTACTCGTGCAAATCATTACCTTTAACCAAAACACAAGTTTTAGGTAACTTCTTGTTTTTAATTGCCACACATGCAAACAAACTCCTGCAGACCATATAAAATGGACTAATATGTTGCAATGGCAGTAAACATTTAAGTGCAATTTAGACAGTGTCTCTTCCTCTATTAGCTCCTCAACTCCTCTGCTCTCTGAATGTGAAACTGAAAACAAAGAAATTTAATATTTGCAGCTTTGAGATGCCAAATCTACTTCAGAAATCTAATTTTTTGCTGGCCTGTTATGAATAGACTAAAGCTGGACATATGACACTTCAACCTGTTAATGGTTGATAAAAATAGCTGTAATGGTATTTTATGACATCACAATTTAGTGCACTAAACAAGGAGGTGTGAATGGAGAACAAAGGCAAGCCTCCACACTACAATCCAGGTTGCTGTATGCTCATCACTGTTTGCTAACCACTATACCAAAAAACAAATGATGAAGAAGCTAACACAACAAAACACATTAAGAAAAGTTACATACACTGTCAACATACAAGAAGAACAATACTTACAGCTTTTTATACCCCTCCCCAACTTCTCCACAGAGACGCTTAAGAAAACCCCTGAAGCACATGCACAGTTTCTGTTTCTCTCCTACCTGTTGGTACATCAACCAGTAGAAGGTAAACACAGCTGTGTCACTACATGTGTCGCCAGTCTGCGGAGCTAGTGAGATGACAAAGGACAGCATTGCACTGTAGAATCATCCGCATTATGTTGTTTTGTTTTCATCAAAACAGCTGTTTCTGTGCGACTTGACATGCCAGATAGACTGCTTCATTCATATTCATCTTGGAAACCTCCCAAAGCATTTGGGAAGGGCAGGACTTTTCAGAGAGGTGACGTTCCACGTCCCCAGAGCCAGCTTCAGCAGTCAAGGATCGGACCGCCAAGGTCCCTGCCCTCGGCCGCCGCCCAGCTCACATCGCTGGACCCCCTCCTGGAGCCACCCTGGATCCAGGAGGGGGTCCTGGTGTCCCACGTCCGGGCGAGGGGAGATTGGATTCCGTCCAGCGGTTCTGCCATATGAGGTTTTTGAGCCACACTTCGTCTGGTCCCTCACCTAGGACCAGTTTGCCTTGGGAGACCCTACCAGGGGCATGAAGCCCCCGACAACGTAGCTCCTAGGATCACTGAGACACGCAAACCCCTCCACCACATTAAGGTGGCAGGCAGATCGGTGCGGCGTCAGCAGTGATCAGGTCTTTGCATCGGTCTGTCGTGGTGAAGAAAGAGCTGAGTTGAAAGGCAAAGCTCTCGATTTACTGGTCGATCTACGTTCCTACCCTCACCTACGGTCACAAGCTGTGGGTTGTGACCGAAAGAATGTGATCACAGATACTGGCAGCTGAAATGAGTTTCAGGGTGTCTGGGCTCTCCCTTAGAGATAGGGTAAGAAGCTCGGCCATCCAGAAGAGACTCGGAGTAGAGCCACTGCTCCTCCACGTTGAGAGGAGCCAGATGAGGTGGCTCGGGCAGCTGGTCCGGATGCCTTCTGGGTGAGGTGTTCCGGACAGGTCCCTCTGGGAGGAGGCCCCGGGGAAGACCCAGGACACGCTGGAGAGACTATGTCACTTGGCTGGCCTGGGAACGCCTTGGGATTCCTGGGAAGAGCTGGACGAAGGGGCCTGGGAGAGGGAAGTCTGGGCTTCCCTGCTTAGGCTGCTGCCCTTGCAACCCGACCACGGATAAGTGGAGGAAGATGGATGGATGGATGGATGGATGGAGGACTTTTCAGAAATTTCTTGGAAGGTGATTGGATAGACTTTCTGTCATATTCATGATGAGCCACAATACGATGGTAAAAAGCCTCTAATATATGGGAAGTACATCTGTTTGACAACGAAAATATGTCACAATAAAAATTGCGCTACATATAGCCATTTAGCCCAAAATTGAGAATTGATGTAGCTACGCAATCAGGGATGTCAGATTACAGATGACAGATTAGGGGCTGTAAACAAGCTTTAAGAATGATGGGAGAGTGAAACTGTGCTACAAACTTAATGGGGACCTCTTTGAACCCCCTAAGCCCTAATAATCTTTTTTATTAACATTTAAGTTTGTGGTTATTTTGAAAAAGGGTTATCAAACCTCTAACTTGCGATACATTCAGTTTCCACTGATGTCATCTTCTTAACTTACACTCACTTGTATCATGTGTGATGCTTGGAAATAAGGGGAATTCTGGGAAAGATGTGAGAAGTTCTCCTTGCTTTGTGAAAAAAAAAAACTTTTTAGATGATTGAAAACTATAAAAATACCAAACAGATCCATAACCTAAATAGTGATATTTGATATTGCCATATTTTAAGTTTGAAAACTATATAACTATATCAATACCTGTCTTGAATTTTCTTTGGGAAAGTATCTATCTAATATAATCTGTTTTAATACCATGGCAGAACAATTAGAAGTATATACACCCTAAATTGGATCAGAAATTGTGATGCTATGATATCTTTGCTGATGTTGCAGATTTGACCATGGAATTTACCTGGAATTTCCGTAACCTACCTTTTTTTATGAAATAGATTTTTTAAAGCTTCTGTAGTGGCTGATAGTGTTGATCATTAAACTAGACGAAACTATTTCCTTTATAAAGGATTGGTTTTGAAAAGAATTGGAGGAAAAACATATAGCCTGAATTCAAAATGATTAACGGGTCATTTCTGTGATTTATAGCAGTCATGTGAGGTTGACAGAGGCTATAACTGAGGGGCCCAATCTCCTCATGGGCCCCCTAAAAATCTGGCAACGCCCCTGGTCATGACATTTAAAGGGCCAGGATAGTCCTGGTATGACTCAGTCCACTCTGTCCACATGTTTTCAGTGTATAAAATGTGTAGGAACACTTTCTTAATTTTTCCTTTTTGTATATGAATATATTCCTCTGTGTATCGTCCATGTTTATGTATCTCCACCCATGTTTAGCATACGCTCATGACTCAACCGTTCCAGTTTTACCACCGGGACAGTTTGTCAGCTTCTGCCCTCTCCAAACGAGGCCCTTTCTCCAAAACTCTCCAAGCCCTTGCCCTTGGCTGGCTGCAGCGGTTCCCATAAAGGAGCCTGCTGATGCCTCCTTTAATTGTAGCATGTAATCTGACTTAAACACAAGGCTGATAATAGCGCTGTCTATGTGGAGGTTAGGCCTAGAAAGGCTCCTGGTTCCTACCAGCTCTCTTATTATCCCCTCAGCCTCGGCCGCAAGGAACCATAGGGCCGACTCGCTCGTTTCAAGCGGTGCCAGTTACTCTGTGACTCATCTAGGTTGAGAAACATTTGAGGAGAATGGAGGCCCTGTTTTGGTGTGTCAGCGTGCTGCTTGTGGTTCCCTGACAGATTGCCGTGAGACATTGAAGGCGAATCTGCCTCCATGCTGTGTGAGTTTGGAAAGTACACACGCCTTCACCTCAAGTTATGCAGCTAAACCATACTCCCAGGGAGCTGCTGTGACTGCATATTTGAGGTGAACAGATGTAAAAAGAAACTTTTCAGCGTGAGCTATTCTTAAAGGCGGAGATGACATTTTTACAGTCTCTGCTGTGCTAAATGTGTTTCCCTTATACGTTAATATTAAACTCTCTTATTCAAATTAGAAAAATACAAGATGTGAATAATCACATCTATCCGATCAATTTGATACATTACAGGAAAAAAGTCAGACAGGTTTTATTACATATTCCTTTGGCACTAGTTTCAATGGGAGGGTTTTCTTGTCAAAGTCATGAATGTACCTTCTGTCTTTGGCTTCTTAGTAATGGGTTTGATCAGGAAAACAGGAAAAGGACAGTTCAACAGCAAGATGTGATTCATTCAGCAGCACATTTGCAACATCTGCAATTTTTTTAAGGACCCATAGTACTTAAATTGTGTTGATAAGTGTTCTCCTCCCCCCAAAAAGACAAAGTTGTAGGCTTTATGATCAAAGCTCAAAATCTAAACAGTCAGCACACAAAAAAAATGTCCTCTTAGAGTCTCTCATTTTAGACTGTGGTAGCATACGGACGACAATAACCATATTTCAACTCTTAGCCTTCATCAGCATCATAGACACAACAGAAAAGCCTTTTGTGTACAGGAACTACATCTGTTTGAAGAAAAAGAATTATTTCACAATAAAAGTTCTGCTAGAAAGAGCTGTTTAGCCCAAAGTTATGTTTGATTTTATGCATATTGTGGTTACACAATGTTTCATTCACCCTAAAAAAAAAAAAAAAAAAAAGCATATGCTGTATCTTAGTACATGGTGATACTTTGTTTGGTGGACTTACATTTTACCTTTCCTAACTACAGGGATGCTGAATTGGTTTTATTGGTATATCTTATCATTTATTGTAAAATATATCCTTTAGATGAGTTAAATTTAAAATTAAACAATAAATTATGAGTGGGATTTGTGCTTAAATGACTGGACATTGTAGTAATGTCCAACAGCACAAATATTTGGGCATGTACATCTAGGTTATCTCCTATCAAGGCTGCTCATAAGGGGGGTTTCTGGGAGCCCAGTCAAATGGGGGCTCATGTAGAACAGGAAAAGCATGATCCATTGTAAAGGAAAAAATGGGATAAAGCAGCAAATATAGGTCAAGATAGGAAAAAAGGGGCAAAAAGCTGGTGGTAAAAATGGTGAAGAGCAGTTAAAAAGTGGCAAAAAAGCATTAAAGGGGGCAAAAATGGGCAGAGGAAACAGTATGAAGAAGTCATGAAATAGCAAAAATTGGATAAAAGTGCAAAACAAGTTTAATGTGGAAACAAATGTGGCAAAATGGTCGGTACAGATGGTGAAAAGCAGTTAAAAAGTGGTCACAATGGGTTGAAGGTGGCAAAAGGGACAACAACAGGCAAAATTTGGTGGCAAATGGTGAAAAATAATAGTAATCATAATAATAATAATAATAATAATAATAATGCATTTTATTAATAGATACCTTTCAAAGTACTCAAGGTCACCTTACAAGAAACGTTTAAAACAAGAAAAATATATAAGTCTATACACAAGTTAGCAATAAATTAAAACAATGAATGTAGGTTGACTGAAAAAATAGAACGTGGCAAACGTGGGTTAAAAGGGGCCAAACTGGGCAGCTAAACTGGTGAAAGCCGTCAGAAATTTAAAAAAAAAATAAAAATTGGCCAAAAGTGACAAAATGGCTTATTTTGGAAACAAATTGGCAAAATGGGTGGTAAAAATTGTGAAAAGCAGTTAAAAAGTGGCCAAAATTGGTTTAATGTTGCAAAAGGGACAAAACGGGGTAAAAATAGGCAGTAAGAATGGTGAAAAGTAGTTAAACACCAACACCAAGCCGAGTGCATCAGGGAATATTCAGCACAAATGTCTCCAATCAATAGACATGTTTAATGCTAATCATCCACTCCGCCCCCTGCTATATCGATCCTCAGTCACAAGAATCAGAAGTACACCAGCTGTAGGTAGGATTAGATACGTGCACATGCAATCACACACTTTCATCAAACGTACACAGATTCAGCTTGTTTGATGATGGCAGGAGAAGCCCTTGTCTGTATTGATCCTTCGGCCTCTGAAGGACAAGGTCGTCGGGTCATCCGTCACAGAGCTGGAGGCGACAGTGACACACGCACACTTCAAACAGAACTGACGGAGCATGCAGTGAGCAGACAGAGTCTGTTAATGAGGGTCAGGAGGGAGTGTAGGTTGTGGTTAGGGCAGAGCTAACATTGTTAAGCTGCATTTGATCATGTTGGATGAGGTATCATGAAGGTTACAGGAGATAACGCTACTACAAAGGCAGCCTGTGCTGTCAGCAGGTTACAGGGGATTTCCTCACCTTTTACCCACTTATCAGACATCATCTGGTTTGAACTCTACAACTGATTAGACTGCAGAAATCACCAGTGTTTTTATTTGTAAAGCAGTGTTATCAATGTGTGATACAAGCAAGAGGCTCAGGGTCTAATGTGAGTAAAAACTAAGGTTCACAAAAACTGTGGTTCCATGATTGACCACTTGAAGCCTTGATTCAAAAGCAATTAATTCCCTGTAGAACCTCATGTTAAAATGCCAGACCAGAAGAAGTCTCTACAGGTTTTATATCACCATCAGACACATTTCAGGATATCCAAACATAATTAAGGCCATTTTCATCCATCATTTCCCATTGTGTTGCTTTCAGTCCTTGGTCCATTTTTCATTTAGTCTACCTCCTGGCTTGTTTTTTTATGTTCAGATTACAAAAGATGCTAATATAGAAGATGCAGAAACTGTAGTTCCTCTTATGTCTACTTGAGCATATTCCTACAAGAGTCTCGAGAGTTAAAGTGCCTCAGTTACAGCAGAAGAAATCATATTCACAGCCTGGCATAAGGGTAGCTTCTTTTCTACACCAAAAGAAAGCTCTTTAGAAGTCTTATTGGACCCAAAGGCCATAGACCAACTAAGATTTAAGAGCCATGCTTTCATATGGTCATTGTGGTCTGGGCTGTGTTTTATTCTAACAACTTGGGTTTCAAATCTGTTTGCTGATCAACACACGGAAAGCACTGTATTAAAAGCTTGCACTATGATTAGGCTGAAAAGCGATCAAAAAAAGACAAACATTTGAAATTGGGTAGATGTATTTTGGAAGAAACACTTGCAGCTTTGGAAAGATTTATGCCAATATTTACCAAGTCCAGATACTATATGACATGAAACGATACGATACAGTTGATAGGATA
Source organism: Cheilinus undulatus (assembly GCF_018320785.1). NCBI lineage: Eukaryota > Metazoa > Chordata > Actinopteri > Labriformes > Labridae > Cheilinus > Cheilinus undulatus. The sequence goes on from NC_054878.1 coordinate 30,725,512, forward strand.
TGATGCAATACTATATGATTTGATACAATACAAAATGATACAAAATGATACAAAATGATACAGTAAACTGTGATACAAAGTGTTGTGATGCAATACGACAAGATGCTATGTTACATGATGTGATGCAATACAATATGATACAGTATAAAATATTACAATATGATATGATATGAAATGATATGATACCAATTGATATGGCATGATAGAAAAACTTACATTACACTATGATAGGCTAGTATATGAAAACACTATATGATATGATACAAGATGACACGATACAATACGAAAAGATAAGATACAAGGTGATATGACTTGATATAACATCATACAAAAACACACATTACAATACAATTCAATAGGATATGATACGGTACAATACGGTAAGGTTTTAATTGATATGACTTAATGTGATGTGGTACAAAAAATGCGATGCGATACGATACGATACAACAGTACAATACGGTACTGTACGATACTACTTAACCTTTGGAAATGGTAGATACAGCACTGTGGTGTAATATGGTGAATACTTTAGGGTACAGATTGATATGACTTGAAATGACATGCATACAATACAATACGAAACAACATGATACAACTTAATATGACGTACAAATATGTTGTGTATACAAATATATATGTTACAGTACGAAACGGTACAACATGATAAATTACAAATTGTTATGATATGGTACCAAAGAATATGATATGATATGATACAGTTTGACATGACCCTTGGAAATGGTACAATGCAGTACTCTATAATGTAATGTGGTGAATACGTTATGGTACAAATTGATATGACTTGCAATTAGATGGTAAAACATATGACATGTGAATATGATATGATACGATACAATAAAGTATGATATAATATGACCCAAAGCCATATGACAGGAAGCAATATGTAATGATGAAATCCTAAATACAATGTAGAAGACTTTGGCCTCCCAGAAAAAAAAAACTAACCACGTTCAGCTTTCTCTTAAAAAGTCACCAAAGTCAAGTCTAAAAAGTCTTACTCTTAATTCTCTCTTTGTATTTAATGCCTCTCTTCATCTCTGCGTCCAGCTGCTGATGATCTGTCATATACCTCAATGGGTACCAACCTTTATTCCCCTGGAGCCAAACTAAAGTCAAAAGAAATCATACACTGCAGTCAAAAGTCAACATAAATTTTAATTGTTTCATTGATCAAAACCAGGATGATGGAGCTACACACATTCCTCTTCCAGAAAGTTGTTTGAAACAACTATTTGATAGGTCTGTTATTAAGATTTTACTTAAGATGTGCAAATCTAATTCTGACAACCCAAGAGGGGCCCCAGACCCCCAAGTCCTGCTCGCCCCTCATTTGGAGCTACAAAGACCTCTACTCTAGTCTTTACTGTTCTAATTCCTTTCTACATGACAAATGTAAAGGAGAGAATCTTTACAGACATCACTGAGGCTACCTCCCCTTTTATGCAAAGTCTATGGTAAGTGGGGATCAGTTATGCAGCTGGGTGCAAGTTTGTTCACAGAAAAAGAAAGTGGCAGGAGATCGTATGATTTCTCTCTATATTCCTGTTGTATCGGCATATCAGCTGGAGGTCTGGGGGCTGAAATAAGAGAGTGCCTCAACTTGAGTCTGTTGGTGAATGTAAAGTATGCCGCTGACACAGCCTGAGAAGTATTCCTGCTATGCTTTATTCTGTTTCCGCACCGCTACATCCTCACTTTGACATTTGGCTGTGATAAGAGGAAAGCCTTGAATCCCACACATATCCACTGTGGATCCGACTGCTGCAGAACACTCTGAAACTCCCACACCCTGCCATACAGTAGGACTACCGCGCAGTCCTCTGACAATGCTTGGATTCACGCTGTGTGCATGAGGCCCATTCACACTTCCTATCGCTAGCATCTGCAATGCTAATGACTGAGCCAGTGACTGTGTTTCACTCTGGCATGGAGGTTTTGTTTTCATCTTTGGTTGTGTTGCATCTCTGTCCCCCCTTTTTTTTCACACATATTTCTTTCTCTGTCACTCTCCCTTGCGTAGGCGGAACATCTGAGTACAGATCAAAGATGACAGACGTCAAAAGAGGCCGTACAGCTCAGCTGTGCGCAGACAGTGGCACAATCTTGGTTGAAAATGTCATTTAAAAGATTGTTTACAACATTTCTTTGAGGTTGCTTCATCAGATGTCCATTGTACAGGCGAAAGCAGTTCAGAACTGCAGCTGTGAGACGGACTGAGACTGTCACTTTCACAGTTGTACAACTTAAATATTCTGATTACTTACCAGTTTCACACGATTCTTCACAAAGTCATTGGTTTACTGTCAGTGGAACTTTAGAGAGAGCTTCCAGGGACTGGAATGATATAATACTATTTGTTACAATACGGTACAATGTGTGATTCAATATACGGTACAATATACGGTACAATATACAGTACACAGGGTACATTATGATACAGTATGGTATGGTGCAGTGTGATATGGCTTAACAGGATACAATAAGCTGTGTAATGATACAACATGGCATTCGTTCTCAAATAGTGCAAATAGTGTATGAGGGACACTAATGTGCCCTGAGGCAATTGTTGATGGTCCATGGGAATTTGTAAAACCATATGTCAATACTTCAACTAAACAACCAAACATACTGTAACACAAGTAACTAAAGATACTACTTTTAATGGATATGAGTGGGGTTTGCCTTGATCTTAGGTGTGCTTTGAAAATGTCCAACAATTTCAAACAAATTGGCTCTTTGACACTGACAATGACTTTAATGAGTTTATTACAAAAAAAATAAAATTAAAAACAAAAAAAAAAAACATTCCCATAATACCCAACATTTTTTGAGAATGTTTCCTATGCACATATTTTGAATTTGATTATGTTCAGGGGGCCGGATGGGAAAATATGGGGGCCTGATGTGGACCCCAGGCCGCCAGTTGATGATCACTGCAATATGATATGATACGATCTAATACACTTCATTATTTTCATAATGATAATAATTGTCTTTGACCTTAATGTGGTCTTCTCAGTTTGAAATAACTTAAAAGTCCTTCTTTTTTGTTCTGTTCTGTTCGGGCACTTTTCTTATTAATATTCAATGCATATGTGTGTCTCTGTTTCCATCACTTCTCGCCATCTACATCTCTCTGCCTCAGCTTAAACTTACACACACTGCACACACTGAGAGCTTTCTTGTGATTTGTTGTATCAGTGTCAGTCTTGACTTTTCCCCCTCAACCAACTGCCGGCCAGGCAGCACGGAGGACTGCTGGCGGCACAGGGCAATGCCGGAGGTGACTTCCTGTTCAACAGCTGGGCCCTTGTTCGGCCTCTGCGCAGGCTTCTCTGCGATAATCTCCCATGAGTCTTTCCACATGGGCAGAGAAGCCGCCGTGTCGCACCACTGTTTTTCCTGCCTTCCAACAAAGAAGAAAAGGTGATTGTGTTAAGACCTCTCAGACCCTGCTTGGGGTCCAAATGTGTTTGTGTAGCATGTGTGTGTCCGTGCGTGTGCGAGTGTGCGGGCTGTGAATCATTTGGCTACCAGGATGAATGCATGAATCAGCCTTTTCAGTAAGTATGTGAAGCGTTGGCTGGCTGAGGTGTACAGATTGGGAGCGTTCAGCTGTCACCAGCTGACCTCATCACAGACGCACTTTGTGCTCCAAAGGAAACAGGGCTTCTCTCTGTCCCAGCCCCCTCTGGAGAACACTTACACCTCAGTTGGTTATCCTTAGATAATCTCAAATGAGTTGTATGTTTTCAGGGGGCGACTTGCATCCTTTTTAAAACCTCTTTTTCCCATCATACCCTCTTTTTCCCCTCCTTGATGTGACCTTTGGCTCATTGGGAGCCCTGAGGCGCCCCTGGGCACAGGAACTGACCTGCACAGAGGTCGCCCGAGGTCACCTGAGTCGCCCTGGGTTTGTGTGTGCACTGATAGGACTTTGATGGCTTATTAGGGAGTGTAATGGTGGGTAAAATAGTGGGAGTCCCAGACTCCAGCGCCGGCTGGAAAGGTGACTAGACTAACCTGTTATTACAGGGATCATAGAGGAAGAGAGACGAGGCAGATCCAGGCTTTTCATGATAATTAAAAGTAAGCAGATGTGTTTGTTTTGATCTGTAACATATTAACATTTATCCAAGGTTCCTCTTGGGAGGATGTTCTTAGTTCAATTGTCGTTTTCAAAGCTTTATACTTCAGTATCATCTGAAAGTTAACAGCCAAATTCCTCTAAAAGAATGGCTTTTAATCTGAGTGACTCTTTGAGGTTTAGGAAATGTAATCCTTCCTCGGCCCCTGACGAGAAGACACATGCAGCCAAAGAGAGGGATGCCGTTGGTTTCACACAGAGCTATTCTGAACTTCTCCAACTGAAAAGCAGATGACACACGTGCAGCTATGATTGGAGCAGACAGCTGTGCACAGGATGTACAGAGGGCTTTGATTGGCCTTGGCAGCTGCCCATGCTTAGCTTAGTTTTAGTGCTTGCTAAGTGTGTGCATGGGTTTGTGTGTATGCATTATCAGTGAGGTCACCATTTTACCATACAGCACTAATGCTTCTGAGCTGATGTTTATCCCTCTAATCAAGTTAAGGTTTAGACTGTGGTGGCCATCATTGTAAGGAGGTTGCTCAAAAAGCTGCTTTGTGTGTTTGTGTTGGATGCCTTTTATTGAGCAGAGTCCTAACCTGCATTAGTGCATCAGTTTACTCACAGTATGCCGATGAAGTTTGGGTTTTCACTGTAGCAGGACTAATCTGATATCCTACAGTGCACAGCTAGAAATGTTTGATATCTACCAGAACCTATGGCATTTTAAATAAATAATCGACTCCCCCAGGCACCATTGCAAATCTTATTTTGTCACACTAAACAAGGGGAAATTGTGGCCAAATCAATTCATACTGAAGGAATCTCCACAGCCCAAATATCTGCTCGAGGTAGCTAAATCGATCTCTGCATATGTTCTGCACTGACTCAAACTTCTGCAAGCTTTGACCCTAGAAGTTCCATTAGCCAATGGCAAGCAAGATTGCTGGGCCGTGCTGACCTTTGAAGGGGACAGAGGGCATGGGAGTCCGAAATGAAGGAAGCTTTTGTTGCTAAATATTGTGCAATCTTAAGAGAGAGACCTAACATAAGTAGAAACCATCATCTGTTGGAGATACCCCTATGAAAAAGTGCCTTAAGAGTAAAATATGCAGCACTTTAAATTCAGCATAGAAGATAACAAATATCTAAGTATTGTGGACAGTTTTACCTTGTTTAAGTCATAATTTTATTGGCTGCCAAAGCCCAAAAATAAAACAGTGCAATACAACTCTTTGTGCAACACTCAAACATGAATGTATTTTCCTGCAATGATATATTTCAGTGTGTTTTCTACATATTAATCTTTTAGGTGTATATTTGGGCCATTTTTGTAAAAGCGATATCTTAAGAACTTTTTCTGAGATTTTCCTCAGAAAATCGCCACAAATGTCCACTCTGAATAAAGGATAAGCTTATCATATTTAGGAAATCTTTGGTCAAAGTTGGAGGGATTTTCTCAAAACTTTGCACAAATGTCACTCTGACTTAAAATAAACCATTCGGACTTTGCAGGTCAAAGGTCAAGGTCATTTGCCCTCATTTTTAATCCCTTGCTTATGAATATCTCAAATAAGCTTTGAGTGATTGACTCAAACTTTGCACAAAGAGATATTTGGGTGCTTGTAGTTTTTTTGTTACATTTTGAAATCAGTACTTTTACTTCTATCTGTGTACGTTTTAACCAGAGTAACTGTACTCCTACTTGAGTACAATACTCGTGGACGTCTCGTAAAGAGTCAGTTGATCTAAGCTCTGCTTTACTGTGATTTCAAATCTGGGCTGATGTGTGAGCAGAGTTTCCTATCTGTATTTAGATTTGTGTTATATGTTTTTAGTTGTGTTTGGATGATCCCTGCAGGGATTCTACTGCTCATGTTTTTGGTGAACTGTTGTTGTTTTTGATGTGAGACACATTTACACCATCAGTGAAGTTATCCACTGAGTTAGGGTTTCCCTCTGTAACTTTTGGTGCTCCTTTAGGTTCAGTAGTGTGTATTCCTCATTAGTTTGCATTGCCTTGCTATGAGGTTGACTCCACTTTGTTCTTGCAAATGGAGACCCACCTTGCCAGAGTTACTGCAGCTCTGTTATATTGTAAAATACCTAGCACTTTCAGAAGTATGTAGTTTGGACCGATAAAGACTTAATAGTTTTAAATTGTAACTCCTAATGCATTTAACTAACACTTTCAATTTTTCTGTGTATATTACTTTATTATAGGGGTGTGACTTTACTTAGATAACCTTTTTGGAGATCTGTTCTCTTGTTGTTCTTGCAAATAAAGAAAGATTATGATTTACAGTACAAATCCTTAGTAGCTACTCAGTACTTACAATCAACTTTTAATGTAATACTTTTTACTTTTACTTGAGTGGATTGATAGAAAAGTGTTTTTACTTCAAATTTGGTCAGTTTTAACTGACTGCTCAAGGATAAACTTAATGGACTCTGTGGGTCAAGGGTCAAGGTTATTGGGCCTGATATGTGTCCCCTGTGTGTGAATGTTATATCTCAAGAGGTTTTAAGAGATTTTGTTCAAACTTTGCAAAATGTCCACTCTGACTCAAAAGCGGATCTATTGGATTCTGGAGATCAGAGATCAAGGTCGCTGGGCTTCATGTGATCAATGTGATTGTAAAGAAGGCTTTAGGGGACTTTCTTCAACCTTTGCACAATGTCCACTCTGACTTAACCCTTTCAGCCCCTATTGTTGTTTACGACAAGAAGTGATGGATAGCTTTTAAACCATAAATCCTTGCCTCCTGTAGCTAGCTGTTGTGCCTCTCCAGTGATGTTATCCATGCCTTCATGTCCCTTACAAAAGCTTTTCTAGCAGGCCGGGAACTTGGTCAAGTTTTCAAGACTTAAATAAATCCACAATATTATATCAGACATTCAGCACCATTTTATCCATTTTTAATCATTTTTGACCTTTTTTTTTTCTTTGCTGCTAGCCCCTAATGTTAATCACTATATTGCTTTTTCCAGAATGCTTTGTGACTGTTGCAGGTTGTCCCATCATTGCATCATGCTGTGTCAAACTGCAAAGCTCTTACTGCACAGACCATGGTGGAGATGGCTGTAATTGTTAATAATGGATAGAAAGAGAGATAGAGAGCCCATGATGTGGCCCTCTGTCACTATAGACAGGAAGTGCTTTGAGAAATGGCACAAATATAGCCAATATAAAAACATGCAAGGACTTTCTCAGTAAATGTGACTATTTTGAAGACTTTCAGTCACAGAATGATTATTCTCTCACTTTTTGTTCCCAGGACATGGGAGGACAAGTTTGTGCCAGAAAAAATTTTGTTTACTGTGTGTCACATGTAAAAACCTTTAAGTCTTGATTTCCGCTTAGATTTTCTTTTGTCTTATAGTCCCATAACTTTTTCAAAATCCAACTGACATTTCTGCAGCACACATATTCTTAGAGCCCAGATAGTCCTTAATAAAAAGGATGTTTAGAGCTTGACTGAGCACAGAGTTGATGTTTTATAAGCTTTTAAAGACAATAAGTCCAGGTGAGACAAAATAGCTTAGGGCTTGAAGAACTAAGGATGAACTGCACTTATAACTCCTCTTTATTGCTATTTCACTTTTTTCTATAACTACTTGCTCTTTACTAATTCTTTACTAAGGCCAAAGGTGTGTAGCTACCATAAAGTGTTTCCTACTTTTTAGATCTTCTTAAAAGTTGACCTCATCTTATGCTGATGACTTTACAGCAGGAGAAGTGTTGTGTAACAACCACCAGCCAGTTGTCAAAAACAGCACAGCCGAACGATCGGGCACAGAGGAAATGTGAGATCTCTGAACAGAAGGGGCCTGAGAATGCAGCACATGCGCGTACTCAGACACTCACTCACGGAGAGCTTTTGGAAGACAAATTCTAAACAGCGCACCAGAGAGTCGAGAGCACCCATCTTCCTCCCCTCTGTGGTTTGGTCTGAGCTCTACCAACAGCTGAACCCATTACATAATTGTGCTCTTTCTGAGGGCCGTGCCACCACCAGGAGGGAGGGGTGCCACCATAGAGGCCCTGCCGCCACAGATGGCGGTCCGGCCTGCCCACACCTGTGAATCATTTGGACCCAAATTGTTTATTTGGCTTTTCTTAAGTGCTACCAGTGTTTCCTCTGTGAGTTTGTGTCCCCTCTGAAAATTAAAAAAAAGAGGAAAAAAAATCACCCCCACCTCAACTGCACGTCCCTCTGGGCGATACACAACTTTGGTATGACCACCAACAAAATAAGGCCAAATTAACCCAAAAGGACACCCTCTACTTTCCACCCCACAGCCCCTCTTTCCTCAGGCTGTCCACTTCCAGAAATGCACAGGCACTTAACACAAATAGGAGTAATTCAAACAAGCTCTGGAGCAACACAGCAGAGCTGTTATTTCTTTTTGTTTGTTGTTGTTTTACCCTTTTGAAGGGGTAAACCTCTCTTCCTACAACTCTAAATTTAAATGTGTTTGTTGTTGCCAACACAAGGAGGAGGCTGCTATCTATTAACTTTTAGCATTCCTTTCAACCATCTAAACAGCAGCGTGCAGCCGGTGACTCAGGCTTGTGGTCCAAATTTATGGCTGCTAGCTCTGGCTCGGAGTTGGCACGGTGATGCACACACACTCACACACACTGCTGGATTTGGATGAAGTCTTACATGGTGATACAGTGATTCTCCAGCCAAGGCCGGCTTTCATTTTTCTGAGCGGAAATCCATCCATACATGGTAAAAAAAGACAAAAAAAGTAGAGCAGTGTTGTATCTGATAAATTCATCTCATTAACAAACAGCACCCTGTTAACCAGCACCCATCCTGGCGGAGCTTGCAGGTGCTAACGAGGTCCACTCAATTTGCTAATGAGATAACAAGCGGGCTAATGAGGCCCTGAAAGAAGGTCATGATGTAATGGAATACCCCACTCACACCCATATGGTGATATGAGACATGTGCTCTACTGGGGAATTAAAGATCTTAAAATGAATATGTAATAAAGCGGTTTATTATATCTCCTCCCTGGTGGGGATGTGTCTTAATAAGAGCTTTGATGATAATAGTTAGAGCTGGGGAAAAAAGGGGGTAAAAAAGATGAAATTAGAGGGATTAATGGGAAGTTTTGTTTACAATTTATTTGAGACAATGAGGGAGATTCGCTTATTTTGAAGGAAACCTAGAAGGGAGTGGAAAATGTTACAGGAATTACAGGAATCCTGTTTGCACCATGCAGAAAGATTTCTGTTGTGTCGAGGCGATATTCAATATGGTGACATAGTGCCTATGGAGCAGGAAGACCATCGTCTTATCCTATCTTCATTGATGCCCAGCATTAAAGAGCACTTTGGTTTTACAGAGAAGACTGACCCAACATACTCAGTCCAATGTCTGCAAAAATGAAAGTAAATAACTTTGGTAAATACCTAAATCCCCAAGATTTCAGCAAATACCACTTGAAGTTACAAACAACTGCTGACTAGCATCTCTTTACCAATCTGTCAGCCAGTTTTAAACCGAAAATAAGACCAGTCATCTGTATCAAAGCACATGCACCATGAGGGCTCTGATCGTTTTATTTCACTGACAGAATTTTGCAAAATTGAGCATATAGCGTTAGTTCAGGCAGGCCACAGAGTCAAGTGCAACCATATAATTGAGATCTCATGCAAGTCCTCATCAGCTGACAGTCAGCTGATTTGCTTCCAAGCACACTATAGACTTATCACACTCATGCTTCTACATATAACCCGCTCTAGCTCAGCTACACTTCACTGCTCCCTCTGCTAGCTTTTGTTTGCAACCCTCCTCCACCCCAGCTCCTCCTTTACTCTGCTTCTGACTTAATCAGTGTCATTCTGTTGTCACTGATGCCTGCTCTGTTCAGGGGTTTTTTGCTGCTTCTCTCCCTGCCTCAGGCTCTCCTTGTAGACACAGGAAAGGCAGGAACGTGTGCTGTTCCTGCATGGTGCGTTCACTGTTGTTCACTGTTAGACCAAACAAGTTAAAAATACTTCAAATATTTGTCATAACTGATCACATAATTGATTAAGTAGTGGAAAAATCAACATTTTTTGAGTGTGACTCATTGAAATAGGATTTACATGTTTCTCAGCAGTTTCCATTTTCCTAACCTTGTGAAGCAGATGGATTCACCCGTTTCTGTGTTTATCACTGGCAAATCCATCTTGCAAAGCTTCCATCTAAACAGACTGGGCCCTGTTAGAAAGTGACAGGACCAATCAGGAGTAAGAGGCAGTACTTCTCTGGCATGGTGGAGTCATGGCGTAAGTAGCAGTGACAAGAGGCCGGTATAATAATGGCAGAAGCGATTAGCGTGGACGCTGCTATAGCGGCAGTTTTATCAGAACTTAATGGCATTTCTTTGTTAAAAGAAGAACAAAAAAACAGCAGTGAGTTCCTTTTTTTTTTCGCGGAAACAATGTTTTTGCCTTCTCCCGACCGAATCGTCACGTGTTTCGTTGCTCTGATTGGCTGGTAAAGATGTAACAGACAGAACGTTCATCCAATCACCCTCCAAGTTTTTTTATTCTTCAAAGGCTCTGCCCTTTCCCAAACACTGTTTATGGGAGGTTTTCCAGACTGATGTGTGAAACACATCCATCTGGTGTGCCAGGTTACAATCATGTCTTTCACATATTTTAATTTGGAGCACTCATGCTGCCTAAAGTAAACTAATTTGATTGACTACAAGTAACAAAGACTGAAAGTTCTCTTCCACAGAGTTTAGGAAATCATCCTTGCGGCGCTGAAGGTCGTTCCCACAGGCAGAGCTCTTTAAACTGAGAGGGTAACTTTACTTATGGTGCAACAGTGTTAAATGTCCAAAGGCATTTTGGGGAAAGTCTGCAGTTTAAGGAATGTTTGTAAAATAATTTGAGGACAATGACAAGAAATACTTAGAGTGACCGAGTACTGTGTACTTACATTAAACTAAAATGTGTTCTATTTACTCAGAATAATAGAGCTGAAATGGCTGTGTCAGCTTTTTAAGTGAGCACAACTAATTTTAAGCACTATTTAGTTGCTGTTTAGGACTGTTTGGTCTAACAGTATAACAACAGTAAGCGTGACTGCAAAAAACGGCTTTAAATGTGCACAGACCCTGAAGATGAACAACTCCTGGATGTTGTGGTGGCCCATTTTTCTTTGTCTGAGGCTCCATGACTTCTCTCAAAGGCACATGAATAGACTTAAGCCACATTTAGAAGTTGTTCCAGTCTATTTCCTGGTGCGTGTGGGTGCCCTGTGCACGCTTTTCTTTGCACATTAAAGTCAACATATGCACCATGCACATTTTTCTGTCATTACATTTACAAGTCATGCTCTCCAGCATCTTGTTTTCAGTGATTCAGTGGAAAATTCCCAGATTGCCGTTGTGCTGGCTTAGAAAACATAGAGGCTGTAACCAAAGCTCCGGCTGTTTCAGTCATAATCCCCAGTGCCTCTCCCTGCGCTGCTTCCCCATCAAAGGAGCGCTGATTACTGGGAACTCCACTGGGAACAGGACTGCAAGATGGGAAGTGGGCACGGACACACCTCTGGGAAAAAAAATGGACTCTTACAAGTGATGTAGTGATGAATTAAAAGCTGTATCAGTAGCTCTACTTCAGGATAAAACAAAAGGAGAAAACTGAAAAATATCTGCAGCAACACTTTAAGCAAATATTAACTGATTCTCCTCATTTAAATGTAAAACTTTATGAATACTTTTGTGAAAAATCCGACTATGTAGTCATGTGTGGCCTATAATAAATGAATTATTATCTTCACAAATACTGGCATTACTTAAAGGTGTAGTTTTTTGATTTTGAATTCAGGTTGTATAAGGTCCTTATCAAAAGTAAGTGGATCATGTTTTGTAGGTAAGAGTCAGCACAGTCTCTTTTTTTGAGAAGCCAGGAAGAGTTCCTACATATATAGAAGCAAAACTATGTATTTTGCAGATTGGGTCTGTCAAAATATGCACTTTAGCCACTCATAAAAGCTCTACATTTTTGTTGAGTGTGTGCTGTATTTGTGAATATCCCTACCACTTCACCTTGACAGCTGCTGTTTCCTATGGGACTGTGTTTCTCTAAACACTGATCCTTTGTTCTCAATATGGCTGTTAGAGCGCACTTACTATTGATACACACTTTAAACCACACTTAAAAAGATATATCCATACAGAAACACTCACTGATCACTTTATTAGGTATACTGCTCATTAATGGAAATATGTAATTAACCAATCACATGGCAGAAACCAGTGCATGTAGGTGTGTTGAAATGGTTGGTTTTAACCGATCTGGACCACATTTCTTTATAAATAAAGGGCAAAGGGCCACACTGAAAGCTTATTTTAGCAGAGAGGATGTTGTTGCACGTCTTTTAATCGATTTCAGCATGAATTTTCACCACTGACAACCTCTGCCACTGAAACACTGTGGCAGCGCTAGCCTGTAGAGCTCAGGTTAGCACTGAGGCTGTACATGCCTACAACCTAATTTTATCTTGTCACACCGGCAATACATTCATCCAACTACCTTCTAAGAATTTTGTGAGGTATCTGCCTAAAGACCTCTATGGTGGGGTGTTTTGGTTTCATCTGTTGCAGACCTCTAAATTGGGTTAAGCTCAACAAAGGAGCTGGAAGTGATGTACTAACCCTTGTTGGATTTTTCCTTAGTTTGTGGTGTGTAACCCTAACCTTTAGGGTTCAGGTGCCTAACTCTAACCCTCTTTGGGTGTTCCTTAGTTTTCGGTGTGTTATTTTTAATTTTATCCCCCTCACCTTACCCTAACCCTAACCTATAAGGTTCAGGTACCTAACTATAACCCTCTTTGGGCTTTCCTTAGTTTGTGGTGTGTTAAAATCTACATTTATCCCCCTCAGTAAATTTTCAATTTTTATTCATAAAATTCGACTGTTGTGAAAAACAGCCACTTACTGTAACCTTCGATAGCGAGCTCATTTGGTACCAATCTGGTTCCACTTGGGTAATGTACGTCACTTCCCGCCAAACGGTCGAGGTCACCCCATTGTAGAAGTCTGTAAGCCCAAAACACCTCACCAAAGAGGTCTGCAGCCAAATCCTCTTGAGAATTTGTTTAAAGTCCTGCCCTTCCCAAATGCTTTGTATGCAATGAATGTGAATATATCCTTCAAATAGATAAATGAATCAGCCTTTCTGGCATGTCAGGTTAACATAAATCACCTCTATTTCCCATTCAGATGATCACTTTGAACCTCAGACCATGTCTGCACGCTTAAATGCATTGACATGTAAATGGCAGATTGGACATTTGTGTTGAAAAGGTTTACCTAAAAAAGTGACCAGTAAGCATACATCTGCTACAATTACAAATAGTTAACTATACAAAATTGAGGAGTGGTTATTCTTGACTGATAAAAGACGCTTTTCATCTCCATGCCTCATACATTGACTATTTACACAGTCCAAATGGGCTCTGAGGGGTTTGCTCTTAGTGCAAATAAACACTGTATCTTGTCCAAGTGGCAGCTAACACAACTGTTTATACACTGGTGGTTTTCTCACATGTCATGAAACCACAAAACAGACTTGATGCTGTTTGAAGGAAGTGAAAGGTATTCAAAACATAACACAGCAAGAGTAAAAATGTCTGACTCACTGGTGGCAAAGGGCAGGAAGCAAAGCATCCTCATTGTGTGTGTGTTTGTGTGTTAATGTCCATGTGTGTGTTTGTGTGAGCCTGAAATAGATCAGGGAGTGTATCCGCACATTCTCTCCTCGTGTTTTTAATCTTCCTGCCCGTTTGTCCATCATGTAGCGCTGCAGCACTTCCTGTCTGTGTCGCCACAGTGATGAGTGCGCAGCCAATAAAAAGTCAAACAGGAAACCGAGCGGAGACCCTCTGATTGTTCCTGAGGTGTCTGGGCCAGGAGTCCTCATTGTACATCCGCCTTGCTTTCTTTCCACTTTAATAACACACACAAATATCGACATACTCACACCTACACAAGCAAGAAGCAAACAAAGGCTCAGAGAAGACAAACAAAGAAAAAAAGAAGCTTGAAGCTGAGATTTCGCTCAAATGAAGGAGATAAAAGAAATCACAAGTATCTGGGTGTTGTGTGCAAAAACATATAAACACACACTGAGTCTCAGCTGGATTATAAGGAGAGAGGGTGACAACACAGAGACAGGAAGACAGAGCTGCTGGATGTGTGATGGAAACACCCAGAGATCAAGCCAAGAATGACTGAAAATCAATCAGTTTATGTTTTTTCTCCTGCTCAGTGCTGAAAGGCCGGAGTGCAAAAAGAGACGCTTAATTTCAATGAAGAATGTCTGTCCATCTGAAATGACTGAAGGAAGGATCTTTAACTTGTTTTAAAATATTAGATGGTGTGTCACAGGGCATAATGTTAGGACCACTGCTAAAAGCTTAAGCTCTAAATCAAAACACAAACCAAAGATGATAAGTGCAAACATGCTACTAAGCCCCGCCCACTTCTGTTGCTTAATGTTTATTTCAAATTGAAGACTCTGCACTACATGATGTCTTTACTAAACAGTAAGCAAGCGCTTTTGTTGGATGAATTTCACCCACAGGCAATCCCAGAATGCACTGCAAGTAGCTTCAACATACACTTTACAGAGGGCAGTTTTTTTATTTAACAGTCTTCAATTCAAAACAAGTAAGCAGTGAGGCAGAGCTTAGCAGCAGTTATCTGGAAATATCTAGTGAGACCACATTATTACAGTGGTCGAGAATAATTGTGTTTTCTCACAAGTAAGCAACAGAAAACACAAATGAGATACAGCAGCAGAACAGCAGCTTCCTGTAGCAGCTCATGATTCCTGATGAGGCTATCTTTGATGTAGCATCCAACTAGCAATATATGAGGTATTGTCAGCTTAATGTCAGTCTTAATATATAGACTTAGCACAAAAAGAGAGGAAATTTGTGTTTGGCAGATTATTTCTGTGTTGTAACAATGCTTCTTGACAATAAACTTTATACCGTTGGAAAGCCTGTTTGTTTCTCTTGCCACATTTGTAAGGAACATGCATTTGTGGGATGAGCAGCAGAGCTGAGTATGTGGGTTGCGCCCATGAAAAATTTGCCACATCTTCTCTGCCGATTCCAAACAGCTTATTTTGCTGGTGCTATTAATTCTTGTTGCGAGCTTCTGGTACTCACAGTCAGGAGTCTGGTTGGCAATCTCAATGCAGAGAGATATTGGGATAAGATTCTGCAACCAGTGCCATCTCATATCTCCACAGCCTGGGACAGAACTCTATCCTCCAGATGGCAACGCTCACACCCCAACATTAGTCTGGTTCTGCTCCTAAAAGGGAAGGTTTTTCTTGCCACAGTGACGGGGCTAAATGCTGCTAGTGTTGAGATCATAGTGATTAGTGCTGGTCTTTATAATAACGGGCTTCATCAGAGAGTATGGTCTAGACCTGCCCTCTTTTTAAAGTGTCTTGAGATAATACCAGTTCTGAATTGTTGCTGCACAAACAAAGATTGATGATTGGTGGATGTTTCATCTGCATCTTCTCAATACTGCCAATCTTTGGATGTATCATGGAGCTTCATAGTAAGTCTCAGTGCTCTCCTTGTGTAGCTGGATGCTTTGCACTGACTGTTTATGACCAAATCATTAGCATTTCCTCATTTATAATATTGTACTTGTCCTGCTTCACTTAGACTTGTGCGATTTTATTAATCTGAAAAATGTTGGAAGCTGTCTATAACCCAATTGTAAAACTTACTCTTGCTTTCTGGCCTGAAAGTGCTTCTTAAAATGGGAAAAACTTGCTGCTCCTGCACTGCTGATCTCCTACATCATTATAAAGTTGACTAATGGCATTGAAAGAAGTTGCATTAGTTTGTAGATGCTTTGAGGAATGTCTTTATTCTGCCATTTGGGATTCTTAGGGCCAGGGCAGGCCTGTAAGAGATTTTTAATTTGGATTTTCCTGGTTGAATTAGTACAAATTTTAAAAAAGTTACAATAATCTGATCAGATTCCATCACAGAGCATGGAAAGACTGCTGCAGACATAAATGTTAGGTGGTCTTGTAATCCAGACGGGGTGGGATGTGCAGACAGGAGCCACCTGGTGAAAGGCCAAGGCCTGGGCTGTAACCCTGGAAGGAAACCAAGGTCCTAAAGAGCATCTGAGGGGCTAAAGGGGGGCAGGATGTATAGGAAGGGGCTGGACATAGTATTGTACTATCCATTACTGTTTATACATATGTAAGAATCTGAATTGTGCTATCCGTCTTTATTCTCATCTTGATCTAAATCTTGTTGTACACCGCCCTGTTTAGCTGTGTTCTATGCAGCTCTGTTGTCTGTTCATTAGATGTATCTTGAATTATTTGCAATATATTGATCAAAAAATAAGCTGGTAAGATATTCTAGGGAATAGGGTCTGGTGAAATCTTACAGGCAGAGATGTAAACCTTTAAGTTGTGAAACAGACAGAGCAGGGTTTAAGAGGTAATCTCACCACATCTTGAGCAATCCAATTGCTGTTTAAAGGTTGTGCTCTGCTTTGCCAACTGTTCATGTTTCATTAACTGCAAATTAGAAGCCGTGTGAAAAATCTTTGTCTCAACGTCACACCCTTTTTTTCTAGTTGTTTCTCTTTGTTGTGCAGCATCACAACATGACTGTGTGCCAGTTTCAGCTCCACCGGCATCCATGCCAAACCCAGGAGTGCAGCATGTACACACATCCTTCTTTTTTACATGACAGCCAAAGCATGCATTCACTTGTGCAGAATACACCCACATGCACATTCACTAAACAACAGCGATCATGTATTTCCACACTTTGACACAATACTGTTGTGACTTCGCCTCCCATACACACCTTAACACACACTTTAACACACAACCAAGCATATAGATACGCCAGTGTTTTCTGACCTCCCCCATATGATTATATAATAAGTGAGTTTATAGATTTGAGAGCATCATAAAAAGTGTGAGACTGTTGGAGCTGCGTGCCAGACCTCAAGCTGACTATAACCAGCTCAGTGTGTCTTAATTGAAAGTCTCACAGGCTCCCAGCTTGTTTGCTCTGGGAATCAGCTGGGAGGAGGCTCTGGGGTGTTGCTGGCTCAGGCCATGCATGCAGAAGCTTGTGAAAAAAGAAAAAAAAAAAAAAAAACGGCACCAATTATGGACAAAAAAGGGCTGAGATTTCATTTGGTCTCGATACAAATGTTTCACTTGACTCTCCCACGATATCAAACCATAGAGCCTGTCAATGATAAAAAAAAGTCACCACATAAAATCTGGAGGTTTGGAGAAATGAAGGCCTTGAGCGGCCACAAGCAGACAAAAAATGACATTTGGTGTCAGATGTGCATAAAAAACTATCACAAGCACACCTGAAACTATCAAATGAGCAAGTTTTCTATGCTCACAAGGAAATATTGCATGTGCACAGGATAAATTATTGCAAACAGTATAAAGTACTGCCACTCTGTCTCCTAGGATGGGTCTGATGGTCCTTACCATCTCAAAACAGTTCAGGAAGTTTCTTGTATATGCAAAACTTTTATTGGTGAGCATGAAAAAAAATCTTGGGAGCATGTTAAATTTTCTCAGGAGGATATTAATATTTTTTGTGAGAACATAAACATTCCTTATAAACATGTAACTCTAAGTTGTTAGGTAAGGAAATAAAGCTTTCTTGATTGCACCACCCTTTGTGGTGCATGTAAAACTCTCCTGATCATGGTAACCTTCTTTGTGAACATGTAAAACTTTCTCCTGCATAAATAAAACGTTCTGGTGCGCGTATTGAATTTTGTCATGAGCATGTAAAACTCTCATAAGTGCACTGATCTTTCTAGTGGACACAATAAAATCTCTTGTGAGCATACAAAACTTTACCTTGAGGATGCAAAACATTCTCATGAGAGTGTACCATGTAAACTTTCTCTTCAGCATGTAAAACTTCCACAAATGTACCTACAGTATATGATTCTCATAAGTGTGTAAGGTTATCTCAAAAGCACGTAAAACTTTCTCATTAGCCATAAAACTTTCTCATGGGGATGTCAATCATCCTCATGAGAATGAAAAACTCTAGTATTACATAAAACTTTCTCATATGCACATTTAAGATTCTCATGGTTGCCCATTCATGAATGGCACATCACTATTCTTGGCATCATGTTGAGTTTTTTTGTAACCTAAAATTCCTTGTAAATACATAAAAATTTCTTGTGAGCAGGAAATTTTTTTTGGCCATGTAAAGCTTCAACATGAGTGTGTGAAAACCCTTTGTGAGCAAGTTTAACTCTCTTGAGAGCATATAAAATATTCTCAAATCACTTCAAACTTTTATCAAAACTCTCTTTTAAGCATAGTTCAGTTTTTGGTGAGCACCGTAAAAGTATTGCCTCCACTTTCACTCTCTTTTTGAGGCCCTGTGGTGCTGACTCACTGGCTTATAAGCTCATCAAACCAATCCAGCAAATTCTCTCAGTGACCTCACAAAAGCAGTTTGCTAACAGAGCAAACCATGTGTAAATAAAGAGGAATGATAATCAGTGACTTGTAAACAGGCAGGTCTCAACCCAGGCATTGATTTTAGGAGCACATTCCCATGTTATCCGTGGAAGCATCGCTGCGGCCTGCAGTAATAAATGAGTGGAGTTTTCTAATTTGGACAGGATTCTGTCCGAGGTCAGAGAGCATCACCTCTGCGCCTTTGAGCCTCTTTCTCGGGGGTCAGCGGAGGTGAGGGCATAGCCACAGGCGAGGACACACAAATGCAAACACTGTTAGTAACACACAAGCTAGTATGTGCAGATTTGCAGCAAGGTCAGAGCAAGGTTTTTCCCTGCTTTCATTGGTTTGAATTCCTGCTTTTCAGAGATCAGAAAGTTAAATTTCACACTGTATGGCACTGTACTTGGACCCATATATTTTCAGAGGCCAGGTCAGACGTTATATATCTCCAACCCGAGCACATGAAAGCCGTTCATCAGACACTACACTTGATGCTTTTTCATAACCGCTCGCACACAGTGTCGGTTCTACCAGGGCGGGTGGGCAGGCGGCATCCTTGGGCCCTCTGACCCCATGAACTGTGCGTGTACAGAGCCGAGGCGGAACTAAACGGGTGGCTCCGGCGGCGTCATGAGAAGAGCTCGCCGTCATCCAAGCAGAATGCATGTCAGGGGGGGATTGGGTAACTCTGCCAAGGGAAGAAAAGGCAGTCGGCACACACTGCACACATTGTTGAAACAGAAGACATCTCACTTACACAAGACAAGTGTGCAGTGTGTGTGGAGGCTAGGGGCATGTGTGTGGTGCGTGTGATGGCTTTTACGAAGAAGCATCTGCAGATTTGGACGCATGAGTTTTTGTCTCTTTTCTTGTTTATTTCTTAAATGGGTACGAAATACCTGTTTATAAGCATGTAAAGCAGGGGTGTCCAAACTATGGCCCAGGGGCCAAATGTGGCCTGCGGTCCAATTTTGATTGGCCCTCAGCAAATCCTAGAAACAAAATGAAAAATGGCTCACATTTGAACATAAAGCTTGTGCTTGACTGCATTGTACTTCATAGTTTCAGCACAAGACAGTGCTACTATGCTAATTCTGTAAACAAACATTTTGACAAGAGGAACTTATTGACGTTTTTTTTGGTGTGGCTAAATTGAGACAACACTCTACATGGTAAACATACTGGCAACAAAATGATAACATCTTATTTTCTAACTCCCTGATGGCAAATTACAGTACCAATAATATTCCAGAGGTGGAGCCAATGGTAGTTAGGGCCAAGCAGGGTCCCTGAAACCTGATTGGCTTCCCCAAAAACCTGGAAATGACTGTCTGCCTTTTTAGCCATAAAACTGAGCGCTTTAGCTTTAGTTCAGGCAGGCCATGGAGTCGAGCACTGCCATAATCACCACCCAAGTGCTCATTGGCTGACAGCCAGCTGATTTTCTCTAAGCATCCTATTAGCTAGTCGCTCTCATGCTGCCTTATTTAAATTGCTCTGCCTGGCCATGCTCTGCTGTTCTCTTTGCGAGCTGCTCTCACAACCTTCCTCCACCCCAGCTCCTCCTTCATTCTGCTTCTGACTGAATCAGTGTCATTCTGTTGTCAATGAACTAGCCATTTAAGCATTAGGCATACTCAATCACTAAGCATATCTTAACCTACATTATATTGCTTTTACATACTTTCATGTATCTCACATTGTGGATATTAAAGTGGTCCCAATGCCTTTATATATTCTGTATGTGACCCACAGTGGAAAAAGTCTGGACACCCCTGATGGAAAGGATAGAGGTGCTGAACAAATTCCAAATCATGTCAGAATCCCAAATATCAATTTCTAAATTCCTGAATTGATTCAAAGTTTCCAAAATCAATATTTTTAAACCTAAACATAACATCCCGAGTGCAGCAAATCTGCTACTGGTATTTTCCTCCGTGCACCATCTCAGACTACATAGTAGACGGTGTAGCTAATTAGCTTCTTTGCTTAAGAAGCACCATCCTCTTAGCATCAATGATGTTAACATGGTTGTGTCTGACATGCAGTGCCTATATGAACTATTCACCCCCTTGGATGTTTTACTCTTTCATTGATTTTATAAATTGTCCATTGTCAATATAATTTGGCTTTTTGGACAAAAAAGTTGAAAAAAAAAAAGTTTTTGAATTAAATTTAATTATAAATTAAATAAAGTTCTTTAGTCTGATGAGACCAAATGGTGCATTTTGGCCATCATACAAGATACTATCTTTGGCTGACACAAAACACACCATCCCCACTGTGAAACACGTTGGTGGCAGCATCATGCTGTGGGGATGCTTCTCAGCAAGCCATCCCTGGAAGGCTTGTAAAGATAGAGGGTAAAATGGAATATAATCCTGGAGGACAGTCTTATTCAGTCTGCAAGATAACTACGGCTTGGGAGAAGATTTATTATCCAGCAAGACAATGACTTGAAGAATACAATGAGAGCTTCACAGAAATGGATTAAAGACAACAATGTAAATGTTTTGGAGTGGCTGAGTAAAAGTTCAGAACCTCAATCCGATAGAGAATTTGTGGCAGGACTTAAAAAAGCCCCGTGCAACCTGACAGAGCTTGAGCAGTTTTTGCAAAAAAGAAAAAGGGAGAGATCGTTCCACAGAATCAGTGTATAAATGTTATTAGAATTAGCTGATAAAAACTCTCAAAAATACATTTTTTGAACATATTTTACGAAGCTTTGTAATATCAGTTACATTATATAGCCTCTTAATGCACAGCAGACTTGAGTAGATGCTGAAGTAATTAGCTCTTAGTATAAAGAATCCATGTGTTTCTGAATCATTCCTGAGTTGAATCTTGACCCCCGGAATCAGACTCAAATTAAAGCATGAGATACTGGAAGATTCCCATCTAAAAGGGCATGTGTGTGTGTATATTAGTGACTCCCTTTGTCCGTATGTGGTTATGCCTTTGGTCACCCCACCACCACCATCACAACCACAACCACACACACACAACCTAAGCATATTTAACTGAAGCAAATGACCCCTCATTACTCAGCGTGCTACAATCAAAGGTGAAAAGTCACCACTGCTGTGTATGCAGGAGCATCGCTGCATTAGAGCAGCTTTGTCCTCACATTCAGACTGTGTGTGTGTTGGAGCGTGTGTGCGTCATTTATCATCAGCGCTTTGTTTTCCCTCCTCTCACACTGTTTGTGTTTACCTGTAGTTCTTATCTGATCCGGCCTCACAGGAGGTCAAAGTCACAACACGCTTCAGGGAGGATTAAGTTTAGTCCATCTGAAGGACAAATCGCAGGCGATCGTCAGCTCTGATGTGACGTACTAGCTTACACTGACACTGACAAATCTGGAAAACAAAAATTTGTCAAACAACGTCTCAATTAAGTATACAGACACAGTCGAGACAAGTCTAGTTTTGAGTGATTATTCGGGAAAAGGTTCTGGTTTGGTAACTACGGCCGTCAGTGATGGATGTGGTTTCATTCGTCTCAGATTTGTCTCTTACGCTCTGTCATCCACAAATTCCAGTCTCACCCTGGAATTGCGATTGACTGTCCCTGCAGACAAAAGCCAGCTCATCCTCCATCAATGCCACTTGGAAATACAGCTTGGCTGCTGTTTTCACACCTGAGAGGCTGAACAGATTTTTCCTTTATTCCTCCTGTCTTTTAGCTTCAATTTGTTCTCTTACGCCATACAGGCAAAGTTCAAAAGGTCGGTTTATTGGTTGGTCCTGAGGACCTAAGGCTTGATAATGAAAAGAAGTCATATCTAGATAATGCAGTTTAAAAGAACTGAGCTTACAATTCTTCTGTAGCTAGCTTAGTGGCTCTGCATCCATCTAGCAGCTAGACGGTACTAGCATGAAACACTAGAACCTCTGATGGTGGATTTGTTTCATTGAGGGTTGTGGTGCCTTCTAAAGGCATGTAATGTTATCATAACAACTTCTGTAGTTCCTACAGCTGTGTCTTTCAGTTTTGTCTTTATTGGCCCTGCAAGGCTACTGTAGTTCAGTCCAGAGGGAAGCAGTCATGCAGCAAAGTAGCATTCAGGTAATGTTAGCAGTTTAAGTTTGTTTTAAAGGATTGTTGGAAACATATGCTGGGGAGTAATATCGTTAAGGACATTTATGTCGATGGTTTTAAAATTAAAAATATTCACGATTGCAATGCTAAGTTTTTATTGACCCGTAAATAAGATTTTTCATTACGTGTTAGCATCAAGCTAACGAGCCTTTTCCACATTGTGTAAAATGAATGCAGATTGTATGCTAGCTGTAAGTTCAGAAGTTACAAAATTGTTTGTGTGAAATGTGATTCTAACAACTATTAGCATCTTGACATAACCACGACGGAGTTAACTGTGCTTCATTTCAAAGAGAAGCGTTTTTTTCCCTCCACAAAATTGTCACTGTATGAAGTTTAATGAGCAGCAGTGTTTCTGAATGTTTTAAGGTGGCTTCAGTGTCTTTCTGTAAGGTAAACATCATCACTAGGCGCGTTTCCATTACCCTTAGAAATGTGAAAAACTAAATTAAAACTGCCAATGGAAAAACCTGAATTTTGAAAAACCTCTCAAAAAAGTTTTTACGCTCTCATGAGGAGGTTTTTCAGACGTTTCGATATAGAATTATATCGCAAAAGTGCAATGGAAACACTTTTCCTGCATTTTCACGTCGCAGAAAGTACTGTACGGAGTACTGTCCAGCTGTGTGGTCAAGCGCAACTAACACAGACTTAGAAAAATTACAAGTCCAGAATAGAGCTGCAAGGCTAGCACTGAAATGTGATAGAAGGGCTAACATCCACAAAATGCACATGACATTAGGCAGGTAATTGGTGAAAGAGAGGATTATTGTTTCTCTGCTTTCCTTTATCAGGAATATTTTATTGTATAAAATGCCAAATGTTTTGTTTAATCAATTGCTGTTTAGTTGTAATGGTCATGATTTCAACATAGGGCATGCAGCCAATGTTGGTGTTTCACACTTCCACTCACAAAGACAAACTCAGGACAGCGTATGTCATGTTTAGAGGTATGAATATATGGAATAGTTTTCCATCTTAGATCACAGGTTTAACTAGTAAAAATGTGTTTAAAAAGAGGTTAAACCTATGTCTAATGACCCAGACTCCACTGAAATAGGCTTCATTGGGTTAGAAATGTTCGATTACAATTTTAGAATCTTTTTGGTTACCTTTTGTGTGACACTGTCATTGTGACGTTACTGTGTTCATTGTTGTAAGAAGAAACAGAACACTTAGACTACATTATGACAACATTCAGTACATGCCAATGTGAGATTACCTTTATGATTGCTAGTAGATTTATTTTGGCTTTATTGGTGTCCATTGTAATTTCAATTGTTCTGTCATAGTTGTTCTTGTTTTAATTAGGATTTTAACATCTTGTATATTTTTCCTGTTTGGACTCTGATCATTGTAATCTATATGAATGTTCTGAAAAATTCTTTGTGGACCCCAGGAAGAGTAGTTGCTACATAGTGGCTAATGGGGATCCAAATAAATAAAAAACTTAAATAAATTGTCGGATTCTGCATTTGTTGATGAGTTCCTGAGGAGATGCATGGAAACAGATGTAGTTTCTTATAAGTAGCATTGTTCAGCTTAGAAGTTTTTTTATTATTATTTATTTGGGGCTTTCTTATTTGTACTCAGCATCCCATATTGAACCTTTTATTTTGTTTTTTTTCTTGTGTGGTTTAAAGGTGATTGTCTGTTTTTTCCACAGCCCCCCCCACACTTATCCTTATCCTCATCATCATCATCATAATCATCATCATCATCATCACTACCACCACCCCTGGTCATATCCGTTTCCTCTGTACCTCACAGTGCTAAAAGACAACAGTCATCCAGACAGCACATACAGTAAGCCCCATTATGGGTTTCCTGAGTCGCATTCCAACCAAACGACCCAGGCGACTGATGCCCGGCACAGGGCATGCATTCCCATCCTCACACTGATCCCCATATATGCTCCATAACCATACCCATACTTTGAAAACATCCGGGGCCCTATCATATGCCCCTGCAGAACGCCGCCCGGCGACTCCTCGCGTCTCTCAACCAGCTGGCTCACATAATCAGGAGCTTTGAGGAGACACCCGGGAACTCGACATTCCCTTGGATATCATTCCCCCGTTTCTCGCCAGTGTTGCTGTCAGCGTGAGTAAAAGGGGCTCAGGTTCGGCAGTGGCTACAGTAATGGGATGGACAGATGTTTAGATGTGAAGGACCGGGCCCCCTCTGGGACCCCTACAGCAGTACAGCCTGACAGAAAGCAATCAGCTTGATGTGGAGGAACAGAATACTGTACTGTACATTCACAGAGAAAGCTGGAATATGAGCCAGTAGTGAAGGATTTAGATATAGGGATGGATAAGGGAGGAAATTAGAAGCGGAGAGAGTGGAAATAGTCGGGGTACACAGTGAAGAAAGAGCTGAGCAAGGAGTTTATATGAATGGAAAACATTTTGAAAAGGATGGAGCCACAGTTGTATGAATGCAAAACTTATTGGAAAAGCTTCTAAGTGAGGCTAAGTATGTCAAAAGGGGGAGAGGAAAGGAAGGGAGGGGAGGGGAGGTGAAGATAAAAATGAGTCATGTTGGCAGCAGAGAAGGGGGAAACAGCTGAGAGGTTTTTGAGGTGCGTCTTTGGCTCTGATCGTGCTTTTATTTTGGCTGCAGTAAGGTGATACTTCTATGCAAAAAGGCTCTCTCTCTCTCAATATCTCTCCCTCTCTCATCCACACACTCATTCTCTATTTCTCACCCCCTCCTCCAGTCTGCCCCTGCCAAGTTTTTTTGTCCTGGGAGGTGATGTGAGTGTTTCCACATGTGGTAGGCCGGTGCTACTAGTTTGGCTTGTAACACTGACTCGACACAAAGCCCCCTTATAGAAACAGAAGAGCAAACAGGAAAAAGGCCACGATTACCTCACAATGCTTCACTTTAAAGTGGAAGGCTGGGGTAAAAAAAGAAAAGAGGCAGGGGAAAGGAGAGCAGGAATAAGCAAGAAATTTACCCTACTGAATCCTTACATATTTTATGATTTTTAAAATCATATAATTATTGTTTCCTTGGAAAAAAAAAATAGGTAAAGGTCGCAAAATGAGGAAACTAACAAAAGACTGCACATTTACCAAAAATAATGGGTATGGATTTCTTGCCTCAATCACTCTGCCTGTTCCCCTGACGAAGCACTCTGTCAATCAAATTTCGCCTTTCCTTGCCAATCCTTGCAGTTCTACTGCATGCATTCTGGTCCGTCTCCAGCACGTCCAAAAGCACCACTCCATTGCGCCAGGTCTATTTTCAGCACCAGCTTCTAACAAAATGTGTCAACCCACGTAGAGCAGATTGATCCATACAGCCAGAAAAACATGCAAAGCGTCCAGTCAGCTTCAAAATACGACACAATTTAAATTATCACTATGTCAAGATTACAATTTATCCTGTGGCAAAAGAAACACGCCACCAGTCGCTCAGTGGGTCACAGACCTGCTACAGCACCATTGACAAAGAAGTTTAAGTCCCAGTAAAGTGATAAAAAAAATCTTTATTTTGGGTTTGTTGCATGACATGCCTTTGGGTTCTGAACCACCAGGCCAAATTTCAGTCATGAAAAACATCTCTAAGCTTATAAAATTAAGCTTAAAAATCAGGAAAATAAGGCAGTAAAATCTGTTCAAGGATGGTGTGAGCATGTTGGTTGAATGAGCTAAAGCCACACCCACTAACAGGAAGTACGGTTGAATTTTTAAAAAATGCTTCTGATCAGAGCACAGCTGCCTTGCAGAGAGACAGAAGTTGCGGATCACATTTACTGTTTTGTGGCACAAATCAATCTGTTATGATGCTTTTAAAGACCCGTAGGCCATCGTGGCTGATAGACTTGGGAAGTTTACCTGACAATGAACAAAAACAGCATGTAGCTGAGTGTTAACTTTCAATAAAGGCAGTGACATCAGCTAACAACAGAATGTACTGAGACGAATTGCTCTGGGATTTTATATCATTGTACTGTTAGGGGGGCGGGGTTATTCCCCATCAAGACTGGTGCTTTCATGGCTCAGATATTTGCCCCGCTCAAAATAAACCAAGCCAGGAAAGAGGTAAACAACTTTCTAGCAGTCTAAATCTAAAACAGCACCCTTATTCCAACATACTGTACCTAGTGTTTTAAGACGGTGTGTTAAATTTGGATTTCACTTTACAGGGGCTTTTACAGATTACAGATTTTCAGATTTTTACATGATAAATCACGTCATTTGTTGCAAATATACGCCATTTATCGTCCTCATGTAGTGCCCCATGGTGGAAGCAATGAATACCATGGAATCATGTCAACATGAATGACAAATCACCACCAGAACTTGTGATCTTGTGATCTCGAGTCTCCAGCTACTCCTTTTTGGGGATTATTTCTTAATTCTTAATATCTTATGTAGAAGTGTTTCATGTGTAATGTTTATGTTGTTGAATGTTGTCTTATGGCTGCAGCATGAGTAAAAATCCCAAGACAAAGTTCTCTCTCTGTGGGACAATAAAGCTTATCTTATCTGATCCTATCACCCTATGCAGCTTCTCAGCATCGCTAAGAAGATTAAAAGAAATATCAGTGGGAACAAACACATGATTAAACACAGGAAAGATTATACAGATAGAAATGGAAACAGATTAAATAAATCACAAAATTAGTTTGAATTATCAGTAAAAAAAAAAAAAAAAAAAAAAAAGGCCTATAAAGAAACACTTTAAGTATGGATTTTATAACAGGGAATAAGTGTGTAAGTCTAATATCCTCTGGCAGGGAATACCTGAGTTTAGGCGTCCTAACGGCAAATGCCCGGTCACCTTTGGTCCCAAGTCTTGACCTATGGACAGCAAATGAAGATTAAATGATGGACCTAAAAGTTCATTGATGTCATTTTATGGGCGACCAATGATGTGAAGAAAGGATTGGAGTGGTGTGGGTGCTTGTGTTTGTGTTAGATAAAATCCACACTGACTAATGCAGTTAAACAGGGCATTGCAGTAGCCCAGCCAAGAAACACACAAAGTCACAAATGAACATCTTTAGACCTGGGGAAGACGTCAAGATACATTACATACAATATGATACGATATAATCCAACACACTTTACTGTCCTCTTTGTAAAAATTTGTCCTGAACTCCAAATACCCAAGTGCTGCATGATTCACGTTTCCTCAGTCCCATCCTTCTTCTTGAAACTACTGGACAGGTCACTTTGACAGTAATTGGGATAGGTCAATAAAAGATCCCACCCATGGTGCTGAGGATCATTAGTGAGAGGGAAATAAACATTAATCTACTGGCTGTGCCAGTGGTGCCGTTGGCAGCTGCAGTCGGCCGCACTCTCCATCAGAGAGACAGAGAAAGAGAGGAAAGATGGATGGGAGTTTTACAGTGAGCTTGAATTAGGGACAAGCAGCAAAGACAGTGCAGCCTCTTAATCTGATGTGAAACCGTTTATCTGAACTAGTTTGAGGCTAATTTTGTTTTCAGGATTGTTTGTGAATTTTACGGTCACTTAATTTATTCCCATCTTTAGATGATAAAGAACCAAGTAAATAGACTGCTTATATTTCCCAGAATTGCTGTACTTTTTAGATCCTCAATCTTTACTCCAGTTAATTTTTTATAATTTCTGATAGAAAAATGTGAGTTTGCAGGGCAGAGTTTGAGTTGATATAAATCAAATGCTGTGAAGTAAAGAAAATTAGAATAGAGATTTCAAAACAGATCTACATCTTAAAACTACCTCAAAATTACTCTTAAGCACATCCCATTTACTTTTTTTCACGTTTTAGATTCAACCCAAAATCATGATTATACAAGCCAAGCCAAGTGCTTGTTTTTGCTCTAATTTCAAATACATCCAATTCACTCTATGGTAGGGGTTCCTAAAATGAGGGTCCCAGGACATCAAGACAGGGTTGCAAAAAAAAAAAAAAAAAAAAAATTTATACACACAGAATGAGTTACATTTAAGAAAAAGCCTGATGTTACTGATTTGAATGCATTTTTTCTCTCATCAGCATCCCATGAAGACAACCTGAAAAAAGAATTTTAGAAACTTTTTCAGATTTATTAAAAAGAAGAAAACTGAAATATCACATTGACATAAGTATTCAGACCCTTTACTCTGTACTTAGTTGAAGCACCTTTGGCAGCAATTACAGCCTGCACACCTGGACTGGGAGATTTTCTGCCAATCTCCTATGCAAATCCTCTCAACCTCAGTCAGGTTTGATGGGGTTTGATGGACAGCCTCTTTCAGGTCTCTCCAGAGATGTTTGAAATGGTTCAAGTCAGAGCTCTGACTGGGCTATTCTATGACGTTCACAGAGTTGACCTTAATCCACTCCTGTGTTGTCTCCGCTGTGTGCTGATGGTCATTGTCATGATGGAAAGTGAATCTTTGACCCAGTCTGAGGTCCTGAGTGCTTCAGAACAGGTTTTGCTTTCCCTCAACCCTGACCAGTCTCCCAGTCCCTGCTGCTGAAAAATACCCCCACAGCATGATGCTGCCACCACCATGCTTCACTGTAGGGATGGCATTGAATAGGTGATGACAGTGCCTGTTTTCCTTCAGACATTAAGAATCAAAGCCAAACAGTTCAGTCTTGGTTTGATCAGACAAGAGAAGCTTGCTTCTCACAGTCTGAGAGTCCTTCAGGTGCTTTTTTGCAAACTCCAAGCAGGCTTTAGTGTGTTTTGCATACATCTCCACACAAGATCTCTGAGCTCAGAGTGACCATCAGGTTCTTAGTCACCTCTCTTACTGAGGCCCTTCTCCCCTGACTGCTCAGTTTGGCCGGACAATCAGCTTTTGAAGGATTCCTGGTTGTGCCAGACTTCTTCCATTGAGAATTATGGGGGCCACTCTGCTCTTGGGAACCTTCAGTGCAGCAGAACTTTTTTTGTAGCCTTCCAGATCTGTGCCTTGCAACAATCCTGTCTCTGTAGGCAGTTCCTTTGACCTCATGGCTTGGTTTTTGCATTGTCAGCTGTGACGCCTTACATGATTTACCCATGCTGTTTTGTTCATTAGTACTGTTCTTATGCCAGTGTATGTTAAGGCGTACTGGTTGTATGTGACTATGTGGGAAATGTGTGCTCCAAGCAGCTCTGCAGACAGTGAGTGTCCCAGTCTCTGGTACTGTTATTTTGGGGGTCACGTGGCTGAAAGTTTGGGAACCTCAGCTGTAAGGCAGTGATAGATTTCCATGGCTTATATTTGTACCAAAAATCAATCATTAAGATAATTATAACTGGTGAATATGTACCTGAGCACTTGTGTGAGGACATCAGGGCGGTGGGAACTGAAGGTTGCTGACTATGATGGAAGCTGAGCGCAATGGAACTGGGACAGCAGGCAGAGAGGAGGAGGAGGAGGAGAGTGGTGATGAAAGAGAGTGAGAGGATAACACACATACACACACACACACACAGGCACTTTTCACCATCGTCCGTTAGTGCCTGCCACCGTCACAGTGGGGGGGCCGTGGCCTCTGCGTAGCCTGAGAATGCTAAAGGCTAATCCTACAGGAATGCTCCAGGAATGTGAAAGTTGAGTCAGGGATCGAACAAGAGAGGGGTGGAGGAGAGATGGAAGGGGGAGGGAGGGGAGGGAGAGAGAGAGAGAAAAGGGAGGCATTCAGGAATAAATGAAATGAAAGAGAGAGAAAGAGAAAAGGGGGAGGAGAGGGGGGAGTTCAGAGAAGGTGGAGTGGAGAGGCTGAAAGAAAAGAAAAGTTAGAGAAAAGGAACAAAGAGAGGAAAAAAGAGGGGAAGATGGAGACAGATTGGCAGGAGGGCTGGTGGCAGTGTCCTGTTTAAAGATAAATGCAGGGATGCTTTCCCCCTACATTAACAGCAGTTGTTATGGAAACAGGCCAAAAAAACCTGCTGGATTGTTTTAACAGACATCTCCTGTTCTGCAGGTACACAGAGATCATCCTGATATTTTTTCTCTCTCTCTGCTGAGAGAGCTTGTCTCGTCACGAAACAAATGAACTTTGTGCAGGCTTTCGTAACAATGGCAGTTAGGCGTCCGCCGTTGCAGCTTAGCTGTCAGGATGAGTCTCTGCTTGTCCTTGTTTCCTGGTTCCGGTTACAAAGATGGTTCTTCCACTTCTTGAGTGTGACGTATTCAAACCGGTACAGAATGGCATGTTCTCTTATTGTGGTTTGTGCACTTTTGAGTCCAACTATGCCTGAAAACATGCAGATGAGACTTCCTTGTAACACATTTGGCACTGATCCTCTTTAAAAGAATTTGCAGTGTGCCAATACTGCAGTATAACTTCCTGATATTGAATGAAACCTAGGTATGATCAGCAAAAAGTTCCATAAACACTCATGAGAGATTGTAATATCAGATATCTTCAGTTACCTGAAATACAGGTGTGTCTATGTGCCTTCCAGTAAAGTTCAAGAGAAGTTGTCTACACTGCAGACATATGTATGTTGTCTCCGTTAGCTCTTGTGCAACAGTAATTACAGTTAAAGTTACGGTTACAGTTAAACATGCTGACAAAACACAGTAGGCAGTGCTGGAGATGTGCAGCTGCTCCATTATCTTTATGTGTGGGTGTGGGTGTTTGTGTATATTTATGCAAATATGAGGGAGGGTGGTTGGAGGGTGTGGGTGTACTGATAAGAAAGAGTCAATTTTCCCCTCAATGAAAGAACGGAAACATTAGTTCTGTCTTAATAGAAATGGGAAGAACTCAAATAGGACATTTAGAAAAGCACAGATGTAGCCATAGACAGTACAGTGGTCCTAACATTATGTGTGCATGTTTATGGACTTTCTAGGGCAGTTATCTTGTATTGAGGCATTTTTAAATTTATAAGTAAAGCTTGCCTCATGAGACAAGTCAAAATCTCTCGTGTGAAAAAAGTTGGACTTCCTCAAAGTCAGCAAAATGAAATGTAAATTTGGACAAGTGCCAACCGCTACCTCTGAGCAAATAACCTCAACAGGACATGATGTGATTACATAACCTCCACTGCAAATTGAAGTTGACACCTGAGCTGATTGCAGACACGCTAGCTAATACCTAGGACTCTGCCTCATGCATCACATCACTCTTGAGAAGCATCCCATAAGAGTCTCTAGAAAAGGCAGGAGCACAAGGAACGAGCAGCCAAACACACTAACAAAGTGGCTCCTCGCCTTTTTTTCTTTTAAATTGGGGCCCTCCTAGTTTAATATTATAAAATCTGAAATCTAAATCCCCCCCACATGACCCACACAGAAGAAAAAAAATGACACTTTGCTGTCTAAAATCGGCATACATTTTTATTTTTTCAATAAAAAGTCCCAAAGGAAATCGGTCAAAACACAATTTTGGTATGAAAAGTCCTTTCTTAAGTTTTTAACAGGTGTTCAGTCATGATTTTAGGTAATACCTGCAAATGTAGTTTGATACTGGGCCTCATCACTATAGTATGTTGGTTCTCAGCTGGTGGGTCGGGGCCCAAAAGCGGGCCACGAAGCTGTTTTCAGTGGGTCTCAAAAGTGTGCACAAAAAAACTAAGTGGATATACAGTGTCTATAAAAAGAAATCATTCCCTTTTACCCTTTTATTGATTTTATAAATCGATCATGATCAATATAGTTTGGCATGAACAGCCCTTTACAAGACCAGCTATAAATTCTCTATTGGATTGAGGTCTGGGCTTTGACTCAGCCACTCCAGAACATTCACCTTGTTGTCTTTAACCATTTCACTGTATGATTCAGGTCATTTTCTTGCTGGAAAATAAATCTTCTCCCAAGCCGTAGTTATTTTGCAGACTGAATAGGATTGTCCTCCAGGATTATCCTGTATTTCATTTCACCCTCTACCTTTACAAGCCTTCCAGGGCCAGCTGCTGAGAAGCATCCCCACAGCATGATGCTGTCACCACCGTGCTTCACAGTGGGGATGGTGTGTTTGCGGTTATGTGCAGTGTTTGGTATCTACAAAACATAGCGTCATGTCTGATGAGGCCAAAATTTTGGCCTCATGACATCAGGTGTCATGGTGGCATTTCTGAGAGTGGCCTGATCTGGGAAGACGTGCCATATTCATTCAATTCCTTGATGATTGATTTAACTGAAGTCCAGTGAATGTTCAGTGCCTTGGCAAACAATTTTGTATCCATTCTCCAACCTTTTTTTCTGAGTTGCTTGGAGTGTTATTTTGTCTTCATGGTGTAATAGTAGCCAGGAATACTGATTAACCACACACAGGTTTCTTTATACTACAATCACTGCACTCAGGTGATCCCCATTTCACTAATGGTGAGGCAGCTAGCACCAACTGGCTGGACCTGTGTTGAACTGGCCTGTGGTTTTGACACTCCTGTTGTAAAGGCTACCAGACCTCTCTGTAACTGTAGTGATATGTGGGCTAGTTTTAAAAAAGCTGCTAGGCTTTTTATACAACAATAGAGAAGCTGTTTTAACTTCTATGAAAATAATATGCAGCAGCATAAAAAGGACAGGGATATTAAATTCAAGTCTTATTGCTGAGAATTGCATGCATTTGCTTCTGAAACATGTCAGCTGAAAAGGGAAGTAAGTGTTGGCCATGCATCCAGTTCATGTGTATGTGTTTGTTGTCTGCATTTGTCTGTGTGTCTGTGTTTATATTGTATCCCTACATAGGAAGTCCTCTTACCCAGCTCTCAGCCATCATGTGCATGGCTGTCTGTCTGTTATGTCCTGAGGGTGGTGGGGGGCACTCAGTCCCAGAGCAGGTTTAATTGGTGTCAAGCAGGCCTTGGTGAAAAGCCGTCAGAGACTAGAGATGCTCAGTGAGACAGGAAACCTTTTATTAGGGGACTTCCTCCAACTGCATGAATCTGTGTGTCCCAGTCTGTCCTATTGTCTCCCCTCATATCCCTCCCTCTTAAAATCTCTCATCGCTGTTCAGTTTCCATCTGCTCTCTTCCTCTCCCACTCACTCTCAGCTGGCTTCAAACATTTACAATTTATCACTGGTCCTCCCACCCTCCACGCTATCTCTGCGTCTCTCTCTCGGTCTCTCTCTCTCGATCTCTCTCGGTGGTATTGTTTTAAGTCTGATGTCTGTCCTTGAGTGAGTGAGGGAGTTTGTCTCTAGGGGAATCCGGTGACCACAGAGGCACACCAAGCCAGCCGGCCTAATGATGAGAGCACTTCCTGACAGCCAGCAGACACACTCATCATACACACACGTCCAAACATACCACCAGACAGCAGCTGCACAGCTATGCAGGGGACTTTTTCTCTAACAAATGATCAATTATAACTTCAAAACCATAGGCAGTTTACAATCAAATTATTCTTATTAAAATATAAATAAGACTTCCTCTTTGCAATGACACATTTCAACAACTTATTCATATTAAACTGTCAATAAAAGACACTTACTTTAGTAGGAGTTTTGCCATCTTATCCTGAACTATTTTAATGCCCAATCTTAACTTACACAAACTTCTCATACATGGCATTTGAAGGAAAAATCAAGAACAAAATATGAAAAAAAAAATAGCATAGAAATGTCATAAAATAGATATTGCTTGGTCTGGGGACCTCTGTTGGTGCATTTGACTTGCCTGCAATTTCCCACAGCAACTAATTTAGGCCAGCAGACATGGTCAAAATGACACCAAGTCCAAAACAAGCATCAGAATGGGGAAGAAAGATGGTTGTTGGTGCCAGACAGGCTCACAAACTGCTGATGTACCAGGGAGTTCATGCACAACCATCTTTAGGGTGGTGTGAAAAAGAGACAATACTCAGTGAGCTTCAGTTCTCTGGGCCAGAATGCTTTGTTGAAGACAGAGGTCAGAGGACATTGGTCGGACTGGTTCGAGCAGAGAAAGGCAACAACAACACGAATGACCACTTTTTACAACCGAGGTATGCAGAAGAGCATCTCTGAACTCACATCACATCAAACTTCGAGGCAGATGGGCTACAGCAGCAGAACTGTCAGCTGAGAACAGGAAACAGGCAACAAATTCACTAAAATTGGTCAATAGAAGAGTGGAGAATTGTTATCTGGTCTGAAAAGACTATTTCTGCTGCAACATTTGAATGTCAGGGTCAGAATTTGGCTTAAGCAACATGAAATCCTGCTAGACCACCAACAAAAATGGCATGTTCAAAATCAATCGCCCAATTCTGATATTTGGTTTAAACTACAGCAGATCCTCTCCACCATGTCTATACATTGGCTTTTAAGTGTCTCAGTAGATAATTGTTTTAATGAGCAGCTAAATGGGTATACCTGATGAAGAGGTGAGTGAGTGATGTTTGATTGTGGTTGATTTTTCACATATAGCAGCTGTGTTACTTATTACTTCTTTAACCTTCTTAGCCCTAGGCTAATTTTCAAACATTTTGTCTCACCTTTATGTATCTTCTTAAAAAGCTCATAAAACATCAACCCTGTGGTGCACATTTAAGGTCTAACCAAAACCTGAAAAATAGTCATTCTGTGTCAAAAAAAAAATCAGTATTCACATATTTACAATAAAGTCCTTGCCCTTCTTTGTGTTAGCTTTAGTTGTGCCATTATTCAAAGCATTTCCCGTCTGCAGAGACACAGAGGGCCACGTCACAGGCTCTCTGTCTCGCTTTCTCTCCATTTTGAGTTATTCAGGCCGTTTCCTCAATGATCGACATGCGCAGTTTGACAAAGTATGACATGACAAAGGAACAGCCCAGTCACAATGCATTGTGGGATACAAAAAAAGCAATATGGCGCATAGTATTGGCCACTAGTGGTGGTAACAATCGAAAAATAAATTGAGAAAAGGGTCAAAAGATGTACAATTTAGGAGTTACTGTTGTGGATTTAATCATTTTAAGACCCTAGAAAGTCACCCAAGTTCTAGGCTTGCTAGAGGTACAAAGGTATGGATAGCATCACTAGAAAGGCAGAACTGGTGACTTTCAGAGGAAGAAAAGGCTATGTTTTACGGTTTAAGAGTTATTTGAGTTTTTGACACCTTTGTCTCTTCTACTTGTATACGACACTGTCAGTTTAAGAGGGTTAATGTATCATAGCAGTGGTTCTCAACTGGTCTAGGACCCACCACCACCTCCTGAATGAGAGATCAAGACCTACATTTCAGAACATTTTTGACAACTTAAGTTTATTTAACAAATAATATTAAATTTTGTACCTTATTTAAATTCATTCATTCATTGCTAATTGATTTATTTCATTTTATTCAAAAATTGCTAAGTCATTAACAGCTGGTGTCATTGGAAAGAGTCTAGCAAGTTAACATTAGCTGTCTTTTGCCCTGTACAGAAGTCTTTATTTTCTGGGGTGGCATAAGAGAAAGGGGCTTTACCACTATTGTAACCGGAAGATTTTTACAAACTTTATAATGAGATCAAAACCTTAAATAAAAATATCAAATTGCCACCAGTAGAGTTCAAATCCAGACTCACTTTGAATTGAAATGAGGAATTTTTGTTGAATTTTGAGTAATAAAAAACATCAATTAATTTAAATGAATCTAATGTTCCCTTTTGTTTGTGATTGTTTGTTTGTAATTTAACACTTTTTAAACCTACAAAAGCAGACATGAGACTTCTTAGTGCTTCACTATTTGTGTGGCCCTTAAGATCGTGGAAGATCCAGGATGACGCGGCTCAGGATAAAGGATTGGGATGGCAGATTACAGAAAGAGGGTAGGTCAGATGGAGGCGGGGGTCTATGCGAATTGGAAATTGGGCCCACTGCTCGGCACAGCATGCCACGCTCCAGGCTTCATCCAGCCCTGCTTCAAAGAGCCCTGAAATCTCTCCAGAGCCACTCAGACAAATTATAGTAATAAACAACAAGTCGCCCCCCTGATCTCACCCGCTTCACCTCCCAGGGGGAAAACAAACGGCCGGGGATCCCGTTGCCCTGGTGACTGAACCCTGACCAGCCCGCCCAGCCTCTGACCGTCTGTTTCCAAGTTTGTTTGTTTGTTTGTTTACTCAAAGACACCAGAGACTGCAGCAGTGGGGAGGGTTATCTTCACAGAGCTCGCAGAGGCTGAAAGGAGTTGAAAAAAATAAAGCCTCCAATTACATGTGATTTAGTTCATCCTGGGGTATTATGGGGCTGATGTATTTGATTGGGAGAGATAAGCTGGACTGTGAGTGGTCTTTAATGACTGAGCGGCCTACGGGAAAGCTGGGTGTGCTTTCCACGATTGTCAACTTACTGTAAAAACTACAAGTTTCCTCCTAATTTTACGAAGCAAGGAAGATTACTGTCCCCTCTCATGTTAAAACAAGTCCAAGGGAAAGTAGTGGCAAAGTTGTGCCCAATCAGTCCACACTTCAATTATTTCTACAGCACCAGTACAGGGAAAGTCATTATACAAGCCTGATAAACAGTTTTATTTGTGGAGTCATTTCTGAGGAACCAGCATGATCTTAACAATGAGTCAGAAATTGGCAACATTTGTAAGATATCCTTGTAACAAGCAGAAAGCTTAAGCAGGACCAGACTAAATGACAGCCTGCCATCATCACAGGTCAAGAGACACTGCACTCCTTTTTGTATTGTGTCTATAATTGTCCTTACGCCACTGCTGTATTCCCGGCATGACAGACCACAGCAGGTGAAGTGTTTTCCTGAGAGAACAGTTGTTTTGTACATCTCCGCCATCTTCCATTCAAGGTCTGGAATAAGTAGGAAGCCATACTGCTCTTGTAGTTTATTTCCGTACTGGTGAGCCCTGAGCAGGCTCTTGACTCTGGCATCAAACCCTCGGCACAGCAGTGGCCGGTGGGGAGTTTAACCGTTGATGTGATGCTGCAGGTGTGTGCAGGTGGGGCAGTAGTCGGGGCAATGCAACGCAACGCTGTGGGTTAACAGCTGTCTGCCACAACTTCATAGAAAGAGAAAGACTGTACTTTATGTTTTTTATGTATAAAAGGCTCAATATCATGTGACTATGAGCATAATCTTTGTAACAGCAAGGGACAAGTGTCTTTTAACAGGCAGAAATCAGGAGCAGCACCAGACTCCCAGTCGACTAGCAATCTGCCTTGAACCCTGACTTTAAGAAAAACTTTCATTTACAGCCTGCCCACAGGTTGGCTTTCTCCCCCGACAATCCCAGAGAATGGGCCCTTCACAGTTGTGATTTATGATATATCACTGTGTGCTGGACCAGTACAGTGTTAATTTGGACGACTAAAACTATGACTACAAATGTTCGTTGACAGCCTTTTTCCATGACAAAAACTAGACCAGAACTAGACTAAAACTAACAAAAATAGATCTGTGATGACTAAAGCTGACAAAAACTAAGTTTAGTTTTCGTCAAGATGACTAAATCTAGACTAAAATGTAATTGGACATTCAGAATCTGTAATATTTCTCCAGTGTTGGTAAATCTGTCAAAAAACAACACAGCTGTAGCTATTCTGCCTCTCAGCTGTAGAAAGCAGGGACCCCAGGTTTGGGAGAGTGCATAAAGCACACAACCATGATTTGGTACCAGGTTGAGGAAAGAAAATAAAAAGCTTGGACTAAAAGTAGAGACTTAATTTATGCACTAAAACTAGACTAAATTGTTTTGAGTTTTCATCGACTAAAACCAGACTAAAACTGAAAGGATAGAAATGACTAAAATATGACTAAAACTAAAATGTATTTAATTTAAAGAATAAAACTAAGACTAAAATTAAAAGTAGCAGCCAAAATTAACACCTGGTCAGTAGCAACGTTGCTAGTCTTGGTGCCACCAATTTTTTGTGCACTTTCTCTACCTACTTTACCACTTAAAACCTATTTTACAACTTGAAACACATTTTTGCACACTTAATTTGCCCCTTTTCAATCCTATTTCACCACCTTTTCTGCCAATTTTAACACCATCCACCCACTGTGGCCTCTGTTAAGCCATTCTTGCCCCTATTAACCCCTTTCTACCTCTGTATGCCCATTTTTGCAACTGTAGCTGCAAGTGGCTATTCTTTATGCTCTTTTCTGCCACTTTATATTCATTTTTGCCACTTTTACCCCCTTTTCACCAGTTTTTCTGCCTGTTTTGCCAACCAATTAGTGCAGTTTGCTGCATTTTTTTTGCCTTTTGGCCCCACTTGTACCACCACAAGTTTTGCCTGTCTGTGCCTCTGTTGACCCACTTTTGCCACTTTTAAATCCAATTTCTCCATGTTTTCTACCCATGTTTCCAGTTTCTGCCTGTTTTTTTTGTCTCTGTTAACCCATTTTTTACACTTTTTACCAATTTTAATTCTGTTTTAGGAGAA
Organism: Cheilinus undulatus; assembly: GCF_018320785.1. NCBI lineage: Eukaryota > Metazoa > Chordata > Actinopteri > Labriformes > Labridae > Cheilinus > Cheilinus undulatus. The sequence goes on from NC_054878.1 coordinate 30,764,498, forward strand.
GGCGTTTACATTTTGAAGAAGGCTTTATGCAACGGTATTGATTTTTTAAAATATTTGTTTCTTTGCTAAGAGTTGTTATTATTAAAAAAAATAAATTATCACTGATTAACTTTACAATGGACCATGATTTTGCTGACCTCCATGTGCCCCCAGTTTGACTGGGCCCCATAAAGCTTTCTCCTTTAGCCCTCCTCATGGGCGGCCTTGGGCATTGGCAAGGGAAAACTTCTTTAAAAGGACCAAACCAGACACCTTTGTGAACAACCATCAGCCACAACCTCACACAGAGACAAAGACTGTAAAGTGACCAACACTATTCTATCGTAAGCATGCACTTGCAGAAACCTGCAGGACTAGATATAAAGGTGAACAGCCATCTTCCACAACCTCATAGGATGAGAGACCGTATTCTTTGGTCTTTTCTGAACAAAAAACCCTTTTTTTTCTACCTCACACGTGCACTTTCACACAGCAGCAAAGAAAAACTGTCTTTAGCAGACAGAAACCTTGAGCAAGACTAGACTCTTCTATGACTGGCCATTTGCTGTGACCCCACATGTCAAGAAAGACTGCACTCTTTGTTGTATTATTATCCAACTATATTCACAGTGACTTTGTAAAAGTAGCTGTAAAGCAGAACCAGACTCATTGGTGGATAGCCATCTGCCTTGACTGGTTGAGCCAAGGAGGGTCTTACTCCGCAAAGAAAAACCAATAATCACAACTATGTGTAAGCACTAGGTAACAGTGACAACTCTGAGCAAAAACTAGACTAACTGGTGGACAGCGATCTGCCAATTGGTTGGGCCGAGACAGAGGGATAATAAAGAAATAGAGGGACCACACAAACAGACAGGCAGGGACATAATGTACTGTTAGCTAGAAAAGGCATGCTAAGTGGCTCTCAGTGAAAATAGTCAGGCACACAAGGTCTCACCCCTAACTATTGGCAGGTATTTGCCAAGTTCAGTTTAGAGATCACCAAAAGTTCTTACTCACACTTGCAGTTTGTCCCTAAGAGTCAGTTATCATGCTTGGATAGGTTAAAGCTTATGATCTTTGTAGTCTACTGCAGCATTAAAAATAAAAAAAAACCCTAATAAGGCAAACAATGAAATGAAAATGTTTAAAAGGGATAAAATAAAATTCAATCAAAATACAAGTGAACTTCAAAGAGACCCCCTCCTATCTCCTCCATCTCTTCCCAGCATTTGGTGGTCAAAGGGGTGGTAAACCCATAGAATGTATTAATAGGGAAAGAAATGTACCACTCATATACTGATGCAGCCGTGGAGGTCTTTACCTGCCGTCCAAGGCTATCAGCGCTCAGAAGGTGTGGAATCTGACAGGGCAATAACTCACAACCATCTACTGTAGCTCACATGGAACTGTTAACAGAAAAACCTAAGAAGGCCCGGCCAAAAAAGTGGGCGATCAATCACCACTCTCTTCTTTTATCTGGTTTAGCTAAGAGGAAAGCCAGATAAACACTCTCTGGTACCATTTCTCCAAGGTCAATCCCTGTGTGACACCAAAGCCTTGCTCGGAGATCCACCAGACACAGAGGTGAGAGAGGGAGAAACAAAGAGACATGGCAGGGGAAAAGAAGAAGATAGATAGATTGAGAGATCCAGGACCAAAACATAAATGTTTAAGTTCAGGAGCCAAGTGGGGAGTGTACTTCCCAGAGCCTCGCTGCGGCAGATCAATCATGCTAATATCAGACCGTCATGGGAGGAATGTCAACAGCGCTCACCTCTAACCCCATGTGTGAAGGCATTACAGTGGAGCGGTGACCCCCTGATTCTCCTCGCAGCGACCTCCAGGCAGCCCCACTCTAATGGAGATTTTATGGATGGTGTTCCACTTTATAGAGACTCTGGGTTTGACTGAGCAGCTCTGGGAACCAGATGTGTTATATGAGCAGAAGTGAGCCAATTACTTGAGACACTTTTCTCAGGTACTGGCACTGATATGTCAATTAAACTTCACTCCAGGAAGAAGAGGGGGACTAATGTGAAAAAAATCAAAGCTTGTCTCCATATAGGACTGAATACAGATTGATGCCAATAAAGTTGCTGACTGGACTGCATTGATCTGTAATGTTTTTGTTATAAATAACAAAATTAAACATCATCTTTCCTTACATTTTAGACAAATGTCATGTAGCTTATGGTCTTTGATTTAAAAAAAAAAGTCATTGCACCATTGCAAGCAGCCTTTCTAACATCAAAGGTGACATATCACACCCCTTTCCAAGCTTTGAATAGTCCCCAGCTTTAAATAGTGTTCTAAATAAAAAGCCTGTCCCCAACTTTGGACAAAATGCAGCATGGATCAAGCAATAAGGGAGGTGATGTACCCTGTGTGGCCAAGATCTTAAAGTCCTTGGTTAAAAAAAAAAAAAAAAAAAAAAAGGTATTTTAGGTTCGTTGTATGACAGGCTACTGTGTTATGAACCACCACGCCAAATTTCAATCATGAAAAACATCTCTAAGTTTTATGAAATTACGCTTCCAAATCATGAAAAATTAGGCACTGTTATTGAATGATGTGGGCGTGTCGGTTGAATGAGCTGAAGCCACGCCCACTCATGAGAAATATGATCTTCAATTTTTTTTAAAAGACTGGAGGAATCATCTATGCTGCTGTGTTACAAATGAAGCCTAGCGTTAGTTCATGCAGGACACAGCAGTCATACTCTCAGCCAGCTGATCCTAATTATGCCTCTTAATTATGTCTAACATACATATACTTACTTCTCACTTATCCCTGCAAACTGGTGAGGCTGGGTTGATTAATTCTGATGCACCACGCTGCTGCTGCTGCTGTTGGCAAAGCTTAACCTCCTCCATCCTAGTCTCTTGTTGCACCCTCATATTCAGATTCATGGTACTATGGATTAATTGCTTCTGAACTAATTTTATTGTATTCAGTACACATTGTTATAAATGTATTGGCGGTTTCTAGCCATGTACTGCCTGGAAAGTCAAAGCATGCTGGGAGCAACCCAGGGAGCATCTTTTGATTGGAGCTTTCTCCACCAAGTAAAACTGTATATCCTTTTCGTAATAATGAGTGTTCCTGACTGAACTCTCGTTTTTAAGCCACCAGAGTAACAACCACAGTTATGTCATGGCAGGCAGACAGTTTAGAGCTAAAAAAAACCTCCATTTCATTTTCTCATCCTGTATTTAACTCTTCAGGTATTCCTTTTTGTCTCATTTTCTAAGATATGTGAAGTTATGTCTCTCTCCTGTTTACAAGACGTCTTTGTTGTCAAGTTGCTGATGAAAAAAAAAACCTCATTTTCCTGATGTTGCTATTTAAAATAAGTCTTCAATGCTGATTAGCATTGGAGGCTTTTATTGTGACAGACTTTTAGAACATGTATATCATCAGATACTTTACTAAACTTTAGCATCCCTATACTGACAGACAGGAGGGATTGAACTGTGGCTAGTTTGAGAGAGACAGGGAGTGGCATATATGACCATTCTAAAGTAAACATTTAAATAACAAACAGGGGCTTCACGGCGCTGTTGCCTCACAGCAAGAAGGTCCTTGGTTCGCCTCCTGGTCAGGGCCTTTCTGTGCGGAGTTTGCATGTTCTCCTCGTGCATGCATGGGTCCTCTCCAGGTACTCCAGCTTCCTCCCACCACCAAAAACATGCTCATTAGGTTAATTGGTAACTCCAAATTGGCCGTAGGTGTGAATGTGAGAGTGTTTGGTTGTCTGTCTCTATATGTGCAGAGTCTCTCCCATCTCAGCTGTTGAAGCTTGTAACTCCTTCAGAGTAGTCACAGGTGCCTTGGTGGTCTCACTAGTCTCCCCTTTGTACGGTCACTCACATGAAGATCAAGGCAGATTTACACATGCCATATTCCTTCCATTTCTTAAGGATGGATTTAACTGAACTCAGAGGTTTCAGTGCCTTAGAAGTTTTTGGTATCCATCCCCTGACCTATACTTTTCAACAACCTTTTCTCTGAGTTGCTTGGAGTGTTCTTTTGTCTTCATGGTGTAATGGTAGCCATGAATACTGATCAACCTGTGACTGGACCTTCCAGACACAGGTGTCTTTATACTACAGTCATTTGAGACACGTTTCACAGATTGTGAGACTAGCACCAGTTGGCTGAACCACTGTTGAATCAGGTCCGTCACTTTAAAAGGGGTGAATATCAAAGCAGTCACTTATTTTACATTACATATTTTTATTCAATTGACATTAGTTTGTAGAAATCTGTTGTCAAGTATTAAACATCCAAGGGGGTGAATACTTCTTATAGGCAGTGTACGTTACTGCTGTAGCAACATACTGCATCTGTATTGGTTTATATTAGGGGTGTGAATCTCTCCTCAAGATGATTCGATTCAAATCTCAATTCACAGACAATAATTCGATTCACTCTGACCGCTGACGTTAAGATCGGTTAACCGATCCATATTGGATTATCTTTACACCTGTAGTTTATATCATAATAATCCTTAGCCTATTTTCTCTACAGGGAGACACAAACCAAGAGGGGAAAAAATGCATTTTTCAAATTTAGCCATCTTGTGATGACGTTCCAAGAACCAAAAAAAAAAAAAAGACAAAGTGCGAGAGAGAGAAAGAGAGATAAAAATGTGAGACAGTGAAAGGAATGATGGAGCAAGAATGATAGAGTTAGCGCAGAAAGAAAGCGAGAGAGATAAAAGGACAAGAAAGAGAGGCAGAAAAAGAGACGAGAGATCAAGTGTCAGGTCCACTGTGGTCCATTTTGCCCGGAGACAGCTGCAGCCACAACTGACAAATCCAGAGGGGCCCCTGCTTCTATAGGCACCGGGGAAAGCACCGGGAATTATCCAACGTCTCAGCTCGGCTCCTTGGGGAATCTCTCTCTCTCTCTATTTCTCTCTCTTTAGTAAGAAGGGAGGAGGAGGAGAGGGTCACGGCCAGTTCCACTTCCAGCGCCTCCTCTGATAGCCTCCTTTGACATGCCTCCCCTGCCTTGCAGTCTTAAAACTGGGCAAAAAAATCCTCAAGATTCAGGGGGCACAAACCTCTCCCACCCTGCCTTACTTCCACTTCTTCCTCTACACGTCCTCTCATAATGATTTGTGCATTAGTGTGCGTTTGTGTTTTAAAGGGCAAGGAAGCAGTGGTGGGGGCAAGTGTGAACAGCTGTGATGTATTGTCGTCTGGGGCATGATGATATACCCATGTCATTAGGGGCTGGATGTTGTGTATGAGTACGTGTGTTAAGGTAGGTTTTAAAACAAGCTAGTCACAGTTCAAAGGAGGCCAACACTTCTACCTGCTGTGCCAGTAAAGAGGTGAATAAACTGGACTGAATGCAGAGCAAGAAAAAACACAAAACCTGGTTACGGATATTAGAAAGAAAATGGGGCTATCAGGTAAAAGTGTGCTAGAGGAGGCTGGGGGGGCAGTAGCTAGAAGGGTGAGAAAAAGGTAGACGGAGGGTTTTTTTTTGATGTTCTGTGAGGGAGTGCAGCAGGGGAGCGCATCGTAATGTATCTATTGAAGTTCAGGCCTCTGTGTTTGATACACTACATCTGTACCCCATTTCCCTCTTTTCCCCCAGCTGTGCACCCTCACGTGTACAGGAACAATAAGACCCGGGACCATAAATTCCCTCACTCCCTCTTTTCCCCTACATCCATCTCAGTTAGCACCCGTGTTCATCTCTTTTAACCCTCGACACTCAAACAGCCTCCTTTTTACAGTTCGTTTTAGCTGTTTTCATAAATGCGCTCCTGAAAATTTCAGAAAATTAGAGGCAGGCTTCCCCTGAAGTCTTCCTGACTTTTCTGTTTGCATGTTGCTCAAAGTGAAGACTTGAGGTGCTTTTTGACTTTCCCCAGGAACTAGGAACCCTTTGAGGAACTCTGTACTTTTCAACTGCAGGAACCAGGGTCTAAATTTAGTTCTGATGTAGAAAATATACCTCTTAAAAAGGCCCTGCTTAGGAACTGAAGTTCAGACCTCTACAATGGAGCGATCTCAACCATGGGGCAGGAAGTGATTACCAAAGCTGGTACCAGAATGGTATACTGAATGACGTATATTTTCCGATCACTGTCAGAGGTTACAGTTAAGTGGCTATCTTTTCACAACAGCAGAATTTTATGAATAAAAATTGAAAATTTACTGAGGGGGATACATTTCAATACAACACACCACAAACTAAGGAAAAACCCAACAAGGACTCGTACTTCACTTCCTGCCCCACCATAGAGGTCGCCCCATTGTTGAGGTCTGCAACAGATGAGCCCAAAACGCCCCACCATAGAGGTCTGCTGTCAGATGCCTCTCATTTGTTCTGCAGCCCCTCTAACGTCTGTACATTTTCCAGTAAAATTTCTCCCCATTTAGAGACACATCCACTGAGAGTAAAAGCGTTACAGAAGTCATTGGCACAGTGAAGCGTATCCCTAAGGCCAGAATGACATAGTCTAAAAATGGTGTCCTCGAAGAATAACTGAAGTTTTATAAAATTATATCATACAATCATTGATTATAATGACCTTGTAATGGATTTGAGCTTGCATAGTGCTATCTGGCTACTTACTGCAGGTCACACCTACCCATTCATACCCATTCACTCCACATTCACACACTGATGGCAAAGGCTACCCAGTAGAGGGACCGTCACTATTAACAAATCCCATTCATAAGCATCCGAATACATTTACACACTACTGACACACTAGTGGGAGCATTTTGGGGTTAAGTGTCTTGCCAAAAACACATCAGCATGTGGCTGCAGGAGCAGGGAATCGAACTACTGACGGTTGATATGCAGCCAACTCTGACTGCTGGGCCACAGTTGTCTGTCTCCCAGCCCGGATCCTTTGTTACAGTTGATCCAAAAATGATTAAAATAGGTGTAAATAGTTGCAAAAAAATCACTAGAATTAAACTACAAATTTAGTTTAGCCAAAAAATCAGATAATCACATTTAGTCTATTTAACATTAGATCCGTGGTATCTAAATGTGTTTGAGTAATCATCTGATGTAATGTAACCCAATTGATCTAATGTTTTTCTTGAAACCTGGCTGTGAGGACGCCTCATTCTTCCAAGACTTCAGATCCCGGTGGAAACACGCACAACAATTGGTCACGATAACCTTCAAGTTCCTTGAAAAAAAGGTCCCTCTAAGGAACTTTTAAACCCAATTCAGACCAAAACTTTGCAATCAGACAAGCTGAAACTTGCAACTTCTTGCAGCAGGCCACTCAGTAACATTCTGAACTCCTGCCAGTTCACACCACTGAGAACGGAAGGAGATGCTGCATTGTTTCCATGACAACAACTCTCATGGTCACTCACTTTAAGGTGGCTTTCACACTAGGGGCCCGGTCCCAGATCCGAGTGCACTTGAGCCCAAAGTCCGGTTCATTTGGGTAGTGTGAATGCAAACGAAATGCGCCCGGGCACAGTTCAGGTGCAGTTCGTTCGCACCGGGCCCACTTGGGGAGGTGGTCTCCAGCGCAATTCAAGTGGACTCTGGCACGGTTCAGATGAGATGTGAATGCACCTGCACTCATATACGGGACAGAGCTTTGAATCAGCTTTATGACATCATCATAAAAGCTAAACTTCTCTCAACAGCATGGCAGTTTGTTCACATTTTTCCTCAATAAAGGATGGAAATCATCAGAATCCATTCAATAAACAGTCTGTTGTGACTCACCTTACAGATGAACAGAAGTTGGAATCAGTGAGCGGAGGTGCAAAGGCAATAAAAAGTCTCCTGTCACCTAAAAATCACTGTATCTGTGCAGCGCGAGCCCATTTAAACCTCTGAGCTGCACGTAGATGTGCAGATACGAAGAGCGAAGTTGCTGGCATCTTAAAAGTGATCTTAAATCATCAATGGCTGCAGGATGGACTTTTTGCCGGGTCAAAACAAAAACAATCTTCACTCAGGTCATGACCCCAGTGGTTGCCATGGTAGCTTCTTCTTCTTTTTCCTCCTTTGCGGGGTTGTAAACCAGCTATGCCCATACCGCCACCTGCCATTTCAGACTGAGTAAATACTCAAGTGGGCCCGAGCACGGATCGATGTTGCTGGTGTAATAGCAAGCCGGGGGGGATGGGGGAGAGGGAGGAATCATGCCACGGTGCAGTTCGAAACAACTGGGCCAAAATTTGAAAGCTCCCTATTTGATTTATTTATGAAGTTACTGCACAATTAATCTGACGACGGTGCTGCACATTTATTGTTTTTCATGTGTTTTTGTCATCAAGATTACGTGATTACGTGTAATTCACTAAACCTTCCTTTTATCAACATCATAGCATGGCAACAAAATTTTATTTCAAATACCTTTTCAAAGACAGACTCAGCTCCCATGACCTTAAATTTCGAATGGATTAGTTCAATAAGCGTATGTGTCCTGCTAACGAGCACAACTGGAAAAAGATAAACACATCTTTATTTTTTTTTTTTTTTTTTTTTTTTTTTACAAGACTGATTTAAGCATTTTTGTGTTTATTACCTCTGCCAAGGAGGTTATGTGATCGGCAGGGTTTGTTAGTTAGTTAGTTTGTTTGTTAGCAACATAACTTCAAAAAGTTATGGACGGATTTTGATGAAATTTTCAGGAAATGTCAGAAATGGCATAAGGAAGAACTGATTAGATTTTTGGAGCGATCCAGATCACCGTCTGGATCCAGGAATTTTTAATGGATTCTTTACTATTGGGAGATAGGCTAATGGCGGAGGTCTGCGCTTTCCGAGTGCTTTTCTAGTTTGTGCTGTGAAATTTTGCTGCCATGCTTCGATGGTGATGACAAGAGATAATCATGATGATTGATGAAAAAAGAAATATGTAATCATTTCTAAAATTAAAAGCATGACTTTATTCATCAAAATTGGCATTTATAGCCTTTCGAGACGAGATTTGTATATCCTTTTCTTGACAAGCTGAATCCCAGGCGACTACATCAGAGGGCTTGATTCTTGCTGCAATGTCTCGATTCAGACTGCCATGATCCTTGCCAGTGAAGTTCATATGTACCAAGACTAGAATGTGAAAATGGCAGGGAAAGCAGTAAGGCTGATGCCATGGTGTAGTTTGCCTTTACACTAGTGCTATGTATAACTGATTTATACTATCAGGCAGACAGGACCCATTTTGGTAGTTTCATAATACTGTATGCATGAGGATCACATGCTTGCATATTGGTCACAGCATTTAAATGTCATCGCTACCAACCGCTTCTCCCTTGAGATTAATTATCTTAATTATTTCCTGTTTAAATTCTCATTGGCTCACCCCAATTTTCTGTTTGATTTTTACTACGGGGCTTGCCAGAATGATTCTGGGTAAAGTCAGGATGACTATTTTGTCCATTTGTGCTCATACATTTGGCTCACCAAAAAAATTTCCTCTGCTTTTTTTAGGAGTTTGTGAATGTGTGAAATATGTGTAAATGCTTTAGTGAAACAAGGGGAATTATCCTGCATTTCTTCTAAAAATCAGATCATTAAGGTTTGGCATATACTGTATTCTTGTCTAATGTAATGAAATGCCCATGTTGTTAAATCTGATGTCTGCTCCAGATTGCTGACTCGGCTGCAGCTCCTCTTCCCAGCCTCTGCCCCATAAAAATGTTGAATTAATTGATTTCCCGTCGGCAAGAGGGGTCATGTCTTCTGCTCTGGTTTCCCATCTCCTCTCCCCCTCACTCAACGTGTCACCCCCTTACTCGAATCAGCCGCCGCTCTCTGCTATGCAAGTGGGTGGAAGTATCAGTTGGCCCTCGTCAGGTCCGCTGGGGTCCGGGTGCGCGGTAAATGAAATATGGTAGCTGTCGCATTAGGAAATCCATTGAAGTTAATTAGGGCCGGTGTTCTCTGCGGAGCCACATCTGCTGCTGTTTAGGCGCCAACAGCTCCCTCCCCTCGTCCAGTCCAGACGCTGCTACGGGGACTGTGGAGGGAGGGGGTTGATACATACAGATGGGGAAACTGGACCTGGGGTATTGAGTGGTACTGGCCAGCGGTTGTCTGGGGGTAGAGTGGCGAGGAAGCTGAGTGGATCAGAGGTCGTGACCTCCAGGTAATTCATAATGGTGGCTGGACTGAGCATCGAGTAATAGATACGACACTGTTATCGAGGCTATCAGCTGGCTAAGCTGCTGTTAAAACCAGCCAGTCTCCACCCACATGCTAGAACAACAAATGATATCGACTAGCCAAGTGAGACCACAGCTCACCTTTCAATCTTACTTACATTGTTGTCTTTACAGTTGTTATAGCAAGTATAAGGCACTTTTAATCATACCGCTATAAATTTATATTCTTTTTGTTGCGTTCAACTCCTCCTCTCCCCCATCTACTTTCTCTGTAATTGTTTATCTTTAACTTTTTCTTTCCTTATGTTTCTACCTCTGTCAAACTTTATCATGGCAGAGGGCTGTCCAACATCTGATCTGACTCTGCTCGTGGTTTCTCCCTCTTTAAATGTACTTTTTTGTCATTGTTGCTAAATGCTTGCTAACATTAGATTAATATTGGATCCCTATATACAATACTGTTGGAGGCAAACCTGTCCACAGAAATGTCTGGGCCCCTGAAAACCCCGGTGAATGGGTCCTCCCCAGTTGTGATTTATTGGTGATATCAGTGCATGTGTGTTGGATCTGTAGCATTGGTGCTAGCACCTTGGCTAACTGTGACTTCATTTTCTAGCTGAAAAGAATGTCAAACTGTTACGGGGTTCTGATGTTCAAGATATTTATTCATGACACTTTTAACCGCTTTTCATTATTGATTTTTGCCATATTTTTTCACTTGTAACCAATTTTTGCCTCTTTTGAGGTATTTTTACCTCTTTAAGAAAGGTTTGGTTTTAACACGTTCACTATTTTTCCCACCCATTTTTTACCCTCTGGCTCAATTTGAAACTATGTTTTTCTACTATTTGCCCATTTTTTCCACTTTGAATCCATTTCTGCCACTTTTTTAGGTGCTTTTCAGCATTTTTTCCATCCCTTTTTTCCCTTCTTAGTCTGTAATTACCACCTTCAACAAATATTGTAAGCTTTTTGCCCCCCCCCCCTTTTTTTTATCACTTTAAGCTTAGTTTTGCTACTTTTTAACCCTTTTTCACCATTTTCTCACTCATTTTTGCCTTTCTTATCTCATGTTTACTGTTTTTACTTTAATTTTGCCTAATTTAACCTATTTTGACACTTTTACACCCACTTTTGCCATTTTTAAAACTTTCATCTTTATTTTTCCACCCCTTTTAATTTCTTAACTCGTGTTTATCATTTTAACCAATTTTGCCCAGTTGCCATTTTAAGCAGTTTCTCTTCTTTTAAACCCATTTCTTAATTATTCCTACCAATTTTCAGCCCTATTTGCCTTTGCCTTGAACCATATTTGATTCTTTTATCCAATTTTTGCATCTTTTAGCCTAATTTACCACTTTGAAACCAAGTTTTCCACTTTTTGCTGATTTTTGTCACCTTTGACCAATTCCGCCAATTTTTACATGCTTCTCAGCATTTTTCCACCATATTTTGATTTTTTTACCCCATGTTTAACACTTTTAACCAAATTTTGCTACTTTTTAACCTTATTTCACAATTTCCCACCCATTTTGCCCATTTTTCCCTTTCGTAACACATATTTGCTGTTTTTACCCAATTTCTGCCACTTTTAACTGACTTTTTAACCCCTTTTTTAATCCATTTTTGCCACTTTTTGATTCTATCTGGATGTCTAATGAGTCAGTATCCATTTTTCATCCATAAGTTGGTTGATGGTCAAGTACAAGAAGTTAATGGAAACCAGTGGCACTGGTAGCCTGGTGGTTGATATGGGCCCTTCATAAGGGCTGTAGTGAATATCATTCTCAATTTCCAAGTCAATCCACTTTCCTCTCTCTCTCAAATAAAGGCACTAAGGCTGAAAATAAAATCTACAGAAGAATAAAATTGGCTTGTAATGGACTGTGAAACAGAGCTGAACAGCTCTGCACTGAGGGCTATTGCCAGGTAATGGAGTGTAATTCTGTGATGGCAGATCAGATAGAGCACTCAGAGCGCTGTATGAGGCTTAACCGTATGCTGGAGGATCTACGGCCCGCTCACCAGCTGACTTACATCATCAGGTGCTAAGGCCGAAACGATAACGACAACCAAACAATGAAGACAGGACAAGTAAACCGAGTGTGACGGAGCTGACCACGACACCGACAGTAGTCACAGAACTCAAAGAGCAGCTTTTGTCAAAGAGTGACAGACGCAGCAGGGTCAAAAGTTTAATGACAGTGATTGTGTGACTGGGCAGAGTATTGGCATGTGGACAAATGGTTCAGGGCTGCCATGAATAGCTGGTCACAGCTCTTTAAATCAGACAGTAGAGTTGGGCTGATGGATTTATCTGATTCAAAGAGTCAGGCAATGGCAAAGTAGAGTCTGCTGTCTGTAGGAGGGTTTGTTTTTGTATCAGACTCAGGTTAAATATTTGCTGATTAGTTTTACTTTCTGAGAGCTGGCCTGCTTGAAGTTCCAGATGGAGAAGGGTTTACAGTATCAGTACAATTCAACGAGTGTTTGGTAAAGCTGTCAGTCATGGAGCTGACATTATACCCTCTACTTTTTTTTTCATTGGAAAATAACATGAAATCAGGTTCCACAGTAATCATTTGTATTTGCAGAGATGATATAGGGTCTGCCTGTATGTTTCTTCACCTTTCCTGCAGAGTTTGGCCACATTTTAATGTTTATGATATTTGGTTGTCATCGTCCTGTACTGAAAATATGGTTCATTTATTTGCCGTGTGTCAATTAAAATTTTGTTTTGACAACTTTTTAAAAAACTTTTAATTAATCATAATCAAGAGGTTTAGGGTAAATCACCTAGTATGTATTAGATAGTAGACCACTGAGTCCATAGTCCAGTGTCTGTGTGCTTAACACCGCTGCATCCGATGCTTGGCTTTGTGCTTGGTGATGTGAGGCTTCCATGCAGCCGCTTAGCCATAGCAACTCATTCCATGAAACTCCTGCCACATAGTTTTAGAGCTTACATCAAACCCAGTGGATGTTCAGCGGCAGAATCAGCAGAGTTGGCGACATTTATGCACCTTAGCAGTCGTTGACCCCACTCTGGGTTTTTACGTGACCTTCCGCTTCGTGGCTGAGTTGCTGTTGTTCCTGAACTCTTCCACTTTCTAGTAATATCACTCACAGTTGACTGTGGAATATCCAGCAGCGATGAAATTTTATGAACTGTATTATTGCAAAGGTTGCATCTATCACTGTACCACGCTTGAAGTCACTGAGCTCTTCAGAATGACCTGTTTAGTATAAATGGAGACTGACAACAGATCTGATTGAAACATCTGAATTCAATATTTAACTGCTGTGGCCAAATACTTTTGTCTATATAGTTTATTTATATATATGGCTGAAAATGGTAAATGGAAGTTATTGCAGATTTAAAGAGCAACATAATTTTGTTGTGAAAAAAAATTAGAACAGTTATAAAAAGTTGTAGATTCACTGTGATACTTAGTGTGTTGTAGAAATGTAAAACTTTCCTTAAGTTCCTGAATTAAACAAAAATGTTGTGATATGACACTTGAATTTATTCTTAATATATGGCAGCAAATAGCTTCTATTCATTCTATAATTTTGGCTCTTTGAATATTAAATAAAGCATACAGTGGAGGGAGTAGTTTCTCTCTGGGCCCATGAATCAGCTGGAGAGAGAAGGTGAAGAAATGATCACTTAACCTTTGTCAAATTGCAGAATAACCCACCTTTGGTCGGCCACAGCAGGGGGTCAGTACACCCACGGAGGGGTCTGCTCATTTGTCACCTACAGTTCAGTTCAGGGAGCATCTCCACCGTGTCATCCATCTTCACTTTGCATTCTGAGTGTGTGTCCACAGTGTGTGTCTGTGTGTGAGTTTCACGCCATTTGTCAATAGTTCAGAGTGCATCTTCACTCATTCGTCTTCAGCCAGCGTCTTAAGTGTGCATTCTTTGTGTCCATCTCAGGTCATTAGTGGTCAGCTCGTATAATGGATGAATGAGGTGGGTGGTTATCAGGATAATGTGAAGGGCTCTCTTTTCTTGTCTGAAACTGATTGTATGACTTAACACAACCGTGTGAAAACAGCTTTTTCTGATGTAATTGGCTTTCCAAAGAAAACTTCACAGAAAGAGAAAAAAGGTGGAGAAAGCTTATATTTTGTGACATGTAGTGTACTATCCAGGGACATAGCTCGGGATTTTGGGTCCCCGAAAGAATATTACACAGGGCCCCCCTTAACCAGCCAGCCAAGCAACAAATGCTGTAATTTTTTACGAATATCTATGCATTTACATGTATTTTTGAACCATAATTTCAGAATTTAAGAGCAAGATTTTTACAATGGTTAAATTAAATTTACTTGCATTATTTCGCAGCACTGGACTATACCCCCAGCATTTTATTTCACCCTATTTGATACAAATTTCTGTCTTTTGACCAATTCATTTAGTTGCTTTAGATTCAATAATGACACTAATTAATGTAAGAAAAATGAATAAAAACATACTTTTCATTGCAGGCTTCACAAGAGCCCCTCCCTACTGTGGGCCCGGGTAATCAGTATCCCCCTGTGCTACACCCATGGTACTATCAATACTGTCATAAACAGTACTGATCTCATAGATTTCAGCTATTCTGAGCTCAATAATTCCCACTTAAGGAACTATAAATCTCAGGAATATTAAACCCTCTCTGTCTTAAAAAAAAAAAAAAAAACAAAGTTTTCTGTTGTTGCATGATTTGGATATCTTAGCCTTATCTTTGAGTATGATGCACGTGCAGACTAGACAGCAGAATGCATTTTTCACATTCATCTTCTGAAGATGGAAAGATCGCCATGACTGCTGATGCCACACAAGAGGTGTGGCATCAGCAGTCATGACGGTCTTTCCAGTTAGAGAACAGTCTTGGTCCGAAGTTCAACCTCAACACAGTTCAAAAGTGCTGATTAAAGGTGAAACCACATTAGTTGTTACAATACAAAATGATTGAAAAATGCTGTTTAAAATGAGCAACAGTTTGGCTTAATAGTGCAACTTCTCCCTCTTTTTAAATTGTTTATAACTTTAATGCTATTAAGTCTTGATTGTTTTTTGTTGGATGGACACGATTTGGTAAGGCAAGTGCCTCTCTATAGAAGGCCTCACAGCCGACAATTCATACCGGAGCAAACACCAAGCCATGGGGTCAAAGGAACTGCCTGCAGAGCTCAGAGACAGGACTGTTGCAAGGCACAGATCCTGAGGAGGCTATCAAAACATTTATGCTGCACTGAAAGTTTCAAGGAGCACAGTGGCCTCCAGAACAGGCACAACCAGGACCCTTCCAAGACCTGGTCCTCTGGCAAAGCGGTGCAATCAGGGGGAGAAGTCCTGTGAAAGAGAGGTGACCAAGAACCCGGTGGTCACTCTGATCAAGCTCAAGATGTCCTGTGTGGAGATGGGACGAGGTTCCAGAAGGACAAACATCACTGCAGCCCTCCACCAATTTGGGCTTTCCTCAGTGTAAAACACACAAAAGCTTGCTTGGAGTTTCCAAAAGAGCACCTGAAAGACTCTCAGACTGTAAGAAACAAGATTCTCTGATCTGATGAAACCAAGATGGAACTGTTTGGCCTCAATCCTAAATGTTATGTCTTGGGGAAACCAGGCACCACTCATCACATGCCCAATACCATCCTAGCAGTGAAGCATGGTGGGGGCAGCATCATGCTGTGGGGGTGTTTTAAGCAGCACAGACTATGAGACCGGTCAGGGTTGTCTGGCAAATCTGCCAAGAAGAAGAAAGAAGAGGAAACCACTCCGAACTTTGGAAATGGACATTTGTTTATGCTACCCACAGACAGTTGAGTCCACCCTGCAGACTACAATGCATTTTTGTAGGGATGCCTGCAAAAACCGTCTTCCTACTTCCACAAAGATAGCAGTTAGAAATGCCTATAGAACTCTAATGCTGACAAGCACCCAGTATTCAGGGACAGTTGCGTGCACATCTCTCATGTATTGTTCCTTAGACCAGTGGTTCTCAACATTTTCAGCCCGCAACCCCAAAATAAAGGTGCCAGAGACCGGGAACCCCTACTGTACCTGAATGTAGTTGAACACACCCACAAACAATCAAGAACAGTCATGTGCAGACAAGGCCGCTCATAAGGGGAATAGATGGGAGAGCTTTCTGGAGCCAAGCCAAATTGGGGACCATGGAGATCAGCAAAATCATCATCCACTGAAAGGTTAAGCTGTGATAACCGTATTCTATATTTAACCTGAACAACTCTTAGCAAATAAACAAATATTTTTGATTCTTTTGTGCCATAGTAAATCGCCTTCTTAAAAATGTAAATTCATTTTCAGAATTAAAATGGGTTAGAAATGACTAAAGTTGGGTAAAAATGGCAAAAATTGATGGAAAAAAGTGATGACAAAGGATTTTGAAAGTAGCAGAAATTGAGAAGAAGAGGCAAAAATTAGTAGCAGAAAAGCGGCAGGAAAAAGTGGTTAAAGTGGTATAAATGGGCATACAAATTGGTAAAAGGGGATTAAAAAGTGGCTGAAAGTGTTTTAAACTGGCCTAACAATGGCTAACTGAGGCAGAAAAATAGGCAGAAATGGGTTAAACTGGCAAAAAAAACAATGGTGTTCAAAGTGGTTAAAAGTGGCAACAATGCATCAACAGAAGCAACAATAGGCAGAAAGTGGCAAAAACAGGCAGAAAAAAGTGGTGGAGAGGGTTTGATATTGACAAAACTGGATTTTATGTGGCAAAAATGTGTTAAAATTGGGAGGAAAAGGTGATGAAAATGGGTTAAAATTTGATAAAATTTGTAAAAAAGTGGCAAATATGTAATTTAAAACACATTTTTAGGTTTTTTAAGGCGTCTGGAGACCCCCTCTTAGTGTCTTGCGACCCCCATGTTGAGAACCACTGCCTTAGACCACTTGTTCAAGTGGACTCAGGCACAGCGCCCAAGTTGCATTGACAGGGACCAAATAGAAGCAGACTTTGGGGTCAAACTCACTCAGATCCCTAATAAGGGGGTTCCTAATGTGAAAAGACATCAACTGATGAATACATGCCTCTAGAAAGATGCATTACAGGATTAATGCATCTATTTAGTGTAGTGTGCTGTCATATTCACCTCCAATCATGCTTCATGTCTTCAATTTGTTCATCCCTTTTCAGCATTGTCTGGCTGACTTCTTCCTCTCCTTCCATCCTGCTATGAGCTTCTTCTTTTGGCAGTTGATTACATTCACATCTTTGTTCATGTCAGGGCAACTGTGATGAGTAATGAGATGAGTCAACTTAACATATTGAAATTTTGTGACAGTACTGTAGCAATGTGTCACCCCGTTCCTACCTTATATGCAAGACTTAGTTTATGTGCTGACCTTCTGACCGCAGGCCCTCCAGTGTAAAGTGAACCTGTGTTTCCTCTGGCTGATATGTTTCATCCGGCAGCCAAAAGAAGAGCATTAAGATTGACTGTTACTCTGAACTTCCCATAAATGTGATTATCTTTCAATCTCTTTTGGCAGCACATGACAAAATATGCACTTCAGATTGTCAGACAGTCTTAAGCGGTGTGGTTTGGCTGCGAATCAAAGGCTTGTTAACTCTATCATATCCACTCTCTCTTTGTGTATCGATAGTCATTTGGGCTGAATCGGCTCTAAGCTGCAGTTTGATATGAGAGCAGAAATAAAAGGAGGCAGAGGGATGAAGCCAGGTCCTGTGAATGTGTGTTCTGCCTGCATACTTGGCATCAGATCAAGGTGAATCGGGTGTGAGCTAAGTAAAGTGTGTGAAGGAGCAAGAGTGTGTGTGTGTGCATTTGCAGCCCTCATTAGCAAACTCCAGCCCTGCGTTCACAGTATGAACACACCGCTCCTCCCTTCTCACTCACTCGCAGCCTCTCAGCTAAATGAGGTTAATAAACTCAAGCGTTTACTACCATCACCAACACCATCCCTCCTCCTTGTGCTTTTCCTCCTTCATCTCTCGCTCCCGTCTCCCTCCTTAAGCCTCCCTCCTTTCTTTCATCTCAGCTGAAACGCTTTCTTCCTCTTTTCCTCACCTCTTTTTTATTGTCATTGTTGCACGGCGAAAGCTCTGGGATTTCCTCCCTCTATTTCCCAGGACAGAGCTGCAATTACAGCTCAGGAGAGAAGGAGACCAGCTGTGCAGGAGGCGTGTTCGCACTCAGATGCAGATAAGGCTGCCCCCTAGAGGTGGAGAAATAACACTGCGATAAATTCTCCCACAATGTTTCCTCATTACATCAAAGCAAACTTTTAAGACCCCATGAATCGAGCTTTTTTTGAAGTACCAGGTCGGGTCATCATGACCAAACAGGAATAACAGCCCATCATAAGGAATAATGTACTGTTATGACCTGGCTCGCATGTTTGGAGTGTTAAAACACAACTGAACACACTCAGACACACACACCAGCTGGGTCAGGAACAGGCAATGATACCAAGGAAATGTGAAGAATGCATCAAACAGCCTTGGGTGCTCTTATCTTGGACGACATGTGGACAGGGACATCCTAAAAGAAGACAAAAATACATAAACTTAAAGGACAAATTCAGACAGCTGGAGCTGACGACGTGCAGGAATGTTGTCAGAAATATTAGGTGGCACCATGTCAATACATAATAAGTTAGTGTGTGTCAGTTCAACGCACTGTTGTTGTTGGCAAGGAACTTGTTTTTGCTTTCATCTTTGTATCCTGCAGGTGTAGAATCAATGAGGTGTTCATTAACAGTAATTTTCATTATACCAAACATAAATAATCTATATTTATCTTTATATTTATTGCCTTTGACATAAGGGTGGGATCATTTTCATCCTATTTCTTTTTTCATTGGCTAAAATGCATTCATTTAACCTTGCAAAGCAGATGGATATGCCTGTTTCTTTGTTTTTCACCGGTGAATCCATCTTGCAAAGCTCCCATCTGAACCATTTGGGCCTGGTTAGAAGGTTACAGGACCAATCAGCAACGAGGTGCAGTTCATTCTGGCGCAGCAGAGTCATGACATAAACAAGCAGCAGCAAGAGCTGGTGTAGTTATGGTGGAAGAGATTAGCGTGGATGCTGCTAAAGCACCAGTTTTATCAGAACTTGACAACATTTCTCCGTTAAAAGAAGAACAAAGAACAGCAGTGAGTTGTTTTCTTTTCAAAACTGGCAAAAGTCGAGTACTTACATGTCTATAGTCGCCATGGTTCGCGTTATTCCTTGGTAGCTGCGCACGCGCAGCTTTATAGCAGCTACGTCACGTGTTTTGTTGCTCTGATTGGCCCGTAAAGATGTGATAGAACGTTCACCCAATCACACTCCGAGTTTTTTTTCAAATCTTCTGCCTTTTCTCAAACGTTTCCGATTGAAGCTTTCCCAGGTGGATGTGTGAAACAAATCCATCTGGTGTGTCAGGTTAGCATTTAATGTTCATGATCAGGTCTGGTACTGGTGTAAAGATTAATGTAAAAGAAGCTCGGAAAATATTAATGTAGCCATTAGGGGGAGGGGTGTGTTGGTGTGTGTGTGTGTGTGTGTGTGTGTGTGTGTGTGTGTGTGTGTGTTGGGGGGGGCAGGATCAGCTGGTTTATGCTTTTTAATTTGAAGACCGCAATAAAACAGATGGCTAATAAAGTGGGATTAATGTTACTATGAAAATAATTAACCCACAATGATGATCTTCAAAAAAAGGCAGACATTAAAAATATTATCTTTATTATTGCAACAAGGTAAAAAATGATCAATGAAAGTAATAATCAGTTTTGTGACTTTTTTAAAATAACATTTAGTTTTGCTGAAAGACACAGGTCTGTGGTAGTTTTGGTATGTTATCCTTGATGATGACTCAGTTACTACTAAAAACTTTGCCTTTTATATGCAGCTAACTCAGACTAAATTGCAAACTGCAGACTTTGTGGGAATTGTCATGGTAATAGCAATAATGGTGTGTGTGTGTGTGTGTGTGTCTGTGTGTTGGGGGTGTTGGGAGGCCTCATATTTAAGTCTGCTTAGGGCCTCACTTTGCCTAGGGGCAGTCCTGCTTGCAGTAAATATTCAAACAGGGTAAATCAGACATTTCAGGGGAATTTTGGGGGGTTGAGATTTTGTTGTCTAATTACATTAGTCCTTAGCAAGGAGTTCTGTGTATGTATGTTGTATAGAACTTGCTTAAGACTCAAATTTGCTCAAATTGCAGATGATTGTGACTCAGTTCTATGTTTGTAGTGATTTTTGTTAGTATTTTTTTTAAACATGATACATAAGAGTAAGCTACTCCACACTTTGATAACAGTAAATAAATCTTAGAGGATCAAACTGTCTGCTTTAGATTTTTTTCAAGGGATTACTTAAACATGCAATTAAACAGAATATGACTTACATTTTAATTTTCCTTTTGTTTTGATCTCAACAATTTGATGTCTCATTTGTATTTTATAACATACCTCTTTTATTGCTCTTCATGCCCTCAATGTTCATTTTAAACTTAACACTCTAAATTACTATAATGTGTCTCTTTATAAATAATCTTGCCTTGCCTAACTAAATTAAAGTTTGAACCGGTCAGGGCAGCCATGGCTCTGGGGAGACACCATATTGTCAAACCCACCAATTCAAAGATCTGCCATTCAATTTGGGGACTTCAGTGTGTACTGTATGTTGAAGTATTTTTAAGCTACATATTGAACCCTCAAAATGCTCATAAATGTGATGCAATTAGTAGTAGCATAATAAAGCTTTGTTGCTGATCTTAATAGGTAGCTTAGTAACCTCTGTCCTCAGTGAATCTGTGAAGTGATTAGAGTTGCCTGGGAACTAGAGAGAACAGTGGATACTGACCCAGACAGAGAAGACAGATTCTTCAAAACTCTGTTTTGAAAGGTTCCTTTCCAGAAAACAGAAAGTCAGTCTTGGATGAAATTGGTTTCTAAATTAAAGGATCTTTCAAGCAATTTGTCTTGTCAAAGTTTATGTACAAGTCACAGACAATACATACTGTAGCCTGCAAAAACACTTGTATAATTTTGACTGTGGTGACGTGACATCACTTGTGTATTACTGTTTGGGTTTGTGATAACAACAGTTTAAACTTACCAAAGTGGGGACACAGTGATCAGTAAACACACAAATCTCCTGAGGGATCCAGTGTTTTCATTTTTCCTTTACTTTGTGGTGGTGCGACGTTAAACTACAGTTGTGCTCTTTTAAATGACATCAGTTCTGTTGAGTCAATGTGGGAATCCCAGGGTCATTCATAATACGATGCATTACAGTCCAGTGAGGCACAACAGAATACAAAACATTATGATACAACTCTGGACAATTTAGCAAAGGGATAATTTAGATACTAGACTAGACTAAACTGAATAGTAGAAAAGGTATTAACAGTACAGAACAGTATGGTGCGTTATGATGTGATACAATATGACAAGATACAAGATGATGCAGCACAGTAAAAAACAATGCAATACCATATGAAATAAAATTATATGAAACTATACAGAATAATATGATATGATATGAAACAATGCAATACTAAATTAAATGGAAGAAAAGGTAGGGTATGACACAGAACAGTATGATGCTTTAGGATATGATACAATATGTCAAGATATGATACTGCGCAGAATGTTATGATGCAGTACTGTACAATACAAAATGAAAGGATACTATGTGATATGATACGATCCAATATGAAATGCAATATTATAATAAAGTACAGCCCAGTACAATCCAGACAAGATGATACAATACAGTGGGTTACATTTTGATACAATATGGTATGGAATTATACAATTCGCTACAATACAACACAACGCAATATGATACGGAACAATGCAATACAGCACGCTATGATACGATCCAATACGATCCTCTAAGATAGGAAACGATGCAAAATGATACTAGACTAAACTTAATGGTGGGAAAGGGTATGGTACAGTTCTGAACAGTATGATACGATACACTATGACTCTATACAGCAGAGTTGGATACAATACTAAACTTTACTAAACTTAACTAAACTTTATTAAACTGATTAAAAATGAACTAAACTATACTGAACAGTGGAAAAAAGCATGGTACAGTACAGAACAGTATGATATGATATGAGAAGATACAATAGCACGGTACAATAGGATGTGAAACATTACAGTAATATACCATATAAACAACATGATGCAATACTATATGATACAATATGATCCAGTACAATACAATTAGATACCAAATGATTTGATATATTTTGATAAGATATGATCTGAAACAAAATGACACTAAATTAAGTGGTTGAAAAGGTATAGTAGGAAACAGCATTGGTTCCCAACCTGGGATCCAGGACCCCCCAGGGGGGTGTGAGGTTTTGTCTGCATTGAGGCTGCCAAAATTAGATTAGCAAATATTGACTAAAACCATGATAATGCATGCTTTTAAGTTGTTTACACAAAGGTCTTTTGATAAGATGCATGCAGAAGCATGCATATGCCTTTTATCAGTGCAACGATCAAAATCTATGTTGATTTTTGGCAGCAGTGTGTCACTTTTTCTTCTTTCTAGGGTCCTGGGGGGCTCCACTTTTCTTAGGTACATTTAGGGGGGGGTGGGTCTAAGGAAAAATGGTTGGGAAACACTGATACAGAATAGTATGATACATTACAATATGTCAACATACGATACAGAACAAAAAGGATATGATACAATGTGACACGGTGCAATATGATATGAAACATTACAATACAGTCCAGCCCAGTGTGGATGATATGATATAATACAGTATAATATGATGTAAATTTTACTGTACGTTGTATGATAGGATACATCACAGTAAGATAGAAGGCAATGCAAAACTACACGAAATGATACAAAATGATACGATTAAAGACGAGGTGAGATGAGAATAAATTTAATGGTAGAAAACAGTATGGCACAATTTGGAATATTATGATAGGATATAGTGTGACATCATACAGCACATTGCAATACAATAATACAATACTAAACTTGATTTAACTAAACGGTAGAAAAAAGTATGGTACAGTACAGAACAGTATGATTAGATACAATACAGTATAATACAATGTGACATGATACTACACAATACAATATTATACAACACTACTATGTGATATGAAACAATTCAATACAATACAAAATTTTGGTATCATATCATATGTCCTATAGCACATCTCATAGTACAATGTGAAACAATAAACAATATGAGCACTTGTAAATGAGATTATCACAATGCAGTGAGTCTGTGATAATTGATTTATTACATGATAACATATTGATTCATCATAATATCATAGGAATGCAAAAGTTCTCCTTAGAAATAATTGTGGGATGTGTATGCATATTTTGCAGTTTGGTATCAAGTTTATCTTTTATCCCACTTCATCCCTAATCTCTTGCCTCTGTGCTCTAACATTATCCCATTATCTCTGTTTATCCAGCTGTCAGTTTTGTCTTTGGTCGGTTAACTTCTGTTCACATTACCCTCATTCATGTCATAAGTGCTAAGTGAGGAGTCATGAAGTGTTGACAGTCCAGGAAATCTGTTTAGAGTGAAGTATTTTTTTACTAACGATGCTGATATTTGGTTGAAGAAATATTTTAGTTCTGATCTAAAGAGTCAGGATGACATGGCATTGCTGTATAAATATTTTATCCCACTCGATGCAGCCATCCTTGCTGTAGAGCATGTGTTATTTTGATGGACACTTTTATCGGGACATTTTTCAGGCACCTGGCCTCTAACTGGAAATGAACCCTTGACTCCTGCAGCGCTGCCAGATCCTCTCCACACACAACCCCGCATTATTAAAAGTGCTGTGATATCTGCCTGTTCAACTTTAAGCATCAGCTGCTTGCTATGTAATGTTTCCTAACAGCTGTCGCACCGTCGGGTCGCCTGTGTGAGTGAGTAACAAAGAGAGAGTGATGGCAGCAGGAGCCTCCGTCAGGCCCACAGGACAGTCGGAGAGGAGCAGACGGTCGTGTCGTTTCACTGCAAACATATGGTGATATTCAAGTGTGTAATTTACCTAGGACTACGGGTGGCCTCTGCTCGCCGAACACACATGTGCTTACATACACGTACACACCCGGTGACAGGGTGTAATTTACCTGGGGCCTATGGGTGGCCCAGTATCCCGTTGCACTTGTCATACACACAGACAGCTCAAACACAGTTCACACTCGGAGACAGAGAGAGTGAAACTAATTTCCCCAGACAGGAGAGTAAGAAATCACACACTGACAGAGATGTTACACATCGAGGAGAGCAGCATTAAGTGGAAGACACTAAAAAAAACTCAACCTGTGGGAGTTGCTGCACAATCTGCATCACATCCTCTCCAATTCATCAACCTGGCAACTTTTCAAAGCCGGCACTCTCCTCCCTCCAAGAGAGAGAGAGAGATGAAGGTCATGGGAGGAAGACAGATTAGAGGAGTCTGTGTCCCTCCCTACATTCCTGCTCTGACCTTCATCGTAGTGTGGCACTGTAGCTATCATCGGCCCATCATGCTTTACAGTCTGTTGATATTTAGGGGTGGGATTATGGGTAACTCCAACCTGCATGCCCTGCCTTCTATTTGCAGTATCACATTTCGCAGCAGGATTGACAGAAAAGGCTGTCCTAGACGTTTACAGTTGGCAGTATTTGAGGTGTGCTTCTGTCTGTGCAGGCTGATATGATAGTATGTCTGCAAGTCGCGATGTGTACGTGTGTCTGAGAAGGACTGTTTGATCTCCATTCCCAGCCAAAGGGGCTTTAACTTCACTCCAGGTGCAGAGAAGTCAACCTAAGGGCATGGGAGGCACATACAGTTGAGACACACACAAATTTACACAATGACAAGCACACCCCCACACACACACACACACACACACACACAGACTGAGGCAGGAAGTCTCCTTACAGCAGTAACTCACAGAGTAACTCTGCAGTTTAAACTGGTTTACCAGTCGAACGGTGTTGCAGAGGAATGCTTCTAAAGACTTGGCAATAATGTGCTATCAGGATAAACATTTCTGTTCCCGCCTCCACATGTGGACATCAATCAGTCCTGAAGAGAAAAAACAGAGAGAACAGGGAATGAAAATGTGAAAGCAACAGGTTAAAAAGATGGTATGAGACACTCACCTCATGATATGTATCAAAATACAAGGTTTATATTATCCATAGTTTTCATAAAGACATGAGATTCAAGTCATTTAAAATATGGTTAATTTATTTAAATTCTCCATCATAAAAATGCAAAACATTCCTTTTTCCTAATTTTTGCTCAAAAAATAAAATACTTATAGAACAATGCATATGCAATTTTTCTTATATTGTGACACAGTATATCTTATAAAAATACCTTTCCATAACTTTTATTTCCTTTTCTTAACAAATCCTACATCAAATACATACATGTACAGCAAAAATAGGGTAAAATCTTTAAAGAAACAGTCTTTGTAGACAGCACAGGGGATAGAGACAGGAGGAATGATATGCAGGAAAGAAACCTGGGATGCCTGCTTTCAGGACAACATCCTCTCTTTACATAACCTTGCAAAGCAGATGGATGCGCCCATTTCCTTATTTTTCACTGACGAATCCATCTTGCAAAGCTCCCGTCTGAACCTTTGGGCCCGGTTAGAAAGTGACAGGACCAATCAGCGACGAGGGGCAATATTCTCAGGCACGGCGGAGTCGTGACGTAAACAAGCAGCAACAAGAGACTGGTGCAATTATGGTGGTAGAGCTTAGCATGGATGCTGCTAAAGCACCAGTTCCATCAGAACTTGACAAAATTTCTTCGTTAAAAGAAGAACAAAGAACAGCAGTGAGTTGTTTTCTTTTCAAAAACTACAAAAGTCAAGTACTTGCATGTCTATAGTCGCCATGGTTTGCGTTATTCCTCGGTAGCTGCGCACGAGCACCTCGATAGCGGCTACATCACGTTTTTTGTTGCTCTGACTGGCCCGTAAAGATGTGACAGACAGAAGGTTCATCCAATCACACTCCAAGTTTTTTTCAAATCCTCTGCCCTTTCCCATTATTCTTACCAGCACCTGGTGTAATGTGATACTAGTTCCAAATGGGCATTTTTAAAAGCTTTTTTGCTGAATACCATTGAATAACAAAAGAAGAAGAAATCATCAGTGTGGACACCAATATGCCATGGATGTGTCTAGCCAGCCTAAACCAAAGAAGAAGAAGGAGCATTAATGTCAATGGACAGGACTAAGGTGCTTAGAAAATTTTTATTTTTTTACATAAAACAATATTTTACTGATCATTTTTATTTTAATAATCATTTAAACAATTCAATTTGTTTTTAATTTGTACTGTTAAAAAAACGTGAGTGACAAGTTAGTAACAATAAATCTGTTTTCTTGTTAATGGTAATCTCCATTATGTTAGCATCAGGCTAACAGACTAAGTTGTACATCCCAGTCTATATGCTAGAGCACTGGTTTCCTACCTTTTTTTTCTTTTGAGCCCCCTTTACTTTATCGACACAGATAAAAGGTGATATATAGCTGTCAAAAATTAACAGCAGATTTTAATGTTTTTATTGTTCAAATCCAAACAAAATATCCCCACACAAGTTTTCTTACCAAGAGACTTTTGCATGAACTATTCATAAGTTTTTTTTACCATGATTTTAGTTAGTATGAGCAAGCCTAATTATTACAACCACAGAGCCTGATGCACCTCCTGAAATCTCTCTCCCAAAGGGGGTCCCAGACCCTAGGTTGGGAACCATTGTATTGAGCCTTGTTTCCACCCGGCAGTCTGGTTCAGTTCTGTGCTCCACCGCATGCATTTTTTTTGGGTTTCCGTAGAGCAAAGGTTAGAAAGGGTTCCAAAAAAAATAATCCGTATGTCCCATTTTTTGTCACCCTTCTGTAGGGGTACCAATCTTACCCATTCTTCCCAAAAAGGTGGAGCTACAGACAAAAGGGGGTTGCACTGGCGTCACGTCAGCACGCAACACGACTACTCGGCTCAAGGCTGCAAAACACAGAAGTCTGCTCTGTGAGGAGCGCCGAAAACAGGAGAAATACGGACTAATGTCTGCTTAAATCTGGGATATCTGGACTCAACATAGAGCCACACTGTTTCCTAGTCTGTGGTTATTGATATCTGGCCACAAATCAAGTTTCCTGACGTTTATCTTGACCTGATTTTAAGAACACAGAGCAAAGTCTGAAGGCTCACATCAGCCTGGTCTATCCGCGGTGGATGTGAAACTAAATTAATGCTGAACTTTTGTGAATACGAAGCTTTAGATCAGCTGATTCTCTGTATTGTAACTAGTTATTCATCTACTTCTTGCTTTAGGTTACTTGTGAAAACATCACTGTGGCTGCTGAATGTGCTTGTAAAACTTCAGGCTGCAGCCTATTTTAAACCGAGATCAGTGCACCCATGATTTCTAAATTACCTGTTTGATTTTGACACCAGTTAAACCTTTAGTTTATTTTTAATGTGGTGAATTCTCATGGTATAGTTCCAAACTTTTATGTTATGTTGTATTAACTGTTAAAGACATATTAACATACCGTTACGCCTCAAAACGTTTCTGTACACGTATGCCATCAGCTGAGGATCTTCAGGCTACTGACCACTGTTAATATGATTTAGATGTAGTTATTTTTTAAAAGCACTTTCAGCTAAAATAGAGCTGTTTACTGCTTCATCTCTACTGATTTCTGTCACTCATCTTTTCTATAACTCTGCGGCTGGACCAGCTGACCCACGTTGACTGTGACTTCACATTCATGCCTTTACAGCCTGTCCACCAAGTGAGGGTATGGGTGTCTGCGGAAACGCAAACTATTTTGATGTATAGCGTACTGAACCATACCAAACCGTACTGAATCAAACCAGACTACCTGGTGAAAACAAGGCTTTTATGTACTGAGGACTCGAACACTGGTAATGGGGACTCAACTTGGACTCAGGTAAAGAGGACCCGACTCGGACTCGACTCGGGCTTGAACACTAGGGACTTTGCATAGACTCGAGGTTTGGTGACTCTGGCTCAACTCGGGACTCGACTACAACACTGCCTCATACAACATAACACTTTTCACCATGTTAAGATTTTAGTGTTTACATTTACAAACTTCACTTTAGATCATCACTCTACTCTTTAACTTGTGAGTTTGTGCACCAAATCTAATGAAGTGTCCCTTATAATTTACTATCAAAGTTTTATGTACCTCCTTTTATAATTCATCATTACCTACTGTTTCAGTTTTTATCTGTATTTACCTGCTGACTGCTTTGTATAGTACTACTTATATGGTTATCTTCTCCTGTTCTCCACTGGGTGAGTGGGAGTTCAAATCTGCTTCCCCTCATTTTAGTGTCTCAATCTACGCAATGTGACACCGTTTTACATATTGCACCATGTCGTTGTGCTATTTGTGTTATCAATCTCTTGCAATAGTTGCAGTTTTTGTCTTGTCCACTCTCTGTTCAACAGGCCCACACTCCCACTTAGAAACAAGACATTTTTAAACCCGAGAGCCTTCATTTGTGTTGTCAAATTGATTTAGACTGTCCATAAAAGTGTCCATTATTGATTTCCTTGAGAGGTATCCTGCCAATCCAGTGGGTAACGTCAGGAGAATGTGCAGATCCGGATGCCGGAAAGATCACAATTTTATGCAGTTTACACTGTGCAGAAGCTGACTGCAACATTTGATGGATTCATTCCCCTATGCACCTTCCCCCTGGGAAACAGAGGTAGTTCTTCAGTTTTAATGCTTTTTGACACTGTCCATCATTACAGTAACAGAGTGTGTCTTTTTAAAATGTGGTTTTGAAAAATTTAAGTATCTTGCTCAGAATACTGTACTGAGAATCAGGTGAAGGAAAACAAGCTTGGAATAAACTGAATAAATAGATATTGTTGCTCAACAGGTGCAGAAATGTGGCTAGAAGAATCAGGATTAACCCCACTCATAACCCCATAACATGAATTGTTCTGACACTGACGTTAAAGTGCATTTTTTCCACCCCATTACCTTAAACGCTACAAGAATAATCTCCCTCTTTATTCCTCTCTATCTCTGCACAGGAAACGTGTGTGGTCCGTAATGAGCTCAGTAAACATCTGCTACTCCTGTATTAGAGACCATTTTCTCCGCGTCTCATCCTGTAATATGGAGAAATTAGAGTGCAGGGGACTCATTCACGGTGTTTATACACACACACACACATTCACAGAGAGCAGACATAACATAAGGAGTCCAAGTGTTTTTATACTACCCGGCTGACGCTCTAACATGCCATCTCTACACCACAATTTTCCATCCACAACAGTAAAACACTACCGGGTGTCCTTGGTGTACGATCCCTGGATACCAGCGTTGTTTTTAAAGCGCTGGGTGCTGAGGCCTGTTCTCAGGAGCAGGTTTACTCATTTTTATGGAAATCTTTACTGGCTTTAACCAAGAGAGTCCTCAAATTTGGTACAAGTGGGTTTAAAAATACTTCAGACAGGTTTTAAATAGATAACTAAGTAAACTTGCTTCTTTTTTTTATCAAAGTAAAACAAAACAGAGACTGCTGATGTAGAACTGAAGGAGTCTCCTGAAAACACTACAAGACAACAGAGGTTTGAAATAGTGCTGTGGGGAGCTCAAAGTGGAGGAATACCGCCACCTAGTGTCAACATGCAATAACACAAACAAAACAACAAAAAGTTTTGCAAAAGCTTGTAATTTAATCACTTTTATAATAGAAGCAATCAACTATTCTGCATAGAGATAACTTAAGTGAAATGCATACCATGGATCTGTACATCAGACTGACAACACAAAAAAGTGTTCATGATTCCTCACACCAGAGTTCACACAGGCTCCTCCTTGTAAACGCTGCCGTTTCTTCTGGATTCCCATAAACTGACAACAGTCCAGTAAAGTGTTTTTTTAATCTGTATAATCCAGTCTCTTCCTTGCTCCTGACAATGTCTGTCAATGGTAAGATTCCAAATGTTTTACTTGCTTAACTCCTGCTGCACCTCCTTCAAGATCTCCTCCTCTAAGGCGGAGGTGTCATACTCCTTCAGCATGTCGTACTCGTTCCATGGCTGCCCCCACTTCTGAGCGTGCTCCATTTGCTCGGGGGTCAAAGCCAGGTCAAAGCGGATCCCCTTGATGTCGAACTTTGGTCGTTCCCAGCGCTTGGACCATGGCTTTGGTCGCATCTTTACCTTTAACTGGTTAAAAAGGAAAAAGTTCAGTTTCAAAATTCAATACACCAGTTATTTTTAACCCTTGTCTGCCCTATGACATTAACACCAAACATATTACAGTTGTCAGCAGGGCTGGGCAATTAATCAAAAATAAGATCATTTGGGTGCTGTTTTTTTAGAATAGTCTACAAAAAATACTACCTTCTTCATTTTTGTATGTTTTTTCCTATTCAATATAAGAATGACAAAAACCCTTCAATGCAATAACTCATATCAAATTATCAATATCAGTCATAATCATCAAAATTAGACACTTTAAAGAATTGTTCAGCCCTTGTTCAGGAATTAAAGAAAGTTAAGGAATAATTGCATATCAAATAGCAACTGCAATATGGGAAGGGGGGGGTTGCAATTAGATTATTTCCAAAATTATTCAGCCCTAGATGTCGCAATACCAGAAATTGAATTTCAGTATGATGCTAAAATCAAAAATCAAAAATCAAACAATATGCAACAAAAATTATGTCTTGGACACCCAGAACTACTTAATTTAGTTCATTTTTCCAACCTGCACACAAGAAAGGTTCACCAAAAGCAAATAGACCAAAATTTCATAAAGCATCCAATGTAATAATGGACTAAATGATCGATGGAGTGGAAGGCTGCACTTCACATCAATGAAGATCATCAGAAGAGTGCTTAGCCTAAGCTAAAAAAAAAAAATCCTTAAAAAGTTTCAAAAAAGGAGCACATCTCAAAAGCCAAGTTATGGACAAATGCTTTTGCGTTCAGCATTAAGCCATCATCAGAGCATTTGTTAGACTACATCTACAGATTCCCTTCGAAAAAGGTTCACAAGAGCAAGAACAGTAACATCTGGTACTGAGTCGCAACTATATGCAATATGGATCCAACTGGTACCTTCAACATTACAAAAGAAAAATTATACCAGACAATGAGGGTGTAAAAATAACTCAGGTCCATGTAGTGGCTCACTCACTGGGTTAACAGGCACCTCTCCAGTGACATCAAACAGCACAGGCTTCATGTTGGGGTCCACAGTGCTGTACTCGGGCAGAGCATCCCTCAGGTACATCAGGTTGTCATCTAGTCTCTTCTCTAGCTTCAGCACTTCGATCTGTTGAATTCGCGGGCTGTACATCTCATAACAGATCTCCACACCTGAACCACACACATTCAGCAATAGAGAAAAAACAAGCGTCTACCTGAAGCCCAATGCTCCGTTGTCTTGTACATGTAAAGAAGCTTTTGAGCATTAAATAGGTGCAGTATAAATCTTATCAAGGGTTTCATGTTGAGTCAGTTTCATATTTTTGTTGTTGCTTTTAAATCAAAATCAAACAGACTCCATTGTGACAGCTAAAATAAACACATAGAGGACGAGTGACAAGTGTTGAAAAGCAGATTTTAAAAATAATTTACAGTACTATATAAATACATTTGGTTGTATCTGTGGGATAATTCAGTAAAGCCATGTTTAAACAGATGATATAATGACTCACCTTGGTTTTGAATGATGTTTCTCAGGATAAATGTGGCTCCAAGCCCCTTTCCACCTCTCTGGATACAAATACCGACAAAGCGGCTACTTTTCCCATTGGCGTTAGAGTCAGCCATGGTCACTGCCAGGATGCTCCCTTAGAAAAATTTTAAAAAACACTGACACCATTACATTTATAACCTAAAAGACTGCCACAATGCAAAATTCTTGCCAAGCTATTTCAAGTAGAACAGTTACATGACTAACTTTGTACCAAATAGATATTTTAAAAATGAAGAAAAAAAATCCCCATGATTTACAATCAAGATTCCAGTAAAATTGGGGCACTGTGTAAAATATGAATAAAACAGAATGCAATGATTTGCAAATTTCACAAACCCATATTTCACCATATTTCATTCTCAATAGAAAATAACATCATATATTGGAACTGAGACATTTTACCATTCCATGAAAAACGTTAGCTCATTTTGTATTTAATGGCACCAACACATCTAAAAAAATTAGGGAGGGGACAACAAAAGGCTGGAAATGTAAGTGGTACTAATGAAAAACCAGTTGGAGTGGCATTTTTCCATTAATTAGGTTAAATAGCAACGTTAGTAACAACACTAGGTTTGAAAGCAGGATTTTAGCAAGGCAGTCTCTCTGAAGTAAAAACCGTCTAAAAATTTTGGAACCGTTTCAGAAAAATTATCCTCAGTGTAAAACTGCGACTGGTTTGCAGATCACATCTACTGTACACAATAGCGAAAGATTCAAAGAAGATGGAGAAATCTCTGTGCACAGGGAACAAAGTCAAAGGTCAACATTGCATGCCCATTATCTTTGGACCCTGAGGCAGCACTGCATTAAAATATGTGATCCTGTGCTGGCTGTTCAATCATTGGTTTAAGTCTGTACAGGTTACATCTCTCATCGGCAGCTTTTCTGGCAACTAGAGGAGAGTGCAACTCAGCCTGCATGGAGGGAACCAAGGCATCAGCTATTTGGATGTATTTTTTAACACTTATTACCAGGTTTGACCAGTTATTGGTAATGCGTAGACTGATCCAAGCCTCCTCACAGTATGGTGAACAGAACCATTTTCAGTCAGAATTTTTGGTGAGATAATGTGTGAGAACAACTAAAACAGGCAGAACTAGGAGCTAACCTGTCCATAAATTAAATATATAAGCCACAGACAGCAGAAGCCGTATTAAATGTTAAGATCTGTTCTAAATACCATAGGGGAAAGAGAATATTAGACAAAGACTCCAGGCATAGAAACCCTCAGCCTGAGCACAAATTTAATTTCTAACAAGAATCAAGTCACTACAGGTTACTCTAACTTGACTGGAGAATGATGATTGTTGCTCATCTTAAGCCTACTGCATGACAGATGAAAATAAAAGTCTCTTACCAACGTAGAATTCAGGGATGTCAAGCACTTTCCTCCTGCGAATCATGTCTTTCCTCTCCATTGAGAATTTTAAAGGATTTGTCCTCTGTCTGGGAGGGATGAACTCTGGGCTCAGACGCCTGAGAGGCACAGACAACTATAAGAAATCCTTGGCACGGTGATTCGTGTTCGTGTACAGTAAATATCTGTGAATGACAGAGAAAAAACGACATTGTGTGGAGAAAAAAAGTCATACTTCCGCAGAGATCCTTCAGTCCGTGTTTTATCGGCGATGATGACAGGTTTAGATGGAGGGATGAATTTAGGAGGCTGTTCGCTCCCTGAAGCGAGGCGACACACGGATGTGGACAGGAACCCTGTGGACAGTAACAAAAATAACACATGAAACCTTATTATTAACACATTTAAAACGAATTAAAGCCTATCTCTATTAGGTGATATACTCCTGGCTATGTCATGTAGCTACGTTAGCTAACAGAGGATGTGCGTTTCAAACACGACACAACCGAAAGGCCTAACAGTGAGTTTTACTGAAAAAGCAAAAACACAGCCCTTGTTTGGTTTACTTACGTTCATTATGGAGATTTAAGTTTCGAAAAAGCCTCAGAGAAAGGCCAAATTTGTCGAGCCCCTTCCTGTAGGCTGCCATGATTGACCTTCTGTAGTCACATGCGCGTACGGAAGCCGTGAATGGACAATATGGATGAAACGCGATTTGTCACAATCTGCAATAAAGCGCGGTGTCCACGAGGTGACGCAGCTGCTTCGTTAACCAAAGCGAGCCTGGGAGCGATTTATGTGCAAGGATTTGTACACACAAGGGAATTTTACTTTTTTTTGTCATTGCTCCCCACGTGGGCTAACTTATTCATAAATAATTATTCCAGAGAAACGGTTGGTCTATGATGTGCGCGAGCATGTGAAAGGATAAAAACGTTAAAACCTTTGTACAATAACAGTGTTAAATTTATGTTGCAGAGGTGGAAAGTAACTTATTATATTCACTAACTCTACTTTAATTGAGTGTGTTTTGTGTGTTTCTTTTTCTGCAGTCATTTTTTTGTACTTAAGCATATTTGTGCACAGCACTATCCTTCATTACATTTTAAAATACATCAATTACTGACAAAAAAACATCTAAAAGTCGAAAGAGTAAGTTCTAGCTTTCTGTCAATGGCATGAAACTGGCCATGTCTGGCTTTGACGATCAGTAGCACACAGCAAGAGAATAATTAAATACTGCATCCAAAAACTGCTTTTGCATCTTACATTGTTGTAAAGGTGTGCTTTTACTTAAACGGCCTGGTTGGAGACTCATATTCTCATGTTTTTATTGCCATTAGGAACAATTATTCACTGTACAACTCCTCAGTGGCTACTCAGTACTCAGCATGTTAAAGTCCCAGTAAAGTGAAATCCAAACTTTATGTCTTAACAGACTATATGTTGTATTAAGGTTGCTGCAAACATGTGAAAACACTGAGATCAAAAGTGGTTCACCTCTGTCCTGGTTTGGTTTGATTTGGGCAGGACAAATATATGAGCCCATGACATCACCAGTCTTGGGGAATAACCCCACCTCCCTAACACTACAATGATATAAAATACCTGAGCAGTTCATTTTAAAACAGTATGTTGTTAGCTGAAGTCACTGTCTTCAGTAAGACAGCAGAAAAGTGAATGACAAAAAGAAGAACTTTTAAAATGGACTGAGACACTACACACATCAATATAAATAAAAATGAACAAAAGGTTGAGGGTAAATATTATAGCAAAAACTTAAAGACCAAAGAAATTAGTTATGAATTCTACACAAAAACCTGTTCATGGTTATGTAAATAAAATAGAGTAAAACAATGTTAGAAATTTTAACAAAAAATACCAAAACACACGTCGTAAATTTTAATGGAATACTATTTAGATTACAATTGTCATCATTTATTTTCCACTTTTTTCGTGTAAACATTGTTTACAACACATTCTTGTGAGTGTCAAATGGGATTGGTATCCTAGCTGTCTCTGCTGGGGGCGCTCTCCTGCTGAAGACTTGTGCATTGAACCCTGTGTCTTGTAGTCAGTCTGCACAATGTTGCCCCCTACTCCCCATCAAAAACAGTTGTTGAACACCTCATATGCTTCAGTTGTTAAAGAAGTAAATGGCTGGCTGGTGCCAAAAACACAAATGGATGCATGCTTCTTCACAGAATACAAGCTAGAATACATAAGCACTAAATAGACACCATTATAAGTAGGATCAAATCTTGCCTAAAATCGTGTTTAAAATCCTGTAGTGTGTGGCTGGCCTAACCAGGGGGTTTCCATTGCAACCCTACAAATCTGACTGTCTATCTTCTTTTAGAGGCGATGCTTACACTTTAATGATTTTTTTGGGCTGTGTTGCAGGCTTCTTGTTGCTTTCTTTGCACTGAACATTATTTTGCTTGAAGACTTTTGAAAATGGGAATTCT
Organism: Cheilinus undulatus; assembly: GCF_018320785.1. Lineage (NCBI taxonomy): Eukaryota > Metazoa > Chordata > Actinopteri > Labriformes > Labridae > Cheilinus > Cheilinus undulatus. Next base: position 30,800,192 of record NC_054878.1, read on the forward strand.
GACATCTTTCTTAGTCATTAAAATTGAAGCCAAGAGGACTCACCGTAACTACATGTTGCCACTCTCTTGTGCAACTGTAGGATATAAGAATAGGCTTTACACAAAAATAAACGGCACCTGCTGTGTACAGTGGGGCAACATCATTCAGAAAGCTGTGAAATATTTAGATATTCTGATTAAGATTTAAACGTTATTTATGATTTAGCCTACCCCATCTCTGTGAAAAAACAGACAAAAATATAAACCATTTAACCACTGATGTAACAAAGACACACGAGGGAGGATTTCAATGAAAATGAACTTTATGGCAAGGAGCTAACAGCCTTTTATTGCATTTTCTCCACTGTTGGGCACATGGTTTTATCCCCTGAGGGGACACCTGCCCACTGGAAGACAACTCTGGAGGGCACTTTATCATTCATTGTCTGGAAAGGCAGCATGAAGGAAAGTTTATCATGTACTGTCCATTTATATGCAGCCTAGTGACACTTTGACATATATCCAATAAGAGGACTCAAAGCCAAATTTTCCAACATACTTAGGAGGGCAATCTGTATAATTTTGTCTATTTAGAAGACACCAATAATAACTCTGTCAAATTTTGTCCACTTAAGGTGCAATAGGCCAAATTCGGTCCACGTGGGGGGCACTTAGGAGGGCACTTTGTCAAAATTTGTCCACTAAAGACAGCATGTATACAAATTTTGTCCACACTGAGGGCAATAAGCCAAATTTAGTCCACATGGGGGGCACTTAGTTAATTTTTGTCTTTTCAGAAGACACTAAGATGGCACTTTAGGGCACTTTAGAGGGCAAATTGTCAAATTTTGTCTTTATTAGCATGTTTAAGTAGGCACTCTGATTTTTTTGTTCTTTTAAAGGGGCAATGGTTAAATTTTGTGTTTTCAGGGGGCACTTTCTTAAATATTGTCTTTTCAGAGGGCACTTTGTCAAATGTTTTCTTTTTAGAGGACACTTACAAGGGCACACTGTCACAATTTGTCTTTTTAAGGATTCAAGTGTTACTTTTTTCTATTCAAAGGGCACCTGTCAAATGTTGTCTTTTCAGAGGAAAGTTAGACAGCACGTTGTAAAATTGTATCTATTTGGACAGCATTTAGCTTAATTCTGTCCACTTAGCGGGCCCTAAAGAGGGCACTTTGGGAAATTTGTTCAATGAAAACGCCCTTTATTGTGTGACCAGTGATACAAAATGTTATTTCCATACAGCAACAGTGAGCAAAAAGTTTAGGTCAAACCTTTGCTATAAGAGCTCTTTAATGCAAAACATTATAAACGAATCCCAGACTGAGCAGGAAGTGTTATAATAAATCATATCAGTTCCCTCTATGTGTGCCTGATAAGGAACTCCGGGTCTTTGAGACCATGCAGGGGAGCGGCGGTCCTCCAGGTGGGCTGCCTCCTCCTCAGCTCAACACAGCCCACAGTTAGCTGTGTGCTCTCTCACAGAGCAGCAGAGCACTGCTCCGGGACAGGGCTACCTCTACCCCAGTCTCTCACAGCGGCGTGCTGCTAAGTGGTGGGAGGAAGATGAGGGAAGAGGACCAGTAGAAACATGGGAGCTCACATCTCCTGAAACCTCATGCTGCTGCTTCTGCTGGACTTTCTGATGCTACGGAGAAACCCCAAAACTTCGAGGCTTCAAGGATGTTCTTCTCAGATGGGACTCTCTCAGCCGTCACTTATGCGCTCCTGTTGGGAATAACGTGTCTGACCGTCCTCTGCGACCACACCAAGGGATCTTCAGACTTTTCAGGTTGGCTTTTCTCATCATTCTGCAGTTAAAAAAATGTTGCTAGCCTATTTCTCAGGCATTAAGAAGCGGCGACTCAACAACATGTGCCGCAACCAGCACTTGTTTTACTCTTAAACGGTAAACGTAACACGTGTGGAAATGAAAAACACCAGGGAAATCCGCATGCATGCTTAAAAAGTTGAACACAAGCCTCATCACAACCTAAGGAGGCGGATTTTGAAGTGTGTCGCATCAACTCCTCTGAGGACGGCCCGTGCCTGTGGCGTGCTCCAGCATGCACTCTCAAATGTTTGCTCCATAAACCGAGCAGAAGACAACTTAAAGACGCGGAAAAGACCCGTATTGTGCTTATCTGTTGGCCAGTCCTGACACAGTTAGCTAGTATTGACCCATATAGCTTCCCCTTAACTAAAGCCATTTGCACTATATGATAGGGATAATGGCTGGGTTTATCAACTGCAAGACATATCCCATTGATGCAACTGAGATAAATGGGATAGTGAGGTTAATGTGTCACTAGATGGGAGCTATTGTCTAGACTTCTGTTGCAGACTGAGAGAGAAAAAGCAACCTCAGAGCAGTTTTTACGATTTTCTTTGATTAGCACTCTATAAAAGTAGTTGTATTTTGATTACCACAAGTTTAAGAGCCATCCAGTGTGACTGACTCTTCAGACTTTTACATCCTTCTACTATAGGCCGCATATTACTAAAACTAATGGGGTTTTCTGTGGTGCATTATGGACTATTAAGCCCAAGGCAAGCCTGCAGGTTTTGTTTACAGTGCCATAAAACAGGAAGGGAGCTTTGTGTTGGTGTTAATTGGCCTCTAATGGGTCTAATGGTTAGAAACAAGAAGGCCAACACTGTTAGGGAAAGGTGCTAAAGAGCAGATGTATGTTACATGTGTGAGCTATGTGTATGAATGTGTGTGCTGTGTGTCCATGTCGTCGCCTAATGAGCTGCTAAAGATTGCAGTGTAGTGAAGGCTGTTAACAAGGTTCATTTGTGTAATTGCAGCGCATGAGGCAGTGGAGGTTAGTTTGGATATTAATGCTATGACCAAGTAGTCAAATGTTATTCATTAAGCTGGGAGGGAAAACAAAGCTGTTTGGGTTAGGCTTACCAATAACTACAGCAACATGTAGTTCAAATGCTAATGTCAAAGTGAACAGTTTATGTTAAAATTGTTCTGAAAGTTTATCCCCGGGCCTTTTAATAGCTAAATTGCATACATTTTAGCACTTCCTGCTCCATTGTCTCAAATCTATAGGATATTGAATGACTTTATGGTAAGATGCCCAAAATAAGGTCTGAGGTGAAAACTTAAGATATTTAAACTTTTTTAATCGCAAATACTACATCTGGAAGCATTATCATGTTAAACAAAAGGTAGGTGCTACAGGGGGCTAACTAAGGAGCTAGTCACACGGATTAGTATTACTTGTGGACCTCTGATAATTTGTGAATTACCCCCTGACATCAGTGTTTGCTGATACACATTCACACAGGATAAGTAACGTCTGTAGTATACTCAAATTTACAGACATTTCTGCACTACAGCAGCAATGAAAACACAACAATAGCTCCCCTCAGATCAGCTGTTGTAGCCCAATCACTGAATGTTAAGTGACATTTCAAGATGTAACGTATGTTATGCATGAAATGTATGGGGTAAATAATACTGATTTAAGATCAGGTACAGGTAAAGAGAAGCTGTAGGAGGCAGAGCTGAAGTGTTGTACATAATAAGAGAGCAGCGGTGCCACACATGCGCCAGGAACATTCAGTTTAAATGAATAAATCAAGCAAGATGAAGTTATTTGTCAATATAAGATAAAATCATTTTTTTAATTAGATAAAGAATAAGGAGTTGTAAAAAACACATAAACACCACCCTTAATTACAGAGATGCTGATTCACATGGGATTAGTATTACATGTGGGCCTGCATGCGTGTTGAAATATGGTTGTAACAGATATGGTCGATTCGCATGGGATTAAAAACACAGAAACCCCATGCAATTTTCAGAAATTACCAGAGGTTCCCGGGTTAAAAGCTTATTTTCAGCAATAAACTAAAACCAGTGGGAAAAATTCATAGGCTTTTTGGCAATGATATTGTTGAATTTTACCACTGGACTCTTTAGCAGGATGGCTCAGCTGGTTAGCATGAAAAAGCAGCTGTTTTTCTCTACTGTTAGCCAATACTTATATCCTTTATGTACAAGTCTATTGAACAAATATACCTACATTAAATTAAATAAACACTGTTTTGCTGTCAATTTAGAGCCACTGAGACCGACCATTTCCACATCTGTGTTCACAGAATGCTAACTTGAAAGCTAATGGGCTAATACAAGCTAAGCTCATTAAACAAGCTAGGCTAATGTTAGCGCTTTCTCAGTTAGCAACCTCTACTGTTGATCTGTGTGCTCAGATTTTTCACGTGAAATTGCTTTGTTTGTTATTTAAACAATCAGAACAATACATTAAAGCAAAAATACATCTATAAATGTTTGGAACAGAAAGGTAGCCTATTTATTTATTGCATCTTTTTATTCATATATGTATTTATCTATTTACTTAGCTAGCTTAACGCTCTCTACATCCTTTGTGCTAACTCACGGTCATTTACCTGAAGTTAGTTCTTCTTTGCTGTGATTAAATATTATAATTGATATTATTGCTAAAAATTAGAACAATATTTTTGTTTGTTTGTATTTTTGGTGAATTTATAAACGTGTTTCATGTGCACTCACACCGGTTATTATTTATTTTATATTTACTGTTTATTTTAAATGAAACGAGTCAAATAATCAGTCTCACGCATATTTTTGCAGCAGAGATGTTATGCTGTACACATCATGCAAACATTGAAGCATCATTTTTTTCCAGAATAGTTTGCAAAAACCTTACTTTTTTTCGTACATGTTTTTCTCATTTGAAAAGAGAATGACATACAAAATGCTCATTCCTTTCAATACAGCAATTTACATGGCATCTGCAATATGAGTCAAAATGATCACATTTAGATATCATTTTTCAAAAGTTTTCCTTCCTTGTTTTCATGATGATTGCTACAAGGCTTTATACTGAACCAATCAGTGAATTTACTACTGAGATCAAAGTACATAAATAGTTATGTTATTCATACTAATCCATTCATTATGGTATGCCATCCTTACACTTATGCACAGCCTACAGGAAAGAACGGCTGATGTTTAGTCTAACTAATATTGTGTTGATTCTAATAAAGGATGATTTATTGCTTGTGTTTGTTAAGAAATACATAGGATGAGGAACTTAAAAACATAACTGCATGTCTGATTTCAATATTGAAAAAGAAAAATTGCAATTTGATTATTTTCCCAAATAACTGAGCCATATTTTACAAACATATCCCACATCAGTCAAACATATCTAGTTGGAATTTTTCTTTGATAAACAAGGAACTGAGATCAGTGGTTGTTTTCCAGAAGGAATGCAGGTGTCAAGTCCCTAAATGCCATCTTGTTTTGTTCATCCTCCCTTTACAGAGATGCTGACCAAGCCTCGCTGTGAATGAAAAGATGAGAAAGGGGGACTGTGTCAGAATACCTTAGGGACAAAGACCTCCTTCAGTCCCCACATTCTTGCCCAGCTGGAGTCTCCCTGGAGACCCAGAGAGAGATAGAGAGGAGGGCTTTGACTGACAGGTGGTGCCAGGGTGCAGGGTGACAGGAGAGTGGTGGGTTTATATCCAACATCTGTCCATCAGATGGCTGGACTTGTGACAGTGGACAATCTAGTGATATGACTGAAGATCCGTCACAGTGGTGCTGAAACCAACTGTTGATTCCCAGAGAAATGTTTTTATTTCATGTATTTAGGTCATGTTGACATCGGGGCTAATGGTAGTTTTTTATTTCATGATATAAGGAAAACAAACAATGTTGGTAGGTAATTTAAGCCTGTATCGTCCCCTGTCATCATCCTCTATTATAAAGCTGCCTCAACAGCTAATTAGAGGTATGGAGTACGCTGTGCAACACTTGAAAGCCCCCAGGCTGAGGGAGCTAGCATGCTGGCTAATTCATGCTATTTGTTTTGCAAGCTGTCAGTACTTTTCTAGTGTTATTTTTGCCACAGAACCATTAACACAGATATAATGTGTCTCCTCATGTATGCATATGTTCAGAATGCACATTCAGGAGGTTACCATACGTTGCATATTTTCCTTATTATGTCAAGTAGTTTAGTGGGGTTTCCTTTCATCAGTTTTAGTTCACATTGAACCCCAGTGTTGTCACTGTGAGCTTCAAGTAGTGGATCTGTTTTTTTCCTTTTTCTTAAGTGGCTTAACTTTATGGTACAGATGGATAAAAGTTTATTATTTGTGTCAAGCATCAAACAAGGAAAAGGGAAAGGACAATCATTTGAAAAAGCATTAAACTGTAGCAGGTAGTTCAAACTCCTGGTAAACTCTGTGACACTGCTGAAAGGTTACGGTGAAGCAACTTCTCCACCATAAAACCCTGCAGCCAAAACCCTATTTAACCCGAGTCAATGGGATGTGAGGCTGTTGAGGGGCCAAGAGGTCAACTGAGGTCAACCCACAGAGAGTGTGAGTGTGGTTAGGGGGAGTTATCATCCATCTTATTCTGTGTTCCCCTTTGTTTCCCTCATCACACATGTTGACCACTGTGGGGAAAGGCTGAATCAAAGTCAACAACACACCAGATTTAGGGCATTGCAATCGAATTCAAAGGATGATGATGTGTATGTATGAGCTCCTCAATTCAGTCAGTAGTTACCTTTAAATTTACATCTTTTGATTGTCTTCAGTAATTAGTGTGAGGAAAAGAGTTTAGCTATTTGAACATATTTGAATGTAGACCATTCCTCTGACAGAAATAGAAAGTGTTGATCTGTCGAATCAGGATTAAAAACTATGCTGATCACTTTAAATTTAAATTTGCCAGTTTTCCCATAGTTTTGTATCTACTATAGTTTTTTAGACCCTTAAATGCATAAGGCCTAGTGGTTTAAGGTGCGCCCGATGTATGCGGGCAGCCCGGGTTCCAATCTGGCCTGTGCCCTTTCCTGCATGTCTCTCCCTGCTTTCTCGTCCCTGTTTCCGCCTCTTTCCACTGTCCTCCTCTATCAATGAAGGCACAAAAAGCTTAAAAATGAATCTAAAAAAACCCCCGCCATAAGATACAGAGGAAGGCAGCTTTGCTTTCATTCCAAAATTGTTCTGAGTAATGTATACCACTACTAAACAGGACTTACTCCTGTTAAGAAAAACTAGCCGAGGCCTTATTTTCCCAGCTAAATTTGAAATGTGAAACCTAAAAGACAGTCCCTGATCTAATCAGATCCCCAAGGTATTTGAACTGTTCACGTTCAATGTTTACATCATGTAATGTGATCAACACATCATTCTGTCTAGAGCAAATCATATATTTGTTTTGTGGGGGTTGAAAATCACTTTGAGACAGACAGGAGCTTGCTGTAAAAGTAAAAATCAGTCTGTAGCTGTGAGAGGGCTTGACTAGTGGAGGGTGCAGAGAGGTATACAATATAATCATCTGCATAAAGATGGAGTTTCTAATATTGTATTTGTGCTGCAATGTCATTTATATGGATAGTAAAAGTGGCCCAAGGATGGAACCCTGGGGTACTCCTTTGCTGACTTCTATATAGGACGACTTAACTTTATCTGTGCTTCTGTAATGTAGCATCTGTGTCACTCTGCCTGGATGCTAGCTGGCTGTGGGATTTTTATGCCAGTTTTCTGTCCAACCACCACATTTCCTGCTTGCTTGTGTACAGGAAACCGTGACAGCAGCAGTGTTTTCAGTAGTTTATGTTTCTTTTGATTGTTGACGGAAATTAGTTTTGGATCTTTTTTGACTGTGTGATGTAAAAATTCTCAGGAGCTTGATCCTGTTGATCCACAGATCAGCTACATTTGTCAAATTCTCTAAGCTGCGTGACACTGCAGCCAAATCAACACAGACACACAAATCCGCCAAAGCTATTACCCCATGGGCTAGTCCTGGATTAGGCTACCCCTTACCGCATACCCTCACACTTACACACAAACACACCCCGCCACCTATAACTGAGCGCCTACTCCATGGCCCTCAATTCTTAATCCGCTCAGATTTTGGAGTGGCCAGGGGTAAGAGTAGCATATTGAGACCTACGCTCTCCTCTCCTATGAGCCCCCTTCTCTTCCCTTCCCCCCTCTTTGGTCCCCTGCTTTCTTCCCCTCCACCTCCTTGCTGTCTGCCGCTCCTCCCCAGGGCTTGCCTGATCACTGTTTCTGTGTCTGTGTGCACCAGGTGAGCTCTGTCTAAACAAATCCTGCCTCTCTCTTGTTTTGTCTACTGTGGTGGAGGCAGGCGGCGAGGCGGACAGCGAGGGCCTGGCATAAGGCTGCTTTTCTCTCCAGCTGAAAAGAGAGGGGGGTTTTTCTTTTCAAAGAAGCGTTTGCTGTGAGTAAGTTCACAAAGGAGTGATTTGTCAAGAAACTTTTGATTCATAGCATGATTGTGTCAAAGCATAGAATAACAATGGGGGACTGAATGTCTTTATATCACAACTGTTTTATGTGCTGCCGCTGGTTATATAAAAATAATCACCAGCCAGCTCTCCCCCTTATTTAACATCTAAAATCTGTGCCAAATCTGCAGACAGGTTGCATTTTTCAGGAGGATTTGTTTGGGGCTTGATAGCATTTTATCAACTCTGAATCTGGTTTTTGAATCCGCTTACCAAGTCTAAATCCTTTCAGATCCTTTAAGAAATCCATGGAGGTGTTGCTTTCATAACAATAAAGAAAAGTAAGGTAAAGCTATCTTAAAACATAAGATCAACAACTGTGAGAATGACAGTCAAATGGCTAGAGCAGACTCCTGTTGTGCATCGCTCATGGCCAATTGAATTATCAGATAAATTGAAGAACATAAAGTACCAATTTCACATGAAACTCATTGTGTGTTTTAAAGCAAGACGGCGTATTTCAGTTCCCATAAAGGAACTGGAAATTTTCCTCTTAAAGATCACAGTAAAAGTCAAACAAACTCGTTCTATGTTTCTCTCATTGCACCATACAAAAGACAATATAGAATATAAGCCATTGTCCCCTGATCAAGGCTGCCCCTAGGGGGGATAAAGGGGGGAGCTTTGGGACCGTCCAAATTAGAGGCCCATGGAGGTCAGCAAAATCAGGGTCCACTGTAAAGTTAAGCTGATAACCATATTTTATTTTAGGCTGAAAAACAACCACTCTTATCGAAGCAACAAAACATGAATTTTAGTTAATTATACTGAAATACAAATATAGCCTTTTAAAAAGTAAACCCCTTTTCTAGAAACAGTTTAACCTTTTTATTGGTAATGTTAACCATGTAGATGGGCACATTTGAGCAAAACTATCAGGAAATTAATATCATACTTTATAGTTAGGCCATAATGGGCAGAAACATAAGGATGCCAGAAAAGAAGGCAAAAGAAGTAGACAACTTTGAAAGACTACATACTTGTGAAAAGAGGATAAGGCAGTTAAAGAGTGGCAACAGTGGGTTAAAACTGGCCAAAAGAAGTGGACAAAAAAAAAAGGAATTAGGAGGCAAAATTGGCAAAAACGCTGCAAAAAAGATTAAACGTGGCAAAGAAGTGGAAGTTAGTAGAAGTCAGTTCAGGCAGGGCACTGCTATGATCTCACGCAAGTCCCTCAGCTGACAGCCAGCTGATTTGCTCTAAGCATGCTCTTGGCTTATTACTCTCATGCTGCCTTATTTAGGCCCCAATAACAAATTCAGGAGTATACACAAAAGTTTTTTTGTCATATTGGCGTTTCATCCACGCGGAAAAGGCATTTTGGGAGGCTGTAAACAATATTTTTTAAACCAGCTCCCAGAGTGCACAAATCTGTAAACGACTACTGTTTCGTCTCTGTGTGGACGGCCAATGGCGTCTTTCTTGAAATAATTACATCATGCATAGTGTAGTTCTCTTAAGACGCCTGCGCAGGTCCAGCCAAAACAACAATGGTGGATTACAGGGTTGTGTTTGTGCTGCAGAAGCTACTGAGCTTGTTATAGCTTTTACAGCAAAATTTGATGCTCCTTAACCACCACCGTGAATCGCATACACCAGATGTTCTTAAATCCAACACGGAGAACAATCAGAAAGAAAGAAAGAAGAAAGTTTGTATTAGTTTTCTGTGATCATCTTCTCTCCTTTGGTGCATTTCTGTGGCAGCGTTACAGCGCCACGTACAGGCTTGGCATATAAACTACAGCGTTTTCAGTTGTTTTCAGTGGTTCTGTGCTTACGCGGATATTTCCTGAAACGATCTCGTCTTTACGGAAAACTTTTTCAAAACGAAACAGCAATATATCATTTTCATCTCGGTGTGCACGGGGCCTTGAACTGCTCTTGCCTGGCTATGCTCTGCCACTCTGCATCCTGCTCCTGCAACCCTCCTCCACCCCAGCTCCTCCTTCATTCATGTCATTCTGTTGTCTTTGCTGCCAGCTCTGATCTGGGGGTTTTTGCTGCTTCTCTCCCTGCCTTGGACTTCCCTTACTGGCATAAGAAGGGCAGGAACATGTGCTGTTCTGGCCTGATGCTTTCCATGTAACAGCCGCCAACAGGTTATAAAACAGTGTTTGACTTTTAATATGTCCCAAATATTCTTGCCTTTTCAGTTTCAAAACCAAAAGAGAAGTGGCAGCATAACAAAAATCAACCTTCGTCAGTGTATGTAAGCTTGGGGGCTCTTAAGAGAGGGGTTATTCTTGCCTCGTGTTACAGAAAAGCATGTCTAGTATGCTCAGAATTTATTGCTGAGATTTAAAAATTGTATCTGTGTGTATAGGGGGGCATGTAGCACAAATAGCCCTACAGTGCTAGTTATGTACAGCAATATAAATGTCAAGTTAAACTTCTTGTTTTTGCTATACATTTCTCTTGCAACGAGTAATAATTGTTGTAAAATGTGCAGGTAAGAACCTTTCTGGTGAAGACTTAGGAGATGTAGAAACTTCTGGATGTGCTTTCCTCTGTGTGCTGTGATGGCACAGCGTGTGGGCGGTGTGTGTGTAATTTAAGGTGGAAGTCTGGCATGGCACAACATAATAGCAATGAAAGACATGACCTACTGTGTTAGCACCTCCCCTGGATACGATAAGTACATAAACAAACACACACACAAAGCAGAGGTTGACATCATGTCGAGGAACAACAATATTGTGTTGTTGATGAGAGATGAGTGTTTACAAGAGGAAACAACTCTCCCCCGATGTTAATTAAAGGTCAGCATGAGGAAATTAAATTTACCTGCGCCACAATGCAATAGAATGAAGTTTATAAAATCACAGTTTCACTGAGAAGAATTTATCAGATAAAGTTTGTTACACAGCTTAAGCACTCAAAATGAATCAAATCTTTTCTTCTGTCTTACCATAATAACATTGTGCTGGAGGAATTTCTTGAGTAGAAGGACAAAGCATTGACGACATGAGTGTTGACAAGATTAATGAGAAAATGTGTTCAAAGGAGATGTAGCCTCAAAGGCGAGCTCTGCATGTCAAGTCCCAGCAGATAAGCCATTTGAATGTGCATCAGTTAAAATATGTTTTTGTCTTGTTGCCAAGATTTGTGTGGGAAAAGATTACATCCTGACTGAGGTAACACTTGAGAAATAATTGGGCTGCTGTTGGGGCAATATTACACTAAATTAATTCCTGTTATCCTAACAAGGTCCTGGTACCATTTAAAAGATAGACACACGTTTGAAATCAGTGAATGTTTTAAAGGTGCCAGCGCGTAATCAGTACTTGAATCCATTTATTTTTTACAGATATTTTTAGAGTGCTTTTTATGCCCGCATTCGTAGAGGAGGACTGTGGGTAGAGTAGATAGAACAGGGATGAGAGTGGAGGACATTTGGGAAAGAAGCCACATGCCGGACTAGGGCTGGGCAATTAATCGCAAATTAGATTAAATTACAATATGGCCTGCTGCAGTTTTCAAATCGCAGAAGGTGCAATATTTCCTTGACCTGAAATTTGTGTCAAAATACCAGTTTAAACCTTTTTTGCTGCAGAGATGTTATGCATTATATTTCATGCAATCACTCTAGTGGCATATTTTGAGAGTAGTGTACAAAAAAGATCATATTTTCTTTGTGTATTTTTTTTGTCATTAGATATTAGAATTATATAAACATTATCATTCCCTCTAATACAACAGTTCATATCCAATTAGCAAAATAAGTCAACCCCCCCTCCACACACACACACACACACACACACACACACACACACAGAGTGAATCAGAATTTATTTTATCTGACAGAGTAGGCTAAAATCATTCTCAGGAACTCTGCAATCACATGTATTGTTTCTTTAGACACATGCAGTGGTGCTGCTGCTGGAAACAGACAAGCAAACCTACGGCATTTACTCTATGCATGCATTGCACATCAGTTTATTTTTCATGACGGGAATTAAAGAGACATTATGGCTATTTTTACCCTGGGATAGAGCCCTGCATGGTGCTCTTTTCTTAAAACTGCTCCTGCTGTATTTTTGTCCATTACCGCCTGCTCCGACAGCTTGTGCCACTCCCACCCACAACAGGTGTGTCAAATATCGTCTCCATCCCATACAGATTCTGACACTGCATTTGATTAAAGGAATGGCAAAATTAATGTATTCACGTAAGCACCACACATGGATAAAAATCACCTCAGAGCCTCAGACTAATTTAACTCCTGGTTATGATTCAGTAAAAGCAGTGATATATTCAGACCTTATTACACATCATTTATTCTTAAGTCATACAGAGGTGTAATTATCTCACGATCTCTGGAAAGTTTGTGCATCATAAAAACTGCAGCGCACTCCCATCAGCTCTCACAGACAGTAGGCTGATCTTTACTCTATAAACGCTGTGCTGTTACTGTCCTCATCATTATTGCTTAATGCAGCAAGGACAATTGGACAGTTTCCTTCTCCCTAAATGACTGCATAATGGCTCAGCGTCTTTGCATGCTGGTGCATTTGTGCAGCAGTAGGCCAACAACACAATAAGGGGAGCATTAAAGCTGTGCCTTATGACTTATTTACAAAGTTTCAGTGCGTGCACTGTTATGGACACTGTATGGCTGCAAGGAGATGGACACAACCAAACATGTTCACACAGCTCCAGTGATAATAACTGACAAATAATAGCACTTAAACCGTTATTCCTCAGTGAACGATTCTAACGGCAATGTGTGACACACCTCCTCTATTATCTTGTTTAATATGAGCACAGAGAAGAGCTTGAACATGAGCTTACTTTGATCTGGGATCGTGGAGCAGGTGTATGATCTCATCCCAAGCTTTTTCTTATGGTTGTGTTTTAACAAAAATAAGTGTTTTACCGCTATGTCACTTTCTCTTATGAAAAATTCACTCAAAGACTGACATTGCTGTGTTTGTGTTGTAGAAGAGCTTGGGCCTGAAATGGCCCTCGGGCTGCCAGTTGATAATCACTGTCAAACACTATTGCCTCCAAGCTGCACTGCTGTTGTGCTCTACATCATGGCAGTTTTGCACAGCCGTGCTATGATGACCCTGGTGATGTTGAGATACTATCAAAGTATGTGCAGTAATAGAAAACAGAGTGCCTGGTAAGCCATGTAGAGTTTTGTAACGCTGAGCAGATGCCACATATTGAAAGGTATCATAACTGTAGTTAACCCCCTAATGCCCCAATTTCATCCCACTTCACCACAGTCAGAATCAAATAAACTGAACCCCTGTTCTTTCTCAGCATATATTCTACAATAATGAACGTTATCAGTCAACTGAAGGCTTACATTGGCTGTCATCCAAGACAAAAATTACTGTTATTTATGTGAGAGTTGATATCACTTTTTAGGCAGTGTCTAGGCAACTTGATTTTGGGGTGAAACTCCTAAATTAAACCCAGTCTGCTATAAAAATGACCCACCAAGGCATTGGAGGAGTTTGAACTACTGCCTGAATGAGTCTGCATGCTTAAATCAAGACTTATAATTAGCCCAAAACTGCTCAACCACTCAGCCCTTAATTGGATAATCATTATTTTGCATAGATTTATGTTTATCCCTAAAACCACCCAAATGGCCCAATCAGGAGTTGAGCTGGATGTTTGTATAGTAATGACTGTTATTGGGAAGTCACGAGGGGGTCTGAGATGTATATGAAGACGCTGCAGGTGTGTGTTTGCACTTGCCCTCTCTTGCATGAGGGAGGTGAGAAGCTCCAAAGAAAACACATTGAAATGTGTAAAAAAGATTCTTGACTGACACTGTGGCGATGGTGCATGCAGCGAGCGAGCGTCTGTGTTTATGCAACAGTTTTGTTATTAATTAAGCCTCATTTGATATATTTTAACACTCACGGAGAATCAGATAAAGTTGTGATACCTGCAGCTGCAAGTACAGAGAGTTTCACCAGCCAGCATAAAGATGAAACTGAACCTTAGATAAACAGAAACAAGCATTGAGAAAGAGACTGGTGGGTGTGTGCACAGGCAATTATCTCCTTGTGTCCACCCGGCTGTTGAATTATGCGCTCAATGAAACAGGCGACGCTCTCTTTTGAGCACGTGTAAAAGCAGCGCACACCTTCCTGCTGCATCTCAGAGAATGTAAACCATGCTTTGATGCCCCCTCCTCCTCCCCCCTCTCTGTCTCCTTTTTTCTGTCTTTTCCATGTTTCCTGAGCGCGGATTTATGTTCGCTTTAGGAGGCAATGTCTGCCTTGATCTGACTTCCCTTTTTGTTCTTTCTCTATCCTTCAATCCCTTCTCTACCACATGTATAAGAGGAGGGAAAAGAACATTAGTTATTATGGTTTGATGAAACCCCCCAAGGCAAAAAAAAGAGAGAGAGAGAGAGAAAGGGAGACAGATGGAGAGGTAGAGAGGTGGGGCACAGAAGGGCCAGTCTGAACAAGGAGGCATTGTGTAGCCCCCCAACTGTGTTGGACTGACAGTCTGCATTACAGCACGCTACAGCAGCCCGCTCCCCAAAGCACTGCTAATCTGTTGCTTACTGGCCCCTCTGGTTCACTCAGGTAAGGGGGGAGGGAACAAAAGGACGAGGAGAAAAGTTTAACCCCTGTTTTTTTTCACAATAGAATTTAGTTTGTTTCATTCTCAGCATGACATCTTTGTAGAAGTACAAGCCTTTTCAGAGTTAAAACAAATCTTTACATTGTTTTCCCAACTTTAAAGCTCCTGCCTGGAAATTTCCATTCTGTTGATTTGTGGTGTCCAGTGTGGACAGACTGTGTTTTAACAGTCAAATACATCACTTAGTGAAAATCACTGCAGCAAAAAATGAAAGGACATGATGCTCATCCCTCTGTCTGACACCTACCCCATGGCAGCAGTTCTTGGCATTAAAATTAACTATTTAAAATAACCAGTCTTCATTCAGATGTTCTTATCTGCTTTTGGAGTGGCATCACCATTAAAGACCCTGTGAAGTGAAATCAAAAATTTTGTCTTAACACTCTAGATTAGTTTGAATATGGTTGCTATAAACATGTGAAAAACATGGAAAGTTTTTCACCTCTTTCCTGGCTTGGTTTCATGTGGGTGGGGCCAATATGTGGGTTCATGATGTCACCAGCCCACAGTGGGAAATGACCCCGTCCCTCTTACACTACAATATAAAGTCACAGAGCAGTTAATCTCAGTACAGTCTGTTGTTAGCTAATGTCACAGCCTTTATTGAAAGTTAACAGTCAGTTAAATGCCGTTTTCTTGTTCATTGTGAGGTAAATTTGCCACATCTATCAGCCAAAGTCACCTATGGATCATTTATCATAACAGACATTTGAGCCAGAAAACGGACTTTGTCTTTTCTTCTAAGGTCAAAAAAGGTCAAAAGGCTAATGGCATGAGAGCTTTCCTCAATTCAGATCGTAACATTTTTTTGTTTTTTGTTTTTTGTTTTTTTCATTTGAGAGGATCGTATTTCTCCTGAGTGGGCGTGGCTTCAGCTCATTCAGCAGACACACCCACACCATCCTAGAGCAGATTTTACTGCCTCATCTTTCATGATTTTGAAACTTAAGTTTTTAAACTTAGAGAGGTTTTATTTTACTGAAATTTGACCTGGAGGTTCATAACACAGTGACCTGTCATACAACAAACCTAAATACAGATTTATTTTCACTTTACAGGGTCTTTAATTATAGACGGTGTGGATCCCGGTTTGGCTCGGTCGGGGGAGTGGAGCCTGTGTGCTGACGCTGTGGTCCTTGGCGCACTGGTTATGTGATCTTTTTGCGATCAGTGGTTTAGTGGTACACTGAGGTAAATTATAACATTAGCATGTTAATCTGGTCAGAACTGGTGTATTTCCACCAGGCAGTCTGGTTCAGTTCAGCACTGTTTGGTATAGGCTGACATGGTTGATCCTGATCTTGCATTTGTTTCAACTGGAAAGCATCACTAAGTAGAGAACTTACTTAAGTAGCTTACATAGCTGCTTTAGCTATGTTAGCTATGTGGCTCCTTTATCTATATAGCTAATGGAGCTACATAAGCTACACTGGCTGCATTAGAATGTTTTCTTGTAGGCAGACTGTTTACTCATCTTTATTAAACATTTTGTAATCAGGTTTTGCAGGTCAGGTTTTTGACTTTTAACCTTTTCTTTACCTCAGTTGTTACCTTAACCCTAACCCTAACCCCAAACAGAAGTTCAGTTCAGTTTTATTTTGAAAGTCTTAGTGTGAGATATACGACATTTCAGATGAACGATCTGTGTGAGTGGCTGTCAGAAATGAACAGTCTACAGCCAGACTGTCTATGCATGTCTGTGGCAAAATGAGGGTGAAAAGCTGTTAAAGAGGTGCAGCTTGCTTCCTAGCTCAGCACAAAACATGGCACAAGTAAGTTTGTCCGCGATCACACCTGTTTGGTATCATCATTTGCCAAAGACAGTGACTTGTGCTTAATTAGAGGTTATCCAGGGGGCCAGTTTGGCTCGGTTGGTGATGCAGATCCTCATGTACAGAAGCGTCTTCTCCTGTTCTCTCCTCATATTTCCTGTATCTCTTCAGCTGTCCTATCTAATAATGCAAAACCCAAAATAATATGCAGTCATGTGGATAGGATGCTTAGGATTCATCACAGGGTCGGTGTGCCACAACCCGGGTCTGAAGAGGGGGGAGATGGTTGCCAGAGTGAAGCTTGACACATGTCGACACACGTGTGTCACTCGGCAGCCAAGGTCAAGCTCAACAGTATCTCTTTTGTCCAGGCCTTTTCAACCCTGGTAATATACCCGGAGCCCGCCGGTGGTTTTTCGGGTCTTGGGATATCCACAGCATGACCAGGGGCTCTTGGCAATCCTACTGCCCACCTGGATGGTACCCTAGACCATCCTCACTTGCCACATCTGCCCCTTACTTTGCCCTAAAGGTTATTTTCCAAAGGCCTGGTAATATTCGAGTACATCCACAGACATCAGTATTCTGTTTTCTCTAGATAATAACAAAAGTAATAATAAGTCACCCCTGATGCTGAGTCTGTACTTTTAGTAGTGGTACAGAAATGTCTTTTTGTGCAACAGCAGACTTGGTAAAGATCAAGGCTGTACATCTACCAGACAACACTTAAACCTAAGGAGACCCTGGTGAGTTCATAGCCACAAAGGCAAACTCTCTGTTGAACTGAATGAAAGGAGGAAGGTAAGCTTTCACTTTAAGTCCGGTCATTCCTGTAGATCAGTCTGAGTTTGTTGTAAATGGAAGCAGATCTCCCTGCTAAGTCCCATTGGACATGCTGCAGACAGCCTTTCACTCCCTCAGCTCCTCAGGACTTGTTCTTTTGCTTGTTTTCACAGAACTGCCCCCCTGATAAGCTTGTTAATTCCTCCCAAAAGCTCAGCCTTTCAGTGCCCACCCACTCCCACCTTTTTTAAGGAAATACCTCCCCTCTCTTCACAGCGCATGCTTGGACACTAGTCAAGGTATGCTGTCTTGCTGTTATTGCATTAAAACTAATGAGTGTTTTTTTTTAAAGGATTTGGATTTTTGGGCAACCAAAGAGAGGGGCAGAAAGTGACAGAGCAACTGGGAGAGTAGGGGACCATTCAGAGGAAGAGCAGCTGGTGTAGAGGAAGGAAAAGGGTTGAAAATTTGATGTTAGTGAATGCGATTCCAATAGTTTTTTTTAATATGCTAAATAATATTTGAAGATCTGATCATTATGGCAAAGCTGGATTTTGTTTTTGTTGAAAATATCTTTTTTTATTGATTTTTTGCATTTAGGTGATTGGAGCAATGCACATCAAATATGTAAGCAATATTTGTTCATGCAAATCTGCCGGAATTAGCACAAGAGCTATGTTTTCTTTGTATTCTTTACTTATAAATAACAAAATGTACAGTCTTAGTAAAACTTAAAGGAGAATTAACAAGACAGTGCACAGAAAAATGCATCAGTACATGTAAAATTGACATTTTTGTTACAATACTTGCATCAGACCCAAATACAATAAAAATTCAAAGAAAAAATGACCAATATACAAGGATCTTTACTGTTTTTATCTTGATATTGAGTCAACTGGAAAGTGAAAAGTGAAGGAAATTTAAGACAAGAGAACAGCGGATGACAGAAAGGGCAGAAGTCAAACTGAAACCTGGGCTACCCATTTGGAATGCTGGCTTGGCCAACATGGATGGCAAATAATTGACAGCATAAATATTCACCTGCTTTAAAGTGACTGACCGAATTCAACAGAGGTCCAACCAATCTAATAGTCTCAAAACAATTTGTGAAATGGGGCTCACCTGAGTGCAGAGCATGTGTCTCAAGTAATTGAAGTACAAAGACACCTGTGTCTGGAAGGTTTATCAGTATTCCTGGCTACCATTACACCATGAAGTCAAAAGAACACTTCAAGCAACTTAGAGAAAAAGTTGTTGAAAAGTATAAGTCTGGGGCCGGATACAGAAAAGGTCCAAAGCACTGAGTCAAGTTAAATCCATCATCAAGAATTGGGAGAAATATGGCACATGTGGAAATCTGCTGAGATCAGGTCGCCCTCCCAAACTGAGTGATCGTGCAAAAAGGAGACTAGTGAGAGAGGCCACCAAGACACCTATGACTACTCTGAAGAAGTTACAGGTTCTTCACCTGTTGAAGCTTTATGGGAGAATGGCAAAGAGAAAGCCACTGAAGAAAGTTCCTTGATCTGATGAGACCGAAATGGTTCTTTTTGGCCATCAGACAAGAGGCTGTGTATGCAGGACACCACACACTACACATCACCACAAACACGACATGCCCACTGTGAAGCACAGTGATGGCAGCATCATGATGTAGGGAGGCTTCTTGGCAGCCGGTCCTGGAAGGCTTGTAAAGGTAGAGGGTAAAATGAGAATTTTTGGCTGGACTTCTTTTTTTTTTTCATCAGAAAACAAATTATATTCATCATGATTGATTTATAAAGTAAGTTAAAGGGTAAAACATCCAAGTGAATACTTTTTTAGGCACTATAGATAATGTGGTAAGAGGCTGATTTACTCTTGCATATCCAAGTCGCAATCCCCCCACCCAAAACATGCTCAATTCTTCTCTTGTCTGGCCTTGACCTAGGAAGTTAAACAGCATACATGTGTAGAAGAAAGCTGGACTTTAAACAAGATAAAAGTATTAACATGGCAAGTGCAAGAGCAAAAATAAAGGATTACAAAGTGTACAGAGCTGAGAAGTTGTCCATGTTTTCACAGTGTTTCACCAGTTTGCCACCTCCTAACTCAGATGTGGATTGTTTGGTAGTGACGTGAAAGGTCAAGCGGAAGGAGGTCTAATAATTTACTGTAGACTTCCGTCAATAATTCAGTTCTTCCCCAGTTAAATACCCTAATCGAGCTATACCTCTGCTTAACTGTGCGTGTAAACATTCAGAGTGAAAAGAAATAGTTCCATCACCACCCCTCTGTGCGTGCTGACATCTCTTTCAGCCTCAGGCCACCACTGACAACAATCACTTAAACCCAATGAGCAGTGGTGAGGACGGCTGGAGAAAGATACATCTGTCGTTCCATTTGGGACAATAAAGCTCACACACTGCTGCGTCTGTCCGCTGTCTGCTGGACTGTGGTTAGTGAAGAGGCGTTCTGACCGTCACCCAGATCTCCCTGGCCATAAAAGTGACCATTAAAATGACTGATTCCTCATCCTCTGTGTGTCTCTTTTTGTCACCCACTTTCTCTGTGGGTGTCTGGACATGCATCCAAACACCCGGGGGGGAGTTTTACCCATTCCTCCCCCCTGTATCCTATCCCACCAGTGATAAGAAACACACAACACACACTCAGAGGGTCGGGTAAAAGCGTTCCCTTGCGTACTGCCCTTTGACACCTGGGGTCGAAGGGGGAGGCACGTGCTAACAGAGGTCATTGGAGGGCCTGGGCGGGACCAGTGTTTAGTTTTTGGGGGTCCCCAGGGTAGACTTAGCTGCCACTTTCTAACTAAGAGGTCATCATCAAGCTCGGCAGATGTTTTATAGTCTGTCACCCCTCAGGATGAGATTTAGACAACAGAGCCACAGGTGGACACCCTCCTTTTGTCTACTGGAGTTAGCTAATACTAAAATATAGACCACAGTGTTGTCGCAGACATGTCTGCATTAGCCTCTGCCTGTTGCCCCAACCTTGCCCTGCTGTTTAATTTAAGCTGAAGGGTTCAGAGTGGATTTGTTTCTTGGCTGCATGTGGTTGTGAACAAGCCAAAGAGCATGTTGTGCTCTCGAACATTAATTCTTTCTCCCACTGGATATGTGTCAAGCTAAGCATGTAATAACCTTCCAATTCTTTATGTTTCTTTGCCTGTTAGATAAAACTCCCCCTTGTTTTTGAAAACAGCTACAACAATCATAACTCTGAGCCCCACCTACTTGCATCTATAAAAAGCTAAGCCCTTCTAGGAACCACTTGGAAACAATTAACATCAATTCAAAGTTAGTCAGGACCACTTTGTCAAGAAACACAAATGATTTGCAGCTATAAATAGTTCTTTATTTGCAGTTATTAATTTGCACTAATTGTCTGTTATTCATGTTTGGCAGTGTGGCTGTTCTGGGTTCCCCCTGCTCTTCCACTTGCCTAGCATTAAGCAGGAATATCACCTGTTCTTGCTCTTCCTATGTCAGTAAGGAAAGCCTAAGGCAGCGAGAGAAGCAGAAAAACCCAGAGCAGAGCATCAGTGACAACAGAAAGACATTGATTAAGTCAGAAGCAGAATGAAGGAGGAGCTGGGGTGGAGGAGGGTTGCAAGAGCAGCTTGCAGAGAGAGTGGCAGAGCATATCCAGGCAAGAGCAGTTCAAATAAGGCAGTATAAGAGCGATTAGCCAATCAGCTGGCTGTCAGCTGATGAGGGCTTGTATTAGATCAGCTGATCTCACTTAGGGCAGTGCTTGACTCTGTGGCCTGCATGAAGTTACACTGTTTGCTCAATTTGTAATCATTGACAAAATCCCAGCATAATTGACCTAAACACACTTGTTCTTGACAAACGATCTATTCATAAACTATCCGTTATTACAACAGCATATAGTGCCCCCCCAAAAAATATTGAGGACCTGTTATTTTTTAGAAAAAAAGGAATATCCAAGAGTTAATCTCGTACAGTTATGAGGAAAAAAATTTGAAATGTTTTACTTCAAAAGTTTACATGAACCAAAACTTAATTTTTGGGGGGATTATAAAGTCAAAAATAGCCGAACACAGAAGAAAGTCCTGGCAGATTAAATCGTTTTCCTTGCAAAAGTCCTGAAGTTGAGAGCCCAACAAATTATGATTCTTATTGTGACTAATGAATAAGGAAATACTGATGATTTTAGGCCAGAATCATCACATTATCATCTGAAAAAGATATTTCTGTAAAATGCTGCTATCCGGCCATTGTTTTCATTCTTGTTTCTCTTAATTTTTTGACTTTGCTACGTTGTAATTTTTTGACTTTAAAAACTTGAAATTTTGGAGTTTATAATGTCAAAATTTAAAATTTTTAAACCTATCAATTTTGAGAATTTTTCCTAGAGTTTGACTTTTTTTAAAGAAAATATGGAGAGAATGAGGGATGGCGCTGCACTGAGCCTGGGAATTGATCCCACTACCAGTGCGACTAGACTACAGTCGCTCTACCAGCTGAGCTAAACTGACGCTCAGGTTTAGGATTTTTAAACTCAGATCTTCTGGGTTTGGTTTCATGTAAATAAATGTCACCATAATCTCAAAAATGGCATGTTTTTTCTGAAAATTGTAATTTTCTCTTAAAAATAAACCGGTCCACTTTATCTTTTCATCTTATAGGCTGGCCCTTAAACTCCATGGTACATTATTTTTTTTAATTATGTTTTCAAAAACTTCTATGCACATCTAAATTTGACAGCATCATAGAAGACATATTCCTACCTTTCTGGTGAATACAACATCTCCTGAACTCTAAACATCCACTGTGAGTCAGGTATGAAATGGTAAGATTTAAAACTTTAACGGCCAATCAAGACTTATAATCGCTCAGTGCTTGTTAATATGAAAGCTCAAAATATTAAAGATTTTCTTCAAATTTTGCACAAATGTCCACTCTGAATAATCATGATCTGATTTAATGTTTGAGGCCAAAAGTCAAGGTCTTTGGAGGTCCCATTTATCTCTAGCTTGTAAATATTATATTTTCATAAAGCTTTGAGGGATGTCCTTCAAACTTAGTGCAAATGTCCACTTTGACTTAGGCATGAACTGATGAGAGCTAAAAGGTCAAAGGTCAGAGTTATTTCCATCAGGGGCTTGTGAATTTGACATCCCAAAAATGCTAAACTTTGCAAAAAATGTCCACTGTGATGCAACCATGACCTGATTTGATTTTGGAGGTCAAATGTCAAGGTCATTTTGGCCTCGTGCTGTTCTTGCTCTTCTGTACTTTCACTGTTTGTCTGTTGGAATCCTCACAGAAGCATGTAACGGTCATGTGGTAGTTCTGGTTTTCATTATGTTTTAGAACTTTTGCAGTTAGAGTAGACCATTACTGTTAAGGCTTCAGATTGAGTTTCCATTTGGTTCCTGAAGATCCTCAGGAACTCTCAGCCCATTCTAACCTGTGAGACTGCTGCTGATGGATTCATTTGTCTCAGTGTGAACAGATGAAAAGCTGCTTTTAGGAAAACTGGAGGCTGCAGAGGGTGTAGAGGTTTGTTGTTTATGTCCAGCTAATTTAAGTTTGTGCCTCTGTGGGTTTCTGTGTGGTTGCGTGTTTGTGTGTGTAGGTGTTAGAAAGATAAACCATCTTAGGGAAGAGGAGCGGAGCGGGCAGCCAGTGTTTATGTTTGTGTCTCCACTTTTAATGACCTCAGCTGCTCAGGCTCTGGCCTCCGTCTGTCTGTTTTTGTGTGTTTTGGGGATCGGAGTGGGGAAACGTAAGCAACTGTGCCTTTCAAATTAAGAGAACATGGCCTGAGGATATTGATACGCATTATGCCATGAGGCAAAACCATGTGTGGATTTTGAAACAGATTGGCTGACTGTTAGTGCATCAGTGAAGCCCATCCAAACATGTGGATGTGTTTTGTTTTTAAATCTGTTTGCTCACACTGATGACAGACAGAAAAAGATGAGAATGTGAAAATACGGGACAAGGATAAAATGACTCCATGTTTAATGACTGTCTTTGTATAAAAAGGCAGGGTCTTTGATCAGTCTGAATTCTGATAACTGTGAATCATGCTTTTATTCTTTAGAGAACAGGGGATTCTCTGGAGAAGGATTTAAATATATGTTGTTGAGGTTAAATCCAGGGGACCGACCCTCATGTGAGTAAGCCCCCTCAGCTGACACCCCTCACCCACACAGTAACCATGTGTACAGTGTCATATGTGTATGCTAACACGTTCTGTAAGTACTCGAGGAAGTCTGCACTTAACAGTGAGCAGCAGCCGTCACATGTCGACCGTTAGTGCTGTCAACACAGTACTTAAACTGCTTATCAGCATCTAACCTTATATAGGAGCTATGAAATAAAACATATCTAATAAATAAGGTGGAGATAAACAGTTTGATAAACTTGATTTTAGGTATGAACTGAGTTGCCAACCGTTTGGATTTTAGGATACATGAAAGAGAGAGAAAACATTACCTAGCATCTTCACTCTGAATATTTTATTTTCATGAACCCTCTAGGACAATAAAGTATGGACTAAGTAGGACTATATGGACTAAAGTTTTCATCCGCCTGATCATGACACCTACAGGAAATGCGATGCCATACTATTTAAATACATGTACTTTATTATGGAGTAGGCCCCCTTTAGCAGCTATAACAGACTCCACTCATCTTAGAAGGCTTTCAACAAGATTTTGCAGTATTTCTGTGGGAATTTGTGCCCATTCATCCTGTAGAGCATTGATGAAGTCAGGCACCAGTGTTGGATGAAAAGTCCTGGCTTGCAATCTCAGTTCCCATTCATCCCAAAGGTGCTCAGAGGAGACAGAGAAGCGTAATTTGTCACGTTTCCACTGCTCCACAGTGGTGGATTCTTGGCACTTGACTTGGCGATGACAGGCTTGCATGCAGCTGCTCAGCCATGGAAACCCATTCCATTAAGCTCCTACTGCACAGTTTTAGTGTTTACATTAATGCAAGTGGAAGTTCAGAAGTCTTCAGCTATAAATCAACAGAGCGTTGGCTAGCGTTATACACCATGCACCTAGCCCGTCATAGACCCTGCTCTGTAATTCTATATGATCTTTGGTCCATGGCTGAGTTGCTGTTGTTCCTAAATTCTTCCGCTTTTCAGTAATATCACTAACAGTTGACTATGGAGATTGTATGGCTAGGTGCTTTTTTTTTTTTATACACCTGTGGCAACAGGCCTGTTTGAAACACCCGAATTCAGTTATTAACAGGTGTGGCCAAACACGTTTGTCCATATAGGGGATATTTGTTTTTTGTTTTTTTCAAAAATACTTTTTCTATTTTCTTGCATTTTATGAATCAAAAATTTGTTCATCAATGTAAATGATAGGGATACACAATATTACCGGCATTGTCTCAGTACTGGCAGGAAATAAATGTTGGCCATATGCACCATTAAGTTTGTGGTGTTTAGTCAGGACCAACATAACTATTTCAGCTGATGTCTTTTTCTTTGTTCATCTTTAAACTATAAAGTGTCTTAAGGACTGGAGTTTTAGGTCTGAACCACATTTATATATCAATTTCAACATTGTATCAGCAAAAATAAATTTTTAGATATCAGCATATCTGCAAAAATCATGCTCCCCTAAAAAATAAAAATGGAAAAATAAATGGACTTTAAATAATTCTGAAAGTTTTTCACCTTGTTTTTAGCTTAATAACTTTGATCAAATCAATATTAGATTTCCTTTTCCTAAAAGCCTGTCATCTACAACTGCACAGTGCAAAAAGTGAAAGCACAGCTTAATGTAAAATCACAAGGGAAATATTCCAAGTTGCAAAATTATTAGGAAGTACTGGTATTATTTAGATCACCATAAAAACAGTAGGGAGGGTTTCAGGGCCTCCAAGCACCTGTAGCTTTATTTCTGATGTAAACTAACAAAATAATAGATGCTCAAATTCTTTAATAGATAGAAGTATTTGCATGTTTTACACACAATGCCAAGCTGTTACACGCTTTCAAATTCCTGCACAAAGACTTTGATTTTTTACTATTACAGCAAAAGAGCTTTCACTGAGCCACCCACTAACAGTTCTTTAGTAGTTTAAAATCTAATCCTGCTCTGCTTTATGTCAAATCTAACTGCTTAGTCTCTAGCCTAATATCTCTGTGCTCTTTCTCTGCCCCATACTGTAGTGTGATTAACAGAAAAGTAGGCTAATCCAAAACGTGACTATAGTAGCAAGACTAATGCATTGTAAGCAGAGGAATGCAGTGTATTTGAGGAATGCGTTTTTTGAGACCCAAATCTTGACTGGCTTAGCAGTGAGGACTGTACTTGGCACATTAACAGTGGCGGTTGCTTGCAGGTTTCCTTTGACATCATGCTCATTGTGTAAAAGTGTCTCTAGTGGCACCCTTGTGAACTTTTGCTCCTTTCTGTCTTTTGTTTGAGGTTTAATTTCATGTTAGCAGTGCACATCAACTGGCTCACATTTCATATAGGTCTGCAGAGGGTAAAGCAGATTTATTATTATGAACCAGTGTTTTTTATGCCTCTGGGGAGAGACGAGGCTGGAGGCATTATGTTTTCAGGGTTTCTGTCCATTCGAGTGGCAGCTTGGCCGTTTGGTGAACATGATATCTGAAGAATGCTTCAAGGGATTTTCTCAAAACTTTGCAAACTTGTCCACTCTGACTCAATGATAATCTGAATTCATTTTGGTGCTGTAATGTCAAGGTCAAAAACCACCCCAGACTCTTTTCTTGACCTACCACTGTACTTCACTGCCTGGTTATTGTATACATCATGAAGGCCTGGCAGTGGATCTAGTTTATCTTTAAGTCCTCCCCTACTCTAGAACCGTGTGCCTCTCTGTGGTTTGCTGAAAAAAAGTAACTATAGGGCGTAAAGCCACCAGCTCTGGCCTTTTGGACCTCTGTTGCCGCATCTTGTAAGAACTTTTAAAAGAGCTCTTTCCTCTCTTCAGCATTTTTTATCCCTTTCCCGCTCCAATAAAAACCACCTCCCATACTGTTTTCTTCCCAGATCAACACTTGGTGTCTTTTTTGAATCCAGTCTGTCTTTATTGGCTACTTTCCTTCCATTTCACTCATCAGTTCTTCTACTTTTCAACATCTTCCTTCCCCCGTCTCCTTCGTCTCCACCAGCCTCTTCTTGAGCTTTGCCAGAGCGTGGCCTGCTTCTGTCTTTGAGGGAAACCTCCGCTCCCCCTCAGGAATCACCACATAAAGGGAATTCCTTCTCCAGCGGCAGGCCTGCAGCTCTGGATCTTTGAAATTTGGACTGTTTGATGGCTATAATTTGCTTAAAATAACTCCAATAAAAGTTATGAAGCTGTAAATGCCTAAATACCTAATGTACCAAGATGAAACAGGATGCAGTCTTTGATTTTGGAGCTTTTAAGTACGTATTGGGTTACTATGGAATGCTTCCTGACTAGTTGTTGCAGATTTATCTTTATTATGACCTATTTATCGAAGTTTCGCCTATGAGTCATTCATACAGGCTGTTGATTGTTCTTAAACACAATGTAAACAGGTACTTATGTGGCTTTAACATATAATCCTCTGATATCCTACAACATTAACCACTCTTTCTCAATGCAAGAGGCTTTACAGACAAAGCAAAGGGAGTTTCATGAGCCATCAGCTGAATAATAGGGAGCCATAACCCTGAGATATTATAGATATGTCAGTTATACTGAGGCTCATGCTGCAGTATTGTTCATGCTGCAAGCTCAGCCAATAGGAGGAGGGGGCATCTTTCAAACAGGGAATCCCTAAGCATGAGTAACTGACAAGACTCTCTCTCTCTCTTTGAACTGACCCTGTCAATGTCAGATACCTGATACATTAAGCAGACTTTTGAAACCTGAGCTCAGGATGACACAGAGGTAGTTTCCTGTCCTCGCACATTAAGAGGGGAGCAGTTAAACTGCATTGAGGCCTCAGCGGGAGTACAAATCAGACAGACAGACAGACATTAGTGGTGCAAACACCTGTTTCATCATGTTAAGATATCAATTCTTTGTGCAACAAGGTGATATTTTCCCTTTTCACAATATCTCCCACAAGATAGAAATTTCAGTTTGATTAGATTTAAGAGCCTTTTCATTACCAAGTCTTTGGTTATCTTTTTTCCTTTAAAGGAATCTTTACATTTACCTGCATGTGGACTTGATAGTTACTTCTATAGCCCTTTCATACAGTGATATTTTCATATTGGTGGGACATTAGCTTTTAGTGAGATTACAGGGTATGCTGACTGATCGGCATATGAGAATTATCTGCCAGTATTTTCAAAAAGGCATGACTGAAAGTATCTTTAATAATGCTGGGGGTCACCTGTAGCTTCTGCTGCTCTCTTAGATGTTGCTGCTCTGACAGCTGTTTCTCATTCCTCCACTTGAAGCAGCTACACTCAAATTAAGGATGTCCCTATCCAGCTAAACAGCCGTTGATGTTGCGTTTAATCGACTAGTCTAAAGAGAAGAAAATACTTATAAAACAGTCAGATTCAACACAGGGTAATTGTCTATGTGGGTATGACGTGTAGAGCATGGTTAACATTAGCGGCTAGCTCTGCCAGCCTTCGTTCCTCTTTGCAGATTAATATCATACTATTTGTGGCCACTTTGCACTCGCTGCTCTGCTCCTATGACATGCTAACCGCTAAGCCTCTCATGTTTACATCCGGATAAGTGTCGGGGAAAGCTCTGACAGGAAAGCAGCTGCATTAACTGAAGCTACAGCAGCTACTAGTGGCAGGAGGCTTCATTATAGTTGAAAAAGAACATTAGACCGGGATTTTAAGCCTGTGTTTATAAAAATGGTTGGTAAATCATTTAACCAATCTGTAAATTTTGAGCCGGCTAATCTGCTATGTGAATCTAACCATTTAGCTGGCTAACTGCGTGCATTCCATGTTAAAATCCCTTAAATTTGTTTTGAGCCCCTTTAGTTAAATATAATCTATTCAGTGGTTAAATCCTTGAATGTATGTTTTGAAATCCTTGTTGAAACAAGCTGATTAGAGCCTGTTAGCTTACTTATGTTAGCTGTTAGCACACTCGCACATTACCTGGCATAATAGATTATGATTAAGTTTCAGTCAGTAGAAATTACTGTTAAGCAAAGATAAAGGTCACATGATGCAATCAAATGCAACTTCAAGAATCAGAAATTGGATTTTAGTAAGATACATTTGTTAGGAGGGGAAATTAGTTTTTTTCTGTGTAACTGAGTTTCCTTTTAGGCTGCTTGCACTCTTCAGCCTATTAAATGGACCAATAATTGTGAACACATGTAATAAATGAATTTTGTAACTCAGTAGTTCTCACTGTAGGTGTCCTACAGTTTCATTATTACTTTGGAAGTTAGTAAAAGCATGTTGTTGACTGAGTATGGATGGCATATGCTCCTTTTTATCAGGTAACTCTTCCACTTGTGCAAGGTTTAAGTTCTCTACAGAGCCAGCCAGACTGGCCAACACAAAAGATTTCCAAAGATGTAGAGTAGTCCTGTGTTATGAAGCTGGAAAGCAGCACTGATCTGATGAGGCAAAGCCGTGGCTGTATGGGAGTTGTGGAAATTAAAACATGATAGGCAGATAAGCAGAGTCAGTGAAACTTAAAGGTGCATTTGTACTTACGTAACTACCAAGTAAGTCAACTATGAAGGATTTAAGAGAATAGTATATTAACTCTCAATTTGCTGTAGAATTCTCAATGGTATGTGACATGCACCAGGTTGTAGGTAATCAGTGATTCCCAAGGATGAAAACCTTCTCCAGTCCTTTTTCTGTGGCATGTTGACACAACACAGCGAGCCTTCACTAATCTCCATCATACCTGACCCCCTTTATCGCCAGATCAGGCTTAAGGGTCATCACATGACCGTAAATGAGGAGCTAACAATCACAAGGGCCCCTGATTTCTGGCTTTACAATCAGCAGAGACTGGGGTTGAAATGTGAGCACTTGTACCTCCTCATAGGTTAAGTCCCCTCATATGACAAGACACCATCTGTTAGGTAGAAAAGGCAGTCATCTGCAAACATGTTGATTACAAATCCCTGTATTGCTTGTGCTGAGATTAGACGGACTTCTCATGGCAAGAGGAACCTGTTTGGACATGAAGAGCATCGTGACCGCATCCTCCTGTGTTTTAAAGAGCGAATTAAAAAAACAGCAGACATAATAGTGCGGCGCTTTTGTTAGGGGAAAGGGCATAGAGCTGGTTAAGGAAGGAGTCTGCCCCCACATGAAAAGAAATGGGGAGGAGAAGAGGAGAAGGAGAGACGCCTGGGTGTTCCTCCAGCATTGTTCGGCCTTCTGCCTCTGAGGGACACCTGTCATTGGCCGGGGCGGTTTACACAGGTGCTTTTAACCCCGCCTGGTTTGTCCGGCCTTGAAAAGGAGGCTTCAGTCAACAGGTAGCGTGAAGGGAACAATAGTGACGATCCTGAAGGAGACAGAGAAAAGAGGGACGGAGGAGTGAGTGGGAGGAGGGTGGAAGGAAGAAAACACACCTGAGGGTTTGTGTGTGAGATAATCTGTTTGCCTTTTACTCTCAGTCCCACTTTGAAGGGTGGAGGAAGGCGTATCATAACTGTTGCTCAACCATCTCGAGAAACCCCTCCTCCTGCCTAAGTGGCTTGAATTCAAACATCTACCCTCAGTCCTCTCCGTTTCACCCTCTTCATAACCTCGGCCTTGTCGCCGTGGTAACGGGACTCAGTTAACTGGAGGGCGGCACAAACTCTCTCGTGGTCTCTCATGGCACTGGCCCTCTGCCAAGAACCAGCCCTAATAATGTGATACTGTTACATCGACAACCACACACCCAGGCCCTGAGAGCAGAGCAGAGAGGCTTGTTCCTACCACGCTGTTTGTGTTGACGTTTTCTATGCTTGTGTGTATTTGTGAGTGTGTGTGGTCTCGCTGCCAGGGGAAATGCCAAGATCTCTCTCACCCTGTGTGGAATGTGGCGGGCAGAGCAGGCCCGAGTGTGAACATGAGATTATATTTTAATGGAAGTAACAGACTTAACAGAAAGAGTTGAAAATTCCCTGGTGACATCAGCACAATTTTCAAAGGAATTAAGTGATACTGATGACGTCTTATGTGCTGTCCCGCTGGCTTTTGTCAGCAGTTTTGGATCTTTGTGACTTGCTTTTTTGTGCTTCCTCTGTTGTTGCAGAAATGCACCCAAATTCTGTATGCCACTGCTTTTTTACTAAACAACAAAAAAAAAGGATCAAAGATAGGTAAAAGAATACATAAAATACATTTTCCTTGCATCAGGGAGCAGAATGGGACAGACTTCTATTAGAAGTGAAACTTGCCTGCTTATTAGGGTTAAACAATTTGAGAAAATGTCTGATTGCTTTTTTTCCATATATTATGATTGTGATATCATATAGGATTATTTTTTATCATCTATCTGATTAATTCCATGCCATGGTTGTCTGCCAGAAAACAGGTGGGGAGTGAATCTTTGTCCCAAGTGAAAGAGTTCAATAGGTCATTCATTCTCTTCAGTAACTAGTTATTAATCTACTTCTTACGTAAGGTAACCCGTGAAAACATCGCTCTGTGGTTGTTGAGTGTGTTTGTAAAACTTCAGGCTGCAGACTATTTTAAAACAAGATCAGTGCACCCCAGATTTCTGACTTAATCTAGCTTGATTTTAACACCAGCTGAACTTTTCCTTTATTATTAATGCGGCGAATTCTCACAGTAGAGCTCTAAACTTTCATACTTTGCCCTATGAACTGTGCTAGACTAGATATATTCACATATTAATGTAGCGTTACAACTCAAACAGTCTCTGTACACGTATTCCATCAGCTGAGGAGCTGTACTGACATCATCATTAAAATGTAGTTATTTTTTAAAAAAGCACTTTCAGCTGAAATAAAGCTGTTTACTGCTTATTACCTACTGATTTCTGTCACTTATCCTTTCTATAACTCTGTGGCTGGACCAGCAGACTTGTGCTGCATGTGACTTCATATTCATAGCCTTTACAGACCCACCCACCAAGTGAGGGCACAGGTGTCTGTGGAAACGCGAACTATTTTGGGGTTTAGTGTACCAAACTGAACTGAATCAAACTGGACCACCTGATGGAAACACGGCTCAAGTGTCTCATAGGGGAGGGTAGAGGGTATCATGAGATTGACAAGCAGATTAATGCAGCATCTGCAGTGTTGTGAACTTGCAGTTACCCCGTGATCCCTCCCCTCTTGTCTATAGACACACTTGCATGCCATCGGTCGGTGCAGAGCCGTCGCCCTGCAGAGCGGCTCAATCACTGTATGTGGAAATTTCAGGTCTCTGTCAGACTTCCTTCGCAGGTTTATTTCAGGTGGTTGTGTTGCAGCAACCTGCAGTTTTCTTTCGCTTGCTTGCACTGGTGTTGCAGCTACATAGCTCTTTGCATTTGTGTTTTCTGCTAATACAAAGCGTTTCAGATATATGCATTTGTGTGAGACCTCGCAGCCACCGTAGCTTTGCCACTGCTATTTATTAGATAACAAAAAAGAGAAGATGAAGAAGTGTATTTTTTCAGAAAGTTATGCATGGGAAAGATGCAAACAGGACACGTGGAATACGTTTCTTACATTGGGGACAAGAATTGGACAAATACTTCAGTGTTTTGTCTGCATTTAGTAAGAAATTGCCTGCCTATGAAGACATTTTTGTCACTACTGTCAAACACAACTTTTGAACTTTTACATTTGTGATGTCAATATACTGATGCCGTTTCATTTTGTCTTAAGTCCAAATGGCACCATTTTTTGTTAAATAAATTTTAGTGATTGAAGTTTTCACAAATTCTGAACTGAAGAGGAAGTAGATCAGGCCAGGTGAAAACAACTAATAAAGATGGTGTGTTTGAGTTTGATAGTTTAATAGCAAGAAAATAGACCTCACTGGAGGCCTTGGACTTAATTTTGTTGCAAGGCTTTTGATGAAGAGCACATAGTGTCTACTTCTCCTGGCTCTCCCTTTTTTTTTTTTTTTTTTCAGGGGTTCCATATTTTTAGTGATTTTCTGTCATGTGTTTTATAACTTGATTTGTTCAGCTTACATTTAAAAGTTTCATGTTGATCCTGGCTCTTATTTCCAAATTGATCAACCTATGTCATACTATCTTGCTGTTATTTTAACATTCCCTTGTATATCCTCATAGTGTGTATTTAACAAATGTTTTGTTCACAAAATTGTGTGTTCTGTTGGGTCTTGCCAAAGGATAATTTCTATCTCAGTTTGAGCAGGAAAAAAAAGATTATCTATCTGTCCATCTGACCACCCAGTGTCTCGCTGTGTTTACAAGCTTTTTCTTAGGAATACTGCAGCCATAAAAGTGTCCTCATTTCATGTTGAATTGGGTCAGATGGTCATTTAGTCTTGTAAATAGGTAATATTTCACAATTTTATTCCTGTAGTATTTCTGTAAATGTCAGTGTATTTCATTATTCCAATATATTTATTTTTTGAACCTACATAAATCAAAGCTTTCATGTTCAGACAGCTGGTTTCGTTTGCTTTTCCTTAAAAATAATCGTCTATGGCATGTCTTTAATCTCTAAATAAACTATAAATAGGATCCTTGTGCACCTGCTCTCTATTTTCACAACCCAGCCACACAGGTGGAAACCTGTTACAGAGAGCAGTGGTGGTTCAATAACCCGCTCTATTTTAGAGGCAGGCTGACCTTTTAAACGCCTGAGAATATCTGTTGTTTCCTTTCCTCCTTTTAACCGTGGCCATGGTGATAAGAGGACAATGTGTGCGTCTCTGTGTGTACGTACCAACGTGTGTTAGCTAACACTGTTTATTTCCTCCTGCCTACCAAACACTAACCAAATACAGGTAATTGAATGACAGTGTGCCCACTTTGTGACTGTTTGTGTTGACTTATCTGTAAATGTGTTTGCAGAGCACTTACAGGGCTGCTTGAGGAAGTTGCTGTGAGATTTTGGATGTGATGAAGTTAGATTTGACTAAATAGTGGAATTAAATTGCCTCAGTTGAATTTTATTTTTGGCTTACCTTTTTTTTTAGATATGGGCATTTTCTTCAAATTTTTAAAGCTTTCAAATACAAAAATCAATCTGTTCCTTGTTTTTATCGGTAAATATAAATGTTGCAGATAAGTCCAGAAACACATTGTGTGACATTAGCCAGGGAATTGGCTCTCTCCTTTATCTGTGTTTCCTTCTCCCACACAGGAATGTTAATGGTGGCTTTGTGATGGCTTCAGTTATCCTGTGTGACTGACTGACAGGCTGACTGGCAGCTCTCAAAGAGACCCTTAATGGGAAGGTAGCATTAGCCAAGAAACTTCTAGGCTTAGAAGAATGAGGGAGCCTCTGAGGGTAAATCGGAGTTCAGTTGGTGCTTGTTCCATTAAACTATTTATGCAGCGTCTCCATTCTTTGCTTTGATACCAGCTGGTTTGTTGGTAGCAAGTAAGCATGTTTACTAGCAAGCTAATAGCATGCTAACAGCAGTTTAGCCTGAAGATGGGCACATAAGGCCTAAAGAACAAAGAGGTTCACCATGATATCCTAGGTTTCAGTTACTACTAAACACACTGCCATAATTATAAGACGCTTAATAGTTCAAAAAAAAAAGCTAACTATCACAATGATACAATTTTAACTCAAGCTAATAACATGCTAACAACAATTAGCTTAAGGAGGAAAAGAGAAAAGGCTAGTATGATATCTGATTAAAAGGCTCATTAACAGTTAAAGGACAGTTCAGACTACACGTTTTTTTTTGGCCGTTCATGACAGAACCATGTCAGACTATACAACAAAAATCTTCCCCCGTCTTGGCCAACAACATGTCCACTCTACAGGAGTGGTCCTGACCGCTCGCCGTATGCTGAAGTCACCACTGTCTCCACGACTGAGTGCAAGTTCACAGGTTGGTGGGGGGGCGGGTCAAAGAGGGTCTTTTGCTCTACAACAGATGCACTCTATGTGATTGTAGCGGTCTTTGCTTATAAAAAAAAGGGAAATAAGAAACAATTATGGGTTGGATTATGGATAATAATTATGGATGTATCAAGAGATGGACAATATGGACCGGCTCTCTTTCAGATAGGACTTAAAGTTTAAGGTGTTAAGGTGTAATGCATGTGATAACATAAATAAAATAAAATAAAATTTACACATTAGTGTTAGGGAACAAAAGGGAATAAGAAGTAGTTAATCTTGTAAATAATAATGCAAAGATTTGGAGCAAATGTTCTCCTGTTATTAGACGTTAGGGTTCACGTCACTAACGTCAGGTCAGGATGTCAAACTAGATGACGATGTAAGAAAAATTCTGACATGCTGGTCTTGGTAAATCGTGGTCGTGGGGTGTCTTGGATGCGTCATTAATTATGTCACACTACAAGACCATTTGTTGTTCCCG
This sequence comes from Cheilinus undulatus, assembly GCF_018320785.1. NCBI lineage: Eukaryota > Metazoa > Chordata > Actinopteri > Labriformes > Labridae > Cheilinus > Cheilinus undulatus. The sequence goes on from NC_054878.1 coordinate 30,835,126, forward strand.
ACGCTCTAAATCGGGCCCGAGTTTTGACAACGAGCTGCGACTTTGCAGTCATGCTAAAATCTGGCTGAATTCATGTAGTCTGAGCCGGCCTTAACGCATATCCAGAACTATAAAGCTTTTACCTTATCCATAGAAACATAAACTGTCACAATAGCATACCACAGAGCTAGCTTTTCCAACAAAAGCTTACCTTTGTTGGCAAAAAAGTCCATGTAAGTAGGTATATGTGCTCTATCCTTGTATAAAGGAGTCTAATAATGTCAAGCTTTTCAAACTGTCCTTTGCAGGTATTTTGTAATATCAAAGCTAAAAGTATGATTTAGTCTTCATCCATGACCTGAAGGCTGACGCTAACAGCTACATAAGCTAAAGCTTTACTCTCTCTGTGTTGTTGTGGTATTTGAGTCCTGGAGGCGTCTCTCAGAAGTAAGCTGTGATCTGTTAGGGCTTGCTGTTATGCAGCACCACCAAATGTCCATGGAAACCTTGCATTATTGAACAAAACAGATCACAAGTGACTGGAGCATGCTACCTACTCTCTTTATATAAAAATACCTGTTTTATATTTTGTGTTTTACCTTAAAAACTTGGAAGAGCTTCTTTAAAGTGTAACATTCCAGTTATCCGTTGTAAATACCAGGGTAGACTCGTCCTTTATCATCTAAAGTCTCTCTTTTGTTATCTAATTTTTGTAATTTCAAAGGGATAATGCAGGAACAATATCATGGAAGGCTTAAAACATTAAAACATTATAAACTTAATTCCCAAATGGATGCAGTTTTGATTATTTTCAAGTTTTACACAAATAAAATGGACATTTGAGTAGCAAAAGACAATAAAGACATTTTGTGTTTCTTTGTCACTCTACAGCTGACAGAGGTGTGTGTGTATGTGGGTGTGTGTGGGTGTGTGTGTGTGTGTGTGTGTGTGTGTGTGGGGGGGGGGTTACTTTACTGCTGTTTCCTTCAATAGTATGCACTAACTAAACTCACTAGGATAGTGTTGTCCCAAATCACACACTGCTGTTTTGCACTTACTGAAAATAACAATGGAATCCCGGTCACATGCTCTTTCAAAACTGTAATGAAGCCTCCCACCACTAGTAGTCGCTGTAGCTTCAGTTAATGGTTGCTGCCGTCCTGCAAGAGCTAGCTGCTTACTTTAGCCATACTCTACTCATCACACCAGCCTCACATATACCCACTGGCGCAGACTCTTTGATGATGTTTTTGGAGCATTTAGACTAGTCTGTTCAACACAATTTAAATGCACTTTTAGTCAAACAGGGAAATAGCTGGCTGGGAAATTTCTTACTTGCTAGCATTCCAACAGTACCAAATCTGCCATATGACCAATTTGTTGTTTTGTTTAGGGTGGTAAATGTCTATTATTCCACACTCGTCTTGGGTGGTTCTGAGTGTGCCAGTAGTACAATGCATTTTAGCATTCTTCTCAGTATGAATGAACTTTGAACACTCAAAATATTAATAATTTACACAAGTATGTGATTTGGAGCACACATGTAATGAGCTAGCTAGCTTGGTGTCCTTTTTAAAATTCATTTAGTTTTGTTGTGTGAGCAAAATTCTAAACGAATCTCCAAAATGAGCATGAAAAGGTTATTGGCTCTTTGTCCGACAAATCGTGCATTCCATTGGGCTTGTGTTTTTCTTTGTTCACAAGAGAAAACCATATGAACATTGGCATTTATGCTGCCATTAGCTAGCGGCAATGTTTTCATACGGTTACCACTTGAACGCCAAGCCTTTACTGTATATAACTTTACAACACAACTTCAACTTTAGTTTAATGAGCTATATTTGGGGTCAGCATTAAACCCTTGGTTTGGTTTGATTATATAGTCAGGACTACAGCTTTGCAAGTAAAGACAGTGTAATTATCAGCTTCTCTTTAGTTTTGTAATATTCAATATTCAAAATCAACTTTTATGCATGCAGTAATACCCACAGCATCTGAGTTAACAGCTGCTTCTGCCACTTGTTGTTTCGTAGGTTACCTGTCCAAAGTGTTGAGGAACTACACGGAACAGGCCTGTGACGGAGACTTCCTGTCTGTTCGCTGTCCGCCCCGCACTACTATCACTGTCCAATCAGCTTTTTACGGAAGGAAAGGAGCCTCAGACCCAAAGCAGTGCCCGCAGACGTACCAGGCCCTCCTAAGATCTTATAACGCTCAGGAGGATGACCGATATTGCTCTGTGTCCACAGCACTACAGGTAAATAGTGACACACGTGTGTTATACTAGAAAATAGCAGTTTGGGTTTCTTTTCTTCTGTTTCTAAACAACTAGAGGTTTTCAAAGCTTTTCTGCAGGTTTTCATAGCCCATCTTCAGTGTCCCCATGTGTGCCAGACCCAAATCTGATTTCTTTTTTGGCACTCTTCCCCGGTTCATCCCACTCTCCAGACACATGGACACCCCCAGTTTTAGGCTGCAGACCCTCCAGAGAGAAACAGTCCTGTAAAATGCTCAAATTGGCCAGGGGTTATATGGAGGACCACTGATTATGTAATGCTTTGTGAGGATGTTTTCCGGCAAATTACACTCTCTAAAGAGGAAGCCGGCTTGTATGTTCCCGTGACACAAAGCGATTTCATGGGGTCTTTGCCTTTGCATCCTCTCCTAAATTGGGATGTGGCTGGACCAGAACCCCCGCTCTGCAGCACCAATACAAACACACACAAACACATCCTGTTCAGCATTCATTGGGCTGTTTGGTGTATTCTTAGCCAGTCTGCCTTCTAGCGTTGAACACCCTCCGTTGCCATAATAGCCGGGACAGCTATGAATGCACGAACACAGAGAGAGCATTGTGCTGAAGTGAGAGAATGACTGACTGCTGTGCCACCCACATCAGTACAACCCTGAGGAATCCCATTGTACCACCTGTTCATCACCCTTATCCTGCTAATGTTATAGTATTATTAACTTTGTCTAAAAATGCATCATTCAGGATGATCTTCCAGAAGAAACTGTTTTTTTCTTTAATTAACTGCTACCATAAACTTACTTTGAGGATTTTGCAGTAGATTAAAGAAGTTTTTCCTGACTTCCAACAGGGAGGCACCTGTTGCAGAGGGGGTGGCAGGGCAAAGTGTTTGGAAGTGTAAATCACTTTGTCTGACACCTGCCCTCCCAGCAGCAGTTTCAGACTGAAAACAACATCCAGTTGAATACAGCGCAAAGACAAGATATTTAATGTTGATTCTAATAAACGCTATTGTTCTTTTGGACGTATACACACAGTCTGGTTTTAATTCTTGCAACATGTTCCAAGAAGTTGGGACAGAAAACCTGCTTTACCACAGTATTCATCGTTTCTCCATCACCACTGTAAGTGTAAGATACTAACTGTTGAGGCATTAAGAGTGGAATTCTTCCCCATTCTGGTTTGATGTACTTCTTAAGATGCTCAAGAGTGTTGGGTTTCCATTTAGAATGAATGATACAGGCGTGCATCAGTTTTAGGCATCTAGGGTACCAAGGATTCATAACAGAGCCCAATGTGCCACAACCCAGGCTGGAGGACACACCTGTGTTCCTTGGCAGCCAAGGTCAAGTTCGAAGGCATCTTTTTTTATTCCTAATATGGGAACTAATACACCCGGAAAACACTGGCAGTTTTCAGGCCTTTGCATGGAGCTCAGGAAAATCACGACCCATTGTAAAGTTAATCTGTGATTGCCAGATTAACAACCTTAATAATGACCACTCTTTTAAAAGCAACAACAGATGAATTGTATTTATGAATGCTGTAGTACAATAGAGCATTTTCAAAATGTACATCCCTTTTCTTAAAACAGAATTACCTTTTCATGGTAATATAAACTATGTGAACTAAACTATTAGGAAGGTAATGTACTTCATAGTTAAGCCGCAATGTGCACAAACATCAGGATACCATGGAATAAGGCAGGAGGAACTAATAAAAGCTATAAAGGATAGTAATTAAATAATTCCAACATAAAAGGAAATATAGGCAAAAAATAGGTTAATTGAGGCAAAAATGGGATAAAGCAGCAAACATGGGCCAATAGAGGAGAAATTGTGCAAAAATGTGTGGAAAAATTGTGAGCATTTAAAAACAGTGGCAAAAATGTATTACAAATGACAAAAAATGGGTTAAAAGTGGCAATAAGGGGCAAAAACAGGTGGCTAAAGTAGTGAAAAGGATTATAAAAATAGCAAAAAATGGCTCAAAGTGGAAAAAACAAGTGTTATGAGGAAGCAAATGTGGCAAAATGTGGCACCACATCTGCACCTTACTTCAGTCTCAATTTTTAGCCCAAACATGCCTCAAAGTTCTGCGCAGTACTGCACATTTTCAATGGGATACAGGTCTGGTCTGCGTGCGGGCCTGTCTAGGTTTGAAGCCATGCTGTTTTAAGTCATGCAGAGTGTAACAAGTATGGGCATCCCAAAAAAAGTATATGTTGCTTAAAAATCTATATGTACCTCTCAAAATAGTGCCTTCACAGATGTGCAAGTAACCCATGCCATGGACACTAATATACCCCCCCCCCATCACAGATGCTGGCTTCTGAGCTCTGTGTTAATAACGATCTGGATGGTCCTTTTTCTCCTTAGCCCAGAGAATTCAATACATTATTTATAAAAACTATGAGGAGGAGACTTTTCCTCTTTAGGTCAGTCGGTCTCAGTAGGTCTCAGACTTGTGTCTGAATTGTGCATTGAGAAAAATTGTTCATAAACTTTTGTCCACATAGTCTTTCAAAAAGGGAAGAAGCTCCCAGTTGGTACTTGTTTCTCTGCCAGTTGAGTTCATACATTATAAGTGTTTCACCTGCATTTTAAACCTATAGAGTTTATGTTAAGGTGGTGCCAACAAGTACTGTTTCCTGAGCACAGCATGTTTGTTTTTGTGCAGCCAACAGTCCAGAAACCCATTAGATTAACACCAACATAAACAAGAGGGAAACTGTGTAAACTTACATCTGAGAAGCTTACGTAAATTCGATAATACAAATTAGTGCCTGTGGATTTCCTGTCAAGTAGTAGTTAGTTAAATGACTAATTGTTACACTGATCCCAGTAATCCTTGCATTGCAAATCTGTTTGCAGCATTAAGCGTTAAAGCACTTTTAATGGACCCCAGTGAGCAGGCTGATTGGCTCTGAAGTTTGTCCTTTTTCAGTCACGCTACAAGCATTATGTTCCTTTAAAGGCTTCTCAAACGGAGACAAATATAACCTTGTATGAACGCAAAGGACATAACTTTTGACCACAACTTTTATTAGCATCTTCTCCTGCCAGCACTTCACTAAATTTTAAGAATCAAGTAGGGATGAAATGATGTTGAACATCAGGAAATTGTGACTGAGATGTTAAAACTCAATATATACTATACTTTAATATATGTTTAATGTGCATTTGGGGATATACACAGACATCCCTTATTTTCTCCTCTTTATTCCACCAACTATTAAAACAAGAAACCTCTCCTTTAATGTTAAATTCAGTAAAACCCTAGACAGAATCCACTCAGCCATTCTTCCAATGGATTTCGGTCCAGGAGACTGTATTGTGTAGGAATGTGCTCACCTGTGCTGCAGCCGGCTAAAGCAGATGAAACCAGAGATGCAAAAGGATGCCAGGAAATGAGTGGACTGGAGCTTTACGGAGATTTCTTTCTCCTGTTCTCTTATTTCTCTTACCTGCTCCTCTCCTGCGTATATTCTCAGGGCCATAAGCAGCCTGTTTGAAGTGGTTTTAGGTTTGCATGCCGTTGCTTTCGCCATCGTCAGCTTATTGTTCTTAGTCTAAACCTCTCTTTGGTCTTCTCCCGCTCTCTGCCACTTTTTCTCCTCTTTAGAAAATGCTGGACGAGTGCCAGGACAGAAGGAGCTGTCAAGTCCTTGTCAACAGCCGCGTGTTTGGGACGGACCAGTGTCCCGGCAGCAGTAAATACCTCATTGTCTGGTACAAATGCAGACCGAGTAAGTCTCTCAAGGCCTAAAATACTCACTATGACACACATTTATGTTTCTGTCTGTTCTAGCACTCTTTTTCAGTTGCCTTTTCTCACTGAATTTGCTAAAAAAAAAATCTTTATTCTCTAGGATGGTGCAAGTGGAAATTTCGTAGGGTAACTGAACTTCAGAGTTTCAGCTGTGGTTGATCTACCCTTAAATTTAAAAAAATGCCCTTAAACATTATGGATAGAGCCAGGAGGAGGGAGGGATAAAGCACAACCTGCCACACCTTCCCATAGTCCCCATTAGACACAGCAGCATGCAGTCTATGCTGCTTTTGCAGCTTTATTTGCCCCTATGTCACAACCATTCAAGGTAGACTTACCATGAGCTACCTGAGTGTGAAACAATGGTGCATGCTCTAGTAATTTACATCCAATGGAACACAATTGTGTTTATACAACTAGTTGAAGTCAAAAAATTGCCCAGAAAACAGTAAAAATTCCACTTTTTATTAAAAACTGGATCACAGCTGCAGTGGGTAAATTGTGTGAAGTTGATATACAGAATGGAGCTAACATTAGCAGCACTGCTGCCTTAGATTCTCTTTGCAGGTTAACGTCCACATTCATGTGCTGCATATTGTTACTCAGCGCTTTGGTTTTACGAGCTGAAGCAGCAATACTGCAAAACCGTGTGTATGAAGGCAATCTGACAGCTTAATACAACAGCAGGAGGGAAAGGGTGGTGCCATGAAAGCCACCTGTTGAGTGAAAGAAGAACGTGGAGAAGAGTATGGATGCATTATACAGGGGATGTCCCCAAATGATGACTCAGTGAAGCATTTTAGGATTTTATTAATAAAACAAACATATTTATAATTTTTTCCATGGCACCAGATTCAAACCAGTATACCCAAGAAGTCTACTGAGAAGTATCAAGGACAATTGGAGGAACCGTTCGGCTTAAAATTTGAGACAGACACACAGACACATTCCAATTATAGTAGTAAGATGAGAATATGTGAGTATGAGCTTACATAGCCTACATACAAACGTATACCCATTTTTCAGATCAGAAGAGTGCTAAACTTTACTGTTCCAATAAGATGCTAACAGTGCTATCAGTCCACTGTTGTTTATATAAGATTAAAGAGCATTGTGTTAGCTGCACTCAAGCACAGCTGCTGGGGCAATGAGTGGTAGGCAACAGTGTTACAGTTTAGATGGAGCATTTGACCCTGATTGTGGGCCTGAACTGATTATAATAGGGGTGATCTTAGTTAGCTGGCCAAACAGTTTAATTCACAGATCAAATTAGTGGCGCAAGATTTACAAGTCGGTCAGAGTAATTACCTAACATTTTTTGATAAACAGAGGCCTGAAATCCTGATCAAATCCTCTTTTACAACTGTAGCCTCCTGCCAGTAACTTCAGTAAATGGCCACCTTCCTGTCAGAGCTTTCCCTGGCACTTTGCAGGATGTAAACATGAGAAGCTTAGCGGTTAGCATGTTGTACAAACAGCACGGTATGACAATTTTTGAACCAGAAAATGGAAATAAAGTTGAATGTAGGTTGTTGAGGGTAATATTCATGAATAACTACTAGGGCGGTTGACTGAGCTAAGGACTTGGACTGGGAATCTGAAGGTTGCTGGTTCAAGTCTGCCACTTCCCTCCTCGAGCACTGTCAAAGTGCCCTTGAGCAAGGCACTAAACCCCGCAACAGCTCCTGACAGTGCTCAGCGAGAGAAGCAAGGCCATCACGCTGACATCTTTCCATCAATGCATGTCCATGAGGAATCCTGTTTGTGCATGTCTGCGTATAAATCAGCCTATGTGTGTGAAATATGTTCAACAATGGAGTGCAAACTGTGAATTTCCTTTCAGGGATAATAAAGTATGTCTTCCTTTTCTCTAACTGAAGTGAAAAGAGGCGATGTATCAAAGCACAATATTATTCTGTAAAGAGGAACAAAGGCTTGTGGAGCTAGCCGCTAATGTTAGCCACGCTCAATACATGGTACATCAGTCTCACATCAAACCTGCTGACACAATGACCTTGTGATGAATTTGATTATTTTCAAAGTATTTTCTCCTCTTTAGACTTGTCAGTTGAATATAGTTTAAATGTGATGAGAGCTGGAACCAGGTTTGTAACTCAGCCATAAATAAAATTCAGCTGCAGTAGCTAGGTTTCAACCTGTAGAGGGCAGTCATTATACACATACATTTCTAACAAAAAAGGTGAATTCAAATACTTAGCTCTCAAATGTTGAGGTTTAGTTACTCTTTAAAAACTACATTGCTCGTGTTTGTTATAATGAAGGAATAAGTTACATGAGCAAGTTTGGACTTGTTGACAAGCCAGCCAAATCAGCGAGTGTTTCAATTTACTCTCTGAACCACTTCCTCCCACCATCTACCTATGCTGAATGAGGCCTTAATAGTGTTGATATGAGTTTTTTTCCTGCTGCTGTCCTTTTTGCTGTCCTGCTTCATATAAAAGAAAAAAAAAAACCTCTTGCGTGCCTCTGCCTTTATCCCTCTTCTTCTCTCTCTGCATGAGTCAGGAAGCTAAGAGTATCACTCTAGAGGGGAGCCACAGCAGAGCAGTAATCCCACCCAGATTCTGGTCTCCATTCATGGCTCAGTGCTGTGCTGAGCCCAGCTGCATTGAGCTGTGCAGCGGTTCACAGCAGAGTGACCAGAAGTGGGCATTTAATCCACTGATCCCCCTGCCCTCCCAGCTTTTTCTCTTTCTCCACCACACCCCAGGGCCAATCAACAGCTCTTTGTTCACTGTCACTTAACCAATGACTTCTCAGGGGAGGAGAGAAAGGCTGCATGGGGTGTTAGTGAGGTGCATCGGGCAGGTGTCACTGCCTCTGAAAGGAGAGGTGGATAGAGGATAGAGGAAGTGGAGGAGAGAGAAAACAGGAGTGAGTCCGTCAGCAGGAGATATAACAAAACCAGTCCTGTCCTTTTTTTCTGCATTCCTGTTCCACTCCCCACATGGACGTATGAGCTGCTGCTGTTGTGTTTTTATTTGCTGGTCAGTGGAGCTGCTCTGGCTGTCACAGGTCACTGTGGCTGGATGTGTGTGAGGAATTCTTCTGCATGGCTCTACATGTCGACCAAGCAACTCCACCTCTCCTTCTGCCTGTTTACAGCCAGTACGTCAGGCCTATTTCTGTGCTTGTTTGAAGCTGCTCTCTGGAAGCTGGATCATATCATATTCAGCAACTGATAATTTGAGTTCATATGAAAATTTTACTACTTTTAATTTACTTGGTTCATTTATTTCAAAGGATATGTTTACATTACAAACAGTGTTTACCAGCTGAGGTAGTCACAGTTCATATTTGTAGTAATGTAAAGTTTATTTTGGGCTTTATATTGCCTATACAAAGTATTTAACCCCTTGGATGTTTTACCCTCTTATTGATTTTATAAATTAATCATGTCAATACCAAAAAAAAACCCCAAATCCTCTTTAATATCAAAGTGACAACAGATTTCTACAAAGTAATGTCAATTAAACAAAAATAGGTAATGTTAAATAAGTGATGACATGTATATTCACCCCTTTGAAGGGACTGGCCTAATTCAGCAGAGGCCCAGCCAATTAGTGCCAGTAGTCACAATAAGTGAAATGGGGATCACCTGAGTGCAGTGAGTGTGTCTCAAGTGATTATAGTATAAAGACACCTGTGTCTGGAAGGTCCAGTCACTGGTTAATGAGTATTCCTGGCTACCATTACACCATAAAGTCAAAAGGACACTCCAAACAACTCAGAGAAAAGGTTATTGAAAAGTATAATTCAGGGGATGGAAACAAAAAAAGATTGCAAGGCAATGAACATCCTCTGGAGTTCAGCTAAATCAATCATCAAGAAATGGAAGGAATATGGCACATGTGTTAATCTGTCTAGATGTTGATGGTGGTGATGAGAGATCTCACGTTGATTATTGTTTTTTTTTTTCATTGTTGTCGTTTCTTTAAAAACAAGACAAAAAACCTTTTATAGACGATGTGCATTGCCTTTAACACTTCATGGCAGTACCTGCTTCCATATGGACTTGAAGCACTTTGTGGCACTTACTCATCTTGTTTCTTCTTGTCGAGATATTTCTTGTGTTGTAAGTCGCGCTGGATAAAAGTGCCTGCTGAATGGCATTGTAAAGATTGTATCAGATAAGCCACTATGTTTGGTGGACACCAAACGCTGCACAGTATCTCTAAAACACCATCCCCACTGTGAAGCACGGTGATGGCAGCATCATGCTGTGGGGATGCGTCTCAGGAGCCAGTCGTGGAAGGCTTGTAAAGGTAGAGGGTAAAATGAATGTGGAAAAATAAAGTCCTGGAGGAAAATCTTACAAGAGTCTGCAAGAGAACTACGGCTTGAGATAATATACGATTTTAAGATTCATACGTTGAAAGATACACAGAAATGGTTTATTTGACTGTATGATTGTTTTATATATGTCTACTACTGTGAAGCACTTTGTGACTACTGTCTGTGAAAAGCACTATACAAATAAAGTTTACTTACTTACTTAAAACCAACAAATTAAAAGTTCTGGAGTGGCTGAGTCAAAGCTCTACCACTCCTACGTGGGGCACACAGACATAACAATCTGGGCACAGGCGCTCCTTTTTGCAGTATTTTAATTTGTAAACGACTGACATTTATAAAGTTATCGGCTCACTTGTGTGCAAAAATGTCACTAGTAGCTGCATTCACCCCTTTAATTTGCATTGATCTTTGGAGAGTAAAGGACAGACATATTTCATTCAGACTGTAAGTTATATTCTCTACTGATGTCCGAGACCAGCTTGAATGCGTGACTGCAGATGGTATCCAGCATAAGAATATTTTAAACTAGCTTACAAGTTTTTTTTCTATTTTTCTTTTAAAAACTTGGATCAGTGCAAACTTCCTGCTCACTTTAAGATGCACGCTGACCAGGTCTGTTGGTCATGTTTCTTGAATTAATAAGCCTTTTAAAAACTACACTCTCAACTGGTGGGTCAAGACCCAAAGTGGGTCAGGAAGCTCTTTCCAGTGGGTTGCAAATGTGTGCAAAGAAATGAAAATGTGTCAAAAAGTTAATGTACGGAAGCCCTAAGTGGATATGTAGTAAAATAATACATGTATTTATGTATGTATGTATTTTCCAATGATTTTAAGCGTTTGTCTCAGAATTTTTACTTACTCATATTCTTTTTTTTTTCTTGTATAGCAAAGCTGGCTTCTAAAAATAATGAGGAAATTCTTTGAGATATTACCAAATTTCCATGGTGTCTCAGGAAAATGGTGTAAAATAAGATTTATGCATGCACAGCCTTCTGTATGTGCTTTTTAAACATGTTTGCTTTGTCCCGTCTATTTCTTCTATCATGTTTTGTTCCACTTTGGGTCCAAACTGCAACATTTTTCACTGAATTAATTCAAGTTGTTGGAAATTTGAAAATTTGGGTCACAATCTCTCTTAAGGAGGTAATCATGGGTCCTGATGCCCATCCAGTTGAAAACCACTGCTCTTAGAGCTATAATTACTTAACACTGTATCACTTTTTTCTTTGAATTTGTATTTTTTGACATAATGAGGGAGAAAAGCTGTTAAAAAGTAGCACTGTCAGTCAGCTTTCCTCTGCCATCACATGGTGAAATAGTGCGGTGGGGGACAGGTGAGGAAGAGGGAGCACAGTTACACACAGGTTGATGAAAAAGAAGCAAATACTTCAATTTATCATCTCTTTATGTCTTTCAACACTCTCTTTTTTTCACAGTGCCCACATGACGTTTTGATTATAAATTAATGTCACGGAGATTGGATTCCTCTCCTTTCCTTTTATCTAAAGAAACTGAACTTTTCTTATATTTAACATGTTATATCCTCTGTTTCCCCCTCTCTCCAGACGAGTATAAGAGTAAGGTGGTCTGCGAGGAGGAGAGGATGAGGCTGAGCTGTAAAAGGGGCATGCAGATTGCTGTTTACTCTGCCATGTTTGGGCGAACTCAACGGGGGACCCTGGAGTGTCCCCTCTACCACAGGAGGGCTCCGTCAGTAGGTAAGGCATCGTCTCACTTTCTTTTTTGGAAGTATTACGATTAAGTGAATAAAGAATCTGGCCAAATATAATGTGCTCTACAAAGAGATTCAAGCATTATGCACGTAAGAATAGGTTTCATCTAAACTTACCTGAGCTGTAACTTAAGTATTTTCTTAATATGGATAAATCATACCAGACTGAATAGCTTGCAGCTAGGTTATCATATTCGGGTTAAAATATGCTAACCTTCAGATAACTCATAAACACTTAAGTCCCGGTGTACTTAATAAAAATATACAAACTTATTCCCTAATAAACAGCTAGCTTACTGAAGTCTAATATTTAAGGGTCTTAAGTATTTCCATCTTGAAAAAATGGTTTGTTGAAAGTAGGGTAAGATATGCTTACTGTTAGTTTGAGCAAAAAGTTAGCAAACAAGCTAGCTTTGTGAGAATTAATGTATAACTTAAATCTCCTTGTAAAAGAAGAAGGAAATAGGCTCCATCCTGGTCTCCAGAAGTTACAAGAATGTCTGAATGCAGACCTCAGCTCTCCCACAGTCATTCTTGCGGACCAGTACGTGGAGATACCGTCTCACAGTAGTGAGACACTTAAACTTTTAAACTTTTCAACAAAATTGGATTAAACTTCTGGTTAGGGTTAAGGTAATGGTTAGGGTAAGGGTTAGAATAAGTTAAAAGTTAAAAAAAAAACACTGACCTGCAAAAACCCAATAAAAATATAAAATAATACAGAATAAAGAGCTTACAGAAAAAAGCTTCTCCTGCAAGATACATAATGCTATATTTGCTACAGCTAATGTAGCTAATGTTACTATTTGAGTTAATGTAGCCATGTTTGGTTTAGCTTTGAAGCCATTAACTACATGACTACATTAGCTATAGCTATGTTTGCTGCAGCTCATGTTGTTAAAGCTCAAGCTGCTACAGTGGCTTGTGCAGTAGCGTTAACTTTGTAGCTATGTTGGCTTTAGAGAAAGCTAATAAAGCTAAAGAGACCGACTGTTTGTGTATCTACTTCTAAGACAGATCTGTTTATAATTTAGTCCCTGATTAGACCTCTGATCTTTGTTTCTGTTGAATTTGGCAAAAAAATAAAACTAGAAATGCATTGTAGTGGCAAATCACATCTGACAGAGATGGTGTCTCACAGTAGTTCTCTGCAAGGGGGGGTGTCCGAGATTTCTGGTCTGCAGCCAGACCTCTCTCTGGGATTTGGCATTACAGTGTACTTATTAATTTGGCCTCTTAATATTTTATTTTTAGCGGCCTGCCTATGTTACAACTTGTGATGCTACAGTGACTAGCTGTTTGCTTGCTCAGTTACATTTAATATTATGCTGATAATCTTTTCTTCCATTGGCATACAAAATATGAAATATTAATATGATTGATGATTGATATGAAGACTAAGAAATTAGAATGTATCTCAGTTAGCTCTTTCTTGAGTATCAGTGTGTTTAGTTTAAGATCAAAGCTAGCAATGTTATAACTAAGGTAACTTCAAAATGATTTTAATATTAGTTCATTTTAAATTGATATCATTAGCTCTTTTTGGTGGCTCCAGTGATGAGGTCAGTGTGAGGTTATAAGAGGACAAAGATTTCTTAAATGGAGACACGAGCTGGGGATGCAAATCGAGTCTGTCTGCGTTTGCATGATGTTAAAGTGAGTGTCGTTGTCCTGCTAATGTTCTTATACAAAGTAATGACCAGAGAGAGGTGAACTGCAGGTCACGCTGGGCTAAGATTCTTTCTGTTTGCCATTATTCATTGTGGTAAAAACTACCAGGTGTTGTAACTCATCCAGCGGAAGGGAAATATGTTTATTAATGGGTTTACTTGTCAGCAGCCAAACACCTCTGAACCACAAACAGGCCTTCAAACGTTGCCAGATTCATAATTGCCTCCTGAAGTTTCTTGAGTGATTTTGCTGTAAGATGCTGTTGTGGTTTGGAAGATATAATTTCTCCTCCAGCCTCTTGGTGTTGTTGCAGATTCATTATTAAACTTTCAACCATCATATTAAGATTTTTTTATCTTGCTAGAAAATCAAACAGATATATAAAACCAGATTGACATGCACAAACATGGACGCACATTGCCAGGGGAATTGGGCTGGAATGTAGATCAGGTGTCTCTGTCATCCAAAGTGCAGAGTTTGGCCTGAAAGAGGGACAGTATTAAGTTTCTTCCTAGTATTTGTGTGTTTGTGTGTGCATATGTGTGAGTGCAGGGGGTATCCAGATGTACCTTCAGCCCTGTTTAGGGAATGTTAATGACTTTAAGCTAGGATCCATGACAAGAATTATTAAAACAAAGCCAATACCATGGGGGCTTCTTTGCAGGGTTACTAACTTATTTTAGTGTTGTCAGTGCTGCCTATGTTTCTTGAATAAAGTGGTTCTCAATTGGTCTGGCCTTTGAACCAGGCACACCCCCTCAATGAGAAATCGCAACCCAAATTTCCAAACATTTTCAAGCTTTTAGACCTGTTTAGTTTCAAATGTTGAAGTTTGGACCTCAGATGGAACAGCGGATCATGTAAATATCATAGGAAAACCAGCTTTGTTATCACAATGAGATACATAAGTCAAGGTCTCGAGAAAACATCCAAAATTATCACAGCATAACAGACTTAATTAAAGTATATTGATGTATTTCCGCAAAAGGCCTCTGTACATCATCGTTTACGCCACATTTCTTCTTCAGGGCATACATTCGTGACCCGCTGAAACCAGCTCTGCGACCCACTTTTAGGCCCTGGCTCTTCAGTTGAGAACAAGCGCTTTAATTGAAGTCAAAAATGATTGCTGAGATTTGCAAAACAGTCAAACAACCACAGGTTTACTGATGTGTTTACTAGAAAACTAACAAACAGGCAAATGAACAACAGCATAGAGTTGCTAAGAAGTTATTTGGCATGTAATGATACCCTACAATTAGGGGTGTGAGGAGATGCTTATTTCATGAGATGAGACAAGACAAGATTTTCCACTTTTTTTTTGTTATGGAAAGAAATATATATAAGGCACTCCTAGGCCTGTGTTTATAGTTACTGTTTTTCACTGCTGGTTGTACTTAATTTCAGTGCAAAACCAATGTATTCCAGGGATCAGCATCCTGAGTGCAAAATGCCCTTTGGTTTAGCTACACAGCTAAAAACTGGAGTGTTGATACCTGTGAGATTAAACATGTCTGAGTTCATTTTAAATCCTAAGGTGGGGCTTTAACTCCATTCTGAGTGAAAGTGCCTTCAGAGTTGGTGTTGTTTGACACTGCTGATCCATCAGTGTTAGTCAAACTGCATTTAAGCTCCGCCCACTGCCATTTCACATCTCACCGTGCTCTTGGACAGAGTGTCTAAATGTGTATAGATGTTGCTTGTTGTACAGATCACTGCTGGAATTCCTTTGCTGATGTTTCCGGTAGATTATTGTTGTTTTTGGTGTTAGACACTTCTGCACCTCAAGTCAATTTATCCACTTAGTTTGTCAGTTCCCTTCTGTGAAGAGATGGTTCAGAGTAGTGGTTCCAAACCTTTTTTCCTATAAGCCCCCCTTACTTGTATCGTGGAGGAGCTGAGGACCCCCAGGACCCACACAAACAAAAGGCGATACATGGATGTCAAAAATTCACATCAAATTTAAAAGTCTTCATTGTTCAAATCTATATGAAAAAGCCCCACACAAAGGTTTTCTCATCAAGAGACCTTTGCACAAACTTTTCATACGTGTTTATCATGATTTTCGTTAGTACAAGTGAATCTAATTCAAAGCATACAGAGCCTCACACCCCCTGAAATCTCTGTAGACAACCGGGGATTTCTCGTTTCCCCAAAAAACAGGAGTACATGAATGTACAACATCCATTTGCTACACAGAAAATTTAAAAAAAATAGGCATTATTGTATTACTACCAACCTAAAAGTTAAAATTAAGCATGTTTATTCATGATTTTACTTTCTTTTTGCAAATGAGAAAATCATGATAAATCCTGTCATGAAACTTGTATCGTCATAAGCATCAAATCGTTTTGTTATCCCTAGGAATTATGGGTGTTTGAGTGTGTCATGACAGAGATAACAGCACCGGGTCAAAAGGCTGACACAGGCGTCAGTCATCAGGTAATTAGAGATGCATATAAAGAATGGCATTGTGTTCCTGAGTATGTGTTGTTCTGTCCTAGCTGAGCATTCAGGCAGAGCTACTTTGAAGGCCGTTCTCTCGCTGCAGGTGGATGAGGAATGTGTGACAGGTAAGGTGTAGTGTGAGAGACCGGGCTGGTCTGATATCTGGTTTCACTCTCAGGATTAAATACAGTAGCTGAGTTCTCCTTGTATTGATGGAAAACAGATTCTACTGTTACTGCTGTACAAAAGGCAGATTAGAGCTGAGGAGCACGAGTGTTTACTGTCAAATCACATGTTAACTTTGTGTGCATTTCATCAACTGTAATCAAACGCCTTGTTGTTCCTTCTCGCCCATATACACCATCATTTTCTGTCTCTGTCACACACTTAAACCACCCACAAAGACGTCCTCAGGCTGTTCCTTAATGTTCAGCGGTGGCCTGGTGGGATTTCCCCTTTCAGCTCCTACTTTCATGTGGCTCCGTGTCACCGGGAGCAGGAAGTGAGGGTGTCTTGAGTGACAGCTCAGGTCTACTCTGATGATTATTTTAAAATGTTTTCTCTCTTATTTGGCCTCCTGTCAGACGTGACATGTTGCAGTGATGCATGCGTGTCATGGTGTGTTTATGGCTTTGCGTGTTTAAGTAATCTCAGGGTTGGCAGCAGCGGGATGTGCAAGTTTGTTTTGTACCTATTTTGATTTTATGTCTCTACAAATGTGCCAAGCAGGGTGGTTAAAGTAATCTCCTAAACCGCACTGTCCTGGCAGCCTCTGCGCTGCCTGACGTCTGAACTCAAATGGCTGGCTGCACCTGCCCAGGTGAACAAAACATTATGCCAGCAATGGAGACATAAAATACAGAGGCAGGGCTTTACTGGCACACTATTTATTTTGACACTTTCATATCATTTCTCTCCGTCTTTCATCCTGAGACCCTTTTTGAAATTGTACATAAGCCACCTGTCATATGGAGGTTCAATTTTTCTCCGTTGATTTCTTTAAAGTCTGTTAGCTAGAGCTCAAATAATGTTGGGTTTTTGGAACTAATAGCATCACCAATTATGGAAAAAGAGCCAAGATTTCCAATGCAGCAGAACATATATGCTGAATTTAGCACTGGTGAAAAATGATGTGTTCAGTAACTTCAGCGACAAAAAGAAAAATGTACTCAGAAAGCATCTTTAAAATAATAACTCTGTTGAAAAATGACATTGCTTTATTGGGAGGGCTGTTGAAGTAAAACATTAATATCAGTTGAATTACATGGGAAATAAATACATTAAAAAAATAAAGCCAAACTTTGTCCAAACTTTGTCTGGACTTGATTGAGATTCTTGACAATTTTTCACCTCTCCTCCCAAAGGCTCTGAAGAATTAAACTGAGCTAAAGAAGCCTTTATGAGGAGAGACAAAACGTCATTTGGCTGCTGATGCTGTGATCCTTGCAGAGACTGTAGATGTCCTTGTGGAGGCTTTTAACTTGCTAAGTGGGGAGACCAAACAAAGATCCAGGCATTTGGGGCATCTGGGATGCTGCCATTGAATCTGTGTATGTGAATGCTGAGAGCACGGAAGATGTAGAGCAGTTCAACTACCCTGGTAGCGTAATCGATCAATCCACTGACTTCAAGGCTGAGATCAACAACAGAATGGACTTCTTTACGGGGCGATGGGTTCACTGGGCAAGGCAGTGTGGCGCTCCTGGTATCTGAGCAAGTGGACGGTCTTTGGTCCTCCTGGTCTTACCATACTCTTGTGAGATCTAGGTGTTGACTGATGGCCAGAGATGCTGCCTGGACTCCTTAGTGACAACTTCTCTTCGGCGAGTCTTTGGGAATAGTTGGCGAGACCGTGTGTCCAACTTTAATGTGCTCAGGAGAGCAGGGATGGGAAGAGTGCCTGGCATGCTTCCATGGGCCTGATCCAGCTCACCACCTACTGGGTGCCTTGCACCCAGTGTGCTGGTCCAGACTCCAGGGACAACTGCCTGCATCATGGAGGGGGCAGCTTGGAGGATACAAAGGTCTGGAGAATAGCCATCAGGAGGCCAGACCAGTACATGACCAAGGTTGACAAGTGTTTAAATGGCATAGGCTCCCACCTGACCTGACTGTAGATAAACTGATGCGTACATCACCAAAATAAAATTCTGGCTGTGAATTTTCTATTTGTGTTTGGACCCTGAGTCTGAAACAAAATCTATCTATTTTAAGTAATTGATGTAGAGTCCAGGGTGCTTGCAGGGGTCCAAAGTGACCAAAACTTATAGTTTGAATAAATATCTTGGTTTTCATGCAGGTGTTGATGGATGTAAAGATGTGCCATTTGAAGGTAAACTACAGTAATTATTGTAAATAGCTGACTAATTTCAGTGCAGAATGCGTTCTACTCAGCTGTGATGCTTTGCTTCATGTGCAGCAGACAGTGCAGAGAGTATGGTATAAATAGAGCTGAAGCATGCTCTGCTACACAAAGCCATCCCTATATCTTTTATAAATAACTCCAAACATTGTTTTTTCTGAATTATATTCTCTATACTTTTATTTTGGTATTAATTGATAGATTCGCATAGGCTTTTTGACATCACTAATAATCTGGTTGTGCTCCAAAGCCTATGTAGCGTGAGTTTAGCCGTCTATCTGCCACCATGTAGACCAGCTTTGTGTTTCCCTGCGAATCCAGCCACAGAGACAACAACAAGTGCACAGACAGGCATGCACACAAAAGTAATACCTCTTTGATCTCGTCTGCTCCTTGGTTTTGGGGTGGGGTGGGAGTGGTGGAGTCAGACAGGTCTCTGTGATGATGGAGAATCCTCAAAGTAAAATGGGGCCTGCCTCAGACCTCCTCTCTCATCTGCCCCATTACCATCACACACACCTCTTGACATCTAAATAGCCCCCCATGCCAGGCATGCAGGGTCCCAGACTGCTTCTTTTTTATGAAAACCACTGTGCTTTCACTTTTCAATGTGTGCTTCGGGATGGTTCGGACTGAGAGCGGAGGCTGGTTGATGTCTCATATGTTCACAGAAGCTTTTAAAAGCCCAGGATGCACAGCTGCAGGTCAAATATAACGCTCAGCTTTTGTAGCAGTTGTTTGGGTACGAGCAGGTTCACTGTAATTTTATCTGCATTTCTTTGAGACTTTGATGCACGGGGAGAAGATAAGCAGCAGGATGTTTTCAGCTTTGCAGGGTAGATAAATGTGAAGCTATGAAGGATAAAAACTGGCCTGAAAAAGTCAGGCTTCAACTATTTTACTCTTAATAATGATTCCTTTAAATGACATTTTAATATTTCTATCAGGTGTCTGATTTCCAGGATGAACCTCATGAAAGTAGCACCAGAATCGCTACAAAACAAAACTCTCTCACAAGAGCTTTCAACTCCTGTGCTCTAATAACATTGTATAAAACATGGACAAAGTCTCAGTGACATCACCCACTGATGTCTGAAGCATATTTTTGGATTTCATTTACTTTCGGTTAATTTAAAAACAGGCAAACAACCACCTATCAGCCAGCCCGAGTTTTAAATGAATCTACCCCCATAGAATGTAGAGCAAGGTTGTCAATACTCCACCAAGGGCCACATACAGATAATTATAAGGATGGTGGGGCCACTTTAATGTACATCAACTTTATGATACTGAAGTCAGTAAATTACAATAGCATGATATTAGTCATTAACAGGAGCTACAGTGGCTATGTGGCTGTGTTGCAATTTAGACAGGGATTATGGGCCTAAAATAAATGTATAAAACCACCCATAATAATTACTTAAACTGACTAGTAATTCTGATGCCACTATGGATGACTCTAACCATTTAGCTGGCTAATTGCATGCTTTCCTATTTCCCACTCATGTTCTTAAATTTCTCTCTTTCAGTTAGACTGAATCCTCCTGAAGTGGTCGACTATCATTTCTAGTTGATGTCCTTGTGGGGACACTAGTCTCAAATTCATTTATGGCAAACACAGAAAGCACAAGACGTGTGCTAGTTCTTTCACCCCATCCTGGCATCTTAAAGTCACTTCTCGCATACAAAGACTTTTAATCCTCCAACAATAACTTCAGCTTCACTATGAAATGATACTCAGCTCTGGTGAGTCAGAGGAGAAGAGGAGATGAGTTGCTTTTGACAGGTTTGTCGACCCATTGTCTTGGGAGTTCCAGGAAAGGTGTGTGGGTGGAATACCTGGAGGACTGTTCTGGGATTTCTTGGGAAAGCTTGCCAAGGATGTACTGTACTGGCCTGTGTTTGTGCTTATGTGTGCACAGAGAAGCTGTCCTGTAAAGTTTTTATTAGTCCACCAGCATAAATAGTCACTGCTTCACTATTAGAATAAGGGCTCTAAGACACGTGAAGCCCATGATCACATCCCAACAAACAACGGTATCATGTAACAGTGATTTTTTTTGTGAAGTTGTAGCTTCATGTTGAAATATTTCCTGGATGTGGGGGTGAAGACAGTCTGCGACTGATGCTGGTGTCAAGCGTGCATAAAGTGCGATTTATGGCCGATGACTGATGTGACAAATGGAGCTGAGAAACAACAAGATGCTGCAGGTAGCGGGAAGCGTATCAACACACTTTACACACATGAAGACATTTCTCAATATGAGGCACTTTTTTTTTTTTCGAAGATGGAGCAATGGGCGATTTAAGACAAAAGTTGTGCTTTTGCGTTTCTTGTTTGTGTTTCCAATGTGTGTCTTCAACTTCAAGTGAGAATAAGTGCATGTATTTGTAGAACAAGCCCTTCTTTTTTTTTCTCAGGCCCTGAGTCGAGAGCTTCTCTGCTGTACCACAGGCCTGTCCTTGTTTGGTGGATGGAGGCAAGAGGTTGGGTGCACATGTTGGCTTGGTCGAGGTTAAAGGTTGGAGGTATCAGGGGGTTATTCATGTTGATTCTGCTCTCTATGTGTGTCAAAGAGAGAAGAGATGGTGACAGTACTGTGTGTGTGCATGTGAGAACCACTGAAAAAATGCCATCATCTTGTCTCTATCTGTTTCTGAATACTCCATGATCTGCCCCGTCTCATAAGGACCCCCACTCAGCCAGTCACCCAGTCAGGGCATCAAAGCTGCAGCTAATAGTCTGTCTGTCAGTGGGCTGTCTCGTCACAGACTAAAGTTCCATGCAATGAAAGGATAACAGACCAGGAGGTCACTTTGTTGTATCTGAACACGGACACTAAGGCTGAGCAATTCATCAAAATCCAGATTAAATCACAATATGTCTTGGAGAAGGTGCAATATTTCTTTAACCTGAAATGTGGAAAACTACCAGTTAAGTGCATTGTTTTGCAGCAGAGATTTTATGCCATACACATCACGCAGACATTCAAGTGTCAATTTCTTAGATTAAGTTTTGAGTCACTATAGACTTCAAAACAAGCATATCATGCATGTCACCTCTGCCGACCTCACTGGACAAAGGTTCAACAGCATCAAGTGGACATAAAAGCAACAGATGCTATTTATCCAGTATCATAGACTTCACTTGGTATTAGCAATTAATTTGAAAAAAATCGATACTTGGCAGGAGATATGATACGATATATCCCCGTGCAAAATATTGCAATACTATGCTGTATCGATTTTTTTCACGCACCCCTAGTTGTAACCCTTTTTACTACTTAAGCTACATTATGGCCCTTTTTTTCTGCATTTTGCCACTTTTAATGAATTTAGCCATTTCTTCTTAACTGCTTTTCACAGTTTTTACTGCAATTTTGTTTCACTTTAAGCTAATTTTTACCCTTTTAACCCCTTTTTCTACTTAATAACCGCTTTTCACTTATTTCATCTGGCCACTTTTTTCTTTCTTAACCCATATTTGCTGCTTATTCCTTTTTGCCTCTTGTAACCTTTTTTGTCACTCTTTTTCACCACTGATTGCGACCAATTTCTGCCCCTTAATAATAATAATGATAATACCTCACACTAATATAGCCCTTTTTGGACACTCTAAGATGCTTCACAAACAAAACAAAACAAAAGAATGAAGGGGCTCAAGAAAATGTAAGTTTGAACAGGTGAGTTTTGAGTACTGATTTGAAGTTTTTTATTAAGTCCGAGTTCCTGATGTTTTGTGGGAGTGAGTCCCATAGGGTGGGGGCGGCTGCAGAGAAGGCTCGGTCCCCTAAGGTCTGGTGCTTTGTCCTGGTGGTGGGAGTGAGGAGGTTGGTGTGGGCTGATCTGAGGCAGTGGGTGGGGCAGTGCTACTGAAGGAGATCGGTGAGATAGGGAGGGGCCAGGTTATGGAGGGACTTGTAGGTGATGAGGAGGACCTTGTATTGGATGCAGTATGGTACGGGGAGCCGGTGGAGTTGTTTGAGAATGGGGGCGATGTGGTCTCTGGAGAGGGTGCAAATGAGGAGGCGGGCGGCAGAATTCTGGTTATATTGCAGTTTTTGGAGATGGGTGGTGGGGAGACCATACAGGAGGCTATTGCAGTAATCGAGTCTGGAGGTGATATTGGGCTACAGTTCTCTTCTAAGTGGATGTCTGTGAATCCTCTTGTTTTATGAGACAGTGGGAACTTTTTAACCTTTGAGGTGTCTGAGCACTTATCCTATTACACTCAGTGGTTCCCACGGGCTTCTACCTCACTAAGTCCTGGTTGAGGATCCAGTGTGTCGGCTCCAGCTGGGGAGTGTCCGGTTGCCCCTTCAGACTGCGACCAAATGGACAGAAATCCATTCAGGTTCACATTCTTAAGACACTTGCCACACAGGATCGGGTTTCACTACAAACACAGACACTGCCAGGAAACAAAGTTTGGCTCTCGATCAGGAATCTTTGATCCAGTACGACATGACGACACAGTTCTGGATCGTCCATTAAATCTGAAATACCGACGATGCCCACGACTTCTGGATAACCCTCTTTAACTTCCTGACTCAGCCTTTTGCCCTTTGACCTGAGCCCATAATATGTTGTGGCCTGTTGACGTGTGAGCCGAGCCTTAACCAGACTGTTACCTCCACCTTTCTGTTCTCTCTGTCTTTGGGGCCCACCAGGGGAGACAGGCCAAGGGCCCAGTGTCCATTTACAAAGACTCATCTCCGTGTTTTTAAGGGTCAAATGGATCGCCCATGTGGAATCCTGACCTTTCCACATTCCCACGAGACTCAGCAGGACTTAATTCCCACATTATATGTCAGACCTCAGATTTGACGAGTCACTTAAGTTCATGATCGAAATATTTTTCAAAGTAGATGCGGCACTTTTTTTGCTCGCTATTAACCCTTTACTGCACTGTGTCTTGATTAAACACTGATCTGGTCTGAAATAATGTTTTTTTTGACTCATGTTTGGTGCTTCATTTGGTAGGAGGGGCTTAGGTAAGTGATAGGAAGCACCAAACAAGGAAGTGGAAGTTCTTCTTCACTGCCCAAGACTCAGGCTGAGGAGTTTAGAGGTGACACAGACATGTGAGTGCTGTCGTGCTGGATCAAAAACTTCTTTAGGGTCTCAGTACCCTCATAAGTTTACCTCCATGGGATCCATTTAAATAATGTCTGCTATTAGAAATTTTGAGATATTAACCCAGATTGTCCATTGAAAATTAAGTAATTTGCTAAAACTGTTGGGAAGTTTTTGTTTGGATGCATTAGGGAATTTGCTTGGAAATTATTCGAGTATTTTCATGGAAAACTAGAGGATATGGTGTTATATTTTGGAGAGTTTCACTGGAAGTTTTGGGCAATTTGCTTTGAATTTTTTCATTGGCATTTTGGTGGGAATTTTGGAATGTTGTTTGATGTTTGGGGGCATTGGGAAATTTTGGGGCATTTTCATGGAAATTTAGGGAAATTGATGGGAAATTTGGGAGTAGGATGTTCTTAAAAGTTTCTAAGAATTTTCATAATTACTTCAGGGAATTTGTTTGGATGTTTAGATATTTCTGTGTCATGGAATTTTTGGGATTGCATTTGTACATTTTAGGGAACTCTTGGAGAACTTTTAGGGGACGTTTGGATAGAAATTTGCAGACTTTGTTCTAAGATCTAGGAAAATCAAAAAAATATATTGGAATGTTTAGACTCTTTGATAAAGTTTTAAAGAAGCATTTGGGAAATGAAAACATTTCAGGGTACTTTTCATGGGATACTTAAAAATATGTCTACAAATTTTGACAGAAATTTCAGGTAAAGCCCTGGTCTCAGGAGGTTAAACTATAAAGTAGGAATGTAATTTGCATTCACAGAGATAGGCCTGACAAGTTTTTAAGTTTTATTAATGAAGCTTGGCATTAGTTTCATGCAGGGCATGGAAGTCATATGCCCAGCTGTGATCAGCTGATCCCAGTTGTTGCCTCCCAACTCTCACAGCCAATCACAGCTCTTTCTCTTAACACAGCGGTCGGTAAAATATGACGTACTTCTCACATATCCCTGCTTGGATCAATGCCGATGCACTGTGCAGCTGCTGGCAAAGCTTAAATTCCTCGGCCCCAGCCTCCTCCAGAATCATGAAACACGGGACGTGGTGTTAAACTGTCCATTGTGCCAATAGGTGGTATGCACTTTACCTGAGGGTGTCCTTAATGTTAAGAGTGGTTGGTAGTCTGGTGATTCCTCCTGTTGGCTCCTCCTGGTGGTTCCTTGATGCCAAGAGCATCACCGGAGGTGCATGTCCAATGATGCTCCCAACTTCAAGAACGTCACCGGAGATGCACCTAACTTACCTGAGGGTTTCCTTGATGTTGAGAGGGACTGGGAGTCCTCCTAGTAGTTCCCCCCGGTGGTTCCCCGATGTTAAGAGCGGACACCTCCAGAGGGCCGAACAGTGATCTCTAGCGTCCCAGAGCCACCCCCCCTCCATGCCGGCTCTCACGACCCACCATGCCAACACGCAGACATCCTCTTAACTATCTTATCACATGGCCCACACAGCCTCAACAGCATGCCACCTTCAACAGACCCAGGCTCCGTTGATGCGAGCTCCAGGTAGTGACAATGCCGATACTATCTTTCTTAACACCACTCATGATTACAGTGCAACAGTACCTAAGAGCAGAATCCTCCTAATAGTTCCTCCTGATGGTTCCCTGATGTTAAGAGCTCCATTGGAGGTGCACTTCGGATATGGACAGATGTAACTTTACGTCTTTACATCTCCTTTATAGCATAAACCTTTTTGCACCTTCATTCAGATTCATGCTACTGTGGATTCATTACTTTAAACTAAAGCCCGACCAATTTATGGGCAGGCCGATTAATCGGGCCGATTATAGCGTTCCAAAGATGAATCAACATCGGCCAATATGTAGCCGATATGTTTACTTTTTTGGTGTCTCTGCTCCTGTCGCTCAGTGTATCTCCATGCCGAACTCAGCCCGAGTGCCTGCACCCTCCCCCACTTTGTCGCTACATTTAGCGAGTTTTCGGTCCCCTCTAGCGACTCTTTTATAGCATGGGGAATGTACAGGTCACAACTTGAAACTGCTGCCTGCAGATACACCCTTCCTTTCCCCCTCGCCTAATCCTGAGAATTAAGCAGTCAGAATGGACATAGTTAGAGATTTTCTTCAACTATCTTTCTTACCACTTCAGTCTAAAAAGAAATGACATTTTAGCATGGAGGTTATCTCATACCTGTCTTTCGTAGAACAGAATGAAGGCACTTCCCTGCCTCTCTTTGCACACCAAGGGCCCGCTGGTTTGTGTGACTAGTGCATCGCTGTACATAAACCAGCGGTCCTCCTTGTCTTGTTTGTCAACTTTAGGGTCCACTCCTTCACATATGTAGTGTCCTAACAGATGAGAGTATTGTTAGTAGGGCTGTGTTAGACTCAGTGGAAGGTATGTGGGTTAAACAACAGTGACTACAGAAGAAGAGGGATGATGTGCTGTTATAATAAAAATATGGCATCTGTGTATTTCTAAGACAAGGATTGATTTAACGTACCTCTCACTGCGCTGCTGCCCAAGTGGCTGATGATGCTCACTAAACTGTAGCAGCCCCCCTCCTGAAAGGTGAGATAGTTAGTTCACACTGTCCACACACTGACTTACAATATTTGAGCACTTTGTCAAAGATCATTTTATGGTAGGTTGTTGTAGTTTCTACTTACGCTGCTTGTTGTCACCACCAGATCTCTGTTAATATGGACAGGGTCAGAGACTTTGACCAGCTGATACTGTGGTGTGTATATGAATCGTTTTAGATGGAGTATCAGCACTCTGCAGAAAGATGGAGAGGAAATTTTAAGGAGGCTATAAGGTGTAAAAAAATGTAATAATAAAGCTGTGTCTGAAACCACATACAACTTTTGCCAACCTATATGTGTGTTTGTTAACCTGTGTGATTTTAAGTAGTTAATTTATGATGAAGAAGATGTCACTTACTTTGGCAAGGTGGCGAACGAATATTTCTGTGTGGAACAGACGTGGCCACAGTCACAGCCGTATTCCAATTCAGCTACCTTTAAACAAGTGAAGAAGAAATATTTATCATTTTGTTCTTGGTTGAAAAATGACAGGCACATACTAGAAGTAGCTATGAAAGTGTCAGTGAAATGTAGAATTAGGCTTGCATCTTCAAATTAGGGCTGGGCAATGAATTGCAAATGAGATTAAATTGCAGTGTGGCCTGCTGCAGCAGTAACAGTATTTCTTTACCTTATAATGTATCAAAATACCAGTTAAATACATTCTTTTTTTTGCATCAGCTGAGATTTTGCACACTTTCAAGCGTCCATTTTAAAATGGCTTACAAAAATCCTTCCTTTTGTGTTTTATGTATGTTTTACTTAATCAAAACAGGAGACATAAAAATGTTAATCCCCCTCAATAAAGCAATTGATAACACATTTGCATTATGAGCAAAAATAACTGCAATCAGATATTATTTTAATCGTTCTGCCCTAGTTCATCTAATATTGATGAAGCTTAGCATTAGTTCACAGAAATCATACACCCCAGTCAACTGGTCCCAACCTCCAAGCACACACAGCCAATCAAAGCTCTTTCTCTCAACACAGTAGTCTATTTAAATATGAAGTCCTTCTCACTAATCCCTGTTTGCATTAATGTTGGTGCACCATGCTGCTGCTGGCAAAAGTTGACCTCCTCCACCCCAACTTCCTCCTTTATAGCTTAAAGCTTGTTGCACCCTCATATTTGTGTTACTATGGATTAAATGCTTCAAAAATAGTTTCATTGTTTTCAATATACATTGTCATAAATTTATCTGCTTGACCAAGAAGTTTCTTCTGAGCAGAGCCTCCTCCAGCAAGTAAAACTGGATATCCATTTTGCAATAAAATGGTGAAATGTATGATGTGAGTGTTCCTGACTGAATATAGGTTATAATATAGAATGATTGATTACTTGAATTTGTTGAAAAAAACAAGATAAGGAACCTAATTATAATTGCATATTAAATCTGAATATTGGGGGGAAAAAATCACAATTAGATTATTTTTGCAAATCTTTCAGCCCTACTTCAAATCAAGGTTTCAGCCTGATGTGTATGGTTGAATCGTGTCTCTCCTGTCCTAACTTAGTGTATTTTATGAGTGCATATGGGAGAAGCATGCATTACCTTCAGGTACCTATTTAGAAGTTCATCCACCGTTCCACATCCAGGGACAAGGTCTAGGGACAGGTTTGTAAAATCTTCCTGCCTCTCTGATCCTGTATTACAGCTGCAAATTTAAAGGAAAAAATAGTTACAACACAAGATCTGTGAAAGATCAGTCACTGAAACTCTCCCTGCTCGTGACATCAAATAGTTAAACATCAGGTCATTAGAGGTTAAAAATGGCACACTTTCTTGCAGTCTACTTAGCCTGTTACCCGTGCTAGTTTTGAGTTTTTCATTTAAAATAGCGTGAATTGACTCTGAATTATAAATCCGCTTAGTTTTAAATTCTAATATAGAAATGAAGATGTCTTCCTGAAGTCATACCTTCCACATATCCTTATGCTCTGCATTTTAAAAGTCATGTGGCTGTCCACTGGACATTCGTAACTCCCGTCCATGCTGGTTGCCATCGTGTGCAGGATTGGACCAGAAGACCTGATCTGGTCTAACACAGAGGTCAGGAACTCGTGTGCGTCCTGCAGATACACAGTCAAGCAGAAGAGTTAAGCTGTGTTCTGTTAGAAACTAATAAAGGTAACAAAGAATGGGAAAGTTCACTTACTTTCTGGAGGTAGTCATTGAACTCCGGATTGTGGAGCGATACAGCATTTTTAAAGGCAGTAAGGAGCTGTAACTTCTGCTCTTTGCTGGGGGAGAAATGACTGTTCTTGATTTCATTAAACCATCTAAAAAGGAAGAGTGAGCGGTTCAGAGGCATTGCATTTACATGTCAATTTGAAAAAGGTGAATTCAAACTTGGAGTAAAGAATAAGTGGGCTGGGTACTGTACCTCAACAGTGCAGCTTGTGGGACTGAACTCCAAACCTGCTCCTGACGACTGATGGTGCTGACGAAGTCTTTCAGCATCAGCAGACTTTGCAGGCATGAGTTCATGTAGCAGTTGTTGGCTGGGTTGGGAAATCTGACATGAATTGAAGAAATAGAACAGGTCAGTATTGTTTGGTCTTATAACTTTAATAGCTTCAAGTTTCTTTAAACTTATTAGTCGTGTTGACATGTGTACACAGGTCTGCCCACAGATTTGGCGGGCTACTGACAACCTAGAGAATACATCCTACCCATTAATAAAATCAATGTATGCGTGTTGCATCAGTATCATTGGTGAGTGTAGGTGACAGTTTCTTACAACTCTGTCTCTTTTGACCAAGATTTGTCTTTTTTAACCCATTTTTTCCTCTGTTAACCAATTTTTGCCAATATTAATGCCTTTTCACCACTTTTATTGCCCATTTTTAACCCCATTTCACTTTTATTTATGCCCATTTTTGCCTGTCAACCCAGATTTACCAATATTAACCAATTTCAACTACATTTAATGCCAATCTTTGACAATTTTAAATGCATTTCACTATTTTTATACCCACTTGCTCCTGTGAACCAGTTGTTGCCACTGTTAACTGCTTTTCACCACTTTTAATGCCCAATTTTGCCATTTTTAACCCAATTTCAAGCTTTTTAGCTGCCCATTTTGCCACTTTTTGACTACTTTTTTGTCTCTGTTAACCCCTTTTAACCAATTTGTGAGCACATTTTCACCACTTTTAATCATTTAATTCTGTTTAAGTAAAGGGGTGAATTCACAATGATATAAATAAATCAAAGTTTGTTGCTTTGATAAAAGTGGTTAATATTCAGGCTAAAAAATCCACAAAATGGTTATTACAGCATTGCTTTACATTGGACCATGACTTTGCTGACCTTGATGGCACCCCCTCTGGCTGGTACCCAGAAAGCTCTCCCTGTACCCCCCCCCACATAGACTGCTTTGTGTGTACAAATACTTACCCAAGGTTCTTGATTTGGTCGTGTCTGAGAAGCTTGGTGGTCATGGTGTTTAGACCATCTTTGACACGGGTTTTGATTGGTTGACATCCTTTTCCCGCCTGCTCTTTTTTGTTTTCCTTTTTTTCTTGATGTGGTTTGACCTTTGTTGCCACATCCTTGCGCGGGGTCTGGGGCCGTATCCTCTTTTTGGATGGGCCCTGTTGAACAAGGAACCTGAAAGTATATGTTAACCTCTGTTAACCTCTTTTCACAAATTTGAAAGCCCATTTTACCAGCCTATTTTTTTATTTTTGCCACTTTCAACCATTTTTTACTACTTTAAACACATTTTTTTCCACTTTTAACCATTTAATTCTGTTTTAAGAAAAGTGGTTTATATACTACAACCTAAGGAATTTGAAATATCTGTTGCTTTGATAAGACTGATTGTGGTTTAGGTAAAAAAGAAATAAAAAAAATGGTTATCACAGCTTGCATTTACGTTGGACCATGGCTTTGCCGCCCCCCCACCATTTGGTTGGGCCCCAGAGAGCTCTCCCTGTTACCCCCCCTACAGATGGCTTTGTATGTGCATATACTTACACATTGATCGTGGTCATGGAAGGTGGTACTTCTGTGAACTGAAATTTTACTGTTTGGATTTCTTTTCCCCCTTCCTCCTGTTGGTTGTTCTTCTCCTCTTGAGGTGTTTTAACCTCTATTGCCAAATCTTTATGTGGGGTCCTCTGATGGCCCTCTTGAACTTTGACTTGAGTTTTGTCCTGTTGGAGACAAGGCAGACTCTGGTTGAATAATGTGAATTTACATGAATAAAAAATTGATGGAAATTTGGTTTAAGTTCAGTGTTGTACTATATGTCTAATATACATACCGTGCAAAAAAGCCAACAAGGAAACTTGGACTTTTTGGTGTTGTCCTTTGGTTCCTCTATGTCCCCTTGAACTGGGCTAACCCGATTCCTTTTCTGTAGGAGACCAGACAAACTCAGGTTAAATCATATCATCATATCTGCTGAAAATATTATTAATCTCTACAGTCCTAATCTACTTGAATGTCCAAAATCCAGCTGTTTTTAGGTTGATGAACTGATTTACAGGCAAAATCATCAGACAGCCTGATTTAAGCTGAGACAGCTTGTACTTGTCACCAACGATCTAAAAAGGTTTAGTAGCGTCACAAATCTTTGGTCTTAGCTGGGTTTTAAATGCTGCACTTCATACCATACATACCTTGCCAAAAGCCCAAAACGCCTTCTTGGACTTGCTGTCACTTTGAGCCTTGGTGGTTTCTTTGTTGACTGTAGGGTCCTTCGATGTTTTCTGATGGTGCAAACAAATAGTTAATGAATATGATTCACCTAGCTTTAACTTCCTTCATGAGAAACAGAACTAAATTAAGAGAAATAAGTTTAAACACGAAGATCTGACACTTACCAAAGGTCGCCCAAACAGTTGGCCCCACCATGGTCTCCTCTTCTGCTCCTTTTCATTGTCAGGAGTTTCAAGGAGCTTTGCACTGGAGAAATGGACAAAATAATGAATTTTCAGTTGTTCACAAATGGAAAACAATCAGAAATCATGTAGATGAGGCATCCTTAGATGTCAGCCCCAAGTAAATTCAGCTTTGAAAGAAAAAAACAAACTTGTCCAACTACATTCACTGCATTTTGGGCAGATTTGATTTGATGAAATTAAAATGTAATTATTCTACAATCTAAAAAAGTAAAGTGTGGATTAAAAATGTTAATCTAACTAAAGCAACAAGATGCAAGGTGTACCCTTGAGTTGCCACTTATTAACTTGAGTCAGATTAACTTAGTTTTGTAGGTTGTTACTAAATTGAAGCACATTTTTTAAGCAGGTCCATAATTTTCTTTTTAGTTGGCATAGTTAAAGCCATGCAATATTTTAGATTAAGAGCTAGGGGTTTCGAAAAACAAGTCACAACTCTGTTCAGTCTAGCCTCAGAACAGTAGAAAAAATGGTAATATCTCAAGTTTCTGTATAAAATCAATGATCAGCTACTGATGTCCTTACCTTTTCTGAGAGCGATCGATCGACTCTGTCTCCTTCACCACGTCTGAAACGTGGACTGAACTCTGTACAGCACAGAAAATATGAAAAACCAAAGTTAGCCTGATTTTCCTACTCATGAGATTAAAACTGGCCTCAAAAAAGTTTTTTAACAAATGGTGCAGATATTTTGCAAATTTTTAGAAATGATTGACTGGAGAAAAATACGTACCTGTTTGCAGCAAATGTCGCCCATTTCGCACTTAAATCTCGCAAACGTCGCTGGTTTGAGTAGATCAAGCTGGCAGGTGCTGCAGCGATACCCTCTCAGTGCTGTGACCGACTGAAAAAGAACTCTTCCTAATGTTAAGAAGAGTCTTCGGAATTCTCAACAGAGTTTTGATCGTGTCACAGACTTCAAAGGACACATTCCGGAATGGAACGGAACCATCAGGTTACCATGGAGATCCAATGCTGATTGCTTAGATAGACAAACGTGTTTATTTATGTAAAATTTATATGATACAGATTGTCATTCTCATGATTTTCATTCTCATGAGATTATTACTCATTTTCAGATTAAATATTTGCTTATTTTTCTGTTTTATTTATTTGTTGTTGTTTTATGTTTTCTATATTTTTTGGTAGTAATGTTAATAGGAGCATTTGATATGTCAAATTTTAGTTAGTTTTCAAACTATTTATTTAGTCTAAATGGAAGCAAATAACCACACTTGTACTCACAGGTCAAAAAAGACCAGGTGTGGTTTGTCTCATAATAAAGCATCTGTACAATCCATCACCCATTTCTGTGACTATTTAGCCATCTACACACAATTTTAAACCTCCCTTTATTTTTTTATTGTCTTTATACCTCCAGGAACAGTAAAGGTTTTTTTTTTTTTTTTGCTTATGAATACAAACACATTACATTTGATGATGGATTATCAATATGGGTCCATTTCAAAGTTTGTCAAAGTTTGAATAATTCATTGTATTGTACTGTGTATAGTGTGCTAATTTTACACAGTAGGTGTTTAAAGGTGCAGTGTGTAATATTTAGCCTAGTAGCATTTAGCAAAACAAGCTTGGTTAAAATGAAACATAACATTTATAAGTAGATTGATCTAAATTAGTGTTGACATCTGATAGCACATTTTTTAAATTTATGTTTTAAATTAACTCAGAATAAGCCTTTTATTCATACATAGGGAGGGTCCCCTATAAGGATGCTGCCATCTTGGATTTTTGCATTTTGCCTGTTTCTATGGCAACATAGAAGGAACCAAATAACAGTTAAGCATGTATTGATTTTTAAACTTCACTGGTTCCCACTGTTATCACCAGAGAAATGAGCATTACACTCCAGAGTTGACTGTTAGATGTTGACAGTCCCAATTTTACACACTGCACCTTTAAGGGACTTTGCACTTCACTGCACAATTTTTGCACCTTATTACATCTCCTGCTATGCAGTGTATGAAATTGAATTGAAATTGAAATTGAATTGAATCTGAATGAAATTTCATTGTTATATTTATCATGACAAATGATTGATTGATTGATTATTGTTTAGATCACTGGTTCCCAACCTGGGGTCCGGGAACCCCCACCAGGGTTATCGGTTTTATTTGGTAGCAGTGTAGTCACTTTTTCTTCTCTTGGGGGCCTCCGCTTTTCTTAGGAACATGTAGGGGGGGCTCCAAAGAAAAACAGTTGGGAAACACTGGTTTAGAAAATATCACTCTTAAATATGTATTCTTGTTTGTGGAAATGTTGATTAATGGCCACGATTTACATTTAATTCTAGCTTCCATTTTGTTTTTGTAAATAAGAAGAAACCTGGATTAATTTGGATCATTTTTGATCAAGAGTTATAGTATGCTTTCTGTTCTCTTTCAGACTGAATAAGATTGTGGTCAAGGATTTTCCTATATTTTGCTGCTTTCATTTTACCCTCCACCTTTACAAGCTTTCCAGTTCTGACTGACTGACGGCTGCTGAAGTTTGTAACTCCATACTTTTTTTTGGGAGGGGGGTCAGCAAATTATAACAATACCCTGATAGAACTGATAACAATGGTATTTCAGGTCATGATGCTCTGAAATGTTGATATTGTTAAATCTCTATTACATTGTTGTTCTTGCTGGCATAAAGGGGCATCAATATAATGTTTTGTTAGTGTGTGTTTGGCCACCGTTCACAAACACTCTTACACACATGCACATGTAGGATCGGGTGTCCTTCTAACAATGTGAGGCCCCAGTAAGGTTTCTGTGTGTGGGTCTGATGTGGACAGAGGCTCCATCATGGGAGCTGAGACCGCCATCATGGGAGGGAGTGCGTGTACTTGAGTATTAATTTCTGGCAAAGCTGACAGTGACTCATGTCGTCCTTTTGTGCGGGAATTACTACCTGTCCATCAGATATGTTACAGAAAGACACTAATATTCCCTGTTAGGACTATGTGTCAGGGTTGGGCGATATACCAGGTATTTAGGATATATATCAATAAATTTTCAAACGGTAAATAGTTAAGACAATATTGTTTGTAGTGATGAGAACAAATTCTCAGTAAAAATGGTACTAACACCTGTTTAAATCCCAAGCAAGAATAATAGAAGTCCCTGGACACATAACATTGGGAAATCATCATTTCAGATAATTTCATTTCAGATCCCAGATCACTGAATGTCTGTATTTTTTATTCCATCAATCTTTGAAATAATGGAGATATTATCATTTGGAAAAAACACTTGGTCTATAAAGAATAATAAAATGTTGACGGCCTCATTACACAGAAATATTGCCCATGTTTTTGTCTTGTTTCAACAGTTTACACGAGTTTTGTCTGCAATTTTTAATCCTTGAGAATGAAAAATAGGCCAATAGAGTGGTGCAGTCGTGACGTAATTTTGTAGGGAAACCTGGAAGTTAACGTTGCATTGGTTCCGTTGGCATCGAGCCCGTGGGATTTTTCAGTGGGTTTTTGGAAAATAAAATAAGATCTGTGTCCAATAAAAGTTTAAGAAACTTACAAGTTTTGTTCATAAAGATAATCTTCATAAATTTATGATATAAGCATCATATCTGGTTGTTAATCTAACTGACAAAAGTAAAAAGCTAACGTCATATTGAACTACAACACAGTCAACTCAATTTAACGTCATCACCCGCAGATTCAACTGAATGGCAGGCTTGGTTGCTGCGCTTTGGATGACGACGTTTAGTCTTCCTGACAAACACTGTAGTCCTTGTTAGCTGTCTTTTAGCAACCGCCTTTATTAAGATGGGAAAAGATACACAATTCAAAGGTGGGACACAGTTTCAGATGTATTTTATGTTGTAGGATAAAACTTTAAACTTTCTTGAGCTTTCTTGTGTTCACCACAGACCTTATTTCAGACTTTTAACCGAAAACTCATTAAAAATTCTCATAGACTTTCAGACGGGGGAATCGTAAGTGCTAAAATGCTAACTCACTTCTGCGTTTTAGGACTCATTTCTGCACCACTCTATGTCGAATGTTTAGTAGAGCTCCAATGATTGGATAACGTAGAACAGATAAAGATGCAGATGTTTAAATGATTCTTTCAGGCGGGACAAATTTTATACTAAACTCTTCGAAAGAAACCCTAGGAAAGCTTAGAATAACTATTAAAAAGTTTCTTTTTCATGCCAACAATCAGCTCCAAGAGGAGCACCAATGTTTGCTAAGCACAAAGCAATTAATCTGCACAAGAAACAACATAATGATGGCGGCATGCCAAGAGAAAAATGCAAAGAGGCTTTTACAACAAAAGGTGCTTGAATTGTCAATAATATTACAGACTGCATGAGCCAACATGCAGGCTTGTTGCAACTGCATGCATTAATAATGATAGACATGATGACAGCCATGCACAATGACTCTGACAACCTCTTTACACCGCGTTCCACATTATTATGCAAATGATATTTTTCTCTGATTTTCCTAAATATTAATGCAAATGACAGTCAGAATATTTTTCAAGTCATCAGCCATTAGAGCATAATTCAAATGTTTTTGAACAAACTTCATAATGACAAAAATTATTTAAAAAAAAATAAAAACCTCAAAATGCACTGTTCCACATTATTAAGCACAACAACAGACCACTTGAAAAGGTTAAAAAGTTTACTTCCAAAACAAAAAAATACAAAAAAGTGGTACAAATGTTCTTATTTCCACATTTAACAAAATATTAAAACAAGAATCGATCCACAGATGGAGGTATAAATAAATAGATAAATAAATAAATAGACGTGGGAGTAGCCAACTGGCTTAAAACTCTCATGTCATGAATTTACAAAGCAGGGAGGTGAGGGAGATGAAATTACAATAGCTTCATCCAAGGAATCATCAAAGAAATATTACATTTCTTTGGTGTAAATTGTTCTTCTATGTTTTAACTTTAGTAAGGGAAATGCCAATGTCAAACAAAAATAACCTGCATTCAGGCTCCTACAGTCTAGTGCAGTGTTTCATTTTGAGCGCTCATGACCTGTTCTGGACTTGATGGTTGTGTCATTTTCTCCTTGAGTTACAGTTGAAACCAGAAGTTTACATACACTATATAAAAAGGCACATAAACTTTTTTTTCTCCCCCGTCTAACATTAAATCAGATTAAACTTTTTCTGTTTTTGGTCAATTAGGATTACCAAAATTATTTCTATTTGCTAAATGGCAGAATAATGAGAGAGATCATTTTTTTAGACATTTTTTTATTATTTTCTTAAGAGTGAGAAGTTTACATACACTAAGATTACTATGCCTTTAAACAATCTGGGAAAGCCCAGATGATGATGTCATGTCTTTGGAAGCCTCTGATAGGTTTATTGACAACATTTGAGTTAATTAGAGGCACACCTGTGGATGTATTTTAAGGCAAACCTGAAACACACTGCTTCTTTGTGTAACATCATGGGAAAATCAAAAGAAATCAGCCAAGATATCAGGAAGAGAATTGTGGACTTGCACAAGTCTGGTTCATCCTTGGGTGCAATTTCCAGATGCCTGAAGGTGCCACGTTCATCTGTTCAAACAATTATATGCAAGTATAAACACCATGGGAATGTCCAGCCATCATACCACTCAGGAATGAGACGGGTTCTGTGTCCCAGAGATGAACATGCTTTGGTCCGAAAAGTGCATCTCAACCCAAGAACAAAAGCAAAAGACCTTGTGAAGATGCTGGCTGAAGCTGGTAAGAGTGTGTCATTATCAACAGTCAAACGAGTCCTGTACCGACATGGGCTGAAAGGCCACTCTCCCAGGAAGAAGCCATTATTCCAAAAGAAACATAAAAAAGCCAGATTACAGTTTGCAAATGCACACAGGGACAAAGACCTTAATTTTTGGAGACATGATCTGTGGTCTGACGAAACTAAAATTGAACTTTTTGGCCATAATGACCATCGTTACATTTGGAGAAAAAAGGGGGAAGCTTGCAAGCCTGAGAACACCATCCCAACTGTGAAACATGGGGGTGGCAGCATCATGTTGTGGGGTTGTTTTGCTGCAGGAGGGACTGGTGCACTTCACAAAATAGATGGCATCATGAGGAAAGAACATTATGTGGAAATACTGAAGCAACATCTTAAGACATCAGCCAGAAAGTTAAAGCTTGGGGGTTTTCCAAATGGACAATGACCCTAAGCATACTGCCAAACTGGTTACAAAGTGGCTTAAGGATAACAAAGTCTATGTTTTGGAGTGGCCATCACAAAGCCCTGATCTCAATCCCATTGAAAATTTATGGGCAGAGCTGAAAAGGCATGTGCGAGCAAGGCGGCCTACAAACCTGGCTCAGTTACACCAGTTCTGCCAGGAGGAATGGGCCAAAATTCCTGCAAACTATTGTGAGAAGCTTGTGGAAGCATATCCAAAATGTTTGACCCAAGTCATACAGTTTAAAGGCAATGCTACCAAATACTAATGAAATGTATGTAAACTTCTGACTCTCAAGAAAATAATAAAATGTCTAAAAAATGATCTCTCTCATTATTCTGGCATTTAGCAAATAGAAATAATTTTGGTAATCCTAATTGACCAAAAACAGGAAAAGTTTAATCTGATTTAATGTTAGATGGTGAGAAAAAAAAAAGTTTATGTGCCTTTTTATATAGTGTATGTAAACTTCTGGTTTCAACTGTATGTAGTGAGTGTTTTATGAATCTGTGGACATGGCGATGGGTTTGACAGCAGCACCTCCTGGTGGCTAGCTAGCACCTGCCACCGCTTCTGCAGCGGCAGGGGTTGATCCACCAGGATTCGTACGTTACCAGGAAAGTGCAAGCAGGAATCAAAAGACTTGTCTCTTTGTTTTAGGCATCCTTCCTCCTTTAATTATGTCTTTTTCATACTCAAATCATCATAATTTCTATCTTTTATTATCATGTTTTCATGATGACAGAAAGCTAAAATCATATTTGAAATTGAGACTGTCAATAGGCCAGTTCTATTATAAAGTGTAAATGTACACCTGTTGAGCACTGTATTGATTTTGGGGCTATATCTTAAAGATTATTGTGTTTTTGATCCATTTTTAGATTTTTTGTTGTTGCCAGATTCATAAGATGTTTTGGTGTAGAACAGAAAATATTTTAAGAATTCACATCATAAAGCCATTTTTTCTTAGCATTTAAATCTAAAATTTAAACTGTTTCTTTGTGTCCTTTACATGCCAAGAAAAGTGAAAAAACAAGTAAATGAAAGTTTAATTGAGGTATAATTTTCCAGTTAACTTTATTGTTGTTTTCTGACAGATGGATCAACTCATTGTACCAGACATGCTCCATTTAATCCCTGTTTTAGACAAAAACATAATGGCATTACTGAGAAATGAATTAACAGTTGCTTATTATTAGGGGTTTAATTTGCTCTGCAACATTAAGTTTTATATGAAAAGGCTGGAAGCAGCAACCTTTCTTGAATCATTTTCCACGTTTTAACATGTGGTTGTTAAAGTTGATGATTTTCCTCTGTGTTTCTGTCAGACTGCCAGTCGTCTGAGGCTCTGCAGGTCCTGACCGCTCGCTGTCAGGGGAAGAAAAGCTGTCTGGTGCGAGCTTCCACCAGAGAGTTTGGGGATCCATGTTACTCTGGCACCAGGAAGTACCTGAGTGTCATCTACACCTGTGGTGAGTGCGTGTAACACACGTTTACTGAGGGCCACCAGGGGGCGATGCTCACTCACTGATTACATTCAATTAGGTCTCCAGCACTTTTTTGGCCATGTTTCAGGATAACTTCATCTGAGATGGGCTGCGTTGAACTTCTAGAGGAATTAAATATGTCTTTTAAAGTGATTCAATGAGGCTGATTGCAGTAGCTTACAGCTTTGCTCTGACTTAAGGCTATATTTGATTGGCTCAAGTTTTAAGTTGCAATAACTTTTGAATTTCTTCTTTTGAACTATTACGATCTGTCTGTTTTAATTGATATTTTTGACTCTTTCTGATCTTTACATGGAAAGCAGTATTTTTATGAAAAGACAGAGTATCACTCTCACTTTTCAGGCTATTCATGCTTAGTCAGTAGATGTAGTATTTATTTTCTTACACTGAAAACAATTTCAAGGACTTATCAAACTTCTTGTAATATTTATTACATAATTTAAAGAAACTTGACACAGTAGTGTGTCTTTGGTTTTTGTCTTTGTCCATGAAGGGGAAGGATAGTCTTCCTTGTTGTCTTTTCCACACCCCTGGGCTAACCCTGGCCTGTCAAGATTGTAATTTATTACGACACACTCACACACTTTACACACTCACACACTAAACAGACGCCTCCAGCAACAGGATTCAATCATTCAGCAACTTGTCCTGAAGTTCTCCTTTCCCACCCAAATCATGAGCAAAGACACACAGATTGGCATTTATTTTTGTTGTTTTTGATCATATTTGGTTTGTTTATGTGCCTCATTGAGCTGTAAGTTTTTCCATGAGTTGCATTCTTCACTGCTTTTGTTCTGCTCTTCAAGAAGCTTTTACTGTAGAGCGGCAGCAGCTCCGTCTGTAAAGACTTGGGTTGGAAATCACAGGGTTGCCTGTTTAAATCCTGGTAAGACCGAGTTTGGAATTCGGTGTGGTGAATGAAAAGATGCCAGTTCACTTCATGAGTTCTGATGAGATGTAGTATGTTCAATGAAAGAGTGTAAAAGGACCTTTTATGGGGCAACTGATGTCTGTCTTCTTCTTCTTTTAACCTCCTGAAACCCTGCGTGTTCATATGTGGACAGAACATTTGAGCTCTCCTACAACGTTGTTATAAATTCTGCCATTAGAAATGTTGAGGTAATTGTCCAGAAGGTCCATAAAGGTTTGAGTATTTTACTTGGGATGTCTGGAGGATTTGCTTTGAAATTTTCAGAAAATTTCTTGAAATTCTTGTGGGTCTGGCTTTTTTGGGTGGTAGTGTGCTTTGATTTTCTCTCTCTCTCTCTCTCTCTCTCTCTCTCTCTCTCTCTCTCTTTGTTTTGTACTTTAATGGGAATTTGGGGATTCATTTTTAGAGTTCTAGAAATTTGATCAGAAATTTTGGCAGGGAATTTCCTTCTAAATTTTTATGGGTTTAAGGGGGATTTTTTTAAATTTTAATTATGGGAATTAGATTAGGAATTTTGGTTTGATTTTTTTTTTTTAAGAAAATTTCATCTAATTTTCTGTGAAAATTTTTATGTTTATCTGTAGGACTTTTAAGAAAACTTTGCTGAGATGTTTGGGAAATATTTGATGACATCTGGGTATTTTTAATGGATTTTTGGAATTGAACAATAGATTTTGACAATGTTTTGGAATTTAGGGGGATTTTTATGGTTTGGAAATCTCTAATCACATTAAAGTCCCTGTAAAGTGATAAAAAATATTCTTGGCCACTATGTATGTAAATTTACAGTCATGAAAGACATCTCTAAGTTTATTAAATTGATCTTCAAAATCATGAAAAATGAGGCAGTGAAAGTCTGCTCTAGGATGTCGTGGGAATGTCCGTTGAATGAGCTGAAGCCATGCCCACTCAGGAGAAATACTTCCTCTCAAATTTTAAAAAGTGCAATTGATCAGAGCACACCTGCCTGGCTCTGTGGCAGAGCAGAGAGATAGAAGGTGGGGATTAAATTTACTGTTTTCTGGTACAAATCTCTCAGTTATGATGCTTTTAATGACCTTTAGGCCATTGTGGCTGATGGATTTGGGGAATTTACCTCACGATGAACACAAAGTTTGGATTTCCCTTTATAGGGACTTTAAAAGGAATTTTCCAACACCTTCAGAAATTTTAGTGAAAATTTAGTTCATATTTGGCTTTACTGACTGAACTGATCCCTACCAAGCAGATGAAACTCACTCAAGATATATTTAAAAAATATTTTAAAATGTTGTATGTTGTCCAGTAAGATAAGACTGTTGTCCTCATATGCAGAGAGCTTTTTTCTTTTTGGTGAAAACTACCTTCTGTTCAAAGACAGGGCTTAGGTTTTATATGTATCTGGTCCCACTTATCCTAAATAAGTGAGAGAAACTGAAAATGCAGTCCAAATGCTCGGGTCTCTGGAGGTTCAAAAGTGCTTTGATTTTGCACAGTGTTTGAAATTGTAATTGTATGCCTCTCATGTTAAAAATAGCTATATGACTGAACATTTAGCTCATTAGATAAAAAAATAATTTCATTTGGAGGATTTTTCACACTAAATAATAATGAAATTAAAGATATATTAATGTTGGGAAATGTTGGGTTTACTAACCAAGCAAACCCAAGCTATCAGGCACTTTTCATGGATTATCACATTCACAGTTTGATTGCAAATGGATTAAAATGGAAGTTATTTGTTTGGCCAAATGTTTTATATTTACTTACTTGAGTTTTCCTTTACTTTGTGATCTTTGTATGAAACAAAACTTTAGTTGTTTATACCATTTCAAAATGACAAGGACGCTTACTGATGATCTCAATAAGTAACTTGCCACCACTAGAAGAGCTTGAAAATGCTCCTTATAGTGCCTGATAAGTGCTTGATTTGACCTTTTGAAAATTTAATTTAGCATTTCTTCTCAAAGTTAGTGACTATTTTGTCAACAACCCACTCCTTAGTCTCCAAAGCTGCGTCTTTGTCAGACGTTTGTCCGTCTGTCCTTTATCTCAGCCACAACCGGTCAGCAGAGACAAGAATACGCAGCCCC
Source organism: Cheilinus undulatus (assembly GCF_018320785.1). Lineage (NCBI taxonomy): Eukaryota > Metazoa > Chordata > Actinopteri > Labriformes > Labridae > Cheilinus > Cheilinus undulatus. The sequence continues at coordinate 30,876,919 of NC_054878.1, forward strand.
CCCTCAGCTGTGTTTATGGAGTCATTCAGCTCTAACCTCCTTTATCTATCACTGATAACACTCCAACTCTCCTCACAGCTCCACTGCTGTAATGTGTGTGAGTGTTTGTTGGGATGTGGGATGGTGTAAATGTTCAACAGATAGATAGGAACGTGTTGTGAGGTGGGGGTTGTTGGGGGTTAAGAGATGGCTGTTCTGGGCTGCGGTGGGTTAAACGTGAGTAAATGAGTCTGGCTGCTGCAGACATGAAGTCACTGGTTGCTCCAGGCTCTGGCTAAGTGCTGATTTCAGGGGATCCTCTTTCATTGGTGGTTGAGTGTGTGAAGGATTGACCCCGGTTGTGTTGGACGAGGGGAAGGAGGATGTCTGTCTCCATATGATGGGCTGTATTTATGTGTGCACATATATATGTGTGTGTGTGGTGGTGTGTGCATGTTGTCTCAACAATGAGGAATTAGACTGGAAAAAAAATGGGCTCTGCTTACACAAAAGGACTAAAACATATTTAGAAACACAACACCGTAATTCAGACTATTGTAAAAGACACAACATAAGTCTCTTGAATAAGCTGACTAATAAGATAAAAATCAACTAATGGTATCATTTGTGACCAATAAAGATTAGTATATGGCATTTTAAATGCTACCAATCAATGGAAATCAAAGTATTTTTTGTTTTTCTCTGCCATGTTTCTATGTCCGGTAATAATCTTGTCTAATACCTACCCTGCAGAAGCAATAACATACGTTACTAATTACGATGTCGAGAAACATAATCAGTCTTGGTGCTATTGGTCATACTCACTTTTGTAGATCACAAAGAGACATCAGTATGAATTTGAGTCCTGATAGGAGCTTTAAACATTAATTTTTTCCTCCCATTCCATGCTTGAAAGACAACCCCATTTCTAAAAACGTTGGATTGCTGTGAAAATGTAAATAAACAGAATTCAATGATTGTCAGACCTCATAAACCCCTATGTTATTCACAATAGAACATGAAAACATATCAGATGTTGAAACTGAGACATTTTAACATTTCATGAAAATATCAGCTCATTTTGAATTTGACTGCAGCAACACATCCCACAAAAGTAGGTACAGGGCCATGTTTACCATTGTGTGGCATACTCTCTGCTTTTAACGACAGACAGTGAACATCTGGGAAGTGAGGAGACCAGCTGCAGAAGTTTTTGGATGGAGGATTCTAGCTGCAGCAACAGCCCTGGGTTTTCTTTGGTGTTTATTTCCGTTTATGATGCTCCAAATGTTTTCAGTTGGTGAAAGTTTTGGACTGCAGGCGGGCCATTTCAGCACCCTGAATCTTCTACTGTGAAGCCATGCTGTTGTGATGGATGCAGTATGTGGTTTAGCATTGTCCTGCTACAACATGGAAGGCCTTCCCTAAAAGAGACATCTGGATGGGAGGATCTGTTGCTCTAAAACCTCTGTGTACTCTTCAGCTTTGATAGTGGCTTTCCAGATGTGTAAGCTGCCACAGGCACTAATGCAACCCCATACCATCAGAGATGCAGGCTTTAGAACTGTGCCTTAATAACAAGCTGGATTGTCCCTCTCCTTCATGGTCCGTATGATACGGTGTCAGTCATTTCGAAAAAGACTTTTGAAAGACTATTGTCACCCTGAGACAATAGCAGTCTTGTTCAGATAGAGCTTCTTCTTTGCCTGATACAGCTTTAACTTGGATTTAAAGATGGCACAGGAATTTCTGGAAGTGTTCTGAGCCCATGCAGTGATTTCCAGTACATAGGCATGCCTGTTTTTAATGCGGTACCAACTTAGGGCCCAAATATCACCAGCATTCAATATTGAGGTTGGGCCTTGTCCCTTGCACACAGAGATTTCTCTTTTGATATCATGTACCGTAGATGGTGGGATATTCAAAGGCTTTGCAATTTTATCTTGCAGAACTTTTTTTCTGAAATTGTTCCACAATTTTTAGATTGCAGTTTTTTGCAAATTGATGAGCGTCTGCCTTGTAGTTACTGAGATTTGCAAATCATTGCATTCTGTTTTTATTCACTCTTTACACAGTGCCCCAGCTCTTTTGGAATTGGGGCTGTAGTTAAAGCATGGGATGTGTTATCAGATGGATAAAGTTTTTGAAACAAAAGTATTATTTCTTTCTTTTAGTTAAATCAAATATATTTAAACTGATGTTTGTGTGTCTTGATGAAAAGCATTCCACTCAGCCTGAAGGAGGTGTTAACCCATTTAAAATCTTTACTATCCCATTGTGACCTAAGCTCTATTTTAGGTGCTTTTGCAGCCTGCCAAAAATGAAATGTTATAAAATGTTTATGTGTGCATGAGTATGTGCTGAGCGTGTGTTTGTGTTAACACTGCTCACTCACACAGACAGGCAGGAGTCCAGGGGTGTGTGTCTCACTCTCAGTATCGGCCTCAGCTTGCTGTGATTTATAAAGCCATCATCCCTCTGAGCTCCGGCGTCTTCCTCACACAGCCCCGGGGTCAAACTCACTCCTGAGCAATAACACAGCAGCAAATGGCCCGGAACCTTCCATCAGTCTCCCAGCAGATCACACATACTCTGCGCGGCCGCCGCTGTCAGGCTTCATTTACATCACCCCCCTTTGGAGGAAGTCCCCACGGTGTGTTTGTTTGTTTGAAACAGAAAGCCAGGAGTCTGACTGACATATCTGCATTTCAACGAGGTGAAGTCAAAAATAAGTTTGCAGCAATCTTGCTAATTATTCATAACATAAACTTGGAAGTATTTTCCCTTGACGCAACTGTTTTAGATTGATGAATTGAGCGTGCTCGAGGCACTTTCTTCAAAAAGCAAAGCTCCAATATGGTCCCTTTGAAGTTTCTTTCTTGTAATCTTTAGTTGGTTACTTTGTCGGGTGTGTGGCATTTGCCTTTTGAAGCTGCAGTAATGAAAAACGTGGTGTCTTTGCACCATCAATCTATCTGTTTATTGGTAAAAAAAATGTTTTGGCTTATGCTGTAGGCTTATAGTTGAAGTAGGACTTGTTCTGATAGCTCTGCAGCCTAAAACATGTACACATACACAACACAGACACTTTCCAATGTCAGGATTTATTACCAACACCCCTTAATAAACAACTATTTAAGTGAAATGATCATGTGAACAACAATAATAAACAATTCTGCATTACTAGCAGGTAGACACAAAAACCAAAGGTTAATATATGATTCACTCTATTTACATAGATATTTGGCCACACCTGTTAATCATTGAACTCAGGTGGTTTAATCAGACCCATTGCTACAGGTCTAGAAAAACAAGCACCTAGCCATGCATCTAAGGAGCTCAGTGACTTCAGGTGTAGTACTGTGATGGATGCCACCTTTGCAAAAAGACAGCTTGTGGAATTTCATCCCTTCTGGATATTCCAAAGTCAAGTGGAAGCGTTTAGGAACAACAGCCACGAAGCTGAAGACCAAGGACTGCTAAGGCCGATGGTGTGTAAAAGTCGCCATCGCTGAAGAGTTCTGAACGTCCACTGGCATTAACGTAAGCAGAGGAACTGTGCAGGGGGAGCTTTATGGAATGGGTTTCGATGGCTGAGCAGCTGTGAGCAGGCCTCCAATCACCAAGTCCTATGCTAAAAGTCAGATGGGGTGGTGCAAAGCACACTGATACTGGGCTCTGGAGCAGTGCAAGCATGTTCTGTGGAGTGATGCATCATGCTTCTCTGTTTGGCAGTCAGATGGTTGAGTCTGGGTTTGGTGGATGCCAACCTTGAAGTTTGGTGGAGGAAGGATAATGGTATGGGGCTGTTTTTTGGGTTTAGGTCCCTTATCTCCAAGGAAGGGGAATGTAATGCTTCAGCATATCAAGACGTTTTGGACGATGCTATGCTTCCAACTTTGTGGCAACAGTTTGGGAAAGGCCCTTTTCTATCCCAACATGAGTGTGCCCCAGAGCACAAAGCAAGTACTGGTTTGACATGGTTTGTGAAGTTTGGAGTGGAAGGACTTGACTGGCCCCTCACAGAGCACTGACCTCAACCCCATGGAGCACCTCTGGGATGAACTGGAACAGAGACTGTGAGCCAGGCCTTCTCATCCAACATCAGTGCCTGACCTCATAAATGCTCTACAGAATGAATGGGCACAAATTCCCAGAGAAACACTCTAAAATCTTGTGCAAAGCCTATCAAGAAAAGAGGAGGCTGTTATTGCTGCAAAAGTGGGAACACCTCCATATTAAAGTACTTGCATTTGAATACAATGTCATTATAGTAGCTCTCAGTGTAATGTCATGCAGCTGAATACATTGCACATAGAGTGATACCATAGGAAACACTTTATTGTCACCTTTGGGAAATTTTTCCTTGGAATCAAGTGCTGAACACATCTACTTTCTTCCACAGAAGCATCAAAAGATTTGAAAAAATAAAAACATGCAATAATTGACATGTAAACAAAAGCACAAATAAATCAATCTTATGTAAGTCAGTACTGATAAAATACCATCAACCAGTGTTTTTGCAGCATTATGAGTATTTTTATTCCATGTCATTATGGTGTTAGTAGTCCAGACTATGCCGTGTTATTAGGAGAGGATAGAAATGTATCTTAACATCTCTAGTGTTAGTATGTTTTTCGTCACATGTAGAAACAGTCCTCACAACAATTTCTTGTGTTTTCTAACAACCCTCCTCTGAGTGAAAAGATGTATCTTAAGGGCATTCTGGTCTGTCTTACCGTTAAACATAATGATAACCATTACACCAGTTTGACATGATATGATTTATGGATGTCTACACTGATCAAAAACAAAAAAATCTCCTTGGCCTTCTTTTCCTCCTTAATGTGTCTGTCAGTCCCAGATGCAGCCCTCTTCCTCCTCTGAAACGTATTAAAGCTTCAAACTTTTTATCAAGATAAGGAGGCCTCTCTTTTCTAAACTTCCCTCCAAAGCCTTTCCCCTAGAGAGTCTTCCCTGCGGTGTAATGGATCACCCTGAACAAGCCACACTGCCTCTTTTGAACCGTGCAGAGCAGACTTTCAGGGGGATGAAAGGCTATGGAAAGCCTAATGAACAGGTCTAATTTCTGGGCAGGAAATGGATTAATTGGGGTGCTTAGCCAGTTAACATGGGATCTGGTCTGGAGATGAAGGGGGGGTTAAAGGAGGGGGGCTTGATGAAACAAGCATTTCCAACCCTGGGGATTTAACCTCAAAATGGTAATAGGATCTTCAAAATATACTAATGAAAGTATAATGAGCACATTAATATCCTATCTTTGTTTTCAGATAGAGCCATCATAACTGCATGGTCTTTTGGTTTATATGTAAAAACAAAGCGATGTTGATTTTCCACTAACTCACTGAAACTTTATAATAAATCAAACTGAAAAATTATTTTGACCATCTGACTGCATGTAGTGATTGTTTTGGAGCCATGCTGAAGCTTTTGTACTACATTATCTCTATTTTGCTCAGCTGTCAAGAACATGCAGATGTTACAATTTACATTATCTTTGATAACATAAAAGTATGCTTACACATGGCCTTCCTGACCTTGGAGAAAGCTGTTATTATAAATAGAAAAAATAGACTCTTGATGTCTGAACATTTCTTCTTAAGTCACAGTAAATATTCTTTAGTAGCAGTTATTGATTAGCACTTATTGCTGTTTTTATGTTTGGCAATGTGGCTGTTCTGGGATCCCCCTGCCCTTCCACAAGCCTCTGTGGAAAGTATTAAGCAGGAACAGCACACGTTCCTGCTCTTCCTATGCTGATAAGGAAAGCATAAGTCAGGGAGAGAAGCAGCAAAAAAACCCAGAGCAGGCATCAGTGACAACAGAATGACATTAATTAAGTCAGAAGCAGAACGAAGGAGGAGCTGGGGTGGAGGAGGGTTGCAAAAAGCAGCTTGCACTGGCAGAGCATAGCCAGGCAAGAGCAGTTTAAATAAGGCAGTAAAAGAGCGATTAGCCAATAGCCTGCTCAACTATCAACTAACAATCAACTAGCCATCAGCTGATCTCAATTCCATGGCCTGGCTGAACTAATGCTAAAGGCTTGATTTATTGTTACATAATGAAAAGTGTGAGCTGTTCCTTACACACCTACAGTCTTTTTCACAACATATGCCAATGTTTAACACAAACAACAGCACTTAGCTTCACTTTAGCTTCGCTAGATCTAAATTAGCCCATTAGCACATTAGCTCCTATACTTAGAAGCACGCAACAACCAAATAATATCCTCCACAGAAAACACCAACTAATCATCTAGTTGTCTGTTAACGAGACACCAAAACCCTGCGTTAGAAATGAAATTAAGATATACTGTCAGTTGTCCAGTGTAAGTCCACATAAAGTAATGATCTCAACTGTAACCTCCGTTAACTTGTGGTTCCTTTGGATTATTCATGTAGAAAAGAAAATTGCTCCGGTGTATAGTTCAGTGCCACCCTCCTCTTGTTGATTGCTCTTCCCTGTAGCTGAAGTAAGTTTACTGTGGCTGCTGCTGCGGATTTTAGCCAGGCAGCCCTGAGCTTGTACTCCCAGCTTTGGATAAGCAAAATGGGGCTCTTGTTCTCAGACCAAACATGCCATGCCTTTCTGCATGATGTGATACTCATGTAACAGTTATAATACACACAATGTTATTTTATTTTCTGTGATTTGCTAGACTTGGTACATTGACTTGATCTCAGATTGTAAAACAAGTGAATGTCTGCTGCTAACAAGCTAAGCTAACATCAGCAGAAGACTACAAACTAGCTGGGGTACTCTTTTTTCCATAGAACTACTTTGTTTTTCTTACTGGTTTAGATTTTCTCAATTTGTAACTCAAAAAGCCCCAAATCTAGTTCATACTGTGTTGGTATCCAAATTCTTACACAGTCTAAGTCTTTGACTCACAGGTTAGTCTGCAAGAGTGTAAGAAACTGAAGGAAAATTCAAGCAACACTAAAATCAGTTGCCATGCTACCTTTCTGTGACTATTTCTTTGTTCAATATGTTTCAGTTCCTCACAAAATGTCATGCTACATTTCTATCATTGTTGGAGTTTTATGGAGAGTAGCCACTCTCGTTAGAATAAATACTTTCCTCTCCCATAGAATCATAAAAAGCAGACTATTATAGATTTATATGTGAAGAAATGTACTGTGATTGGAGGAAACACATTAAGCACAATTGTGGTTCACGTCTTCTCTCTTAAATAACATTTATCTGAGGGTGTTCTTCCTGTTTTAAAATTAAATGTCCTGGTTATGTTGTTCCCAGTTGTTCAATATTTCCTTCATAGTTTCCTTTAACAGAAATAGCAGGCTGTAGGAGCTGGTTTCATTCATTCTGATGACTGAAGAGTCTAAACTTAAGGGACTGAGGGAGGTGTGGTCACTGGACTGCTTCTGGTGTTTACAATGGATGCTCTCCCAGCGCTGGAGGCTCAGGCTGCCCACATGCGTCTTGGTGGGCGGCTGATTTAGATGTAACAGGGGAAAACAGAGGAAGATAAAGATGTAATTCAGAGGTTTGCTGGAGGGTTTGGATTGTCCCGATTGGTTATGCAGACATACACACTTATATACACACAAATGGACGTGCACGACAGATACTTGAGGTGCACATGTGACCGCTGCGAGCTCAACTCCTCCATCTCCTCCACACACATTCATGTTATGTCAGCAGAGGAGACTGAGGGGAAGATGTTTGTTTTGGCCCGGTTCTGTGGCGCTGTAGCCCAGCGTGATGGTTGCTCCATCGTTCTCCTTATAGCTCATCTTATAGCTGCAAAAAACAAGAGAAAACACATTTACACTTTATACATGGGTAGGCGTGCACACAGTAACACTGTGACAGTTTTCAGGTATATGTCTGACATGATTGGCTGTCTTCTCAGAGAGTTTAGGTCCTTAATATATCCTTTAATATATATGAAGTTTTAACACAGCAACTTCAGCCCATAGACTTTTGTGTCTCCTCCATCAGCTGTACATCAGTGTGCAGCTGATGGAGGGGACAGGATTGAAGCTGCCATGTTAAGGTTGAAAAAGATAGTTGTAATCACTTCACAACATTGCCATCTGAACGTGGAACTAATATTTGAAAACGAAGGTGGAAACTGAAGCAAAAAGTTGTCATGTAAATGAGGCCTCATTGAGGAAACAAGTATACAGGGGTTTTATATGTTGGATTCAGAAACCTCAGATTAAAAGAAAATGTACTCCATGCATTTTAAATCCAAATAAAGCCTGTAATTTCTGTTAATATTTACATTCCTTTTGCATTAACACAGAATGATTTGAAAGGTATTGTTGGTTGTAAGTGTGAGATTTGAGAGTCCAAGACAGTCAGAGTCTATTACCCTTTAATGTCAAAGTGAAAACAGATTTCTGCAAAGTAATGTCAATTAAATTAAAAAAAAATGTATTGTAAAATTAGTGGTTGCGTAAATATTCACTTCCTACAAGTATGGCTGGGCGATATGGCAAAAATCAAAATCAGGATTAATTGAACTTTTTACCTAGATTATGATTAATGAACGATATTCCACCCCAACCTCCGACTCTGTTTGTTCTGTAAATATTTGTATAATTTTAAAACAAACAACCGAAAGGAACAGGCACAGATTACCAATTGATGGTTATTTATTGAAATATTTGAAATCAAAACACACATCAGCTGAATGAAAATGTTTTTTGTAAAAAGTCAAATTTTTCCAAGAAAAGTGGAAGAAATTGAAATAACTGACACGGCAGGGTTTACGTCGGTTAGAGGCTCTAAATGTCAGTTTCGATTATTTTTTGATTAATTTCCCAGCTCTACCTTCAAGTCAGTATTTAGTAGATGCACCTTTGGCTGCAATCACAGCACTGAGTCTCAGTCAGGCTTGCACATCTGGACACTGCAGTTTTGCTCCATTCCTATTTGCTACACTGCTCAAGCTCTGCTCAAGTTTTTTTGTGTTGTTGCCTTGCTGGAAAATAAATCTTCTCCCAATCCGTAGTTCTCTCGCATACTAAATAAGATTGTCTTACAGGATTTTGCTAAAAGTTCCCATTTTACCCTCTACCTTTACAAGCCTTTCAGGGCTGGCTACCTGGAAGCACCCCCACAGCATGATGCTGCCACCACTGTGCTTCACATTGGGGATGGTGTGTTTGTGGTGATGTGCAGTGTTTGAGGTTCGCTTGACTAATGGCCAAAAGCACCATTTTGGTCTCATCAGACTTAAGAACTTTCTTCCACTTGACCATGGAGTCTACAACAGGCCTTTTGGGAAACTCTAGTCCAGATTTAACAGTTTTCTTCAACATTGGCTCTCTACCACCCTTGATGCTTTGACTGGTGAAGAACCCAGGTTAACAGTTGTTGCATACAGAGTCTCTCCCATCTCAGCTGAGAGTAGCAATAGCTGTCTTGGTGGCCCCTCTCACTGGTCTCCTTGCACGCTCACTCAGTTTGTGAGGACGGCCTGATCTAGGCAGATTTACACATGAGCCATATTCCTTCCGTTTCTTGATGTTGGATTTAACTGAACTCAGTGGATGTTCAGTGCCTTTGAAGTTTTTAGTATCCATCCCCTGACTCATACTTTTCCTTCAACTTTACTCTAAGTTTCTTTGGGTGTTCTTTTGTGTTGATGGTGTAATGGTAACCAGGAATACTGATTGAGTCCTAAAACCTGTGAATGAATTAGAATTTTAGTATGGTCCCATCTGTTTTCAAGTCAGTGGGATTTTTAAAAGAGTTTTCAGATAGAAACCTTAAATAGAGTCTGTGATACTCACAAGCTTAAGAGAGTTTAACATTTTTTTCTACAATATGAAATACACCTCGAAGTGCCTGGAGCATATTCATGTCTTTTGGCTGCTAACAAGTGGTTAAGTAGAACTACAGAGTTTGTCTGGGATATTAAGAATCATCACACTGAAAATGTAAACTTATCTCCGAGTCCGCCTTTCACTTGGGTGTGTTTTTGTGCTTGAACTCTTACTCAAACTTTTTAGCAATTTCTTAGTCACAAGAAGAACTTGGTATTTCATAGAGAAAGTAAGAGTACAAAATAAAAGTTAGAATCTTCATTCCTGCCGCACTTTATTGTTAAGAAAGACCTAAGAACATTGTACTTGTATTTTTCACCTGAATGCACTGCCAGAATGGGCTGTGCATTTCTCTTAATACAATGAAATTTAATCAGGCGTCTATATCACAAGAAAATGTTCTAACCCTACCCTCTAATGCTTTTGTGCTCACATCAGAGGATTTGGGTTCTTATTGCCTCGTTATAAAGTAAATGACCCCACTTCTTGGGTATTTTATTTGGGGTTTAAACAAACCGAGGCCCAGGAGAAGGTGTTTTAAAAACGTCATTGACCCCGACGTGATCCGTAGTGTGTCTGATTTTATTGAGTGGAGAAGCAAGCAGAAAGGAATGAAGCGGCCCCTCTGAACGCTCCCAGCCTCGTAACACAAACCTGACTCTGCAGAAAGCTGCAATAACACAGCAGCTGGCACTCTCAGGAACACTGCTGCGAGAAAACACACGGCACGTGACCTCACCTGACCCGCCTCTGTGTGCGCGTCTAAATGTCAGTGTGCTGCTTTAACAGTGATTGTGTTCGGTTCAGTCGATGCCCATATAAGGCTGCGGGTTTTATTTGTGCGGCATAACGTCATCTCTGTCGAGCTCTTTTGTCTCGTCATACACCCAAACACTCATAACAAACATCACTTCAAGGCTAAGTAGTCTTAAGGAGATTTGTGGGAGTTTGGTGAAGCAGCTGGTTTAAAGTTCGGAGCAGGAAGAAAAGCAACATGGTGGGAGATTTTTTGGCGGGAACACAGTATTGCTATGGTGATTGCTGATTCAAGGGGTTGTGGTCGTTTGCTTTGCCAGCATGTTCAGTCAGCTGGTGTCTGCTCAACTTTTATCATCTGGTCCCTGCTGCCAACATGCACAGACATAAAAGCCAATAAAAAAAAAAACGTTAAATCACACCCTAATTTTGCTAGAAGCTTTACCCTCTCGGCTGTATGCGGTGTGGTCATTACAAATCTAGTTTAATTCCCAGCCAATGTGATCATTAGCCCTGAGGGGAGAGTCTGTAAGAAGTCTAATCAGATTAACATGAATCATGAATAAAAGGTGTTAAATTCCCTTTTAAGTTCCCACAGCTTTTCTGACATTCCCTCTGCTTTCTTTGCCCTCCGTTTCTCGTATATGTTGAACTCCTGGGCACACTTTTCCCTGTGTATGGTGGTAGTGTGCCATCTTTTCTTCATCTGTTTCAAACAGAGGACATTTTCCTCTTACTAAGGCTGGTGAATTCAAATGTTTTAAAAACTAAATTCCAGATTCAAAGTCATGTAAAACAATTAATCTTACACATCATATCCATTTAATCTATGCTCATTTAATGAGCAATTGAACACATAACTGAAATTCAGAAGAAAATCTGACCATGTTTGAAAATAAAACTTTAATTTCAAAAAAGCTTGCACTGCCTTTATTAATTTGGTGATAGCTTACATGATAGCTAGAAATGTGAACCATCCTATTGCACATATACCAGCTTTAAGCAACTTCCTAGCTAATGGTAATAGCTGAGGCGATGTGTTTGTTAGCTGTTGTTCTGTTTTGCTTAAAGCTGACACTGCCAGTTAAAAATGTAAAGCAATTCATCATGTAAAACTAGCAAACAGCAATGTTAGAGTCTAGCAACTTGCTAGCTCACAGCAATACTTTTAGTAGTCTAGGCTGTGTGAAATATTACATTATTTGTGGTCTAATGCTTTGTTCCTAGCTACGTAGTGTAAACAGGAGATTTAAGCCTTTCATATCGTTGCATACGTAGAAAAGAGTATCCTTATATTAGCTTCTAACGTCTTGAGATAATGGTTTTATTTTTGTTAGCCTAAGTTGCATGAAATATGACCTAATTTGTTGTCTAATGCTTTGTTAATAGCTAACTGAGAATACTTTAGAGATTTAAGCCTTAGGCTACCTAATGTAGCAAAACTAGAAAGTGGAAGCCCAGTATTCGCTTATTAGCAACATGCCAGCTTACAGTATAATCGTACCCTTGGTTGCATGAAATATCACTTTTTTTTTTCTAGTTGTGCCAAGATCAGTTTAAGCCTTTTCTGTTGTATTGTTTAAAACTAAATAACAGTCCTGCTGGTTATACAGTATGTCTAGTAGCATAGGTGGTGGCTTTGGATTTGGTAGTGTTAGCCGTTGTACTGCTTGCCTAAAGCTGACATGATGTTAGCTAAAAATATAAAGCTTTCTTAATGTATCATTTAAAATTAGTAACCAGTGGTATTAGTTTCTGGAAACTTAATAGTTCAATAGCAGTTGTATATTTTGTAGACTAGGTTTAATGAAATACTACATAATTTGTTGTCTAATGCTTTGTTTCTAGCTGACTTAGTGTAAGCGAAGATTCAAGCCTTTCCTACTGTAGCAAAACTAGAAAGTATTAGCCTAATACTAGCTTTTAGCAACATGTTGCTTACATTAATACAGTATCATTTGTTGCATGAATTGTCATGTTTTTTGTCTAATTGTTCCAAGGGAAATTCAAGCCTTTTCAGTTGTATTGTTTTCAACTAGCAAATTGTATAGCTTTCAAACTGTAGCCTGATATTTTCGGTAGCCTAAGAGGTGTGTTTGCTTGGTAATATTAGCTTTTGTATTATTTTGCTTAAAGTTGACATGGTTTTAGCTAGAAATGTAAAGCTTTCCTAATGTATCATCTAAAACTAGCAAACCGTAATATTCACCTCTAGGATTTTGCTAGCTAATTGTAATGTTGTTTTTAGCCTTGGGTCTATGAAATATCACATAATTTGTTGTCTGATGCTTTGTACCTTGCTTATATAGGCTAGTGTTAGCCAGAGATTTAAGGCTTTCCTATTTTATCAAAACTGGACATAATAGTTTTGGCTGTTGAATTGTTTTGCTCAGAGCTAGCATGATGTTAGTCAAAAATATAGCCCTTTGTACTGTATAATTTAAAACTAGCCAACAGTAATATTAGCTGAGAGCAACTCAGTAGCTTAGGGTAATATTCTTAGTTCTTAAAATCTTGTCTAATGCTGTCTAATGCTTAGCTCTAGGCCAACATGATGTTAGCTTGGTTGCTTAAATTCTAACATTAGCTGTTTAAAACAGTATGTTAGCTAAAATAATAAGCCTTTCTTATTTTATTTAAAACTACTTAAAAAGAAGTACAAGCTTCTGGCAACATCCTAGGAAATGGTAATTTTTCTAGCAGCCTCAGTGGCTCGTTTGATAACATCAGCTGTTGCACAATGTCCTTCCTAAGCCCAAGCCGTTCCTGTTGTTTGTTTGTTTTTTTACTTTTAAAACTAGCAAACATTGAAGTGTTAAGATTGTCTGTTGCGTAATGCCAACAAACATTTCAGTTTCTTGTTTTAACTTGAATACAAGATGCCTTTTTATTTTTCATTTTTTATTGTCTTCTGCGTTGCCAGTCAGTCTTGAAGCGGTGATTTGATTGCAACTGATGGAAACCCTATATGACTATCAACATGACAGAAAGAGTCCCACAAAAGAAAAATGGCTGCTATGGTCAGCATGCTCCATTTGCTCCTCCATGTCACCTCTGCAAACCTCTGCAAACCTCTGTAAACCTCTGCCTTTCATCTCATCCCTCTTCTTTGTTTTCCTTCTGTCTCCCTCCGTCCACCATTTCCGACCATGCAGACTGAGATAGCCTGGAGGTTATGGACCTGGAAGTTGACAGACTGGCTCATGTCCCTGACTATCAGAGGAAATTTGGTCATGGAGAGCAATCAAGTTATTCTGATACTATTGTTATATTTCCTCTGCAGCCAACTGAACTCCATAACTGCCAAGATTTTGTTTTTTTTTTTTTCTTATTTAAAGCGGCGAATCCCTCACGAATGTGCCCAGCCTAATCTGTGACTAATCCTATAAGCTGTTGGTGTCAATTAGTCTTCTTGCAGAAACAACAGATTCAGACTCAGAAAAAAATACTAATGACTCCAAAGATTACATAAAAGATCCTTGTAGAAAAATTAAGATTAATGTATCTTACAAAATAGTAATAAATGTTGTAAAAAAAAAAAAAAAAAAAGTCACTGTTTGTTATGGTTTAGATAATGCCCCCATAGTTCAAAAAATGTCGACAATGACTTTTTGTTTGCACATGGGATATAAATCTCTAACCTCTTACCAAAGCAGACTGTCTCATTCTTCACATGATGCCAGCTGTAATATTTGCTCATAAAGACCATTGAGTTGGATGTATTTTAAGGAGGCTGGTTATGAATTAATTCATTTAGAAAATAAGATGTATTGCTGACACTTAAACTGTGACAAATTATTTATGATGTGCTAATTTTGAAAGGACTATAATTTGTACTTGTAAGCTCTGCAGTTAAAAATATAGCTGAACCTTGGGGCAAGGGAAGAGAACCCTAAAGAAACTTCTTATTGCCTGTTTCAACAAAGAGATGTCTTGTCACTTACTTAAACTATTGGCTTTATGTCATTTTGCCTGTAGACCTAAAAACCCTCTACAAAGCCTTGTATTTCATCCAATACCCATGACTAATGTGAGTCAGTTTCCTTTTAGCCTTGGGTGGGAGGTGCAGTGTTTTGCAGTCATCACTTGTGTCAAAGTACCAGTCCTTTAGAAAAAGTCTGTTTTAATGAGAACAGTTAGAGATGAAAATGTTTAAACAGAAACTAAACTTTGATTCCCAGACGCTTTTGTTCCACTATCTCCAGACTGATTATATAAACATGACAACAGAGGGATGTACAGACTGATAACAGCAGTGACTTCAGTGTGACAGGAAGAGTTTAAACCACTCTCTGCGGGTTTGATTAACTCAGCGCTTACCTTTTAGGCATTTAACAGCCTCATCAGTTTTGTTTGCAAAAATCAAAATGTGACTCACCATCACTAACCCAAACATAGATAAACCACCGCAATGATGATACTAGAGATGTTTTTCTTTCTTGACTGGACCTTTATAGCTTCTTTTAAAAATAAAATCAATGGGAATGGTGAGGAAAATTTGTCATTTTACATTTGACTTTTTTTTTTAGCTTGATGTTAACATAAAATGGGAATTTAAATTAATGGGCTACCAGATTTAGCATTGCTTCACACTGATTTTAACCTTGACATTACTGAGTTTAATTTAATTTACATTAAAATGTTGTGTAATATAGATCTTTTCTGAAGTTAAAAGAAGTAGGGTTAGTTTTTTGCACCACACTTGTGTCACTGGACATTACTACTTTCTTCTTGTTTTGTTATTTAATTACATTAAATTTCCAGATGCATTACTGCCACTTTCTGGCAGTAGTACCCCATTACAGGCACCAGGTGCTGGTTAAAACTCGTAGAAAAATACATTTGAAATTGAGAAAATATCTTATAAATTCTTCAATTTTTTATCAATAAATGAGTTAAAGTATAGCTCAACCTGGACCAACTATGAGAGAATTTTTATCCAGTTTCATTACAAGAATGACAAACAGTATTGTGCAGAGCTTTTAGGCATGTTTGAGGCTGAAATAAGGTGATGCAGTGAGTAATCTACCTGAGAGCACCATTAGAAGGGAAGGATTGATAAAACCCCAGTCCTGCTCTGGATGTCCTTGCATATAACCAGGGGCATGGGAAAATAATCTTTTGAAAAATTAACAAAGGCCACACCTTTAGGGCAGAGTAAGTAGTGGATGTTGCCAAAGGGATCCAAAAACTGTTGGCGGACCCCGGTCATATTACCAAGTGTGAAAAGGCCAGGACAGAAGAGGTCCTGTCAACCTTGATCTTGGCTTGCCTTGGTTTGTCCCAATCTCCAGCCCTGTGTTGAAGCATGAGTGTCCTACATGCCTAAAACTTAAACACATGACTGTACATAAGGGAGGGGAACTTTCTTATGTACTGCAGATTGTTTTTATATTGTGGTTTTACCACTTTGCCTTTGCCTTAAAATTATAGCATTATGTTGGCCTTCCTACAATCACATTTTCCAAGAAACATCATATCTGATCAATTTCAGACAAGCAGCAATAACAAAAAAAATGGTTTTAAATATTATTTATTGTGTCTAGATGACAAAACAACTTTGTTTTGCAATTTTAAGGATCCAGAATTGTGTTTTTTTTTTAAGTAGTAACAAACTGACGCACTTGAGAATGTAGAGAGCTTGTCAACAGGGATAACATTAGTCCCTTTTTCATTGTCCATTCAAGACAGGAATTTTGCCACTTTGTTAAGTCATTATGTCACTGTACATGTTCAGAGATGTAAAGATAGGACAAATGGGTTCCACACTCAGTCCACATTGGGATAAATATGCATGTAACAGATGATACTAAGTCTTGACTGGCTGAATGGGACAATCACAGTTCTGAAACAATGTAAAGCAATGTAAAATCACACACTGGGACACCAGCTTTGTTTATTATGGATTATTTGGTCGTATTTTGTAATGCAGCAGTATATTCTGATAAGCAGGGCTGTTCACTTGTATGGATTTGTCTGTTTTGTCCTGGATTTTCAGACAGTCTCAAGATCTTTCCAATAATCAATGTCTGCTTCTGTTGAGTGTATTCATTCAATAGTGACACCTCATATCTGTCTGGCCTCTCTTATATCTCATTCGAGACCATCGGTCTCATCGTTAAGCACTTTGGGAGAGAGGGGGGCCTGTCTGATGATCATCGAGGGGTCTGTCCCTCTGTTCCCACTCATCAGAGCGACTCATGTCCCTGAAGCTGCTCCTGCCTCGGACATGTGAAGCTCTTTCCAGAGCCAGGGAATGTTCTCTGTTTGGCTTTAGGCTGTTTGTCTGCTTTACAAATGTAGGATAATAGGAGCATGCAGTCAAGTTAACATCCATGCAGTCACATGTTAACGCAAACACATGTACACACATGTACAAATAGATCATACAGAACATGCACAAGCGCTGTACACACAAACATCCCCCCCAGTGCTGTGGTTTTCTCTTGGCCTGATTTCCAAAATGAGCGACTGCTCCTTTGTTGGTTTGGAAACTGCAAAATAAGCAAAGATGAGAACTCACTGCCAACTTTGTCAGCTTTGTGTTGTTGTAAACTGTGGACACTACCGTTATTTTGTCACTCTGCTTGTGGCAACACTGTGTGTTTGGTGATCTAGTATTCATGTTTCCTTTTGTATGAAGAGTGTGTTGAATCAGAGGAGAGAGGGGGGCAGACTAATGCTTTCCAGTCTGTGGCTGGTTTTAGTTTTCTCCTGCGGTGGATGAAGACGGAGCAAGAGGAAGAGAGAAAGGGAGAATTAGTGTGTGTGTAGGGGCGGCCTCGGGGACGGGAACCAAAGGGAGAAATTCCCAGGGCATCTGAAGCTAGAATTATACTTGTGTAGGAAACATTTGAGTGTCACTGTGGATCCATACGGAGGAGGGTGTTCTGTGTAACTACAAATCTCAGAGGTTTGATAGGAGCCATTGAGCACTAATGTTAACTTTGTCAAAGAAAATGTTGATGTTTGTAGGCAAGATCCAGCAAAAAGAATTTTTTTTTCATTGTCTACAATGTCACCATGTTAGACTATGCAACCAAGGTCAGACTGGCAGCACTACCAGAATGGCTCCGGCCAGTCATCCAATGCTGTTGTTGTTGATGTTCATGCTTTCCACATAGGCTTGTGGAAGGGCAGGGGGATCCCAGAACATCCACAACACCAAATATTTGTAACAGCAAAAGGAACAAATTAATAATTGCTAATAAAGAGGAAAAAAATATATATAACTGTAAATCATGTGTGTTTCTTGACAATTCGTCCTAACTGAACAATAATTGTTAAGTGAGATTGGGCGTTAATGAAAGTAATGTGTATGAAAACTCCTTAAAATGTAGACTTGTGCAACATCATGTACTTAAACCACCTCCCCGGCCTCTTCAGCTGTTATTTTGGGGGTCATGGGCCACAAAAGTTTTGGAACCCCTTAGCTAAACGGTCAAATCTGGTTCTGTTTGCCACTTGTCATCTTTTTGTTGCCGTCAGTGTTGATGCTTTCATTTTTTTGCCAATTTTGTCATCATTTTCGTCATCTTTTTTTCTATCGTGGTCATCATCTTGATAGTTGTCTTCTTATTGTGTCGTCTTTGTCATTTTTGTCGTCAGTATCATTTTGTTGTGGTTGTTGTCATTTTAGTCCTCCATCTTTTTCTTTTTTCATCAGCATCAGTTTTGTCTTTTTCTTGTTCACTTGCGTCAACGTCGTCTTTTTTATCATCATCATCGTGCATACCCTCAAATTCTAGTAGTCACTATTTATGGTAAGTAATGACTTGTTGAACATGCTTTCTGTCTTAGTATTTAAGTAATTATCATACTGATTTGTGCTGTCTAGTGTAAGTAGCCGCTGCAAGGATACTTTGGCTTCAGTTATGTACATTGGCCAGAGATGGAGATGTGTTGTCCATATTTGTATAGTAAATGGATAAACTTGCATATGCTGCCTTATAGTTTATATTGTCTTACTGCTTTAACGCACTCGCGTAAACAACTCTAACACACTGCGTTTCCATATTTCCAATCAGAGCTGAATGAAGTTCTTGTGTCATTTCCTGAGACTGCTCTATGACTTTCTCTCTCTCTCTCTTACACACTCATGCGTACTCTCCCCCAGCCCCCTCCTCCTATTTTTTTTTTTTTTTTTGCCTCCTCCTTCCCTCCCCTTCCTACCTCTCTGTGATCGCTTGCTCACACAGCAGCGGGCTGTGTAGGTGGACACTACATGCCTGTCTCTCTCCTTCTCTCTCTCACACACACTCCCTCCGTTCCTCCCTCCCTCACCACCTCTCTCTCTCTCCTGCTGTCACATTCCTGTTGTCTAAAGCCGGGTTTAACTTTCCCTCTGCCTGAGAGTAGGAAGGAAGAGGAGAGAGCCCTCTGTGGATGAGGAGAAGAAAAGAGGAGGAAACTTTTCAGTCTCCCACTAAAAAGGGGAGAGAGACATACCTTTTTAAAGGGCCTATCCTTTAGGATGCTTTTGTCTTTCCCTTTTTTGGGCTCTCGGACCCACGGTGGAATATTCACGTGAGCGCTTGTTTTTACGGTGAAGCTAGATCCAGCTCTCCTGGCGGGACGGAGAGGAGGAGGAGGAGGAGGGGACAGTGTTTGACAAGCCAGACAGACGCACACAAACAGAGAGAAAGTTACAGCCTGGACCCCGGAGGATTTTCCACTCAGCGATGTGCATGTAAGTGTCATGTTGTCTTCTGCCTGAACACGCTGTTTTAAATCTCACAGCTGTAGTCGGGATACTTTTGCCTGTTGGTTTCACGTTCCTTTAAGAAGTGGGATGATTTCTCATGTTTTAGACCTTCAAACCTTAAAATGTCAGCATTTCTCACTTTAAAGACCTGTTTCAGGTCTTTAAATTGTCAAACTTTCAAATGTTTAGGCCCCTCTCAGTGGATTTTGCTGTGTTATAGGACTGTCTTACGCTTCAGCGTGATGGGAGTTTAAATGCAGTAGTAATGGCATTACTCTCAGGAATGTCATGCTGTTGTTGAGGAGTCATTAAGTGGATAAATCACTATGTGTTCAAGGATTCTTGTAAAACATGAGGAAACAAGTGCTCAGACACAGATTTTCCAGGTTGACTGTCTGGATGAGACTTCGACGAGCAGCGTTAGTTTTCACGTGTGTGCAGACGGAGTAACTGTGGAACAACATGACATCCCTTAGATACAGATGCACACACATGCAATAGTGAAATGAAGTTTCTCCTCCATTGATGTGAGTTTTTTCTGCCGGTAGAGAAGAGGATCTGCTGGCAGGAGTGCTGTGATGAACCACACGGTGCACAATACGGTAAAAGCAACAAGGGCAGCGAGTCGTCACACACTACAAATACTGGTGCTGACTCAGGGCAGTCAGAGGGGATGAGCTCACTGAGGGACTTTACTCCAAACTTTCCCAGCAGTCCTCTCATCAACAGATATAATGCTTTCTGGGGATGTCTCTTCATTTTATTTTTGTTAACCTGCTGATTCTTTTTATATAAAGTCAAACGTTGTTTTCTGAACATATATACCTGCAACAACGTACCTCTGGGGGGGCTGTCAGGCTTGTCAGGCTTCATTACTGCCACAGTGTAACAACTTCTAATTGATTGACTCGTGTTTTATGTTTGGAGTGGACTAAAATGACTTTTAAGGTTCATGTATGTGTTTATTTTAATACATGTGGTATTTATACTGACTGTATCTTGTCGTTGTTGATCATTGAGTCTGCTTGGCCATCGTCACTGACTTGATTGTGATCATCCAAATGCTGCTCTGACTGTTTTTTTGGTTCGTCCTGATATCTTTTAATAAGATTTGGTAGGTAGAGAAACTGAATTGCCCTTGTGAGACAAATAAAGTCATCTGAATCATAAAGTATTTCTGTCAAACTTTAATATGAATAAATGACTTCGAGATCTAAAGGAACATGATTACAGTCAGTTAACGTCAGCATTTAGCCAGGTTTTAAAACATTACTGTTTACAAGGATCTAACTACAGGCTTAAATAATTGTTTTATAATTCAAACTGTAACCACTGCTGAGTAGTTATATGCCTCTGCATGGTATTATGTTGGCAAGATTATAGCAAAAATCATGCTCCAATTCTAAATTAAGGAGAAAATGGGCGAGTAAGCTCCTTGAGGGCACCAACAGGGGGAAAAGAGGATTGGCACAACCCCTCTTGTGCTCTGGATGTCTTTTTATATTACCAAGGGCACGGAAAAGAATCTGTTGGAAAAAATAACAAAGTCCACACCTTTAAAAAGTGGAGAAAGCATAGCCGTGGGTAGTAGTTAGGGATTGGAATCAAGAACAAGTTCAAGTTGTTAACCGATGCCAAACGGTTCAATCCACTGACATCATTTACATTTAATCTTAACAATTCCCTCATCGATGCCTTACTTCTGTGTGCCTTGATAAACACGGTCTAATGAGAGGCAGTTAGTGCAAACAAGAACAGAGAAGTCAAGGACATAGACATGGCAGATGGTCACCAAAACAGGCTAAAGCGGTGGGAAGTGGCTTCATATCTCAAGAAATGACGGCAACAGCACGATGTCCAACTCTGTCAAAGAGTGATTTCATGCAGGACATGCATTTTTTTGCACAAGAGATATTAATTTTGATTTCAGTTTAATTTTTATACATCCAAAGACCTAGGGTCCAGAGACTAGTTTTATATTTACTTTAAGGTTTTATCTTTAAAGGAAATGAGAAGCACTATTGTATTCGATTCAGAGCTTGAAGATCGCAGAGAGCAGTTGGTATTTTTGCATGGATTAGCATGTTCTCCTACCAGATACTTGATGTTTAACATTTTTAGTGATCAAAACTGTGTATTATAGCCAGTAATTGAGGTCTGGTTGTCACTGACTCTATGTGAAGGTGGCTTGTTCAGTGTTCAGAGAAAAAGAATAAAATTTGAGTTATTAACAGTGAACGCCTGTATACTCTACTTTTCCAAAGAGAAAATATTTCATAGGAAGGAATCGATAAAGGAATTGATAAAGAATCAATAAACAGAATCGATAATGGCATCAGTATTGGTAAAATCTTATCAATTACCTTCCCTAGTGGAAGGGTCTCCATGAGCTCCTTGTCATGCTGTGGATGCCCCAAGGGCCTGAAAATCACCAGCAGTCTCTGGGTGTGTTATCAAGGGGGGAAAGGAGATGCCATCGAGCTTGACCTTGGCTGCTACACAACACGTCTGTTGACATGTTGAGATTGACTCTGGGAATTGAACCCCCTACCTCTACATATCAGCTCTGTGACTGACTGCCAACCAGTCCAGGGTGTACCCCACCTCTTGTCCAATAACAGCTAGGATTGGCTCTAGCCTCCCGTGACCTCAGATGGGATAAGCAGTGAAGATAGAAGGCAAATGGATATTTTTGAGGCAATGTTGATGCACTCCTCTTGCCAAAATATGACAACAAACACCGAAATATTTATCACACGTGACAAAACCTATGGATAAAATGAAACTTGTGTTTTTGAGATATTTAGTTCACAAGAATGACCTGGACGGATGCATGGACTACCTGAAAATAGGGCTCTGGCCTTGGCTATTCCTGCTAAATTAAAAGATGAATGGGAATATTTAGATTTAAATGATGCTGAATTCTTAACATGTTGGACATTTGATCTATTGCACAGGAGTAGCAGCTTTCCCTTTAACTCTGCATGCTTTCCCACAGAGGCAGCCTTCAGTCATAACCAGCAGCAGTTCATTCACAGCACCTAAACACACGTCATCTCTCACAAACAGCACTGAGAAACCCTAGGAGCTGCTTTCACCGGACAAAGCTGTAGTCAGTTCCTGAGCTCCCAAATGCTAAAATTGCATCAATGGTTACCAAATGTTGTTTCTTCCTGTCTTGTTTTATGCAGACATGAGGTCTTTCCTCCCTCTTTGCAGGAGTTTGTGAGCCTGTTAGCATGTGCATACATCCACACCTACAGTTTCTTCTCTAATTGACGCGCGGCTGTTCCCCCGTAGTGCCAGTTTGCAGCGCCGGCCCAGTCCCTCCCTAACCACAAGGGACTCTTTGTTTGTAATTTATGAATTAGTGTGTGGTTTGGGTTACGAGACAAGAGGAGGGCAGAGAAACAGGAACAGGAATCAAACTTAGCTTAGCACTGTTTGATTAACTCCATGTTAAGTTTTGTTTATTATTCCAGATTAAGCTTCTCTGGAGATATAAGCAGAGATTAAGATGACAAATGATTAATGAGGAAGATAAACAGTCATCTTTGTCTCTCTTTATTTCCTTTCTTTTCCCCACACACTGATTTGACTCCATGTTTGACAATCCCGTGATAATCTGTGTAAATCTGTGTCCGGCCATCAGATAAGGCTGGCTGTAAAAACAGAAAGCGAAGAAAGGCAGACCTTCTTTTTCTCTCTCCTTCCATCTTTGTAACTTTCATACCCCCTGCTTGGGCCACTTTTTCCGCCTTCCGTTGGCTTCCCTTTTTTTTTTCTCTTTTTCATCAAGTGGTTTTATTTACTTTGTCTAGTCTGAATGGAACCTGGCGCTGGACTAAGCTTTGGCCTGGTTCTCTCACAGAAAAGCAAAGCCTTCTTTCCTTTCCAACCCCCATCTTTTTTCTCTCTCTCCCCTTGATTTGATTTCTTATCCTTTTCTTCTCTGTTCTCTGTTTTTCAAACTCAGCATGCATTCCTAATGGCTTCAGCTCTCTTAGACATTTTACTTCCCTTCTTTCCTTCCTACTGCCCTTCCTTCCCTCCTTCCTTCCAGAACGAGACTCTCCCTAGGAAGAAATAAAAGTCATTTTGAAGTGAGCGAGGAGGGTAAATGGGTCTCCTGATAGCTATAGCAGATGTGGCTTCTCCCCAAAAAAGCTTCCTGGCATTCTTCAGCACCAACATGCAGCTGCTCGCAGGGGGTGCAGGAGCTCCCCCACATATCCCACCATTTTCTCAAAATTTAACACCATTTCTCTTTAGGGATGGAACTCTAATTTTATGGACATGAAACTGAAGTCATAGGATTCTGTCTTTCAAATTCTCTGACAATAAAATTGTAAATATATTGTCCTTATTTAATGCCTGTGCACCAGCTAAAACCAAGACCACTGATGTTCTGATGTTGTTTTTTTAGGGCTGAAATTGATACTGATTTTTCATAGTGCATGAGAGTGATAACTGATATTCATTTTGGCTGATAATTGTCTAAATTTAGCATCTACCCCTAATTCTAAGCAATTGGGAGGAGCAGGACTTTCCTAAAAGTTCTCAGAAGGTGATAGGACATATGCTCTGTCAGTCATATTCATGAAAGGCTAATCACAGCAACAAGTCAAAGTTTATGAACGGTGGAGCTTGTTGGTGGATAAAACTCATACTGAGGCTGGTAGGGAGCAGTGCAACACCATCGTCTTTGCCAACAAAAGCCTTCAGTGTTGCTTTTTACTGATTTTTTAATAAAGAAATGTGGCCCAGTCCCATAAAATGTTGCTATAATCTATCGGTCAGATCGGCTTTCAGAACTGGAACAACTGTTTCAGATTGTGGCTTTGTGAAATGGATTTGCCTGATGACAAACATGGAATCTGGCCAGCCCATCTGCTTTGCAAGGTTAATTTCCACAATCGGCGCATCTCTAGTTCTATTTCTTTATCAATTCTAGTAATTGATAATATCTTACCAAAGGATAATTTTGAAGCTTTTGTTCAAATTGAAAGATGAATTTGTAAAGTGTTTTGAGGTAACTTCAGTTATGAATTGGCTAAACAGACTGAGATTGATGGTTTAACGAGTCCTTAATCAAAAGGATATGTGTTTGGGACAACAAGTAATCTGTTTCTGACATTGTTGTACAGAAAGCAGCAAAGCGATGCTCAATTTTCTAAACTTTGTGTCCTATTACAACTGGCTCTAGGGTTTTAATGTGTGTAGGAATTTCTTTGGTTCTCATTCAGGCAAACAGGGTGTCAAATCCACCTCCCAGTGTATGTTATAAATATGCTTCCATGTCTTGAGCTTCACAGCTGTTTTATGTGCTGCATTATGTTAGTTGTGTGTCGCTCATCGTTCCCTTATATTTGCACACTTTCGTCTAGTCTGTTTTCTCCTCACCTGACATCTACACTGATACTAATCCAAGCTTCTCTTGCTTCCATCATGTTCATACATCTCTCTTCCTCACCTACGAAATCCACCAAGAGATGCCAATAGCCTTTTCTGGTATAAATAAAAAGTCCATGTTTGCACCAATTTTTCGGATATATTGCATGATATTATATTGTTACATTTCCTTTAACCTGGCATCTTCATGTCATTATTTCCCCTCCGCTCACACTGCCATGACTTGGCCTCTACAACAGCTGCCCCCAGTCCAAGATATTATACATCCTAATTCTCTGCTAACAAGCTGACTTTGTATGCCATCGTCTGTTTCCAAAAGTTAGAGCCCAACATTATGTTTCAGTCAATGTACAAGGAACTTTCCTTTCCTCTTGGTCCAAGTCTGTCTGCTTTCTGATATTTTTCCTGGAGGAGCAGTGTTTTATCACCCCTCTTATGTCTGTGTTATTGCCCTGCGTGACCCTGGATGGAGGGATTTAAAAGGCCTTACAGCTTTAGAGAGGCATTTATCTCCCAGTGAGGTTGTGGGGGTAAGTCCCCTGGATCCTGCTTGCTTTAAAAGGTCAGTAAGGTGAAAAAAAAGCAGAGGATCATGCACATGGGGCTCCAAGAGACATTGGACTTGTAAAGATACACAGTGAAAGCATCCTGAGCGAGTGTAAGCCTATCATAAGGTTTAAATCGTTCTTTTTCATACCATCCCATATAATGTACTTTATCATACTCAATTATTCCATACCATATAGCAGTAATCATCAACTGGCAAAGGGCCCAAGCTTTCATCTGACCCCCAAAAGATTATTAGATTGAGAAATGTGAGTGAGAAAATATGTTGTGAATTTAGGGTTTCTTTTGTTTTGAATCTCTGGAGCAACTGAATCAACCCCCAAAATGATTAATATTTAAACATTTTTGTTAGGAATGACTTAATGTCAGCTCCATTATTCAAAAAATCACCTGTCAGGCTTGTTAGCCATTATTAGTAAATAATGATGCATGATAAACAAATATTAATCAGTCCAGTCCTGTTTGAATTTAAAGATTTCTGTCCCTTTTAAACTTCACATTCAATGAGAGTCCCTGCCTGACAATCAAAACAAAATACCTGCTTCTTGCATGTTTTTTTTTTTACCAAATACAACAACGCTTTTTAAGGAGAAAGTCAGAGTTGGTGAAAATGACACCTCCGGAAATAGGTATGTAGCTAAAATTTCTCAGTCTCCCCCTTGTGGCCAGCAGCAGTATAGGTGGTAGGGACTTTTCACTTTTAATGTTCAGAACTTTTGTACATTTTGAAAGAAAATAAGAATACAAATACAAAGTATAAATACTAATTCAGCAATATGTTAATAAGACCAAAATATTTATTTCATTCGAGTGTATTTTAAAGTCCGATCCTGACTGCATCTGTGAAGACAAAATCTGGCACTGGCACAAATGAAGTTAACGACCCCTGCCATGTAGTATGTTAACATATTATACTATCTTAACACTATTTCCTACTAGAGCGCATCATATTGTATCATTTTGTATTGTCTGGTCTCTTATCCTACTGTATGGTTTTGTATGGTCTGGCATATCGTATCATATTGTATTGTATCATATTTTATCGCATTGTATTGTATTGCCTGTATCGTATTGCATCGTATCAAATTGTACAGTATGGTTTTGGCTGGCCTGACATAGTTAGAGACTCCTGCCATATAGGATCATAAAATAAAACATCATATCAAATTGTATCTTAATGTACCATACTGTATTGTATTGTATCATATCATAAATCGAGTCATATCATACCATTTTGAGTCATATTGTATTGTACTGTATGGTTTGGTGTAATCTTGCATAATTATAGACCCTTCAATATTGTATTAAAAACTATCAAACCACATCAAATTGTATTATAATATGCTGCTATATCATCCTGTGCCATAGCTTATATCAATTGTACTGTATCACACCATATCGTTTCTTACTGTATCCTACAGTGTGGTATTGTATTGCATC
Source organism: Cheilinus undulatus (assembly GCF_018320785.1). NCBI lineage: Eukaryota > Metazoa > Chordata > Actinopteri > Labriformes > Labridae > Cheilinus > Cheilinus undulatus. The sequence goes on from NC_054878.1 coordinate 30,903,598, forward strand.
ATATCGTATTGTACTATATGGTTTTGTCTGGCCTGGCATAGTTAGAGACCACTGATGTATCAGAATGTACACAAACATACCATATAAAACTGTATGTTTACGTACTGTACTGAATTGTATTGTACCATATTGAGTCATATTACATTGTACTGCATGGTTTTGTCTAATCTTGCATAGTTAATATGTTTCATAATGGGGGTGACTGTGGCTCAGTAGGTAGAGTCGGCCGTTTTGCAATTGGAACATTGTGGGTTCGATCCCAAGCTTATGTGTTTATGTGTCCTTGGACCACTGCTACGTCGGTGTAAAGAGTGTGAATGGGATTAGCTAACACTGATTGCCAATTCTCCATAGCAGTTTCTTTCATCAATGAGTGAATGGGTAAGGGTTACCTGTGGTGTAAAAGTGCTTTGGGTAGTCAGATGACTCGAAAAGTGCTGTACAAGTTCAAGTCCAGTTACCATTTACCATAAAGTAACGTATCTTCACATTGTATCGTATCAAAGTGTACTGTACAGTTGTGTCTGGTCTTACACAGTTAGAGACCGGATTGAAAAATAGCATACCATATCAAATTGTATCTAAAGATGGCACATAGTACTATACCTTGTACCATATTGTACTGCATACTGTTCTTTCCTAAACTACTGCATTATATTGTATTAAGGCCTATCATGTCATCTCTATCATACCACTTTGCATCATACTCTATTCAAAGTTTGGTAATACATCTTAACTTTTACAGTACAGTATTTACCATATCATAGTGTTTTGTAACATATTGTTAGTTACCTTATGATTCCCTCAGTGTGCTTCAGTATGTTTCATGTGTATTTTTGATAGTCTTGTTGGTCATACAATGGCAAAAATAACTTTGCATTGATAACAGCATGTATGATAGGCCTGCAGCTGCAGTTCACAGTCTGTGAAGTCTGTATGTGACCAGGTCATGCCAAGGTTTTTTCCATGTTGACTGGAAACCAGAGAACTGCCAAAATGGCTTTATTCACCTTGCTGTGTATCTTTTTAGTTGCCCTTTAGCTGGCCATGCACCCAGAGGAAAATTAATTTCTATCTGAGGCACTCTGGCCAGAGTGAAGGGCGCTGCACCCCTGACTTAGTGTGTATTTGTGAGTGTGTAACCTGGACTGACTGGCCTTAGAAGAACCTCTACAGTCATCCAGTTAATTAAACCAGAGCATTGCACCGTGAGGAGAGCAGAACAAGGCTGGCGTTCAGGTGCATACCAACCATAGTATGTGTGCTCATGTCACTGTTTTGCTAAAGGTGTGTATGTTTGTTTAGTTGCCTGTTTGGCCAGGTTGTCTACAATTTATACTGAGGGTTTGGGCACAGAAATGCAGTACATAGAAACTGGTTAGTTCAGTTTTTGCTGAGATTGGTTGTCTGAGTTTCAATGAAGCAGAGGCACTAGTTAAAAATGACTTCAAAACATAAGTCCAAAATCCCTCATTGAACGATGTGTTCAGATGTTTTTCCTTAGTTTCTGTTCTTGCCGTGCGTATGTCAGAGTAATGCTGTTCTCCTCACAGGAACTGGCAAGAAGTAGCATGTGGTGTGTTTTTACAGCCCTCTCTTATTCCTCCCCCCTCTGCTCACCCCACCTCACCCCCATTAAACTCAATTTGTTCTGAGAGGCAAGAAGTCCTGAAACATGTGTTGCACGGGCATATGAAGGCAGAAAGAGCTTGATTTAAAGGAGGATTTAGTGGTGTAGTGGGAAAATGAAATCCCTTTTGGCTCAGAGAGGGAGACAGACTAGTAGAAGAAGGGGACGTTAATGATGTATATATAAAGCAGTTAATCGTCAGCGTATAGTCTTACTTGAAGGTTGATCCACATTGGCTAACATAGGAACAATGCACTTTTTATTTACGAGCTAATTGAAATGAGAGAGAGGAGCAATAAGAGAGACAAAGAAAAGAAGAGAGACAAGCTCATTTCAGATCAACAAAGTTTTACCCCTCTGTCTGGCTGACGCCTCATTAGAGGTCTGGAGACTTTCAAGAAGCCCAAACACTCCTCAGCAATCCACCAAAGCCTCCAATAAAGTTCAAACTGTTATGAAGCAGGATTACGGGGTGCAAGTTTTAATGAAAACTCAACATCTACATGTAGATACTGAGCAGAGGTTTCTATCTAAACGTGTTTAAAGTGGGCCCATGTTTGGTCGGTTTCAGTAAACATGTGTTTTCAGTTGTGTTAGTAGTTTTATCGCTACTGTACTTCAGGTTTTAGAAATTAGCAGACATGCTTAATGATGTCTCGATTTTATAGCCAAGGGTTTTTGAATGAAGCATTAAATGAGAGGCTGCAGATGTTGGGCAGGTTTTCAGATGTCTGCTGTGATCTAGGTTTGTTAGAAGCTTTTTCTTAGGAAATGATTTTGTGTTGAATTCGGTGACGCCTGTGGACAAAAAAGTATGTCTTATATGTTTGATTTTGTCCTACACAGTGCTGATTTCTTATTTTTTGCATATTTGTCACACTTACATGTTCAGATCATCAAAAAAAAAATTATACTAGACAAGGATAACCAGAGTAAATACAAAATGCAGTTATTAAATGATGATTTCATTTATTGAGGGGTTTAAAAAAGCCATCCATATCTGGCTGATATAATGGGACGCACAGCTTCCAAAAACTTAAACTTTTGTATCATCAGTCCACAGAAGATTTCCCCATCATCAAGATGTTTTTTGAAAATGTGACATGAGCCTTTGTGTTCCTTTTGGTCAGCAGTAATTTTCACCTTGGAGCTCTCCCATGGATGCCATTTTTGCCCACCTCTTTCTTATTGTGAATCATGAACACTGACCTTAACTGAGTCAAGTGAGGCCTGCAGGTCTTTAAATGTTGTTCTGAGGTCTTTTGTGGCCTCCTGGCTACTACTGCGAAGGTCCACCACTGTTCCAAGTTTTCTCCATTTGTGGATAATGGCACTAATCAAGGTTCAGTTGTGTCCCAAAACCTGGGAAATGGCTTTGTAATCCTTTACAGACTGATTGATGTCAGTGACTTTGTTCTCGCCATTTCTTGATTTTCTTTAGATGGCAGCATGAGATCTTGAATTCTAGTTCACTTTGTCAGACAGGTTCCATTTAAGTGATTTTTCTTGATTCAACAGGTCTGATCGGTAATCAGATTAAATCATGAATTAACTTTGATAAACCGCGTTTTTGGAGAGCAATTCAATTTCACTTGCCACACCCTCCCCTTGTTTTTTCTTTGATGTGAAACATCTGAAATCTTTGCTAGGAAATATGTCAACAAAGGCTGTTCTGCACTTCTTCAATTCATATGATAAATGTTTGGTCTTGAAAGAGAGGTTTACATTATGAAATTGCATAATGACATATTAAAAATGGTAGGTCTTAACACCAGCCACTGAATCTGTTCCACTTCAAACTTTCAATGACCTGAAGGAAAACTTTTAGTGACTGTCTGGACATCAGATGATCTGGCATGGGAAGCTTCCGAACGATAAAGATCTGAGAGTAGAGATTTAGAAAACACAGAGCTCCAGCAAACACATGAAGGACCTCAAACAGTCGAAGACAGTCTACTTAACAAAGCCGACTGGCCTTCCTCAAGGCAATTATTGATCTCTGATTGTTGTTTTCAGGGTCAAAGGTTATCAGCTGAAGGTCAGTCTTGTGTACCTGGCTTAGGTCAAGAGGTCATTTCAGAGGAAGGGAGCTCTACAGGTCGATGATAATGGGTCTTATGTTGTTTCCAGTATTACTGATCTGTGCAACTTGCCTTTCTTTCCCCTCATTGGTATAATGTTAAAGAGTTTAAAGGACTACTTAAATCTCTTAGTGTCAGCCATCAAATTTATCATCTGACTTATATTTTGATGGATAAAGGATAGACTATTACTAGGCTACTATCTGATTTAATTCTTGTTCTTGCGTTCAATTAAGATTCAATATGAGTAAAAATCCTACAGGAAGGAGTTACAAGCTTCAGCAGCTGTGATGGGAGAGACTCTGAATACAACTGTGTCCTTGGTTGGGAGAGTGGGGGTGTGGCAAAGAGAAAGCCACTGTTGAAAAAAGCATGCCAAAAGGCATGCAAGAGACTCCCAAGGTCAAATGGAAGAGAATTCTTTGGTCTGATGCGACCAAAATGGTGATGGCCACCAGACTAGACTATGTTTTGCAGATACCGAACACTGAACACCACCAAAAACACACAATCTACCCACTTCAAAGCACGGTGGTGGCAGCATCATGCTGTGGGGATGCTTCTCAGCAGCCCCTGTAAGGCTGGTAAAGGTAGAGGATAGAATGAATGTGGCAAATATGGCAGTCTGAAGACTATGTCAGTCTGTAAGAGAGCTACAGCTTGGGAGAAGTTTCATTTTCCAGCAAGACAACAACCCGAAGCATCCAGAAAAAGCTACACAGAAAGAGTTTAAATACATCAAGAGGAATCAAAGCCCAGGCCAGGGTCCAATAGAGAATTTGTGGCTGGACTTGAAAAGAGCTGGTAAGTTCCTTGATCTGGTCTGCTTTCACGTTAATGACATTGCTCCGTGCTTGAGCACACTTACTTATGTAGACAGTCTTAAACAGTAGGCGACAGTTTGCATGGTTTGCAAATCTGTCAAGAAGAATAAGCAACCACTCATGTCAAGGCTGGCATGTTCTGTGCGCACATCCTGACTGTTTTTAATATTTAGAGATGCTAACAACTCTTTCCCTTCTCCACATCTGCTCGGAGGATGAAATGGTTCCATGCTGTGAGGATAAGACAGTTTTGAAGAGACAGTAGATGTTTGGAATCACTTTTACAGCTCTGTTACAGCAAGCACAGTTGCATTCAAACCTTTAGCAGTCTGTGCTCAACTACACATGAATCATGCCTGAGTCCACCTCTTCAAGTAAACTTTGACGCTGTAGGCTTGTGTTCACATAGGGCAAATGAACTGGACTTTGGGTTCAACCATACTCAGAAGTCCCTAATGTGAAACCTTCCTTTGAATTAAGGTGGAATTAATATTCTCATGAAACTCTCTGCAGGAAAGTAGTATTTCCAAAGTAACATTGACTTTTTAAACTCAGTGTTTTAATTTGGCAAAGGCCATCTCTTCCTTCTGTATTTAGCAGGTCTTACTGTTAAAAGCAGAACTGGATGGCAGAATTATTCCCCCAAGGTTTTAAATATATTCTCACCCGTTGGGCTGTGTCCTACAGTCCCAAATAGCCTGCGGCCTCAGCCTATCCCAGTACAGTAGAGCCATGCTGGGCTGTTATTTAAAATCTCCCAGAGAACTCCATCACTCTGATCTCGAGCCAGAGCCCACTGATCTAGCCTCCAAACACCACCACGGCTTCAGTCATTCCAACCGAGGATGAAGGCATGATGGAGGGAGAGAAAGAGGGAGGGAAACATTCTCTCTGGCCTTCTTTGGCATCTCCTTTTCTTTCTCTTTTTTTCGCATGTAGGCCATCTGTTTCCTGTCTGCAACATGACACCAGCGCTCGATTGGGTTCTGCTTCTCTTGGGGGGTGTACGATTGTAGGGTTTATGATTAGCTCTTATACTAATATAACCTGTCATTTATGTTGGTACAAAGTGGTCCATGTGCTCTCATGTGATTCATGTGTGATATAGAGGACATGCTAACAAAAGTGTGTGAACCTCTGACTTCTGTCACTGATTTTATTATGCTATTAGTGTTTTCATTAAATAAAGTAGAGCAGAAATGCTGCAAAATTTACTTTTACCAAACAAAATCTGGTCTTCCTCACATTGTTCAGATTAGTTTTTGTCTGTTTCTTAACTGGTTCTAAAAACAGCCCGTCATACTTAAAGGCAACTGTAGAGTAAAGAAAAAAACTGTCTCAGCTCGGATCTCATCCTGCCTTGCTGATATTTCTAAATGATTGAAAGAACGTCCCCTTCAGCTCAACCTGTCTAACACTGAGCTTATTATCATTCCAGCCATTCCAGCCAGTGGATTAAATACACTCATGCCCACAAAGTCTACCCGAAATCTGGGTGTCATGATTGATGACCAGCGAACCTTCAAGGTTCACCCTCTGTAACATCAGGAGGATCAGACCCTACTTGGCAGAGCATGCAACACAGCTCCTGGTACAGGCTATTCTAATATTGCACCGTGACAACTAGAGGCGGGAATCTTTAGGCAGCTCAGGATTTGATTTGATTATGATTCATAGGGCTACGATTCGATTTGTAATCGATTATTGATGCATTTTGCTGCACTTGTGTTTTTTTTTTTTTTTTTTACATTTCTGTTGTTCTCACTGTGACAAACATGATAAAAACATTACAATTGTATTTAGAAAAAAAGAGATAAATTAAATGTCCACTATCCTCTAATGGAAGATGTGTGTAAACTGGAAATTTAATTGCACTGAACCACAGGTAGCAGCATCCTTTCCTTGTAACATTTCTGAAATTACAGACATAAAAATGTCCTTTTTCACAGATGAACAACCGTTCATCTAAATCTTGCTGTTATGCACTGTGTGTCAGAGTTCCGCCTTTTTGTTCCTGCTGTTCCACAGTATTATGTATTTAAATTACTAACGATTATCAATTATTAGACATTTATAAATCGATTCAGAATCTTCCACCTCCACATCACGATGCATCGAAGAATCAATTATTATAGAATCAATTTATTCCTCTATTGACAACTGCAACTCATTACTAGCAGGCTACCATGCATGCACATTTTAACCTCTGCATATGATCCAGAATGCAGCAGCACATTTGGTCTTTAACCAACCCAAGACAGCTCATGTCACTCCTTTGTTCATCTCTCTACACTGGCTTCCAGTTGCATCAAATTCAAAACTCGAATCACTGCTTAAAAGGAGTAACTAAAACCGCTCCTGTTTGCCTGGAATCCCTCATCCAGGTTTGCACTCCCTCTCACCGGCTACCCTCAGCCAGCGAAAGGTGACTGGTACTTCCAGCACATCAAGCCCCTAAGTAAAGCTCTATGGTAGCATTGGTACAGCCGTGAGTGATGTGATGCGATGTTTCCCACCATCATCTCATTCCTATTGTCCTCTCTGTTGCTCAAGTTGAGATGGGCAAGGAACAAGGGAAGAGGGAGATGACAAGATACCAGGAGTGTCTGACAGGAATATTTCCTTTCTTTTTCTCTTAGCTTGTTGGCTTGCTTTACAAAGTAGAGATAGGGGTGCATTAATAATTTACATATCAGTGAAATATTATGCTTTGACTTGTGTCACCGAGGAGGCAAAACTACTCATCTCACTGCTGTCAAAAGCTCATCAATGCAAAGCTCTGAATTTCCATTTGTGCCAGTCAAAATAAAAGCACTAGATGTTATACTTTTTACAAGAGGAGCATAAAATTCATACGAAACAAATTTAGATTATAAATGGATGTCTGATGCTCAGATGCTGTCAGGATACAGTGTTACACATGCAATAGTAAATCTATCTCCAAACATACCATATGAATCTTTGGAGATGATGTGAACCTGCTCTGTTCTATTGCTCCATTTAATGCCACAATCCACAACCTGCATGCTCAGCTGCTCTTTGGGTTCCTGCCCACATTAAAGGGTATCACATCCTGAACATCATGTTCAATACTTGATGTAGGATCTGAAATAGGTGTGGCCCATATGTTAAAAAAAATTTCCCTGAACATGCCTTGTTTCACCAGGAAATCTGGGAAGTGCAAGTTTGAGGTGAGTAAAAATTGATGCTTCTTGTTTTAGTCATCTTGCATCCCAAAATCATTGTTTTCTTCTACCTGACAATCCACAGAGTAAGTGCTCATTGGTCTGCTGAGTTTCTCTCAACCACATGATATTAAATTGTAAATTTTAACTCACACCAAAGGAAAATCTGGCAAGTTAATCCTCAGAACCATCCAAAATTTTCAAACTTAGTTAAAAAAAAAAAAAAAATGAATCAGGCTAAAAATTGACTAAATTGTCTTGTCATGTGCACCTTGCTTGCGTGGTAAAGATGTAAAAAATCTGAAAATTTTTGCAGCTTGCAGATATTTTATTAAGCACTTTAACAGTAGCTGTTTTTATATGACTAGAGTCGGGTCCTGTGCATATTTAAGAGTGGCACTCTGTTTGGGCCTTGGCATTTCTCCACATATAACAGTAACAGAGCCGCCTGCATGAACCTGGATAATCCCCCCGGAGGAGGGAAAGTGAGAGTCTTTCGAGCATTCAGAATTACTGCCAGTTCAATGACTGTTCAAGTAGTTTGTAAGCTTGTTTGAGAAAAATCAACCCGTCTTGTCCATCAGTAAAGAAGTCTCAGTTCTGTCCTTCACTTTTTCAAACCTGGTCAGATGGGGATTTTCCACCATCAGGCCCACACGGAAAAGCTGGACATCTCCCTCTCTGCCAGAGTGTTTTTAATCGATGTGCATAATGACGTTTGCCAGCAAAAAGTGAAGCCAGACCTCCAAGTTGTGTTTGTTTAGAGAAGCCACTGTGGATCCAGACCTCCGCAGGTCTGGTTATAGCCCTCGCCAAACATTTTTGAGATGCAACTTCTTATGCAGTCCAACCTTTGGGGAGCGTGCTGATGCAAGCAAACACTCAGTTGGTTTTCATACCAGATGCAGTGTAGTTCAGTGGAGGCCACATAAGTACAAGGGTCAGAAATGTGTGCTGACTGGCACTTTATGATGCATCTTACTATGAAGCTCTTATAGCATGAAAAAGCTGCAGAAGACGTAGTGTGTTAAATGTAAATAAATTCTGAAGAAATATGAGCATTAACATATAGAGACACTTCATTCAGTCATTATTGTAATACCAAAATGTCTCATGTTTTTCTCCTGATTAAACATGAAAATCCTAATGCAGACAGATTTTAAGGCCATTCAGCCTTGTAGAGAGAAACAGTTGCCATGTTAGAACAAAGGTTGCAATAATTACATGATTTCTTGCATCATAAACCACCATAGAAATTTAAAAGTGTTTCTGAACACCCACAGATCCCCTTTAGAAACTTTATAGATACCCACATGGTCTCTGTTTTGATCTCTTTCATTTACCTCATAAAGAGCCTGTCAGTGTTAATATGACAGTTGCCCTATAAAGGTCAGAGCTGATGAGTTCATGGGTGGTCCTTTACTTCTAAAGAAGCCTTTAAATATGAACACTGCTGACTTCCAGTGGTGACATATCATTGACCCCATTAAACCATGGCACACTGTATGACTTTAAAGGTTAGCATGCCATTTATTAATGTTGTTGGCATAAATTGAAGGAATGTATTCAACAAAACTTTGGTTAATGCTTATTGGCTTTCTTTCTGAAAAGTTGCTTGAGCTGTTGTAACACGCAGTGCTAAAATTTGTACAAAATTTTAGGACAACCTGCCTCCCAGTCCTCCTGAGAGTGGGACATTTTCTCTGTTGGATGAGGCCAGAGGTTGTTTGTTTGGGCAAGACGTGAAGTAAGAAGGAGATGTTGGTCAGGCAACAAGTTTAAAACTATGATGACGATGTTCACGTTTATATCAATTCTAGATGGCATAGGATGTGTTTAAAGTATCAAGTAAAACAGAGGAGAACATAGTGGTGAAGAGAAAACAAACACGGCCCAGTTACGGTGCACTCCTACTTTGCCCAACTGACAGTACTTCACAATATAACGCGAGCATGGCTTTGTTTACAAGAAGTGCAGTTTCTCATCTGACAATCTAATTCCACCTCACATTCTCTATCAGTGGGTGAACCATCCAATGCTTGGTTAATTGTACTTCACAGTAATTGGAAGAGACGACATCGAACAGTTCCTCGAAACAAGCCAGTTATCCTTGTTGTCACTCCTCCTCCTTAAAACCCAAAAAGTTAAAAGGATCAGCACAAAAGAGAATAACACAGAGAACGAGAGGGCACATTAACTCACAATGTGGCTTGTATAGCCATTAATGCTCCTGGATTTGTGTGTCGTGCAAATCAGTGCATTGATTTGCATCAAGACACATGATGCCCACATTTCTTTACCTCTGCTTGTTCAGTTGCATGAACAATTGTAAAGCCCACCTCTTCCAACCAAGTCAGTGCCAAAGAAGTGTGCCATGCTTGTTAGACTGGACTTTTGGGGTCAGAACTGGCTTTCCATGACACTGGTCTTTGTGTGACTCGGCAAGGCAGCCCAGCGTGCCAGGGGATTTGCTTTTCCACCACAACCAGGCTACCCATTGTAGGGTATGTCTATAGCGGATGCTGTTACATAACTGCACTTTAGTAAGTAGGCCTATTGTTTTATTCCACCGGAAGAAGAAGAACCCATTGTTTCTTCCTCAAAGTTTCTTCTTCTGGTGGAAGCCAGGTGTTTCAAAGTTTGCGAGGCATCCCTGAATGATGATGAACATCTGTGGCATCATCACTGCATGCTTGGAGGCGGGGCAGGCACACTTGGGCCCAAAGTCGTAGTGGAAAAGCCCCACGTCATGCTTAGACACAGAACACCTTACTCAGAACTCTGTGAAATTTGACCAGGTTGTTGGCAGGTAAAACTGCAGATAAAGTCAGGTTAAAAACATATTCTGTTTGGATTTACAGCTCAGTTTGAAAATGTCCCTTCAAAGTTTCAGGGTGGGCTGCATGTGTAAATGTAAAAGGCTTGAATTTTTTGAAAGGTTTCTACAAATTTTCTTTCTGTTTTTTTCCCATGTATGAAAACAGCTGAAGAGAATCAATGCAACTCTTTTGGAGCAGAGTGTCCATAAGTCATAAGTCAATTGCTAAGTTAGCATGGAATCAAAGTGTCATCATGACAATTAAGCTTCTTGCTGGAGTTTTTTTGAGGACTACTCTTTGCTTGGAGCATCATTGATTTCCATTATGCAGGTCAACTACATGAAGAACTCTGAGTAAAGCTACATAAGCTTCTTACCCATAAAGTTAAACTATTACTTTACTTTTCTGTCTGCATGTTGCCCATCTATCTCCACTCCAGGAGTCATTTGTTAGCCCTATGTTACACTTCAGTTGTGCATATGAGTATAATATATTCTAATACTTCAGGTTGTCTGCTTTTTCTGATCTGTCGACACCAACCCAAGTTGAAAGGCATCATTTACTCCTCTCTCCTTCTCTTTCCATCCTCCCACTCTTCCTTCCTGCCTCCCTCTGTTTCAGGGTTGAATAAATGTTCTGCAGAGGTGTTCTGCATAATGTGTGAGTGAGTTAAAGTGTCAAGTGTTGACCTGTGTGTTAGTGTGTGCTTGTGCAAGTCTGTCTTATGTAAAATCTGCACTGAACCCCCTGCAGTAATGCAATGTGAAATAATAGACAGCACTGTCGCAGATCAGGTCGCATATTCTGACTCTATAAGCCGCAGTCGGCCCTCTGAGGGCGGGTTTCTGCTGTCTGATGCCGGAAGGATTTACGGCACAGCTGGAATGAAAATGCTGCACACGGGTTGAGAATTTAAGAAGACGGATCTGCTCGGCTGAAAGGAGAGATTGATTCCTGTTGGGTAGTTATTTGTTACTGAATTCAAGGTTGTAGTAAAGAATGATGGGTGGGCTCCATCTTTGACATCTTCTCCATCCATCCATCATTTTGCCTCACTATGTTTCTGACATCCTATTTATCTGTCTACCTCCCAAAGTCTTTTATTAGCTTCACATAGAAATGGCTCTAGGATTGACAAAGACATCTATTCATATGAGGACTGATGACACAACCTACCAGTTGATATAAAGCTCACTGGCTTGGACCAACATTTTGGGGCCCTACATCAACAAATGCAGCAAGTTTCAGATCGATTTCCATCCTCTTAACTTGGAGGTTTACCAAAGACCTTCTAAGACCACTATTGTGCCAGATACAATACATTTGTGACCCTCTTTAAACGTCTTTACAACCCCCTTTTAGTTCGCAACTTACTAGATAAGAACCAAGGCTTTAGAGAGAGTGCTCTCACTGAGGTCACAAATTCTGGAGCAGTTTGCTGGTGGTGTGACCTTAGGGATCTTACCCCTGTTACAAAGATTACTCTGTCAGAAAAGGCTTAAATCTCAGCTAAGCTTGGTTCAAACTGGGATGGCAATTGGAAAATTCACTAGACAGTTTCCAGCAGCTTGCAATACATGACTGAAGAGCTGTGTCCCAATTCAGGAGGAAACATCCATCACAGAACCCAGCCTTTATAGCCCCCTCCCCAGCCATAACAGCTTCCACTCTTCTTGGAAGGCTCTCCACAAGATTTTGCAGACCACCTAACTAAACCTATTTTTTAAAGATAATTTGAAAGTTTCAAGTCCTGTTCTGTTTTGATGCGCCAGCTGAGTTAAATCACCAGCTTGTTTGCACTGAATCTTGGGATATGTTGAGCAAAGAAGGATGCACAAGAAGGATTCTTCAGTGGAGGAAAGAAGGATGCATTTTCAAGAATGAGCTTTCAAAATGCAACAGTCTTCCAATATGTCCTCAAAAGGTTGCAGCCCCTGATATAGGACACAGCTGAGCTTGGGATTAAGTGCATTTCTTACTCTAAATTTGGGCAAATAGGACCTTTTTCCTTCACTCTAACTCCACATCTAACCAACAAAAGCGAAATAGTCTCTTTTTTGTGTCATTTTTTTGATTCCTTTGTTGCAATCTGATGGAATCTGATCAATATTAGGGATGGAAGTCATCAAGTGTGCCACTTTGTTGAGTTATTTTGACTATAGCGAATAAAGTATACATAATTGTTTCCTGTGTTCAGGTCACGTAAGGATGCAGTGGTCCAGTGGACAGCAAACCAAGTCATCTTTTGTGTTTGAAATAAACACAATACTTGTGCCTAATAAAGGATAAGCACTCATTATAGATACCATAAATCTCAGTTCTGCCCCTATTTGCTACTAAAAAGTTACATACTCTACCACATGGACCTTTGCTGCTACAGCATTGCCACCATCAAAAGACCCAGGCTATGTAGATGCAAGCTCCATGCAATGATGACACAAATGCTACCTACCTTACCACATGGCTCCCCCAATGGGCAGCAAGAGGCAGGACATCACTGGGACTGTCAAAGAGAAACTGCCTTCATAGGTTTTGTGGTCTAGTTAGTCCTCAGACACCTTAGGAGGGCCAGAAAGTGAGCTCTGGTGCCCCAAAGCCACCCCATTCAGTGCTAGTTCTCATTGCCCACCATTAAAACTGCAAGAGACAAGCAAAGTCTCAGCTTCATGTTTAAGTCGTATGTTTCCTTGTGCCTTATTGCATATCTGCTGTTTCAGTTTCATTATCTTATCACAGCCCTGTGGTTACAGGCTACCAGATCTCTGATGTTCCCCAGACTCCTCAGCCGCGGCGGCAGGTGTTTGCTTTAAAGACTGCTATAAAAGTGCTTTTTATCACTTTGTTTCTCCCGTACTCTTCTTGTAACCCTGAGGGACTTTACCTCTGCATCTGTTGTGGCTCAAACTGTTTAAAGACTACAACTGGGTTGACAGGGGCAGAAGAAGAAGACGGGACAGAGACTGGATGTAACAGGAAATAAAGACAGCAGGGCAAACAGATAGACCCAGCAGATGGGATGGAAATGTGCTCCTGTATGCCAGGAAACCTTAAGTGTATAGAGAGGAGATATTTATGAAGGTTGTTCTCCTCTCTTCCCCCTTTTTCATCACCCTCTCTCTCTTCTTTCTTGATCACAAACAGCTGCTCAGTGATAGCAGCTGCCTACTAAAGCCTATTTTGGGACTTGGCTCTAATAATAGATCGTAGTAGAGGGATGTCAAAAGTCTGTTCAGATGGGACAAGCTTAGTCCAGTGTTGGCTTTCAAACAGACATGTTTTTCTTTATTGTGCATGAAAAGTGCTGAATTAAAAGTATAAATGAAACAGGACTACAAAAAAAGACAATTTCTATTGTTAAGTGGAAATGTATCTGAGATAATGACCTCACCCCCATTATCTCTTTTCTGGCCTGTCTACTAATGCAGCCAGCACCCTGTCAACACAAGGAGGAATAACATACCTCTCTTTTGAAGACATGCTTACTCCTACAGGGTCTCAGTGGTTCTTTTTGCTCTGTGGAAGGAGGAGGTAGACTAAATACCCAACGTTGTTATTTACTCTCACTCAGGGCTTGGCTAATTACCTGACAATGACAGGGCACTGAAGCACCTATGATAGACAAACTCTGTATGAGGCAGGTGCTGGTTTAGTGAAATGATAAAGATGGAAGCAGAGAAGAGTGGTGGCTTGTATCAATCATAGAGAATATGAGAGATAAAATGGCACACAGATGATTGAGCGGAGTCTGCTGTGTTATTTTGTATTCTCTATCATTAAGTACGATGCCTTCTTATCTGGTCTAGGCATTTCTTATGTTTACTGAATGAAACTCTGTGGTCCTACTCTCGCATATAAAGAGCTATGAGAAAACTCCCAAAACAAAGAAACCCTGATTATCCCATGCATTAAGATCATTTTGAGCATTCAGACACCAAGTGGTAATCCTTGATGCTACATTTGTATGCACCTTCATTTATGCTGAAGACGATTTGATATCTGATAGCTCAGACTGCATATAGACACAGTCAGTTAGACACAACAAGAACTGGCACAAATTAAAGACTGCCCTGTCAGCTCATGTTGTCTGTGGTAGTGCACCAGTAAACAAAAGGCATGACTTTGTTTATGGCTATCCAGCCTGCTCGGAGTGATGGAAATTCCAGCTCTTTTTTGAAATTTGGATCATTTGACTCAACTGAGTAGTAAAGTCTTCCTTTGGCTCCCAAATGGCTCTTGTTTTTATCATGTCTGTTAAGCAACAACACAAATTGAAAATGGAAACCACCTCTCAAACAGGAGCTGGCTCCTTTCATTCACATGAAAGAGTGAGCTCTTAGAACTGGCTCGTTCACTGGCTTGTAACTTGCTGTCTTGAATAAAGTTACCATTTTAACCTAACCAGTCCCCCACAAAAATGACTGACTAGAAAGTGCCACCCCGTTGTCATGTTTATGCCAAAATTATGTAGAAAAGCTGTTAAAAATGCACCAGTGGCTTAGCTTGTGGCTGATTCACCCTCTTTCAGTTGTATTACCAGCAGCTTCACTGCACATGCAGGAATACCAACGGTCATGTGCATAAGTTTTAAGCATGTAGGGTGCTAAATATTAATCACAGTGTGCCACAACCCATGGCTGGAGAAGGAGGCAGGGTGGCAAGAGTCCCATTATAACACACATGAGTGTAGCTTGGCAGCCAAGGTCAAGCTCAACAGCATCTCCCTTTTTGTTTGGGCCTTTTCAACCATGGTAGTACACTCAGAGACCACCGGCAGTTTCTGGGCCCTAAGGACGAGCACAGCATGACCAGGGGCTTGTGGTAACTACCCGTCTGGAGGGTTCCTTAAGCCATGCTTACTATCCACATCCACGCCTTACTCCATCCTAAACATGTGGATTTTGTTATTTTTTTCCAACAGATTATTTTCCAATGCCTCTGGTAAGGACATCCAGAGCATGACTGGGGTTGTGTCATTCCTCCTTCCTGCCTGATGGTGTGGGCTACTCGCCACTACAGGCCTTACTTCTGCCTCATTTTTTGGCCCAAATATGCCTAAAAGGCCCTTCACTGGGCAGATGCTGAACTTGTTGAACTTTATGAGGAGTCTTAATTGTTAGAGTCGAGCTGAATTTCTTCCCCTTCTACATGTAGAGCTAAGATAACTTAAACTCTAATCTAAAGTGGGGAAGCATGATATCACAGCATTATATCACACACTACCTTCTATTAAGCTGCTCGTGTGACACAGATACCAGAAGACTTTGTGCGGTGGCATCATGAACTCTTCACCCGTGGTGGTAGTTAAGCTTGAATGTAGTTTTTTGATGGTAGGTCCCTCCCAGTCTGAATCATGTGAATATATCTATTTGGCGGTTAGCTCAAACCTACAGAGCATGCCTAATAGTGTGGTTTGAAAGAGTTCCTACCTCAAAGAAAGCTTTCTGAACATGTAACCAGAACTAGACCTCTCACTCTTAAAAAACACTCTGAAGTGTCTGTTTAGGTCCACGGTCTCACCAAATGTTCTGATCCACTTTGCAATGCTTAAACAGAGCTTCAAGAAAGTGTCCATCCTGGTTTTATGCCATACCAGTCAGGAACACTCTTGCCATAGATGCGACCATTATCCCAAAATTGATACAGTTTTGTCCAGTGATGAAGGCTCATCCCCATGCATGGCAGCACCTGTGTCTGATTGGACTTGAGGCAGTTTTTGGCACTTGTTATTGTTGTTCCCTCCTGTCTAGATCCTTGTTTGTGTTGTACTTACTCTCATGGGGCTTTTCCACTATGGCTTTTGGCCGCGGCAAGCCAAACCAAGCCGTGCTGATTAGTATTTCCATCAACAGTTTGGCCATGCCGAGCCATGCCGAGCCACGCCAAGCCCCTCCAAGCGCGCTGCGCTGACGTGGAAGCACTTCTCGGAGTCCAATTTGCTTGGCTACTGATAACCCCTCCATGATCAATTTTCACCCCATGGGGAGACGGGGAGAAACGTTTATCCCTGCCTCTGCTCCAGCTGTCCATAACTCTGTTACAGCGGTGTCAG
Organism: Cheilinus undulatus; assembly: GCF_018320785.1. Taxonomy (NCBI): domain Eukaryota; kingdom Metazoa; phylum Chordata; class Actinopteri; order Labriformes; family Labridae; genus Cheilinus; species Cheilinus undulatus. Next base: position 30,920,186 of record NC_054878.1, read on the forward strand.
CGTTCACTGTATGACTTAAATATTTATGACACAAGACCAAAACACACATGATTTGAGATTTTTGTGCGTAGTATGGTCCAATACACGCACGGCTTCTCTCTCTGATGGGTGAGATCAGGAAGGACCAGGCGCAGATTCAGGAATACACCTTTTCTGCACCTACTAATAACAAAAGTTCGAGCCTTTCCCCCTCTTATATACAAATAAATTCTAGACTTTTAAAAAATAAAATGCAGGAGATGTTCGTAACATTTCATCCATGATGGAGTCCATCCTAATTTATGAACTGGCGCTATCCAAAATTATGATTTTGTTCATTTTCTGCTCTTTAGAGACCCACAAATAATAATGAGACTGTTCTTTAACTTAAACACAGGAAAACTCTCTCCTTTGATGATTAGTGTGAGCTATTGTTTGTTTACTGATCGCGGACAAAAGAGAGAAGAAAAGGGAGAAAGAGCAACTTGCAGAGCTGTCGTAGTTTAATTTTTGGCTTTAAAATGATGTGAAGTCATTCAGACCAGAAAGTGTAGAGAGATCGAGGAGGGCTCGAAACACTGTGTCATCAGCTCTAGATGTGCCCTCAAACAGTTAGCTCGATTGTGGTAGAAAAGCAAGCCCCCTGCTGCGCTGGGCTGCCGTGCCTAGTCAAACTGTGCCGAGTCAAGCCGTGCCGTGCCATGTAATGGAAAAGTCCCATCAGATGTCACACATTGATTAGCAGCCAAGGTCAAGCTTGACAGCATCTCTTTGTTTGGGCCTTTTCACCCCTGGTAATACGCCCCAAGACCACTGGTGGTTTTCAGCCCCTTGGGACATCTACAGCCCGACCAGGGGCTCACTGCAACCCTACTAACCGCTGGAACAGTACCCTAAGCTCTGCTACTCGCCACATCCACCCCTTACTGTGGCCTAAAAGTGTGGACTTTGTTATTTTTTTTAAACAGATTATTTTCCCATGCCTCTGGTAATATGCAAGGACATCCAGAGCACAACCGGGGTTGTATCACTACTCCTTCCTGCCCAATGGTGCCCTCAGGTAGCACATCTCCTCCTTACTTCTGCCTCAGTTTTTGGCTAGAACATGCCTAAAAGTTCTTCAAAGTACTGTATGACAGACCAGTCGCTCACTGATGGCATGATGTGTTTCTATGCTTTCATAATTGAATGTTTAAAGCCCCTTTCACACACACCCCTCACTCTGAAAATGTCCCAATATTTTCTGTGAGAGCTGCATATGTGAAATCAAATGACTGAACTATATCAGGCAGTCATAAAAAGTCATTTGCATTTATATTTGCCCTGAAAATATCTGGAAAATTTCAGGACAGCATTTTACATCGACTTCACAGAGGTCTGAGTGAACCTTGCTCTACGTTTTTGTCTCTGAATGAATGAATCTAATCAAGCATCTTTTGACATTGATGTCAGCTCCTGAATCTGCAACACAATGTAAAAGATAAGAGAGCATTGTGAGTGCACTGTGACATACTAGGATGATTAAGAAGAAGTAGGCTACATTTAGCCAATCCTAGTTTATCCTCCACTGAATTCACTTCATTCCTCTGGCCTCAGAGGACTTCATTGTGGCCAAGTGTTGATTTTATTAACTGCCATATATGAGCAGTTGTTGCCGTCTGCTAAAAATAGCCCCATTGTTTGGCTCAGCCCGGCCTTGTGTCAGAGCATGCTTGTTGAATCCTGCTGCTTTTATTTCTGTCATGATTGCATCTCTACACTATCTGTCCTCCCTCCGCTTTACATCAGTGACAACAAATGACAATATCTGTTTTCACAAGTCATTTGACAACCTCAGCAGCTCTCTGAACCAATCAAAACTCAGCGTCCCATTACCTCATAACTCTGATATGGAGGAGTGAGTTTAGGCGGGCAGCATGGTTTGATGATTCAGCGTTGGTCACATCCTTGTTGACCCAGTGGAACATCAGATAATGATGAGGCTGTGCTGACTCTGACAGTGGACCCGCCTCTCCCACATCCAGCCAATAAAGATGTTAAAAACAAACATCAGAGCTCTGTGAAGGCAGCATTTAGTTAAGCAGGTTCAGAGGTCAGCATAGCCAATGAAAATTTATAATACAGTAAGGACTTATTCAGTTAAAAGGGCATGAATCTTACTGCATATTAAACCCAGATGAGCCTCATATTTTCAGTGATTCTTTTCATGTATGTATTGATTTTTATTAATCGAGTCTTCCACAAGTTCTAAAGATAAGGACAAACCTTCTTGTGTAAAAAAGATGCTGTGCTTACTAGTTGAAGACACAGCCCAGTCAAAATGTTAACTATTTTTATTGTAATTTGAATCCTCTTGAATACATAGATATTGAAATAATGGGTCTGTCTTTCAGGGCTGGCTTGGCCCCTTATCTCCATTGAAGGCCAGTCTTAATGCTTCAGCATACCAGGACATTTTGGACAATGCTATGCTTCCAAATTTGTGGCAACAGTTTGGGGAAGGCCCTTTTCTATTCCAACATGACTGTACCCCAGTGTACAAAGTAAGGACTGTAAAGACATGGTTCGATGGGTTGTGTGGAAGAATTTGACCGTCCCGCACAGACCTCAACCCCACTAGGCACCTTTGAGTCCCATCTCGGATCAAATAGATGCTGTTCTCAAACTGAAGTTTGCCGATCTTTTCTGTACTGAAAACGACATTATTTTGACTCCAGCACGTGTGGGGTCTGAGTTGTAGCTCCACCACTGGTTGTTGTGACCCCACGCTGTCAACGGAGCGCCTATTCCCGTCTCTGCATCTCTGTTAATGACACCAACTGTGTGTGCGCACATGTGTTGAGTGTAAATAGCCAAACCAGCTGGGATTTTGAAGTAATAGCTGATGTCTGTGGTGGAGCGAGAGTGATTGCGTTTAGGCCTCACGCTGTGGCATCAGTGTGTGTCGTCAGCAGAGGGATGTGTGTTATCCATTAAAGTAAATGGGGGAAAAATCCTACAGCTGAATGTAGGGCAGGGGTCTCAGCGAGGCAGGATGGGGGTTGAGCTCGCTCTTTCTCCATCCTGGAATTTACTCCCAGCCCTCAAAAACCTCTGGATGTTTTCAGACTTTGTCACCATGCAGCTATGTCTCGAGAACGTCACAGCGAAGTTCAAATCTGTGTTGAATTAAAGAATACTGCATGAATGCAGCCCTCTTTGGCACACAGAAGCTCCTGCCAACCACCGGCTCTTTTTCATCCGACAAGCCATGCTGACTGAATAACTTGAGCCTGATGATTTGATTAAGCAATCAGCCCAAGTTTTCCACCATCTCCAGGATTGGAAGTGTGGTTCTCATAACTTTTTTTTGATCTGCATGTGCGTCTCATTCATATAGTTACAAACATCCATTGTTTTGAACTTTTCAGCATGGACAGACTTCCGTCAGTAGCTGTAGATTAGATTAAGTGCCTTTGTAAGACACATGGCAGTTAAGAGACAGTTTAATCATTTTATAATTTCAACTTTTGAATTATTAAATGTTCCTTTAAATCTGTTACACAAGCAAGTACACTTGGTCAGATTTTGTTATGCTCTTTGTGCTTTTGAAACCCCAAAGAATACCACTTCTAGTATTTTGTCATCATCCCATCCATTTAGGCTGAAAGTGCTCTACACACGGGGAAATTAGAGGGCATTAATTGTAAGAAACAATAATCTGGATTTGCGAAGGTTATTAAACCAGCAGGTGCATACTGGATGCCCAGGACCTGTTGGGCTGGTCCAGACTTCAGGAGAGATGGCGCATTGGCCTGGCACATACCGGAACAATGGCCATCCATCAGGAGGCCAGAGCAGTACAGGATACTGCTGTGCCAATCATTTCACCTGGAAAAACAGTCTTGAGGTACTTTCAAGTCCTGAAAGTACTGACAGCATAAAGTTTAAAGCTCACAGAGACAGGGGGCAGTCCTGGATTCAGAGTCTCCATCTAAAGTCTGAAGGAGCAGAGTCAGAAGGGTGCTTTCACATTAGGGGCCCGGTCCCGAATCCGAGTGCACTTCAAGCGTGATTCAAGTGGACTCTGGCTCGGTTCGGATGAGATGTGAATGCAACCGCGCCCGGATATGGGACACCTTTTCACTGCAACAAACACCAAGTGTCTCCTGGGCTTTAACTGAAGAGACGAAGGGGGGCTGAGTCAAGCAGGGCAGGGAAGTAGCCAGTCAGGGTTCACAGTGAGTCCCCTTGAATGCATGGCACTCAAGGCAACGGCCTGTCGTCGAGACCACATTACTGTAAAGAACCAGTAAGAAGACATAATGTGTCCTTAACGGAATATGCTTTAAAGCTGTTCTGTGTTTTTCGAAATCTGCATTGTGGAAGTTATAGTAGCTTTTATAGTTGAAACCTTTTAAAGCAGTAGAGAAGGTTTTGGTTGCACTCTGACATAAAAATGGAACAGAATCAGGAAAAGCCCTAAGCTCAGACCACCAGCCCCCTAATAGAGTTCACATTACCAAACCTCAAACCAGGTCCATTGTGTATACACAGACATGAGTTATTGAGTTAATCATGACCTGTGGCACACACAAATGCTAGAGCAAGTATGTAGACACTTCAGCAACCAGTAATTTTTCTCAGAGGTAGGGGTTGTGTATCATTGGAAGAAGATAAACATGACAAAAATTCCCTTCACACTTACTTTTTGTACTTCGGCTTCCACACAAAACACGTTTGTCTATCTCTCAGTTTGTCAAAGGTGCACAAACTTTCAGACACCCGCTGGTTCTCAATCATTTGCTGTCAGCTGGTTGCTGTTAGAGTGTAACGCTGGGGGTCGCAGGGAGGAAAAAAAGCAGAAGGGAGGGAGAGGAGGAATGCAATCTCAACACCTTCAGCTCCTGCCCTATTCACCTTGCATGTTATTCTGCAGGAATGCCATTAGCTAAGTGAAAAATGTGTATGTGCGCGTGTGGGTGGATGGATGTTGTTGTGAATGCAAGCAGGCAGATGTCTATCTGCATGTCTGTGTGACGTCTGAGTAAGAGCTAAAAAGGAATAAAATGCTTCTTCTGCAGTCTAAGAGAGTCCATAAATGTTGAGTTTTGAGTGCTGCCTTTTGTGTATGTATCAAGTGGGTCTCAGACAGGGCTTTAATGTTGTAGATTAAGAAGGCTCTTGCTGTGCGCTGATTGAAACCAGACGCTTTGCTCAGATTTGTTACACACATGCAGAGACACCAGCAGTGTTTCAGTGAGCCTTTAAAATCTTCTTTTTCATAAATGCTAAAAATGTGCTTTTAGCTGAAAATTACCACCTGAAGCAGGATGCACACTACAACATACAAAAGTCAGTTCAGGCCTGATTCCCACCTTTGGCGAAACACAACAAAGTCATGTTTTTTGATGGTTTTTGTTCATCAGATCTGCTTTGAGGCACACTTACTGAAGACCATAAATATCAAACATCTTCAATATTTGCAAGGACGATTTGCTTTTGAGGAGGGGGTAACCCAGAGGACAGCCAGCCCGTGCTCTGTGGGCTGTCATGTGACATGAAATAATAGCCAATTGGGGAGTGATTTGACTCATGAAGAAGGCAAAACAATGCAGCTCCATCCTGTGTTAAAAAAATGAAGCTGATATGAAAGTGCTCACTGCAGAAGCCTTGAGAGGGGTCTAGCTGTAGACCAATAGTCTCTGACTGCCACTCTCACAGACCGTTCATCTGAGACGCTGCATATCTCAGGAAAGAAGTTGCATAATTCACCAAAAGAATATATATGCAGTTTAAGATAAAAAAGATCAACTTTGTTCATAAACAAAGTTTGTCAGTTGCATTCATTAATTAACCACAGTGAGCATTAATAAATAAAATAAAGATAAAAGGTCAGGGGTCTAATCTTGGATTAAATTATGTATAGAGCTGTTTGAGAAGTAGTTAAACGAATGGTGGCTCACTGTGTTAGATTAAGTTAAAGCTAACATAGCTATGCTATATATATAACTGACGTTACTACATAAGAGAAGTAGCTAAGTTAGCTTTAGAAACATGAGCTTCAGCAAATGTTGCTACAGCGAGGAACATAGATAATGTATCAACATAGATTGCATAACTGCCTTTTCAGCTTAGATTTAGCTATGTTTGCTACATAGCAGCTAAGTAGATATGTAGCTTACTTAGCTGCTTTGTGGGCCTAGCTATAGCTATGTAAGGGATGCAGCTACTTTAATTACAATAACTGTGTAGCTACTTTAGCTACAATAACTACGTAGCTTCTTTAGCTACGTTGCTCTGTTATTTACTTAGCTTATGCAGCTCACAGAGCTGGTCAGCTTTCTTATTTGTTACCTTTACCCTTACCCTGACCTTAAACAGAAGTTTAATCCAATTTCATTTTGAAATTTTTCATGTGTATTTCTGTTCTGATATAAGCAGCTCCTCAGTTGAATGGTCTGTGAGAGTGGTTGCAGAGATGAACGGTCTGCAGCCAGACTGTATTGGGAGCAGAAGTCTCGTACCACACCTGTTCCACTAAGCTGTCTGTGAGTTAAGAAGCAATGGTGGACGTATTTACATCACTGTGGCTGCAGGAAGACGCTTTATTAGCTTACTGTGTTGAAGGGGACGATGAAGTGTGAGATCAAGTTGGGGAATTTGCCCCTACTTTGGAGGGCACATTTTAAGAGGGATACATCAAAGTCTGTTCAAGTCTCCTTCAAATGTCCTCTTCTTTCCCTGGTCAACAAAAGATCCATGTAGTTTAATTGTAATTGACCCGACTTATCCTAAGATTCACCAGCTGCAGATTCAAACTGGCTATGTAATGCAACTTTAAATGTAGCTATTTGTCAACTTAACCAAATAGCTACCAGTACAAAGGGCTGTCTCTATTACCATGTGATGACTGCTTATGTTTGAAAAAGAAGGGGTTAGCATTAAAAAATTAATGTCGTTGCAATTCACTAATTTTAATAATTGTTGACTGATTGTCGTTTATTATGAATTTAAGATTTAAAAAAACCTTCAAATGTGGACCAGGCTTAACACACTACATGTTCTGTAATCTTGCTGAAGCAATTAATGCTTTAGCTACATGCACCATTTTCCAGTTGAACATCTGACTTGAAACTGAGATTCAGATCTTAAATTAGATGCAGACATTTCCCGTATCCTGTTAAAGACTCAATTTAAAGTTCTTCATAGTTTCGTCATACAGTTTCATGATTACACAGTAAATATCCACTGAAACAGACTTGGGTCAAGTTGCACATAATACTTGACTTTGGCTTCACCCTGGATGGAGTATCATTTAGAAGAGGTTCGCCGCATTAAAACAGCTTAGAGTGCACCACAGGAAAGTCATACTGTAGATTAAACTGTCGTCTTACAGACAGATTTTGGAGAGCTAAAGCAGACCAAGCTTTAAAACAACTAAACAATCTCCAAATTATTTACCCCCCACGAGCCCCCTGTATAAACTTCTAAAGGTTAAAATCTGGTCAAATTGCTGGCCCAGCTCTGATCTCATCTCAGATTTAGTGTGGTTTAATATTTCATTATATCCGCTCTGGCTTACAGAGAGCTTTGTCCCAACTGCATTGGTCAGCACATGAACCAAACGCACACATAGACACACTGTGGCCCGCAGTGAAAACAAAGCAGGGCTCTGCCAGTGTAAACACAGGCATTGTTATGGGCACTCTTTCCCGCCTCGTATCTTCGCTCCCCGTGGCGGTCCAGAGCTTAGAGAGGTACAGAGCTGGAGACGGTCCAGTTTGGGAGAGTTATGTTTAGAACTATAAGGATTCATTTGCAATGCGTTTATATGACCACGCCATCATAACCCAGGCTGTACAGTGTGATTTATGTGCTCGGGTTTCTCTCCCTTGCACTCCTTTTTCTCTCTTTTACTGGTTCACGTTTTACTGCTTGGCTCTTGAACTGCGGTTTGTGGCCGTTTGCTTCGAGAAGTTGCTGCTTTTTGGTGATTATTTTTAGAAAAGCAGCAGCAGCTAGTTTACTGTACAGTACCCTCATGTCAAAAATGAAGGACAGAAGAAAAACAAGACAGGAGAAATGGACAATGACAGCTGCATATGTATGGAAGCCATAAGCAGACATTTATTATCCATTTTTCCCCTCAAGATCAAAACTTACCTTTTATCTCCAGACCTGCAAAAGCAAAAACAAAGATACAAACAGGCTTAGTTAGTGTGGGCATTGCTGGCATTGCATGTCATGGTGCAGCAAATACAGTGGAGATCAGATTGGATAAGATATACTTGAATATCCCCATAGGGAACTTTGTTTTGGACTCTGTCCTGCAGTTACAAAATCAATATGATACATGAATACAGATCATTAACAACATACACTATTTGGACAAAAGTATACAGATCTTCATAGTCCCGAGAAAAAGAGATCAAAATGTCAAAATGGTTAAACTAGCTTGTTTATTTAGAGATAATGAGAAGAAGAACCTACCTTTCTGTTGCTGATAAGAAACAAGCATCATATCAAAGTAAAAAAGCACATGTTGGGTAGTTAAAATCTTAAAAAATACGCTGAAATCCCTTAAAATCACTTGAAAACTGAGTCAAAAGCATGAGGTAGCCCTGGTTGCAACAGAGCAGCACCACCAGAAGTACTCTCGTCTCACTTGTGTGTCTTGTTCAGAGTTTTTCTCTACCATCAGCCGCACTGTCTGTTGCAGAAATGCCCCAAGTAATGCATAACTCCATCTACCAGCTCCCAACAGTGTGGCCCCACTAGACATTTCCAAGACAAGCAGAGAGATTTGCTACAAAAGCTCTACCAACCTCCGCTGCATACACTGTTTTGATTTGAGGACTCTGATTAGTAAAAATTACTTAAAATTGTGTTTAATTGAAGTCTTTTGGCCTTTTCAAAGAGCATTCATACTTTATGGCCTATATAGCATTAGATTTTTTGAAGAATAGATATTGTGATGTTTATAAAGCATGTTGCACTGTTTATTCATGCACATGCCCCAGTCAGCACATGCATGTGCTCTATGTATGTGCACGTATCAATAAGTAAGCATGTGTGGGTGCATCTTAATTATAAGCTCCTTAATTTTAATAAATGTGTGTTAAAAGAGTGTGCATGTGTATCACATCACAGCATCTCTCAGCTGTGACCCTGGGCCACATGTGCAGCCAATTAGAGCCAATCAGAAGGCTGTAATCAGGGCGTGGTGTGGGGACGGTGGCAGTGGGGGAGTTTTAAGATCTGTGATTAGTGTGTCAGTCTAATGAGGAAGGACGTGGGGAGAAAGGCAGAGAAATTCTTAATTTCTCAGCCTTTCCCGCCTCCACATGTCGGGAGCTGTGTTTATTTACTTTGTGCCAACCAGACCTCCGGAAAAAGGGGGTTTCACATTCTTGGTTTTTTTATCCTATTTAAAAGACAGATTGGTGCGGTTTGCCACATGAGGTGTTGCTGTTACACAGATGTGAGGTAATATGTTTCTACAGCTGGCTGCTTACCTGACACCATATGAACACAATACATGCAGTCCAGATCAGAAATCATTTGCTACCTCTAATAGACTGGCATCAAACTCAAAGTCTGAAACCAGTTTCAGAGGAGTTGGTTGAAGTCTGAGAGTCTCAGTAAGCTCTGCAGTAAGATAGCCCCACAAACATCTGCCACAGCCAAGCAACATCTGCTGAGCATGGCTCTTTCTCTTTGGTTGATTGAAAGTAGACAAAAATATTTGAATTTGAAAGTACAAGTATTTGACTTTTCATAAACAGTTTTTGAGTTAAGTGCTCATGTTGCTATGTGTTATAGATGTGCTCTACAGAAACACTCGAACCTTAACAAGAGTTTTCAGGTAAACATGTGTTTGCATTTCTTTCGTGTGTTAAACTTTGCAACAGTGCCCTGACATGCTGGTTTTCTGTAGTTAGTCCAGTTCAAGTAGTCATTTACAGAATGTTCAATGCAAATGTTAACATTGATACATTGCATGGATGAACAAAACTTGGCTTAGCTACCCTATCGCTAATCATACTACAAAGTTCATCCACTGCTAATGTATTTTATCTTTTTTTTTCTTTTTTGGCACAACAGATTTAGAACTAGAGGTAACTACACTTAAGGACAAAGTATCTGGCTGCATGACCCTTAGACCAACAGGGACTGCAATGACATTATTTTCAAATCTCAAGTGTTTGCAAATAGAGACATGGCTCGGTGCTTGATGTTTGACACCTGTGGCAACAGGTCTGATTGAAACACTTAAATTCGATAATTAATAGGTGTGGTTAAATACTTTTGTCCATATTCTATTTCCATGTAGATGAAGTTGCAATTCTAAAAGTGCCTGTGGCTTTTTATATGTTTTTTATGAAGCTCACTAAAGTACAGGGGTGGAAAAATGAAGTCATTGAGTAATGATCACAGAGTTTAATGGAAATTGGAGGTTTGGATAATCACTTTAAAAGTTGATGCCCCCCTTAAGAATTCAATTCATGAAAACTCAAAGCTGATAATTAACAATTAACATATTAGCAGATATGTCTCCAGCTTGGGTTATTGTCTTTCAGGGCGGTCTAGCAGCTAACTAGCCTTGTTGGAAGATGACAGTTCAGGATATCATTTGCAAGATCCATTTTATTCCCATTTATACGTCATGCTTTTTGAAGAGGGCTGACTTGTTAGCAGCATTTTCTTTCATCACTGCATGATTTCTATCTGTACCGTCAGTCTCATAAAGGGAAATATTGTATTTCATCAGGCAGTCTAAAGTACCTCCATCAGTTAAATGTTCATACTCAGTCTTTTAATCATTGCTTACAATAGGAAACTTGTTGTAATAGATCCAGGTCATTAATAGTCCTCAGTGGAGTGCAGCGTTGTGAGGTCTGCTTCCTGCTCTTTGATTGACTTTTGGAATTCTGCCAAAATCCGTTTCTGGAAATTTGATCAGCGTGTTTATTCATCGGCCCTTAAACAAACTATCCATTTTTACCAGAATCACATGTCATAGTTTTACTATTAGTGAGCACTGATGTCAGCAGAACCACGCCGACCATTATTGGTCCCCGCTGATGTGTTTGTGCAGAGCAATGGAAACGTAAGAGTGGCCAATAGACGGACAGACAGACGGTCATGTGTAGAGCTTTAAATCATGTCTGATCTGACGGAGCAGACACACGCAGTGACCGGAGCGTGGCCCGGCCTCCAAAAACCACATGTGAGCGGGCAGGAATGTGTAGCCCACTGCACTGTGGGTTTGTGAGTGGGGGGGAAAGAGTGCAGACTCCCCCCTGACTCACAGGACACTGTGAGGTTGGGGGATGTGAAGGGGTGAAGAGGGGGGCGGCATAACTTTCGGGAATCAGAGTGCAAGGTCAGGAGGAGTGTGTGAATCACGCCTGTTTACAACTGTCTGGTTCATACACCGCTCCATGAAATCCCATCACATTATAACACTGGCCTTAGGTTTTCACCAGGCCCATTTAAGCTTGTATTAAATGCTTTGAGATGTTCGGGACTAAAGGAGAAAGGGGATGCTCCTTTAGGGGTTGAATTCCTTCAACAAATTAAAATCAAATCAATAAGACACAGATGATATAAAATACATGAATGAATATAAAAAATGAGTTATTATATTACTGTGGGAAATGTTTCCTCTAGAATATTAATAAAAGTGGAGTTAAAACCATCAATCAGTCAACAATTACTAAATTGCAACTTTCTTAACAACTAATTAAATGTTGAAGTTATTTCTCAAGCAAAAATGCCATAAATCAATTTGTTCCATCCTCTTATTTATTTATATTTTCTCAATGATCTATACAGGAAACTTTTGGTTTGGGTTTTGGACTGCTGGTTTTACATAATCATGTCTCTGGCTTTGAGAAACTGCAACAGGATGGAAATAAATTGCAAGTTTCAGCCCAAGTCCCAGAATATAGCCTTAGGAAAACTGTTATAATTATCTAAATGGGGAAATGATCAGATGTTAGCCAATAATTTTGCATGGAAAAATGTTTTTTTCATAATGAAGCCTCTAATTTGGATTTTTGATGAGGAGCTGTGGTGTTTAGCAGTAAATTCAGCAAAATTAGGTTTATATGGTGACTTCCTCTACATGAATGTGCTTTCATAAAGGATGTATCGATGCCTCACAGTACAATAAAAATGGTACGGATGAGGGATATTTGAGTCACTTGGACAGAGGACATATTTCATTATGTTGCAACCACTTATTTTTGCAAGCCTTTTGTAATCCTTAATTTTCAGTGTCATTGAACAGGAAGTGATGATAGTTTAACTGCCTCTGTTTCCTTCTTCTACTCCTTTTTAACACAAGTTATCAGTAGATATTAGGCAATTATGATCGAAATCTTCACAAACTACAAGATTCATGCAGCTTGTATTTTATGTCAACATTATTGGCTTTAATAAAATGAACTTATTTTGCCTTGAATACCCTGTTTTATTTAAATCTCCTGCAATTGCTACAGTGCCTATAAACAGGAATCACCCCCTTGGATGTTTTTTTCCCTTTAACTGATTTTATGAATCAATCATGGTCAATATAATTCGGCTTTTTGACAGAAATGTACCAAAAAGTGAAAATTGATTTCTACAAAGTAATGTTAATTAAAGAAAAAGATGTAAGGTAAAATAGGTGACTGCATAAATATTGATTCCCTTTAAAGTGACTGAACTAATTCAACAGAGCCAGCCAACTGGTGCGAGTAGTCTCACAATTTGTGAAAAGGGATCACCTGAGTGCAGTGAATGTGTCTCATGTGATTGTAGTATAAAGATACCTGTGTCTGGAAGGCGTAGTCACTGGTTGAGCAGTATTACTGGCTACCATTACACCATGAAGACAAAAGAACACTCCAGGCAACTCAGAGAAAAGGTGAAGGAATGTATAAGTCAGGGGATAGTAGATCCAAAAACATAGCCTAGGCAATGAACATCCACTGGAGTTAAGTTTAATCCATCATCAAGAAATGGAAAGAATATGGCACATGTGTGAATCTGCCTGGATCAGGCTGTCCTCACAAACTGAGTGACCGTGTAAGAAGAAACTAGTAAGAGAGACCACCAAGTCACCTATGACTAATCTAAAGGGGTTACAAGCTTCAACAGCTGAGATAGGAGAGACTCTGGCTATAAAAACGGTTACCCTTGCTCTTCACCAGTCAAAGCTTTATGGAAGAGTGGCAAAGAGAAAGCCACTGTTGAAGAAAACTCTGGTTATCTCCACTATAATTCGCCAGAAGGCGTGTCGGAGACTCCACGGAGAAGTGGGAGAGGGTTCTTTGGTCTGAGGAGATCAAAATGGTTGTTTTTGGCCATCAGACAAGACGATATGTTTGGCGGACAGCAAACACTGCACATCACCACAAACACACCATCCCCCAACCAGCACAGTGGTAGCAGCATAATGCTGTGGGTATGCTTCTCAGCAGCCAACTCTGGAAGGCTTGTAAAGGTAGAAGATAACATGAATGTGGCAAAATATAGGAAAAATCCTGGAGGATAATTTTATTCAGTCTGAAAGAGAACTACAGCTTTGGAGAAGATTTATTTTCCAGCAAGACAATGACTCAAAGCACACAGCGAAAGCTACACAGAAATTGTTGAAAACAACAAGGGGAGTGGCTGAGTTAAAGCCCAGACCTCATTCCAGTAGAGAATTTGCACAGACAGACTCAGTGCTGTGATGACAGCCAAAGGTGCATCTACTAAATACCGACTTTAAGGGGATGAATATTATGCTGTCACTTATTATACGTTACATACTTTAGTATGATTTACATTACTTACTAGAACTCTGTTTTCGCTTTCACATTAAACATTTTTTTTGTCAAACAGCCAAATTATATTGAACATGATTGAGTTATAAAGTCAATCATAAAACATCTAAGAGCATGAATACTTTTTATAGGCACTGTATGAGAACAAAGAATTTCTTTATCAGCTAGAAATCCATTCATATTTTTTTACAAGTGGAGTAGAACAAAAACAGAGAAGAAACAACACGGCAAATAAATACAAGCACTGAAGCTGATACAGTGTGTGCTGCAGTGTGGTAATACCTGGATAATATTTGGGATTTACAACTTTATTTCTCAATTAGCACAAAAAACATGATGCTTTTAAAATTACAGCCACCGTAGCAGTGCAAAAACAGTAAACACATCTCATCAATAAAAGAGACACCAGAACAGTTACAATTAGCTATAAGATGAGTCTAATTTGAAATGACTAGAATGAAAGAAAAGAAAAAAACTGCCTGTAAAGTATAGAGACTAAAGACAGATATTACTTATTATTATTCAGTACTATAATTCAAATATGTCTGCCTCTATGCAGGAGTAAAACAGAAATGATCTACACCTTAAGTTTCATATCATCTAATTCTTATGTATGTCTCTCTTTGATTCCTTCCCCCCTCTTCCCCTCTTTTCCTCCCCCTTTTCTTCTTCTTTGAAGTCCCAAAGAAATTGCTCCAGGAGCAGGGACCCAGACCGCCGGTGTTCTCCCCTCCACCCAGCGCCCATGACCCCAACATAGTGGGAGACAGCCCTCCTGAGGGGAGCTCCGTCAAAAGCCCTGACTCTGTTCCAGGTGAGCCAAACGACAGCAAACACATACGCTTTTTCACTCTCCTGCCTCCCATGAAGTGCAGTTAACACTGAGCAGTCCCGAGGCCTCCCAGGCATCAGGAGAAACAGTAAGTCAGGCCTAAAGTCAGGGCATATATGTGTGTATATTTAAAGTCACATGAGTTCAACTGTTTCCATATGTAGTGGACTCAGTTTGGACCATTTATGATGATTGGTTTTAAAAATATACTGCTGTCCAACAGCCACTTATACGTGCCCACAGTCTGTTATACGGTCAAACTCCCATAGAGAGAGAGACAGAGACAGAACAATGAAATGAAAGAGTGAAAATAAGGAGACGCCAGCGAGGAAGGAAACTTCAACAAAGCTTTTATTCATGAGGGAAGGTGGCCTGCTTCCAGCACGCTAAGCTCTCTGCTCGTTTACCAGCTCGCTGCTAATTAGGAGGCCAGACGGATGGATGAGGAGGCGAGAGAGGGAGCAGAGAGGAGATGACTGCTGGAGCACTGACAGGTCAACATGCACGAGTGGCTTCACTTCCTGCTCCGGCTTCATCCTGACAAATCTGTTTCAACCTCTGATGTTCCGATAGGGGGTGAACAATCAAAAGATGAGGCATGGGGGTGGAATATGAAGGCGGAACAAGAAATGTTTTACTGTAAACATTCTCTAAGTATCCTGCAGTCATTCCACCTTCATTTCTCTGAAGATTTTTCAATTAGTTGAGGGAAGGATGTGAGGAATTAGATTTCATTGTTGCGTTTCATGAAAGCTGAAGTGAGAAACATAAAAATGTTGGAGGAAAAACTTTGGCATCTCCATTAAATAGCTCATATCACTCAGACAAGCCCCTCCAACCACGACGCACCAAACATACTCACCAATCATTGACTGTCTGTTCCACCCAGCTGGTTATGTTTGATTCAGAGGACAGAAACAGTGGAAAAGAACACGAAACTTATCAGTAACCTACAATAATCAGAGGGATTTCTACAAAGTAATGTCAATAAAACAAAATATGTAAGGTAAAATAAATGATTGCAGAAATATTCACACCCTTTAAAGTGACTGACCTAATTCAGCAGAGGTTCAGCCTGGAGATCACCTGAGCGCAGTGAATGTGTCTCAAGTGATCATAGTATAGATACACCTGTGTCTGGAAGATCCAGTCACTGGTTAATCAGTATTCCTGGCTACCATTACACCATGAAGACAAAAGAACACTCCAAGCAGCTCAGGGAAGTTCTTGAAAAGTATAAGTCAGGGGATGGATCATAAAAAAATCCCAGGGCAGTGAACATCCCCTGAGTTCAGTTAAATCCATCATCAAGAAAGGAAGGAATTTGGCACGTGTAGATCTGCCTAGATCAGGCCGTCCTCACAAACTGAGTGACCATGCAAGAAGGAGACTAGTGAGAGAGACAGGCCACTAAAACAGCTGTCACTACTCTGGGGGACTAACAAGCTATAGCAGCTGAGATGGGAAAGACTGCATAAAATAACTATTGCCTGGGTTCTTCACCAATCAAAGCTTTCTGTGTGAGTAGCAAAGAGGAAGCCTCAACTCAGCTAGAGTTCATCGAAAGGCTTGTGGGAGACTCCATGGAGAAGTGGGAGGGAGTTCTTTGGACTGAGGAGATCAAAATGGTGCTTTTTGGCCATCAGACAAGACTCTATGTTTGTTGGACATCAAACACCGCACACTACCAGAAACACATCATCCCCACTGTGAAGCATGGTGGTGGAAGCACCATGCTGTGAGGATGCTTCTCAGCAGCCAGCCCTGGAAGGCTTTTAAATGAAACGTAGAGGGTAATATGTATGTGGAAAAATAACTGAATTAAATCAACATTACTTTGTAGAAATCTGTTGTCATCCATTTTTCACTTTGCTGTCAACCTTCAAAAGAGGTTGACAGCAATTTGAAGAAACTGACCTACTCTAGATACAAGTTAGTTTGAATATAGTGATTTACCTGTTGAATATCTTCTTCATTAGTCTTATGTGCTTTTAACTTTGGTGTTTTTAATGCTGCATCACCCTGAGACTATTATGTGCAAGCTAGGTTTTTGTGTTTTTCATAGAATTACTTGGGATTTAACAAATAACTTTCACCTGAATTTGTCATGCTCTAAGAATTCTCTCTAACAGCCATCATGTTCCTTCCCATCATTACATGTTCTGTGTTTTTAAGCACTGTGAGTGTTTCTGTTGACGATTTGCCTGCCTGTTTTTTTGCGTTTTTAAAGGAGAGATTGTGGTCTGATGGTTGACTGTTACCTGATGTTTACTTCCCCCTCAGCAGTGGGTCCAGGTGGAAACATTTACCTCCTCAGAGAGCGATTCCAGTCTAAACTGCATTTATCAGATAAAGTGAGCCTGACACACCTTAGACACTCTGCAATTTGAGGTCATCAGTGTGTGTGACAGTTCACCAAAACATGCTTACACACTGTGACTGAAAAATCAAGCATGTAAACACGGCTTTAAACTCAGCATGTAAGCCCCTAACTGGCTGGTATTGCTGACAGCAGCCACTGTGTATTTAACTTGTGCTTTATTGGAGAGGAGCTCACTCTGATCAGGGAGACTGGATCTGGTATTTCATGTGTATCAGAACGTTTTCACATTTAGTTGCTACATCCCGGTCAGTTACAGTGCTATGAAAACGTATTTGCTATCTTCCTGATTTCTTACATTTTTACAATCATCAAACAGATATTAAAATTAGATAAAGACACCTGATTCAATTATTAAGAGAAAAAAGCCATCCAAACCTACTGGTCCCTATGTGAAAAAGTAATTACCCCCTAAACCTAATAACAGGTTGTGCCACCATTGGCAGCAACAACTGCAAGCAAGCATTTGCAATAACTGGCATTAAGTCTTTCACATTGCTGTGGAGGAATTTAAGCCAGCTCTTCTTTGCATAATTTTTAAACTCAGCCCCATTGGAGGGTTTTCAAGCATGAACACCCCGTTAAAGTCATGCCACAGGATCTCAATCGGATCTAAGTTTGAACTTTGACTAGGACACTCCAAAACCTTCCTTTTGTTTTTAAGCCATTCAGAGGTGGGTCTGCTGTTGTGTTTCGGATAATTGTCCTGCTGCATAACTCAATTGGGATTAAGTTTGAGGTCAAAAACTAATGGCCGGACAGAATTCATGGTTCCATCATTTACAGCAAGTGGTCCTGGTCCTGGGGGAGCAAAGCCAAACCATCACTCTGCCACCACTGTGTTCGACTGTTGGTATGATGTTCTTTTTATGAAATGCTGTTAATAACATCAGATCTTATGAGACGTACACCTTACAAGAAGTTTAACTTTTGTCTTATCAGTTCATAGAATATTTTCCCAGAAATCCTGGGGTCATCAGATGTTTTTTGGCAAATGTGAGAGAAGCCTTTGTGTTCCTCTTGGTTAGCAGTGGTTTTGGCATTGGAACTCTCTCATGCATGTCATTTTTGCCCAGTGTCTTTCTTGTAGTTGAATCATGAACTCTGACCTTAACTGAGTCAAGTGAGGGCTGTAGGTCTTTAGATGTTCTTGTCTTTTGGGACCTCCTGGATGAGTAGATAATGTGCTCTTGGAGTAATTTTGGTTGGTGGCCAATACAGGGAGGTTCACCATTTTTCCAAGTTTTCTCCATTTGTGGATAATAGCTCTCATAAAGTCCCAAAACCTTAGAAATGGCTTTGTAACCCTTTCCAGTATGATCGATGTTAATGACTGTGTTTCTCATCTGTTTTTGAATTTCTTTAGCTTGCAGCAGGGTCTGCTGCTTTTTTAGATCTTTTTGCCTTCTTCACTTTGTCAGACAGATTCTATTTAAGGGATTTCTTGATTCAACGGGTCTGGCAGTAATCAGGCTTGGGTTTGGCTTGTAAAATTGAATTGAGCTTTCCAAAAACTGTCATTAATCTCACTTAATTCATGATTTGACAAGGGAGACAATTACTTTTTCACATCAGGCCAGGTAGGTTTTGTTGGCTTTTTTTTCCCTTAATTGAAATCATCATGTAGAAACTTCCTTTGTCTGATATCAAAGTTGGCTTTAGCTATCTGGTGTTATATGCTCCTGCAGCATTTGTATTGCACTGCCAGTGCAGCCTTAATAATTTGAAGTTCAAAATAAATGTTACAAAATGAAGGGGGAAACTGCAAACAGGTCCACTTTTAGGCAAAAACATGAACCCCCGTTCCACAAGGCTGGCTTTGGGCCTGGGATAAGAGCACTGAACTGAATGTTTGTTTATTTAGCTTTAGGGTTGAGTTTTTTTCACTGGGGTATTACTTTCTCACAGAGCTAAAGTCAGAGAAGTAACGCTTATACACTCCTTCAGGTTTAATTAGAGGTTTCTGCACACTGAAATGAAAGCAATCAAATAGATGTGCACTCCTTCATCTCTACTTCTGCACACACAACACATCGTGCTGCATGTTAACACTTTAAGGAGCCATGCTGGGATGAAAAATCCAGAGAGGCAGAAAACAGTTGTTCCCCGTCTATAAATAGTTTTCTGACATTTCAGAGGGAGCTTGTTGAGAAGTTGCCAGAGCGCAAACTTTTCCCATATGTATCTCTGTTTCTTAATGATCTGAGTCAGAATGAATTGTACAGAAGCGGATGTCTTATCTCCTGAATCATACATCTCCCTCTGTACATGTGTTTCTTTTTTGTATGAGGCATCTTTTCTGAAAAAGCATATCTCCTAAAATCGAAACCGCACAGAGCTGAAGGGGGATGATTCAGTGGGCTGAATGCTGTAGTCACAGTTCCTCAGAGACGATACATCGTCCTTTTACTGTAAATGACCTTAACAATGACGACATGATCCTGTTGTATATGTGAGAATGAAACACACTACACAGATGTTGATCTGAACAGCGTGCTTGATTGGTAACTATGAATAAAACTTTCTTAAAACATCCCTGGATAACAAATATGAGATATGGAAGTGCTAAATAAATAAACTACACACATTCTTTAGGAGTTTTTAGTGCTAGTCTTTAGTCTTTAGTGCTTTGTTATCACCGAATGGAAATTTTGGCACCATGGTTAGATGAGCAGCAGCGTTACAAACGTGACCCGTTTAGAGTTGTAAAACCTTTCGCCTCTGCTCTGTTATCTCATGCAGATAGGAAGAAGATCAGGGAGACGAATCCAAACGAGGAAAAGTTTCCACGACCCACAGGAGGAGAAGGTGGAGAAGGAGGAAGTCCCCAACGGCCCCCAGACATGAATCCAATCATCAACTCCACCTCTAGCGCCAACATGGCCCTCATCAGCAACGCACTGGCAGCCTACACTTACATATCAGGTGGGGTAACAGTCACAAACTCTACTGCACACCTGATCTACTGTATGTCTTATCATTATTAAACCATTATACGGTTTTTAGTGCATGCTTCCATGTGTGTGGCATGCTATCTTTTCGGGTAATGCCCTCCCCATTTCCTTTTTCCTGGGACTGAATAGGTGAGTAAATGTGGGCCAAAGGAATGCGGATGTGAGATAACGTTCACATACACACACCCACCTACACACACACACACACACACACCCCCACACACACACACACACACACACACACACTGCACTCACTGTCAGTCACCTGTTTCAGCCAACTGCTGCTACAGTTTAAAAACTTCCTGCTTTATTACCTCAAATTAACTTGAACAAACAGTTTATGCAAAGTGAAACGCATTAGTCAAACAGTCAAATATACATAGCTGACAGATGCTGTCAGGTGTAATTGAAACTTAAGGTATATGAGATATAAAGGTAACTAAACTCAGCCTTAAACTTGTTCCAGGTTTTTTTTTTTTTTTTGTTATACTTTTAAGCTTCCTTTGAATTTTATGAGCAGTATGAATTGAATGCTTGATACTGTTGAATATAGTACAACAGGAAGATCAGATAAGGTGATTTAATTGAATTAGAAATATAACATTACAGCAGTTAGCTTTCTTTTGGTGCAAGGGTCGAATGATAAACTGAAACATATAGATAGCTTTTCACTTGAACACTTGAAGACATTTTGTGGTACTTTTAATTTGATACTTTAAAAATATGTCAAAGAATTTTCTTTAAAGTTTTAAGGAATTTATGAGGATTTTGGAAGGGAAAATTTCCAAGAAATTTAAAACCTGTAATGGAAATATTGTTGATGCTTGGTCTTCGCAAGTCCTTTTGGACCATCATCAAAATGACTCCAGCATACCTCTCTGAATGACAGACACAATTTCTTATTGACTGAAGACCACCAACAACTGACCAACTGGCCAACACACAGCCAAAACATCTGCTCTGAAATGTACCCAGTGCTGTATTTTCTGCAGTCCTGCAGGACCTTAATGAGATTTGTGGTCGTCAGTTTTGGTCAAAACTAAGTCCTGTTAAAAGATGAGGCTGGGGTTTTAAAACTTATCAGGTCCTACTGATCCCAAATAAGTGGGAAAAACTAAAAATGCATTAGAAACAAAAGCTCGGGCCTCAGGGAGATAAATATCTCATGTAACACTTCTAGTGTTGGGACTAGGACATATAAACACGGTCATTTCTCTTAGACAAGTCAGTGAGGCTAGCTTCAGTCATCTCAGTGTGTGATTGTTTTCTCTGAGTGGTTTTCTTTTTGGTTTTGTTTTTATAGTTGTAACAGTACATTACATACAAAAGAGAAGCCCATTATATTTAAGGGTTGACAGAAGTTGAGAGACATCTGGGCTAAACTAAGAACCCAAGCATGATCGCGAACAAATGAGCTTTACACCTGCAGCCAGTGTTGGTTACAGTACATGAGTGTTGGAGCAGAAACTTTTCTAGCAGATCTGAACGGATCGAAGGAAAGCAAATGAGATCAGTTGCAGAGATCTGATTGAATGTTTGACAAGTTTTAAGGGAAAAAACATCAACTAAACATCTTCTATTTTCGCCCCCATTTCAGACCACCCAGAGAGGGCCGCGCTCTTCTTTGTCTGCGGCGTCTGTCTGGGCCTCTTCCTCACGCTCTTCGCCCTGGTGGTCCAGATCTCCTGTCGTACCGACTGCCAGCCCCGCCAGCGACCTCCCGCCAAAAAACGAGCCCGACCCACTGACTCTTCTTCCGATTCCAGCGACTCAGACTCAGACTGGGACACCACCTCGGATCTGTCGGCACGGAGGCACCGGCGGTTCGAACGCACACTTAACATGAATGTGTTCACGTCAGCAGAGGAGCTGGAAAGGGCGCAGAGGCTTGAAGAAAGGGAGAGGATCATACGGGAGATCTGGATGAACGGACAGCCAGACATTCCCGGGACACGGAGCCTTAACAGGTATTACTAAAGACCGTGAAAGGACTTGAATTAACTTTAGGACGCACTTGGCCCTTATGAAGCTTAACGAGCCAGCATTTGAAAGCAACTGTGGACTCACTTCATTGAGACTTTTGCAGACTTGAAGAAAGCTGGTTTGCATATTCCTCTGGGTATCATAAGCTGTAAAGGAATAAGCTCCCTCTCTGCATGCTAAGTTCGCCTCTTAGCCGCTCTCTTTCTTCCGGAAGCGAAGGGTGAAAGGCTACACCGCCTTGCCTGTGACCTCAGCACGCCTTTTTTGAAGTGAGGATTTATGGGTAAATCGCGTTAGACACACACAGGCCTGCAGAGACTGTGTGGTGTCTGAAGAACGAGGCCAGATGAGTTTGTTTCTGCTGCAGAAACCTGCAAAACTTCATTTTCTGCTCAGCAACCTCCAGTATTCACGTGTGGACTTTTCAAAATAAAAGCATTAAACGTGTACTGGGCAGAGGGACAATCTAAGACAATCTTTAAGAAAAACTATGCTGCCTTTTGAACTGTCACAAAACCAAAAGATATTTTTATCGGGGAAATTCATCTCAGCCCTTATGAAATCTATTTTATAATATTTAATAGTTTATTGATGTTGTGTATTTTTGTTCCCAAGTATGGTTTGTTGTATGAGATATTTTTATACTTACTGCGAAGGTTTGTCTGGCACCTCAGGGATGCAATCCTAGTGTTTCTGTATTTGGTTGATGTATTTTGCTTCCTAAAAAGGGGATCAGCCCATTTAAACAGTGATGTCTGCATTAAAAGAAAAGAATTAGATCTATCATATAAAGAGCCTCAAAGAGGTTTTAATGATTCAAGCTTATTTTTGATACACCATGTTTAATTCACAGTGCAGTGCCTTTTCCAGCTGTTAACTTGCTTTTGTCAATAGTGCAGCTGGTCAGATGATTTATCAATCCAGGATTTTTCTTTTCATATATGTATGCCAAACATTAAATCTATTCAGAAGATGCCTATTTTGTACTGTAAAAATGTCCAAGAATTCATTTTTAAGTCCTACATTGTGTAAATTTGAGTTTTGTGTCAATTGTGCTTTTGTTTTAAAGGTCCAAGAGCTAAACCAGATGCTTATTTCAGTAATCTGAAGAAGGAACCAGCACTGAAAAAGTATACATACAAAGTGAGTTTCATAGATCATGATACCAGTTTAATAAATAAGCTATCATAAATCCAGTTCTGTATGTGCTGCCCTGGGTTCAAGTGTAGAAATAACACTAGTTAAAAAGAGGCTTGCTATTTTCCTGACTGAGAGTTTAAATGAGAGTACACAGGACATATTAGGGTCATCCATATATAGCTTTTACAAAGTCCGTTTTAAATGTTTTCAAATTTTATTGGAATTCAATTGTGACAATAGCTGGTAAAGTGAGACCAAAATATGACTCCTGTGCTTGGAATAAACTGTGTTCAACAATAAATAATCTACTCTGTTTGGGTTTATTTTTCATATTCCCTCATTTGTGATTTTGAATAATCATGATTGCTGACTGCTATGTGTCCTAGGCAAGGCCACCATTAAGGGGGGATAAAGGAAAAAGGTTTCTGGGGCCAGCAATATGGGAGCCCATGGAGGTCATCAAAATCATGGTCTACAGTAAAGTTAAGCTATGATAACCATATTTTATTTTTAACCTAAATTATAACCAAGTGGCAGAAATGAGTTTAAAGGTCACATATTATGCAAAATACACTTTTTCAGGCTTTTCTAGCAAAAATATGTGCCCTGGCCTGTCCACAATCCCCCCAAGAATCAGAACCCCCCCCCCCCCAACCTTGCATAGCAGATGGATATGCCCGTTTCCGTGTTTCTCACTGGCAAATCCAGCTTGCAAAGCTCCCATCTGAACCATTTGGGCTCGGTTAGAAAGTGACAGGACCAAACAGTGATGAGGGATGGTACTTTCATGCGCGGCGGAGTCGTGACGTATGCAAGCAGCAGCAAGAGACTGGTGCAATTATGGCGGAAGACATCAGTGTGGATCCTGCTAAAGCGCCAGTTTTATCAGAACTTGACGAAATTTCTTCGTTAAAGGAAGAACAAAGAACTGCACTGAGTTGTTTTCTTTTCAAAAATGACAAGTCGTGTACTGACATGTCTACAGTTGACATGGTTCGCATTATGCAGTTCCCTGTGGAGTTTAGCCCTAGGTAGGGGCGCAGCTCAATAGCGGCTAAGTTACGTGTTTTGTTTCTATGATTGGCCTGTAAAGATGTGACAAACAGAACGTTCATCCAATCACACTGTTTTTTTTAAAGCCTCTGCCCTTTCCTGAATGCTGTGTATGAGGGTTTTTTATAGAAGGATGTGTGAACCAAATCCATCTGGTGTGCCAGGTTAGAACCCAACCCCCCTTTCAGAAAATATGTGCTAAAAAAGGCCGTTCTCAGATTTCCCCTAATGATGTCATGTGGGGAGTTAGCACTGCCCCCAGGTTCAGTTGGCCCTCCCCACTTGGAAAAAAGTTCAGTCCTCTCCTGATCCTTCTCTTCTGCAGTTGAGAGGGGGACCAGGAGAGCCACATCCATTAAGCCACATCCATTTCCTGAGAGGGGCAGAGTCAGGGGTGGAGTCAGACAGCTCATTTACTTTTAAAGCCACAGAAACAGCTTGCTCTGAGCAGGGCTGAAACAGAGGGTTTTTTAGACATGAAACAGTCCAATACTGGAGTGTTTTTTCAGCAACAAACTTCCCAGGCATGTTTTTGAGGTCCTCTGAGACCTTGTCTTAAAGGGGTCAAATATTGGACCTTTAAAGTGGCAAAAAAAGTGGTAAAGATGGGCAGAAAGTGGCAATAGAGTGACAAAAATGGCAAAAAAGCTGCAAAAGTTGGATAAAAGTGTCATAAAAGAGCATCAAACATCAACAAAAGGTTAAAAGTGGCATAAATAAGTTGAAAAAATGGGTGGAAAACATTTTGAAAAGGGGTTAAAAAGTAGCACAAATAATTTCCAAAATTAGGTAGCTGTGTGCCAGAATGCGATAGCACCAATGCTATTGATCAAACACACATGCATTTATATAATCAATGAATCATAACTGCGGAGGGCCCATTCTCTGGCTTTTCCAGGGGCCCAGTGAACCCTGTTGGCAGCCATGCTCCAAGTAACAAGTACAGGAACCAAGGTGGAGGCACAGCTCATGTCTTGTAGAACAGAAATGGTTGATAATCCCTCTGCAGTTATGATCATGAAAGATAGAATGGATTTATTCCATATTTTTAAATGATTCTACAAAGGGGGAGAATAAAAACGTTGTTTTCAAAGTGCTATACAAATAAAGTTATTATTGTTATTGTTATTGTTATTATTATTACAAATTATGCAATGAGAGTAGTCACAAACAGATTGTGTATTGATGAAGACTAATGAGCGCTAGTGGTGTTCAGTCTGATATACTGGTGTTGGTCGCCCCCTGGTGTTTGAAATCTTCACTCTACAGATGGAGAGTGGGTAAAACGGTCTAACAATTCAGAATACAATTATTAACAACAATAGAAAATATTTTCTTGAAAAAGTCTATCTTTCGGCTATTTTTCTTTATCAGTTTCAAGTAAATAGCAAGGAAACTACTCATCAGAGATATTGATTCAAAACGGCTTATGTATGATATTAAACTAATTACATTAGTTTTGAATGTTGTCATTATGACAATATTTTAAAATCTTTTCATAGACATTTAATCTCTATATTTTTTTTTTTTTTTAATTTACGTTTGTTCCTCGAATACGTTTCCGTCGTCCTGTTTCCATGGAAACCACAAACTTACAGAGGTAGAGGCTGCTATTCCGCCGTTTAATTTGGCAAAAAGTCCAGTTTTATGTACAAAATCCGGTAGTTAATGTGTTTTTCATCTTGTTAAAGCGAAAAACCAACAAATCTCCATTAGGACGGACAATGTCTTGGTACTGGAATAGCCATGGGTTACCATTTTTACCGGGATACACTTTCCGGGATGTAACGGTAAGGGTTTAGAGTTAAATAATGGAATTAGCCTTAACGTAACTTAAAGTAACCTTAGCGTAATCTTTGCTACTTATACCCAGAATAAATGTTATTAGGTATCTGTATTTATGTTTTATGTAAGTAGGCCTATGTTATCCCTGCATTCCTTCACTATACATATGACTGGGTCATGTTTTAATAGTGCTATTCAGACCGGATATGGGATGATATTAGCTACAAATGCTACCCGCTGCTGTGGCGGAGGAGCATTATTTGCTTGGATTAGAGTTTATTATGGATTTTTATCATGATTTGTAAAATGTAATCATCTGTAGAAGATTTTGTCACAATTTAAAACAGTGTTGCTTTTTTGTAGCTTATTCTGTTCACTATTATGTCATATTTATCAGTTTATATATCACATTATTGGCTCAAGCAGTAAATGCCTTTGAGTTTAATACATGGCAGAAGTGGAAAAATCCCAGACTGTTGCTTGAAAATCTTAAATATGCCTGTCCAGAGCTAATTTATTCCCTCCTAAACAATGCCTCCATGCAGAAATCAGCCTTTCACCGGCCTCAGACTCTGGACTATAAGAATGGCTACGCTCTGCCTCAGCGCCCATCCGTGGGCATAGGACAGGACCCTCTCTTATCAGAGAAACTGATCCAGGAGGAGATCAACAACATGACCTTTGAGAAACCAGATGTCACTTATGGCTCACTTCACCGGGGCCTCCCTCAAGAGTTCATCCCAGCTCATGTGGCCCTGGATAAAAAGGTACAATAATTCAAGACAAGAACTTGAATATTTCTGTTTCAGAATGACTAAACCTGTGTTTGTCTCTTGTTCTACTTGTCCTGTAGGTGCTGCGCTTCTATGCATACTTACAGGAAAATATTTATTCCCCTGATGAAGAGTATCGTATACGCCCCGTGGTCATTTACTACTACCTTGAGGATGACAGCATGTGCATTATTGAGCCGATGGTGGAGAATTCTGGGTTACCACAAGGGAAAAGAATTAAACGGCAGCGACTGCCCAAGAATGAGCGTGGTGATTATTATCTCTGGAAGGACCTTAACCTTAGCATTGACTTGGAGGTGTATGGAGTCAAGTATCACATCGTACAGTGTGACATGTTTACAAAGGTACAAAACTCATCTATGTCAATGCTTTTGCTCTGCAGAGTGTGTGTCTTGTTTTTATGTATCAAACTAATGGATCTTTCTCATATTACTTAAAGGAATTCATGGAGAGTGAGGGCATTGTACTGAACGAGCCTGAACCAATGCCTGTGGATCCTAGTAGAAAATGTCGTGAAAACCCTCTGCCTTCTTTCACAACACACTCTCAATTTGACAGCATGTATCGTTTTCTAACCATGGACCGTAAGGTAAAGAAGAGCCCTTTTATTGTAGACTCACCTGGAGAATCAGAATTGCAATTCTACTTTTTATTGAAGCTATTTCTGATCTTATTTAATAGTTTATAGCCTTCATTGTGTTATAATGACTTTAAAATATCAGAGGGAACTACAATATTCATCAACAACTAGGTTTCCTGGTTTGAGTAACTTAAAGGTCACATATTTGACTCCTTTAGGACAAGTTTATATCGGTCTCAGAGGTCCCCAAAACATGCCTGTGAAGTTTGTTGCTGAAAAAACACTCCAGTATTGGATTTTTGCATGTCTAAAAATCCCTCTGTTTCAGCCCTGCTCCAAAGAGCGGTTTCTATGTCTGTGGCTTTAAATGTTACTGAGCTGTCTGACTCCGCCCCTGAATACGCCCCTCTCAGGACCTGGATGTAGCACTTACGATCCTCCTCTCAGCTGGCAAGTGGGGAGGGCCAACCAAACCTGGGGCTGGTGCTAACTCCCTACATGACACTATGAGGGGAAAATCTGACAACAGCTTGTTTCAGCATACATTTTCTGAAAAATGGAGAGGGGGGTGGGGTTGTAATTCTTGGGGAGATTGTGGACATGCCAGAGGGCACATATTTTTGCCAGAAAAGCCTGGAAAGTGTATTTTGCATAATTAGGGACCTTTAACCAACTGTGTGGAGCTTTCAGTTTGTGTTGATTTTGGCGCCTCCTGTGGACAACACAGTGCTTCTTTTCACTTTGCTGTTTTTGTCCTCTATGAGTAATATTAGTAATTTTTAACAAAGAAGTCCTCGTGTTTTATTTTCACATTAAAATGGGAAACTTATTGGGAATCTTTGTTGTAGAAAATATTACCAAAGTCTTTCTGCCACCCGTCGTTTCTCACTTCTTCTAAGATGTACCCAGTGGCTGCGATTTCGGACATTAAACATGACTGAAAAGAAATACTCCATTCTAATGGATAGTCTTGTATCACATAAAGACACATCAAAAAAGTCCTCTCAGGAGTGCTAAGTTGGTTTATTTTGTTTCCTGAAATGCCGTGTTTCTGCAGTTTAAGATGGGGCCTGTGTTTACAATTACAAGGGGAGCTAAAGGAGACTAGGAAGCAAAGATGCCTAAAATAAGCAACATTTCAATGAAGGGAAAATAGATATTTCAATGTACAAAGAAGTCAAAGGATTTCTCAAAAAAGGAACAGTACTAAATAAGCAGAAACTAACATTTCTGCATACTAAACATGATGTAGCAATTCTTTATCTGCTGCTATATTGATGCCTTTCTGAAGTGATTCAAACCCATGTCAAACATGCAAAATATGTAGATTCAGCTCTAAAAGCCATAGTCTTTGGTTAGCTCAGCAGTCATACCTTGCTCCTCATGTGCAGAGACTGCAGCCCTCACAGCCATTGTAGGTTTAAGTTGCTCTTTGACATTTGCCTGTCTTCCACTATTCTTTCCTCCAAATATTTCCCATCTCTCTCCTCTGTCCTTTAATTTTTTTTTTTTTACTTTCAATCCCTCAAAGGTTCGGTATTTAAGCTTCATTCCTTCTTCTTCAGGTGCTGCGTTTCTTTGCCTTTTGGGATGAGTCACACTCCCTGTATGGGGAGACCAGGCCTGTCACCATTCAGTACTTTCTGGCAGACGACACGGTGGAGATCAGAGAGATCCACAAACCAAACAGTGGCAGGGATCCATTTCCGGTTCTGATGCGGAGACAGAAGCTGCCCAAGAAAATCAAACCGGAGTCTGGTACGTAAAAAGCAGGGTTTGTACGGTTCTTTGAAATCCTTGAAATGCTTGCATTTTAATGTGTTTTCAAGATGTGAAACATGCTTGGATTTCGGAAAATGTTCTGTCACATAAACCCTTATGAAAAATTATGAAAAATTAAATAACTTTTGAACCATATAAACTAAATCATAGCCACTGACTTTTTCCCTCTGGAAGGCCTCCATTGTGCCCTCCCAATGAGAGGATTCTCTTGCAACCCTGGAACATCCGTGTCTTTCCCTGGTCTTTAAAGATAAAATACACACCAGTAATTAAGTTATTGATTGAGTTTTCTTTAATTTTTTTAATCCATTTTCTATTGTTTCTGCCACGAGTTTGGCATTAGCAACCGTATTGTTTTTCCCAATATGGTTGTCACATGGGCTGTGACAACCAAGTCATGCTTCGCCAAACTGCGCACACCTTAACACTGTGGTGGAGACTGCCTGAATAGCTCTTTATAGAGAGAAAGAGAGACAGAGAGCCCGTGATGTGGCCAATTCAAAAAAGCACAAGGACTTTTTTTTTTGTAAATATGTCAATATTCTGAAGACTTTTTGTGGCAGAATGATTATTTTTTCCCTTTTTGGTCTCTAAGGGATAGGAGAAGTTTGAGCCATAAAAAAATCATAGTCACCATTGTTCACTGTGTGTCACACATACAAATCTTTTAGTTTTAATTTACTTTTATCTTCAGCCCCTAGTGCAACAACTTTTTTTTTTAATTCAACTGACATCACTGCAGCACACTTTATCTTAAAGCCCAATTGTCCCACAAAAAGATGCTTAGAGCTTGAGTGTGCACCACAGGGAGAGAGTTTTACAAGCTTTTTAAGATGATAAGTCCAGGCAAGACAAGATGGTGTAAAGAAAGCTTCGGGCTCAGAGGGTTACAAATAGCTATCCGGCAGAACAGTTTGTTTTAAAGAGAATTACGTCAGAGGATCTTTCACATTATATGGTGATAAAATAAGGGATTAGATTATGTTGGGAAAAATCAGTCTCTTTTAAAAGAAATGAGGCCATAACATCATTTTTCATTGTTTGAAAATAAAGTTATTTGTTGGCCCAATATTTTATGACTTTAATGTGCTTCCTTTGGTGTGCCATCCATCTTTAGACTACTATGATGGAACACAACTTTGGTTGTTTATACCATTCTTGGTTTTAAAATGATAATTTTAAGTACATATGAAAATTTATAGATACCAACACCGATAAGTTATCATAGCTGTTAGGTGCTGGAAAAGCTTGAAAATGCACATTAAAAGCGCTTGAATCTTACCTTAAATAAGATTAAAGACCCTTTAAAAAGCAGTATCTTAAAAAGAGCAAAACAGTTTTATTTAAAATGAGAAAAGAACATCTAAATGAAATGAAGAACAAACAAGTAAAAAATGAATGTCAATACAGAAATATGCTGGCGTTCTCCTGATTAGCTGCCACACCCTGTATTTCGTTCTAGAGGTGTTTCCGAGCTGCGTACTGGAGGTTTCAAAAGAAGAAGTGGATGAGTACTACTCCCCCAAAGACTTCCTGGTGGGTCAGACGATAAAGCTGCTGGGTCGTCGCTTCCACCTTTATGACTGTGATGGATTCACTAAGGAATATTATCAGAAGAACCACCCTGATCTGGAGATAAAGCCAATAGAGATACCAAAGAAGACGGACAAGCCTCAAAGGAGGACGGAGAAGGTGAGAAACTTAAAGTTTTTTTCAGGGCAGTTTTCCTTTACAAAACTACATAATTTTTGGGCCTTTATGTTGATAACATTTTTAACTTATGCTTTCAGCAGGCTCCTCCCTACAATGGTTTTGGTTCAATTGAAGATTCTCTCCAGAATTGTTTATCTTTACATCCTGAGCCTCCAAAGAAGAACTTAGAGAAGATACTAGAAAACGCAAACAAAGTGCTGCACTACAGCGCCAGGCTGGTGAGTCAGAATGTGGCATCACCTGTTCTTCTCTGACTGACTTTCCCAGCGGGTGAAACAACAGCACAGATTATTCCTTTCCTTGTCTCATTTCTGCAACATTCTAGGACTCCCAGAACCCTGAGGACGAAGGCCGACGTTTTGTACTGTCATACTTTTTGGCAGATGACATGATCAGCATTTTTGAAAAGCCCACACGCAACTCTGGCATCATCGGGGGAAAGTTCCTGAAAAAGACACGCATCCCCAAGCCAGGCTCTACAGTGGAAAATCCTGAGTTTTACTCACCTGCTGACTTAGCTATCGGAGCCACTGTGGAAGGTAACACTGTTCAACAGTCTACATTGATAATGTATTCTTGTTTTTATATAAAGGATACTAATAGAAACGGCTTCAGCTTTTATTAAGAAATGACAGCTTTTAAGAAGCTTTCTGTAATGATTTCAAGCCGAACTCAATTCTCTTCTATTGGCTCATCACTTAACACATAACCTCAGCTCATGACATCCTTCTGCTCTCCTGTGTCTCTTTTTTTTTTGCAGTTTTTAGCCATCGCTTTGTGCTGACAGATGCTGACCAATTTGTGCTTAAGTATCTTGAGTCTATCTCAAGCCAGATCCCTGTTCAGACTTTACAGTCTCTGCACCAGAAGATGGGTGTGGGGATGACTAATAACAAGACCGCTGACCCCACTGGCAAAAATCTTATCAGCCAGTAAGCGCTCTTTCTTCTTTGGAAACAATAGATTGTAAATATTTTCCTGTATACGGTAAGTATGTTTTTGATTTACACAATCAATGATGCTGATGGTTTTTCTTATTCTTGATCAGGTAATGATGAGGCAGAGCCAACTTCATGACCTGGAAAGACTGGAATGATGTTCAGGTCCTAATAAATCAGATCCCAAGACTTTGGCTCACACCCTTTTGTTGTCTTAATGTTACCATGTCTTTAAAAATGGCATAACACTGTACTCTGTTCTGTGTAAAAGGTGATTGATTAGGCAGAATCTGACAGTGTTAAGAGTTTATCAAATACTCCAATACTCCATCATTCTGTGCAAGAACAAATTTATATATACAGTGCCTATAAAAAGTATTTACTCCCTTAGATGTTTTACTCTTTAATTGGTTTTTATAAATCAATCATGGTTGATATACTTTGTCTTTTTTGACCTTAAAAATCAAAGAACCAACTCTTAAATGTCAAAGTGAAAGCAGATTTCTACAAAGTAATGTCAATTAAAGGGGATTTGACTCGGCCACTCCAGAACATTCACCTTGTTGTCTTTAAACAATGTGTGTGTAGCCTGAATAAGACTGTCCCCCAGGATTTTCCTATATTTTGCCGTATTCATTCTACCTGTTACTTTTGCAAGCCTTTTAGGGACAGTTGCCAGCATCCCCACAGCATGATGCTGCCACTACCATGTTTCACAGGGGAGATGGTGTGTCAGGTTTGGTATCTGCCAAACTTATCATTTTGTCTGCTGGCCAAAAAGCACCATTTCAGTCACATAAGAACAAAGAACGTTCTTCCTCTTGACCATGGAATTCCCACATGCCTTTTGGCTAGTGGAGATGTAATCTGAGTTTTCTTCAACAGTGGCTTTCTCTTTGCCACTGCCCCATAAAGCTTTGACTGGTGATGAACCCAGGCAACAGTTGTTCTAAGAAGAGTCCTTTCCTTCTCAGGTCCTGAAACTTTTGACTCCTTCAGAGTAGTCATAGGTGTCTTGGTGGCCTCTTTCAATAGTCTCCTTCTTGCACGGTCACTCAGTGAGGAAGCCTGATCTAGACAGATATACACATTAAATGGACTCCGGGTGACGCTATGTGTTTTGGAATGTTTTTTTAATCCATTCCCTGACTTGTATTTTTTGGTAACATTTTCTCTTGGAGTGTTCTTTTGTCTTCTTGGTGTAATGGTAGTCAGGAATACTGATACACCAGAGACTGGACCTCCCTGACACATGTCTTTATACTACAATCACTTGAGACACATGTACCACATTCAGGTGATCCCCATTTCACTGATTATGGGACTACTAGCACCAATTGGCTGGACCTCTGTTGAATTAGGTCACAGTCACTTTAAAAGATGTGAATATTTATTCAGTCACTTATTTTACTTTATTTAATTGACATTACTGTGTAGAAATGTGCTTTCATTTCAACATTAAATAGCTTTTTTGTCCTTTTTTTTTAGTTAAATTATATTGACCATGATTGATTTATAAAATCATAAAAGGGTAAAACATCCAAGGGGATGAATACTTTATATTTGCACTGTATGTAAAGTATAGCTATCAACTGGTGGCTCGGGATGGGGGGTTATGTCACAGCTTCTTTCTCTTGTTAAAGTCCCACACTCTCCATAATTTCCTATTCTGTCCACTGTCTTATCCAAAATAAAGGCTCCAAAAACAAATCCAACAAAATAAAAGCAGACTGATGTGCTACAGACCTGTGTCATGTTAGTATTTCCTCGCATGCTGTCATTGTCATTTGCATTAAGCTAAGAGCAGAGAAGGTGGATGCTTCAACTGTTTAAGTTGCAACCTCCAGTGCTGAAAAATGAAGCTACTGCAGAAGTGCAAAAAAACTGCAGTTCCTCTCGTGTCAACTGTAGGCTTTCTGCAATAGCAAAGGCATCCCTGTGATGTCCACATTAGAGATCACATTTTTACAGAATTTTCAGTAGCAAGTGCCACACCATCAACAGGATGCATTAGACAATCTGAATCCGTTGATGTTGAATGTCTTGCTGACATCAGTTTGGGGTAGCTTTGGGGATCCACTGTAACTCCTGGGCACAGTGAACCCCAATGGGATTTATGCATTGGAGGGAAGAAAGAATAGAGATAAAAATGTGGGAGGGAGGGGTGAGGAAAGCAAGGGCAAAAAGGGAGGAGGGGATCACTTTTGAATTTATGGAATGAAAATATCTAAAGATAGGAAGAGTTAGCATTCCACATTTAGCAACCACCTCTGTTTGGCTTCACGACACCTCTAAAACAATGACACTATGTAAGCATTTTCTACAATCCACCTGGTTCACCTTTCTTAAAAAAAAGAACTGAAATGCCACAACGTTTGCATCTAATTATCTCTGCTTGCCATTGGTAAATGACCACCAATTGAGAGTTTTACTTTTTTTATATGAATAAAGTGAGAAGACAGAAACTTGTAAAAGAAAATACTCACAATATAAGGAGAAAACCTTTTTTCAGAAAATTGCATTATTTAATAAAGTAATTAACAAAATAAAAGAACAAAAAAATGGAATGGCATGCGGTAATATCCATCATACGTACTTGATGCTTGTTTGTTATGTGACCAGTGACATGTAGGATTTTAAATGGAGATAAATCATTGGGAGGATCTCAGGTGACCACTATGATCATCTAAAATCCCTCCTCTGACAGGGCTGAGGATTCATGTTAAGACCAGGACCCAGTGAGCTCATATCATACAATAACATCAGACGATGACATGATCAGTAACATGTTTCTGCTCCAAAAGAACAGACAAGAAAACAAGCAAAGGCGGCTCAATGTTGAAAGCTGAAAAACAGCTGCAGCATCAGACAACACTACGACCAATACAGTACTTATGTATGAGGATCGACACATTCAGCGCTGACACACAACAGCATGTGTGTCACACACTTAACATTTGAATCATTCTGCGTACAATGGTGCTCCTTGGGGAAGGATAGCAGGCTGCGTGGATGTATAAAAAATACTGATATGATGAGAAGAGTAAATGTCTGTCAGGCTTGAGAGGTTCCCGTGGATTTTTTTGTTTTTCCAGCATTCAAGCCAAAGTCTGTTGTGACTGAGTCTTTGTAACATCTCAGTACACAATCAACAGGAAGCTCGCAAGCTTCCTCGTTGTGCTGATGAGAAACCTCAGCCAGTGCTAAGGTAGCTGTTCAGGCCGGTCAGTGTGATATCTTAGGGAGATTTTAGTTTTTTGGTCCGAGGAGAAGCTCCATTCTCAGCCTTGAGTACTCCGTTTTCATGATGACCCACTGCAGAGAGAAACAGAGGTCAAAAGTCAAGACTAAAAGGTATGACACTGTTCCTATAGAGAGAATTCACCTTTGGATATTTACCCTTTTACTGGTTTTATGAATCAGTCATGGCAAATATAATTTGACCTTTTGACAACAAAAATAAAACTCTTTGATATCAAAGTGGAAACAGATTTCTACAAAGTAATGTCAATCAATTAAAAATGTGTTAAAACTAATGACTGCATAACTATTCAGACCCTTCAAGTTAGTAGATGCACTTTTGGTTGCAATCACAGCACTGAGTCTGTGTGCACATCTGGACCATTCTTTGCAAAACTGCTCCAGCTCTGTCAGGTTGCACATGAAAGGGGCATGAACAGCCAGTTTCAAGTCCAGCCACAAATTCTTAATTGAATCAAGGTCTGGGCTTTGACCCGGCCTCTCCAGAATACTCACCTTGTTGTCTTTAGCCCATGTCCATGTAGCTTTTGCTGTATGCATCGGGTCATGTACTGGAAAGCAAATCTTCTCCCAATCCATAGTTCTCTCGCAGACTGAATAAGATTTTCCTATATTTCACTGCATTAATTTCATCATTTCATTCCATTTCATTTACCATTGCATTTCTTTTATTTTTATGTGTTTTACTTTACAAACCTTTCAGGGTAGGTTGCAAAGAAGCATCCCCACAGCATGATGCTGCATCTATTTCTTTATGATGGATTTAACTCAACTCCAGAGGATGTTCAGCGCCTTGATTTTTTTTGTCTCCATCCACAAACTTGTACATTTCAATAACCTCTTCTTTGAGTTTCTTATAGTGTTCTTTTGTCTTCATGGTGAAATAGTAGCCAGAAATACTGATTAACCAGTGACTGGACCTTCCAGACACTGGTGTCTTTATACTACACATGATACACATTCATTGCACTCAGATGACCCTCATTTCACTAATTGTGAGACTACATGCACCAGTTGGCTGGACTTCTCTTGAATAAGGTCAGTCACTTTAAAGGGGATGAATATTTATTTGGTCTCTTATTTTAACTTTCAGTTTTTGGTTAATTAAAATTATTTTATAAACATCTGTTTCATCTTTGAAATTAGAGATTTCTTTAAAAATATAAAAAGCAAAATTATATTGACCATGACTCATTTAAGAAAAAACAATTATCAAAGGGGGTAAATACTTTTTATAAGCATTGAATATGGCATTCCAAACAAGCAGCTCTTGCTCCATCTTGTTTGTTTCAATAAGAGGCTAAGCTATGTTTCATAATTCTTTTTTCTTCATTTTTTGAGTTACCTACCTGGTACCACGAGACTAACTCTTAAGTCCAACATCTACTGTGAAAGTTTTTAGTTGATTATGAAACAGACTGAAAACAATACTGAGGTGTAAACTCTCAAAGGCAAAAACAGATGTTATGAAAAAAAAGATACAAAACTGCAAGCTATGAACTTTGCTGAACACAGTGAATATCATCTTACAGGAAGATGGTTTCAAACTTGTTTTTCTTTTTGGGACAGACCCAAAAACAAATTGAGGGTTATACCAGTGAGACCTAAAACCTGGATTTTACAGAATTTCTGTATTAATACTGTAAGTTTGTCACATGAGCTGAGATGCATTATGTAGCCAACTTGTTTTGTAACTGTTGAGAAGATCATGTCAGGGTGTTGTAAAACATGTTGGAGCAGGTGTTAACACTCACGTGAGTCTCTCTTCAGGGGCCGCAGGGCTTGTTTCGTAGCAGTCTTCTTGCGCACAGCCTGTTCGTGTCTGAACTCCCTCCAGCGTCTCAGCTGGAAGCGAATAAACTTCCAGAGAAGCCAGGATTGGGTCAAACATACCAGCAGTAGAAGAGTCATCCTGAAAGGGCCCCAAGGCAGGAAGATTAGTGTGATTTGGAAAACAGACTAGACGTTACTTGATGAATTAAAACACTTATTGTCAAGCTTCTGGTGAGTGTGTTTGTAATCAGCGTATTTGTTTACATTTCTTGACATTCCCTCTGCATTTCAACCCCTGTCTTTTGTCAAGAAAACTACTTTTCTTCTGTTTTCTCCTTGGACAGAGTGCTACTGTCAAGCGTTATTACAAATAAAGGTATGAATATTGGTCAAAATGTGTTACAAAGTCAGAATAAATCAACTAGAAATAGCCTGTCACTTAAAAAATTGATAACTATGTTCCTTCTATTCATACTGTAATTAAATTGACAGCTTATGTTTTGAAAGGTCAAAATTCATTTTTTTACATGAAAATCTTAATGTAATAAAAGTCAAAATTAAGTTAATTTCTGTGAATCAGAGTCAAAATTATAGTTTACCTTCACTGAATTTATAATATAAGGCAATAAGCATTAAACGGTCAACCTTTTTATGGGCTACAACTATATTTTTAACACTATAGTTGTTGTATCAGCTGTAAAATGTCATAGCAGCACCACAGAACTGATCATTATCCCCACATGTCAGATAGAGGTCATTTACCTTATCAAGACAGTGTTAAAGTTGCCCATCTCCCAGTCCAGTCCCTGGTTCTCAGCTCGGGCCAATCCAAACCCAACAGCCAGGAACATCAGGGTCAGAGTGGCCATTCGAGTAAACACAAAGCTGACCGCCCACAGGTCAAACCTGATACAAGCAAAAAACACCACAAATGTAGCCAGCTATAAAAAACAGCCTGATGAAGCCAGTTATTATCAAAGTAAACAGAGAAAAGTATGAATTTTAAGCTATCAGAAGTTATAGATTTACATGAGGCAAATGAGATAATTTCACATTGAAATTATTGATAATTATTGATAAGTTCACATTGAGTAGCGCAAATGTGCACAAGATGAGGCATTTTACCACAGTGAGCATTCTTACAGTATTAGAGTACAGTAAATAGATTACCTAGTGCACATGTGCATATGAGGTGAGGCCTTTTACCACAGTGAGCTTTCTGTCTGTATTTAAGAGCAGTAAATAGATTAATTTGTGCAAATGTGCATATGGGTGCCCTGCCGTCAACATTGGTGGTTTTAGATTTGATATGATTTGGGTCATTTTAAGGAAACGTTGAAAAAATGTTAACGTCAAGGATGTCTGTAAAAGCTGCTTTACCTGCACAGTGAAGGGCAGATGACTGTTGACAGGCCCTTGCCCATAGCGGTGCATCTTTACATTTTCATGTAGATGAAAGTTTTTTGAGGATGTAGAGTGTTTGGACTGGATGGTTATTGTTAACAATGAAGGAACGCCTATTTTCTGCCTATGTTTATAGGCTAGTCATGAAACTGTTGTATAAAAGTGATATCACACTAAAGGTCAATTTTGTACTGAATATCTTCACTGCTGTGGATACCACTCTCCCTCTCTTGTGATCTGTCTGAGCATATCGTATATATCGTATCATTGAGCCCAGTGGAGTTTCTTACATTTTTTGATGGTTCTCATCTGTGAAGTAAAAAAGTCTGGCGATGTGGAAGCCCAGTTCTGACACATACTGAAGAAAGAGAAGCACCAGACCAACACGACTCATACTGCACAAGACAGAAGAGGGCAAAAATAAGA
The DNA here is from genome assembly GCF_018320785.1 of Cheilinus undulatus. Classification (NCBI taxonomy): domain Eukaryota; kingdom Metazoa; phylum Chordata; class Actinopteri; order Labriformes; family Labridae; genus Cheilinus; species Cheilinus undulatus. The sequence continues at coordinate 30,958,762 of NC_054878.1, forward strand.
GATTAGTGGATGCATGAAAAAGGCTTTATTTCTGGATTATCTTTAACCATATCTAAGCTACTATAGAGTTAATATGCAAAATCAAAGGAGTGAAGCATAACTGCCAAGACATGTAATGTTTGGTAACTTTTACACTGTTTGTATTTTAATAAGACTTCATGTGTGCAGCTTTCCAGAGCTGATACTTACTTTAACAAATATGCTGCAGAGATGTGAAGCAGATAAAGACAGATGTACTGCAGCTGCCGAGAAATCTCCTCCTGAAAAACAAACAGACTTTATTTGCAAAGGTACAACACTTTTAAATCCTGTTCTTTTTTTCTGTTTTACTTTCCATGTTGTTCAAACATACGCAAACTGACACACACATTCACACACGCAGGCAGCTTATCTAGTCAAAGTCCAGAGCTCCTCCGGTTCCCAGGCTTTCTTACTGACCTTGCGTACTTTCTGGAAGTAGAGCTCCGGTAGGGCATGAAGCCAGTACGCCAGCTGAGTGAGGTAGAAAAACTTCACCTGAAACCTGCAGCACAAAGACAGACATGAGGAATGAAAAAGGCAGGGCGCAGAGAAATTCAGAGATGTGCCAGAATTCCTGGTTTGATCTTTATCCTACAACTAAATAAAAATGTTTAAATTAGGGCTGTCAAAGTTAATAACATGTTAACTCAAATAACTTTTAATGCCACACATTTTTTTGACACGTGATAAACGCATGCGCGCTCTGTGTGACCCTCGACCCATCCAGTAGTTTGCCAGATCAGGAGACAGCGCCGTTGTGATGCAGTGCAAGCGAGCAGAAATGGATAAAGGACAGAGACTTTTGAATGGCAGGTTCAGCTTTTAGATCATGCCAGATAAGACTGAAGTTATTTGCTCCTACTGTCGACTTGAACTGAGTTACCACGAGTTTTAAATAGCCTCCACTCGCTGGCCGAGCACACCGCTAATGCAGGGAGTCGCCCCCTTAGCCCCCCCCCTTCGTCTACAATGGAGACACTCAGACAAACTCTGCAAGCAGGGATGGACTTGCTATCTGGCATACCGGGCATTTCCCGGTGGGTTGACAAACTTTTGGGCCAGTATGATTTATTCATTTTTTTATTTATTTCCGTTATGTACCTGCTCCACAGTGGCACTGCTCCTTTAGGAGGAGGAGGGGACAGAGCAGCAGAGGCTGGTGTGTGACAGGGGAGCAGAGGTGTTACAGGTGAGCCTGAGAGTGAAGCAGTGAATGAGCTCTGTAGAGTATCATAAGATAAGCTAAAAAGCATTATAAGACAGTGGGTCTCTATTTTTCGAAGAAAAAACTGGTTTGAGATTAAATCTGTAGCCTCTGAAGAATGAAAAGATGGTAAAGTCCTCTTACTAAACCTGAAAGGTTCTCCACTGAGACTTCTTTAACTTTGTGTGTTCATGAGTTTGAATAGCAGCTTCAATTTTCTGTTTATTGACATCATTCCAGTAAATCTACTGGACTGATGACAGTAATTTCTTACTGTCATCATTTATTTTACATTCAGGCATTTTTTAATTTGAAAATAAAAGATAATAGCACACATTTTTAAGTAATTACTTGCTTTTTTCTCTGAGAAGGGCAGATGTGTCCACCTTACTCACCTCTGAAAGATGTTTCAAGAGAATTAATAAACTTCACTTGAGTCCTGAACCACTGAATTGAGACGGGGACAGGTAGCAGTAAGGAGACCAGAGGTCCACCAAGGACATCATGTTGTGATATCATGAAAACAAAATATGGTACCCACTGGGTCAGATGATTTAATGTCTGGGTAGAAGCGACAGGATTTCAGGAGGACGGCAGTTTCAGTTAGCTAGATTTTTTTCTCCTTTTCTTAGAGGGGTCTGGCTGCTGACAGTGCATTTCTGATGGCCACTCTCACAGACCATTCATCTGAGATGCCCAATGACTCAAAAAGCAACTACCGTAATTTGCCTGTACAACGTGTTTCCTGTTTTAGATATATGCTTTTTTTCAATTCAACTTTATTCATAAACAAAGTCTGACAGTTACATTCATGAAATAACCACACTGCAAACATTACAGACTAAAACATTTTATAAATAAAACAGAGAAAAAGGTCACAGGTCTAATCTGGGATTAAATTATGTATGGACCAGTTTTACAAGAATTTACATAAACAGTGGCTCACTTTAGCTTTGTTAGCTTGAGCTAAAGCTTACATAGCTACGCTGACTATGTAATTGACGTTACTACATAATCCAATGTAGCTAAGTTAGCTTTAGCAATGTGAGATTTCACAAACATACCTAAAGCTAATGTATATATGTAGACAGCAAATCTCAAGGCTTACAAAGCTGCTTTGTGTGCTAAGTTTTAGCTACCTTAGCTACGGTAGCACCGTCATCTATAGCTAAGTTAGCTTTTGAAACATGAGCTTAAACAAATATAGCTAAAGCTAACTTAAATAGCCACGGAGATAATGTAGACACATAGCTTACATAGCTGCTTTGTGAGCTTAGTTTTTGCTCTGTTAGCTACATAGCTTTGTTGTCCTCCCAACTAACGGAGCGACGTGAGCTACATTTTCGGTGTTAGAATGTTTTCATAGAAAACAAGCTTTTTTATCTGTAAGCAGACTTGTTTACGCGACTTTATTAAATATTTCGTAATCAGGTTTTTCTGGTCAGGTTTTTAATTTTTGGTATCCTAACCCACCCCAACTCTAAACAAAGGTTTAATCCGATTCTATTTTGATAATTTTAGCATGTATTTCCCTTCTGAGATATAAGGCGTCACAGATGAACGATTTGTGAGAGTGGCTGTCAGAGATGAACAGTCTCCAGCCAGACTGTCTTAAGCCTTTTCTCTCTTTTTATTTTTTATTTTTCCTAATTTCCGTGTGGAGTTTTCAGCTGTTTAAATAACGTTTTTTATGTTTCTGGTGTGTTCCTTTATCAATATGTTTGGCCGTCTTGTGTGAAGCACTTTGAATTGGCCTGTTGCTAAAAAGTGCTTTACAAATAAAGCTGCGCTGTCTTACACACTTCGATTTCTGGATTTTTCAATGTGGCGCATCGATTGTACATTACATCCAAGTTGGATACCTGTGCTCATGCATAGGCAATCATACTGTGCTGAAGCCCGCCTCCTACATCAGTGCCAGGGCCAATGAAGTGTACTGTGCTTGGGCACTCATACTGGACAAAGAAGCTGGACTTTGAGGGTCAAACATGATTGGGGAGGGTACACATTACCTCTTGTGAGAGCAACCTGAGTTTCTACTACTGTGTGGACAAAATAGCTGAACACTAGATGCAAACATCTGCTTGAGAAACCTTGAAGGAATTTCTTGACATGAAAATAAGTAGTTTAATTATTGTTTGTTTGTTTTTTGTCAGATGTAAACCTTTACTGAGAAAAACATGTGCTGAAATGTTGAAGCTATACTGCCCTATTCTCTAAAATTCTTACATGTTTTAATAAAATTGTTACAGACAGGGTAAGTCTTGGCTCATACCTGAGGTGAACATGGGGATAATTCTCCCAAAGGCTGCTGGGATGCAGGAGATATCCTTCCTGCAGGAATGAGACATAAAAACACTTCAAACTGTTGTTCAATAGTATGTAATACACTTAAAGAAAATGGGACATTTCCTTCACCAAGAAGTTGTGACTGGCTACAATGTGATCTGAAAATGTCACTCACTGTAATGAGGATGTAAAAACTCCACACACTCGACACCAGGTGAAACACACATAGCTGACCCGACTCATTAAACTTTGTGTTCTTGCTCTTGGAGAGGTGCAGACGCCGGTTCACTTTCTGCAACATCAAACAACAACATATGACAAGATGGCACAGATCATGCAGTGATCATGCAGCAAGTGCAGCTGTATACAGTGAGAATGGATGGCATGTCGACTCCATCATTGTCATGCACCAGGAAGTGTCACAGTAACACAAATAACTAGGACGAGAAAAGACAGCAGAGCTATTTATAGCTGCTGCTGAAAACCCTCCTCTGAAAAAGTATTCCTTTCAAGACACATCTTAAACCGTGCTGATGGAGCTAAAATAACACATCATTCCTCCTCACTGGCCTATTTCTAAACAATGACATACAAGCAGGAACTCTATGATGGATCAAATTCTGCTTTAGCTTCCTGTCCAACAAACTAATTGACCTAAATCTAGCATTGCTCAGTTACTGAAGTCTTAGAAAAAGGATGACATAAATCATGGATGTGCTTTTTTCATATTCTAGCTGCAAAAATACACAATTAGAAATAAAAATGTAGCCAAATGCATTTAAAGTAAGTAACCAGAATTTCTACATAATTTCTGAAAATCTGTCTTATAAAAAGATGTGTCATTCCTTGCCTTTAATAGGAAACAAAGGGGAAAGGTGAATTATTCATCTTAAACCAACTGGTGCATAACCTCTTTACAAACTTGTCAATAGGTGGGTCTGAAATTCAATTAACATGAATAAAGAACTCTCCAATTAAGATTATTCACTGAATAAATATATTTTTTGTGATAATTTCAGGATTTATCTTAAGAAAATTTCGCACATATTGCTTCAAAAAAATAAAAGTAAACCTTCCTGGAAACTATGTCCAACAAATTCATTTTAACTCTGTCATTTTTGGTGATCACTCAGCCTTTTCTGACCTAGATCGGTAGTTGTTGCTTACAAAACAGCTACAAAATACCCATGCTTCTTCCTCTTAGAGCCGCAGTATAACCACTAGTTGTAATACTGTGTACTCACATCCAGAAGATACTCCTGCACCACAGCGTGGAGGATGATGGCGATAAAGAAGTAAAAAAGGATGGTGGCACTGTCCTTCCATCCGTAATGGTACAGCGTCACCTCTCCCTCTGAGCACACACAGGAATGGTAAAGCACACACTGGTTATGTTTACAATAAAAATTAATTTTAAACATTGCTGTCACAGTGAAGTTGACCTTAAAAGAACAGTGCAGCACACAGGAACGGCATTAGCAGAAGTGAAACTGTGGTAATGTCAGAACAGTCCAAACTGTGCAGCCTCTGCAGATCACAGACTGTAAATTAAAAGAGTATTTAATGAGAATGAACGCTCTACATACCTGGTGATAGTGTTGTTACATTGTACTGTGGCTGAATAAACAGTATGGCTGTCTTTGCTGTTGCCTGGAAATTGGAGAAGAAATTATACTGAGTAATGTACTTCTGTGAATTTATCTGAATGAGAATGAGAAGTAGTGTTATGCATTTTGATTTGTGAGAGGAATTTGTGCATGAGTGTAAGGATGTCAGTGCATTCTCCCATTAAGCATTATAAAGGCCTACTGGGAGCAGAATCCCTAAAAGAACTCAAACCACAGTTTATATTGAGTGTACCCACGGAGTCTATTATTTTTACCTTAGATGAAACAAAGCATATACTTGAACTAAGCGACAGGTCAAAAAAAAAAAAAAAATGCTTATAAAGCGCAACAATACAGTAGCCCAAGTATTTTGGAAACTTACATAGAGCCCCTTTAAGCAGGGCTAAGGTGCTTGTTAAATTAAAATGATTTTTTCTGACACTTTGTGCCGGTTTAGTGGTCATCAGAGTAACTCATGTAACTGGTTGTTTTGGTTGTTTTCTGGAGCTCTTCAGAAAATGACACATAACTAGGGAAAAAAACAGCTTTTTTACCCCAGAAAAATAAATAAATAAGTCAGCATCTTAAAAAAGAACCCAAATTTACTCATCCGCTCAACAAAACCGATACTGTAGCAACAAATTGTGTCTGCTTAGGGCCTCTGTACATTATAGACTTTAAGGGTAATTTCACATTAGGCACGACTGTTTCATACTATGTCTGGGTGCAATTGCTGTACACAGTCTGATACAGTTGGTAGGGGTGTGCATCAAGAGGAAAAAGACAAGAGACAAGCATAGCAACTAGGGCTGTCAAAATTAATGCTTTAATGCAGATTAATCCATCATCATGATTAATCTGATTAAAAATTTTAATGCAATTAACCCATCTACAGCGCAGATTGACTCAAAATCCCTGAAATGTCTCTGGCACCGCATTTTGGGCAGTTTGTCCAAGTAGGGTTACCGTCGAGCATGCCATACCGTATTTCTTGATTAATATGTCAAATTCTCTGTTATAGGCAATAACAGAGAATCATGACTGTCTCTACAAAATGCCTTATGCCTCATATCAATGAATATGTGAAATTATACCTCATTATTGGATTTAACAACAAAGAGATTCTGTCATTCCCACATAAACACACAGGGTCTATGATCCGCTGTTAGTAAAAACAAGTTCCGACTTTTTTCTCGTCATTTCAACTTTGATCTTGAAATTGTTTCAAATTTATTCTCAAAATTTCAACTTTGTTCTCGTCATTTCGACTTTAATCTCGACTTGCCCAAAATTATTTTCTCCATCAAAAATGGCCCTAATCCGCTTCTGTATGTGTCCATCTTGACAGCTGAGAACAACAGCACTGAGCTATACCTTGGACTAGTGTTGACTAACTTTTAAAGGCTTGTAACCACCTAAATTAAAGCAATGTAAGCAACACCTTTGGTTAAATTAAAGTTATAAAATATTAGCAACAAGTGCAACCAGATGGTTATTTTGGATTGTTTAACAAACTCATGAAAGCCAGGAATAGCATATCTCCATTTACCTTTAACTCCCCTAGGACAATAATGGAATGACGTTACATTAAGACGCAAAGTAGCCCATCTTAATTGAGTACAGCAGCCTATAACTGACACTGAGTAACATAAATATAGGAACGCTCTAAGTCCATTGGCCCCATTTGGACACCACCAGCCATTCCTTGCGCACCAAGGGAGGCCACAGGTGAGCCGGCAGTTTCTAAATGTCACATTTTCAGCCAACTGTAAAACTGTTCTCTTTTTCCGTTATGTGAAAACTGAAGGAAATCCCCTACTTATTCTTTCTCTCGGACAGCTGTGTGAAAACTACCATGGTTCCGGATTGACAGTTCGCCATTATGCAAACCAGGCAGGTTGAGAGGCTAGTTGTCCACTGTACAGTCTCATGGGACACCTAATTCATTCATAAAGTGAATGTCAGCGGCGAAATCCCTCAGGTCAGTGTAGTCTTTGGTTCAGCTGAGCACACAGTGGCTCAGAGATTGAGACGTGGCAGTTAACTACAGACGTTAAGGTAGCGACGATACGTCATACGACTTCCGTCTGCACTTTTCAAAATAAAACCGTAAAAAAAATCAAGCACATCCGGGATTACGCTCTTGGTAACAGCGGGGCTTTTAATTTGAATGTCCAAAAACTGCCTACTTCCTTTATTAATCGGTCTTTTTTGGTAATTTACATATCTCGAAATCAAAATGTTGCAGCGGACTCTTTGCTGGAAACTGGAACAAGATTTTGTCAAAAGGTCAAACGTGAGTTTAATTAAGCAGAGAAGTAGTACTGTTAATAAGTATTCACTAACGTGTGTACCATTATAACAGATGTGAGTATTGAAACACTTCTCGAAACAGTGGAAACTTTGAAGAGAACGTAAAAAATGAGTAAAAACGTGTCGACAATGTTGTCAACGCGCAGCTATTATCAGCTTTAATTTTCTAGCGCAGTTTTAAAACATATGTTGCTGCTTCTTACTGCGGACAAAGTCCAAGTTTATCGTTCAAAAAACTTGTAAAAGCTAATGTATCCACAGGACTTAAGTCACCATTACACGACTTGTATGCAGCCAAAACGTTTGTTGCTCTTAGTAATGGCTCAAAGCGTAGAGGAACAGCTTTATCCTAAGTTACATATTTGAATGTGCAGCGGTCTTGCCATCTTAAAACAGCTGAGTGGGACGAGGGAAGAAAAGATAATCCTGAGTTCATCTCACCTCAAACATCAATCCAATCAAAATGAAAATCACCAAGCTGAAGACGATGTCGGCATGGTTCTGAATTAAGAACTCCTGGCTGAAGAAAGGGTAACTCTTGTTTCTTCGGCGAAATGCCATGTCCAGTCTATGGTGTTTTCCCTGCTATTTTATAAATCTGAATTTTTCTGACTACGAAGTTCAGGAGTTAACTTTCTCGCTGATATGCGCATGCGCGACTTCTTAAAGGGCAAGTGACATAAATACCTTCTTTGAGGCCATTTACACAATTATGGTAATATGTTCTATCTTACTCCACAAAACAAGCAACTTCAGCTGCTTTTTGCATACTTTGTAATAGAAATGTCTAAGTAGAAGAAATGACACACTTTTATTCCTGTCAACCCATTCAGTAGGATGTTTATTGCTTATTTAAGCCACCAGTGGCTTTTCACTTCACAGTTCAAAATTGAATACAAGTAGCCATCTTGCTCTAAGAGAAAATTCAGCAACCCCCTCACTGTTTCGCTAATAAATTTCACCCCTTTTACAGAACAGATATTAAGCAAAAAAAGCCCCCACCCTCCCCAAGAGCACATTAAAAAGTCACTACAAGTACTTCAAAAGCACATTTTCCTTTTGTTACACTTCAAACATCTGAAAGCTTTTTATATTAAGTGCCTGAGATATGATATTTTCTCAAAAAAACAACGTTGCAATTACATGGTCAACATGTAAATTAAGTTAAAACATTTAACAATAAAGTATTGCCAGGTTGAATGCAATGTCAGCTGACATAATCATACAAAAACAGCATGTTGTTCTCTAAAAATTGGGATGATTTTACAATATAAATACCCAAAATTCACTACAGTATAACTATGGTACAGAGGATACTTGTGCTTTTCAGAAGCCAACAAAGCCCTGGCTCACACTTTGATGCTAAACATTTAGAGGTCAGACATTCCTGTCTCCTTTTGATCATATCTCTGTTTAAACAACTGCTTTAAATATAAAATGAGAAAAGGCTGTTATGTATGTAATATAGAGATCCTCATTTGTCTGGATTATAAAACAGCAGCATATTTCTGAAGGTATCTGTTGACATTAATCAAGGCTACTACTGACAGCATGTCTTTTTTGCACAGTGTTATTCTTGAGGCTCAAGTTAATTGCTGCAAAAATAATTTAAAAAATGGATGTCAGGTAGAAGGTGTGTCTGAGCTCTGTACACCACACGTGTGGCCAACTAGCTGTCATATCATCTCAGGAAAGATGATCAAAACACTGAAGGTTTCATTTTTGTCCATCTAGCATTTATGTGAAGCAGTGCTTTTAGAAAATTAGCTCAGAAGAGCGCAAGCTAGCTTTGCAGTGACCCAAAACTGTTGCATATGCTACGCCCCACAGTGTGCTAAATATATCAACATTGGGAGGTGAATAATCTGCTCGCCTCCTCATCCTACAGCACAGAGGCGATTAAAAAAGCAGCTTTCCAAAAGCTGGTGTTGTCTTTCAGTTTTTGATGCTCTCTTTGAATGCTAGAAGCTATCATCTTCATCTCTGCGAGACATTATAAGCTGCCTCCTGGGTCCTGTAAGATGAGGGACGCTAGAAGGGGAGTCGGGTACTCCAGAGTCCAATCTAGGAGTGGAAGTACAGCGTGGCCCGACTCGGCCCATGAGTCCACGTACATCCCTGTGAAGAGCAGGATCACTGGGAATGGAGTTGAGGCGGACCCCCGGTTCAACAATGTCCCGGTCCAAACGGGGGTTACTGGCACTACTTGGAGACTGAGGATCAGCACTGAAATATAAGGTTGAACTGGACTCTGTAGGGCAGAAATAAGGTTCAGGACTGTCTCCAAACACTGATTTCCCCTCTGGTGAGCTACGTTTAAAATCTGATGCAGGTGACTCCAGCGGGCTCTCCATCTCCAGGCTGTCATCCTCCTCTTCAGGCGGTTCTGTTGACGTGGGCTCGCTCACGCTCTGGAACTCGTCTTTGCAGTCTGAAAGAGGCGCCAGGCCTTTCCCTTGAGACTCAGAGGTGGAGATGCCCTCATCTCCGGCTGTAATCGTCATGCCCTCATTACTCTTGTACTCCTGGTTGTACTCTTCCATGTCCAATATGGCTGCTGCTCCACCGGCCCCATACGCTCTGTTGATCTTCCCCAGGTCTCCCGTCTTCAAAGCCAGCCGGATGAGGAGCCAGTGGTGGTGGTAGCAAGGGCAGGAGCTGTTAGCCCGGCCTCCGCAGGTTCCTGGGTGCTCCAGCAGAGAACCAGCCACACCTGAGAGCGAGAAGCTGCCGTGGTTTTGAATGGAGGGCGCAGGTAGGCTTTTATCGCCAATAGAGAAGGAGGATTCCCCTCGTTCTATGCACGTGCTGCCCATATGGTTGCGGTTCATTCCCAGGGAGATTTCTGTTGACTTTGGATGGAGGAATCTGTAGTATAGGACTAGAGAGGTAGCACCTGGAAAACAGGGAACAGAGAGGTGATGACAAAGCATTTTACGACATCTGACTAATAATGATAAAGGTTTGTTTAGGCCTGTTGTTCTCCAATCTATTTGTACATTTCTCTATAAAAGCTCTTAAGTTATTTGCCTACAGTGTCAAACATAATTGTGCAGGAGTACAGAACGCTTTACTAGATATAATCCAAGTCATCACAGGATTGCAGCAGAAAACAGTGTCTACTTTAGCTAGTTTGCCTAAATAAATTGTATCCTATTGAAAGGTATCCAATGATTACAGGATTTGAGCTTAATGTTTGATTTCTAAATGCACTTTTAAAGACAACATTAACTATGGACTTCAACCTTTAACTCTATATTTCCCAGCCAGTTATACTATAGAATACAGAAAATATTGCACATAATATAAGCTACATAAAGAACATCAAAATACATGAAGGCAGGAAAGCATTACAAGAAAACTGAAACAAAAATATCCTAAGAAAATATCACTGGGAATCAGTAGTTACAAGGAAAATGCTTCATACTAGGTCATTATTAAAATTTAGTTGTACAAGGGCTTTAGTGATAAAAGAATGTTTCATTCTGATGGATTAAGCCTCAGGTAATCTAGCTAAATCTCTTGCCAGAGGTTAGAATGTCAAATTCACCCTGCAGAGGATGCCGAGCACACTGTAAGATGTCTCTAAGATGTTACTGTCTTCTGAAAGGATTGAGTCAGATCAGGTAATTTAATGCCAACGATCTTCCTGGCAATGTGTTCTTCTAACCTGTTTTTGTGTCATAATGAAAGACCTGCAAACCAAGTAACTGTGGCGTTGAGTCTAAAGGTGTGAATAGACTCAAATATGTAAGTTTAGAGATTAATATTTGTTGTGTATCGTGTTCAATCTTTACTCTAGTTCTATTCTTATTGACAAGTAGCACTCCAGGGTAAGTAAAAATACTTTTCACCCAGTTGAATACCTATTATTACTCATATACCACAGAAACTATAAGGCGTCTTGCTTTAAGTATTGAACTACAAAAAATAAAAGACAAATCTGTTCCAAAACAAAACCAGCACAGATAGAGTAAGTGACTCACCGAGGAGAAAGCTGCACAGCACAGTGGTGGGAAGGGTCATGCTGTCCCATGACGCTTCGCTAAGGAAGTCGGAGGCGGCCAACAGCAAAGTGGCATTCTCTATAAGCATGAACTGAGGAGGAAAGAAGGTCAAACCATCAGTCATCTGTAGACAGCTTTACGTCATTGAAAGCTAAGGACGAAGGGGTGAGAATGACAATGCAAACATCAGCCCTGTGCAAGGTAAAGCTGACCCATTTGTACTGTATGCATGCCATTAAAGAAGTAGTGTATGTGGAATACAAAACAGCGTACCGACAACATGCATCAGAATCAGAAACAAGATTTTATCTAGCCTTACTGCATAAAAACTGGCCATGCGGAAGCGCGATGGTCCATCTTTGACGTTTAGGAAGAGGAAGACGTGGACAAGCCCCATGATGCCGTTAAAGGCTCGCCAACACCAGGGGCCAGTGCAGATGTCTGGCTGCTGTGAAACCAGCCAGAAGGAGGCCGTGAGCCAGTGGAAACCTGGAGGTCAACGTAAAAATAGACCAGGAGATAGGCGCATTTAGAGATGCATGTGCAGCGAAGCAGCTAATGCAAAAAGGTGAAAATTGGATAAGAGGACATGCTCACTGAGGATAATTACGCCACTTAAGTGTAAAGAGGCATTTGCATATTTCCGTGCTTTGTTTATATTGACTTTATCTCTTTCTTTCAGACTCAAATACCAGCCCATTAAGCGTGCTGCTCACCTGCTACTCCACAGACCCACCAGTTAAAGACCCTGGCAAAGAACATGAGGCAGGTGACCCTTGCACCCAGCATGCCAGCCCTCCACACCAGCTGGCACAGCAAGGCTGCCGGAGGCATGGCAAGGTGACCGGGTCGTATCAGGCAACAGGCTCTGCTGTACAGCACCAGTGCCCAGGAAATGGACAGCACACATAGACCGCAGCAGTAGGCAACTGGAGGTAAAAAGAAAGAGATATGCAAACAGATATGACCTCTTATTTAGACACTACAATGTGGATCTGATTATTAATGCTGACATGAGTTTACCTGGAGACATGATGCCCACATCAGTGGATACCACAACATATGCCTGAAGCAGGCTCTGAGGCAGCGTGAGGACCAGGGCCTCCAGCAGCCAGAGAGCAGCAACATCTGCCTGCATCATGACCGCAGCTCCGAGATCAGCCACTGAGTCCTGCATGCGGAACACGGACCTCATGCAGTCCCACATCCTGCCACAAGAGGGAGACACAGACAAACACCAGCACAGTGAGTGATACATGGTAACCTCCTGGTGAAGGTTTCAATGACAACATGATAATAATAGATTTTCTTTTTTACATTCCTTCATACACACCAGTCAAGCTATGTTCATGCTATTTAATATCTGGAGTTACAGCAATCTTACCTTTTGAATATGCCCAAGTGCAAGATATGTATGACAGAAAGGTAGCATCGCCTGTCATCACCATCATCATAGTACCATTTTACACTTAGCAGTTGAACCGCGGTGCCTGGTAGGAAGAGGCCTAAAGTGAGGCCCGCCCACTGCGTCTCCTCGTTCCAAAGATAAAATCCTATACAGTAGATCACTGAAACATACACATAGAAACACAAATAATTAATATAGAGCCATGCACATGCAAAGTGGTGGTAGGATTTTGAGTTTTATGTCAGTTTTTAACTTCAGCACAAGGTTAATAGAACAAACTAGACCAATGGTGCTCAAGTAGTTGTTAAAGGAAACAAATAGAACCTATCTATTGTGTAAGGATTAGTTAAAAGCTGAAGAAAAGTAAGTTTTGCTAATGGTACATATACTTATTATAGGGAAGGTGTTGGAATAAGATACAGATCTGTTGTAACTTTAGCTTATAAAAACCTGCAGTTATGTACAGGTGAAAAAGATGCATTTCAAGGGCAAGAAGGTGCATTTGTTTGCTAAATTTATCAGTTTTATTTATGCCTCATTTCCATCTGTAGCAGGCTGACTGTAATGTGGGGTCTATGGGACAGGCAGCACAGTATTTTTGTCTTCAGGGAATGGTATACCTGCTGAAGGCAAAGTCACACTTTGTACTCATGCAGTCACTTCATCCCTCTGGTGTCCTCCTGCCCTTGCCCCATTGATCTGCTTAGTCAGGTGATCATCACACCTGAGAGCAGCATGCTGTGGTCAATACAGATCCAGATGTGCTTTTATGACCATGTGAGATTAAATTATCATAATATTAGGATAGTAGTTATCCTAATAGTAAATAACGGTTGAAAACTAATGTTGGAAGGTGGGTGCAGGGCAGATCTAAAATGTGGGTAGTATTATGCCTAAAGGTTTCAAGGACAGCCCTTTACTGCAGGGGTTGACTACACGATTTATCATATGACCCTGCTGAATGACCCCTGATGGTCCTGGGGTCCCAGCCTGACATACCTACCTGAACTAACACATGTAAATTCCCATGCATAGAAAAGAAAACTAGCTAGGTTCGCCAATTCAGCACAGACGGTAGAGCTATTGCATCACCGCTGAATTGTTTCTAACCTGCTGCTGGTTAAGCTCCAACACGAAGCATCATGGCTGAGCAACAGCATTTCCATTCATTACAGCCAGCGACAAAGAAATACCTACAGAAAAACAACATTCCCCCGCCCTGTTTCAAATCACCCAGAGCCCCCACCAGCATACGCAGCAGCCCGGTAGAGCGTGGAATTCTATGCCCACTTACGAGCGCTCCGTTCGGCCACGATAACCAGCGCCGACACGCCGAGCAGCACCGCCTGGCACCACGCTATCCAGCATCCGCTCCGCCGGGCCGCCGAGGGCATCCGGCGGACGACCGCCCCAGCAGCGGCGTTTATCATGATACGGAGAGGTGGGAGAGCGAATAAACCAGTGACATTATCCTGGGCATCGTTTACCCCGGGTGCGTCTGCTGCCTTCTCCCTTCTCCCGCTGCCTACCCCCCGTCAAAAATACATGACGTCACTGCGCGCGGTGTTAAAGGGGAATCAGTTTACCAACGGCAACGGGTACTGTACACAATACATCTCACCTTCCCGCCACCTTGGACTGTTTCTTCCTCCTTTAACCACTATGTAGCACACTGAAACTCATGTTATAATAATGTAATTTAGAAATTAATCTGTTATTATGGTGATATATAAATTAATGCACGATCAGATGGCATGCCATGTAAGTTATAAATAATCTCATCATTTGATGGCCTCTTTACCACAGACTGAGCCAGGGGGTGGTTTATGGGGCTTAAGCCCTGAATGTTTTCTGAAAAGCCCCGAACCTTCAGGATGGTTAAAAGTATGTCTCTTATGAGTGTTATGATAGTTGCCTTGTTTGCTTAAGTTTTGACTGGTTATACTGAGCGTTCTGATCATAGTGAAAAGGTGAGATCAGAGCTGTGTGATCCTTAAGGCCATTTGGAGAATGAGCAGGTAACTTTATCAACATTTTAACAGAAGAAAAAAGGCAGCAGTACAAACTCAATTCTACATTCAGGGATCAGAAAAGGATGCAGAGGGAAATATTGCCATGAAAATGACTTTAAACTCCAGCTTTGATGCTCATAATGCCAAAGACAGGCTATTATTTGTAAAATAATTTCATATGATATAGTCCTGCATTCAGAAGTGTACTGACCTAATGGTTTTAGAAAAAACTATATGCCTTTATTTTATGTATTTTTTCCACTATAAAGAATGGCTCAAAATAGAATAAAATACTTTTTTTGTATTAAAATAACTAATGCATAGGCTACACACCGTCAGCTCATTAGTTTTAAAGCATATACAGTCAAGGTTAATCTTGATTATTTTAAACTGCTGGGTAGTGGGTACATAACCCCGCACAGCTTTAAAAGTACACCTTAATGAAACAGTTGTTGTTATGTTTTACTGAAGTCAGTATGAAAAGTTAAGTTATCTAATCAGCTGTAGTAATAACTTCAGTAGTGGAGCAGAATGTATACAAGTAGAAAAAGGACAATATTAAAGTAAATAGTTTGTGCCTTGTAGTGTTTAAATGTACTCATCTACTTGCACCAGGTCTTTTATAAAGCTTTGTTTCCTTTGTTATTTGACCATTCCAGACCAATCAGAGGAGGATGTGATAGTGATGTCATTAGGCAGGTAAAGGTGCTGATCTGAGGTACTCAGGTAAACATAATAGATTACTAAAAATAAGGAAAAAGATGATAAAGTTAATGATTAAAATTATAACAGTAGTAAAGTATTTACCTCTTCATTCACAGAAAAAAGTGCATGTTCTTCAACAGAGCAGCTGGACTATACATATAGTTAGCATCAACAAAAAGGATATAAGACTAAAAAATAACAATAATAATGATAATAATTGAAAATAGCCTCAGTAAAAGTAGCTTAGCTACTTTTGTGGTGTTGCTGTACTTTAGATTTCTACATTTCTGCAGGGTGAAGATTCAGTGTAGTGAAGCTGATTTTTTTGCAGAGTAACTTGTAGCTTAGCTCACTAAATGTTTCTGGTAGCTTGCCCAACACTGTGTACAGCTCTGAAAGTAGTCACTCACTCAGTCAGGCAGATGGTCACACACAGAACCATGTGCAGGGCTGACCCTGGCTGTCAGCCAATGGACAACTGGGTCCTGCTAATCACAGCATGGAAATGCATTTCTTGGAGCCAAACTTAATTTAGAAAATTGTATGGTTTTTACCTTTAAGAAGTTATGCACTCATCAGTCTAAAAAGTACTTTCAAAATTTTTCTAAACATTTTTCAGCATTTTTGTGAATAGATAAATATCTGTGACCCAAATTGATGCTTTTTTAAGTTCTTTGTTTGAAAATTCAGGGTTTCAATTGTAAACCTTTTCACCAAAATCATACCCTACCTCTACAATATAGCTTAGAAAATAAACATCGGGGATTTTTAGGGGGCAGAAGTCAAAGGTATTGAACTTCATGTGTATCATGATTTTACATTAATAATAAAACTTTTAGTTCAGTAAGATTAAAAAAGATGCACACAATTTTGGGGTGAAAAGCATTATTTTTGATGCATAGATTTGTTGACATTTTACATTTCAATTTTTGTTTAAAGTTGCGTAAAAATGGTGCACCCAACTGTTCGATAAGAAAAAAGTTTCCAGGAAAGTCGCCCCCCTAGACTGTCCTTTGTTTGGACTTAGCCCTGAATGTTTGACACAGTAGCTCTACCCCTTCTCTTTACACAATAAGTTACACGACACCATTTTATAACGTGAGGATCAAATAAACCTCTGCATTAAGTGTGGCTCACCTTGAGTGAGAAGGACAGTATTTTAATGCATCTGCCAAGCTTTCGTTTATTTCATTCCTGACTTAAATTGTTTGTGCGCTTGTTTTTGAATGAGAGAAGTGCTACTCCACATCATAATTTTTAAATGGAACTTAACTGCAGAGTCATCTGATGAAGATCATCATAATCATCCGATTTATTCTGAAACTGCAGTATGAATTCAATCTGAAACTCCTGTACAGAATGGGTGGCAGACAATTTCTCATCAAAGATGAGGTCTGAGATAATATTGCAGTTTATAGTTTAGTCTTTTCCACACTGAAGTGGTCCCACACACTAAAGTGAGCAGCGAGCCTGTACATGCAGCCAACTGAGGTTTAATGCTTTGACACTTAGCTCACTGACACTAGCGTGAACAGGAATTATCTCTTTAATTAGTAACCACACACACACACAGCATAAATAAAGGCAAATGTTGTTTATGCATAATCACATTTAGTTTATAAAGATTTTCAAAAGGTACAAAAAATGGCAAAACAAGTCAACAGTCTCTCTCTGTTTATACATTTACTTTAATATTAGCAATAGAATAAGTTAACAAAGATGTATGCATTAAACCAATCAAGTCAGTGGTCCCAGGCCATGCTGGGAAAGTCTTAATTCTTCACATGTTAAAGCCTCTGTAGAATATAGGCAAGGCAATCCATGCTTAAGATTAGGGTCTTCTTCAAATAGGGCAGTAACAGACAGCTGCTGAGTTGACCTGTAAGGATTATATGGTTGGATTAGCAAGGCTGTCTTAGGGCTCTGATATGCAGCCTGACTCCAGCTTGATGTTAGTTGCATGCAGAGGTAAAGTGCTGCCGTGGTGCAGCAGCTGTACAGCCTTTGCTGATTTGTACACGCTCAGCTGGGTCTCATCTTTGGCGCCCTCCCTATGGCCAGATGTATGTGACTCCATTGTCTTTATTAAGTCCATAATGTTGCTCTTGTCCATCTCAGCCTCCGCAGCCATAGCCTCAAGCTGCTCTGCCGTCTCGCTCATGTCAAACCTCTCGATCTCAGAGTTGACTCGATGTAGCTCCTCTGGAGAGTGCCTTTGGGAGGCCGAGGGAGAGAGAGGGCAGAAACCTTGGAGGTGAACCTGGAGGCTGCAGTGGTGGAGATAGGCGCAAGGGCAGTGGGGACACCGGTGAGGTCGTTCTCCAGTGTGGAGGCGCTTGTGGAGCTTTAAGTGGACGAACTGTGTGAAACGGGCTGGGCAGAGCTTGCATTGGTAAGGCCTTTCACCTGAGTGTAACCGCTGGTGGGTCTTCAAGTTACTTGTGCTACTGAATCTCTTATGGCATACCTGCATAAAAAAGACCAAGGAAAATATGTTTATGAACTTGACAAATTATGTATACACTAAGGTTAACAAAATTTTTTGATACTTTTAATACCACATTTTTAACAACATGATCCCCATCATTTGAATTACTGATAGCATGGAAAACATGTAGTGCCTAGGACATCTGTGTTTCCCTTGTATCCAAAAAAAAGTATCAGGTACTTGTTGTAACTGCTGTCATATAATAAACGATTCTGGTACCTTGAAAACTCAGTCAACTTTACAGATGACCAACGGGCCTTAAAGGAATAGAAATACATAATGTAAAACGGGGATAATGCTGTTACTATTTCTTGTATTGAAGCATCTTTAGGCAATTCTTAGAGAAATTCACGGCATAGTAAAAGTAAAACTTATTGTAACATTTTGAATTGCTCTTTTAATCATTCTTTTTTATGGATATCACAGCCAAGATATGCCATGTTAGTTAGTTATCTTTTGAGGTAGCCTTCCACTAGGGCTGGGCGATTATGACAAAAATCAAAATCACGATTAATTGAACTTTTTACCCTGATTACGATTACTTAACGGTTATTCCACCCCCAACCTGCTACTCTGTTTGTTCTGAAAATACTTGTATAATTTTGAAACAAATAACTGAAAGGAAGAGGCACTGATTAACAATTTGCAAACAAACACACATCAGCTGAAATGAAAATCTTTTTTTGTAAAAAGTCACATTTTCCTAGAAAAGTAGAAAATAAACACATTCTGTTTCTTGCTTACAAAATAAATTATTTTCATACTGATATATAAAAAGTAGAAAATAACTTTGCTGCTCATGTTGCAGTCAGCTTTGTGTTTGAGTTTTAGTGGACTGGATGGGATGGTGTCATATGACTAGTACTTCTTCTTCTCTTAGGTTTCCAGCAGGCTACATGCCCTGCGACACCTGGCTACCTATCACCTGACTACACAGCCAGTTTGTTTTTAAGGGGGTGATACATTAGTAGAGGGAGAACAACAAGGGACAAAACTGAAATAAATGACACAGCAGGTTTTTGCTGGTTAGAGGCTCTAAATGTCAGTTTTGATTATTTTTCGATTAATTGTCCAGCCCTACCTTCCACCTTGTTCCTTGCTCCCAAAATGCTTTGCATGAGTTATGGGTGGGAAATTTGTGGTCCTTCTGTCAAACTGTGCTTTTCCACAGTGAAGAGACACTAATGCTGATTAGAGTGATTCGGAGATCGACATGTGAATATCCTAATCTTTTACACCTCAAACAGGATAATATGATTATTTCTCTGTCTTCTGCTATCAAAGGATGGGAGGACAGTATACACAAGTGGTCTCAGATAACATACACAAGTACAGTGCATTCATTAACTATTCATAGCCCCTTCACTTTTTCAATTTTGTAATGCTGCAGCCTGATACAGTAGAAAAAACTAATTTCATAGTCTGCTTGGCCTTCATGTGTTTGGCTCTAAGGAGAAGCTTCCATCTCCTCAGTTCACAACACTGGGTCTGAATATTATGTAAATGTGATAGTTCAGTTTTTCTTTTTAATACATTTGCAAAAAAATCTAAAACTCTGTTTTCTCTTTATGGGGTCATTATGGGGTAATGAGTGTAGATTAATGAGTAAACAAATGTAGCATCAGGCTGCAACACAACAAATTGAAAAAAGTGAAGGGGGTCTGAATTCTCTCTGAATACTCCGATTTAGTGGTTATGTGGTTATTAGTACAACCACAGATCCCAGAAGCACCAGCATTTTGAAAGGACATTTCATAAAATATAACTTAAAACTTACAACTTATATCAGTTAAATTGAAGATCTGATTTAAAAATCAAAGCCGTTTTTGCTCAATTCAAAGTGAATTTCTTTCAAAACAGCTGCTGCTGTTGGTTAGCCACTATGGTTAATTTTCTTTCCAGAGTTTCAACAGAAGTTCCACCCATAATCATATCCATAGTAGCACCCCTAGAAATAAGGTGGATCAGTGATATCTAGTATGGAATGATCTACACAAGTTCTCCCTGTTTCCTGGTTTTTACTAAATATTTACAGACATTCATAATGGTAAAACTGATCTCAAATTTTGTGTCATGGCTGTTTCAAACATGCACTTCACATAGGCCGTACCTTGCACTCATGAGGCTTCTCTCCTGTGTGAACCAGGTAGTGTTTCTGCAGGTGCGCCAGCTGAGTAAAGTTCTTATTGCAGGTCTGACACCTGAAGGGGCGCTCTCCACTGTGCACTCTCAGATGGACCTGAGGATGTTTGTTAGAGATAAGTGGTTTGTAATTCTCAAACCGCTCTAAATGGTGTGCAGTTGAGCAAAAACATGATGAAGAGGAACTAACCTTGAGGTTGGAAAGCTGCCCAAAGACCTTTCCACAGATGTTGCACTCATACCGGATCTTTCCATTCTGCCTCTTGAGGGGGTACGACAGGGTTTTGTAGCCAATCATTTGTCCGCTGAGTTTGGTCTTCCTGAGGTCAACTGCATCGTCTGTATTGCTCTGAGTTGCAGAGATGGGTTTTGCAGGGAGGCAGTCTGAAAAGGCGGCCATGCCCACTGGTGGTGAGCATCCTCCAGGTGCAAGTGATGGCAGTGCTCTGTGACTCTGCGAGGTGATCATGGATGAGGCACTGGATGTGGTAGGTAAAGCGAGGTCGGCTTGTTTGAATTCTCTGAGGTTGTCTGAGGGGATCGTGAGGTAGTTTGTCCTTTTGGTCATGAGGTTTTTGTTGTCTTTGAGCTCCCTGGTTGGTGAAAGAATGAGGTCTTGTTTGGAGTTTGTTAGTGACCGTGTCAAGTCTTTGTATCTGCTGGCCAGAGGATGGAGGAAGTGTGCATAATCATTAAAAGGCAGTAAAGGAGATGGGAGTGTTAGGGGAGGTTTCAGTCGCTCACTGTAGAGAGGGTATGAGTGAGGTAGGATGCCGTTAAGGCCGAGTGAGTAGTGAGGCTGTAGATAGGGAGAATTCCTCAGAGCAGGATGAATCTGACCACCAGGCACAGAGGCCTCTTGGTAAGGTTTAGCTGCAAGTGGTGCCTGACTGTGCTGGAAGTTGAAGTGCAGACCATAAGGGGCGGGACTACTAAGGGCTGGCCTTTTGGCAGCAGGAGGGCTACAGGATGGCAGAGTGACGTATCTGTGACCATGGATAGATTCTGATGTTGGCTGGATTGGGTAGACGACACGTGGACACAGGGGTAAAGCTGCTGAGAGGGTTGTCTGAGACAAAGAACTGTCCATACGAGTGATGCAGGTTGTAAGAGGTTTGGAAGGCTCATCTTGGAGAATTTCAGAGACACTGTGACCTCTTTTCCCTGTCGTCTTCTCCTGAGCTTGACTATGTTCTGTGGAACAAAAAGAGAATAATAATGTCATCACAGTGTTTTGAGACGAGACTTGAAACACTTGACAGAGGGTGCAGACCTGATTGAGGGGGTGGGGTGTTGTTCCATAGTTGAGGGGCCTTTACTGTAAAAGTTCAGTCACCTCTTTGTTTCGTTTGTGACTAGAACGAAGGACAGCCAAGGACCTATGTCTGAGGATCTGAGGGGCCTGGAGGTCAATTACGTAAGGGCTGAGGAGGTCAGATATGTAAGATGGTGCCAGGACATTTAACACAAACTGAGCAACCATAAAATCTGCCCTGAAGTGTATGGGAAGCCAGTGAAGAGCGGCTTGTACTGGGGTGATATGATCCCCCTTATAAGGGCCAATCAGAAGCCTTGTACCATTTGCAGTCTGAAAGGGATCTTTCCTATCTGAAAGAAACATGTTTTAACCATTGATTTCACTTTCAAGGGTGAGGGTGGAAAGATCACATAAGCTACTAGAGACCTGTTTGTTGGTGTTGGGGAGACCAAAGAGAACCACTTCTGTTTGCTTTCATTCAACTGTAAAAACATTTCAGCCATCCATCATTTAATGCCATGTAGACACTTTGTTAGGGCGTTAAAGTCTGACTGACTATTTGGTTTTTATGAGGAGATAAAGCTGTGTATCGTCAGCGTAACAGTGGTAGATTATATTGTCTTTCTATAACTTTACCTTATAGAAGCATATAAATAGAGAAGAGAATGACACCCAAGGTCTTGAGGTACAACAAATTACCACCTGACAGATTGGACAGAATCTCCTTTATAAACTGCAAATAATTTTGATGCTAATCGATGGCTGTCACAATATTAGAAATGCCGACTACATAACTTTTAGTCAGTCTAGTAGAAGACATAAAGTTGGAGCTGAAGTGAGTCTAAAGACAGGAGATGTAATTGCTTTTACAATGCAGATGTATAATGGCTGCCAAGCGTCCCAAGCGTCATTTTGACTTGTTGGCTTTGCATGTCCTGAATAACTAACACCACACAGATGCAAGATACAGTATGCACATGTGTGGTAGAGGCGGTGTGGAAGTGTCAAGACAGCAGCAGAGACAACTACAGCTGAAAGTTTAAAAAACAAACAAGCTGGGGCAGAAAATTCTGTTTTAGAAATTGATTTTTAAACCTGTACCAGTCAAGTGTAGTTTTATCATTAAATGCATTTTTGATAAAGATGTTGGGACACAATAAAAGGAAAACAGATTATTTTCTTGCTGTCTTTTGTAACAACCACATCTATAACTGCAGTCAGGCGAAAATCAACAGTTAACACAGTCACTAATCAAACCGATTTACCGGGAGGGTTATGTCTGTACAGGGATGAAAATAAAGGAGAAACAAAATGCAGGCAGTGTATTCTGACCACCAGTCATCAGCCTGAGCTGATCTGTTATTGATTGTTGATGTTATTTATGTTAGTCCTTATCTCAGCAGTGAAATTATAGTAAATTTCCTAAGTGTTTCCTTGTTTGTAGTTTACATCCCACACATCCCACAGTTATATGGCCTTAGCCAGCATTTCTCAACCTTTATCATGTAAAAGCACCCTTTAAAGATGTAAAAATCTCAAGTCAACCTTGTCAAAATATCCTGATAAAAACTAACTTTCTACATCCTTATGCCTTCTAAGAAATTCATGTATTAACAGGGTACATCTCTAAAGCAATCTCTTAAAACGTGTAAATGCCTTTATTTTCGTGGAATGGTCATGTAGAGCTTAAAGACACACCTTAATCCATTGTGGCACAAATCCTGAACTGGCATAAGCCTGTTCATTCCCTGATCTCAATACTGATGTGATTCAAGGAAAAGGACGTGCATGACCCTTATTTTAATATACGCCAGGATTTGCAATTTATGCTAATTTTTGGCTGATTTTAAATCAGTTTGAAGGCACCCCTGACAATGCCAGAAGGCATGGCATCCCTGATGAAGAAGGCTGGCCTGAGCTATCTCATGTGCCCTCAAGCAGTATCTTCCAGTATTACATGTAATGCATAGGGAAGTATATTTACAGGAACACTAATGATGCAGAGAGCACAAGGTGAAACAGCCAGTATATCTCTGGTCTTAAGCCTCATGGCAATCATGTAGATTCCTTGGATTTGAATCGGACACTTGCAGTTCTACAGTCTTTGCTCTTCTTACAGGTGAATTCATGTTTTCTCTCACAGTATAGCCGGCAGACAGTATCATCATTAAACTGTTTGACGCATAACCACTGATCATGCTCACATGTCCTTGTTAAATCACCATGCATCTCCACTTTCAGTCCAACCTGTTTCTATATGGAGATCAGATAATAACCACATGCTTATTAATCAGGTGTGTGCATGTATTTGTGTCTGTCTGGGCCTTGTCTCCCAGACTTTCCCCAAGAAAGTGGACACCACATGTATAACAAATGACTTCTGATCAGGATACTGATAGCACAAAGTTAATGGGCACAGGATGCTATTTGCATTAAGTGATAGCCAGTTATGTTGCCATCACAAGCAGGACTGGAATTCTACAAATTTTTGTTTCTGAAATCTGCATTTCATCTTGGAAAATCCTACGGCTTAATACCTAGGAAGTCATGAGGAGGGATTCAGCTTATCCAACTTGCTCCAGAATAGACAAAAGACATGAGCTGACAATCAGAGGAAGACAAATATAGAAGTATGCATGTTCATTTCACTCACTGGTGAACACAATCAACTTCAACCCACGCAGACACAGAGAAACCTTTATCTTCTCTGTGTGCTACCCTTCCCCCTTTTCTGAGAGGCCAGCTCTTAACAAACAAACAGCTGACACTCAGTGAGATATCAATCTGTCAGCAGGTCTCCTCGTCAGGAAGTTCAACTAGTCACTGGAGCGCTTCCTACCTCTCTTCCTTCTTAAGAGCCAAATAAATAAGAGGAGTCGTGCCAGAATGCTGTCAGCACCTCAGGCGGCCTCTTGTGTGCGCGTTTGCATAGTAGTGTGCGTGTCAATGAAGATTGCGGTGTGTGCATGCGGTCGCTCTGCTAGCATGTGCGCTCTTTGTATTTGTGAATGAAAGCCAAATGCTTTGTGTGTCAAAGAGCTGCCAGCTGTGTTTCTGTGAGGGGTTTTTAAAAAAAAGGGAAACTGAAACATTGCCTAAAGTCCTGAAAATGGTCTCATCTTACGCAGGTACTATGGCTATACCTGGAGACAGACCCTCTCTGCTTTCAGGACTCTGCTTCTCGCTCTTTGTGTCTCATTCAAACAAAAGAGCTGTGGGTGTGACTGAGAAACTTCTTAAAACCCACACAAAGACTGCATCAGTCAGCTTGTGCTTTGATTGGAAGCCTTACTCGGCAGTGACAGTAAACCACAGGCATGTTTTAGGAGTCTAGAAACACTCCAGTCATTAAATCCCACTTCTAAAAAACGTACCAGTATTTTGAATGGCCAGTTGTCCCAGTGGGGGGTAGTTGCAGCGTTGGGCGAATTCAGTGCAGTACCACACCAGTAGCTCCTGACCTGGCTGGAGTGGTTTGATGGTGTAGAAGTAGATTTCCAAACCGTTCTGGCAGGCAACCAAGTTCTGCTCCTCCACAGTGTAGGCCGGGTTGACGTAGCGCATCCAGTTGCTCCGATCCTCGTTCAAACCATCTACGATGTGGTGTAAACAACCTTCCGAGAAAATCTACAGTGTAAAAGAACCAGAAAGATGACAAGTTCTGTGACACAGCTGAATCATAAATGCGACACGTTCTGGATCTGAAATCATGATGTCACATGTTTCCCTAAGCTTTATGGTAAATACTATATTTTCCTTTGAGCTGGCATTGCTGCAGCATTAGTCATGCCAAAGCAACACTGAGAGACCGTGTTACTGAATGACTGGGTTGTGATACTGGTTCTGCTGTTATGCACTTTATTTCTCTCACTGATCCCCTTAATATAGAATCACTGCTGACCTTTTACTGCGCTTGGTAATCTAGTCTTCTTCAGCTGTTCTCACACATGCACCCCTGATGATTTCTAGTAAATTTCAAAGGAAACTTCCCCCTAAAATTGTACAACACTCAGATGGAAGGGGGGATTCTTAGGAGGCATAAAAACCCTTAGGTCTTAATGTTAAGAAGAAACACATGATGGCCGGCAAAGCAGAGTGCAATACTTTGATGACAATTTTTGCCTCTATATTAATGGTGTGTTCGACTGGATTTTTCAACAGTATGAAAAACTGGAAAAAGATATTCTGGTGTGGAGAAAGTATGAGATAGGAATGGGTGCGTGGACCCGATGTGGCCGTCATTATTCAAGTAATATTTAATTACTCACAAACTGTGATACCTATCGTTTTAGACTGTAATATTTCAACTCATTTAGAGTTATAGTGGTCACAAAACTTTCTAAGGTTAGTCTAACTGAATATATTTGGTAACGACTGGTAAGAATTAAGAAAATTATGGCCAGTACACAGAAGTAAGTATCAATCAAGTCATGGCTCTAGCCCAGCGAGCCAGATTACAGCAGCAACTGTAATCTGGCTACAGTAACTCTCAGGGCACACATCACCTCCACTCATTCCAGTCCATTCATTCCTGTGGGAATCTCTGTGATATGGCGTTCCTGAAAAAGTCCTCTTCTCTGTAATATTGTCATCCAGAATGTGCCACAAGTATGGCAAAAAAGAAAAAAAATCATTTTTGCTGTGGATTTCAGAAGTGCGGTATGATGGTGTGCTAACTTCGCGAACAAGATGCTAACTATGTAACAGGCTTTGATGAGTCATGTATTTATCAGCTTGTTATGAATGAATTAGTTTGCTATGACATTTGTCATGATTTATCAGCTGATATGAAGTACAGTCAGATCATCTTTCAGTCTGACAGAAAAAAAGACATTTAAGTGAAAAGCTAGAAGGTATAAATAGACAAAAAAAGATCAGTTGGCATACAAGTGATATTTGACTGGCTAAGTGAGTTAGCTTAGCTTAGTTCGTTTGCTTATAAGTCATTATCATGAGCTTATTCTACAAGACTATAATCTATGATCAGTGAGCTGTTAATTGCTTTTAATTCAGTTTTTCCTCAATAACCTCCTTATTACTGCATATTAATAACTTAATAGGAAGTTGATACACATTAATTCCAATCTTGATATGTTCTGCTTATTATCACCTTTATAAGGCAGTAGTACCACATGAATAGCTCTTAATTTATCTGTATGGTCTATTATTATGAAACGATGCTTAAAATTTCTGTTCTATTGATATCCAAATAACTCCTAACTAAACCTTTGTGTCTCAAATATGTGTATCAAACTAAAGGTCAGGTTTTGTTCTTCATCAGTTCACTAGTAGGTTCACACTTAATAACTAGTAATATTCCACATTCTGAAGTTTTCTCTTTACACTTAATGATGCAATAAAGCACACAACAAATGCATCTGATGAAGTGTATGCTTTTAAAATAGCAGTTTAATTAAAAAATATATAATTCCTGTCAAAAGAAATGGGTAACACTTTCTACAATGCCTACCTCTATTACACATTATAAGTATACTTATAACGCACCTATAATACTGTATAACCATGGTTATAAGCACCCATGACTATTCATTAAGCCTCCTAAAGGTCATCATAATAAGACAATGCCAGGGGCTATAATGACTTATAAACATACTTATAATGTTTTGTATTGCACATATAGTTACAAGTATTCATACATAGTGTAATTTCATATACTATCCAAGGAAAAATGGTTGGGAAACACTGCTCTAAGTCATGAAATTTCTGTGTTATAAGCAGATACTATCCATTGCAGACTGGTTATAAGTCATTGCAAGTAGGCATTAATTGCTTCCAGTTAGGTGAAAATAATAAGATTAACAAGAAAAAACAAACAAAATGCTGTTATATTCATTTCAACATTCAGGCAAATTCAAAATATAGAAAAAATACTAGTTAATAAGTGATATAATGATGAACAAGACCTGACTTTAGTTTGGGGTGCATATTCTGAGTTACAGAGGTTTGATTTAGGAGTTATTTGGACACTAAGAATAGAAATTCTGTGCTTTGATTGTAATTAATGTGAAACAACTTCCTATTACGCTATTCATGTGCAATAATAAGGAGGTTATAAAGGGAAAACTCTAAGAAAACAGCCTTTCAGCCATAGATTATGGTCTTATAGAAGGTACAAGTAAGCTTCTCATAATGACTAATCAGCAGTTGGTATGCTAATAATTAGCATGCTAGTAAGGAGCTAGGTAGTGCTGAGAATTGTACCCTAAACTAAGGTCTTCAAAATGAAATTTAAAAAAGGTGTGTTTAAAATAGCAGTATCAGTATTGGAAAAATGAGTTTGGAAATATCAGCTTATCAGATATTGGTAATAAAGAAAAGAAAAAAAAACAGTATTGGGCATCCCCAGTAAAACATAATAAGCAAGTACTTGAGTTCTTTGGTGTACTAGTTCACAAGGTTGTGCAAGTACTAAATTCAATCATTACAATTGCTCATGCCTAGTATTAAGCAGTGAATTATCCTGACATTTTTTTCTATGAAAATTTTGGTTCACACATGCAGCTCACTCAAAGAACTTAGGCCAATTTTCAGGAGTGTTGTCAAAGTGTGAATATAGTATTGAAAAGTTGTATCTCTCTTAGGGCTAGTTCTTTTTTTCCATCTGCTTCTTGAAGCTGTGCTGTCACTTGACTCATGGCTGAAATGTTAACAGGTTGTCTGTGTTATGGCTGCTGCAAGCCCTTGCTGGAGTTTAATGATTTCACGGTTGTTGACTGTAAACTATAGAACCTAATAGAGCGCATGTGTGTAATGGAAGATGTCCTGATGCTGCTGCTTTGTAACGCGACATTTCTCAGGCTCAAAGCCACTTCCTTGCTTAGTCAGTGTGAGAGCTCATGACTCTGGAGAAGTGCGGACATGTGTATGGTGTATTTACTGGCAGCGATACCACTGCCGAGAGAAGCGGAGAGAGAGGAGGACCGCTGCGTCACTGAAACCAAACAGCTGTGCATGAGTGTGACCTCAGAAAGTTGCAGAGAGAGAGCTGGCAAACACACTCATACATCTGATCTAGTTGCATTTTAAAATACCAAAGCACTGGTGAACAGAGTCGTACTTTCACAGGATGTCAGACATTGACCACAGCTGCTAACTCATGCCACAGCAGCATCTCCAGAGGAGGTACAGGATGTTAACAGTCTTGAAAACACAAAGATGAATTTCACACGTAAATCCAGAGACCAACAGACGCCTCACTTACCCTCCAGAAGTACTTCCTGTTAGCGTCTTTCAGCAGCGTTTCATTGGTGTAGCTTTCCCCAACCAGTGGGCCAAAACGTGTCCCCTTTGGAATCAGCTCTTTACTCGTTACACCCAGCACCTGTTGACAAGGAGGAAGTGGAATCATTATACAATTTGGAGGCCAGATGGATGCTCTAAGAACTGAACAACTCATTTAGAGGGGTGAGAGTCCTGCAGAATACAGTCTACTTATGAAATGACTCTCCAAACTCTTCTTGATTAACACAAAGGATCAAAGATTTTGCAAGGCTGTGACAGAATCCATCCCTCCCTTCACATGCTGAATATTTCATAAACCAATCACCCAAGTTATCTTCTGTTTCTACCCCATATTAAAATTTCACCACCACTCTTGTTCTGCTCGCTGCAGGTGTGAAACTCAACTGTCTCGAGCCTCCGGGGTGTGGAAGAGAGGATAAGGTGT
The DNA here is from genome assembly GCF_018320785.1 of Cheilinus undulatus. Classification (NCBI taxonomy): domain Eukaryota; kingdom Metazoa; phylum Chordata; class Actinopteri; order Labriformes; family Labridae; genus Cheilinus; species Cheilinus undulatus. Next base: position 30,987,903 of record NC_054878.1, read on the forward strand.
CATGGGCACACCCTGACCAGTCAACTGCACCTTGAGCTCTGTGTTTAAAACCGCCTAAAGCAATGGAAATGTATTCTCTCTTTCATCTTGGAGTTATACTGGCACGGGGGTATGTAGCTTGACGAACCACTGTGTGCTTCACAGTGGATTTTATCTCCGGTTTATCCTGCTAGTTTTACCCCCATTGGCTCTGTCTGAGGGATTTATCTGTCCTTTGGTGTCACCCAGACTCCAGACAAGCCTTAATAGAAGGTCAAAGTGGTGGTACAGGTATTTCACTGCAGACACCTCACCTACTTCCTGTGATCTTGCCTGATTACCATCTTTGCGTCTACAGCGGCTCAACCCTAATCTTGCTTGAGGAAACTTAATGTTTCCTTTTCATGAATGGGCCATTGAGTTAATCTTTTATCATGCATTTACCACAGCAGTCTGTCTAGTTAAACATAAACTATCTTTCATTATAAATAACTGTTACTGCCAACATGCTTGATCCTTAATGTAGAGTATGGCGTTATCCCTAAGGTGGGTCCTAATGTTTACAGTGTAATTGTGTGCTTGGACAAAGGCTTGGGAATCTGAGGTGCCTACTAATCATAGAGACCCCAGGCAGTGTGCAGAATTAGGCCTTTCTTTGCCTTGCCTAAACACATACATAGCAGAGAGGAAGGGCTGAATTTAGACAACAACATGTCAAGTACTTCCTGTCTGAGGATGGATGAGTGGATGGAAGGATGTTGCTGTGACGCAAAGAGCCGGCAGTAACATCAAAACATAAACAACTTTGTTATTCCCTTGTATAACCCACTTAAATATATGTTTATGCATCATTCTCCTACTTTGGGTTTTTTGAGGAGAGCTAAAGCTGTAAAGTTTCATTCTTTGATTTTTTTTTGGTACCTTTTTAAGTGAAATATTACTATTTTGTGAACTAAAAAGTGCAGGAGTTTTTAAAAAATCCATCCTTTTCATGCACATGTGCCTAGGAGAGGATTGCACCTATTGACAAATTGCAATCCACTTCTGTACTGCACACTGTCCAGATGACAATATTACTAAAAATTTCTGCAATTTAGGAATTGAGTTTGCTTGCAAGTTTTGATAAATGATAACAAAGAAGTTTCCAATATTTAGTGCATAGGATGTCCATAAGGGGGCCCATGGAGGTCAGGAAAATCAAGGTCCATCATTATATTAATCTGTGATAACCATATTATGTTTTTAACCTAAATAATAACCTCTTGTGTCAGAGCATCATAAAATTACTTTTATTTATTTTGCTTTAGTACAATATAGTCTTTTTCAAAATGTAAACTGCTTTTCTTACCTTTTATTGGTAATGTTTATAATGTGAAAGGGCAAACTGAACTACACCATTAGGACAGTAATGTCAGACTTCATAGCTAAATCTTTTAGTGTACAAATGTCAGGATAACAGGAAATAAAGTAGAAGAAACTGAGTGGCAAAAAAATGGCAAAAAGTGGTGATACAAGGTTAAATGAGGCAAAGGTTGGTTAACAAAAGGGAAGAATTGGTAGGAAATGGTGCAAAGCAGTTTAAAAGTAGTGAAAAAAGTGGAATCATTCAAAAATTCAGAGAAAAAAACAAAAAGGATTAAAACTGGCAAAAAAGCTGCAAAAATTGTCAGATATAGTGTAAAAGGATCTAAAGATAAAGTAGATAGATAAGATAGAGAAAGTACTAAAAACAGGTTTAAAGTGTTACAAAAATACAAAGATGGGTAGATAATGGTGGAAAGTGGTTAAAAATGGAAAAAAAAAAGTATGGGATAAAAGTAGCAAAAAAGTTGCAAAATTGCCCAGATAAAGTAGTAAAATGTGGTTTAAAAAATGAGTTTAAAAATTGGTGAAAAATTGTGAAAAGCAGTTAAAAAATTGGTTGAAAAGATATAATTTTTTAAAGTAGCGAAAATAGGTTGATTAGGAAAAAATGGGGAAAAAATTATGGGTTTAAAATAGCTAATTAGTGACAAAAAATGTGTAAAAAATGCATATATGGGTGGAAATTGGTGAAAAGTGGTTAAAAAGTGACATGAAAAATTGTTTACCAATGGCAAAGGTTGATGAAGATTGGCAAAAATGGGTTAAAGAGGCAAAAACTGGCACAAAAAATATGTTATTATTGGCAAAAAGTTGCAATAATGGCCAGATAAGGTAGTAAGAATGGGTTTAAAATGAAGCAAAAATTAGTTAAAAGTGGAAAAAAATGGCTAAAATTGGGGGGGGGGTGGAAAAAAATTAACATCAACAGTGGTTAAAAAAAAAAAAAAGTGGTTAAAGAGAGGCACATATAAACTTATGAATCTAATAACAACTTGACACAGCTCAAAAATGAGATACCTGTTAGCCAGGATGCTAGCACCGATGCTACTGATCCAACACACATGCATTCATATCATCAATACGTCACATTTGGTGAGGACCCATTCTCTTGTTTTAGAGCCCCAGCCAATTCTATGGACAGGCCTGCCGAGGACTTCCATCTTTGCTGCTCTGTTACTGAAGCAGATATTGCTGCCATTTGATTTTATGTCACATCCTATCTAAGTTCAAAATTCAGGTAAATGTATGATGCCAGTGGGGAAAACACAACGTTAGGTCCTCTTTACCTCTGCAGAGTCATGGGAGCGTTTTAGGGCCAGGTTCCTGGGTAAGGATCTCTCAGCTCGCGTCCTGCGCTTGTTTTCACACTCCTCTTCAAGAGGCTGGTCCTTCACAAAATAAGTGCACTTTTTCTCAAAGTGCTCCTCTCTCCATGATGTCATGTCTACGTCTTGTGTCTCGGGCATGGCTGCTGTGATGATCTCTGAGCTTTGCAGGGATCTTTCTGAGGTTAACATGGCTGTGGTGTGCTGAGAGGAGGAGGCCTAGAGAAAAGATGGAGACAATGAAGAGTGAAATACATCAAAAGTTAACTTTTTAAAATTTCAATCCTGAAAGAATACTAAAGAATACTGCTATTGGCTGTTTCAGGAGGGTAAAACAAAGAAATGTTGTAAGACAGTTTTTCCATCTTATATGAATGCTACATTTTGGTTGTATCCACAGTAGTTTACTGTATTTTACTATACATTTCCTTATGCATTCTCACATAGCCTCACCCCAGCTTCACATGGAAATTTTACTAGGAGAAAGTTTTGCTAAAACTTGTGCAGTTCTCAGGTTTTCTGGAAATGTTATTGAGTTCTAGCAGTGAGTGATGTCCAGTTGTTGAATGAAGACACCTCTCCATTCTCCTTTCATGACACAATTGAAGGGGAAAACAGAGACATCCAAACAACATCTGGATTGCCAAGGAAGGTCAAGTTTTGAATAGAGCTATATTTAGACCCCAGAGTGTGAGGTATGACAGAGGAGACAGCAACAAGTCAGGGATGTTGAGGAGAAAAGGGACCTGGCGGAAACTCTAACTTTCCCATCAACAGGTCCTACCGGACAAACAAACTTCAAAGTGGAACCTCTTTCGTGCTCACTGCCCCATCGCCCCCACTGTCCCCTACATCCTGTGAGTCTCTGAATCACAACCCCCAGGCTTTAAGGGAGGTTCCTGTGAACGTCATCCCCGGAGCAGGACCACTTTCACAAGGAAATCAGCGCTCACAGTGAATCGACCAGACTTCCTCTTAACTAAAACTTGGCTTTTAGCCAGATCTAGACTCTCTTTCTCTTTCTTTTTTGTCTCTTCTCTACGCTATCTATGCAACCCTTCTTAGAAAAATTTGTCAGACAGCTGTGAACTTCCTTTCACATGCTCCTCAGTTTGCTTCTGAGATTGTGCGAGATAAAGTTGGTGATATTTGGTAGATGCTCATGTGCGAGGTGTCAAAAGCTTCAAGTTCAAATTTAAAACTGTGTGAAAAGTTGCATAGCCTGAAATACAAAAATCATGCATCTTGAGTTTAAATTGGAGGACCAACTTGCCTCTCAGGATTCTCTCCAAACTCACCCGCTGATCTCATAGTAGCACCCAATAAAAGTATATAAAAGAACAAAGAGATAAGATTTTTAGATGACGTTTCACTCCTATTTTCTCTGAAGTGTGTCACCACAGCAGCTGACTCGAAATGACTACCACAAGCGTGACAACTCACTACGAAACCCTTGAACCTGGTGACACAGCATTAAATATACTCTGGAAATCAAGACATGAGTCAAAGGTGTACAGCTGTGGCTTGCATAGAAACGTAACAGGTTGAATTTAGAAGGGTCTCTTAATTTTACTCAGCCATTCGCAGTTTAATTGTGCAATGCCAGAAATATTAAAAGACATTATGAAGTAAGCACTTTTGGATATTTCAGGAAGGCAAGATCAAGCTATGTTTAACATTTTTTATCAACAAATGTTCTAGAAAGGATGTTACACACTTACCGTGAAGCCTTGAGAGGAGCCACACATAAGGCAGGCTGTCAGTGCCCTCCTTTAAGCAAAAATATCTCTAAGCAACCAGCGTCTTCGCTGTCTCTCTCTCACTCAGACCCGACCTCAGTATCCTGTGTACCTGTGACTGCGCGACTGAACCCTCGAGTGTCTGACTCTTCGCTTCTTGCATGGGGTGGAGGGAAGGTGTGTGTCTGAGGCAGAACAGAGACAGACAGACCAATGCACTCCCTTCTCCTCTCCTGCTCCCTCCTCCCCTTTGCCCCATGACTCCACCTTGGAAGAGTGTTTGTGTATTTGTGTGTGTGTCACTCACTTGCCCCCAGGCATGAGGCTTTCTCCAGGCAGAGGGGGGTGGGGAGGGGGCTCTGGCTGTCACACAGCTATGTCCGGATCAGACAAATACATCTTCATTTTCTGACAGCCACCCACTTCATCTTCAGGCATACCTGTGCTGTGCGAGGAAGTCAAGGGCAAAGTGAGGGGCAGATGAGATCATGCTTGTGCTGAAGCAGGATTTGGAAAGTTTCTTCAACATGTCATTTCAGTTCAAACTTTTAATATGTAAGAACAGCTCTACTTTCCATAAAGGACTTGAAAGCTACACAAATGTCAGAGTTTGATACTTTTTGACACCACAGGTTCGAAACAGTTCAATCACTGGCATTTTAATGATTGATAGAACAGGGAAAAAAATCAAAACTTTATTGAAAAATTGTCCTTGATCACATTTGAAATACAAAGGTGACTACAAGTGAGTGAAGGAGCACTGCCTTTATTGTACAAATCTGTCAGCAGTATTTTGACTTGGCAATTTTGACAGTTTGCAAAAGGTTGCCTGGAATATTTGTATATTGAAAAGAAGAATTTAACACAATTATTTAATTCAGATGTTTCAATCAGACCTGCTGCCCCAAGTGTATAAAATCAAACACCTAGCTATCCAGTCTGCATCTGCAAACAGTTTTGATATAAAAAGGGGTCGTTCTGAAGAGCTCAGTGACTTCAAGCATCTGTAAGTGATATTATTCAAAATGGAAGCATTTAGGAACAGCGAGAGGCCATCTCCATAAAAAGCTCCATTAAAGTACATGTATTTGAAAATGTCATTACAGTCCCTGTTGGGTTAGTTGATACTAAAGAGGCTTGTTTACATGGCAGCTTTTGTCATCTAAGTGTGTGAATTGGGAGGTGTGAGCAGCTGTGTAAAAAGTGCTATGAGCAATCAGACACAACTCAAGTTTATTTACCAATGTGAACCAAATATATGTGACAACGGTTCCTTAACTTCTCATGATTTTGACTCAGTCATCATTAATAGAACATGAAAATAGTCAAATGAGATGCAAAAGTTTTTCTTGGTTTTGCTGAAGTCAACTTTTAAAAATAACTCTCGATACAGTAAGTGCATTGATGCTGATTTATTACAATGAAATCCACTCCCCACTCTTATTCTGCTACAGCTGCAGGCTGAAGGACTTCCAGTCAATGCATCAGTGTTTTCTGTTTGACTCACTGACACTTGCTGATGTTGAGGTTATGAGCATAGAGAGGTGAGGCAGAATTGTAAAAAAAAAACTTTTCAAAAACACAGACATACATTTTGAACAGAGAATAACTTGGGATACTAAAGCCTAGCACACACTAAGATATTTTGTTTTTATTAAGTGGAGACAAATTATGTAAGATGGAACATCTTACACTACAGACACACCTCTACAGAACCATCTGAAATCTGGCCTTTGCTAACTTGGTCAAAATGGGGGGAACGGGCTGAAAATCTGCACAGTTGTTGTGTAGTATGTGCAAGTCTAAATGCTTAAGGCCTTTGACCCTATAGGTGTAGTGTTGTACTTTGTATCATTACCTATGGATAATGGAAACTATTTAAAAAATATAAATTCATTATCCCTCTGCAACAGCAATAGCTAATGCCACCAGTATTATGTTTCAGACTGTCCATTCAGACCATTCATGTAAATGTGATAGCTCAAGAACACTGTAAAAGATTTAAACTTTCTACCAACGTTAACTCTGACACAAGGATGAACTGATTAGATTTGGGGGTCATAGGTCAAGGATATTGGGCCTTGTGTTCAGGCCTGCCCACAGAATTGGTTGGGCCCCTGAAAACCCCAAAGAATTGGTCCTTGCCACTTTAAATTTTTTTTTTTTTGCTGCATTTAAACCCTTTTTCACTACTTTAACTGCCATTTTTGCCATTTATTTGCCACTTTTAAACCATTTTTGCCAATATTTCTCCATTTTTGTACCACTTTTTTTCCATAAATTTTGCCACTTTTAACCCCTTAATGTCACAATTTAACATTTTTTCACTATATTTCTTCTTCTTCTTATTTATTTATTTTGCCTTTCTTGATTTAATTTTGATGCTTTTATCCCATTTTAGCATCTTTGAACTTATTTTGTCCACTCTGTTGCCAACTTGCACCACTTTTTTTGCCACTTTTAACCAATTTTGCCCATTTTTGGTACCTTTAAACAATGATTGCCACCTTTTAACCGATTTTCACCATATTTCTATTTTTTTTACACTTTTTGTCTTACATAACCAATTTTTGCAGCTTTTTACCCAATTTCGGGTTCTTTGAACTAATTTTTGCCACTTTTTACTCATTTTTACCACTCTGTTACCCCTATTCACAACTTTTATTAGCCCATTTTGGCCCCTCTACAACCACTTTCACCATTTTTTTCCACCACTTTTGCCACTTGTAACCTATTTTTGCCGCTATTTGCCCATTTCCACCATTTTGTGTCATTTTTTGACACCTTTAGCACATTTTTTCTCTTTTTGCTTACTTTTTAACTGCTTTTTTACAATATTTCTGCCCATTTCTACAAATCATACATCCCAGCTCCCAGCCCATTTTCTTATTCCACCAGTGAACTTTCTTGCATTTAAAAAAGTCAGGTAAGTTCTGAAAATATCTTTTAAAGCTATTGGTAAAGTAAAATGCAAAGTAAGGGAAAGATGCAAAATAAAGTAACTTACAAATGGTCAAGAAGGGTGTGTTTTGCAGGAACTTTTCTTTTTTCCTGTTTCTCTATCAGTATACTTGTGCCCAGCTGTCCCTCTGTGTATCTCAGCAGGGTTTTAATGTCCTGAATGTGTTGTATTTTGTGTCATGCTGCTGTGAGTTTATCTGCAGCCGTGTTTTCACCCCGCTCCACTTTCCTCTTGTTCTTTTTTCTCTAAAGGCAACATTTGACTTGGATGGCTGCCAGTGCTCTTATGAATTGTCTGAATTTTAAGGCCCGTCATCCACGCGCTTGACACGCGACATGCTGTGAGCACTCTTTTCGCGTACATCTGCATGCTTTTTTCTATTCATAGGTGCATGTTTTTGTCGTGCCCACTTTTCTCACTCACTTTCTCCTCTTCTGGGAAGTTTGTGTTGCACTGCCATGTGTCAAGTGGATGCTACTCCTCGACTCTGCTTCGTTCCTGCGGTGTTTTGTCCTTCTTTTCATGCTTCCTGTCCAACTCATCACACCTGACCAAGCTACTAATTATGGCTGCTGACATGAGCCACCATGTAATTTAAAATCCACTTCTCTCTTGCTGTTTCGCTCTTTCTCTGTGCCTTCAGTCATCTCATTCATCACCTTCTATTCACCTCAACTCTCCTCCTCCCCCTCTTCCTCTGTAATGCACCTCTATCTGAACCTTTTCTTTTCTACATCTATTAGTCATAACAACAAGTAAGTAATTCACACAACAACATTATGGACTCTTCTTATGAGTCGTACACAGGCTTGAGATTGAACTCAGATCTGGCTACGTGTAGGTGGATGTCGTGTGGTTAGCTGGTAGTTGGTCTACCTGATATTTGACATGACATTCTTTGAATGACAGGACGGTGAGCGGCTTCATGGAGTCGTGAAAATGACAACCCCAAAATGTGGTGAATGTTGGACTTGAAGAACAAGCTCACTGACTGATAGCAGACTTATCGATACTTTAAGAAGAGTTAGCATCTAAGAAACGTAGAAAAGAAACAGACAACACATTTTTTTTGTTGTTGTTGTTGTGTCCAGGCTTATATAAACTTTAACTGGACCATATGCACAAATTTTACTTCAAAGTTGATTTTTGTTTGCCATGAAATGCCAATTTCTGGAGCAGGAAAATGTTCCGACCGAACCCTTTAGTTTTCATGTTTTCAAATTGTCTTTGGGTGTTCATGAGGGGCATTTATTTCAGAATATGCACTTTTTCACTGAAGCTGTGGCCTCATGTAGATTCTTGGTTCACTTACATACCCATCTGAGAAGATGTTAACCACTGGCGTGTCAGATACTGATGGCGGTTTTACCGCCTCTACGTTCTTAACAGCAGACACCTAAAAGATGTTACGCAAAATTATAAAAATCTGACGGCTATTTTAATTTACTATTAAATTCATGTACCTTTTATATTATTTACTTCATTACAATGAACTTAATATGCCTTAAATGCCTCTATCTTGCATTAATTATGCAGCCGTTGCTAAGATCATGCTAGCTAGCTAGCAGATGCTAAAATTAGCTAGCTAGCTAACATGTTAATAGTTCATTTAGGGTGCAAAGTGTCCATTGTTCCACACTCAATTCATGGATGGTTTTGAGTTTACCAATACTGCATTTGAGTAAACTTCTTAGTGTGAAGACAGTTTTCACACTAGTGCACTTAAAATATGTAGTATTAAAGCAATTTGGGATACTGTGCATGTATTAGCCAGCATGGAGGGGGTTATAGTTAGCCTCTTCCTCAGCCCTCTTGCTTTTGTTTCTTCATTGTATTTCCGTTACCAACTCATCTCTTGGTTTTCATGAGAGACATTTATTACAGAATATATAGTTTTTCAGTGGTTGAGACCTGCTGGGGGAGTTTCACTTCTCATCATATTTACATTCACATGTAACAGCATCACTGCTAAAGCAAGTCCTTCTTTCTTCTCAGCTACATGCAGTAATCTTGAGGTAAGAAGAGAATTGTTTTGTGAACTGACTCAACAATAAGTTTTACAAGTCTGCTCACATTAGCTAAAGTAGCTAACATTAGCAAAGATTAGTCACATAAGAGTGTTAGTCATACCAAAACATGAGGCCTAAATGGCAGAAAACACAAATTTAGTAGATTTTCCATGACTTATTTTCATCCTATTATTCAACGTCTTCATTTGTAGAGAATTTTTATACATTTTGAACATTTACTTCCATAAGTTTTCCGTGGAATTTGTAAAACACGACTACTCCTGTTTATGGAAGAGCACTTATATTATACCAGACATTTACAACAGTTTTCAAAGCCAGAAAAAAATGGTAGCAGTAGTGGTCCAGGGGTATTTGTGGTCAGCTATCACTGATTGCATGACTATAACATCTATGGTCACGAGATATCCCAGAAAACTGTGATGGCAAATTATGTCCCACCATCTCTACCTCTGATTACCTTGATTTCTCACCAGAGCAACAAAGGCAACAACCAGTTAGAGGCAGACAAAAGCATGTCACACCCTCACTTAGCCTTGGAAATGCTGGATGTTGCATTGTTACACTGACACAAAAAAAACTGATCTAAATGTTAAACATTTCAGAGTTGATTTTAACTCCCTATGGTGTAATTTTATCTTCATTCTGAGTTAAATGGTCTTAACCCCAGTCAGTGTTAGTCCAACTCTGTAAAGAGTCAATCTAAACTCTGCTCACTGCCCACTTGAGTTTTCCCATCATGCCCTTGGGCAGAGTGTTTAAATATGACTGAGATGTATTTATGTGTTAACATGTTTCCTGTTGTACACTGATCACTGCTGAGGTGACTTTGCTCATGTTTCTGGTGGATTGTTGTTGTTTTTGACATCAAACACTTCTGCACCATGAGTGAAGTTAGCCACTTAACTAGTCACTTCCTGTCTCTGACAGCGGTGGTCCACAGTGGAGGGTGGTGTGCTGACTTGTAACAAAGCACTCATCCTATCTTTGCACTTGTCTCTGTGCGTAAACTTTGCCAGAGGGCATCTATCTTTGCCACCGGTGTTCAATGTACAGCAGTTATTTTTGTTAAGAAGACATGTGTTGTAATGTGCCAGTTATTAAAATTGTTAATTATGTGCAATTCATCCATGAAACTAAAACAGTAGTTTACTTTGAAACAATCACAGCTTATGAAGGAAGGCTTTTACTGGATAGTAAGCAAAGGAGGTGGGCGAAGGGGGGCAGAACTGAGTAGTGCATCTTTACTTTCATCTATTGTTATTGTCTTGATTGAGAGCCTACTGGTGGCGGAGCTTACCTACTTTAAATGTTTTGTTTTGAATTTTTTGGACTTACTTTGTCTTATAATTTTAAAGCTAATGACTCATAATGCACTGGCTTTTCCATTTAGTTCATCCAAATCTAAAAACTTGTGTATTCAGTGATTCTCAAAGAGCTGTTCCTATTAGTGTAGATTAACCACAGACCTCTCCACCTACACGTTTCACTGGAACTCTTCTGTGCAAAAAGTAATTCCACAGAAAGAAGTAACCTGTGGTTTGCTCTGCTGGCTGAAAAAGGTAGTCAAGTATTATATTCAGCAGAAAAGGACAGGGTTGCAGTTGAAGCTGTCAAACATTTTTTAGTGTTTTCTATACCCCACCGCTCTGTGGTACGTGAGAAAAGGCTGAAATCTCAGATATTGATATCTCACAGTCTGGGTACATGAAACTGATTAAGAAAATGTACATTTAAAAAATGAGGGAGATTTAGTTTTTTACCAGAGCACGGAGGTTGGTCAAGTTGGTCAACACTAAATGAACATACAGTAAATATAGAGCTTGTACACAGGCTTAGGGTGCCTTTGAGGCCTCTGTAAACGCCATAGGTGTCTTAAGCCCTGTAATTTCCATGCTTGAGTCTCTACCTGCCTTGGGTCATTTCTCGCAGCGGCACTAAAGGCGACCACTCCTTCCCTGTCACCTCCCCTTGAGGATGAGGACAATGATCTTCAGCAGAGATGCCTGCAACTGAGCCCATTTTATAACCCATTACAGCTAAAAGGTTTGAAGTGGCCTCCACCTTTGCCTTTTCTCAAGTTTTATGGCTGACTGGAGGAGAAATATTTTGCATTCTATCACAACTATTTTGTTGTCACAGCCCCCTACTCTCACACATGTCACCCTCACTTTTTCCCCTGCCATGCTGCGCTGTTATCAGCCTGTCAGCCTCTTCAACCTCCCCGTCAATTTCATGTTACTTTAAGTGATTTCCTTTACCGTGCTGCACGTGCAGCTTGTAGTTTAGAATTCACTCACACACACAGTCATTTCTCCCGGTCCTTTCCAGTTCAGCTGAGGTCAGTTTGCTTTTCCAACATTACAGAAATTTTCAGGAGAAACACAGATATTTAATTTGTCTTTCTCCATCTTCTTTCTCGTCCTGTTTTCCATTTCGAGTGCGAATAAATGTCAGCACCCCGCCGGAGCCACCACCCACCTAGTCCACCAACCGTCTCCTCTCAGCCGGTGGATGATCTCGTGTTGACAAGCTGAGGGTTATTATCGTGGTTTCAGGGCTAACAGGAATGCTACTGCGCTTCACAACAGATGTCTTTTCAAATCTTGACAAAACCACCCACAGAGATGAGGAGGGAACAGAAATTACTGTTCTCAGCTGACCTATACAACATGTCTGCAACCTTTAACTGATCAATGTTATATCTGAGGACGATGCCTGCCTGCTGGGCTCACAAAAAAGAAGAGGTTTTGAGTTGTTTATGTCTCTGTGCCAGGGGAAGACAAGACAGGAAGTATTATATTAGATCTCAAGGACCCTTTGAAGCATCATCTTCTACCTTTTCACAAATATTCACGCTGACTCAGTGATGAACTAATAAGGCTCTGGAGGTTATAGGTCAAGGTCATCTTGCCTCATGTTCACCCTTTCCTACAGATCACATCATCACAGAAACCACCCAGCGCAGTCGTAAGCCTCATGGATGCATACACCTGCCAGGCAGTAGTTCTAGTTGCACATGCGTGATTGATGTTCATGTTTGCAGACATTTGAAGTGAGCACCAGAAAGGATCAAGAAAAAATGTAGTTTTGATGTTCAATCAGTATAACACAAAAACACTTTCAGAATATGAAGCAGATCATTCATATTAGAAGTTGAAAAAGATGCAGTTAAAAATCCTGATTAACTTGGTGACAAAATTGACTTATCAAACTCTAGCTATCAGTCAGAGCGATGATTACTCAGGTTCACTTGGGTGTAATTTTCTCATGGTTACCTCGTGTGTGGTATGTGGAGATCATTTTTAAACTAAGGTGTCACTGATGTTGAGCACTGTAATATAGGGACCAAGAATTCGTCTGTCTTGCATTATGCATTTTTGACCTGTGTCTTTCACAGGCTGTGCACGTTTTTATCCTAGTTGTACAGTGTGATAATAGAATATTTATAAAATACTGAAATTGCCCTAAGGTAAGGGGTCTGGCTGCAGACTGCATGTCTCAGATGAACACAACTGTGAGACTTCGCCTCTGTATGGACAGACATAATGTAATTTGCCACTACATCATATTCCCCATTTTTTAAATATCAACTTTATTCATAAAGTCTGGCAGTTACATTCATGAACCCACATTTCAAACATTACAGACCAAGCAGCATTTCATAAATAAAATAGAGTAAAGGTCAGAGGTCTAATGCAGGGTCATATTATGTATAGTCCCATTTTGGAAGCTTGCTTTAGCTTCATTATCTTCATTAGCTATAGCTAAAGCTAACATAGCTATGCTGGCTGCATAGTTAATGTTACTATGTAGGCCAATGTGGCTGCTTAAGCTTTAACAATGTGAGCTTTAGCAAATGTAGCTAATGCTAACATAGCGATATAGCTACATAGAAAACGTAACTACATACCTAACAAAGCTAGGGTTAGTTTGAGCCAACATAGCTTTGTTAGCATTAGTTATGTTAGCTTTAGCTCTGTTAGCTATGTAGCTATTTTAAGTGAATAAATTATGGGTTAATGAGATTTGAAAAACTGTTAAAGGTGTATGGTGTTTTTTATGTTACCTACATAGCTTACGTAGCTAATTTAACTTTGTTAGCTCTAGCTATTTTAGCTATGTAGCTATTTTACATAAATAAAAGCACGGGTTTATGAGATTGCCAAAACTGTAAATGTTGTACAGTCTTCAGCTATGTTAACTACGTAGCAAATGTAGTTTTTTTAGCTTTAGATACACCAGCTATGAAGCTATTTTACATGAATAAAAGCATGGGTTTATGAGTTTTCAAAACTATAAAAGTTGTATGGTCTCCAGCTATGTTAACTAAGTGGCAAATGTAGCTTTGTAAGCTTTAGATACATTAGCTATGTAGCCATTTTACATGAAAAAAGTATGGCTTTATGAGGTTTTCAAAACTGTAAAAGTTATACAGTCTTCAGCTATGTTAACTGCGTAGCAAATTTAGCTTTTTTAGCTTTAGATACAATAGCTATGTAGCTATTTTACATGAATAAAGAATGGGTAAAAGTTGTATGGTCTCAAGCTTTGTTAACAACATAGCAAATGTAGCTTTGTTAGCTCTAGATACATCAGCTATGTAGCTATTTTACATGAAGAAAGTATGAGTAAAAGTTGAATGTTCTCCAGCTTTGTTAACTACGTAGCAAATGTAGCTTTGTAAGCTCTAGATACATTAGCTTTCTAGCTATTTTGAATAAAGTATGGGTTTATGAGTTTTGCCAAACTGTAAAAGGTGTATGGTCTTCAGCTACATTACATACTTAGCTAACATAGCTTTCCCAGCCCCATTAGCTGTAGCCTTAGCTATGTTAGCTGTGTTAGTGTTTTATGATTGTCAAGTTTTTTTTGTAAGCAGACTGTTTAACCCCATTTTATTTTGAAAATTTCTGTGTGTATTTCCCTGGCAGATGCTATGTCTCACAGTAGTGGTCTGCAAGAGGGGGTGCCTGAGAGCTGCAGCCTGCAACCAAACCTTCTTGAACAGCAGTCAAAAGTGAGGAACTGCCTGAAGGAATCCATATGATTGGACTTTATGTGACTATTCAAGTCGCAGCATACTGGCTTTTAAAAACATGCAGGTTTATTCACTTCTGCATTGGCGTTGTTATGTATTCACAGACACACAACCTCCCATGTTAAAAGAATTGCAGTTTAAAATCAGTAAGGATCATCAGGCTCCTGGTTGACTTGTAATCCATAGTAATAATCTCAGATTATCTACAGTTTATCTGGGATTGAAAAAAGAAGAATAAAACTTAATTTGACAGTTTTAACACCACGTTTGTAATTAAGAGAAAGAATGAACTTCACTCAGGCACATTTTGTACACTACTAGAAAGTTTATTTTCTTTGATAGTGTATGAGTGTACGTCATTCTGTGTAAATGCATACAGAGAATCAGAAATTGGACTGGTTGCTGATCGGAAGCCTGAGAGCTAAACCCACAATGACCCTTAATTTCATCGTACTGTCAGAGGAAAAACATCCTTTCTGGGTATTTTGTCTCAAGTGAAGTGCTTCCGTTTTACCACACTTGAATTCAACTGTTGATCAGCTCTTCTCATATTCCTTTAAACTGACCTCTCGAGCAGCAAATACTGATCACATTTAACACTTCAAACTTGATATTCAAAGGAGTCAGCAATGGTTTTTGCTGATCTGCTTTTATCAGCAAACTTTTCTTGAATAATATTCATGTTGGAGCTTCAGAGTAGCAAAAACACTCGACATCTTCAGCTATAAATCAGCTGTTTACATTGAAACAGATGGATTGACCTTTTAAGGTGGCTAGTTGTACAGCTGAGGAAGTGTCAGACCCCCAGGAGCCACACCTGACTGTATTAAAGGCTCCTCACATTGTTTTGTCTTCCTCTTGATTACTAAGGCAGACTGTTATAATGACCAGCAGCAGTGAGATACTTCTTCCGGGAAGGATGCATGCAAACTCGTACTCACACTCAAACCCACTTGCGTAGACCATACAGACCTTTTAATGTTTTATCAGTTAAAAAAGAAATATAAACAGTGGAATAATGTCATTAAGTGTTTGTTTTTTAAATGTGTGGTTGTGTGTCTAGGGAGAAGCTGGCTTAGTCATCCTCAGGTCCCCTGCTCTTCTCAGATTCCTGCCATATTTCTGGATGTCTGCTGAGCAAACAGAGGTAAACCTGATCCATGCTGTCTCATTCTGACATTGGGTCGAGTTTCCCCAAACTTTCTCTCTCTCAGATACACTCACAGGACTTCCTCCCTGACATCCCGAATAGAGACAATAGACCGGCCAACCATGACTCCTGTGTGAGGATGCATATGCTTACGTATATTCATGCATTCCTCTCTGCTGCTTTGGCACCGATCCCTTCCTGTGCTTTAAATAAAACATCAAAGAATCAAGTTAAACCTGTTCAGCGGAGCACTATCACTGCATCAAACATGATTATAAAGGAAGACGAACTTTCACTGACAGAGGCAAACAGTCACCTAGAATCACACAGGCATCCTATGAAGCTTACCGTATAGCTATTTAAAATGCTTCAGTAATTGTTGAACAGTCAAGGATATTTATTATATTTATTGGTTGTCAAATTGAAAGAGCAGGTGGGGCGCAGATGGCCTAGTCGTTTAAGGCACGCCACATGTATGCAGTCGGCCCGGGTCTGCGTCAGCTAGCTTAGCTTACAGATAGGAGACAATGAACCATTTCTCCTGAGTCATGAAATCTGGTAACCACCACTTTAAGTTCACAAATCAATAATAAAAAAGCAAAGTAATAATGCGCAATGAAGTCATTTATTGCTTCTTAATGACAACATTGTTGATGAAGTAGGCTACTACTCAACTAGGTTGCTGAGTAGCTGATGCTACAGCTAGGAGAGGGCTTAGCCTAGCATAAATACTAAAGAAATGTCACTGTAAAAATGTAAACATAACCTCTATGATTTAGAATATCCTGGTTTAGTCATAAACATTTGTAAAAGTAAAGAGTAAAAATGACTAGGAAAAAAGTCAAGAATGAGGGAAAATAAATTATTTGTGTTTTCATTTCAGATTTTTAATTTTGCGTCTCACAATTATAACTTGAACTTAGAATTTTATCTCATAAGTTGACCTTTTAAATTCATAAGTTTGACTTTTTATCTCATATTGTGACCTTTTTAGATTCACAATTTTTAATTTTGGACATATTTTGGCCCTTTCTGCTCATTATTTGGAATTTCATCTCATAATTTGACCTTTTAAACTCATGACTCTTACTTTCTTTGTCATACATTTGTCTTTTTTAAAACATTATTTTGGCTTTTAATTTTGTGTTTTGACCTTTTGAACTAATAAGTTTGGCTTTTTATCTCAGATTTTGAGCCTTTGAATTAATCATTTTTTTTAAACCTTTTTTTAAATCCCAAAATCACAGATTATCAGTGCCAAGTTTTCTTTTTTTTTTTTCACGTAATTAATTACTGGCTACTGTGATTGAGTTTGACACCCCTGCTTCAAATGTATTATTTTCCGCTTTCAACACAGCTGTGCTAGCTCCTAGTTCTCCCTCTGCTTTAGTCTTTAAGCTTATTTAGGCATCCTGTGTCATAGCTGCGTATACATTTTCTCCAGGGTTTAGACAGAAAGGCTGATACTTCCTGTGCTATCGCTAAAGTACGTCAAGTCAAGCCTAGTCTGGCATAAAGAATAGAAACTGGGGGTGGAAAAGCATGTCTGGCTAAAAAAAAATGAGACAAAAAAGAAAAATATTAGTGCACTGCTAAGTATGTTTAAAAATGCACAAACCCTGAATTATTACAAAGAAAAGCAACATTTTTTTCCTACTAGCTTAAAAAAAGGCGTTTCTTTGGGTTAGCTGTCTAAAAACTGTAGAAAGGAGAATCGAAGGCCAGGGATGATAGCACTGCTAACGTTAGACACCTACAGCAAAAATGAGTCATATAGTCATATATATGATGAAGAATACACACTGTAGGTCACAGGTGTCAAACTCAAGGCCCGGGGGCCAAATCCGGCCCGTGGAACAGTTACATCCGGCCCGCAAGATGATCTCATATTTCTGTTATGACTGGCCCATCAGTATGAGTGTGCAGATGTCCCCAAGTATAAAATTGTGAACTTATACTTGATGATTTAAGATATCCTTGTTAAGTCAAAAAATCTGAAAAGGGAGTAAAAAATAATTAGATAAGACGTCGGTAATGTGGGAAAAGAAATTAATTTGTATTTCAATTTCACATTTTCAATCTTGCATCTCACAATTAGGACTCAAACTTAGGATTTTGACTTTTAATTTCATACTTTTCAACTCATAATTTTGACTTCTCATATAATATTTTGAGCTTTAAGATTCATATTTTTAATTTTCAAGCTATATTTTGACCTTTTAGCCAATTATTTTGTATTTTATCACATATTTTCAACTCCAAACTTTGACTTCATAATCCCATAGTTTGACCTTTAAGACGCATAATTTAAAATTTGAATACGTTTTTGACTTTTAGTTTCATGATTACAAATTTTATTTCATATTTTGACCTTTTAAACTCATGATTTTGACTTCTTTCTAATATATTTGCCATTAAAAACATAATTTTTCAATTTCAATTCCATAGTTTGATCTATTTGAACTTATAAATTTACTTTCTCAGATTGTGTGCCTTTAAACTTATCTTTTTAACTTTTTAAATGTCAAATGTTAAATGTTTTTTTACATTTTACTATCAGTGAAACGAGGTTGACCGTTTATGGTTAAAAAAGGTGACCCTGTTAGGCCCTCAGGCTAGTCCTGAACCCAGAATCTGACCCCTGCTGTGATTGAGTTTGACACCCCTGCTGTAGGTGGACTCAGTGGATAACTTCAGTCATGGTGCACATGTTATCTAACATAAAAAACAACAGCAATCCACCAGAAACATGAATAAAAGAAGCCCAGCTGGCATAACTGTACAACAGGCAACATCTAAACACAAAGAAACGCACATAAGACATATCTTTACGACCCCGTCACTTTGGATTGAAGCATTGAAAACAACCGTACAAATGACTGATGTCGTTGATGAGGCTTTGTTTGCTTTTGTTGTACGTTCTGTGTGTTTCATAATCAGCTCAGAACTCCTCACAGCAGCTTCAAACACACATTATTCAAACCACACGTATTGCATTTTTGTAATATTGTATTTCGGGTATTGAGCAAGAGCTCCATAATTGTACATTACAGTGGGTGACTGCTCTGGAATGGTGTCCATTATAAAAGGGGAACTTTACTGCCTCTGTGTGACAACATCAGTGACATCATCAGGTGCCACTGTGTCTGTCTGCACACCTTAGTCTGTCTCTGACACGCACAGACACACTCTCTCTCTATTGTAGGACCAGTCAGACAGCACTGTCCTCCACCTGTCTCCACTGTTACCTGTCCCAGTCATTACCAGGGTCCCGGATCCCCACTGTAAGTGCACATGTCAACAGCAAAATTACAGGGCCTGAGCACACACATATTTGTTTTGCCTTTTAAAGGGTAATATCCGTCTGCACGCAAGCGATAGGTTTCATTTTATGCCCCGCATCCTCCTCCTTTTCCTCTGTATTTTTTCGGACAAACCCAGAAAACAAAGCCGGTGAGGTTCAAAGGCGAAACAGAGAAAAGGACATGAAGAGGGGAGACGTGTGCAGATGATGGACATACGTACACTGGTGCTGTGTGTTAATGACAAGGGGAAACTTGTGTTTTTCAGACCTGTGTCTCTGGTCAGAGCTGTCGGTGATTACAAACCGCTTCCTCTGCTGTCATTAGATCTCGGCTTTGTTCTTTCTCTTTGCCGACCTAATTAAGACAAGAAAGTGTCCTTAGATGTTTGTGGTGAGAGTGTCTGTGACTAGAAATGGGACTTTGGCAAGACTTAAGAGCAGAGTGTAGAGGCACAAGGTGCACCATCAAGTTTGACAAGGAAGAAAAGACACAGATGAGATACAAATTGTTTTGACAGAAAGATAAAGATCTGTATTCAGATGGTGACATCAACTTTTCTGTCTCCTGAAATGGCTTACGCTGTTGGATTTACCGGCAGTATAAATACACCAGGGTTATTTTTTTGTTAAAGTTGTCCTTTTATCTTTGGCTCTTTCACCAAGTTGGCTTTAGGTAACCTGAGTGCTCTCTTTTCTTTTCAACATGAGTGATGTAAACAATGATAAACTTCCCTTCTCCTCAGGCTGATTGACTCAGTCTTATTGCTGCTTTATGTGATGTTTTTGCTGCTGAAAGAACTCAAGACTGTACTTCTGAATAGATACTGACAGAATCGTATTAGATGTAGCCTCCTGTAACAGAGAAACTAGAACAACTAGCTGATGGCTATATACCTGCGTGAGGTGTGCCATTGCTGGACAGTGAAAATACAGTGATAGGTCAAGAAAAGGACTAGAGTGGTTTTTTGGATCTCCAAAA
This sequence comes from Cheilinus undulatus, assembly GCF_018320785.1. NCBI lineage: Eukaryota > Metazoa > Chordata > Actinopteri > Labriformes > Labridae > Cheilinus > Cheilinus undulatus. The sequence continues at coordinate 31,007,774 of NC_054878.1, forward strand.
TGTATTCAGTTCATCCTTGGGTAAGAGTAGATATGTGTGCAAAGTTTGAAGACAATATCTCAAAGACTTCATGAGTTATTACGCTCAAAAGCAGGGTATGGAAATCAGGCCCGATGACCTTGAACACTGGCTTTCAACCTCCAAGATCTAATCAGTTCATCCTTGAGTCCAAGCAGACATTTATGCAAAATCTGAAGGAAATCCTTCAAAGCATTCTTAAGATATTGCATTCACAAGCAAGGGATGAACATGGGGCCCATTGATCTTGATCCTTGATCCTCAACCTCCAAAATCAAATCATTAATCATGTTTCTGAAGCTACATTTAAGCAAAGTTGATACGAAATGATCTCAAGATATTGTGTCTCCAAGTAAACAATGGACATGAGGCCCATTACCTTGATGTGTGCGTGTTGACCTCGGCACTTGTGCAGAGTTTGAAGGAATAAGCATCCAAGCTTTTTTAAAAATAAAGCATGGACAAACAAGGATAAACATGGGGCCGAATGACCTCAATCCTTGACCCCCCCAATCTAACCAGTTCATCCTTGCATCAGAGCAGGCCAAAATCAAATCAGTTCATCATGTGTCAGAAGGTGTATTTATATAAAGTTTCAAGGAAATTCCTCAAAGTATTCTAGAGATATTGCATCCACAAGACAGGGATGACCATGAGGCCCCTTGCCATGATCTTTTACTGTTCACCTCTAATTTTGGAACAGTTCATTCTTGTTTCAGAGTGGGCAGTTGTGCAAAGTTTGAAGGAAATCCTTCAAAGCATTCTTGAGATACTGTGTTCACAGTGTGACCCAAGCAGATGTATGTTAAGTACAGATAGATAAACATGAAAACATAAACATAACCTCTGGTTAATGCCAGAGCAGAGGCATAATGAAGTCACTGCTGGACAACATTAGACTCTTTGCTTTTTTTTAATACTGGCTGCTCTTTTATTGAATAACAGCAGGTGATATTTTCCCTTAACCTGAGAATCAATGGATCAGCCTCAAAATTTCAAGACGTCAGTGGCTAATCATACGAAAAATGCAATGGTGACAAACTCGTTTAGCATTTCCTATAATTTGCTCGCCAATACACCCGTCCTTCCTGCACGTTGTAATTTCCTCCCGACTTGATCCTCCATAACATCCTGTTGTCTGAGGACATCTGAGGGGGCGGGACAGGTTGGACTGACCCTCCACTACATCACACACAGGACAGGACAGATCAGACGCTGTTATTCCGGCCCAGCTAATGACAGCTGAATGAGAGAAACAGGCAGGAAGCTGTCCCCTGTGATCTCACTGCCTTATTATTGCTTTTGTATTGTTTTGTCGCGTCGGGATCCTTTTTGACGGCTATTATTAGACTGAATGACTGTGACTGAGACAGCAGGTCTTAGCTGAGGTTTGGTGACATTTTAAAGGAAAATGGACATATGTTCCTGTTAATTATGCTGTTTGTGATGAAAATTAAAGTGACGGTACACTGACAAATACCAGCATTATATGCAACCTAGTCTGCCTTCTGCTATTAGCATTCCACAGATAAACAGACGGATAAAATGTGACATTTACTTAAAAGAATAGCGAAGTTAGTCAAAAAAATACAATATTGCCCTTAAAATCTTCAACAATGAGTTTATATAAAAGTATAAAAATTATTTTAATGATGATGATGGACCTGTGACACAGGATCTATTCCCTGGCCTGCTCAGTCTACGATGTTTGGAGTGAATACTGGCATGAAAAGTGCCCTTAAAATCAAGATTATTGCTACATTCTAAGCCTCTGGATAGTAAAAACTCAATAATTCATACATGCACTCAGGAGATCCCCATTTAACTCTCCTGCATCCCTTGAAAAAGTGTGACACCCATGTCCCTGAGGGTAAAAAATACCCTTCAATAAAAACTACCATAAAAACACAAAAAGTGAATTATTTTCCATCACATACATGCAAAATTGTTTTTTTTTTTTTTCTGGGTGGAATTATCTGAGCCCTGGAGTGTCAAAGATTGGCATAAAGATGGATTTGAACCTTTTTATTTTTTGTGCAGTGTCAGGTTGTATAAAAAGTGACAACCATCTCCCTAAGGGTTAAAATCACCTTCCAATAAAGACTGCCATAGAAAATGTACGTATTAATGTGTCATTCCATTTTTTTGTATAAATACTATTATATCTACTCTGTTTCAACATTTTAACCCCTTAAATGCCAGTTTTTGTGATTAGCACCTGATTATTTTACAACCCTCCTGTGTCCCTATAAGGGTATTTCAAGACCAAGGAATGAGAAAAATTTAAAGAATCAAACTGTAATGGCAGTGTATCATAAAAAGTGTTTTTGAGAGTCAATGGGGTTAAAATACTCTTAGGAATACATGTGTGACTACTTTTTTACACAGTGATTTTTTTTAATGTACCTTTTATTTATTCATTTTGAAGGGAGAATCAAAAGTTTTCATTTTATCATAACCATAAGTTTGAATGCATTATATACAAAGAAAGGAAAGGAAAAGTGAAGAAAGGACAAAGATAAGAAAAATAAAAGGGAGTAAAACAAGAACATTATTCATACTATCACTGATTTACATATTAATTTATATATATATATGCATAAATATTTGTCCAAATTCATCTTGATGTAAATAAAGAGAACAATAAAACACTTATACAGCAAATGTAAGAATATAAAGTTTAAATTCTTATCAAGTATTTTTTTATCATTAATGAAGGCCTGGAGTGTAGTTTGTACAACCCTATTTGAACACCTCCTTGCTTACACATACACACACATACTTATATATTCACATGCACATATCTACACATGAACACGTATGTATACAGATCTTTTCCATATCATAAGTTTCTTTAACTGATTCTTTCCATTTATTTAATTGTGGCGCTGTTGGTTTCAACCAGTTTCTAGTTATCTGTTTCATTGCTGCTATTCTTAGTATTCTATACAACTATTTATCTGATTTTTGGCACCGAACATGAGTGAATTAAAGACTTCAAAAAATTTTTTTTCCTGAAATACCAAAATTCATCCCAAAATACACACCTTTGGCAAAATTTATGCCATATGCATCAACACAACCAAAGTTATCCACAAAAGACAGTCCAAAAGGGTCAAAAATACCCTTAGGGATACAGGAGGGTTAAGAGACGGTTAACACCAATTGGCTGGACATTTTTAATGCTTTCATTGGATACTTTTTATGAATATAGACTCTGAAAGTCTCAATATGTACAAAAACTATAATACAGAGCGAGTAAAAGTTTTCCTCTCCCCATTACATCAAAATAGATCGAGAATCCTGTTCAAAACCCCAAATAAAACTACAAAGTGAAGATGTTGCAAAACTTAGATTAATGCCAAAATGTGTAACAACTTGTGTATGTTTCCTCTAAATGACCTGCATGTGAGCACGTACCACCTTACAGGAACAAAATTCTCTCTTCTTTTAAAAGAAGGAGGTGACTAATGGGAAACTGATTCATCAAACTAGTTTATCCAGCATCATGATGTAGCAACTACACGGCAAGTCATCTTTTCTGCTTTGTTAAATCATCTAAAGAAAAACTGTAAATCTTTAAAAGTCCACAGCTTCACAGGAGTCTCTTAGAGTGAAGTTGTAGAGATTTATGCCTGACCTTGTAACCCCACGTGTGTGCTGAAACACAACAGGTGGTCATCCTCCTCAGAGACAGGTGCTTCCGTCTGCAGATCACTGTTGACTCTGGACAATGGAGGAAAACAGAGGAACAAGAAGGTTTAATTCATGCATGGCCACTTCCTGAGAAGCCCATTTCGGTCTATGTCAAACACATGAATGCATAAAACCCACCCACTCTATACCCACCCATATAAAGTCCATGTTTAAATGCAAACACAATCATTCAAAGTGTCAGCGTTTTATTGTTCGAGAAACAGAGGAATCAGAGGACAATCGATCTGTGACCCATATCTGAGGCTAACACAGGCAAACAGGAGGTCATCCCCTCCACATTGACGGTTATTCCTGACTACAGCTTAAGGAAGGAAAGAATAGAGTTGAAGGGGGGAGAGGGGGCCATCCTTTGGCTTAAAAAAACACCCACACAAGGTTTCTGATACGTGAACTTCCTTGGAGTTTTTAACTGGCTATGAAGCAGACTACATTGATGTTCATGCCTCAAAGTGGCTTAAAAAAATATTGAAATCTACTAAAAAGAAAAAACTGAAATATTACATTCAGGCACTTTGCATCAACACTAGCCCAGGTTCCCTTTCATTCCTCTCATTGTTTAGATGTTTCTACACCTTGATTGGAGTCCACCTGTGGTAAATTAAATTGACTGGACTTGATTTGAGGCACACACCTCTCTATAGAAGGCCTCACAGCTGACAATGCATATCAGAGCAAAAACCAAGCCATGAGTTTAAAGGAACTGTCTGCAGAGCTCAGAGACAGGATTGTTGCAAGGCACAGATCTGAGGAGGGCTACAAACATTTCTGCTGTGCTGAAGTTTCCCAAAAGCACAGTTGCAGTCACACAAGTTTGGACTGAAGCTTCTGGACTCTTCTGAAAGCTAGTCTTCAGGTCGGCTTAGTCACTCAGAGATCCTGTGTGGAGATGAGACACAATTCCAGAAAGCCAACCATCACTGCAGCCCTACCGATCTGGGCTTCATGGCAGAGTGGCTAGACCAAAGTCTCTGTTGTGTAAAACACGAGACCTGCTTGGAGTTTGCAAAAAAGCACCTGACGGACTCCCAGACTGTGAGAAACAGTACTCTCTGGTCTGATGAAACCAAGATTGAACTGTTTGGCCTCAATTCTGAAAACCAGGCATCGATAATCACCTGCTCCATACCATCCCAACAATAAAGCATGGTGGTGGCAGCATCATGCTGTGGGGGTATTTTTCTGAATGGAGCTGGTCAAACAAACTGAACTTTTCAGGGTTATGTAAGCATGGGCATGGTACAGATGTGAGTGCGCTCTAAACCTGTAGCAGCATAATCAGGATCTGGTCAACATTTTTTTAGATAAGTGTCTGGAATTTATATGGAAGTTTAAGTAATTTGCTTGAAATACAAGGGGAATTAGATTGAAAATACCAGATGATCGACTTTGTCTACAGGAGGCGCCAAAAACCACACAAACCAGAAGTTCCTCACAGAAGCTTTAAGGACACTGAGGACAGACCAAAACTTCTTATTCCTGGGAATAAAGGAAGAAAATCAAAGCCTGAAATAAACACAAGTATAAACCATAAAGTGTGTTGTTCAAAGAGAAACACCAGTCTTGTGTTTCCACTCGTCTCTCCACTTTCACTGACCGTTCAGCCATGCAAAGCTGCCAGACTGAATCGTCTCTTCTGTAAAATGTGGCTCGACTGCGTGACAGCTCAGACACACTTCACGTTGAATCTGAAAGTAACAACAGTTTGGAAGCTCCTCAAGAACATCTGACCGTCTGATCAGTAGCGGTATCCAAACAATGCGTTTTGCTTCCCTTCTGACAGAATTACTGCCGTGTAATTTAACCTGTCTGGAGGCTCTTATCTGCATAGCTGCAGAGTGACTTGCAGTCACAATGTGGCGTCACACAGGAATAACACAACACCTTTAACAAGAGGGTTTGAACATTCAAAAGAGTATAGGCTATGACAAGAGGCACGTACCTTTGCATTTCCAAATAAATAAACCTAATAAGTCACAGATATCCACAGAAAGAGGATCTCATCTCCTAAAATGAATCATTAACCTCAGGGGATCAACTCATTTCCTCCAGTTTGGCTCGACCTCAATGAGCCTTATCTCATACTATCAGTCATTGTGTAAGAGAAGGTGCCGGTAATAATGACGTGTGGATCAGGATTGATTGTTTAAGAAAGGAGAGGAAGGAAGGGAGGGGAGGATGATGAGCAGAAAGAAAGAAGAGTTAGGGGTTGACCCCTCTCCCCCCTCTGTCACACAGATAAGAGCGGTGATGGAGATCCCCAATGGACTCAGATAACCTTTAACTGAAGCAACATCACTATTAAACACTGCTCGAGTATCTCTGCAAGAATGGACAAGGACCTACGTTTTTCCATGGATACTTCATCAACAGCAAAAACTTTAAAACTTGCAGTTTATCAGTAAATCATGCATATTTAATTGTCAAATGATCTTTAATCTGAATTTTAAAATCATCAATTTATGCTTGGACCAAAATGATGGAGTAAATTAATCAGAGGGGAAATCTTATTACAGTATCTATTACTTAATATATTAGGGTACATTTATTTTTATATATAAGGACATCACATTTTAGCTTTCCTACAACACTGAAATCATGTCTGTGATTAGAATTTTGAGGTAGTTATAATTTTTTGGGGGAAATTGTATTGGATTATTTAGGCTTCATGATCAAGTTTCCTGGCCCAGGTGTCCACCTGGTAGCCTTTTCAGTCACACCACCAGTAGCCCAGGGACAAAAGTTAATTGCCAAATTAAAACTTTGAAACAGACTGTGCGAAGCTGTCTTTATTAATAAATTGAGCGAGCAGTTAGTTTTATTTTTATGTTTTATTTAAATATACTACGAAGTCCATGTATGTACATAAGAGGACATTATATGTTGGCATGGTAATAATTTATTTTTGAGAAATTCTCTTTTTGTCCAGAACGTCTACTGAAGTTTGTGTAATTTGCTTGAAGTGTTCCGAGAATTTGGTATGAAATTTTCTGGTATTTTCAGTGACGTTTTGGGGAATTTTACTTGGAGATTTGGTATTTTGTATAATTTTGGGAGTTTCATTAAAAGTTTGGGGAAATTTGCGTTGCATTGCTTTTTAATGGTAATATTAGAAATTTATTTGGATTTTTTTTGGAAATTTTCAGGCATTTTCATGTATGTTTGGACATCTATTTTAGGGAATTTGATTTGAATGTTTTGGGGGAACTTGCTTTAAAATTTGAGGTATTTTCATGGAATCTTGGGAAATTTATTAGGAGGATGCTTTTGGACATTTTCAGCAATTTTCATGGATCTTTCAGAGTTTGTTTGGTTTTGAAGGATTAAAAAAAAATCATGGACTCTTGAGGAATTGGGGGGGACTGCTATAAAAATTTGAGGAATTTGCTTGCAAGTTTTCAGGAATTAATTTTTGAGAGATTATTGGTGGGATGTTTAGGTTTTATGAAAAAGTTTCTCTGAAACATTTGGGGAATACACCAGGAATTTTTTGGATGCTTTTATGTGATACTTAAAACATGCTCTCCAGAATTTAGAGATATATATTTTGAAAGTTTAATAAACAGTTTATTTTCTATGCTCTCCTCCGTGAGCTCCTTTTGTCGCCAGTAGATGGCGCGCTAACGTTTGGACCGCTCACCTACCAACCATCACTCCCCTCTTTAAAGCGCTCGTTGACTGTGTGTAAGCAGGGGCATCTTCTCTGCCAAAAACCTCAGCGCCTTAAGTTGATGTTTTACAGGATCCACGGTACCATTGCTAAACCACTCCTTCACTCCCTGAGGCAACTTATTTTGTTACGTAATTCCCGAAAATTTACGTCCAAAATGTCTTTCCAGTACCCACAGGCTTACCGCGATGATGCAGTTGTAAGTAAACGTTGCTAGCTCGTTAGCCTAGCTTGCTAATGAGCCGGGATGCTTAATCATCATGCCTTTTCATTCATTGGCATGGGCGTCTGCTTTGTTAGCATGCTAGTTAGCTTAGCCTGCTTTGACAACTCACAGTGATTGTTGACAAATGACAGAGGCTATCGTGACCACTTAGACACGACTCACCGCTGTTTTTATATTAAGTTAACGTTTACATTTATTTAGCAAAGCTAAGTAACCACCAGCGTGTTAGCTCAGCTCTTTCTGCTCTAGCCACACCTTTGACTGTTATTTGTGTGTCACCTGTCCAGGTGGATGACTATCATGGCTACAAAGTACCAGACCCATACAGCTGGCTGGAAGACCCGGACAGTGAAAAGACACAGGTAAGAGTCATTCAGTAGTGAAGTAATCTTTTTTTATTGTTCAGTGCCTCAGTTGGCAGGAATGTTAGTTTACATCCACTACTCCTCCATTTGGACCATCCAGGGTTGCACGGCACTCATCAGTCAAGAGACTGTTTGAAAATGAGTCTTCATGTATTTCTGGGCCCACTGCAACCGTTTCTGCTTGTGAGCACTGGTTAGGGGCGGCCGAGTGGGTTTATACACGAGTGAAAGCCTCTGGAGGATCCTAAACCTTGAGGTTGGTGGGACTCCAGAGGCACCAGCAGCTTCAAATACCTGTTTGCTGCTTTTCTAATGGTATTTTAGCAGCTGCTGTCTTATTCTGATGAATATGTCTGGCAGACACCTTCCTCATTATGCCTTTATCTGCACGAACCCGTCTGTGCTCTGAATCAGCCACACTTTTCTTCACAGTACCATGATCACACTCAAGTTTTCATAAAATATCTAGTGTTTTCATACCTTGTCCAAGGATTGCACTATTTGATGCTTTTCAGCAGCAGAGAGATCCTTTTTTTCCCATATTGCTTAAAACCTGTGGCCTGCTTAATACTGTGGAACGTCCTTCTTGAGTAGTTTTCCTTCATTTGGGCTCGCCTGGCAAAATAATTATCACAGGTGTCTGAGATTGATTTCAATGATCCAAAGAGCCCTGAGACACAATACCATCCATGAGTTTATTTAAAAATAAAAAAGTGAAGTTTCATGACACTAAAATCCAATTTGCATAATAATTTGGAATGTGGTGAAAAGGCAGAGGATGCAACGAAAACTAAAGTTTCTTTCCACTCAAAGTGTTACATCTTAAGACCTAGAAAATCCAGGTTCAAGGTGCGATGTAAGCCATAAGGCAAAACAGTAAATGGTACAAACAGTTGGAAGTGTTTTTAAGGGAGACAACAGTGTGTACTGTAGTAATAGAACCATTACAGGTTTCTAGTGTGAAGTAAAGTATTTTGATGTTATATCCAGGGTTCTAAAGAATCAAAAAATTCCTTTTTCCATTTGGATTCCTTCCACGTGATGGAGTTCCTATCCTTATTCTGAGAATCCAGGTTGTATTGATAACTATAGTAGTCATATTTTGGCATGTGGACACCTTATTCAGGTTTCTCAACTGTCTGTGTTGTTACAAAAGCCTAGTGACTTAGTAGGAACAGCCAAAAATAACATTTTTCTCTTACTCTCATATGAATATCATATCTAAAACAACATCACATTCTTGATACTAATAAAGCATGTTTATGCAACCATTGATGCAACTTGGGACCTCTTCAAAAGAAGCCAGTCTCTCTGAAGAATCTGGATAAACTACTGAGTCCAACCTGAATCCCATAACAGTTTGGATTAGCTTTTATTGTAATAACTTTATTTTTAGAGCGCTTTAAACAACAAGGGTTACAACACGTTTGAACATGCTGATTCAACTCGACAACAGTATTGAGATAAAATGATGCATCAGAATCTTGGGACTGACTCAGTTGTTTTTTTATGCATTGATGTGTAAATTCTCTGTGCTTTGGTATCTTTTCTCTCCCTCTAGGCCTTTGTCACTGCTCAGAACCAGCTGACTTTGCCGTTTTTAGAGCGCTGTGAGGTGCGAGACTTGTTTAAAGAACGCATGACGGAGCTGTATGACTACCCCAAGTATAGCTGCCCCTTCAAAAGGGGGAGCAGGTGAGGAGAGCCACAGTGTCATCATGTTTAGTTACACCCATGTGTCATGTTTCATTAAGAAAGCACACTGGAAATAAAGATTAATAACAATGAAAATACAAAGAGGAAACTGGTTTGTTTTGATGGGTATAGCTGATCTTTTGTCCCAGTTTGATTAGTATTCAAAATGTGATTTCATTGAGCACTTATTCATGCATCTCAACACTCCCTTCTCTCATTTCCAGGTACTTTCACTTCTACAACACAGGCCTCCAAAATCAGAGTGTGATGTATGTGCAGGAGAGCCTAGATGCCGAGCCCACAATCTTTTTGGATCCAAACACGTTTTCAGATGATGGAACAGTTGCACTGCGAGGTATCAGAGAGCACTGACTGTTGTGTTTCTGTAAAATTGTAGCATTCTTATGGACTTTCTTAAAAAATAAAAACATCTTAATTTGTTTGGTCACAACTAAATATTGATTCTGTGATAACTTCATGTCCTGGTATAACTTCCTTATTTTAGGGTTCACACTAGTTGGGTTATAGATTGTTTATTTCCTAGCCGTCTTTGTGAATGTTCTGTTTCTGTTCCTCTGATTACTCTTAGGTTATGCGTTCTCTGAGGATGGGGAGTACCTGGCTTACGGCACCAGTGCCAGCGGTTCAGACTGGGTTGAGATCCGCTTCCTGCGGGTGGAGGATGCCGCGCCAATGGAGGACCGTCTGGAGCGAGTCAAGTTCAGTTGTATGTCCTGGACTCATGATGGAAAGGGCCTTTTTTACAACTCATATCCCGAACAGGAGGGCAAGAGTGACGGTGAGATGAAGACATTTTAGGGTTACATTTAGATCTTGTTTCATCCTAAAATCTGGTTCAGCTGCTGCAGCTATCCCTCAGAATTAAAGATAAAGTAATGCAGCTGAGTAGATATGAGGCTGAAAATATGATCAGAGTTCAGTTTTTGCCACCACTAGAGGGCGGTAATTACAATGATGTTTTTACTCTCAGGAACTGAGACCTCCACAAACCTGCACCAGAAGCTGTACTTCCATGTGTTGGGGACTCCTCAGTCTGAGGATGTACTTTGTGCCGAGTTCCCTGACCACCCGAAATGGATGAGTGGAGCAGAGGTAATCCACGAATCTCATTTTTCTTATCAGAAAAGGAAAAAAAACAGCAAATGACTCTCATTCATGCAAGTTATACTGTTGTGATATGAGAAAAGAGGGAGCTGTTTAAAATAAATGCAGCAAGTTTCTATTGGGCTATTAACAATCAATCATACAGTCATGATTGAATTATTTTGGAGTCATAGTCTGTTTTAATCTTGGGCTAACTCTGAGAGAAGACAACAGAGTGATGCCCATTTGATGTTGTGATAATTAAATGAAGTCTGACAGACAAGCTTAAACCAAAGAATCTGTTATAGCTTTAGCCAGAGCTTTTAGCTTGCAACATCTTTCTCATTAATCCGGAATATTTTTTGTTTTTACAGATTAAGTTGCAACACTTACTTTGCAGATAGCAAATAGATGATGATCATTTTGTAATTCTCAGTCTCGCAAAATACAGAATAATTTTTCTGCAAAAATCTAGAAAAAAATAACCTGGAATGTTTGCATGATATGTAGAGTATTACATCTCTGATGCAAAAAAAAAACAAAAACTTGTATGTTCTGATTAAAGAAATATTGCACCCTCTGCCATTAGAAATTGCAGTAGGCCATACTGCCCAGTCTTAACTCTCATATGCATAACATGTGTTTTTTTTCTTATGTATTGTAATGAATTCATACATTTGGTATATGTGTATTTCAACAGCACATTTTAGTCTGGATAAAACTGTGATTTATTGGGCAGTCTCAATGTTAACAGGATGCTGTTGCAGATGATTGTTTTCATGAAGGAATTCTTAAGAGTTTAAAATATACTTACTCATGCTAGCATAAATGCAGAGACTGACAATCTATCATAGCAGAGAAATCTGTTTATCAGGCTTATGTTGAGATATTTCTGTGTGCTGCAGGTATCAGATGATGGCCGCTATGTGCTGCTGTCTATCAGGGAAGGTTGTGATCCCGTCAACAGACTGTGGTATTGTGATCTTCAGACCACTCCTCAGGGTATTACAGGTCAGCTACACCTTTTTGTAATTAATTTTTTTTCTTATTGATCTCTTTTATTGAACAAGAATTTTATATGAATTAAACTATAAACAGCAAAAATGTAAGATTAATGTGTAATATTTTCCAAGAGCTCTCCTTCAGCTAATTTATCTCAATTGAAGCCAGAAATATGTCATTTAGTCTTTAGGTTCAAGAAAGCGCTCTCACTTTTTTAAAGGACTAGCTTGCCTGTTATTACACATTAAGTCCTTTTATTTTTTTACCTATTGTTTCATTACAAGCATTTTAGATATTAAGAATAAAAAACCTGAGCAAACAAAATAAATACCAATAATAGCACACTTTCTACCATTTATAACTGGTCTCTGTTCCTAAAGGGTGCAGGACAAAGTAGAACGTACTCAGTCCATTTTTTTCCTTAAAGCTTTCTCAGTTTAAGCGGAGGCTGAAGCTTCAATTTCAGTTGAACAAGCTTTATTGGCATGGATGTTGCAAAGCAATCAGGCCAAAGTATCAAACATAAAGAAAATCAACATTAATAAGACTAGTAAAAGTAACCCAAAAGTGTAAAAACACCAAACAATTCAAATCTATTTCAGCACTTTCATTTTAGACTAAAACACCTCCTTATGTTTAGGACTTTTGCCATGGGTGAAGCTAATTGACAACTTTGACGCTGAATATGAGTACGTAACCAACGAGGGCACACTGTTCACCTTCAAGACCAACCTGGACGCCCCACGTTACCGCCTCATTAACATCGACTTCGCCTCTCCAGCTCAGAGCAACTGGAAGGAGCTCATCCCTCAACATGACAAGGATGTTATCGGTGAGCTGCTGCCCCACTCCTACAGGATTACCATTAAAGAAATTGTATTGAAATGTTGTTAAGTTCGATCTTATTTCTTTTTCCCCTGTAGTTTTTGCCACCTGTACGTACTCCAGCTACCTGTTTGTGTGTTTCCTCCACGACGTGAAGAATGTGTTGAAAATGTATCGTCTGAGCTCGGGGGAGGAGCTGAGGACTTTCCCTCTGGACGTCGGCTCTGTGGTGGGTTTCACAGGACGGAAGAGGGACTCTGAGATCTTCTACTATTTCACCTCCTTCCTCTCCCCAGGTATGAGATGTTTAAGACTGCTACATTTATATGGCTCAGATTCATAGGAAAATGTACAAAATTGCCAGCAATGAGTATTTTGTGACATGATAAAGACATTAAATTGCTTTATAATTGTATCTTGCTGCTGTACTCACTGTGTGTTTGCTTTAATGTCTCGGTGTGCATTACAGAAGAAATATTATCCACATTTTGTCAAATACTTCTAGAAGAATGAGCTGACAGTTTTCTTCCCTTGCCTTCAGCCATCATTTATCACTGCGACCTCACAAAGGAGCCGCTCCAGCCTCACATCTTCAGAGAGGTCACAGTCAAAGGCTTCAACCCGTCTGAATACCAGACCACACAGGTGATTGCTGTTTGACATTTCTGTGTTTAGTTTTGTCTACAGACACAAATTCACAAATACAAATCATTTTAGTTCTATTTGCATGTATTTTTTCTGATAATTGGAGAAATGCTGTTTAGATGTCTAAAAGCTGCTGTCCTAATGACGTCATGTTTTGCTGGCTGCTGCTTTTTTCTAAACAAGCTCAATTCAAGTCAGCATTTTAAGGGCCTAGCAACCTCGCAGTCAGCTGTGTTTTTGTTCCTTTGCTCACAGCACTCTGTTGAAAACTAACCAATCACAATCCACAACAGGCAGGACTTCCAATATCAACTTTGCCAAAAAACACAGAGGAAAAATCATCCTTTTTTACACTGTGCGCATTTTGCATCCAGACTAGTTTTTACAGCTCAATCCTGCAACTCCTCCACATCATTTTTTGAATTCTTTGTGAAATTTAAGTATACAGAGAAATACAACACAACTAAATCATCACTACAACGTAGAGGAAATACTGTGATACAGGCTTCATTACCAAAAAAACAGAAACAGGCCCTTTAACCTCTGAACCCCATGAGATGGCTGACAATCCCAAGGCTTAGTGCATACGTTGTTTACAATATTTCTGGAAACATAAGATGGATCTCTGAGGTAAGATTGAGATCTGAGGCTTACATTTTTGCTGATCTACAGATGGCTCCTGGTGTTTATATCCCTTCCAGAACGTTCTTAATCCAGGTGCAAAGCGCTGTGTTTAATCAAAGCTTTGATACTACAAAACCTCTTTGCTAGATCCATGATAATATGACTCTTTGTGATGTTTTTGGCAACAAAAACAAAGCAGTCTTGCTAAACATTTTACACCAGAAGTGAAAGATAACTTTCTATTAGCCTGTCAGCCAATCACGATGGTGCCATTACTTCTTCTGTTGTTCTTGGTGGTAGCGATCAATCAGGGCCAGCCAAAGATCAGCAAGAGACAAGATACTTAGTTTGGAAAAGAAGGAAAAAGTAGTCCCATATGCCCCAAATAATCATGATATTTGTGTTCCTAAAATAGGATTCATGCACAATTTAGGCACTGGAATACCACATGTGTGCAAAATGTGAGCTGGCTTTATGAAGACAAATGGTGATGATAGTTTCTGTTGTGTGTATGTTATTAAGTTGTTGTTTTCACCTGATAGACAAGGCCTGTCGGGACCAAATGCAGATGTAAAAAGGCTTGTTGATTGTTGATCTAGGTGCGATTTTTATAAAGTTCAACAAGATTAAGTTTCCTTTTTGTTCTTTTACTTTGTCTTTCTGGTCCTATACCTTGTGATACATTCATCTGACCTTGCAGCACACATATTCTGATGGTCCAAGTGGTCCTGAAGAAATAATTTGTATCACTTGATTGTGCTCAAAAAGACTGATATTTTACATGCATTTTGCAAAAGTAATACAGGTGGAGGAAAATAGCAATAACTGGCTTGGGGTACCAGGGGTTAATGTCTCTTTGTTGGAACATTTAAGGAAAAATGTTAACTTTTTTATGGCCGGTAAGAAAAATCAGCTAAGTATGTGCCAGTTTTGAAAAACGCCTCAATTTATTAATGCCACTAGAGGCAAGACATATTTTTCAACTTTTCAAAGCAGTATTCAGTTTGACATTTTGCCATTTAATCTATGATATTAAGGCGCATGTGCTCCTTGAAGTATGATTTCTCATTCGTGAGATTTATTGTATTCTCACAGAAGGACAGGACCTCAGATCTAACATTCTAAAAGTAAAAATAAGCCTAGATTGAGGACATAGTTCTGGGCAAGGACACATGAAAATTCAAGAAAAGCTTCTCTATTATTAAATTCCAAACCACTGGTAATAAAATTATAATAGTGTGGACAATAATCCCCATTCTAATCTGTGTCCATGTTATAAATTTGTCTCCTACAGTTTCTTTCATGGATCTTATTCAGTCCTACTTGCTGTTCTCCTGATGCATCTGTCTTCATGTTTTCAGATCTTCTATCCCTCTAAGGATGGCACTCAGATCCCCATGTTTATCGTCCACAAGAAGGGAATCAAACTGGACGGTTCCCATCCAGGTTTTCTTTACGGCTATGGTGGTTTTAACATCTCCATCACACCGAGCTACAGCGTCTCCCGACTCATCTTTGTCAGACATCTCGGGGGAGTCCTGGCTGTGGCTAACATACGAGGAGGAGGAGAGTACGGGGAGACCTGGCACAAAGGTGATGGGAGTGTGCAGCACACATTTCTAAGATTACAGTATTTTATAAAAAACTTTATTACTATTTATTATTTTATTTTTCCTTTTAGCTGGCATGCTGGCCAACAAGCAGAACTGCTTCACAGACTTCCAGTGTGCTGCTGAATATCTCATCAAGGAGGGATACACTTCTCCTTCCAAGCTGACTATAAACGGAGGCTCCAATGGTGGCCTGCTAGTGGGTAAGTATGCTGTTTACATAAGAGCAGCAAAAGTTCTTTTTGCTCCAAAAATGATCTATAATTTTAAAAGTTGTTTTATTTGATTCATCAAATGGTTTAAAATTCTCTACAAAGCCCTCGCCTTCTTGTTGGTGAATCTGTTCAATTCTTTCTACTGTTTACCCGACTGGAACTACTGAAGCAACAGAAACAATTCAAGATTTATAAGAACAGTGGCTAAAACTAAACTCTTCATATATTCAAAAATTAGAAATGTTCAGGGAACAATTCCCTCCCCTAAAAATCCTGAGCTTTTGTTAGTTACATCCACTTGTAGAGATTTTTCTGGGAGTAAGCTCCAGGCAAACTGAGTCTGTGGAAATATCCTGTTTTGAAAGTGTATAGTAGAAAAACCAACATTAGTTTTAAGTCTTGAGTTTTTAGCTGCAGATTTCAGAGTCCCTGATCTGTGTTACTGTCTGTCTCCCACCTCAGCGGCCTGTGTGAACCAGCGGCCCGAGCTGTTCGGCTGTGCTGTGGCTCAGGTCGGTGTCATGGACATGCTGAAGTTTCACAAGTTCACCATCGGCCACGCATGGACCACAGACTTTGGCTGCTCAGAAGACAAAGAGCAGTTTGAGTGGCTCATCAAGTAAGTGCCCAACATCCAAATCATGTATTTGTTAAATATGTCCATGGGGCTTTTGTTCCTCGTGAAGGAATATTTATGATAGTTTCTCTTATACCAGCACAGACTAACTAATCTGATCCTTGATCATCTCATCTTAAGATACTTGTAACCCTGCATAGGAAGAACTTCAGAACAGCCAGTATCACCTTTCAACCAGTCAGTCTTTGTTTGTATTATGCCAATTTCATAACCAAAGTTTTCTCGAGACACTTTACAGCATAAAATGTTTTTCTAGACAACTGTGCTTTTAAGTTAAACTGTATTGTACTGAGATTGATATTTTTATACTTGAGCGCATCCAGAGAAAGAATATTTGATGGCAAACAGTGACTGACTTCACCAGAGAAGACGTTTCTCTAACTCTAAAAAGTTTATTTAGCCAAGAATTTTAGCCTTATATAATTTCAGGCATCTTTTCTGCACTGAAAGTCTTCAAATTCTTTGCAGTATGTGATATTTAACAATTGGTTTGATAAAAAAACGGCATTAGAAGGTAAAATGTTGGGATTTTTTTTCTCCATTTACTAGCATTTTTATCATAAAAGAGTTTGTTCCCTGAATGATACTCTAATCTGCTGCTTGTTTATAAAAGGGATGTTGCAAATTTAACTTTTAAATCTAACAATATTGAAACCTGCTTAGATACATTCACAACAAAATTACATGTCCTAGAATTCAGATTTACAGTAATTACTTAATGATTTTCCAAAATTGCTATCACATGTTGGCATTATTGTCTAAATGTCACTAAAATGTTTGCAGCATTTCACTACCATACTGCATTTGTGCAATAAAACAGTGTCCTCTGTTGTCCTTAGTATCAGGGGTGGAATAAACTGATTACTTTTAGTTTTTTGGGTACATTTTGAAATCAGTACTTTTACTTCTGCTCAAGTAAGTTTTACAAGTGTAACTGTAGTTTTACTTCAGTAAACACCCTCTGTTGACCACACAGTAGCACATGGTGAGAGAATGATTCCTCATTACATCACAAAACAGCTGTTTCACAACAAAAACTGCAGTGTTGATATGTCAGGGTTAAACTTCTTCAAGTCTGGGCTGATGTTTGGTTGAAGTTTACCATCATGTTTAGATGTTTTATATACCGTATCTGTTTAGCTGTGTTTGGATGTTGCCTGTTGATCACTGCCGGGGTCATTTTGCTCATGTTTCTTGTGGATTGTTGTTGTCTTTGCTGTGAGACACATTTGCACCATGATTGAAGATTTCCAGTGAGTTAGAGTTGCAGCCTGTGTCTCTAGGTGTTCCTCAAGGATGAATACAGTGTACTCTACTTCATTATGCATTGCCTTACAGTAGCTGCGTTTACATGGACACTTCTAATCGGGTGAAACCCTGAACCTGATTAGAAATGCTGCATGTAAACACCTAAATCAACCTGATCAAGCCCCATCCGATTAAAAAGCTAACCCGTTCAGAGGGGTGGTCTACACCTTTTCACGACCCAATCAGAGGGAAAATTCTTCCATTCAAACACCTTCACCCAATTGATCTGACACGTTCTTTCTGCGCATGCTCTTCGTCCTGACGTAACTGCATGGTGACGTATTGTCAGGAGCTGTTCTTCCCAGCAGAAACGGGGCACTAGACTCAAATGCCGATACTGGAGAAGCCAAGACTGAGGGGATGTCTGCCTCAATGGGGGACAGAGAAATAACGGAGCAGCAGGACTATATACCACTGGAAACCAATAGCAACCACAAATCATGTGACCTGTGTGTCACATGATTTATGGTTGCTAGTGGTGACGTTGACGCGGTGGCCGCTATTCTGATTAAAAACGGGCACATATAAACACCCGATTGGATAGATCACACACAATGTAAACACTTGACCCAAAAAATTTATTCGGGTTGGAATAAAATCGTCCATGTAAACGTGACTAATGAGTTTGACTCTGCTTTGTTCTTGCCAGAGGAAACCCACCTTGCCATAGATTTTGCAGGTACTGCAGCTCTGACATATTGTAAAATATTTAACAGTTAAATTATATGAAGTGTGGGCCAACATGTGTTCAATTTAACTCTTTCAATTTTGCTGCGTATTTAGCTTTATTACAAAGGTCTGACTTTACCTTAAACTGGTTGGAGATCTAGTCTTTTTTTTTTTTTGCCAGTAAGGAAAGATTATATTTTACTGAACTCATCAGTAGCTACTCAGTAATTAAAGTGAACTTTAAATTAAATACATTTTATTTTAACTTTAATGGATTTATAGACCAGTACTTTTCCATGTACTCAAGTAAAATATTACTTTTACTTAAGTGCAATAGTCATGTACATGTATGTGAGCCAAACCATTCTGTAAATTGAATACACCCCCCTTCTTCCTTTTTACTGTGATCTTGGCAGCTTTTAGTTAAATAATACTGAAAATCTGTAGTATTTTTAAAGCTTTTGTATTTTTCAACACTATTGATAATTAAAATAGCTGTTATTTATTCGATACTGTAGTTTTTTTAAAACGATACAAAGCATCTGTGTATAATCCAACTTCTTTTTTACAGATACTCCCCCCTCCATAACATCCACGTCCCAGAAGACAACGGGGTCCAGTACCCGGCCGTGCTCCTGCTCACAGGGGACCACGATGATCGTGTGGTGCCTCTGCACTCCCTCAAGTACATCGCCACCCTGCAGCACACCGTGGGCCGCAGCTCCAAGCAGATGAACCCTCTGTTCATCCTTGTTGACACAAAGTCAGGCCACGGCGCCGGCAAGCCAACCAGCAAGGTCATCCAGGAGGTGGCCGACACGTACGCCTTTATCGCTCGCTGTCTGAACATCAGCTGGGTCAAATAACCTGGATCCCCTGTTACTGTGTGTATGTTTGCGGTTTTATTTTCCCTGTTTGTCATCCACAGGCATCGTTGGAATACGGTTCACACATTGTTTCTGTCTTTACATCAACATGTATGTCTCTGTATGTCTTTTTTTTGTCTTTGTGTTTACCTTAAGCCCCTTTCACACATGCCCTGCATATTCCTGACATCTTTGTATCCGTTCACCAGGACTTTTATGCAGACTTTTATCCCTGGAGTGCCCTAGTTCAAAGTCGGTGAAAAGTCGGTGTAGGACAAAGTGGTTTCTAAAGAGGCATTTTGAAGCCAAACGATGGTTTGGAGTTTTTATCTCAACCTAACGATCATTATAGAAACAAGCAAGAATAAAGCTGATGCTGACCTCTAGCCTCCTTGAAAACAGTTATAACACATGCATCTGTCTGTCAGCCAAGCCAAAACTCCCAAATCTATGAATAACTCCTGTTTTTTTTATCGAAACAGATAAGTTATGACGATAGTTTGTCCGAATGCAGTGTAAAAAAAGATAATGAACTATAGGTGCTATATTATGGGGATTGATGGGGATTTCTTGACTTTTAGAGCCAGCCTCAAGTGGACGCTCAAGGAACTGCAGTTTTTTTAATACATTGGCTTTATTGCACAACAACAGAAGTTGCCCCTTTATGTAAACATGGCATGTAATTTTCAGGGCTGTTTCAGGGAGTTTTGCTACTTTCCAGTCTTTACTGCTCGCCTCAGCTCAGCTCAGTTTCTGCTTTTGCCTTTGTAATGCAACAACATCATATAAGGTCTGAAATTGTCCTGCTGTGAAGGACATGTGTGACAGGGCCAGTCCAGAACACGTCAGGACCTCAATGTTTGAAAATTGTCAGGAGTTCATTTGTGAACAGGCTTAGTTTTGCCCCTCTAAGTGTGAGCCTGTTAAGATGCAGGCTCTTCAGGATCTTAGCCAACATATAGCACTCTCCTGTCAGCCATTTTTGTAGTCCTATGAGCGATAGGACAAGTTTATTATCGATGGGTGTTTAAAAGGAGGGCATTTCTTCACGGATACTCTAATCAGCCAATCAGCTGTTACAGTCATGAGGTAAAAATGGCAAATGTTTATTTCAAAGTCATTTCTGGGTCACCTTCGCGCTTCAACACTATACATTTATTTATTTTGTGCAGGGGACAGAGGCTGTTGGATGTTCATCTTTAGCATGTATAAATCTGACAGCACAGTCTAAAATGTTAATGCTGTAAGTCAACAGTATTGCTATGGGTGTGTGCAAAAAAGGAAAGACATCGTGTGGAAGAGTGTGAGTATGTTTAAATGTCAGTCCCTGCTTTTCTTTCAGACTGATGATGATTTCTACCTCCTGACATGTGCTGATTGTTTACCTTTAAAAGGGAACAAAACACAATGCCACAAGTTCAATAAACAACTTTTTAAACAGTGACTGTTCTTGCTTGTTAATTCTGTCATAACACTTAGAGAGTTTGATAACAAGACTTTGATAGCAGCACATGTTCTTGTTTAGAGGGATCTAGAGGATACATGTCAAACTGGGGGCTATGAAACGGGGACGGCTACTCAAATTGGGGACAAAAACTGTTAAGCATAGAAAAGCCCAGTTTTGGGTCAGTGGTTGGAGGTAAGGAATGAAAATAAGCTCATCTAATGTTCCTGAATTAACTTTTTTTTTTGGAACATACATCTTTATGACATTAGTCTGCATGAAAATGGCTGATAAAATCTCAGCAGAATGACAAATATTCAAAGCTCTTGTAAATTACCTAATGTTTATTATTTTTTAGAGCAGAGGTTCTCAGATGGTCTAGCCTCAAAAGAAAAAAAAACACACTTAAATCAAAAGCATAAGGGTTTGGGGGTTTTCATTAGTTTTAGTTCATTTTAGTTTCCTTTTGATTCATTTTTACTGCTGGTTTGTTAAGTCTAGTTTTTTGTGTGAAAATGCTGTTTTAGTTCAGCATTTACTACATTTATTGTTAGTTTTTCGGTTTTATGGGAAACTTGTCAAGGGTGAGACCAAAACAGCCAGAAAAGATAAAAGTACAATTATAAGAATATGCTCATATAGACTCTTCAATTTTCATTTATTCAAATGAGATATCTGATACAGCTCAAAAGCTTAAATGGGCACTGCACTTTGGTCAGCTGAAGTTGTTTTTAAATGTGCTATATAAATAAACTTGAATTGAAAATCTTGAACAAATACAATCACCCAGTTTTCTCTCCCAGACTCAGGTGGTTCAACATATTTACTTTCAACTAGAGCAATGTTTCCCAAAGTGTGGGCTGGGGCCCACTGGTGGACTCTGGGAGTATTTCAGGGGGGCTGTGAGAGGCCTTTTACCTTAAATAAAAACCATCAACATAATTTTGAAAATTAAAATCAATGTTTAGATGGTCATAAAATACATAAGTCTACAAGTCAGTGTCCCTAAATTCTCCAAAGTACACTGAAGTAGGAGTGCACAATATCAGCAGATTTGAACATTTCTACAGATATTCACAATCAATATTTTGCCTATAAAAATTTACCAACATCAGCGATAAATATTGGCTCTACGAACAAATGTGTTAGAGGAGTTCTACACTGGACCATCAGATCAGCTGAAGTATTTTTCCTCATTCCTTACACTTTGAAGTGTGTTTTAAAGACTAAATAAGTTAATCCGTTCATCCTCTAACTTTGTGTTTTATGTCTGAACCAAGGTTATTATAGTTAACTAAAACTAACTAAATAACTAAAACTAAAATTCCAAAATCCTTCGTTAACTACAACTAAATTAAAACTAAGCTTTACCAAAAAACTGTATAGTGCTCTTACAAAACTAGCTAAAATGAAATAAAAATAGAGACAAAATACCCTTAGTTTTAGTCTATGACGCAACCATACTGACTAGCCCCTACACCCAAGTCTGGAGAGTGTAAAATGACCTAAATTGATTGGTCAAAACTTTGCAAAATGGTAGTTTTATGTCTGGGGTTGTATTCAAGCATCATCTTTAGATAAATAAAATAAGAGAAGAGTTGCATGTTTGAATATGTTTTTAAAAATGTATGATGTTCACTCAGCTCTGATATGTATTCTAAAAAAATAAAACACTAAAACTAATAAAAACTAGACTAAAATGAAGCATTTGGCAAAGCAAAATCTAAACTAAACTAACAAACCAGCAGTAAAAATGAATTAAAACTAAACTAAAATTGAACACAGGAAGTGAAAACTAAATAAAAACTAATGAAAAATCCCCAACTATTATAACCTTGGTCTAAACTATATTTAAATATCAATATCAGCCAAAATGGATGTGTAAATATCAGCAGAGTGGATATCAGCAAAAATCAAACATGCATCCCTACATTAAACAATACTGTTAAAGAAAAGACCCCATCTCAAATCCTCCAATGAACAGGCTCATTTAAAATGTAAATCACCATGTCTGGAACGAATCATAAAGGTCGTATCAGCCAAAGACTTGAACTAAGGATATTTGCTTCTGAATTTATTTATTTCATTTAGTTTTGTAAGTAAGCCATAAAGTTTTACTTAGTTTTCATTTTTTTGTAATGCATCGTTTTTATTACAGTTTCAGTTAACTTAGATTACTTTTACATTTTAGTTTTTTGTTAGTTTTAATTAATTGGAGAAAAATATATGCAAACATTCACTTTCCTCCATTTTCATGACATGTTGTTTTTTTGTTTTTTTCAAGAGGTTTTGAGAAATTTACATGTCATGATGGAAAACTTTTTTTTTCCCCATGAGAAGACGCTAAGAAAGTCAAGATCTTGATAAACCAACCAAAACGTACCCATCATCGTGTAAAAACACTAAAATATAGAGTATGGCTATCCACGTAGGGCTTCCATAGCTTAGCACAGACTTTATGCCACAGTTGTGTTTCACACATTCATTTTTCATTCATTCATCTTTTAATTGTAATTGATTCACTATTGAATCCTTGTCATGTTGTTATCCTGATAACACTGACAAAAGTAACGGTTATAACCAGAAGCTGCTGTTGAAGCCGTTGGTTGGTCGATATCAGCTCTTCCACCAGGGGGCAGCCTCTCTGAAAAATGACCAACACGTGCTGCAGGAGCAGAAAATGAGGGTGGTCTGACAGAGGGCCCCATGTGGATTACTCAACATACATGTTTCGTGTTCAAGAACTTTTCTTTCATGTTTAGGGACATTTTTATTTTAAAAACACAAACCTAACTTACTCTCCCTTCAATATCCTATAAGTCAAAGGAAAATTAAAGCCCCCCAAAAGAGGCAAAAAGACAAGAGTTATTTTGTTTTTTCTTTCTTTTTTTAAATCAGTTTTTACCTAAAATGGCATGGCTATTATTGAATTCATCTACATAAATTCAGCACTGAAAATAAGCAAAAAGCTAGAGCTGCAATTTAAACCATTTTAGAAAATGGACTTATTTTCTTCTTTTAATTTACATTTGTTTCTTTGCTTTAATTAAGATTTTTAAAAACTTTTTAATCCTGGAAAACTAGTGAGATGAGATTTTTTAAAAGGCAGCACTTGACAAATGTAGAATAAACTGCTAAAAGATAATTTAACACATAAAAGTCCTATAAGAGAATCATTCAATAGTAAAAGTATCTTCCCACATAAACTCTTATTAACAGACACTTGGATTTGTAAATTAACAACACAAATAATTGGCTTTTTGTTAATTAATATTTTTATTTATTGTTTGTTTTAAAAAAATACCTCAACTTTCTGCTTTGCTGGAAAAGAAAAAGATTGAATGAGTCAATAAATAAAAAAAAACAAAAACGTACGATTTCAGGAATAAATGAAGTCATTCAAAGTAGGGGGAAAAAAGAAAGAAAGCGACTTCCAGGGTTCAATACACTAAAGTCATTAAATTTCCTTTTTTTTTTTTTTTTTTTTTTTTTTTTTAACTTTGGGTAAAACTTCAAACAGACGTTAAGGAAATTAACTGTGAGATTATATTTATTGATGTTTGAGGGTTTAAGTCTTTGATTTCTCAAAACTCATTAAAGGCAACAGATCAAAGGGTTTCTTAGATACCAAAAAGATTGCTTTTTGTACTTTGCTGATTTGTTTTGGTAGAAAAAAGTTTCATAAACAAATTAAGTGATATCATACCTGTCCCCCAAACCAAGACTGCATTCAGAAAACTACTGAAGTATGATGAAACTAAGTTGACTTTTAAAATGTCTGAGCTTTTCTCTTTAACATCCCCTCACTCTACTTTCAGGAATCACCCAGCAACTTTCAAAATAAAGGAATTGGTGTAACATGAAAATAATGTTCCCTGTAAGAAATAAATGCTAGCAAAACAATGAAGAACAAGCAGGTTATTATTTCATTAAAAAAAAAAAACAGGCACAATAGGCCTACACAAATTCTCATTACAGCCTTCATCAATCTTACATGGTTTTGTAAATAAAGGAATTATGAACCTAACATTTATTTAGCTAGTAAAAATGCTATGTTTCAGCAAAAAAAGAATATAAAAACATCACTGAACAGTTATCAGGACGCCACAATGAATGAAACAGCCTACACTAAAAAAAGCCTAATATTTGGAGTTCACACCATATTTAAAATTCAAACGTTGCCTTTTAAAGCAGAGATGAAACATCTTATGTAAGTGACAGTACATGCTGCCTTCATAAATACATGCGCGTGCACTATGGTGTGCGCGCGAGAGCATATTGAGACAGCAGAGGGCGCTTAGCAGTCCTGTAAAACATGATGGAAGTCCAAAGAGTCTACAGAGTGTTAAATAGGCTTTAAAGACACACTCTTCTTAACTAAACGTTTCAAAGCAGCGCTACAGGCACGTTAGCTGAAATAACGCTACATGAGGACGTCCCTGTTTCCGTAGCTCTGTCTGTACTCTATAGTTGGCCTACGTCATGCGTAGGTTTGAAAAAAGGGGAAACAACTTTCACATTCAATATACATTCCGCAATATTCGTTTCCACTTCTGTCCTCAGCTGCCTCGTGAGACCTGATGGCTCGGTACTTTATTTCTGATTGGCTGACACGTTTGAAGACGTTCTGAAACATCCAATGAAAACACACTTTTGGCTACTCTAAAATATTAATGCGCCGACAGAAAAACCGCCGCCCACCAACTACTGAGGAACTATTTCACTCGGCGGAAGAACAACGGTAAAGTCAACAAGCCCAACTGCCATGTTTTTACGCAAGTATTTAACTGTACGCTGGAGGAAAACGCGGAAACGGAAATGCACTAAACTCTAGCTATTTTGTTCAAAACTCTTAATATAAAGATGGAAGGAAAAAATCAGAATAAGGCTATTTGTGTAAAATATTAAAGTGCAGTTGTAAAACTGAATCAAACACATAAAGGAGGGGTTGTGGATGGATTTTAGAGGTTTAACTACGCTGTTCTACAGAGGCTGATTTTTTAAATAAAGGTTTAATTATTAAAAATTACATTAGATGTTATTCGTGTTCTCATGCTACTTTTTCACGTGAACTAGAAAAAACATGTTCCAGATAGGCTCTCTTCTAGAGGGGACTTCTGATTATTTGAGCCAAATTCTTATCATTTCTATTACCTGCACAAGCAAAACATAAACGATTAAATTAATGTATGTAGGCCTAAATATGCTCTCCTACTGACAGATCACGACCTTAAGTTATGTAGCCTTCTCCATCACCTTCCAAATAAAAATTAGACCATGTCAAGTCAATAAATATTATTATTTTTCTAATAATCTCTTTTTGAATAGTTATTGACTATCTGTCTATCTGTTTGTCCATCTGTCTATGTATGTATGTATCTATCTATCTATCTATCTATCTATCTATCTATCTATGAGGCTATCAGCAGCCAATCACTGGTCTGGGATCAGTTGACATGTTCACCAATGAAAGGGGGGGACATTATTAAAAAGCAGATCTCTGATCAGTGGGGTAGTTTAGCCTCTCCTGAGAAGAAAAAAGAAAGCATTAAAGATTTATGTGAGGAACATTCTGGATCCTTTGTGTTCCTATGTAACTAGAATAAATCACTTTTTCTTATCCTTGAAGAAAATGTACGGAAACAGCCTATTTTGAAATAGCAAGAAGAGTTGAAGTTGGTGGGGGGTTTGAAGAAGGATCTTATCAACAGGAGAGTAGGAGGTGGGGGATGTTGGGAGAATGATGAGGAGAGGCATGGGTGCCACATGGTTAGAGGAGCCATGAAGACATGGAGACTGAAGTTGCTTAACAGGACAATCATATTGCCTTAATAATGAAAAGCTAAATTAAGCTCCAGCTTGACTTGGAGCAAACACATTTTGGGGGAAATTTTTAGACCTACCAGTGAAAAACGTCCCTGATCTAAGTCATCCGGATGATTTTGGAGATGAGTTTCCAGATGTGTTCCTCTGCAGGCTCCTGCAGCAATCTGTAGCTTTTAAATCTGCCTGTCCCTCAGGCTGCTGCAGCTTGTGTTACACTCACTATAAAATATTCATCCATGGAAAAATCTCTTTGATTCCAGCCGGTCACTGGGCTCCATGCAGCTTCAAGTCAGCCCTGAACATGTAACTCAAACTAGAGCGAAGGCTGGCTTCAACTCAGACAGGCTCAACTTTTTTTTTTCTTTGCTCCATCAGAGGAGAGAAACGCTTCTTCTGCTTGTGCCATCTTACTGATTGAATACCAGGAGGATGTCCGCTCCCTCTCCCACAGGTGAGTCTCTTTTTTGTGTTTAGCTTGAGTTCATATTGGATTTGGTTTGAACTGAGCTCACCCCTGAAGCTGTACAACCTGCTTCTCATTGACCTGAAATGACCGGCTTTAACAACATGACACAGTGATGGATCGGCTCTTTTATTAAAGCCATTCAATAAAGTTTGAACGGTGGTGATGCGCGCGCATGGCAGAAATTCAAACTCGAGATTTAGGAGTGACTTTAGGTAGAAAACGAAACTTACACATGAGTTTTAAAGGGAAATTTGAAGAGACTCACCCAAGCATTAGAGCAAACTCAACCAATCACAGTGCGCCACCTTAAACTTATTAAATTAGTATTTTTTTTCCAGTAGTTGCGCAACATTTCGTTGAGGAAATCGATCGATTGGTGAGTCAGACCGGTCAGGAAACCTTTCTGATCAACACGGAGGACACTCCAACAGTTTAATAAACTTAAGAAGAAGTAAATAAAGATGCAGACCAGCTGGATCCAGGTAGAAATAATTAATCGAACAAAGAAAAATCGATGAAGCGGAGAATCTGTCTGGTATAAGGTGATATTTGTCTCCATCGTGCGCACTTTCTTAGCGCACCGGCTCCACAGTCGCTCCTTCTCCACCCTCCCCCCCTCTCTCTCTGACGTCACTGATATTTCATTCATTCATTCTCAGCCTGTTTACAACTTTCAGAGTCAAACTGTCGCGTTAAAAATAATAAAATTTCACTTTCTTTACCCTGAAAGATCTAATTTTGGATTTTCTCTTTCTTGTCCGTGCGTAAAAATCGTGCCAAAAAAAATCACACCATCTCAGTCCAAAAGTGGGCAAGAGCAGTCTTCGTGCTCTATAAAAGTGTTTCAAATTAAAAGTGTATTGCAGACATTAAACGCACCTTCACACATTAAAGCGCTGTCTGAAAAATCAAACAGAGAGTCTTATTTTGAAGCCATGAAAAGAGAAAACGTGCTGGAAAATTTTGGATTTCCTCGTGGTGAGGTTTGGTGCACGTGGCACAAGTGTGCTTCCTTGTGAGACTTGCGTGATTTTTTCGTTCATTTAATTTATTTCCAAACGAAATCTGTTCAAATGTTTAGGAAACACCTTTTAAAAATAAGAAAATATAAGGATTTTGACTGTTTTCAGTCACAGAGAGACTTACATGGAAGCCCAGCCACACCTGACCTATGATCATGATTTCTTAATAGTAAAATAATACAGAAAATAATCAGCTTTAACCATCAGGACCTCTGATGGGTTCAAAAGGTCCTGTTCTGTCGAACTAACAGGCTGCAGATGAGCTGCTTTTGTAACTCTGTTTACTCTTCCCTGCAAAGGATGTAAAAAAGTGAAGGGTTGGTGGCTGGAATGCATGAAGTAAACGACAGAAAAATAACCCCCTCTCTGAGAAAGAAAGGGGTAAAAAGGGAGAACTCAATGAACCCTTTGAACTGCATTGACAGCAGCAGGGTAAAGGCAAATTTCCTCTGGGAGCCTACAGGGTGAGGAGTGGGGGGTTGGGTGGGGTTAGCCGGGGTGAGAGAGTCCAAAGTCTGCTCTGAAAGTTGGTTTTCAAACTGCTCTGGAATCTGCATTTAGCCGTCAGGTTATAGAGCTCAAAATGATTGTCTGAGTCCAGAGAAGACTCAGATCAGCCTGGTGTCACTTTTTGTCACTTCAGTCACTCATATGGGCTGCAGAGGCTGAATTTTACATGGATTCACTGTCGTTTGAAGTAAGGTTTAAAATCAAGATTGTTGAGGGAAAAATGTGCCTTTTTGAAAGAAATATCAAGTGTTTAATATGAGATCCCAATTACAAAGTCCTGTTGTAAACTGAAGCAAACCTTGTTTATTATTTAAAGGAGGAGGATGTGTTTAAGTGTGCACACTAAAAGGAGAGAAAGCAGACACTCCAAGCATGAAAAAACCTTTACTGCATGGCTAAATTATTAAGATAAAAATCATGGTTTATTCATTACACTGAATGCTTTTTTACACATTTCCCTTCTCATTTATATATATTTAGGCTTTACCAGCTTTCTCTTCTTTCATTTTGCTCAGCTTTTCTTCCATTTCCTGAGAACCCTCCTTAAAGTTTCCTCTTCTATCTTGAGCAACCGGTTATCTACTGATTTTTCCCAGCATGTTTGAATCTGATTGGCTGTGAAACAGCAGACACAAAGTTGTTAACAAGTCCAGGATTTGTGCATCAACACTTTAAAAACGAATATGAAGGCCCAACGTCAAACAAGTTTCCCAGATTTTTTGAGTTGAGGGGCCCATTTTAATGTCAAAGTTACCTTCTAGTTGACAAAGCTAGAAACGCTGAGTTTGCACATTTTCAAACAGAACTATATGTATCAGCTGGCTCAGCTGAAGTAGTTGTGCCAGCTATTTAGGTTTAGAAAATGTTCGCTCAACTTAAATCTCTATGTTTGCTACCTTACATAATTAAAGAAACCAAACACAGTGTGTTGTACCATTAGTTATTAAGTTAGTAAAAGTGCCACTCAACAGTGCAGATGCTTAAAAAGTTGACATTTTATGAATCGTTACCCGTTTTGTCACCAGACCAAATCAAAGAAAGCCAGTGTGAGGTTTGAGCTTTATTCCCTGCAGGCCTAACGCCAATAAAAGTCACACTGTAATATTAAAACTTACATGTTAACATGTTAGCAGGGTTCTTACACATTTTCACAAATCAAATTTAAGACTTTTTAAGACCTGATCTGAGGAAATTAATATAACTTTTTGCGTCCAAAATGAAAGGCATGAGATTCCCCGGCACACCAGACCAGAGAGGTATTTTCTGATTTAATGAACTGTTTATGGTTAAGGCAAAATACATTTTGAAATTGTATTATTTTTAGCACATTTAATGCTTCTATTCTATCAATATGGTGTTATTTAGCTTGACACATTTTTTACTTGTGCTGAGCTGATTCTAAAAAGAGTTTGTTAAAAAGCAGAATGATGATTTTATCAGGAGGGATCTGTCAAAATAAGAGTGGGCTACATTGATTTTTAAGTGGGCAACCCGTAGCCCAGATGTTAGAGAACTGGACTAGTGCACAGAGTTTATTAGAAATGTAGACCCTCTAAAACTTAACACCTTTTGCTGGTAAAAATCAGACTTTTATGCCTGTAAAATTTCAAATGTACAATTTGAAACTATTTAAGACTTGTCAAGGATCTGCAGGAACCCTGTGCTAGTGTGACTGAAATTTCTCTGAAGTGAATTTGTGGACACTTCATTCAGTTCACATATTTACAGTTAACTTAAGAAGGTTTAAAGTCAGTTATTTTAACTTTCCAGATTTATCTCTGAGCTTTTATGCCTTTATTGGAGAGATAGGGCGGTGGGAAATGAGCAGGGCTGGACTGGTAGTCTGGCATACAGGGCTTCTTTTTCCAGTGGGCCGTCACACTTTGGTGCTGGTATGATTCAGTAAACTTTTTTAAAATAGCACTTCTACTATCATAAGGCTATTGTGTCCACCAATTAACATCAAGAGAGTCAGTGAAAACAGAGTGAATACATGCCATTTTATTTGTCTATGGCATTTATGTCTCAGCTTTATAACAGTCTGAGGGAGACCTAGTAAAAGGGATGGAGGGACATTTATGCCATGTTCAGGACCTTAACCCTAACCCTAACAGGGGTAAAGGGCCGGTTCTCACCAAAAAATGCCAGGGCCAGATTTTCTTCACTGGAAACGAGGGAGATGAAGAAGAGTGAGGAATGAAATGTTGGAAGGAAGCCACAGGCCAGACCTGAACCCAGACTGCCTACATGGGGTAGCTACCACCGCCCCGCTGGTCTGTATGTTTAGAGAAAAACTAAGTTTACAGACGAGTGAATGTACCTTAATGGTGCAGAAATACATGATACAGGAGGGTGATATATTCCCAAAAAGATAGTTAAACTTGTTCCAGTGTCTTAGCCATGCTATTGGCAGCTTTATACATGGCACAGCCTTCAAAGTTTGAAGTAAAGTAGATCAGTGATTCTCAGATGATGTGCCTTTAGACATACTGGTTTGCCTACAGGCAAGTTTTGGTGTGCCATGGAATTTTATATAGTCATAAATTATTACAGGACAATATCAGCTACCTATCATGTTATGAAGAGACTATTTTGTATGGATATGGATATGGTGTGCCTTGAGATTTTCTTTGGCTTGATGTTGGGGAAAATTGGTCAAAAACCTCTGAAATAGAGGATAAAATGGTGTTATCAAAACTGGAACTTTTACAGAGATGAGAGCCCAAACTTTGAGAAGTTCACATTTTTCACTCCTTTTTAAAGATTCAGAAAAGTTTAAAAAGGATTTGAAACTATATTTTCTAATTCTATTCTGACAGCAAATGGAAAAGATGCCAAAGCAAGGCTTGATGTGGATTTTGTCAGTAATTTCCTCTAAAAGTTGAGTCTTCAGTTTAACAAGGGGGATAATTCAGAATGAGAATCCTCCAAGCTTTCTGCATAAGTTAATGTATAACATCTGAACTTATGAAACACTTCAGTTCTCAAGCAGGATTCACGTTGTAATCCGCGGCAGTAGAAGGCTCATAAAAGTTTTCAAAGTTAGACGCCAAGCTGGTGTTGAAATATGGAAAAAAGCTAAGTTCGTTTTAATGTTTCATATCTAATCTGCAGCGATGGAAAGTTCAATGATAAATTCTGTAAAAAAAAAACAAACAAAAAAAACTTCCAAATCAAAGTAAGGGGTGGATTTAGGCCCCAGGAGAAGAGCAAGGCCTTTCTCCATTTTGCTAAAGCAATCAAAGCTACAGTGGAGCAATGATTTCTTTTCAATTAACAAAGAGAAAGAACCATATTACCACTGTTTTATATCAAAATGTGAGCCAGCAGCACTTACTCATCACCTCTTAACAAAAGAGAGAAAATAAAACTACATTTTAGTATCTGAAGTTGAAGCAAGGTCTAATTTATAGAAATAAACAATATATGCACAGAACGTGTGTTCTATTATGTCGTCTGCCACCTATCATGATTTTTACATTTAATTTTGAGCATTTAACCACACAGGAATCCACTTAAATATAAATATAGTATTTCTCTATAGCTTGATGTTAGGACATGTTATGCCTTCCAAAGAGGCTTGACCTCAGTAGGGGGTCTGTGGGGCCTTCATCGGGATTTTTTTGACTATCCAACTTTATTTGATGCTTTTATGCCCTCTGGGAACCTTATTTATGTTCAAAAACTCATCTTAATTATTTAAATAATTTTGCCTTCCTTATATTTTATGCTTAAGCCTAAGGCCCCAGGCAAGTGCCCACCTTTACCCAGGACTGGACTGGTAATGAGGACACTTTCCCAGTGGACCAGTACACAGCATGGCCAGTATGATTTTATCTTTTAGTGTTTTTTTAGTTAGAATTTCTTGCTGAGTAAGAATATTGTGTCCAACATATTCAACTCTGACGATAGAAGAATCAGTAAAAACGGGGAATAAACATCACTTTCTCTACTTCTAAACTTTGGAATAATTTTGTAAATAATTGGGTGGAACTATTAAAAAGGATGAAGGAACTGGGTTATAATGTTGTGTTCAACTAGGGGTAAAGGGCTAGTTCACACAAAAAAATGCCAGGGCCAAATTTTTCCCCAGTCCAGCGCTTCCTTTACTCAACTGTAACACAGCCTACAGTGTGTTTATCAGAGGCGTTTCCAATGTTTTGTGGAAACTTGATGCAAAATGATTCTTATAATGAGAAAGTGATCTTTACATTCACAGAATAATTATAAACAGATTAAAAAGTTGAAACAAGTATGAGGACTGTTACATTTTCCTTAATGTTGCTACTGCTCCGATAATAATGCTCATTTATTTTTTAAAGGTTTTAAAGCCACTTGATCTTACAGATATCAGCTGATTTTATGTGTATGGTGATTATTTATTACTCATTACATTTGATGTCTGATTATTGCATCTCAGTCTTCAAGTTTTCACGATCAGAATGCCAAAGCTCCATGAATCCCTGAGGACAAACCAGTAAAAATACTGTGATTTAATTGTGTCCCTCCTTTTAAAAAAACATCATTTTTATTCAAACTAAGAAAGTTTCAGTTGAGGGATGTCTCTATTTTTATGCAAAAGTTCAGAAAAGTTTAGTCTTTAGCTAACAAATAAAAGGTAAGGAAGAGAATGTTTCTGAAGTTAGAAGTTCTTATTTTAAATTAATTTCAAACTTTAATCTTTCACATTTAAATGAAAAGGATATCTTCAAAGAGAAAGAGGACATTCATAATTAAAGTAAGCATTCTGACAGTTATTTGTGTTGTGGAAATGTTGAAAAAATAATGATGTAAAAGGACACAAGTTGGAAAATGATTTTGTGGCAGAAAAAGTTGACCAAAGTTTAAATTTTAGCTGCTGATTTTTCAACTAATGAAGGTAAAGAAGCACCCTCATGCATCTGTGCTTCAGTTTGGGGATTTTTTTCACCCATTTTCCGTTTTATTTTTTCAGCCAATATATCAAAGAGTTCACTTTGAGAGTCTCCTCTAATCTCTGTTTTGGTATTCGAGTCTCTTCCTTGGACAAACACTCACACCCAAACGTCCCATATCTGTCTCTTTTCTCGTCGCTGGTTTGCACACATGTCAGTGAGCTGCTCTGCCGTGATTTCCCCTGACGTGTCCTAATCAGAAAGGTCCTGTCAGGATATGAGTGAGTGGATAACATCTGACGCTGGTATCCAACCCTGTGACCCAAACAGTAATTCTGTGGCCACTGCGAGGCCTCCTCTGCAAGCATCTTCAAAAACAGGCCTGAGCCCGCGCGGGGGCTGGGACGGAGGGATGGATGGGGGGCAGGGGGAGAGCTCGTGAATTCCGGAGGGTGGGCTCTTTAGCCTCGGTGGGTGGAGATGGGGCTTGTTGTTGTTTCATTCCTCCAACGTGTTTTTCCCTTTTTCTTCTTACCCGGGAATAACCCCTCTGAGAAACATCCCACCAGGGTAGATGTTAGATAAGACGGAAGTTTCTCAATGAATGTAGTATTTTCAGGCTTGTTATTGATCTGCTGTGTGGCCTTAAGTAACCGCACGGCTGCTTAAACCTGCTCTGCTCGCCTCGTCCCATGATGGTGGACATGCAGTCTGACTTGATTATGAAGGGAAACTTGTAGAAGACTGACTTCAAGACTAAACTTCAGCACATTTCTTTCTTTTATTTCAGCAAACTTTCCATACTGGAGGATGGAATTTATATGCTTTTCTTAGAAGTTTAACACATTTTGTGTCACACTTTTAAAGAAGTAATACACACAAACTCAGTTATTAAAGTTTAAATAAACAGATTTATGGGCAAGAAGACAAAAGGCATCTTGAAGCAGTTATGTTTATATTTTAAAGTAAAAACCACTGATAAAGCAATCAGAGACGCCACTGATAAAAGTCAGTGATATGAAGAGGTAAAACACATAAGATTCACTTCTCTTTGTTAACAAAACTCTTCTTAAGATAGTGAAAGTAAAGAATTAAATAGTTAGGAGAACTGAAAAGATGCAAGTTAGTCAAATGTAGTTTTTTAAATCAGTTTTAAAAGATTTTTTGGAGACACCTATCAAAATAATAGCGTATAAAGTGAGATGTTATACTCGTGTGAAGGCTGTTTGTTATGATCCATGGGCATCACCTTTAAAAAATTATTTACAACTTTATCAAACATATATTTGAAGACATAACTGGAGTCCACATAGACGATAACATTCAGGGGAGGGAATGAAAAATTAAACTTCTCACAAATCAAGAAACTGTTAATAGACGGTAAACTTTACAAATATTACTATCAAAAATAATCATTTAAGCCATAAGGCATGCATTTAAAGTAAAAGTTTTTCATAAACACAAGCTACAAACACCTATGCACATACTGTCTAACAGATGTCTTACGGTGTTTTTTAAATAGATTTTTGTGTTAATTCAGTCAACAGCAACAGTAAGGAATTCAGTGTTTTCATGAGTCTATGTGACCGTGTGTTTGAGGAAAATAAATGTGTAAGAAAAACCTGCCATTCGTTGATTGTTTGATAGCAGACATGTACTAAATAAAGTTAGATAAAAAACTTTTTATAGGAACGAAACTTTTTTTTAAGGTAGCAAAGATCAAAACTTTGTTTAATCAAACCGATAAAAGTTATGTTGAAGAGAAAAATTATACAAACATTTGCTTTTCCGTAAGGTAAACTTTATAAAACTTTAAAAGGTAACAAACATCAAAGGAGTTACAGTATCAAACTTTAGCAAGTTATGTGTAGAGATACAAGACGTAAACTATTCTTGATGTTTAATGAAACCTTTGAACTAACAAGTATCAACAAAATTAAAGACTAATAAAGCTGATACAGGTCAAGAAAGATTAAAGCTACATCAAAGGAGATTTTATTTTTATTTAACCTTTTTGAAGTGTTTCCAAAGTAATAATCATCAAAGATATGTTAAAGGAGATCAGAGATTTAATTTTAAATTTAATCAAAGTTTTCTGGAGCACCAAGGGTAAACAAAGATAAACGAATCAAACGTAAGCATTACGTAAAGAAACACTGAAGCTACATCAAGAGTTTCTATTTTTATTTTTATACAAAACTTTTAGGAAGTTTTTCAAAGTAACAATTACCAAAGTTATGTTAAAAATGTTAAAGAAGATCAAATATTCATTCAAAAAATAAGTCGTGTTTTTTTTTTAAAGCACCAAAAGTAAACAAAGAGAAAGAATCAAACTTGAATGTGTTATGTAAAGAAAGATATGACTACATCAGAGAAGTTTTACTGCTTGCCATGAAACTTTTTTGAATTTTTTTCAAGGTAACAATCATCAAAGTTATAGCAAAGAGATAAAAGTTTTATTAAAAAAGATTAAAGATTTTTAAAGCATTGAGTGTAAACATAGATTAAAGAATCAAACTAATACGCATATTTGAATGCAATTAAAGCTATGTCAAAGGAGTTTTTACATTGATTTAAACTTTTTAAAGTTTTTTCATAGTAACATTTACCAGAGTAATGTTGACGAAGATGAACAAATTGTTTTACACAATTTATTAATGTTTTTCTTAAAACACAAGGGTGTAAGAATCAATTATGTAAAGAAAGAAAAGCTACATCAAAGGATTTTTAAAAAAATTTTTATGAAACTTTTTTGAAGTTTCTTCAAACTAGCAATCCTCAAAGTTAGTTTAAAGAAGATTATTTATCTTTAAAATGATTTAGGTTTTGTAAAGCACTTAGGGTTGACAAAGATAAAAGAATCAAACTTAATTCCATCATGTAAAGAAAGATAATAGTCATATTAACAAAATGTTTTTGTATTTATGAACCTTTAGTTCATTTTTTTGAAGCAACAATCATAAAGTTACCCTTAGAAAGCTAAAAGTTGTATAAAAACTGTATTATTACAACTATACTGATGTTTTTGAAGCACAAATCGTCAACATACATACAAGAATTAATCCGACATGTTATGGGAAGATGAAAGTTATCGTTCAAAGTTTTAAACTTCAGTAAAGCCAAGTTTTACATACATTGTAATTTCACTCATGTTGCCAACACAACAAACCAAGAACAAGTGTTACTTTTATGTTTCTCTTTTTACTTTACAAGAATTCCTCAGTGAGGTCAAACCTCACTTAGGGAAAACTGGTTCATGATTAGGAAGCTATTTTTTCCTCCACATTGCCACTTATTCTTTTTGTAATGAAGAAAAACAAAACCAAAGTTTTGTCTTATGCCTTTCCCTGTGTTAATGCTCCAGCCTTCATTTGGTATTCACTTTTTTGTGTTTTCAAAAACGTTCAATAAAGTGCCTTTCCCCCTGAGGACTGACTTTCTCTTGACAACTGCAGATCATAGACTGAGCACATCAGTTTTCAGGTTTGTTTTTCTGGGTTTTCCAGTCACATTCCTAAGCTGTGAGTTCAGCTCTCCTCTGGTGCCCAGTATAGGATGCTGGGAGGTAACTGGTCGTATGTTAGGAACATGAGCTCCAGAACAACATAACCATGAATGGAGAAGATAACCATTCATTTAACTTTGTAAGACACTTTATTTTAGTGTCAAGGAGAAGTTAGGGGTCTTGGCTTAACTGGATGTTATTTCTCTAGCTTCAAGTAGCTAAATCATACTTTAGTTGAATTAACTGAGCTAAGTCAGACTTTTGATACAGAATTTTTCACATTTACATTCAATTGCTTGAAACATTGTGTTGCAATGTGTATTGGACTCACTTTGTATCAGATGTAGTGAGCTTACTTTTAAGATCACTCAATTATTTACTTTGGAGTAAAATCTGAAGAGGATTTGAGATGGATTATGTTAGAATGAAACAAACCAAATGTTTATGGGGGGTATCTTTTCACAAGATTTCTGTTGATTATTGAGGGCATTGTGGGAAAGCTCATTAGCATTTTAAGGTTCAATGAAGGGAAGGGTTTATGCAGGCTTTGACTTGCTGTTGCAGTTTCACGAAGCACATGTTGACTAAGAACTTGAGTCTGCAGAGGCAGTTGATGTGCAAATTCTGTAGAGCACAACTTCCTTAAATGGCAGTTGTGGCATTTTCATACAAGCAGCCTCTATATGGAGAAATCTGTCTGCAATGTGCATTGACTTTTAAACCACATTTGGCTGTTTTCATGTGTTTTGTTCTATTTTTGCCTATTTTTTTCATGTTTTTGCTATATGTTTGGTGTTTTCCTGCTGCTATGACTACATCAATCTCCCCCAAAGGAATCATTAAAATTTAATTGAATCCCATCTAATCTAATCTCAGAGTATAATAGCTTCATGCGGCCACACCAACCCCTTCTGATGCAGTTTTATCACTCCCAACTACACAAGGCATAAACAGCTCAGTAGGCAGCATGCTAAAGGCTTTTATTTTTATCAACACTGCAGAGTTTGTTTGGGTTAAATGGGTGGATGCTGCTGCTGCTAGTGATGGAAGTTGCAAGTGTGATTCCTTCCCTCTTCTTCTTGCACTCACAGGGCAGAAATTAGTAGCAAGAAAGCATGTAATTGACAAAGTCACGTGTTCTCACTACGGGAACGGGCACAGCCAGCTCGAGAGCGAATGAGAGCGAAGGAGAGAGAGAGAGAGAGGGAGAGAGGGAGTGAGAGAGAGCAGTACAGAGGTGGTGTGAGTGAGGAAAGGGATTGAAGGGAAGAAAGAGAGACATGACAAAAATATCAAAAGGCAGAAAGCACGCCGTACCATGCGAGCTCAATTGGTGACCGATGGGATCGAGGATGTCGGATTAATGGTGACGACCGCAGCCCGTTTTCGCAGAGGAAGCTTCTCTATTGCAACTTGGGCGCAGAGGGTCCGCGGGGAAACATGGCCGAAGGTTATTCTGCAATTATTTTCCTATTTTCTGCTTAGTTTTTCCCTCCCGTGCCGAGTAGAGAGGCGGAGGGACGGCAAGGTGCAGCGTGGTTGTTCTTGTTAAAAAAAAAAAAAAAAAAAAAAGCTCAAAAATAAGACTTGAACCGCCCCTCGCGAGCAACACATCTAAAGCGTGTTTCGCTGCGGTTGCGATATAAAGCATTGTTAGCATGTATACTCCGCTCTTCAGCCCACTAGGAAAGCTTGAGGAACCATGTGTACACCTGCCTTTCGGATCCTGTAGCCTTACAACTCCACACACAGTCGTATAGGAGCGGGCTGCAGATGCACGAGACAAATCCTCCACAAGTTCCACTACTGAGCATGCCTGTGCACGAGACAGAGGCGAGCATCTGTCATGGAGTCACAAACAACTTTTTTTTTTTTTAAAATAGGTAGCACCACGCGCCAAATGTGCTGTCGAAAATAATAGTAGTGGTGTAGGAAATTTCTACCGGCCGTGAACTTCACATAGCCAGTGTTTGGAGTGAAGGGGATTCCCCCCACGCTTTCTTCAAGAAGTTTTTTTTTAACGCATTGAAACTTACATAAACCCGGTGTGCGCGAGCGTAGTCACATAAATGTTCTAACTTTCTTCTTCTGTGTGCCCCCTCCACCCGTGAATTGTTTTCAGGAGGGCCGGGTAAAGGTGGCGGAGAAGACCCCGCCAAGTCCACCGAGCAGGAGGACCGGACTCGACCCCCTCAGGTCCTGTCGGGCTCGGGCTTCTGCAAGTGGTTCAACGTCCGGATGGGCTTTGGATTTATCTCAATGACCGGCAGCGAAGGGAGCCCCGTCGACCCCCCTCTGGATGTTTTCGTCCACCAAGTAAGTTGACGTCGAAGAAAGCACAAAAATCAAACATCTGCATCAGCCCCATCCGGGTTTGGGTTCATTTATTTAAAAAATAAATGAAAGTGGTTGATTAGTTTTATTTCTACTACTTTACTGTCACTTCAGCTCCCATCTTGATACCCGCAGGCCCCCTTTAGTCTCCTCCACATTGTACCCTCCGGATGTTTTGCATTGGCCAGCATGTTAGTGTGTAATCACACGTTGTCCACGGGCTTGACAAAAACACGTTTAAGTTTCCTCTTTAAGCCACATGCGTCCAGATCGCTCTCTCCCCTTCCTCCCCCCCCTTTGCTTCCCCTCTTCACTGTAAAGGAAGGGGAAGAAATGTCGTGTGGCTGTGACACGGTTAGTTTCACACTTGGCTCTAATGGACAGCAGAGCTCGCTTCATATGCAGCCAGCCAACATGTCGGAAAGCATGTTATTTCTCTGAGAACCTAAACTGGGAGGCAGCGATCTAAGCTCCTTTTCTGCTGTTTTGTTGCTCTGACGTCCTGTTAAACTGAACCATCCCGTTACGTTTCCACTCAGTGCTTTTCCATGATTTATTACACATGGACTTCATTTCTGGGGCCTTGTTTTCTGTAGCAAACAAAGGGCACCACAAACCTCCTTTCTTTTCAAATCGTCCCCTTTTACAGTCCTATAAAGTGGCTCTAAAATAGTATGGGAGGAACGGCGAAGGATTAGGAGAAGCATTTTCACTAGTTTTCATTTGACACCCTCTCCTTGAGGTGTCTTTATTGTGGACTCACTGGGATGTTGTGCTGAACTGGTGGGAAGAAAGGGGAGGGGGGGCACAGAAGAGGTCAGATGTCAGCAGTGATGTAGAGGGGAATAAAAAAGATGGCTCCACTGATCATTATCAGGCAGACCTAGATGACTAAAAATACTAATTGTGCTTCACAGAGACGTTCATTTTTAACCCCTTTATTTTGCATTTGTGGGACTTCATTATGTTGGTGCTATAGATTTTTAAAATTGTTTACAGCTCTCTGATTTTGCATGTTTGGCTTGGGAAAAACTGCCTTTCCCTTTGTTTTTGTTCATCATTTACACAAATGGGGAAATTTGCATTGCTTATATGAGATCCTAATACTGCTTAACTAAACAGTTCCTACGTAACCTTTATTTTTATCATTCCAATGTAATTATTGATTTTTAGCTATTGATGTAAACATTTGTACAAAATTCTGAAATCCTTCATTGTCACTGGGATTAAAAATGCTTTATAAAGGCAGACCAAGTGCTCCATCTGCCTTCCCATGCATGGCATGGATGGTCACACTTTAAATAATGCATGTTGAATTTTTTCCTGCCTATACTAGGACGTTATGAATATTTGAAATAAATGTGGATGTTCAGGAAAGTGCATATCACAACATTGCATTATCAGCTTATATGATTGATACTTTCATATTGTGGCTCCATGGTCTAGACATACTGCATTTGTATCCAGCAGATACTGCTGTAATAACCCTACCAGACAGAGATGACAGAAGGAAAGTCTAGTTTGGGAAAGAGGCTAAAAAGCTGTGCAGAAGTCAAATAAATGGTTTCCATCTAAGGAGTTTGTAATAGCACAGGAAATGCTGCTGTTATAATGCTGTCTAAGGGAGTATTTTCTAATGCATGAAGTGATTTTAAAGGCTCGGCTGAGCGAGGTGTATTTTTATGATAAAGATGTGGAGAGGAAAATGGGTGCACTGTGTGCTTAGGATAATGATTTTCTTACAGCAAATTTTTACTTTACATTTTTGTTTCTTTTTTCAGCATTTATAAAATGCACATCCATCCCAATAAAACCTTGAATGCACACACTAGATTACATGTTTACATGAGTGCATTTCCCTCCAGTGTTTACATCAAGACAGCTTTCATTTAGCACAAAGCACAGACAGCATGCATTCATACACACATTGTCATATTGTATGCAAAACAGCTTGCTTGCTATGCCTCCATGTATACATCCATTAAATCAGTCACCCATTTTCTCCTATGTGTTTCTATACTGTCACTCAGCAGCCATTTTGACATATAGATGCTGTTTTAATTCAGGATGCATGATGTTGGCTTTTTGCTGATCTCTGATATGCTGATATAGCCAAGCTCATTTTCGCCAATAGACACATACATAGCTAGTACATAGTGAAGATATTCAGAACTAAATGACAAAGAAATCATTTGGATTACATGTACATTATATACAAAATGTTTTTTTTTTTCAAACTAAGAGTCAACCCAAGCTTCTGTTACCTTTTTGTGTGCTACAAACATCACTGTAACAATGTGGTGACAGACAGCAATGCTTTAAGCGCTTGAAAACTGAAATTAATTCTTCCTAACTAAACAGCAAGTTTTCAGGCTGGTTTCCTGGGAAAATCTTAAAAAAGATGTTTGAAATAACACAAAAATCTAATTATTTTCAAGTTCAAAATAATCAACTAGCTGTAATTTGGAGTTAAAACTTCAGTCTTTAGAGCACAGATCAGGAGAACTGCCAAGGGAGTTAAATATCCCGGGCTCATCCCAATTTAGGAAGATGCAGGGACATGCTACCAAGACATTGCTATCAGCTAAATGCACTGTTTTTAAGAGATTTTAAATATTGCATATGGATTTAAAAATGGATATTTAGAATACCAACAAAGCCTCCTACTCCTTTTGAAACCAACACAGACGATCAATAATTTCCACTTCTGCCTTCTGAAAAGGGCAGTTTAGTTTTAAGGTTATAAAGATTCTACATATCAAAGGTAGAAGAATTAGGTATAAATGTGTAAAATTAGTGGTCAAAGAAAATGAAGAGAAATAGATTTATTCATGCAAATGCAGAGAAAGTTCAAATTTAGTACACTGTTGAGTAGTACTTCTAAATGCAGTTTGTTTTTAAGTTATTGAGGTAATCTCTTTGCACTTACCCATAAATACACTGATCAGAGAACAACTTTTTACCAACCTAGAAGAAAACATGCAGGGCTAAAGCCCTGTAAGCCCCCCCCTCACTACGCCTATGGCACAGATTGAAAAATGTTTAAAAAAAAAAGAAAAAAGTAGGTCCATTGGTTCCTTTGGTGCACAGCTTATTTGAACATTTGGCTGATATTTTAGCTGGAAATTTGAGCAGAAATGTTGATATTTGCAGATACCCATAGTTGCTTTTTTAGCTGTTACCTGCCAATACTGATATGGTGCTTAATCATACATCTTTTATTTTACGGTGTTTTTCTTACTGATCATGTTCAGTTAAAATCCTGCAGATGATGTTAGAGTATATGGAAGTGCTGGGAAATTACAATTTTGGCTTCTTATGATCATGTCATATGCTATGCTATGCTCGTTTTATCATATGTGAAATATTAAAGTGTTTGTTGTTATTCTTTGGCCATAAAAGTTTTTCATTTTTATTTATTCCTGGTTATAAGATGTAGTCAGTTTTATATGTTAGTTTTGTCACTCATTTATTTTCATTTATTTTGAAAGTGCTGAGAGCATTTTAGTTTGAGAAAAGCATCGGGTGCAACAATGCAAAATCAGTGAGTAATTATGTTTAATCAGGGTTTCTGTAGATCCTTGAAAAGTCATAAAAGATTGTTAAATTTAAATTCAAGTCCATAAAAAGTCTTAAAACGTCAGATTTTTACTTGTAAAATGTTTTAAATTTTAAATGACACATATACGCGGACATGTCCTTTTCATATTATTGTTTTCTGTCAACTTTACATGATTTTAATCATTCTTTTTGCATATGTTTATCCAGTTCTCAGGCCTACCACAGGGTGTCCAGAGGGTCTTAAAAAGTAGTTGATAAATCTATTTAGTCAAAGTACGTCTGTTAAAAATATTTAAGTCTTAAACACAAGAAAATGAGGTCTTAAATGTTGTTGCTTAAAAAAAAAAAAAAAACATCTCCACCATAAAAGGTCACAAGTAGTTTTTCTGCTTTTGATTTAAATGTAATTTTAATCACACGAGATGTTCTTTAGGACCTCAGATTATTAAAATCGATACAAATCAACTATAGTAAGCTATATTTTATTAGCTGCAACAGGAAAGTGATCATAGATACATCAATGAATTTAAATTGAAATTATAGAATACTTTAACTACCCTAAAATGGTCAATAATGCCATTCAATTTATTTTCTTAAAAACCTGAACGTATGCTCTTACCTTGTAGTTTCAACTGAAGTGTAGAACGTGTAAAAAAAGGTACTTTGAGACTGTGGTATAGCTGGTCTAGGTAGTTAAACTAAAAAATAAGATCTTCCATTGTCAGTTACCTTATGGTATCAAACCAAGGCCTTCTTCCTTATATTCTAGTCTCAATATGCTACAAGAAAGCTTAATTTGCATACCAGAAGAAGAAATACCATTGGGCTTTCCTATGTCATCACATTCTTATCTTACAATCAATACGAAGTCCTGTCACTAATGTAACGCATTAAAAATTATAGATACAATATTGTCTTTAAATGCACCAAATGAGTCTTTTTAAAAGGTGTTAAAAAGTATTAAATTTAATGTTAGATTTTCTGTATCTGTACCAAGTTGCCAACTAGAA
Organism: Cheilinus undulatus; assembly: GCF_018320785.1. NCBI lineage: Eukaryota > Metazoa > Chordata > Actinopteri > Labriformes > Labridae > Cheilinus > Cheilinus undulatus. The sequence continues at coordinate 31,051,519 of NC_054878.1, forward strand.
ATATCTGAACTCCCTCATCATTTTGTCAGGTTCTCGCTGACAAAAACTGTTGTTTTTCTTTTTAATAATTTAACTTTTTCAGTCTCAGGTTTGCACGCTTGAAAATATGTTATGATAAATATCCCTATACGGTATACTGATAGAATTAGAGTGCCAGAAATCATTAGATTTGGGTGTTATGATCCAAAAATGTCTACGCCTTATACCATTTGTGATTTCATATACAATAAGTTAAATAGACAAATTCAGTCCTGGTCTGGTGGACTAAGAAATCTCACATCTTTCATTCTTGAATGTTTAAAAAGTAGCATGAGTTAATTGTTTCTAGCTCAGGTCCTATGAAAGTCTTAAAAAGTCTTAAATTTGACTTTTAAAGGTGGGAAGGAACGTTGTTAATTATAAGGGTCTCAAAATCAATCAAGAAAATCATGATTATGATTTTTGTGATAATCAAGCAACCCTAGTATGAGGTTTAAATTTGTTTAGCAGAAGTTTCTGGTCATTTTTTTTTTATTTTGCTTATTTTTATTAGCATGACTTGAAAGGTGGTTCAGTATTTTCTGAATGTATGATAGAAGGTTAGCTAAAGAAAAAAGGAGGATATTTCTACGTTTTCTCTGCACAGTTCCTCTCCTATATGTTTTTGAGTGTAGGGCAGAGGTATAAGAGCGATGGGGAGGGGACAAGGGAGCATGAGGACAGGAGAAAAAAAAAGGGGGAGAAGAAGAGAGGAGGAGTTTTCCTAGGAGAGGGAAAGAGGAGGGATGTGGGAAAAAATCAGTGTTAGTGAGGGCCGGGTGGTGGTGGTGGGGGGTGCCAGCGGTAGCAGAGGAGGAAAACATAAGCGAGAGGTTTGAAAAAGAAGGAGCCAGTGGAGGAGCAGGAGGTGAGAGGGAGGGTGAGAGCGTGTACGAGAGTCAGCAAGAGGGTCTCTTCCTGGGAGGCCTCTTCATCAGCGCTCCTATCTGATCACTTCCTTTTTGGAAGGTGTGTCGGAGAGAGAGAGAGAGAGAAAGAGAGGGGAGAGAGAGTAATTAAGCTTCTTCACCCTCTGTACCTCTCTGCTTAGTGATTCCAAGCACAAAGCCGTTTCATTATCTCTGTTTGTCAACCTCTTCTCTACCTGCACTCAGTGTTTTTTTCGGTGCGTTATAAGTGTGGGTTTGTGTGAGTTCCTGCTGGGACGGGGGGTGCTCTCTCCTCGGGCATTCTTTTAAAAAGAGGAATTTCTTTAAAGACAAAAAGGCAGGAGGGTTGGGTGGGGTGAGGAGGGGGTGTGTGTGGCGGGTGAGGTGGGGGGCTGCTTGCCCTTTGTCGGTAATCAGTTTGAAATGTTGAACAGTTTGCTGCTGCTGCTGCTATTCTCCTGACTGTGTGTTCAATTTATGGAGCCGCTGAGAGTCCGTGAGCTTCTTACTTTCTCCTCCTCACCACCAGGTTGTTGATGTCTACATGTGAGCCGTTGTAAGATGTTTCAGGTTTTTGTGAGTGTGTGTGCGCGTGCAAGAGAGAGAGAGTGTGTGTGTTTTGTGTAGCGAGGTTAAAGTGGGCCCCTAGTGAGATTAACCTCTGGTCCGTGTCACCGTTTGGCATGCAGGCCCCACCCATCTCTGCCTCCAGATAGCCAGTATCAGGCTTTGTCTCTCCTGCAGCCACACCACCCCCCCACGCACACACACGCACTCCCCCTCCGTTCCTCCTCCACCAACCCACCCTTCTCTTCTGCACATCAAAAAACGCAAAAGAAGAAGAAAGGCCAGTCATGTGACTTCCTTTTGAGGAGCTGGCCACATAGAGCGGAGATGATTGGTAATTGGAAAGGTGGCGGAGGAGAAAGCAGAGCAGGGCTCCAAACAAGCCGCAGTTCACCTGGAACACAAAGAGAGAGCGCCTGCTCGGTGCTGCCTGTGTTTGCACCTCTGACATTTATTTAATTCAATTTAGTTTCAATCCATCGACACGCACTGAAACATTCAACAATAAAACCTAAAGAAAGCTCAAATTAATAAAGTTAGAGTGTTTTCCCTCTTCCATGCAGATGAAAAATCATTTAAGTGCTTTAAACTTTGACATGCCTCGTCTCGAACATAAGTGTGCTATAACTACCCAGATCCATTATTAAACATTTTAAAATTGTTCATTCAATGCTTTTATTTAAAACGCAAGGAAATAATAGACTGTTGTAACCTTAAAGAGCTTTTGTTTAAAAGCTTATTTTTATTATTTGTTAAGTGTATTGAATCCAGACACACATCAACAAATTTCCAATACATGTTAATGTAAATATACTGGGATACACACAAAAGGTAAGTGTCATCAGATTTAATGAACAGTACTCCAGCCCTCCCTGTACAGACTCTAACTGAACCCCAGAAATAGAAGACAGAATAATACATGTTGATACAGACTTATGCGTTGCATTAACGCTCGCCGGACTTTATCTCTGCTGTTATAACTGCACACTCCGTGGGCTATTCTCGTTTAGAAAAAAATGCACTATAAACTATTCACCAGTAAACCTGCACATTGGTTCAGTTTCTCCTTTGTACATACTCTTTGTGATGTTTGTATTCTATTTATATTCTTGGTTTTTTACTGTTAATAATTTTTTCTCTAACATTCTATTTACTTTCTAATATATTAAATATTTTCATTTTTATTAGCCTCTTAATATTCTTATTCCTCCTCTATGTTATTTGTTTTGCACTAAACACCAAATCAAATTCCTCATATATGAAAATGTGCTTGGCAACAAAAGCCAATTCTGATTCTTATTCATAAGATATTGAAACATTTTATATTAAACTATTAGACTATGTGTCAGTGAACTTATCCTTTTTGCTTGAAGCATGCCCAGAAAATTCATTAATTCTATACGTAAAGCTATTATTGATTTGCCACTTGTAAATCAACCAGATGTACGAAGTGGGATTTTAAAAACAAAAAATTTACATGTATGAAACTTCGATCTTAAAAGTACACAAATGCATGCTTATAGTCTGATTTTGGGGTGTTTTTTTTTTTTTTTTTTAACTAAATACTTTGACACTCACTATACACACATTATCTACAGTCTTCTCTTTAAAAAGGGCTGAGAAAAAACAAAGTTCTTGAATGAAAAATATATTTTCTACTTTATCTGCAACAGATCTGCCTATCTGTGTGATCTGCACTACTAGCTCAGATTCTAGACTTATTTTTTTAATCAAATGTGGGCATGTTAAAGTCTTCGCATTACTGTCATAAGTAAGCAAATTTGGTAGTAACAAATATCCACATCCCAATTGCTCATGCATATATATTTAAAATGAGTGCTTACACTTTTTGTAGACGTGTCATTAATTGTATTGTGTGACAGTATTCACCCTTCACTGTCAGGTCTTGAATCAAAACTTGCAACTGTGCAACTGTTTTAGTTGTTGGTTTATTATTGTTGTTATCATTTAAAGTGTACAGTATGGGTCTGGGTGTTTTTGTTGTTGAAACTGCCCCCCCTTGAAAAATAAATCTCTGACCTCAGTGGGACTAACATGGCTAAATAAAGGTTATATTTAAAAATATATACGTCATTACAGTAAATCTGAAAACAGTAGACCTCACCTGCTAGCATCACTGCCACAAACTAAAAAAGTACCACCTACTAAGTTCTAACAGCTTTATGCAGTTGTGTTTTCTCAATTGAGGTTTTAAATGAATTAATAATCTCACCCCAGAACCTCTGTCCAGATGTGTTCAAAAACAGGACAGTAACAAGTGTTGGAGGACGATGCATCAGGTTGTCAACGTTTTGACTAATAACTTTACGCTTGTGACGTAGATTTGACTGATTTGTGTTTGTGATAGTTTTTACATTCAGCTCTATGATTGTGCTGCTGCCTGTCTTGGCCAGTACATTCTTGTAAATGAGATTCTTAATCTCAGTGAGGTTTTCCTGGTTAAATAAATACAAATAGAAAAAACAGTAAGAAGAAGTGCTGTGAATGGACTGTAACTATAACAGACAACACGGGAGATTTACATTTGCACAGTCAGCTTTCTCCTTTAAAGGCTGTAAACTGTGAAACCATGTGAATTTAAATTAATCACAGATTTAAAATCTTTCACCAACAGCAAGTGCTGGTCAACAGTAAACCAGAGCTGAACTCATGCTTAGATTGCCATTTTAAGCTTCCAGTTTGTACAGGTTTATAGCATGTGTGTGTGTATTGTTTTATAGTTATTGTGTCTGTATACACTAAAGCCCTATGCTGTTGAATGCCAATGATTGTCATACATTTTATCCACTGTGCTTACTCATTAATAGTTAGAGGGGACAGGCACTGGTTGCTTTTTATTCTGTCTGGACATCTGCCATTGTACATCATCTCCTTACTGAACTTATCCAACAGCCATGATCACACTCTCTAAAGTGACTGGATATTAATGCTTAAAGTTCTGGGAGCAAACACTGAAATTGGTTAAACATCCTTCAGCTTTGCACAGCTGTTACCATAGGTCAATTTCAAACATGAAAATTACTATTTCCCTATTTGTGCCGCCTTGTTGTTGTTGCCCTCTTTTCATGTGCTTATGTTAGGGCTGGGCAATACATCATATTTGTGGAAAATCAAGATTTTGACATTTCAAAATCAAGATTTTCTGTTAAATGTAACTGCAGTAATACCAAATTTAAAAGATTCTGTCAGAAGCTTTAGTTTTATTTAAGTTCTGGCAACCCAGTCAACAAAATGATACTTTTTTCCTTACATATTGCACGTGTGTAAGCAGTCAGCGTTTTCAAACTCAAGGAAAACATCCCCTCAAAGACTTGGTCCTGCTTATTTTTAATAATCATATTGACTCTGCATTATTGTAGTAGAATTTGAAATTAAATGAAGTTTTAGTCTGCTTGCCAACATTTTTATCTAACACTGATTCTGTGGCAGAGATGACGAGCAATCAATTACAAAGAGAAATAATCTTCTGATGGTTTTGTTTACTTGAGTAGATCTTGGAGAATCATCAGCATGTTCATGTTTCTTAAGCAGAAAAAATCTTTGTGTTCCTGCAAATAACCATCTATCCTGACAATTTTGTTACATATTGTTTATAAAAAATAAACCTGAGTAGTTTCTTTTTCATTTGAAAAAAAAAAGCTTAAAATCATGCATCGAGTTTGGTGGGAAAAAAAATCAGAGATTCAATTTTTTAACCATATCGCCCAGCCCTAGCTAATGTCTGTTTAATATCCTTTTCTTTTTGCAGAATCTATTTGTTTAAATGTACTCTTAATGCCATTGCAAACTAGAAAAGCACTCAGAGAGCGCAGACCTCCGCCATTAGCCCTATCTCCCAATAGTGAAGAATCCTTTAAAAACATTCCTGAGTTCAGACGGTGATCTGGATCACTACCAAAATCTAATTCGCCGATTACTCCCTCCCTGGTGGGGTGGAGACACGGTGAGGCAAAGCATTGGCTTCGCTATGTGTGGACTGTCATAGCGGAAGCACCCATGGTCTCACCGGATGACTGAAAGTCATGGCAGAGGGTGAATATTCCACTATTCCTCCCAGCATTGTAAGAATTCTCGTTACAATTCGCTGTCTTTCTCTCTGTTACGCCCAGACTCGTCTCCTCGACCGGGCGTGTGTCTTTCAAACTCTATAAACTCCAAAACTTTGACTAAGTTACTCATGTCCGCCATCTCCTGGTGTAAAGTGGTAACAGTGCAGACATCTGCCATTAGCCCTATCTCCCAATAGTACAGAATCCTTTAAAAAATTCCTGGATCCAGATGGTGATCAGTCCCAAAATCTAATCAGTTCTTCCTTATGCCATTTCTGATGTTTCCTGAAAATTTCATCAAAATCCGTCCATAACTTTTTGAGTTGTGTTGCCAACAAACAAACGAACAAACCCACCCGATCACATAACCTCCTTGGCAGAGGCAATAAGAGTGTGCCTTGGATGACATCCTGAGATTAAAGATGAATGACTGAAAATGGCCTGACTAGGGACAAAACCTAGGAATTAGACATAGCTAAACTCTGCAGAACACCAGCTTCATGTTATAGCTGAAACCATGTTATACTGCATCATCCTGATCAAATGTCAAATTCAATTCACATCTGAAAAGGAAAGGCAGCATTTGAATTCAGTTGGAGAAAATGCATAGCTTGGTTTAAAAAACTCAACTAGAAACATTTTTATTGTATATGTATCTATTATTCTTATTTGGTATATTCAGGGTTCCTGTAAACCCTTAAAAAATCTTAAAGGTCAGACGTTTTAAAGTTAAAGCCTTAAAAAATGTCTTATTTTCACTAATGGGAGGTCTTAAGTTTTAGAGGGAAACTTTGACTAAGAGGTGTCTTCATTTCTAGCTGCATTTGTTTTTTTTGTTTTTTTTTTCACGTATATGCTTGTAGCGTATGTTATGATTAATATCACTGTATGTTAATTTGATTGGAAAGAGGCATTAAATGTGCCAGAAATGATTAAATTTAGATTGGTGCACGACTGTCATTCCTGACTGTTTGATACTCAAAAATTGGTATTTATTTTTTACATCTCAGGTCTTAAAAAGCCTTGAATCTGATCTAAAAGTGTGTAGGAACTGTAAACTGTCTCACAAAGGTTTGAACAGCTCTTCGGAAAAAGTGTTGAAGTTTGCAGCTTTCTTTACTTGGAGGATGCTGGATTTATGCTGATATCCAATATGCTATCAGGTTCTATTTGTCCAATACTAAGATCAATATATGAATGTAGTTCAGACCTAAAACTTCAGTCCTTAGAAAACACTTTAAAGTTCAAGAGATGAGATTGAACAAAGAAAGACTTCAGGTGAGGGTCTGCTGGTCATGCCTAGAACTACACAAACTTAATTGCACAAACGATCAATGTTTACAGCTAATACATGATTTGTAAATATTGGTGGAAATATAAATATCTGCCAATACTGAGAGTAAGTTTTCGAGCTAAAATCTGCTGACATCTGTTTAATGCTGATAAATCCTGCATCACTAAATACATTATGAATAGACCTGAAAGTTAATAATCTGCTCTCATTGAATGCTTTTAAGGGAAGTTAAATGACTATGAGGCAGAGCCATTATGATTATGTATGATTTTTGGTGTTTTAATTTGTTTTTTTCATGTCTGTTAATGCTGTTTATTTATTATTATTGATTTATATTAGCATGTAGTGCATCTCATTGCTTGTTAGAAATTCTGGTGCTGTTACCTGTTTTACCCAGGAGCCTTTAGCAGAAGAGATATCAATCTCTAAGGTTTTTCAGGTTGAATAAAGGTCAAGTATTTTGTCTTAAATTGTGCTTTCCTCAGAGGAGGTGTTCCCTCCTTAAATTGTGGAAAAACTTGATATCTGAGTCAGAGCCCCTGTGCTTTGTAAGTGTGCTGGTGTTTTGAATGGCTGCAGTTATTAGCAGGCTGTGTGTTTTATCACCAGTCACCTCAGCGAGGTTCATTTCCCCTCTCATGCTGATAAACGTAGCTAGATGATCTAGTGCTTCCTCCTCCAGATCAAATATTTGCCCCAGTCATAATCGGGGGTGTTGGATGTTGTTAATTTGAGGCAGGGGAAACATGAAGGCTTTTAAGTGTTTGATGGGGGTTGGGCAGGGTTGAGGGGTCAGGGCCACTAATGACAACGTGTTGAGGAGGGCTTGGGTGTCAGCGTCATAAGAGCAGCTCTGTTGGTGGTTTTCTTTTTTTTTTTTTTTTTTTTTTTTTGCTTTTCTTCCCCTCTCTCCTCCGCTCTTTTTCTCTCCCTTCTTTCTTCTTTGGTTTATATGCGCCCTGTTGCGTTATGTCCATCCGAGCTGATCTGGCCCAGCTTTGTCCACTTAGCATTTCCTGTGTGTAAAAAGCTACTTAATGGCACCACGCCACATGGTGACCGCCATCTCTGTCACACTCACACACACCCCCTTTTTCCTCTTAGCACGATCCAGCGAGGACCACCTCTCTGATTTAAAGCATCCCATAATTAGCCCTTCCATAGCTGGTGGTCGCCACGGTGAGAGAGAGGCAGGAGGAGGATGGTGGGTCTCCTCTCTCTCTCTCTCTCTCTCTCTCTGCCACTTCCCCATCCCCTCACGTTACAGCTTCCTGTATTGATTGCTGGGCCTGGTGATGACGAGGGCCTGGCTGATGAAAAGGAGGGCTATTTCTATCCAGGATGTTGGAGTCTGTATTGATCGCCGGCTCCATCCTACACACTCAGTCACACACATGTGGCACTATAGGAAGATATTTATTACACATACGGAAGCTGGTAAGCATTTTCAAGCCATTTTAGAGGAAGCCGGTGTCTGCTTTAAGGCTCAGTTTCTGTCGTTTTTAGGTGCTGGTGGCTCTTGATGAGAAAGCATGAGAGCTGGTGTGGTCCGCCACTCTGGTAGGGGGTGGTGCTGGGATGGGTACACCGCTGACCCCCGGATTTCTGCTGCTGACCTGTGGGGCTCCTGATCAAATGGGGGTTTTGTTCCTGGGCTCCCCCCAGGTCCAGCCACTGATCAGGAGTTGCTCCTCCATTGGAGCTGAACAGAATGCGCTGGAGGCATTTCCATGAATCCCCCCTCCTCCTCTACTCCCCTCCCACATCCACCTCCCCCCTGCTCCAGGCCACTCCTCCATTTTGTGATTTCCCTTCTCTCTCTCTCTCTCTCTCTCTCTCTCTGACGTTACTGGTTCCCTCTCCTCGGCCGTGCCCTTTCCTGACCTCTGTGCGTAAACTGAAACGGGTCAAGACACCCGCCAGGTCACTCGAGCGGAGGCGACTCAGGTTACAGGTTCTGATTTGTGAAGTTTTTATGCTGTCAAATGCACATGCACATGGTGGCACAAACAGACATACATGCAAGTCCACATGCTGGTTATTACGTAATTGTGGGGCGGCTGAACTGCTGCAGAAATTAAACTCATCTGAGACATGTGGGGCATGACTGGATACCTCATCCTCCATGGAGGAGATCTGTGAGTGTGCGTGTGTTTTCCTGCGGTTCTGCAGAACAAAAGGGGTTGTGTGGTTTCCTCACTGGTGCATTGTGGGCATTGCTGGGGTTGGAGAGGGGGTAGGGTGCTGAGACAAACCACTCAACTTTGACCTGGAGAGACAAGCTGCTTGTGGTCTGAAGACAGGAGAGGAACAGGAAGGGCTCATGCGCCGCACAGTCTGAAGACCAGTCGATGATTATTCATCATTATTCTGAATGCGTTTGCTTTTGTGGGGGATGGGCGCAATTTTTAATTTGCTTTTTACTGATTTCTGCTGTGAGTGCCTTCGAGTCATTGAGATGGTCTGATGCTTAAAGTAATTAAAGAAAATTGACATTTTCTGACTTTTTGGGCATTTTCTCGTTTCTTTGGTTTGTTAGAAAAAAAATAGATTTGTGTGCGGCTTCCATTTTTACAGTAATAAAGGATTGATTGCAGTATTGCGGTATCACTGTTTCTGCTGCCCTGCCACTTGTTATTGATCATTATTGGATGCTTGAAGCCACAAACTCAGTTTATTAACGTCATAGTTCTTGCTTTATTCCTCCTATACCTGCTTCAGATCTCTGCTGTCCACTCACCTCCATTCCCTCATCCTCACCGTTTCCTTTAAAGCCAAACCCGATACACAAACGAGTCATCCGTCAGCAGTCGGAGCAGCTGAGAGGAAATCCGAGAAAGAAACTCATTACTTTTCTGGCTTATAATAAAGTGTTGTAATCACCACTAGTCTTCCCAAATCATACATAAAATATTTTAAATAAATTTGTGAAGATACGAGGCAAAACAGCATCAGAGAGGGTTGTTTTAAGGCAGAGTTTCCCTGTCTTTTCAAGGTGGTAATGAACACAAAACGGACTTTAATTCTTGTTCAGTTTGACGCCAAATGTTACTTATTTTACTAATTTAATTTCTTGACCAATATACGTATATTAACATTTTAAAATCGAGGAAAGAAACTGATGGTAACATTGTGAAAATCTTCCGATTTCAGAGCAGAAGTTTTGATAAATTTAAGTAAATGGGAGAATTGAATAATTGTATACTTTCCCTACTCCTTTCCGCTCATGTAAACTGGGATGTTTAGGTATTCAAGTATTATTTAAGTAGCATTTAAGTTATCATTTACATGTTCAAAATAAAGATATTTATCACTCAATCATTTATATCAAGTTACAGTATATTGTACTTACACAGGTGCATCAGTTTAACACACATAGGTCAGTATTGGCCAAATCATGTGGCATGAGCAGATATCAGAGCTGTTGTGTCTGATCAGTTTTTGTCTTGCATCTGATATATCTAGTTGCAGAATTAACAGTTTATTTTTTTACAGGACAGAAAAGGAGACTTGTTGGACAAACTGAGAAAATGTTGACATACTAGGAGTGTTACAGCAAAACAAGTATTAAAAAACACAGCTTTAGCTAAATTGTTATTCTAAATATTGGGATAAGTGTTTGTCTCTTAAATGTGCATAAAACAAAGCCTGAAAATGTCCATGTCTGTTTTTAGTTTCCACCTGGAAGAAACTCTTAAAATCTCTCATAGATACTCCAAACTTCATTGTTATAAATAAATAGTTCAGGTAGCATCATGTTTGTTTCTCCTTTTCTCTTTTTCTCCTGATTTTCTTTAATGTGTTAACTTTAATTTTTGCACAAATCTTGTAAGATTTATGGTGTGAAGTTAACCTGCAAATTTAAGCTCAGTCTTTTAAGTTTTATTGGATGAAAACTCGTTAGATTATATGATGAAAAGCTTTTCCTGAATTGAGTTATAGTCTTGGTTCCATCTGTTTTAACTTCATTTAACCACTAGCTGAGATTAAGTAAAATCTCACATAGAGATCATTTTTGAAAAAAATGTGGAAATATTTATCAGACCGAGAATTTGCTTAAAATGTTCTTTGAATTTTTAAAATTTAAAACCTGTGCTGATAAGTTCAAAGACAGTTACTATAAAGTATTTATTTCGTTTTTAAGTTTCTTTTATTTTTTTAAATGTTTATAAATAAAGTAATGTGTCCATTTTTAATTCTTTTACAATAAAATAGGGAGTGTTTTAATGTCTATAACCTCTTATATGTAATCACAGTCATTCACTTGGGTATTTATCATCATGCAGCGGTAACCAGTTGAGTATACATATGAGTGCAGAGCAGGAACACTATTCTTAGTTTTTAATTAATTCACACTTCCTTTGTCACTTCCTCTCTTCTCCCTTTACTTTTCCCACTTATTCTGCTCTCTTACATATTCATTTATCTCTATGAATAGACCTCATATAGAGCACCTTTAGCTTCCTGTAAGTGCTGTCGTCGACAGACATTATAGAAAAAAAAATGCTGCTGAGCGCATTTTCTCTCCTTCCTCTCGGTTCACATCTGATTCCCTCTGCTCATTCTCTCCTTTTTCTTCCTGTCTCCTACACATCTGCCTCTAGAGCGGGCAGTGAATTTACAGATCGCCTGCATTGTTATTTTTAGGCCTCGATGTATAGTAGGTAGTAGGTTTGCTCTGCACACTGCATGCTCGTGTGGGTGTGTTTACCTATGCCGAGATCTGCAGGGCTCCATGCATTCATGAAGGTCACAGGAACAGTGCATAGAAGCAGAGCGTTCTGTGGCATCATGAAGACATAAATCATTGTCCAGTGGTTATGTAGTAACTAAATCGATACTGGCGATCATGTAGATAAGATGGATGGTGGATGTGTGGAGAGAAAAAGGTTGCATGGTTGCGACGTTGTCTTCTTTTCTCCCTGCAGAAAGAATAGGATGTGGCGTCTCTGTGAAAGTAGATAAAGGGAGTAAAGCAAGGACGCTGTGTGTCAGATAAGTCTAGACTTTCATGGCAGTTGGAGCTAACCGCTTAAGACAATCCACCATGTTTGAATTGATGTGCACATTATGTGCTGCTGGATGTTGTTTGCAGCTGCAGCAGTGAGAACTAGATCCCAAAGAAAACTTCTTAGATAAAACATATTGATGCAGGAGTTTTCTTTTAATAACATTATTTAAGTGTCACAGAAGCTTTCAGAAATGTACACAATGTGAAAGCTAAGGCATAATATATTGAGTGTTTGTGTAGAAGAAAATACATTGAGTCAAGACAGAGACTGTCTGTACTGTATTGAAGATAAAACATTCATTCTTTGTCAGCTCTCTGTGGAACAAGTCAAGGTAAAACAGTGACAATAACTCAGATACTGTAGATTATCTCAATGCTTTGTGTTTTTACCCCTTCAGGATTATATCAGATTTTTGTTTCATTATATAAAGAAAAATGTATAAAAGCAATTTCACATAACGTGGTTGCTACTTTCTATCATACTTTCAGCTATACCTCCACTTTCTTAAACACACACCCTTGTGTATTGTGTGCATTATCATTAGGAATTCATTGAGCTATAAGCGCCAGCCGCTTTTAAATGGATAATTGCTTTTTTCCTCCCAACAGAGCAAACTTGTGATGGAGGGCTTCCGCAGCTTAAAGGAGGGTGAGCAGGTGGAGTTCACCTATAAGAAGTCCTCCAAGGGCCTCGAGTCCCTGCGGGTGACCGGACCTGGTGGGGGACCCTGTGCAGGCAGCGAGAGACGACCCAAAGGGAAGGTCCCACTCCAGAAACGCAAACCAAAGGGAGACCGGTGAGTGGGAAATTTGATAATCTTGAAAGAATGATAATTCTGCAGGGATCTAATGACTCATATTAATGCACTCATGCCCCATAAGTCACTGCTTCAGCCAAACAAACCCTAAATTTGTGCAAGCACTGCATCTACAGAGCTGCCTATAGGCACAGGAGACATATGTTATATGTACATCTCACTGCAGTGAGTGATTTCTGAGTGGGCTGAGATTATAGATTAGATCTATTCAATCTGCCAGACTACATGCCTGTTGCTATGGTTATTGTGCACCATAATAAGGAACTGAATAGGGCACTTTGCCTGCCATCGCCGCTTTTTTTTAAATCAATTTGCCAGCTTTTACACTAAAGACGGCATTAGCACAGGGATGTATTGGGCTTATATGCATCTCAATGCGGCAGCAGCTCAATCAATTGTTTTGTCCTCAGTAAAATCCTGAAGGGTGCTTTGCTAAAATCTGTCAGAGGAAGCCATATGGAGCTCCTTGAAAACGCCTGCTGGTTTAAAGCAGAGGAGACAGAAGAGACAGAGGATGACGTATGACGGCACGACCATGCAGAGGCGAGAATTATATTGTATGGGTTGTAGGAAGGCATCACATGACTGTATTAGAAAGTCCAGCTATCTTGTTGTTGCCTTACAGCTCCAGCTTTTAAGGTTTGAAGAGAAAAGCTTGAAATGAGGAAACAGTATCTGAGAGAAGGCTCCCTGATTGGTTTACGCAGCTGAATAATTCAGCTTATTTGGGATAATTGATCCAGTGTTAGGTCAAGTGTCGCTACCTTCGGCTAAGGTGGTACTGGCAGTGTTGGATTCAGACATGGCAGGTAGATGGCTGTGATGTAATCCGTCATTGTGAGCACGCTCAGTGTGAGCGGCTCCTGTGGCTGTTACGCTGCTCTGACCCCTGCTGGTCACTCTGTTATGCAACCAACTATTGTGACATTTGTTCTTCATACTGGTGTGCAGCTTGTGGAAGGTGCTCAAAGTAGAGGTTGTGGGTTTTTTTTTCTTTTTTTTTTTTTTAGCTTTTGAGGAAATAGTGACTCAACTGTCTACCCAACTTGCTCTCCAGAACCATGCTTCCTAGAGAGACTAAGTCCATTCAATTCAACTCTGCTCTGGTATGCTATGAGTTGTTTCACAAATATTTTCAGCCATCTTGTCCTCATTAGTGCAGTATCTGAGGTGGTTTCCAGCCTCTTTTTTCACAACATAGATCATCAATTAGTCATGTTGTTTCTGAATCATCTTCATTGCTTTCATACCAGAAAAATACCTTTGAAACTGTTTTTATAAAATACAGTTATGCATAACTACTGGGCAATGTTCAAAAAAATCTAAATACCTCTTGTTGCTTAAGATGCCGGTACATTTCAGACTAATGTTGTCAAAACACTTTCACTACACCATGCATTTAAAAATGATTGGAGATCCAGATATTATAAGCTGATTTGACGCTTTCTGCTGACGTTTACAGCTGATATATCAGCTGTGTAAGTATTGACCATATTTACAAATAATTCTGCAGAGCTTATGGCAAGAGGAACAAACCCTATGACAACTGAAGCCCTTTTAATATTTAAATCCACATTCCTTAAATGTATAATTTTGTTCTAAGGCAATTAAATATGTTTTATCCATTACTGTAAAAAGTAATTTTTGAAATTGAGTTCAATATAAAACAAAAACATAGCTCTTAGGTAAGATTTATGCTTAATTGTAAGGAAAATGAACAACAATGATCTAAAATGTAAATCTGTACAAGATGCTTTAACCACCTCCAGGAAATTTGGGGGTCCTTGTTCTGAGGCTCTGTTATTTTGGGGGTCACAGACTAAAAAATTTGGGAACCCCTGTTCTGAGGAGTAATGTTTGTAGCTTTGTTTATCCGTATACTTTCAAATGTGTTAAAGGACTAAAGTTTTTGGTCTTAACTGTGTTTATATATTGGTATAGACTAAAATGAATCTGTAAATATCAGCATATTAGATATCAACAAAAACAAATACTATGCATCCATTAATAAAAGCTATAGCAGCCTTTTCCAAACATCAGTATGCTGTGGCTCAATTTTGGACCTGAAAATCATCTGGGGTCCACCAAAACTCATTAGCATGAGACTCAGATTTTTATCTTTTATTTATCATATTTTTCTGTCATAAACAGGGAACTTCTGTGCAATGTTAACATTGCTTGGAAAATGTTTGTGGCATCCCAAAGTAAAAATAATGAGCCACTTTTTTAATTGTATTTTGGTCTGGTATCTACAAAGTCACTTAGATTTTCTTTTTTTAAATATTATTCTCTGTATATGTAGCATTAATGCCACTTTCCAAGTAGCTTTAATGTCTCTAAAGACACTTAGAACTTCATAAAGCGAGCAGCACAGTAGAATTGGTGTGTCACCAGTTAATCCAACACAGATTAAACCACTGTATACATCAAACAAAATAAATGATTAAAAGGTGACAGGAGTTAAAACTTGGGACTGTGTTTTGACTTTTGAAACTTTAGAAAATAACATCTAATCAAGTTTTTATGATCTTTTAAAACTTGATTTGATTGTTTTATTTTAAACTTCCATGATTTTCAATTATTATAAATGACCTCTCACGGCCCACCTTCAGTAACTCTTGGGGCCACACTTTTGAAAGCACTGAGCTGTCGATGTTAAGCAGTATTTTAACCAAAATCTGCCCCAAGCGATAGAAAGAGCAGCCGTCCTCCATTTATATTCACAGTTTTGAATCTGGATAAGTTTTCTACAGGCAGAGAGCAGAGGAGGCATGCAGTTTTTGCCTTTACTGACAGAGAAGAACAGCGGATTGGAAACGGGGAGGAGAGACATGCAGGAAGGGAGCCACAGGCTGAGAACAGAACACCTGCCCTCATGGGAGCAACCTACCCATAAGTTCATCTGTTCCCCATGAGTTGTGAGTTCATCATTAAACCAATACCATTATTTGTAATAAGTAGATTGAAAAGGGTAAAGTAAAACTTAGCAATGCTTTTTCACTTATCTTGTGCACACTTTTTGAAAAAACGAATACCTTTTAAAACTTTTCTTGCAAAGCAGTAAATAAAACAGCATATACAATACAGAGGCACCTAAAACATCTCACAAAAGCAGCTACACACATCACAGAGAGACAGAAGACCAACTAAAAAAAGGAGTTAAGGGAAGTCAATAGTAGATACTTCAGAAAACCAGATGCACTTTATAACAAATCAACATATGAAGCTATGATCCAGGCTATGTCAATCAGTCCTGATTACAGCTTTTGAGATTTAGTGCTTCCAAGATATTTAAAGAAAGGTTCTCAAGTCTGGTAAAATATAAATACGTTTATCATTTTAGTCATGTGCATGTTATGATTATTAAATACTCTTCAAGGTTAAATGTCCTAGACAGTGCTTCAAACATTTTTGATGCAGTTAGACGGGAATCAAGCTGACTATCAGCCTCCCTCAGAATAATGTGTGCAAATCTACTGGCAAAAAATAGAATTTATTTGGGATTCAAGAGACACATGATGAAAATAGCTGGAGTTATACTTGATATGGATTCTTAAATATTAATTTTAATCTGGTTTTCTACAGATTTCAAAATGCACATTTTGTCTCATATCATGCAGCAGAAGAAAAGAAACCTTCACTCCAAGATTGTTTGCATTATAAATGTATGAAACAAATGTTAATTACACCTACTAGGGATACACAATATTTTCTGCATGATATAGGTATGAGCAGATATTCACTAAAATGTTAATCATCAGCAGGGGTAGAGCCAGGAGTGTGAGACACCTGGGGTTTAGCCCAAACCTAGAAGGATCCAGAGGCTTTACAAGAATGTTTTTGCTCAAAAGACAGTTAAAAATGTTTATTAACTATGCCTGCAAATAAATGCATAATTTGGGCATAAATGATGCAATTCCAGTTTTAAAAAGCATCCTCTACAGCCAACATAATTTCATCGATTATTATTTTTCTCCTGTCAAGATTAATAATTTCCTGTTCCGTTGCCTTAAAAAAGGGCAGAAACTGTTAGCAGTTCAGAGCAAAAAATCAACAATTCCTGTCAAGAAGGACAATAAAAGCAAAATGTGGGGTTCCAGCCACCCCCTCACTCTGCCCAGTGGTGGACTAGGAAGAAAACTTGGCCCTGGCATTTTTTGGTTTCAACTAGCCCTTTACCCCTGGTTAGCTTTAGGGGTCTGAACATGATATAAATGTATCTTAGTCCCTTTATAAAGTTCCCTCAAACTGTTTTAATGCCGTAGACAATTAAGATGGCATGTTTTCACTCTCTTTGACTGGCTCTCTTGATGTTAATTGGTAATGCGGTGAACATGATACAGATATCACAGTAGAAATACGTAGTAAGTTTGTATTATTTATCTCTTAAGAAATCTTAATAGAATTATAACAGCCCTGAAGTGTGATGGCCCACTGGGAAATGCCCTGTATGACAGATTACCAGTTCAGCCCTGGCTCCGCCCATGATTACTGGTATCAGTGGATATGAAAATTTTAAACTAATATTTACAACCCCTGTATAAATTTTTTTTACCAGCCTATTTTAGCTGTACATAACCAGCCTTATGTACAAATAAACTGGAGAGTTTTGGGCAGGACAGAAGTCTTATTTGCTTATCATTCCATAATTTTTAAAGGGTTTCTCTAAGGACTGAAGTTCACTTCTTTGTTCATCCTTCAACTTTGAATTGGTTTTAAGGACTGAAGTTTTGGGCTGAACTACGCTAGACACTGGTATCGGCTAAATTGAATTTGTATTTGTTGGCATGTCAGATATCAGCTAATATCCAATAATGTGCATTCATAAACTCACTACATATTTCTGAGCAGATTCTTTTTTCCCCTCGTGGCAGAGAGAAAATATATAGCAGAGCTAATTTTGCCCGGCACTGAACTTGTCACAGTTTAGCCCCTGCAATATAACATATAATGATCTGTTTTCCTGTAAAGTAGCAGTGATTTGTTTTCATGCTGATCACCTATGTTTTTGCATCTCTTCTTCACTGGCTGTCATACAGGATGAATTTTAACAGCTTGAATCATTGTTTTATGATTGTGTGACTGCTGTTTAGCGCCTCTGCAAATACATTGTTTGGACACATGCTTTGATTAAAATCATCATGAAGAACAGTGATGTGTTACTCTGGTATGAAGAAAATGTCAAAACAGTGTGTGAGTCACTCGTCTCTGACTCTGTGGCCTGAGGAAAGCTGGGCTTTGCACAGCAGATTAGCATTAATGAAAATCTAACACCTAAATTCGCTCAGAATGTCTTGTTTGATCTGATTCTGTTCCAAAGTGTTTGGTGGTGTCCTGATGGGCTGAAATATTGGTCACATTTTCCTTCAGTTTTTTTTCTCTACTCTTTCATCAGCCAATTGCTACTTGTCAAATTTAATAACACTGTGTAGTTTGCCATACCACAGAGTGCTGCCCACATGAGATTCAGTGGAATATGAGATGTCACAGCACCATCTAGTGGCTGAATTAATTTGGGGTAGCTCTGTAGTTTGACAGGCCTTAAGAGATGCTGACATTTTTATAAATTTGTTTGTTTTTTTACAGTAAGGTCAAGTTTCATGTTGCTTTCACATTTTTTATTTTTGGCTCTACTATCAAATAAAGTATTTGAATGACTCAGGATTATTGTACAAACATGTAGAAAAAGAGAGGTAGTAGTACACGCCTGTGAATCATAACTGTACTAGAATACAGGAGTAGAATAAGTAATAATACTTATTTTTGTAATAATGAGAAACGGAAACTGGATGCAGTTGTAATCTGAAATATTAAAAAAGAAGTAAAAAATCCGCTTTTTCAGGTAAGATTGCATAATGTTCCAGGGACTATAATGTATTGTTTATCAAGCTAAGTCATTCTGCAGCCAGTCTGGTTGTACATGATAGCTAAGGCCAGAGGTAGTGAGTAGAGAATGTATGTTTGTCAGTGGAAAGTGGGAAACTTGCAGACTTTAATCACTGAAGGTATTTTTGCACATGCACTCCTGGAAATTTTTTGAAAATTACAAGACTATCTGTGCCTGAACTCCTTCTGAGATGTTTATTTAACACGTCACTTAAAACATAAAATAGGAGGGTAAAGGGTGGGATATCCTAAAGAGGTGGATAGAATGTAAAACTAGGGCTGCAAGCACCACTGAATGGGCCCTCACACCTTTGCACATCTTGGGATTTGTTATTTATGTCGGTCTCGTGGCATTCTTGTTGGAGACAACAAACAAACATAAACATAAAAGCATCCATCCATCCTGGATTTAAAAAATCTCTCTGCTGTCATCTTTTTAAACTCTCCCTGACTCGCTCCATATCTCTCTACTTCTGTTAGCAAACTGCACTCTGCAGACTCGTAAGTATTTCTGGGTTGATGTACCAGAGTCATTTGTGACTAGTTTTACTGCAAAGACGGGAAAAAGCTGTGCCATTTAAAAAAGACTACCGTTGAAATGCATTGACAACAGCCCTGTTCGGAAGGAACAAAAGGTCATTCTTTGAGTATTTATGGTAGGCCCAGCTACAGGGGGTATATACACAAGCAGCTAGGGATGCAACAGTATCAAAATCTCACGGTACGATTATACCTCAATAACAAGTCCATGGTACAGGATTAAGTTCGGTATTAATAAAAAAGAAAACCCAGACAAAATGCGTATGTAGACATGGAAAAACAGATGTTTTCATTTATTAAACGACAACTGCACCTTAAATTTTAAAATATGCGCAAAAAGTGCCATATGTGTGCATTGGTATAACATTATATATCTACACTTTGGCTCCTGTGTGTTTGCTAATCTTCTAAAACCTTTGTTGTCCACCTCCAAAAATAGCTTTAGTTCTTTGGCGATATATTTATTGATACGCCTTGTGATGTGTTGAGCCCTTGCGCTGTTGTAGCGAAGTGGGACTGTGAACACTTCTGTAAGAGTGTTTTGGTCTGGCTGGATACTTGCATCTTTGCAGATCTTTTCTGAATGATTATTTGCCAAGTGACTCCTTATGTTACTCATATTCCTGATCAAATGTGTCGCCAGAGTCTGTCAGTGTCTCTATTGTGTTTTGTTTGTACGTCACCTTTCTCCTTTCTTGACATGGGGGAACCAAAATGCTTCTGCATGTCAGAATTAAAAGTCATTGGAGTCTCCACAATCTCAAAAACATAGTCAGTCTGCTCCCCCTTGCCACTCGTAGCACCCAGCATTTTTGTGCTGTTAGAGCAAGCCAGCGAGTGAATGCAAAGGATGATGGGTGCACAAGGGCTGATGGTAACTGTAGTAAAAATAACGCTTTTTGCCTCGAAGACCTATCTGAAACCATCACATGTCCACGACGGCATTGAGATGCTTCTGTCACCACGATACTTTTATATAAACGATACTAGTAAATCTCTTCAAGCAGCGTCTGTTTGCATAGGTTATGAGCTACCTCTGCATCGATGCAAAATCATCCACATCATGATGCATTGTGGAAGGGATTATTTTCAACACCACTAGCTTATACCCAAGTTGTGAAGAAAGTTTTATTATGGCCTTGAATAGTTTTGCCATTTCTGTTCATACATGCAGCTCATCTCAAAATAATTTCTGAAATTTTTCAGCAGTATTGTGCATGTGTGAAGATGCAGACAGAAATCCAGAGCTCTATTTACATTTGCACAAACGTCCAGAAAATGTCCTCATTTTTTCTTGGTGAGGTGCAAAGATGACAATGGCCAAAGAGAAGCCCAAGGCCCTCTACTCTCTCCTTGCACAATTCACTTCCTGAAGCCCTTACAAAATCAGAGTATATGTCATTTTAACAATAAATGCAAAGTCTACCTAATTTTTAACCTAACCTGTGAAACATACAAATGAATTAAGTAATTCGGAGTTATATATAAGATGTCAACTAGCATACAAAATACTAATACTACAGAATTGAGTCTACCAGTATTGTTTTTTAAGGCTGATAAGACTATCAGTAGTTCATGAGACCAATAACTGGTATTAAGAAACAATAGGCATTCAAACTGAACCATTAGTAAGCAGGTTATAGTAAATAGAATTTCAGATTTAAACATGTGATAGGACATAAACCTGTGGTTCAAAATAACTTGGCAACTATTACTACAGATAAATATCTGCAACAATGATAAAGTTGAATGTTTACATCTGAAAACCATGCACCTTTTATGGTCGACATACTGTGTGTTTTAAACAGCAGTACAGGTGCTCACATTTTTCACTTCAGTAACAGCAGCAGTACCACAGTGTAAACACACTCTTGCTGAAGATCCTACCCGTTTAATGGTATGGCCCCACTGAATTCGTCTATCTCACTGATTGAGCGTTGTGCTCCGCCCACCTCTGTTGCCTACCATCTTTTTATGAATTGAGGTGTCATCTTTCTATAAGGTGTAACAGTAAACTATTGTTTCATTTTTGTGGATAAATGTCACATACTGAGAAAGAAAAGCTGTTTTAAAGTGCTGGCTTATGCTTCTGGCATACGCAAGCTACATGCAAAACATTTTGGGAACTAGATGCAGTGTGAGGTGGACAGGCGTTGCCACTTTAAAACACATTTTCTCCTTCAGTATGTGAAATTCAACCATGAAAATGAAATGGTTTGCGGTCTAGTAACTACACCTTTTGTTGTTCAGTTCCAATGAAAAGATGTCTCAATTAAAAAAATGTAGTAGGCAACAGAGGTGGGCAGAGCACAGCGCTCTGTAGGCTTCGACAGTGGGGCCATACCATAATTATAATAAACAAAATATGCTCAATGAAACAAAAGTAAAACTGTATTTTAGAATGTACTCCTGTATAACAGCTGATGTATTCATGTTTATCACTTTAGGGTTGTAGAGGATAAAGTGGAGCTGATTTACATTGATTTTATTCTGGTGGCTGACTGCAGACATTAACCCAGCTGCTGACTGCTCAGGAGCTACCTGGTAAGAGGCTGCATGGGGGACTGGCTAATTACAGCTGCAAACAAAGGCTTTGTGGTACAGAGCTGTGTTCCTACTTCAGAAACCCTTAACTCCAAGGCTAAAAATATGCTTTAATACATGTACCATTTTCAGCTTAAAAAGAAAAAAAGCACAGTTTTTGAATTAATTTTATCAGCAATCTGCAAGTAGATTACATATACAGATTCTTGGCCAGATACTCAATATTGGCCCTGATAAATCAGCGAGGCCAAAGGTCAGTAAACCTCTACAAGAGACCCCGTATCTGTCAACAAAAGTAACTTCAACCTGAAACAATTCATTGCAAAAATGATCATTGAGGTTTATGGTTTGTTGAAGCAATTAATATTTTTAATTGCCACATGTGCCTGGTCTTTAAACAAAGTTTATCAAGGTATTCAGTGTTATTTTTTATCATATCATCCTAAGTCATAAGCTAGCTGCTTTATTTAGATGCTTTCCTCAGTGACTAACTTAGATCAGATCATCATGCTACCCTTAAAGGGGTACTTCAACATTTTGGCAAATTCGCCCATTGCCATAATTCCTGTGGTCTTAGTAATAGGTTCGTTTCCTCTAGTTGTCGGTGCAAGCTGTTTTTAGATCTGGGGGGACTGATATACCAGCTGCACAGCTAACACCATGGAAGCAGACGGCATTTTTTGCTTTCCCTCATCAAACTCATCAAATACACAATCCAACAACTCCAAAACGTTCTCATGAACAAGTTTCGACCTGCACATTCACCACGCTATGAAATAATAATGGAACATTAGGAGACGGAGATGTTTTAAAGTTAAATGCAAAGCCGGAACTACACTCCAGACATGGCTGCGGCACTGTGTCATTCCGCCCAGTGGTTTACTCAAGAAATAGTTCAGAGTATTTGCTTCCTGTGTCGTAATGTTACATAATTATACATTACTATTTCATAGAGTGGTGAAGGTGCAGGTCACAACTTGTTCACGAGAGCGTTTTGGAGTTGTTGGATTGTGTATTTGATGAGTTTGATGAGGGAAAGCAAAAAATACCGTCTGCTTCCATAGCGTTAGCTATGCAGCTGATATATCAGTCCCCCAGATCTAAAAACAGCTTGCACCGACAACTAAAGGAAATGAACCTATTACTAAGACTATAGGAATTATGGCAATGGGTGAATTTGCCAAAATGTTGAAGTATCCCTTTAACATCCCAAACACGTAAAAAACTATCTGCTCTCTTCATAAACACAAGCTCAACTGTCCTTCTAACATTTGTTTTCACCTGCAATCTGACTTTAAAGCAGTACCCGTGCAAAGAAGAAGCAAAGAAGATGTTTATAATGTCTTATATAAAAAAAAATCAGGTTAATTTACTGAGGTGTGACATCCAGGAAATGTTCATGTTGTGAAAGCTATATTTCCAGTATGTAAAAATGTCTGCCAAAAATGAGGCCCTACGCAGAGCACATGATCTGGGTTTAGGGAGTGGCAGGCCTGCATGTGTAAATGCAAACAGCTGAATTTTTAAGCAAACTGTGGGAAAACTACAAGCAGGGAAGAACAGGTGTGAACAAGCAAGAACAAGCAAGTCAGGAAGTTTTCTGGGTTGGTTTTTTGGAAAATTTCTGGAGAGGACGTGTGAAAAGGGTTCATTTTTCAATACATTTGGTTACAGTAATTTCACTTTAACATGAGCGTATTTTGGAGGAAATATTGCACGTCATTACGTTTTCAAACACATCAACTACCGAGCAAAAAAAACAAAATTTAAAGGGAACATATTATGCAAAAATCACCTTTTCAGGCTTCTCTAACAAAAATATGTGCCCCTGTCCACAATCCCCTCAAGTACCATAAAAATCCATTCCCTTCCCCTCTCTTTTTCCACCTTTCAGAAAATGTGTGCTAAAATGAGCTGTTCTCAGATTTTCCCCTCATGATGTCACATGGGGAGTAAGCCCCTGTTCCCAGGTTTGGTTGGCCTTCCCTGCTTGGAAAAAAAAGTTCCACACTCCTCTCGTGATCTTCCTCTCAGCTGCCAGCTGAGATGCTGAATGGCTTAGTGGATTACCCTGCTGACTTTTGTCTGGGAGATTGATGGTTCGAATCCCAATCAGGGCCTTCACTTTGCATAAAAGTGTCTGTAACATTATTACAACAGGAGTGCCCCATCTATTTCCTGAGAGGGTTGTGGTCAGGGGCGGAGTCAGGCAGCTAATTACCATTTAAAGCCACAGACACAGAAACGGCTTGTTCAGAGAAGGGCTGAGACAGAGGGGTTTTTAGACATGCAAGAATCTAATACAGGAGTGTTTTTACTGCAACAAACTTCACAGGCATGTTTTGGGGACCTCTGAGACCAATATAAACTTGTCTTAAAAGGGTAAAATATGTCCCCTATAAAGTCAGAACGGACAATTATGTTTAGTCAAAGTGAATCAACTAGCTAGTTTCAAAGCTTTTCTGTCAATGACATAAAACTGGCCAGTTGCTTGGCTTTGACTACACAATTGTTAGGAGCACATAGAAAATGATTTCGCATCCCCAAACAGCTGTTACATTTCACTTGATTTTAAAGGGAATTTAACTTTAGCTTAACAACCTTGTTGGAGACCTATATTCTCATGTTTTATTGCCAATATGGAAAATCATTACTGTACAACTCCTCGGTAACTACTCAGTATTTCAAATAAACTTTAAATGAATTACATTTTAATTTAACTTGAGTAGAATTAAAGGCTTGTAATTTTAGTTCTCATTAAGTATATTTTACGAAGGTGGCTGTACTTTCACTTGAGTTCAGGCCTGCTCACAGATTTGGCTGGACCCCTGAAAAGCCCGGAGACTTCTTCCTTTCCAGTTGTGATTTACTGATAGTATTAATGTATGTTGGATCAGTAGATGCTAGCACCTACTGATCCAACATACATTAATACTATCAGTTGTGATTTACTGATAGTATTAATGTATGTTGGATCAGTAGGTGCTAGCATACGTTCTGACTAACAGTTGCTTCATTTAGGAGCTGAAAGTGTGTTATACTATTACTGTGTTCTAATGCTGAAATTACTTATTGTGCAAAATTTTGGTCCACTTTTCCTTTTTACCAATATTTGCCACATTTTAACCTCTTTCTGTCACTTTTTTTCTGCCCATTTCTGGCATTTTAACCCATTTTTGCTACATTTTCAGCCTATTTTAGCCTCTGTTGACCCATTTATGCTATTACCACTATCTTCACGCATTTTGCCAATTCGAATCACATTTTATTTTTTATACCCTTTTTTGCTTCTTTTAACCTAATTTTGCCACTTTCCATTCATTTTTTTCCACTTTTAACTCACAATTCCGTTTCACACACCCCCACCCCAATTTTTGCCCGTCAACCCCTTTATACCACTTGTTATGTCCATCTTTGCAGATTTTAACCACATTTCACTATTTGTTATGTCCATTTTGTTACTTTTGCCATTTTCTGCCTCTTGCTTTTGTTTTTGATATCGGGTTTTGGCCGATTTAAACACCTTTGAACCATTTCTAATTCTCGTTTATAAGGGAAAGGGGTTTACATTTTTAAGATTGCATACTGAGGCACAAATAAACAAAAAATATGTTTTGCTTTGCTAAGAGTGGTTATTTTTCAGGTAAAAAATACAATATAGCTATCACAGCTTAACTTCACAGTGGACTGTAATTTTGCTGACCTCCATATGTCCCTATTTTTTGGCTGGGCCTCAGAAAGCTCTCCCCTTTTCCCCCCTTATGCGCGGCCTTGCTTGAGTGCAATCTTCTTGTACTTTTTCCACCTCTGAAAATGTAAGAGTCTGTTTCTGCGTTTTTGATGACTGAAAAGTCACTCAACATCAAATAAACACTAAATGCACAGCTTTTGTGTTTCTGTTTTTCTTTCTGAAGAACTCTAGATCTTTCCAAACTTTTGGCATATTTGTGCATTATATGTTAGTTTTATTACAACCCTGACACCATGTTTCCTGTCTCTCCTCCAGCTGTTATAACTGTGGAGGTCTGGACCACCATGCCAAGGAGTGTGGCCTGCCCCCCCAGCCAAAGAAATGCCACTACTGCCAGAGCATCACGCACATGGTGGCTCAGTGTCCCCACAAGGCGCTGGCGCCCACCTCAGGCTCTCAGGACCAACAAGCGTCTACCTCTGCCTTCAGCCCAGGGACCGGGCCCTACCTCTGCCCCCCTGAGGAGGAGGAGCGCTCTGGCTCGTCTCCCCTGGAGGGCTCCTCCTCTTCCCCCGAGGAGCCCCACACACGCGGCCCCCGGACCCAGAGGTGGAGGAAATCCTGAAAAACAGCCAGTAGAGGTGAACGTCTTCACCGCTAACCCCCTGATCCTCATGTCTCCTCGCAATCAAGGAAGCCCCGCCCCCTTCAAATCCCCCTCATCTACCTCACACCTGTGAAAAATGGGAGGTCTTGATTTCTTTACTTTTTTATTTTATTTGTTTGTTATGTTTCTAACCAGCGCAGCTATGGCAACGATCACCGGGGTACGGACATGTGTGAATGCGTGTGACTGACTTGCAGTCATCTGGTGCAGCTATGGCAACCACCGCTTGAAAGGTGACTGTAGGGAATGACTGTTTTCATGTTTCAATCAGTGCAGCTCACGAGTGAAACAACACGGTATGAATTTGGTTTGATGAGTTTATTTTCATTTCTTTTTTTATCCCTCTTGGACCTAAGTGTCGGCCATTTTAATGCTTCTTTTTCCTACAGCTGTTGAGTTTAAAGCCGTAAATTTCTATCCTGAAGGCATTCTGAAAATCATGATGCATCCTTTTAGCACACACGGTAGCTTGTTTTAAGAAGGATTAGAAGAAGACTTTTAAAAGCTCAAGACCCTCTAAGCTATAATCCCGACTCTGAGGATTGTTAGCTTTAAATGCTCTATAGGGAAACTTTATGGATTCCAGAGGGAATTTTTATTTTCTGAAAGACAATGGGCTGCTAAACACGTTCTCTGTAATCTTGAAAACCCTCACTACATACCTCTCTCTTCCATGAAATAGACTGGACCAACTGATTGTCAACGAGCAAGCATGTGTGTTTGAGAGTGTGTGTTTGTATGTGTGTGTGCTGAAAGAAAACAAGACTGGGGTCAACACTATTAACGCTCAGTTTCCTCTTCTTAGAAATAGTCACGCCTTAGAGAAAACTTCATGTAATCCAGATAGTTTAGATTCAAAATGATCATTAGATTCCATTTCAGTTGTTGCATAATTAGTTGAAAATAACATTGCAGTTTATAAAATCATAGTATTAAGTCATTAATATATATGTAAAGTCACAAGATATAATTGAAATTCTATTAACTTTAAGTAATGCTTATAAGGAGTTAGCTGATAGGTGAATAGCCCTGTATATTGCATGGGAAACGTTGTTGTTGTGTGAAATCTTGTAGCTCTCTCTCTATTTAACCACAAAACAATTTTTTTTAACGCCTTCGAACACCTCCGACCCAGCACAAACAAAACACACCTTTGTTTGATAAAGGTGCAGTTTCTGACCATTACAGTATCATCGCAGCTGCTCTACTTACTAAATACCTCACCACTTCTTCCTCACAAAGATGAATGTTGCAGAAGCTGTTTTTTCCACTCTCCCAGCAGTGAGATCCACCTGTCCCTCTTCCATCTGTGCCTACTAAGTTGTCAGTTAGCACCAGCCAGGTAAACGCTCACTCCTCTTCAGGGCTAGGCGCTGCCACCGCTGCTGCTGCTTTAGACTCACTGAAAACAGAGAGAGATGGAGAGAGAAAAGAGAGAGAGAAAAAGTGCTGCTTTTGGTATAACTTGACTCCCAAGCATGGCTTTAGTGGCACTTATTTGTGACCTAACAACTCTTCTCTGACCATATTGAATGTGAAAAGAGCTTATCTGAAGTCGACTCCTCACAAAAAAGTTCACTTCGGAGTTGTATCTTAATGTTCTGACAAATCAAAATAACTTTGTATGATGATATGAAACTAGCTTGTGTTTTTTTAAAGCTCTAAGTAGACAACCAACTTATTTGGTATATTTCTATACCAAAGAGTTTGGCTTTATTTTTTTGAAGGCATTTAAAAGTTGAGACTTGCTGAAGTGCTTGCTAACCTCGCCCTTTCACAATAAGAGGGACTTTATTGCTGAAAGCGCAACACTGCAGTTGTTATTGTTTTTTTATGTACAGCTTTTTGAATGTGTGCGTGCGTTTAAAATCAAATCTCAACAATGCAGCATGACAGGAGAAGAAAAAAAAAAAAAAAAGAAGTGAATGACCAAACCGTATAAGGAGCACAGCCCATGCTCAAACCTTTATGAAAGCAACATCTTTTTGTATGATGTATTTTTACATTTTTACACACAATTCCTCTCAGGATGATGAACTGTTCTCAGGGAATTAACCAAAAAAGTGTATTTTATTCTTTTGGGAATCATCCACTGACTGACTCAACAAACTCTGTCAAGCTATGGTGAAGAGACAAATGTAACTGATTCATGTACTGATATTAGCAACTACCTCTTGAGTTATACATAGTTGTGCATTTCTTTTTGTTTTGTATATTTTTTGATGAGCTTGTATGATTAACTTTAGGTCTCTATTGTACTGAGGTGTTGTGTGAGAAGTTCCCTTGTGTTGCCACAGACTCCCTGGTCTTCCTTCCCATTTTTGATGAATTACTTTTCCCGTTTACTGCAAAAGTTTCTTTCCCTCTCTCTCTCTTTTTTTTTTTTTTGTTTACAGCAAAAGCCTACCTCATATGCGCTGTTTCCTCACAAACTCCTTACCTCCTCCCAGCCCCCTCTACCTCCTCCATGCAGTTGTTTCTTTTTTAAATAAATTGCCACTTGTCGCACTAGAGTCACACAGCATTTTTAAACAAATCAGCCCTGAAATGGCTCATCACTTGTGACTCCAAACTATCTTACAATCAAAGCTCTTTTTGAAGGTTCAGCACAACTTTTCAGAATGGGCATGTTTGTCAAGTGTTCTGCCTGTTTAATGCTATAAAATCAGTGGAGAAATCATCGCTGAGCTGCAGACATCCAGCGAGTTACCTCAGTTTGTTGGGCTAGCTATTGACATGTTAAGATATTCCATATGAACACATTTTGAAGAGACACCGACTGTTGTTTTTAGCTTGTTTGTATTTGACCATTACCATTTTGTAACCACTTGATAGGATGGGCTTATGGTGGAGAAGAATTGGATTGTACTTCGCACAAGGAGTGCCTGTCTCTATGTTTTGTTTGTTTTTCCCTATTACCAAATAGATGTTTTCCTCTTTTTTTTGGGCTCCATTGTAATGGCCATTTTCAGGCATTTTTACAGCCTCAGATAATCAGAAGTTGTGTGGAGATGATGCCCCCTCCTTGTTGCAAACTACATTAGTAGTTTAGAGCGACATTGTTAACCTGAAATCAGTAGATTTTGTACTAATGGTGACATTACATAGACGTCATTCTAAAAAAATGTTTATGAAGATGAATATTGTTATCAGTACCTTTTTCTTTTTATAAAACTAACTCATGAGATCAAAGATTGATTTTGCATGTAACCACAGTATTACAATTCAAAGTCAGCTGACATTGTCGCAGACATTGTGAAGTGGATGCCTCATGCCAGTTATGAACAAAATAAACAACCTGGTAAAATAGTGATATAATTGTTGTTAGTAGCTTTATATATTTTTTCCAATCAATGTAACTACTGATTGATCTCTTGTTTTTCAGTATGTGACAGCCAAGAAACCCTCTTATAAATACAATTATCCTTATCAAAGTAGTAACAATCAAATGGTTGTCATAGATGTTTGCCAGACCTGCATGCAGGATAACAAATTTATAGGTTCATTTCTTCATATTTTCCCACTTCAATCAATCAATCAATCAATCAACCTTTATTTATACTCGAGAAATCATTGAGGGGCACCCTCATTTACAATGATGTCGAGTCAATTACGGAAAAAAATTAAGAGAATACTTAACTTTATCACCATGTAAACATGAGACAACACAACATCTTCAATAAAATCACAGATGTTTCTGAACAAAACCAACCAACACCAGTAAATGCACCAGTTGTATCGCAGCAGGGTGAGTTTGAGTCCAGGGCCTTTAAATCAAAAACACTTATTGATATCTAGTGTGTGGTCACCAAAGTCTGAAGTCCCAATCCAAAATTAACTATTTTTTGAATTAAAATCAATCTGAGACCCCAAACTGGTGCATTTCTGCCACACAGTGGTGGTAGTGGAGAAATGAAATATATGACAAATAATGATACACATGCTATGGGCTTCATCCAGTGTTCAAAGGCATTGTAGAGATATCTGAACCATGCCAATCCTGACAAAAAATGTAATATTTATTGACAAAATGGCTTAACTTTTTGAAAGCTCTCTGTTTGGTCTTTTATTTCAGTGTATTGATTTGTATGTGCTGTAGAAGTTGATGGGATAATTCAGGTCTTACGGTCTGATTCTTCTGCCTAATAATATACAAGGCTCGACTTCCGGTTGAGGCCACCTTCTCCGGTAGCTTGACGTTATTTGAAAATGAGCAATTTCCTTTGCACCAAATGGACGCCCCTTTAAATTTTCAGGTAAAACTTGACACCAAGCACAAAAAATCCACCCAAAACGGTTGAGTTTTACGCTGTGAAAACAGAAGAACTTAGTGACCTGGTAAAAGAAACTACAACTCCCATTAGAATTACACAAGCGCGCTAGCATTGGTACTTACGTAATCTTGGAGTCCGTTGGTTCTGTGGCCGTTGAATTCGTTAGTGCTCTCATAATTAATTATTTTGACTTTACAGTCTTTTTATATACGTCTTGTCATTTCCAGTCTCACCCTGTGTTTCCAGAGACATATTTTAGCTAGCCGCCCCCACTGCTTCAATCAGTTTGTGACGTTTAGCCCGCGAAAAGTGTTTTGCTTGAACGCGGCTCAGAAATATATGTCGAATAAACAACAGAACAACACAATTAGCACAAAATTACCGTCCGTGTCTTAGCATGTCATTCAAGCCTTATGATATAGTGTCATGAAAGGCTCTGTACCATCGCTGGACTAGTAGTTTTATGAGGATTTAAAACTAAAGGGGGTTTAAGTGAAGTTGGTACCCTCCGGGTCACAAACCGGAAGTTCCTGTTATAATTCGACCTCCCATAATAAAGTCAGACCAGAAGCTATAAAGTGATAAACTACTCTGAATCGAGGATAGCTGAATGAAGCTTTAAGACGAGAAACGGACAAAAATAGCCGGCTTTGCCTTGTTATCCAGCCCAAGTCAACCCTTCAACTTCGAATATGTTTAAGTCAACTTAGAAACTTAAATATTTCAGTTTACTTTTGAGCCCCAGGTGGATAAAGTCAGATTTGTAATTTATCCCCTGCTGTTTTGTGCTGAGCTAAGCTCACCACGTGAATGAACGGGTTTACAGAATTAGAATATCTTCCAAACATTCAGTTATTTGCATTGCAAACTTTTTACACTCTGCTTCGATTACAAATCAACATTTAAAGGGTTCCAGGGGCTCTTTGTCTAACTTTTGAGAAGTAAGCTGATTTTGGGTCCCAATATGAAGTTGAAATCAAATTAATGTGGCGTTCTTTTACTGAGAATTATGTCTACTAACATTAAAAATTAAAATATGGCTTAACTTAGTTGAAATTTTTAAAGCTTGATAAAAGATAATGGGCGTCACTAACCCATACATACCTGGCCCAAAGTCTGTCCATTTTGGGCCTCTATACTAAGACAAAAACCTGAATTATCCTCATCAATGTATTAAAATCGCATGTACAGACATGTTGTACTAGGCTGACTGATGGAGGACTTTTCAGTCTGTGCCACTGCTCCCTCATGTGGTTGTTTAGGAGAATGAATGAAGTACAAATACCTCAACTGCTGCCTTTTATCAGCTGCTCTTTGCCTTGCCTTGACTGGACAAACAATGTATTATTGGGACGATCATTTATGATGTTTATTTTTTTAAACTGAACTATTGTTTTTATGTACATGAAATCATACTGGAACATTTGACCTCTAAAGGGCCTCTTAATCCAACCAATGCAGTTTTAAGTGCAGATACCTCCTTGTATTGGCAGATACCCTCACATTTCTCATGTTTGTTTTTGTTTTTTTTTTTTTTACTCTCTACATCATGGCCAGAGAGAGTGTCTCCTGGTCTCTTTCTGAAGAAGAGCCAAGCACTGATTGCTTTTGAATGGGGAAAATGTTCTTCTATGTGCATATCACTCATTATTTTAGCCCCAATATAAGTGTACTGCCTTTTTTATTTCTGTGAATCTTGGATTGGATTTTTAAATATGTCTGAAATGTTTTACTTGATTGGAAAATAAACATATTATATTGGCATTAAAATATGTATAATTTCCTATTAGACATTGCAGTGGTTCGTTGCTGTCTGTGACTTTAATTTCTTTCTGTCAGACTGTATATTCAGTCACAAGCATATATATTTCCATTTGATGAATTACTAGAAAATTCTGTCTGTTCTTGTCTTGATGTTGAATCCCTAAGACACAAGTCTTAATGATTATAGAATGAATACATCTGTAATTTGCTACATGGCTTGCTGATGACTGAGGATGCAAAGTAGCTCCTTATCTGTAGCTTTCAAATTTCCTTGTTTAAAGTTTTTAAAATTTAATCCAAAAAAATCTTTTGCAAGTGACGAAGCAAGTTCAAAGGTATTAAATTAATTCAGATTCACTTTGAAGTTTAGTCTCTTGTGGCATCAATCAATTTTAAAACATAAAAAGCATTAGTTTGTGTTTTACATAATTAAAACACTTTATTATTATACTGTTTTATACTGTAAACTGTTGCGTAAAGGCAATATTTGAATAGATTTTTCCTCTCATGTCAAATAGTTTGCAGTTGATAGAGTGAGAGAAACTTTGAAGTGAGTGCGATGACTGAGCACAAAGACTTTAGGCCTCACTGAAGTCCAAATTCTTGTCTTAACATGGCATGAGTCTTTAACATAAAAGGGACTGATGTGCCTCTGAACCAAGAAATGTAAAGATGCCTCCTATTTGGACATTGCATAAACAAAACAAAAGTTTGAAAAAAAGTTAAGTTAAAATGAAAAGAAACGAGTGATTTGATGTGTTACATTCAAGGTTATAGAGCTGAACATTTTTATTTAGTTTTTATTGTAACTGTCTTTCGACTCCGTTTTCACTTTCAGTGTAGTTTAAATGCATCTTTTGTGAAAATGCTTGGTTTTAGTTGAGTTTTTATTTATATTAATCTTAGTTTGAGTTTTGAGTTAGCACACGTTTCTTGCAGGAGCAAGACCCAGAGGGACCAGAAAAAAATCAGCTTTTTTTTTTTTTTTTTTAAGAGAGTATATATTCAAATACCCTTTACTTTCATTGTTATTTATTCATGTTTGATATTCAATTAAAGTTCAAGACCTAATATATTTTATTGGTAGGTCTTGAAATCACATTAAGCCATGTTTTACATTGCTCAGACTTGGGTGGCCTGATATCTTTTACTTTAATGCTAGAGGTTAATGTAATCGATCTATAATTATTAAAGATCCTTTGTGAAAAGGGCAGAGGTGGAAAAAGTACACAACTATGGTACTTAAGTAAAGTTACTTCGGTTGAAATTTACTTACATAGAGGTCACAGTACTGGTCTATAAATCTACTCAAGTAAAAGTAAAAATGATCTAATTTAAATTTTACCTAAAGTACGGCACAGATACTGAGGAGTTGAACGGTAAAATATGATATAGATCTTTTTAGTCTCATTCCTCATATCGTGCTTTCTTTGTCATCTGACTCCACATTCACTCACTGATGGCAAACGCTGCTATAGTGGCCATCAACATGAACTTATCCCTTTATGCATCCATGTATTCACACAACACAGATGCAGAGAAAGGACCAATTGTGGCTGTCCTGCCAAGGGACACATAAACACGTGTTAATCCTGGGGATTGAATCCTCTACATTCTGGCTGTGAGATGACTAACTGTACCAACTGAGCCGCAATCACCCCAAATAAAGAAGCACAACTGGAGTAAAATACCAGCACACATATCTATCATTAGTCAAAACACTGCCATATTTGAGTAGTGTTATGAGGCCAAAATGGTACAAAGAGCCATGTGGGAGCAGAGAGAGTGTATCTGGATAAGGACCAAATTGTGTCACAATTTCAAGACAAGGGCAAAAAAAAATAAAAAATAAAAAAAATAAAAATAATAATAATCCCAATCTCACTGTACAAATAAGATGATTATAGATATCACTTTGCTCTGATTACCATTATTTACAGTCATAATTAGAAAAGAGTCCATTCTTAAATCCTGTGATGACAAAAACTGAAACAAAATCATAAACAAGGTGTAGGGAGATGGTGGTCAGTATGCAGGCACATTAAACATTGTTATACTCTTTGTATAAAATCACAAATGTAATTTCTAATAAATTTAAATCTGTCAGCATTTAATGACTTAATCCCTATAAGTTAGAGTTCATCATTAGTGCATTTGTTTTTTTAAAATCACGATCAATTGCATCTTTATTGTTCCTCAGTGTCTCATTTCAATATTATAAACTCTCAGCCAGCCCATTGGACAAATCAAAGGTCATACGTGTCATGTTAGCAAACACTTACATTTACCTTTTTATTTTAATTTCAATCCATAACATGTTCTTTTTTTCACCAGTTGAGTTCATGCTTAAATCTTTAATGTACCTTAAGTTCCTTATTTTCTTTCAAAATAAAAGCAGGTCTGTATCCAAAGAGGCAGTCAATAACCTTTCATTTAAGACAGTATAAAATCCAAAATGAAACAAAACAGTTATAAAAGTAAGAAAGTGCAATTTCAAAATGGGGAGATTGATCACGATTCATCATAGAAATTCTATGTTTAATCATAATGAACATTTTTTATCATTTGACAGCCCTAAAATTATATAAAAAAGGGCCTGTATGGGTTGGATAATTGCCATAGGTATGCTGGACCTGACTTACGCGCCATTTGGCAAACAGTTTTACATCACAGTCTTTGTGCCACTTTTTTTTTTTTTTCAGGTACACATTTGTTACTGACTGAAAAACAGCTCCACAACCCACTTTTGGGTCTTAACCCACCAGTTCAGCTCCACTGCTCTATTGCACATTTGTATACATTGAGCCTCGGTCCTGTATTTCTCTGGCCTCCTGATGACCATCATGCAGGCCTGTGCCAGGCCCGTGTCCCATCTCTCCAGGTATCCTCCCAGCTGCATGATGCTCATCATCATGTGTGCACTAGCCCACCAGATCCTGGGCAATCCATATGCATCCAGTGAGCTTGATCAGGCCTGGAAAGTGCACCAGGTTCCTAATAAAAGAACAGCCGCCGTTCCTGTATCAAGCATCTGACCCGCCCCATCCCCGCCCTCCTGAGTACATCGGCATTAGACACACACAGTCTTGCCAATGATACTCAAAGATGCGCCGAAGTTGTCACAAAGGAGTCCAGCCGGCGCCTCTTGCCATCAGTCAACATCCAGGCCTCACAAGAGTATAGTAAGACCAGGAGGACCAAGGACTGGAAGACTCTGACTTTCATCTGCATACCAGGAATGCCATACTGTCTTGCTCAGCGAACTCACTGCCCCATGCTCAAGTCCAAGTCCATGGTTGATCTCAGCCTCATAGTCATGGTAGGTGAACTGCTCCACAACTTCCATGCTCTTACTATTCACAGACACAGATTCGATGGCAGCATCCAAGGTGTCCCCAAATGCCCAAATATATCACAGTCATACTTTGATATTATTCCATTTAAAGGTACAGTGCGTAATATTTAGCCCTGTAGCATTTAGCAAAAAATCTTGGTAAAAATGACATAAGTTTTATGAGTAGACCCATCTCAATTAGTGTGTCTTTACCTGAATATATTAAGTGTTTTGTTTTTATTAACTTAGAATGAACCTTTTAGTCATCTAAAGGGAGGGTCGTCCATCTTGGATTTTTGCATCTTGTGTGTTTCTACAGTAACACAGATGGGACCAAATAACAGACACATCGTAATACAGAATGTAACTTAGATGTTGCTTTTATTCCAGTTTAAGTTCCCTGGCAGTGAGTACTGCTATCAAAGTTGCCTTTTACATCTTTCTTCTGCCTCTCAGTTTGTTTTCTACTGATTTCCAACAGTGAATCATACTTTTACCTGACAATAGAGGAGTGTCATGGCTTAATAAATCACTGCACCTCTGACACTGAAACTAAAAGTCAGTGATATCAGGTTTCAAAGGGTATTAAAATGTGCTTCTTTACCTTTTCAGCCCCCCCTTTTTCTCCACTAGGGGGCAGCCTGGTGCTGCTGTATCATCTTTCCGCCTCGGGCCTGTGAAGGACACAGCCAAAGCAGATTAATCACCTCAACACATCTGACTCACCAAAGACGCTGGTGTTTCTTCACCACCTCTCTCTCTCTGTTCTCCTGCTTTTCTTTAATGGCCCAGCACCTCGCTTTTTTTTTTTTATTTTATCACCAGCTGCCTCTCTCTTTCCTTCTCTCTCTCTTTCTATGTACATCCAGGCTGGAGAGGGGGTCTATTAAATGAATGCCTTTTTGTTTAGTGTTTCCCTTTGTTACCTGCCATCAT
Source organism: Cheilinus undulatus (assembly GCF_018320785.1). NCBI lineage: Eukaryota > Metazoa > Chordata > Actinopteri > Labriformes > Labridae > Cheilinus > Cheilinus undulatus. The sequence goes on from NC_054878.1 coordinate 31,087,823, forward strand.
TTACCTATACAACTCCCTTTTTTCCTGCATAACATATCTAGAGATGGCTTCCCCAAGGTCAGGCATTTTTATGGCATTGGAAATTAGATGTATTACGGTAATAAAGATGAAGACATGAGAGGGTAGAGAGAGAAATAGAGGATAAGCACTGCTGGACAAACAGTACAGAGTGTCTTCTGAGAGGCTGAAGAGAGGACAGGAGTTCCTATCCTCACCTTCCCTCTCTCCATCGTCCTATCCCTCATCCCTAAACTGCGTGTTGACCTTTGTAGTACCGCCTCCGGGCTGTATGCTTTAACCTTTCCAGTGAGATAGAGGGGGCCCCTGCACTGGGAATACAAGATAAATCACAACTGCTGTCTGTTAATGCGGCAGATGACAACACACCGGCACATGCACGCTGCTGAAACCTTTTCTTGTGTCACAAAACAAGAAAAAAAAGAACACACAAGCATGCCTCCGTAAAGACACTCCCAGCATCAATGCACTGGGTTATTATTTTTACAGGCGCAGCCTGAATTATTCATCCTTTATTAAAATGAGGAATGATAGCCAGGAGTGTGTTTTTTAGGTATTCTTTCTTCTTGTTTGAGTAAAACACAGGGGTCATTAGGAGTCATTTCTGGTCAATTTTGTATGATCAACCATGCTCCAGAGAAAGACAGAAGAGAGGGGGAAAGAAAAAAAAATCCCATTTACTTTCTGTGCATTGGGAATTCATGTTGAGAGAGATCAAAGGGGACAGACAAAGAGATGAGAGAATCGACATCTCCTCGTCTCCATTTGGCTCCCTCTGAGAGGAGGAAAATTACTTTAAAGCTGCTGCCTTGATGAAAGAAAAGGGCGTTATGCCTGATGTATTCCTCTAGAGGTGGAATCAACAGTATGAATGACTCAAAGGGAGAGAGGGAGAGGGGGAACATTTGTTTGAGAGAACCTAATGGTGGATTTTGGTGAGGGGCGAGAGTGCTATTTGACAGCAGTGAACAAAACAGCCATTCTACTGTCAGATGTCACTGCCTCTACACTGTTATTTCCGGTGTGTGCATTACTAAAAACATGGGAATGCTAAAAACCACAGCTTTTGTCTGATGCTGGTGGGTGTGAAGCCATCTAAAGTGGGTTGGGAAAATAATGGATGCCAGCACCAGCAGATGCCAGCATGTCTGTGGTATTACCAAAAATATCATGTTTTCTCTTTCTGCTAAATCCATCTGTAGTGTTTTTATTGTAATGCAGTGTTTCCAAACCTTTCCCCTTAGAGCCCCTTCCCCCCCAAATACTTGTATCTAAACAGAAGAGCTGAGCCCCCATGACCCACATGACAAAAATGACACTTTTATTTGATTTATTCAAACTTTTTAATTTCAAACCTTTATTCTCAAAAGAACTTTGAGGTTTTCCACATTTTCAGTGCCATCAGGATTATACTGGGCCGTCTGAGGGACCCGGCTGATACCCAGAGCCGTCCCCCTGCCTAACCCTAACCCATCAGAGGAACCAGCTAGGCTCAAAGTGGGTTTGGGTTAGTTTGCACATGGGTATATATGCAGTTGGTTCGCTCAGGATGCAACCCGGGCCCCAGCTGAAACCCAGAGCTGTCCCCCCACCCAGGGCTGCCCACAGAATTGGCTGGGCCCCTGAAAAACCAGGAGAATGGGCCCCATCACAGTTTATTTTTATTGATATCAGTGCATGTGTGTTGGACCAGTAGCATCCTATCATTTATGTCATATCTTTATGGCATTTTTGTTCCATTTTTGCCACATTTTTCCTAAATTTTACCACTTTTAACAAATTTTGGCCATTTTCCATCTATTTCATAACTTTTTAACCCATATTTTCTGATTTAGCTCATTTTTGCTTAGTACTTCTATTCAATTTTTTTTGCCATTTCCTGCCCATTTTTGCCTTTATGTAGCCACTTTTCACCCAATTTTGCAACTTCCTTTCTGGCATTTTTATCCCATTTTTGCCATATTTTTCTTTTTTTCAGAATTTTGCCACTTTTAACCAATTTTTTGCCATATTCCATCCATTTTCTCATTACACTTTACCCATATTCTCCACTTTTGCCTTATTTTGTGACTTCTTTTTGCCACTTTAATTCCATTTTTGCCATTTTCCACCTGGTTTGCTGCTATTTTGCCACTTTTCTCCCATTTTTGGCAGCTTTAACCTATTTTTGCATTTTTTTGCAACTATGTAGTTGTTTTTTTTATTTAAGTTGTTAAAGTTTTTTTCTTGCATCCTGACATTTGTGTACATTATGGCCTTGCTATGAAGTCAGACATTACTTTCCTTATTGCTAAGTTCAGTGTGCCCATCCACATTGTCAACATCACCAATAAAAAGGTATTTTTCTTTTAGTAAAAGAGGTTTATATTTTGAAAAAGGTTATATTGTACTACAGCATAAATGAAAAAAAATATTTTGTTGCTTTGGTAGGAGTAGATATTATTATTTAGGCTAAAAATAAGGCAGGCTTAACCCTGCACTGGACCATGATTTAGTTGACCTCCACTGGCCCCTGTTTTGGCTGGGCTCCAGAAAGCTCTCCCCTTTATCACCCCTTGTGGGCGGCCTTACGCCTGTCCAACCCTTACCAGTGGTTTAAGCCTGCAGAAGAACCAGAAGCAAGACAAAAACAACAAATATAATCAATTTGAAAAACAGTAAACAACTGGAAAAGAAGTTGCTTAAAGTCAAGGTCCTGAACTCTAGAGGGGAAAGGACTTAAATCTTAAGAGTTTGTTGGAGGGCCTTCCATGAGCTTGAGTCACTTTTACCAAATTAAATGCAAGCTCGAAGGGAGCCTGATGTAAAGTTTGGCTTAAGTAGTCTTATATTTTTGAGTGAGAGAAAGCTTACTCTTACAGTTATATCTATAGATCTCTGGGAAAAGTAACCTGTAAGTGTGCTATCATTGTTTTAGTTCATTTGTGTTGATTTAATTTTGACAACCTCACAGTAGACAAAGCCTCACGCCCCCTTAAGGACAAGGACGAATCCAAGGGGTGGCCGAGGGCCCTGGAATTCTGATTGGTTACCCCAGTGACCACCCCAAAATTCTAAATTATGATAGGCCATACGCTTTGTCCAAGGCAAGGTAGGGAATTTTACTGCAGGACTATGAACCTTTTGAGGAACTCTGTGCTTATTGACAGGAACCAGGGTCTAAATAAAGTTCTGGGGTAAAAAAAAGAAAGTACTCCTTGGGAAGTCCTTGCTCAGGCGGCAGTATTTTCCACATGCCTGGGAAGTAGGGGAAAGGGGCGACAATGCTGAACATTTCTGATTGTAACTAGATCAACGGCTCTGCACACAACTCTCATGTGACCACCCAGATCAATCGAATGTGTTCACCCTCCACACTGAAGCTGTTTGATGTGCTTTAAACAGAGACACATTCACAGGATCTGAACACAAACCTGCCAGTAAGAATGTTTGTGCATGCAGCTTGCAGCATTGCTTGCAGATGTCATCATCATCAGTCATTTTTTTCTGTAAAAAATGACCGAGATAATAAACTTATTGCATTTACAGCCTCTGTTGTGGTTTGTAGTTCGTCAGCCCTCAGGAGCCACCTTCAAGCCTGGGGTCTCAAGCAGTTGCTTCTGCATTGATGAATGACATCAAGAGAAATGTGAGGTTCTGTGTCATGCACAAGGACCTTTCAACATTTAGACCCGAGGAGCTGGGATCAACCTGGCGACCTTCTGAAGATGTTGGAGTCTACCTTTGAACTACAGCCACAGCAGCGATACACAATCTGAACTCTGATTCTGCAAATGAGCCGAGCATTTAATGATGTCTGCTATTGATTCATCCACTAATGAAAAACAAATCAAACACACATCAGATACTTTGATCTAAAAAAAGGATGTTAAGGCCTCTAATGCTGTCCCTACCTCTGACAAAGCAGCAGTCAAGACCAGTTAATGTTGCAGTCGGGTGTTATTTTACTCAATTTAATCAAAATCTGAGCAAAATGACGAAAACATTCACAGGGGAAGATTTATTTTTTAAATATTTTTAAATACAGAATAGGGTGTTGTTAAACATTGAAACCCTTTTCATCAAATATTATAACCAAAAAAGTAATTATACTTGAAGGAACATATTTCCGCAACTTCCAAAAAAGTTGGTACAGGGTCATGCTAACCTCTCTGTAGCATCACCTTTTCTTTAACAAGAATCTGCATGTGTTTGAAAACTGATGAGGTTGCTTTCTTTTGTTATGGATGTGGAATGTTTTACCATTCTTGTTTCAAAGAATTTAACTTTACATTACAACAGTTCTTCACATTTTACTCGATGTTCAGCTCAGGCACAACTTAATGAAAGTCAAATACACTCGAACCCGGGCCACCCGAAAATAATGGGTGCTTACTCTGTAATGTTTGCAATGTGGTTATTTCATGAATATAACTGCCAGACTTTGTTTATGAATGAATTTGAATAAAAAAAACAACTTCTACAACAGGAAATACATGGTCCTTCAGAGCTGATGCTAGAACAAATTAGATGGAGGGCATTAAGGGTCACAAACTGCCATTCATAACTATGATATCCATTCATGTGTTTGCCATCGACAACAAAGCCAGCTTCACCTCAGAAGCCTTTCAAATAATCAGGAAACCCAGGCATCAAGTTAATTAAACGTATTTTTTCTTTAAAAACAGCTGGAAGCAGCGATCGTTGGTAATGAACCTCCTAAGAACAGTTCTTCCCCTCTGTTGTGCATTTGTGGGTCAGGTCTTTTTAAAATGTGAGCTAAACAAGCTTGGGCTTGTTTTTATGGAACATTGCACGTCTGTGGTCTGAAAATATGGCTCTCAGAGTGAAGAATAAATTTTCACACATTGCTGCAGAGGCTCCAAATGTCAGGGCATGTTTGAGAGCATTCAGTACACTTGGCAATATGGCAATGATGTGTGGCACTTTGACACGATGTGCTGTCCTGTCCTGTCTCCCTCACTTTGCTGTGACTGTTTGTGTGCGCTGAAAAACTCTTTAGTGACGTCATACTCTGCCTCAATCACTGGCGATACTGTAAAGTCTATAATGAGCCTTATAATCTAGAGAAGAGTCACTTTCAGGATTCAGTGCAAAAAGTGCGATGTTCAGCTGTGAGTTGCGTTTGTTCAATCTGAAATCCACCTCTCCAAACACATCAGTAGTGCTGAAGTACAGCCTCCAAAGTCCTGCAGAGTGGGCTGAGTGGGATGGGAGGCAGCAGTGGCTCATAAGGGGGAGCATGACTTGCGAATGCCCCCACATGACACCGATATTGAGTGGTCTGACATCTGCGGCTTGCAGCCAGACCTCACTCCAAATTTTGCAGTGAGAGTAGAAAACCTCCCGAAGGGGGCCCCAACTGACAGCACCCACAGATGTAACAGTAGATGACTAAATGTTGCTGGTTTAGCCCTAGCTATGAGCCAGAGTCACTTAACATAACTTCAGCTAGCATAAAATCATGTACGTAAAGTTAATATTTTGAAATCACAAACATTTAATGTGCTTAGTATTTTGATTTTGACAATAACACCAAACAGGAAATGTGGAAATAAAAATTTTAACTTATAGTATGAGTATGGGTAATGAAGACTTGTTGGAGCGGCCATCTGTGAATTTTTATGTGTCAGTATTAATTAATACTGAGGGACATTAATAACATCCTCTGCAATAAAGTCAAACATGCAATTAGCAAAAGTCAAATTACATCATGTTCCAAATCATTATGCAAATTGGATTTAAGTGTCATAAACATTCAATTTTTTATTATTCAATTAAACTCATGGATGGTATTGTGTCTCAGGGCTCTTAGGATCACTGAAATAATTCTCAGACACCTGTGATAATTAGTTTGCCAAGTGAGCCCAATTAAAGGAAAACTACTTAAGAAGGATGTTCCTCATTATTAAGCAGGCCACAGGTTTCAGCAACATGGGAAAGAAAAAGGATCTCTCTGCTGCCGAAAAGTGTCAAATAGTGCAATGCCTTGGACAAAGAATGAAAACATTAGACGTTTTATGAAAACTTAATCGTGATCATTGTACTGTGAAGAAATTTGTGGCTGATTCAGAGCACAGATGGGTTTGTGCAGATAAAGGCGTAATGAGGAAAGTTTCTGCCAGACAAATTCATTGGATTAAGAGAGCAGCTGCTAAAATGCCATTACAAAGCAAACAGGTATTTGAAGCTGCTGGTGCCTCTGGATCCTCCAGAGGCTTGCAGTCGTGCACAAACCTACTATTCGGTCTCCCCTAACCAATGTTCACAAGCAGAAACGCTTGCAGTGGGCCCAGAAATACATGAAGACTCATTTTCAAACAGTCTTATTTACTGATGAGTGCCATGCAACCCTGGATGGTCCAGATGGAGGAGTAGTGGATGGTTGGTGGATGGCCACCATGTCCCAACAAGGCTGCGACATCAGCAAGGAGGTGGCAGAGTCATCTTATGGGCCGTAATCACAAGGAGAGAGCTGGTAGGCCCCTTGGGTGTGAAAGGTGTGAAAATGACCTCAGCAAAGTATATAGAGTTTCTGACTGACCACTTTCTTCCATGGTATAAAAAGAAGAACCGTGCCTTCTGTAGAAAAATTATCTTCATGCATGGCAATGCACCATTTCATGCTGCAAAGAATACCTCTGTGTCATTGGCTGCTATGGGCATAAAAGGAGAGAAACTCATGGCGTGGCCTCCATCCTCCCCTGACCTCAACGTTGTTGAGAACCTCTGGCGCATCCTCAAGCTAAAGATCTATGAGGGTGGGAGGCAGTTCACTTAAAAACAGCAGCTCTGGGAGGATATTCTGACATCTTGCATAGAAATTCAAGCAGAAACTCTCCAAAAACTCACAAGCTCAATGGATGCAAGAATTGTTGAGGTGATATCAAAGAAGGGCTCCTATGTTAACATGGAACTTGGCCTGTTTTGATATTTTTGATTTAAACAGCTTTTGATTTCAGTAAATATGACCTCCTAATGCTGCAAATTCAACAAATGACCGTTTTCGGTTCTTTACAACCTATAAAATGTTTTGAAACTCTGTTCTGTGTGATAATTTGGAGCAGTGCATTTTGAGGTTTTTATTTTGGGAAAAAAATAGTAGCTATTTGGAGGTTTGTTCAATAAAATATGATTTATCTTCTAACAGTTGATGGCTTAAAAATTAAAATGACTGTCATTTGCATCGGCTATTTAGGAAAATCAGAGAAAAATATCATTTGCATAATAATTTGGAATGTGGTGTATTGTGTTAGTCAAACTAAAACTGGAATTTTAAAATGCATGTAATACATGTTGGTCTTACAGAGGTTGTACTAAAACAAACTGGTCAATGTCGGATGAGCTTACCCAAAATAATGCAAAGGAGATCCATCTTGTTTTGCATGTTATCATGCAGGGGCATGTTATCAACCATAATGAAGCTTTCATTGATACAGTGATTCTCCTGCAGTGCATGTATACTTGGAGAAGTACAGTAGTCCAGTTAAATTACTTACTGAGGCATAACTGTAGCTTGACTTGCAGGTAAATATGTAGCAAATACATTGCCTTGTGTATGGGGAAACTGCCATTTAAGGTAAAGCACCAGAGAGTCCATTTACAGTCACACTGAACACATGCTAGATCTAAAAATTATTTGTTGTCATTTTAGACAAAACTATGTTTTTCTCTGGAGAAGTTTGAGGAAAGGTCATGTAAATCTAAATAGCCTCCAAACATCGCATTAGATTCCCTCAACCTTATTCATCCAGCCCCGTCATTTTTCTGACAGAGCTGTCAAAGCCAACCGTCCTACTTACACGTAAAGCAAATAGAAATGAAAACATTGTCAGTGAAAAGACTCATGGGGTAACGGAGACGCCAGGAGCAGGGTGAATCACTTAGCAAGCTGTGCTCCTCCATTCTGCAGCTGCCACCCACCACAACACATCTGCCACTGGGAAGGGAAAAAAAAAACACCAGATAGAGACAGAAAACACATCCTAACAAATGGCAACACGACACAAAAGATCATTTTGTCAAATTGAAATTCATTTGCAGGGGAAGCAGGGTTTGTCCCCTTGGGTACATGTGTGGATGCAGAAACCTACATACAGGTGCAGACTCAGAAAAAAGTGCTCACGCTGGATGTATGAAAATTACAGTAAGACCATTCGATTTCTTTATACGAGGCTGATGGTACCTCCAATACCCCCCTGTGCTATCTCTATACAGACACATGCCGCTGCTGGGCGAGGTCCTAATGCGTACCAAATCACCACTTTTCAACCAACGACGCCCACCCGGCTCAACCCCTTTACTGCACCCCCTGCTTTTATTACATTTCCCCAGGATTTCATATTTTACACGCTGAACACCACAGAAAGGAGTCGAAGCTCATTTCTCGACCTGAAATGGCAACAGAAGGGGAGTCATCTACCGCAGGCTGAATATTGCACCAAAAATACTGCTGCTAGCTTTGTTGATATATGAACCACATGGTTACAAATCATTAAATTATTTACACACACTGTGCCAGGAATCAGGGATTTGCTGTTGGGAGGGTGGATAAAATGATAAATTATGGACTTTTTGCTTTTCTATTTTAATCAGTGAGTAAGTTTGCAGTCAGGGCGTATTAATTACTCTCATTTGAAACACCATTTAACAAAAAAATTATGCTATTTGCTTTTTCCTTGTTTTTATGTTTATACAAGTAATTAAACTCCTTTATCAGTTAAATCCAAGTCACAGTATACATGATGAATCATTTACTTATACTGTGGTGTTGTTTTATACACTGTTTCAGATCAGGCTTTACTGAACCAAGCCGTACATTGGTGAAAATGCAGCTATACACCCTAGTTAAAAGCAGCCAAATTTATGCAAATGTATTGACAGACTTATAGACTCAAAGGATTAATACATTCAGAACAGCTGTGAAAAAAATCCACCCCTGTTTAGTTTTAACAAACAAAAACAGAGTTGTTTGACCAAAATTGTTTTGTGAATTCCATTGCAAATGCTTTTCCTCTTGCAGACCACTACTGTGAGACGCTGCCTGTGACAGGATCGAAATACACGCTAAAACTTTCAAAATAAAATTTGATTAAACTTAGCGTTTAGGTAAGGCTTAAGGCAAGGGTTAGGATACCAAAAGTTAAAAGTCAAGAATCTGACCTACAAATCCTAATTGCAAAGTTTACAGCTGACTATAACAGTCTGATTACAGGAGAAAACCTTATCTTTCATGAAAGCTCTAACACAGCTAATGTAGCTGAGGCTAAAGCTAATGAAGCTACATTTGCTACATAAGCTACGTGGTTAAAATAGCTGAAGACTATACACATTTTACAGTTTCACAAATCTCCTTCACCCATATATCATCCATGCAACATAGCTATGTAGCTAACATAGCTAAAGCCAAAGAAGCTACATTAGCTTAGGGTACATTTTCTAAAGCTTACTTAGCTAAATAGGGAGTTACCAGAGTAGCTAACTTACCTATGTTTACATGAGCTACTTTTGCTAAAGCTAATGTAGCTATGTTTGCTTAAGCTATGTTTACCTTAAGCTACGTTTATCTTTAAGTAAAGCTAATGAATCTAAAGTGAGCCACTGATCATGTTACTACTTCTTTTGTTCAAGATTGATATGTTGAGTGTTTTTTGCCTTCATTAGAGAGACAGGAAAGTGGATAGAGCCAGCAACATGAATGAGAGAGCGGGGGATGACATGCAGACATGAACCCAGTTTGCTTGCGATTATCGGGCACAACCTTATCACTAGGCTTTCTGTGCTGCCATGTAACTACTTATAAAATAGGTTGATACATAATTTAATCCTGACTAGACCTCTGACCTTTATTTTCTGGGCTAGTGATGAGTGCACCATCTCACTTTCCCTGAGAGTGCTAGCTCAAGGCTTTCTGGCTAATGCAGCTTATAGTTGCAGCAGCAGCAAATGTAATTTCAGCTGCAGGGAAGAACGATCGATGAGAGGAGATAGAACTGAACAATCCACAGTGGATACCTGTTTCTCTTTGGGACTACTCCAACAAAACCATGATATTTGGATTTACTGTTTTAGCAGAGGTTACAGTTGAGATCATCAGTTTATGAAGACTAACATGCGACTGACGGTAAGACCCCATTTTCTTTTGTAATGTGTTATTTTAAGGTGGTGTCTAGTTAATGCATCACTGGTTAGTTATTTATTTAGATAATTTGCTCATGTTGTTTCAGTGTATATAGTGAAACTGGTTACTCATAGTTTTCATAATTCACATTATTTCACATTGACAAACTAAAGAATGGCTTTTGTCGTCATTTCCGAGGTCTGGTCATGGGTAATATTTGATAAGCAGGCTGTAAGAACAGGGTAACAAGAACTTAGGCTCATGTTCTACTGTGGTGGACTAGGATCAGGTTTGGACAGACACGTTTCATCATTTCTGCTTTAGCGCAGACTTAAAGCCATATCATGGTATTTCTGTTTTTTTATTGCTGTGAAATGCAGATTATTGGTCACATGGCTATCTAAAGTATACAGTATGTCCAGTAGTTGTTCTTATAAGCTGAAATTCTCAAGGACATTATAAGGTCATTGTTACATTATAAGGTCATTTTGGCCAGACAAAAAAGTCTAGCTAAACTCAGATACATCCTCTGGGATCAATAGCTCAGGTACAAAGTCTCAAGGTAATCCATCCTACTGTTGCTGAATGTTTAAGTCTGATGTAACTGGTGGTGGACCAACCGTTTTTCCCTATTAAGCAGTCCTGCTCATTGATTTGTGCCTTCGCACACAGTGACCTAATACAGTAAGAATAATAAGGGAATAAATAAAACAGCATAAATACTATGGCATAGTCCCTGACTGTAGACAAAGTCATAAAAACTCTCCTGACACATCTTTCTTTCAACCAGCTCTACTGTATATAATGACTTTACAAGAACATGCAGCGCTACTTGTTTAAAAGAAGAAATCAAAGTGGACTTACATAAATCTTAATGGGAATGTGAATTATTAAAAACCACGGGGAAATGAGCAGAGGAATACATTTCCTCCTTCACAGAACCTTCCTTGGCAGGTGCTCTTAGCCTACAATTTCTGTATGACGAACCAAAGTCACATTCAGAAAGCAATTTTCTGTCCACAACGCAATCTCGGCCATTAATTGCCTAATGAACAAGATGTTATCCAAGGATACCTTTCCAATGAGCACTTAGGAAAAGGAGGAAGAGGTTTTAATATGATGGAAATAAGTGTGACAGACTAAACGGTCCCCGCTGAATGCACTGACGCAGACTCTGACCTTGCCTGTCAATCTGGAGGGCAGACAGGGTGGCCGTTCATGTTGTGGCGGCAGGAACGGTTTTCATCATTACTCCCAGAAAACCTTGTCAGAAGCTGAGCCCTCTGACTGCCTGCCTGCCGCTGCCTGTGGGGGGGAAATAACAATAAACAATGAAAAATCAGAGAGGCAGAAGGCGTGGAGCAGTCTGGGGTGCTTTTTGTCAGGCCGTGCAGCCCACTGGGTATCATTCTGAATTCTATATACTTACGGTCATCTGGATTTCGTGTTCTCTGAGGGGCAGTTCAGAAAATCTGTGGTCAGAACACAAAATACACAGCCAGGCACATAGCCAGGTGGATACTGAGCAAGGCAGTCAGAAAAATAGCTGCTCAACACGCTCACAATGTTGATTTGATTAACAATTTAGCAATTACCTAATGCATTCCTTTGGATAATACAAATCAAGTCTTTGAGCGTTTAATCAATTAGACAAGGCTGACATTTCAGACATAATGCTCATTATTATGCTCAATGGCATCACTCTAAAATGAATTTCCAGAATGCTTCCTGTTTCCTGATCATTTGGTACCAAAAGACCATGAAAAAGTTGCAAGAATAATATACGGTCAGAGTACAATTATGACATTTTTAATGACATTATTTGTAAAACTTTGCATCAATGTGGATTTCCATGAGCTTATTTTCTGACAGGACAGCAAAGCTTTTGGAGTCGTTTCAAAGAAATGTTTCCAGGTATTCAATCACTTCAGCTGGCACCATGAGATAGAGATGCGAGGAAATGACAAGCAGCATTGGTAGAACGCCAATGAGTTTCAGGATTATGTCTTCTTCCCTGTCGATTATCATAATGCGGTCGTCTCAAATGAGTCATTAACTTTCCATTTGTGTACAGCCGAGATGTCATCGCTAGCTTTGGCCGTTGTGTGGCTGTTTGTTTTCTCTGAATTTCCAGGATTAACAAGGTCGAATGATGATGGAGCTAGTGTGGGAAGACTGGGAAGTGAAGACGTTACCTACCGTGTTTGCTTGTCATTTCTCAACATGTACAGAGAAAACAGAAAAAAGACGTGTCGTGGGGCCAAATGTGATAGCGTTGCTTTGTGATGGAGAACACATCTGGAGACAATTAGTGGATAAATGCTTAAATCCCCTCTAGGAGAGATGAGTTGAACTCTTGGCGTATGAACAAAATTGAGATATTGCCATGCTAACGCACATTATGGGTCTCAAAGGTGATGATTCCCACATCAGCTTTACTGCATCTGAACTCTACATACATTCACAAGTCAACCATCAGTGAGGTTTTATATGCATCTATAACTTCAGAAACTAAAATTCAGAAAAAAGGAGCTTCCTCAGAGCTTGAATCAAATCCCACAATCCATTTGGTTGATAGATTTGCCCAGTTGGACTGTTAGACGGTGAAAGTGTCCGTTAACTCTGAGAAATTAAGCAAGTTCTGAACCAAACATTGACATTGTAGAAATGTGACACTGGCACTGCATTTCACCACATTTCCATTTCATCATAAATTAAAACTGAAAGTTTGCTGTAAATGTGAAAAAGCAGAGAACAAAGTTGACTGAATATGAATTTAGATTGTTAGGAAGTTTTCTAGACTTTCAGGCGGGACTAAATGCCGGGCTCGATCACACACTGAGGTGTCAGGGCAGATTTGACAGTCAAGACTGACCTGTTTTCCTGCAGGTGGCCGGGTTTGCGATGCATGGAACAGACACATCCACCACATCCCAGAGCAGACATTCCTTTTTAAATTTTCATAACTTTGAAACTTGCTAATGCTCAGCCACTGCCTGTGCTCTAAATTGTAAAGGTATATTTAACAAACTTTATGTCACAGTTCAATATGTCATCAATATGTTGATTTTTTAATGAAAATTTGAATTATTTTCTTAATTAAGGAAATTGATTGGGAATAAAGGGGTTGTGTCCTTTTCATAGAATCTCAGGTAATTCATTTGTATGTTTTCAAGAATTTTCCATCATTTTCAGGGAATTTGGGGGAATGTAGCTGTGCATTTTTTGAGGATTTGGAGAGATATTTTGGGGAATTTTGCTTTAAAATTTAGGGAATTTTGGCCGACACACATCCAAAACAAAAGCTCAAAACCTAGCAGAAACCAGACCTTTGGGGCAACTGTGGAAATCCCTCTTGGTTGAAACTAATTCAAAGACAAGGCTGACCTTTTTAACCTTTCAGGTCCTCATTCCATCCATCCATTTTCTACACTTGCAGACCTGTCGCCAAATTTGAGCAAAAAATTGATGGTGGTGGAAATGACTCAAAATTTGACCAGAAAGTCATGGCCGGAGACCTTTTTCCAAATTTGAGCAAAAACAAACAAACAAAAAATATATATATCAACAGTCTTGAACATCACTCAAAATGTTACCAAAAATTCATGACCACGGCCCTGTTGCCAGGGAAACGACTTGAAATTTGACCAAAAAGTTATGAAGGCGGGACGTTGTCAACTTTGAGTGAAAAATCTATGATGGTGGATTTTTCACTCAAAGTTGACAACGTCCTGCCTTCATGACTTTTTGGTCAAATTTCTGGCTAGAGCCTATCCAACGGTGGGGTGCACCCTCGACTAGTCACCAGTCAATCACAGGGCTGAAACACACTCACACCTACGGGCAATTTAGAGTCATCAATTCACCTTACGGGAATGACCAAAATGCTTAGGGAGAACCCAAGCATGCAAACTGCACAAAAACGCCCAAGCTGGGCTGACAGAAACTTTCTTGCTGTGAGCCAATAGCACTAACCACTGTGCTGCCATGCGGCCCTTATCAGGTCCTACTTATCCCAAATAAGTGGGAGAAACTAAAAATGCATTTCCAACAAAAGCTCAGGTCTCAGGAAGTTAAACTGTAAAACCAGTATACCTCAAGTTTTTTTTTCATTGAATGAACACCACTGGGAAGTCACTACAAACAACATGGGTGTGGCCTTAAGTTATAATCAAACCATCTGATGATTTTATGTCAAGTCAGTTGGATGTGTATCACCTTAAATTTAAGAAGTCAGTGCCTAATCACGTGTATTTTATCTAAGCTATCATTATCTGCTGTAGTAAGTCTTCCTTTGGGCCTCACAAATCCATCAGTTGAGCCTTGCTTTTTCCAAAAAGAAGAAAAGCTGGACATGGAAAACCAAACTTTTAATCAAGACTTCTCTCCATTGGCATTACTAATATTTCTTAAATGTCCAAAGCCAAAGTGAAGCATCACTTGTAAAATTGCAAAACAAACAAAAAAGCAACACATTTTGAATCGACACCAAAGTATCACTGTATTGATTTTGAACATTTGTCAAGCTCTGACAGCTTAAACCCGCCCCATACTGGATCCAAGGCTTGTGGCTGGTGGAAACTTGCAGACTGAACTAGTCAAACTGTCTTCGTCATTTTCTTGCACTGAGTCATTTTTAACTTCTTCTGCAGTATTCGCCTTAGATAAGGCTTCAGGACTCGATTCTGTTCAAAGCCCACACCCTTCCCTGAAGGCCTGGTCTATCTTCAACAAAAGCAACAATGCTTTGCTCTACTACGTCTATCACAGTGACTCATCTTGGCTACTTGTTTTCAGTATGACTTTGCTGAAAAGACTATTCCAGTGTTGGGAATGAGTCACCATTTTTTCCGTCAATGAGCACCACTTAAACAGTTTTATTGTTTTAACCATCAAAAAAGCCACCACATTATCCCCAGATAGTACGCACAGCTGGCCCCACGATACCAACAGACAGACTGAATCCGTGAATGATGAGAAGAATGATCCCTACAGCAGAGTTTGAAGCCCGATCGCCAACAGGTGACGGATTTTTGAGGGCTGTGTTGGTATCTGCTACATATTTTGTCCACAAGAGGGGGGCTACCATGATACAAAGTACTACAAAACTTCTTGTTCTTGTACAAAAACAAACATTTTTGTAGAAATCCTGCATTTTTAAACAACAACTGATACAGACGGCGTTGTGAAGACAGACATGGAGAAGGACTTTGACAGTTTACGTTGTTTGTCGAGGCGTTCGAATGAACAGAACAGGCCTGGTAGAAAGTTCTTTACAATGGCAGAACTTTGGCACGAGAAAGGCGTTACAGAAGAAAACGATGAGTTATCGACAAGGTCAGCATAAATGATTCCAAACTAAACGTCACTTTTTTTTTTTTTTTTTTTACATCAGTTCATTATTAAACCATTTGGCACTGACTACCGCTCCCTTTTGTTGGTGAGATTATCATTGTTAAATCATTCAAAAGAAACTTAAGCCACTGAAGGGAGGGGAGGATGGGGTCACACATACATGGAGGTAAGACAAAAGGGCATTGACATCAACAGAAAAACTACATCAGGTGTTACTGTCACATTAAGAGTTTTCCCGTCTGCACAGGTGTCTGCATGTTCATGTGTGCATATATGTTTGTGTGTTATCTGTGTATAAGTCCACTTCTAGTATGGACCAGACGTATATTTTGTCCCGCTCTGATCTTCAAATGTACACGTTAAAGTCTCTCCCTTCTTATAGTGGCGGTCACAGTGAGGTGACACTGCTCAGGTATCTATATTTCCACAGGAAACATCCGTCTACATAAGCAAGTGGGTTCAAAAGAATCCTGTTCGGACTGCCAACCTCAGTCTGTGGTTAAGTCAGCATCGATTTTACCCTTGCCGCCCCTTCTGTGGTTTAAGTTGAAGGGGCAATTGTTTTTGCCCAGTGTTCATGCCATGGTTTCCTTTCCTGGGAGTCTCCTGTCGTTGAACGTGTGCATGTTAATGACCTCCTCCGTCTTGACGATAACGGGTGGCTGAGGCTTCTGTTTGAGGCGGCGTTGGCACTTCAGAGAGACGCGCAGCTCGTCCATCATGGCGCTGCAAAATGATCGCTGCGGAAGAAAACAGGAAGGAGGGAAGAGTTATGGCAGGCGGCGTGCTGTTAGTAAAAAAACATCCAGACAATGCAGATCTGAGGCACTGTTATTACTTTACTGGGGATACTGTATTATTCAGTGTAAGAAAACAAAGCATTTCCATGATTGCTTGCTTTTATTTCACTGTTTTCTTTTATTCGCCTCTATTTGTTTCAGGCAACACTACATGGCCAAAAATATGTGTGAAAACCAAACATTACATCCATGTTGAACATGACAAAAAACCATAAAAAGATTTTAAGATCAAGACTTCATGTATTTGTCATTTTTTCTGTTTCTGCAACATAAAAAGACAAAAGGCTGTTTTTCTAGCCCCCTAGCAGTGTGACAGAAAGACAAAAAGAACTACAAAGGAATAAAAACCCCAACAAATACTCTAAAAGAACTCAAAACCTCAAGTTCTCATAAATATGTTGATATGCTTGAAGACAGATTGCCCACATGTTAATAATTGATGCCCATACTCTTCTATGTTGGTGATGATGGACAGGCCTGCCCACAGACTTGGCAGGGCCCCTGAAAAACCAGTTAATGGGCCCTTCCTAGCTGTGATTTATTGATATTATCAATATATCATTAGCATTGGTGCTAATGGCTAACAATTACTTCATTTTGGAGCTGAAAAGTGTGTCAAGTTATTATGGGGTTCTGATTAAATTATTTACCCATGACACCTTTGAACCCCTATAAATCACTGTTTCAAGCTATTTCGCCACATTTGTTTCAGTTTTTGCCATTTTTGTGTTACTTCTAACCCTTTTCACCACTCTAGCTTTCCATTTCTTGCCACTTTAAACCCATTCTTGCTATTTTTATCCACTTTTAACCATTTTTATCACCCATTTTTGCTACTACGGCATTATAGATGAGGAAAATTATCATCTCAGTTCTAAGAAATTACTTGCTACAATACCACCACAGTATTACCAGGGATGGGTTAGGGTTAGAGGGTTAGGGCAAGAGGCTCAAAGTTAGAGTAAAACACCACCAAATAACCAGAGAACTGCCACAGTATTACAGGGGTAAGGGGTTAGGGTGTAATGGTCCTGGTTAGGGTAAAGTACAACCTCATTACCCAAGAAGTGCAACAATATTATGAAGGTTAGGGTAAGGGTAGAATGCCACCTAATTACCAGAGAACTGCCACAGTAAACATAAAGGAAAATTGCAGTGGATGAGAACCTTGTAAATGATATATATAAAATGAGTGATTCTTGATTAAGAAACAAAATTATTATTATTTCTTAGGTAATCAGTAATGAAAAACCATTTGAGTATTTTCAACTTGTGCGGTCTCAAAGTGTGCTACACAAATCCTCCTGTAGTCATACGACTGTAGTATGTTTTTATCAATACATTTTGACTAGAATGATTTGAGATTTTTCACATTTTTTAGGGGTGCTGTGACAGAAGAAGGATGAGAACAGCTGTATAAAAAGCAGGGGTGGAAAGTAACTAACCACATTAACTCAAGTTACTGTAACTGAGTAGCTTTTGTGTGTACTTACTTTTTACTTTTACTTGAGTAGATTTACAGATTACTACTTTTACTTCTATTTAAGTAAATTTTATCCAAAGTAACCTTACTTTTATTTGAGTACAATAGTCTCGTACTCTTTCCACCTCTGATAAAAAGTTGATAAAAAACAGCTTATTTCTTCTTTGACTTTCAGGTGACCACTTGTAACTGAAACCTTTTCATTGCTTTAGTCTCAGCGGTTTTTGTTGTGATTGCAATTTTCTCGCAAAAAAAAAACGATCTGAACAAGATTTGTATTTTGATTTTTAACAGTCCCTGTGAGCCTGGCCCTTCAAACTCCAAACCCATTTCTCTGAAGCATCATTTAAGGTTATATAAGCCTTTTTTTGGATTTAAAATCTCCTCCATTGCCAGGTAAGACAATTAAGGACAGCTTTTACAAGCTATGTAGCACTCCTCACGATGAGTTCTGTGATCCTCACACTAAAAAATATTGCTGAAGTGCCTCTGTAAAATTCAATGTGTCTGATAAAGCCGTAAGTGGAATCATTAAGCTAAAAGCTTAGAGTTTCAACATTTGCCAGACTAAATGAGGTCCAGCTTCTTGTGTTGATTCTTAAATAATGTTTTCTGTGTAACAAACGTCCATTTAAAGGTCTAATGTGTCCTAGATTTTCCTTTTTTCCAGCTTTACCAGCACACAGCGGTGTGAATGCTGTTTCAAAGCCTTGTGCTGTGATCAAAGAGAATCACTGAATACTCATCCTGATCGAAAAACAGAGAATGTAAAGATATTGAATAAAGGAGAGAATATCCACTCCTGGGCAGATTAAATCCAAAAATGTTGGTGTGGTACCTTCTTTGAAAACATCAATCACACTCACACAATGACATGTGTTATATAACTCCCACAATAAGAGCCTGTGTTGTTCCTGCATTATGTATGTGCTGTGAAATCCTATAAAACGTCAATACGATGGTGCACCAATGTTGCCAAGATGAATTCCCATACATTCACTTTGTGATTATGCAAAATGTAATTCTCATTCTTCGAGGGTGTAGGAGGAGAGGAGACGTAAGAGAGGAGGGAGAGCGGTAAAGTACCAAGCTATTATTTTTCCGTTTTGTGCGCGAGCGTAGGTGTGCGAGATGGATATCTGTAGGTGGCTCATGCGCCAGGTGTTTTTGTTTTTTTTCCCCCCGTATTTACATTTATTTTCCTGCCGTATGAATGAGATATTTTGTACGCTCGCTGAGATGAGTGATTACAAACAAAGAAAAGGGGCAGGAGGGCTGAGAGGGAAAGAAAATGGTGAAAAACAATAAGGGAGGGACATAGATTAGAGTGATGGAGGAATGAAGGGGGGAGAAAGCCGGGGATGTGAGGGTGTTGGAGGTTGGCAGAGGAGGAAAATAGAGAAGGAGAGGCTTGTTGTCAGCATGTAAATTACTAGCACCTTGGCAGCCTAGAGACCGTGGCATTTGCAAATTATCTGAATATTGTGACCCAGCTCTTGCGGCTCTTGATTAATGATAGCTAAGATGTGGTCTGAAACATATGCACACTGTGAAAAAAAGCCCCAAAAACTAATTACTATTGCAATAAAGTAACACACTGCGGCGCTGTGCTAATTTTGTAGGTGTAAATAATTAAAACAGGCTATCAAAAGGACTTTCACAATTATCTGGAAACATCATTGTACAAGTTAAAGTGCACTAAAATACACACGCCACACTGTGTGATGAATCGTGAACTCAGTCCTAAAATAGAGTGCGGATGGAGGAGTCGGCATTAGATTCAGCCCCTTGCTAGAAAGAAACAGAGCCAGAGTGAGGAGGAAAGAGCGGCTGTGTTGTGTACAAGCTGAAACTAAAGTAGCTGCATTTCATCCTTCTGAGAGAGTTTTGGTCTCTTTAAATATCTCAGAATATGAAACCCATTTCCACACAGTCCTCCCTTCTAAATCAGACATCAATGAAAAAATAAATACTCAGATGTGAGATTTCAAGGGTAAAACGTGGAAATTCATGCTGAAATGTCTGAACCAATTAAAAAATGACTACCTCTATGACATTTTTTTCTTAGCATATTATTGTACTATATATACAATATACTTTGTTACTTTCTTATTTGGTCCATTTTCCTTTTAAAGTCCCTATTTTATTCTTTTATTATCTTTAATTGCAGGGCTTTATGTTTTTAAAGCACTTTGTAACACTGGTTTTCATCAGACTCCTCAAAAACACTGTGGCCACACTAGACATTTTCAAGTCAAGTGGGAAAACGCTGATCATCTCTGTTAATTACTTCTGATTTTAAAATGAGGACTTTATTTATTAAAACTGGTCTTTAAGAGAAACATTTATCGCATCTGGCTGGGTTGGTTGATGGTGTCCTTCTAGCAAGACTAAAGTACTATTCATATAGGACTAGTATTTACTGTACACTTCTGATAATTTGTGAAATACCCCCCTGATGCCAGTGTTTGGTGTGGTGTATTTGCTTGGGATAAGTGAAGTCTGTAATGTACTTGAATTTACAGACATTCTTAAAGGGGAAACATGACAGTGAAGTATGGCTGCAGCACTGAAAATGCACAGTGAATTTTTATTTCTAAAGGTCATACCAAAAAAAGCAATGTTATGCATGATTCCACAGTTTGCAACATACAACATGCGTTCAAGTGTCATTCCCTTCTCTGTATATTCTAACATTTTTAGATCAGAAGCAGACTGTCTATGACTGATGAACTTGTGAAATATTCCTCTAACTAACTCATTATGCGTCGAGATTGTGCAAGTCACCTGACCACTGAATCTTGAGCGACACATTTCTGATCATAAATTGTGTATAATGCATGGCTAAATAATCCTGTCTTAAGGTAAGAGGAGAATTTGTTGTTAAATGTGTCATTAAAACAAAGTACTGTTAGGTTAGAAACAGCTCCAGCTGTGTGTAGCACATTTACGTTCACATGGACATGTGTCTGTCTGCCTGTCTCAATCTGGACTGCATAACATCAGACTGAAAACATCCTTTATCTGACTTAAACCATAGGCAACAGCCTGCTTTTTGACTGTTCAGATTTGTGCTCATTGGGGAGCGAAACTTTGTTAAAATTGACCACGATGTGACAAAATATTAGCCACAATTTCGCACAACAAAATAACATTGCTCGTGTGAAAGCTGAGAGCTTATATTGACTCTCTACATGCTCCAATTAAAACAATGTTCTGTGAATTATTAGCATGAAAAACACTCCACCAAACCAAGGTTACTATAGTTAACTAAAACCAACAAAATAACTAAAACTAAAATTTGAAAATAATTTTAGTCAACTGAAACTAAGTCAGAACTACGCTTTACCAAAAAAACGAAAACTAACTAAAACTGTATTGTGCATAAAACTAACTAAAATAAAATAAAAATAGAGACAAAACACCTTAAGTTTTAGTCTTTGACACAACCATACTTACTGGCAGCTACACCCAAGTCTGGGGAGTGTAAAATTGCCTGATTTGATTGGTTAAGACTTCACAGAGTGGTAGTTTTATGCCGTGACTTGTATTCAATCCAAACATCTTTAAATAAATAAAATGACAAGTGAAGAGTAGCCTGTTTGAATGTGTTTTTAAAAATGTGTAACATTCACTCGACCCCAACATGTAACCAAAAAAATAACTAAAACTAATAAAAACTAAACCAAAAAAAAAAAGGATTTTTGCAAGATAAAAACTAAACTAAACCAAAAAAAAAAAAAAAGCAGAGTAAAAATGAATTAAAACTAAACTGAAATTGAACACAGAAAGTGAAACTAAATAAAAATACAAACCAATGAAAAACCCCAAACTATTATAACCTTGCACCAAACTCTAGACAGCAGGGGGATTTCTATGCTAGTGCTACAGCCAGTTTCTCTGCTTGTGTTTGTACAGCTCACAACTGCAACTGAAGCCAAGCGTTTAATGTTGGAGCTGATAAATATTGAGCTGTAGCTTTTGCAAAGAAGAAAAGAGAGAAGACATTGGATGAGATGGACTGTATGGCTGCTCAATTAGATGAGGCAGAGGATGGGAATGTTCTGTGTGTTCAACCACTGAGAGATGTAGATGAGGAAATGAACCTCTGATATTTTCAGATGTGTGCGATGAGATTTGATGAATTTGTTTGTCATCTGCAGCCATCTATCTCACTCTAGAAGTACACACAACATGCCTGTGGACATTAACTGTGAGATTGACAGTCCCCCTATGCTACCCAGCGGACAAATCACAGTGCTCTGACTGTGTCGTTTTGACGTGTGGTTACATTTTTGAGATGCACGTCAGGCACATGCCTAAGCTTCTGCATCATTTGGTTCAGAGCTACGCAGAAACTACACAATAGAGTATCAATCAGGGTTAACCCTAGGAGATTTTCAATTAATCCTCATATAATTTTGTATTGGTATGAGATGAAGATAAAGTTCGCAGTCCTCCTTTTTCACTAATGTCACTTTATATTTAAGCAGACAGTAATTTGAGGCAGTCAGGGCTAGAAGAATAAAGTGCACTATCTATCAAACACAGAACAAAATTCTCTTTATTATTATTCCTCTTCAGTAGCTCAGCTAGGAAACACTGTCCAAGTGTATTAATTGAAGAAGTTAAATTATTAGAAATTAAATTAGTTTTGGCTAACTCTTCTTAGCTTCAGCTTATGGGATCTCCTCACAGCCAGCATGGACTTGAGGAACAATTACAGAAATGAATGAGTCATGTTCTTTCTGCTTTGTGAGGGTTGTTTTAAATGGGTGAAGTATAAATCCATCCAGCTTATTCTATTTCTTTTTAAAGCACTTACTGCTGAATTTATAAAGACAGAACAGAGATGGGGATATGCTGATGAAGGACAGACATAACTCCATAAAATCCCTTTGAAATAATAAAAGACAAACAAAGGTGAAAGAAAAGACAATGTTTACAGTTTAAAATGCACAAAAAAAGGCTCTAGTACCTTCTCCAGCTGGGCGTTCTGCTTGGACTTATACAGGACCTCCCCCACAGCCACAAACACCGACAGCACCAGTCCTGCAGCCAGCACGATGAAGATACCGCCAATGTTCTGCACCCCCAGAGCGCTGGCCTCTTTGCTCTCCTCCTCGGGACAGCCGTTCCCTCTCCACCACTTCTCCTTCATCATGTGCAGCTTCCCTTCCTCCTGCAGCTGCAGAATGGCTATTGTGATCTTGTCTCTGTACGGAGAGCCTGCAGGGAGAGGAAACACAACAGGGGACAAATGAACAGGGATAATAGCCAGAAATGAAACACCCTGATTATTCCTTTGCAAAGTCATTGAGGAGCGGTTATATATAACCAGCAAAATGCCCATGTGATCATATAACCTGTCATGTTATTGTTGGCTGCTTAGATGGAGTTTTTTGTAAGTCCTTCTTCAAATCCCACTAATCCCTATATTCTCGGAGTGATTCCAAAATACTCACTCCTATCTGCAGTGTGTGAATTATAATGCACAGAGAGTTGGCAACAAAGGCTTGGCTTTGTGTGCAGAGCTGCTGTTGGTTTTGATGAATTAGCTGGCGTGTGCAGAAACTTACATACGCATAAATGGTGTGTATAAACCCAAAAACATGGGGAAGCAGTGGGGTGTTTGTTACATGTGTGCTTGTGTGTGTTAAGATGGGGTTGCTCTTGGTTTTTAAAATGCATTTTAATGGCATGAATTTCAAAAAGAAAGAGTGCCTATGAAAAGTATTCAACCCATTGGCTGTTTTACCCTTTAATTGATTTTATCAATCAATCATGGTCAATATAATTTGGCTTTTTGAGATAAAAAAAAGCTTTTTTTATGTCAAAGTGAAAACAGATTTCTACTAAGTAATGTCATTTACACACAATTATGTAATGTCAAATAAGTGTTTAGTCAGTGTTTAGTAGATGCACCTTTGGCTGCAATCACAGCACTGAGTCTGTATGGATAGGTCTCAGTCAGGCTTGCACATCTGGACACTGTGATTTTACTCAATTCTTCTCTGTAAAACCACCCGAACAGCCCGTTTCAAGTCTAGCCGCGTGGATTTCCTCCAGGATTTTCCTACATCTAGCCACATTCATTTTACCCTCTACCTTTACAAGCCTTGCAAGGTCAGCTGCTGAGAAGCATCCCCACACCATGATGCTGCCACCACTGTGCTTCACAGTGGGGATGGTGTGTTTGATGTGCAGTGTTTGCTGTCTACCTAACATAAGGTCTTGCCTGATGGCCACAAAGCACCATTTTGGTCTCATCAGGCCAAAGTACTTTCTTTCACTTGAACATGGAGTTTCCCACATCCTTTATGGAGACTAGTAGAGATTTAATGAGTTTTCTCCAACAGTGCCTTTCTCTTTACCACTCTCCCATAAGGCTTTGACTGGTGAAGAACCCTGGGAACAGTTGTAGTATGCAGAGTCTCTCCCAGCTTGTAACTCCTTCAGAGTAGTCAAAGGTGACTTGTTGGACTCTCTCACTAGTCTCCTTCTTTCACGGTCACTTAGTTTATTGGGACGGTCTGTTCGAGGCAGATTTACACATGAGCCATATTCCCTCCATTTCTTGATGACTGATTTAATTAAACTCCAGGGGATGTTCAGTGCCTTGGATTATATTGTATCCATCCATTCAATAGTAATTTATCTGAGTTGCTTGGAGTGTTCTTTTGTCTTCATGGTGTAATGGTAGCCAGGAATACTGCTGAGCCAGTGACTGGACTTTCAAGACACTGGTGTCTTAATACTACAATCACTGCACTCAGGTAATCCCTGTTTGACTAATTATAAGACTACTATCACCAATTGGCTGGACCTCTGTTTAACTAGATCAGACACTTTAAAGGGGGTGGATATTTATGTAGTCACTCATTTCACCTGACATTTTTTTTTGTTTAATTGACATTACTTTGTTGAAATCTGTTTTCACTTTGACATTTAAGAGTTTTTTGTAGTTTCTTCAGTGGTGAATACTATTCATAGGCACTGTAATTATTAAAAGGGACCAAATCTAGATAAACAAGCTGCTGTTTTATGCTTTTATTTGCTGCTAAATGAGTGAAAACAGGCAGATAATTGGAAGGAAGGCTTACATTACATTTGTGTTTGGCTTTATATTGTGTATTTGGGAAAGGCTGCCCTCCCTTGTGTTTGTATGCATATTAATAGCATGATTAGTCAAAGGGCCCAAATCCAAACATGCTTCCATATGACATAAATGATGTATGTAAACACGTAAAACAACAGAGCCCGGCGGGGTGTATATTACATGCATGATTGGGATTATATATGTGTGTTTATGAGATATGGTTGCTCTATCTGGTGTGCTTTTCTGCATTTTAATGTCATGAGTAAAAGGACCCAAATCCAGACAGTGGGATGGGGGCCAGAATTAGTGACAAGGCATTAAAGCGCAGCGGGTGCTGGTGTGATCAAAGGAGGAGTAATCGTTTCAGAGTACCCGACTGGGGTCGTGTTCCTCTCCCATCCACAGTAAGTGTGACACAACACACGGCCAGTGCGTACACTGTGTCCCAACCAGGCCACGGAAGATTAATACTCACAGTGAGCGTTCATGTTTCATTTATAAACTGCTTTAAAAGCTTGTTAGTGTATTTATGTGATTAGAGAGCGAATACATGCTGAAGCCTGGTTTCCATTTCAGGCTTTTTGGCTTATTTGCTTATTCGGAGTGACTTTAAAGGGATGAAACAGTTGCAGAATGCTTAATTTTTCTGATTCTAAAAGCAGACGTCATTTTTATTAACATGTAGGAACAGTTTGTGCTTAAACTCTGAGGGAAGATCAACAAAACATGGCCCCAGGTAGCATCACTTTGTCTGGTGCTCTCATACAGTTTTGCCTGTCAGCCCCTTTAGTTGATTTCCTCTCCGTCTCATCTATCATTTATGTGCTGCCATCCATCATCCTTTCATCTCTATGTCTCGATGTATTTAGGCTGACAAAGGGGACATTAATATAAAACCTGAAAATTACACAAAGTGTCCCGGTATTTTTTGGTGAACAGCACATCACTGCTTTCTTCTTTGATCATAAACAGCTTTGTGCTTTTCTGAGTGCATTCATGAGTGCTTTTCTTCTGAGAAAACCAAATGCATACTAAGAGCCTTTCATTCTGTGCATGTACAGTAGCAATGCGCTCTGAATACGCAGTTGTGTACATGCATGTGCTGCGTGCATGTGAAAAGCATATGCTTGCTTCATTTGAAGATGAGGGATCTATCAAGTATGCGAGTCCCCTGATTCCAGCTCCCCTCATATTTCAAATGATTAATGATGGCCTAACAAAGCAGTCCTTGGATAAATGCTAATAGGATGGGTCCTCAGAGAGGAGAATATGGAGAGCGGGGCCCGGGCGGATGGTAAAACGCTGTGCTTGACACACTGCGCATACACAACTACCTGACAGATGTTCAACACCAGAGGACATCCATCACTCCTGCCCTGTCTGGCCCCAAGTATTAACGTGATCTCAGTTTAAGTCGATAGCTTTAAATGACGCATTTCCGTTTTTGGGGAACTGGATGTGTGAAAAAGCGACAGGCGCTAAAAGGTTAAGACTTATTATGCAGCTTGATCGCGTTTATTGCTGTAACAGCCCTACTGGGAATGATCTGCTAAACAGTGTTGAGCATGAAAAAAGTTAAAGGCTGGAAGTGAATGTGAAGAATTATGTCTTCATCATTAGAGGAGAGCACATATTCAGAGCTTTTACTTCAGTAAAAGTACTAACACTGCACTCTAACAATTATGTTCAAAGGTACAATATGTACATTTTTTACATTAATAAAAATGATTAAACCTAGTATCTAATTCTTAGTTTCAGAGCGGCAACAGTCTTTTTCATGTCATGATGTCTACCATGAGAGAGACACCACAAAACATTGGACACATTAGATTTCACCCCAAAGACGACTAAATAGGTAAGTGTTGTTTCTTACTCATGTTTTGTGCTCCTGCAGCATGATAGTATTTGCACATTCTGTCACCCAAGCTCTCCCATAAAATCTGACATTATGACCCTACCCTACATATAATATGTATATAATGTTATGTTTTATACTGTTATTTTTTTACAAACAAATTTCTAAGAAAATCTTTTAAAATTCCAGGAGAGTCTGCCCCTAAAATCTCCTTAAGTTTCCTGGACACATACACCTCACAGTGGGAGGGACTGTCGCTGATGGATAGGAGAAAGGAGGGGCCACAGGAGGTGACAGACAAAGCAACAGAGTCAAACCGTAGAATTACAGTTTTTACATTTTATAAATACTAAACTGAATTGGACGTATTCACTGTATTGATGTATGAGTGGTAAAGAACAAAAACTTTGAGGCAACCTGGCTACACACATGACGATTACACAGGTTGCTCACAGGCCGTGTGACTCAGATTAGTTAAATGTTATCTCATGGCACATTTTAGAAATGTGAGATGCAAATGATGTCGCTTTCATCCACTAGCATAAGAGGATTTTCCTGAATATTTTCTGACTTGTTCTCACATTTTCTCACTCCTACATGTTTTATTTCTAAAAGGGCTGGAAATAAACTTTAGGTGAAGTTGTGTAAAAAGAAAAACATGCAGGGCATTCTGAAACTTTTTTCCAAGTTGTAAAAGTTGATCAACTATTATTTGTACCCATGAATTTATTGGTTAGAAGAATTTTACTGCTGGAGTTACTTTACATCAATGATATTTTCTTTGCTACAAAAATTCAAAGATTCATCTGCTGATTATTTTCTTGGTAATCTGATTGTTTCAACTTTGTAAAAAAAGTTACCTGGACACGCCAGCAGGACTGTTTTATATATCCATTGCATGGATCTAGTTCACATTCATCTGGGAAAACTCCCATAGAAAGTGTTTGGGAAACAGGACTTAAAAAAAATAAACTCAGAAGGTGATTGGATGATTATTCTGTCTGTCACATTCATGACGGCCAATAAAAAAAAGCAGTAGGCATGCACAGCTCTAGTAGCAGCCTGAGCTCTACAGGCAACATGACAAATTATCCTGACCTTAAATCCCTCAAAAGATATCAAAATAATTACAAGGAAATGCAAAAATTTCCCAGATCAATGGGACATGAAAGCTTCTGTCTGTTTTACCTGAAAAATGACTCAGGGAATCATTATTGCTGTCAGTTAACTTTAAGTACTCCATATGCTTTGTTTATAAAAGTCTCAATGTGTGAAGTTAACAGGAGCTGACAGATATCTGTGATGGAGTGGAAGATTAAAGCAGCATGAAATAGGAAATGATAAAAGACGCTTAGATTTATTCCACAGAACAGTAATCACATAAATCTACTTAATAACATCTCGTTTTTCCTGAAGACGTTGTGGTCAAAGAAACAAGGAGAAAACCACAAGATAAAAAGGTCCTTACTCTTCAGGAAAGACTTCTGCAATGAAAACAGATCTTACTTTGAATTAATGAAGCAATCAACTATCTCAAGCCTTCTTCTATTGCATTAGAAACATTTTAGAGGCTGTGATCAGCGTAATTTCTGAAATACTGAGCAATGAACACCAGAATTAAAGCCTGAAATGACTTAGTGAGCTGCAATAACTTTTAAAGAGGACATTTGTAATCATCATTTTTCATGCAATAGAATATTCGACCACTTATCACTGAATTAAAGTGATTTGAGAATATTTTGCGGCCATATATTTGATGCACTCTATCACCACATGAATGGAAATAGACCTGAAATACATCCTGGGTCTGCGTGGCCATCTCAAGGGCATAAGTGGAAGTACTCGTGCACTTATGGAGCCACAGAGGGACTATATTTCACTGCATCACCTCAGCTTTGTTACAGCCGCGGCAATCACGGCATCCCTGCAGATCTATAACTGCCCCACACTCATCAGCGGGGGCCGCGTCCAGATGTGGATGGCCGGAATGAATCCTCCGTATTTTGATGGCCCTCGTATCGCTGGTGATGGATGCAGCGATTACAGATGGCTGCAGTGCTCTCTGTGGCCTTGTCATAAACGCTTTACCCCCGGTGACATTCGGACGGGAACAATCACTAAGTTTTCTAGGGGACCAGGGCGTGAGCTGCAGGGCAATTAACCCTGGTTAAATTTCATACATGTTACAAATGAATTATGATCTAGTCTGAATGCTTATAAATCTTTTTTTCTTTTTGTTTTTCTTTAAAAACTCCTACAAGACACAAACATGGATGTACAACTTTTGGGTTTGCATTTTCATACTTGACAGACGTTTTTAAAATTTCATAGATCCCTACAGCCATGTCTCTATTGTTTACATCTGTGCACAGCTGGTTGTGCATGCTGGATAGAATTACAGAGGAGCAGAAAAGGACGCAGAGACTGAGTTAAGTGTAAGGAGAGGAACAGACAGTACCATCCGTACCATCTTTAATTAGGGGGAATGTTAGATCTCTCCCTAACAGGCCGGAGGAGAACATGGCGCTCACCTGGCTGCAAAGGAAGTACTAGGAGTACTCAGCCTGGACAAGCTTATAACTCTGTATACGATCTCTTGTCCTCACTGTCTCTCACTGTCTCCCCTTTCTCTCTGTAAGCAAGAGGTTTTTCAGCTAAATGTAACTCAGGAATACATTTTTAATGTTTAAAATATTATTTTTGAAGACTTAACCCCTGAGACAACCCTTGTAAAAAAAAAAATTACATACTGCCTGTTAAATAAAGACAGACGCTATAAGACGGTTTGTGAAATTTCATCCCTGTTTGATAATCCACAGTCAACTGTAAGTGATATCAGAAAGTGGAAGCATTTGGGAACAACAGCAACTCAGCCACTTAGTGAAAGTCCAGTAAAGCAGACCGACAGTGGACTGTAGAGTTGTGGAAAAATTTTCTATGGAGTGACGAATCACATTTCTCTGTTTGGCAGTCAGATGGGTGAGTCTGGCTTTGGCCTGTGCCTGGAGAACATTACCTGCCTGACAGCACTGCACCAACTGTGGAGTTTGGTGGAGGAAGGATACTGGTATGGGGCTGTTTTTCAGGGTTTTGGTTAGGCCCCTTATCTCCAGTGAAGGACAACCTTAATGCTTCAGCATACCAAGACATTTTGGACAATTCTATGCTTCCAACTTTGTGGAAACAGTTTGAAAAAGGTCCTTTTCTATTCCAACATGACTGTGCTCCAGTGCCTGAGCAACAGTGTTAATTTTTGTCGGCTTAAACTATGGCTAAAAATGTTTGTTGACATGGCAAAAACTAGACTAAAACTAACAAAAACAGATTTGGGATGACTAAAACTGACAAAAAGTAAGTTTCGTTTTTGTCAAGATGACTAAAACTAGACTAAAACGTCCTGAAAAATGAAGCCAATGTGGAAATGCAAAAAATTGCAATAGTGTCCACTTGAGGCTGGCTGCAGGAGCTCACGGCTGTGACACGCCGTGAATAGGCAGTGTTTGATACTATGACAATGAGTGAATGACGTGAACACCATAATGTATGAACAGCCCCATGGCCAGCCCACTGTAGCCTAAAACATCCTCTGTAAGACAAATTGTCCCACTGTTACTGGGCCTTTAATGTAAAACTCAAGTCATTTTTTTATGTAACATTTAATTTTTTCTTCACAACCATCTATCAAATTATCTCATGACCCCCACAGAGGTTGGTAGAAGTGCTGAGAGAAAGACTAAAACTGTCATCATAGCGTTAGTCTCTGTTGATTTGTTTGTCATTTCTCTGCCATCCTATTTATCCCGTGTCTTGCCTCCTGATAGCACCCTTCAGTCTGACAAGTACAGTCTCTTACTGTGAGGTTGATCTTTTCAAATCAGAGGGGCCCATGGAGGTCAGAAAAATCATGGTCCATTGTAAAGTTAATCAGTGATAACCATATTTTATATCTAACCTAAATGTAAACCTATTTTCTTAAAACAGAATGACCTTTGTATTTCTAATGTTAAGAGCGTGGATGGGCACATTGAACTAGACCATTTGGAAAGTTATGTTAGACTTCATAGCTAAGCCATTATGTGCACAAACATCAGGATAAACAGGTGTAGAAAGTGGCAAAAACTGTCAGAAGTAAGAGGTAAAAATTTGTGAAAGGTTGGCAAAAATTGGTCTTAAGTAGAAAAATGTGGCTTAAAATGGCAGAAAAAAATGGGCTAAAAGTGTCAAGAATTTGCGGGAAAATGGTGAAAAGCAGTTAAAAGGTGGCAAAAATAGTTTAAAAGTGGCAAAATTTGAGGAAATAAGGGGTGAAAAGTGGTTAAAGGGTGGCAAAAAATTGGTAAGAAGTGGAAAAAAGAGGTTAAAAGAGGCAAAAAAGGGATAAGCGGCAAATATTTTTATTGTAACTGTGCTTTTTTAATCTCTAAATTTAACAACTGATATGTTTTAATGATTGTACACATTTTTAAGAAAATTTAGTCTTTTCTATTCTGTTATTTATTGTTATACAACACAAATGTTTTGAGTGTTGACTGACTGCTGCCAACGAGATTTTGTTGTATTGTCTCAACAGTGCAATGATAATTAAGCTTTTTTCTTTTTCTTTGTGGGTTAAAGAGTGGAAAATCTGACAAAATTGGTTTAAAAAATGGGTTAAAATGGGGCATAATTGGGCCATTAAGTGGCAAAGGGGTTTGAGGTGGCAAAAACACTGGCTAAAAAGACAAAAATTGGTAGTAAAAAGGGCAAAAAGCAGTTAAAAAGTGGCAAAAATGGGTGAAAAATATCAAAAAGGGGCAAAAATCATCAGCTTAAGTAGTGAAAAGGATTTAAGTATAAAATAGTCCAAAGTGGCAAAAAATGATGTAATGTGGAAACAAATGTGGCAAAATAAATGGAAACAGTGATGAAAAGAGGTTAAAAAGTGGCATGAATAAATAATGCGAATATCAAAACCAAATAATAACTCCAGAATGAAGTAATTGCTAGTCAGGATGCTAGTACCAATGCTACTGATCCAACGCACATGCATTGATACTATTAACACATCACATCTGGGGAGACCCATTCACCAGGTTTCTCAGGGCCCCGGCCAATTCTGTGGGCAGGCCTCCATTTGTTTGAACAGGCAATTCAGGACAATTTAAGGAGCAGACTGTCCTGAAATTGTCAGCAGTGCATGCAGGAAGACATTAAAATGAAGGAATCTGAGCCTCTGATGGTTTAAGCTCCTATATTGGTGCTTTAAAATGTTATAATACATTTTCTATCAAGAGCTGGATCAAATAAACAGTTCAAAAAGTTTTTATTGCTTGTTCTTTACTCTTTGAAGTGCTTTGTTGTTGCAGTTGAATGGTCAGATACAATTCACACTGTGTCAGATAACTCACAGGGAATTGCACTGAATTGACTTTCTTGTTGCTCTCTGTGATTGCTATGCGCTCACAATCTTGTGCCTCTGTGACTCCAAAGTGGGCTAAAACACACCATTAAAGGCCTAACTGAATGTTGGTTAACCCAGGTTTGCTTCTGCGCTCTTAAATAATCCTGTGAGAAAATCATTACAGAGATAAAAACCCACACTAGTAAAGGCTACAGCTCTGACAGTGCCTGCATCTGAAGCTGCGGGCACATTTTAACCTTCTCCATAAATTCAACCTCAAGCCATTCACTTTTCATTAAGCTAAACCTTTTACACCTCACGCTGTTGAACCATTTTACCCGAGACCCCATCAATAAAGGTCAACCTTTCCATTCCCAGAGCTGATCCATCATCCAAACTATATACCTTTATCTGTCACATAGTATCTGCAGTATCTCCCTCAAAGCTCAACGTTTCTCAAAGGTTTTTTACAACACCGCAGGCAGCACAGAGAATTGTTTTTAAGAGGTTTGACGTTTACCCATAGGTGTTCCCACGCCGTATGCTTTGGAGTCGATCAGGCCGCCGATCTGTGTGAGGTTGCAGTTACGCTGGGTGACGAACTCGATAGTGGTGGACTCCATGAGGAAGGCGTAGTCGGAGGTCAGGACACGCTGGATGCCCTCCTCCACGTTCTTCACCATTACGGACTGACGTCTGCTGTTCATGAACTCCCACATCTTGTCATAGGTGGAGATTTTTGTTTTCTATGTAACAACAGGTGATAGAAGTAGAGTGAGATTGGCATTGACATAAGGCATGAACATTGTCTAAACTCTGAATGCTGCTGTTTGAGTGATTCATTGGGTTTAGTTGGCCTTAGTCATTTCTGAACTTGATTGAAAAATAAAAGAAAATTAGACGGTGACTGTAATTAAGATGTGGACATACTGTTGCCTCTAGTCTGGGAAAAAAATGGACTTGTCCCTCCCGAAACCCAATTTAAGGACAACTTAACATATTTTAAATTTTGAGTTATATTTTTTATTTATGTTGTTTTCTTTCTGGGAAGAACACTTTGTATTGCTTTGTTTCTGAACAGTGGCCTACAAATAAACCTGGCTTGCCTTACCTTAACCTGCAATCTTTGTCGTGGGTAGTGGGCTGAGAAAAAGAAGTCCTAATATATAGAAACTAGATGGTACATAGTTTCTAGACCATCTTAAGGATTCAGATTTAAGACCTTTATAAGACTTAAAAAACACTGCATGGACTTTTCTGGCCTCTGTAGGACTCAAAGCCTTGATTCCCAGGTTTTCTGTGTGGAGGGAACATAAATAACCAGTGGCTACTGTGACCCACAACAAAACATTTTTTTTTAACCATCAAAGTCTAGATGTTTAATATAGCTTTACTTTGTAGCATAAATTTCATTGTCTGGCTGCAGACCTCAGCTTTTGGACGCCCCCTCTTGCAGACCACTACTTTGAGACTCTACCTCTGTCAAGACGGAAGTGACACAATTTGCCAGTACCCCCTATTTCCTAACCTTGCAAAGCAGATGGTTAGAGAGTGACAGGACCAATCAGCGACGAGGGGCAGTACTTGTGGGCGCGGCGGAGTTGTGACGTAAGCGAGCAGCAACAAGAGGCTGGTGCAATTATGGCGGAAGACATTAGTGTGGATGCTGCTAAAGCGCCAGTTTTATCAGAACTTGACAACATTTCTTTGTTAAAAGAAGAAAAAAGAACAGCAGTGAGTTGTTTTCCTTTCAAAAATGACAAAAGTCGTGTACTGACATGTCTACAGTTGCCATGGTTCACCTTATGCAGTTCCCTATGAAGTTTATTCCTCGGTAGCTGTGCACGCACACCTCGGTAGCGGCGATGACGTCACATATTTTGTTGCTCTGATTGGCCCGTAAAGATGTGACAGATGGAACGTTCATCCAATCACCCTCCAAGTCTTCTTTTCAAAAGCTCTGCCCTTTCCCAAACACTGTATATCGAAGGTTTTCCAGACGAGCATGTGAAACAAATTCTTCTGGCATGTCAGGCTACCTATTTGCTGTTTTAGAAGATTTTTAAAATTCAACTTAATTCTCACAAAGTCTGGCAGTTACATTCATGAAAGAATGAAACATTGCAAACATTACAGACTAAGCAACCTTTCCTAAATAATACAGAATAAAGGTCAGGGATCGTAGCCAGTATTCAATTATGTATAGACCTGTTTTGGAAGTAGTTATGCTCACAGTGGCTCGCTATAACTCACCCTAACCTAAGAAACTTAGCTATGTGGCTAAGGTAGCTTAGCTGGCGTAGGTAAATGTAACATTAGCAAACACAGCTTCTTAGGAACGCTAGCTATTTGACGTGAATAAAATATGGGTTTATGAGATTTACGTTACTTATGTACCTTATGTAGCTAACATAGTGAATGTAGCTCCTGTAGCTTCATTCGCTTCAGCCGCCATTAGCTGCGTTAGAGCGTTTTCACAGAGGATGAGCTTTTGCCTGTGAGCAGACTGTTTAGTTGGTGGTAATATTTTGTAATCAGGTTTTACAGGTCAGGTTTTTGACTTTTCAGTTGGTGTATCCTAGTCCGTCCCTTAACCACTGCCCTAACCCTTACTGGAAGTTTAATTTGATTTTATAAAACATGTTTCAGAGTGTAATTCTGTCCTGACACATGCTGTCTCTTAGTAGTAGTCTGTGAAAGGACCCTGAGATTTGTAGTCTGCAGCCAGACTGAATATAAAGGCTTTAAATGAAGCGATCCCTGTGTGTGACTTAGCTGAGCCACTGGTTCCAGCCTTACTCTTTGTGGTAAGTCTAATAGCATCACGTAAAAGCATTATTAGGATAATTGTGAGGCAGTCACAGGAAAGGCAGTGGTTTTCTCCCTAAGGCTGGCACAAACTGAAGTCATTCATCTCAAATGAACCTCCAAGGTCATGTTCAGCCTTTTTTGACAGCAAAACTAGTTTTTAAATTTTGCAGCGGGTAAAGGAACAAAAAGGAACAGTAAGCTGCTAGATGAACAGCTGCTCACCCACAGCTCCTTAGAAAGTATAGAAAGTAGACACATCCTTTACAGTCCCTTATTCCTGATGTTAAAACTACCTGAGCCATGTTCAGCGAGAAAAGTGGATTAATTACCGTCTGACAAATGGAAGCATAATAAACTGATTTAAGTGGCAAAGAAGCTGTTCAGTGTTTGATACAGATTCAAGTATGTGTGTGAAATGACATGGGTTATAAATCCTGGCACACCCAGGTACCTTAAAGAATGCCATGGTGGCCCCATCTTCCACCACCCCGTACAGGATCTTAGTCTGCTTAGCGAGGTCATCAGCTGAGTCTATGGGCGACTCCATCCTCTCCACGGTTAGGAAGGCGGCTAAGTTAGCCGTATACGAAGAGATGATGATGAGGGTGAAGAACCACCAGATGCCTCCCACTATCCGAGTCGACAGCGCCTTTGGCATAAGCTCTGAGCCTGGTGTGAGGGAGGCGTTACACTGATAAATGCATTCATCTCAGACAGTCTCTGCTATGATTTAATCTTGTATTCAAGTTTAGTGGGGCAAATAAGATGAGACCAGTTCCTAAGAAAAATCAAACTTGTTTCAAGAGCTCTCTTTAGTTTTCAGCTCAGGCAGATGCGCCACTCATCTTAAGCAGAAATCACTAGAGAGCACCCAAAACGAGATGATTGTTGGGTTTCAAACAAGTGAAATTATCCCGTCTAAGTCTTTGGTGAGAGCTTTGAATAACACTCGAGAAGAAAATATCTCTTTATGAAATGTTATAAAAATGTTACAAATCATTCAAAGTAAATCAAACACATTCAGTATTGAGCATTGAACCCAGAGTGGAGAAGTGACAGGCTGTTTGGGCCAGAGAGTCATGTACCCAAGGTAACCTCACATCCTGACTCCACATCCCACTGAGCTCTAGGTGCTGATTGGCCGGGAGCAACAGGAGAGAGCACTGGGTATTGAGGTGTCATCATAGAGCCTATTTTTAGACTGTATATTATCATAGACTGTATATTAACATGGAACGAACAACAGCTGCCTCAGAGGGAAGTCAAAACGAGGAGATCTCTCTGCTGACTTGCTGCAGTGAAGGTCATAAACCTGCCTCTTCCATGTTAAACTTTAAAGTTAAAATACCCTTAAAAACCCAGAGAACGGGCCCTCCCCAGCTCCTAACAGTTCATTTTAGGGATGAAAGTGTGTCTAGCAATAATTGGGCTCTGATATTGAGATTATTTATTCATGCCACTTTTAAACTCCCTATCATCATGGTTTCCATCAATTTTGCCACATTTTCTACATTTAACCCACTTTAAAACAATGATGCCACTTATAACCCCTTTTCACTACTTTGTCTACCCATTTTTGCCACACCTCTGCCACTTTTAACCCCTTTTGGCCACCATTTAACACCCCTACACTAACTTGTCTGCCCATTTGTGGAACTTTTTCTGCCAATTTTCAACTCATTTTTCCACCTTGCATCCATGCTACCATTTTTGCCACCTTTTAACCCCTTTTCACCATTTTTTCTGCCACCCACTGATGCATCACAAGAACAATATTTGATGTTTTTATTCAAATTTTGCAACAATTTCAGCTCTTTTCTTGCCATTTTTTGTGATAAAATAAATACAATTATTTTGATTGCTCTGATACGAATGAAAATAATTCAGGCAAAATAGGAAATGTTGTTTATACACATCAACTTGGGATCTCTCAAGAGGAGCTGGAAAGTGTTGGGTGGAGAGGGACAACCGACCCAACCCTGGATAAGCGGAAGAAGATGGACTGTAATGTCAGATGTCATGCCAATGTCATGACTTACGCATAAGGACGGAAAAGTGAGGCAACTTTCTAGGAAACTTTGATCCCTACAATAACTTAAAATACTCATCAGGACCATAGAGAGGTGAATGGTAGGGGGCATTCTGACCAGCAAACTATGCCGTGCCCAAGCATGCTTCAGCCCAAATCTTAATTTGTATGACTACTGTGGGTGCTCAGGCAGTTGACACTTCCTTGGCCCTGCAGAGAAGGAGGTGGTGGGCTTCTTCACAGTACCATTGCTCTTGCATATGTGAGTAAAATCAACATACAAGACCATTCCTTTTGACAATCATTTAGAGAGCTGTATCTGACAAAAACAACAAAAAATAAACTGCAAAGTGATTAAGTTATTATCCTGTTTCTGTGTATTTCTCCATTAAGCTGATTATGTGAGGACACGTCTCGTAAACTGCATGTCATGTTACAATGTAATGACATATCTGTGTTAAGGCTCAGTTGGGCTTGGAGCAGTGTGAGTGCAGACCAGTGGGGGGCTGGGGAGGGGAGACAAGCATGGTTCAGTATAGTGCAGGGCAGCTGGCGCTTGTGTGAGTGCACTCATAGCCAGGAGGCTAGCTCCAATGGTACTGATCCAACACATATGGATGTTTATAGATTAAAATCTCCTACGCCTACTGGCTTTAATTCAGATGTTAAATGTCTATTTACAACTCTTTTAATTCAGGCAAAAAAATTATCTTGCTGTGTTGGAACACCCGATGGCTAACATGTGGATATCACAAATGGCAGCCTTTGTTGCCTTGGAGAAACTAAGTCATGATTTTGGTCATAAATCTGACAAATTCTGGAAAATAAAGTAACTCTATGACTTGTTGCTTCAGAAAATTAAAAGCATTTTCCTAGAAAAAACTTACCAGCTTCATCAATTGTTAGCTACTTAACTATTCCTGGTAAACTGGTTCAAAACACTCTTGTAGTACTTGTGTACAATTTCTCTGTTTATAAGCTCTCTGTTGCGTTTGTTGTCAGTTTGGGATGTTTTTTTTTTGTTCTCTTCTTTATTTGTGAAGGCATTTTTGAATAATAAAACTCAGTAAAAATGAAATAAACCACAGCTACATCTGGAGAGGGCCTACCATCAGATGTTTTATCAGCAAGGTTAATTTGGGCTATGGGTAGCTGAAACGGCTCCACCTGCAGCTCCCTTCTGGGCATGTCTTGGCTACAAAATAGCATCACCTGCATAATATGTCAGCACCAGTTTAAGGGTATTTTGGCATAATGTGTTCAACTAAATAAGACAAAGATGGATGGTCCATGTTAATATACAGTCAATGCATAATATGTGAACCAATCTCAGCTATGCTCTAAAAACATCTGCATGTTTTAATCTATAATTCAGGGGTTTAAGCAACATTTTGATTTTACTTAAAGTGCTATAAGTGCTGTTTAAATCCATTCCCCTCATATATACATATATAGGTTTACTCCATGTTGCTGTGAGCTAAGTAGATCAAATTAAAAACCCATTACATGCACATTTACTCTGAGTTCGCCTTCCTGGCAGTGAACCCCCAGAGATTTCCCTCTGTTGCCGCTGGCCTGAATAAAACAACCCAACCCTGAGAGACAGTGGGATATAGAGAGCTCCAGCTCCACAGAGCAACAGCAGCCACAGGGCGGAGGCAACTACCTTGCTGCATGAGAGCCCCAACTCCAAACCAGAAACTATTGAGCAGCGTAAAATTGTTTTCCACTACGTCTGAGTCAGGGTTGCATGGGTGCGGGTTGTACCACTCGTACGGGCTAAACCTACAAAAGGAGAGAGCACAGAGACAGATGTGTTAGCAAAGAGATTAAACAGCAGGTAAAATTTAAAACACAAGCAGAACAAAGAGGATGGAAATGTGCAGGAATCCTGCGTTGTGGCCTCAGGGTCGGAGCCTCTGCAAAGCAAATCATCCTGGCTTTCACAGAGATCAACTTATTGGCATATTCAAATGCCATCAGTTTATTGTGAGGACAGATCAATAGGCTGGAATAACACTGTCACAGGCGATAATGTCCCAGAGCGTGATGATCTTCGGAGCTCATTTGGATTCACTGACTCAGAAGGAGCCGTTATGCGATTCCCCGAGCGACTGCAATCACTGTTACTCTGCTGGTGCCATATCCTCCTGCGACCCCTGACATGAGACTTTTCTTTTTCTCTCTTAGAGCCGACTCTTTTTCCAATCCCTTACTCCCTACTCTCCCCATCCTGCACCTCATTTCCCCTCCAGATTGCCTCCCCTTCCCCTCTGAACCTCCCCTTTTTACCCCAGGCTTCTCTCCCTCTCCTTCTCTCCTGATTGTCACCGTCTCCAGGTCGGGTGTGGACATTTCTCATTTATTATCCTAAGCAAAAGTGGCACGGCATTAGCGCAAGGTGATTGGGTTAGCGGTAAGCATCGGGAAGTGATTGAGTTTGTGCTAAAGTGGGGAGATAGAAGGAGCGTTGTTTATGCAGAGTTGCTGGGGCTCCATCAGGTGAGGCGTTTAGGGAGTTTCTTTTTTCCCTGACATGCTGCATGCTAATCAGCCTGTGGGTTATATTTATCTTAAAGGTTCAGACTGCATGGAAATGTGATGCAGTTTAGAGGCGCACAGGGACGTATATAGACAGGCTTTACAAGATGCAGAGAAGCGATTTACATCACCAAACCAAGTGTTATAGAAAGAAGATTTGATCTACATACAGATGTGTGATTTGCAGGGTAATTAACACTTCTTTTACAAGCATGCTGCAACATTTTGGTCATATTGCTCTTCCTTTAAAGTGATCTTCAATCCCCAGAGAATCATCCAGCCTGCACGGACATGGTTGTGATGACACACTATAATTCTTCCTGTCAACCCCATCAGGATGCCTGATTTGCTGGAATGTCAATGAGCTCGGTCTCCTTGAAACCACAACAGGCAACTGAAACGGCACAATAGCCTTGTGGAGGAGCTGTATGCTGAATGAACTCTGTAGTGTGTGCGTGCTGGTCGATGTATGTGTGTCGTTTATGAAGCCTCTGGTGCAGGGGTGTTTGCGCATGTCCCTCTATAGCTGTGTGGGTGTGCGTTTGTCTGCCGTAGCCACTGTTGTATTTGCATTGGCTCAATCAAATATTTTCTCTGATGGTTTATTTATGGCGGTTGGATAATGCTGAGCTGCAGCCCGAGGCACATCGTGGGTGTCATCAGATATGTGCCATAGGTAAGGTCGTGTAAATCTGTGTAAATCTATACAACACACTCTTGATTGGATTGTGTTTGTCCCTCTGAGCGCCTACATGGAGATCCTCTGTGTGACCTTTGCCTGAAGCCGGTCCTTCTGTATTCATGTGGGCCATGTTCTGCACACTGATCACCAGGAAAGAAAAAAAAAAAAAAAAAAGGAGGAAGTGCAACACGGACGTAAGGTCACCTCCTCACGCTGAGCATGAAGGACGTGTCGAAGTGCACGCTGAATCCTTAAAAGATCTCCTCCTTTTCTATTCCATTCTCCTTCGTTTGTCCCCCTTACAACAATAACACAACATGCTCCCTCCATTAACTGTCTGTGTGGTTCAATTACCCAGCCTGGCATTATAGATCTGCTGCTTTTCTTCTGAAGAGGCTGTGTTGGAAGAAAGAGCGGTGGAAACATGGACACACATGGCTTCAAATAGCCTGTAATTACATGTTAGCACCCTATAATGAGAATGTAACGATACACTCAACCTAAAATTCACTACTTACTTGGACCACATTTCAATTTTATCCTGATTTTCTAATTTTGAAGATGAAACCACATTAAAGTCAGTTTAGAAATAAATATGATTCTATAAATCACTGATTTCATTATAAAAACAACTAGCATTACATTGCTGTATATTACTGCATTGCTGCTATTTATCAAAAAATGCTGCATCTTATCAGTGCTACCATTATATAATTTTAGAATACCAACAGATGCACTGATGACCTAAAGTGCAGCAGCCACCTTCATTCACTGCACAAAACCCCCCCAAAATGAAAAATTTCCCCCATTCTTTGTGTATGTGGGGGTAGAAAAAGGCACAGACCAGGCCCATGGTGTCATTTCCAAACAGCTTTTCTCCCTCATTAGATCATAATCCTGCATCCAACCCTCCAAGCCCTAAGCCATTTTTTAACCATTTTGTCTCACCTAGACTTATCGTCTTAAAAAGACTGCAAAACATCAACCCTGTATGGCACAGTCATGCTCTAACATCCTTTTTTTCATGGGCTTTAAGAATATGTGTGCTGCAGTAATGTCACTTGCATCTTTAAAAAGAAGAAGACAAAAATATAATAAAAGGAAACTAAAACTCATAGATTTTTGTGTGTGACAGAGTAAACAATAATGACTAAGACTTAAAAACTCAAACTTGTTCTTCCATCCCCTGGGGACCAAAAAAGTGAAAAAATAATAATTGTGCCAAAAAAATCTTCAAATTATTGGTGTATTTTTCAAAAAGAAGTCCTTGCGCTTTTTGTATTTTCTCCATTTTTGCTATTATTCAAAGCAGTTCCTGTCTGCAGTGACACAGAGGGCCACATCACATCTCAATCATGATCTAAGTGTGAAGACATGCACAATTTGACAAAGCATGACACAATGACTGAACAGCCTGCCATTGGTTGTCACAGCCTGTCACAGAGCATTGTGGGACAAATACTTGGTGTTTAGCATTAGCTGCTAGCGGCAGAAACAATTGAAAATTGATTAAAAAATTGATGAAAAGATGTTCAATATCAGATTTACTTCTGATACATTATACTTTTCACAATTGCTATTAATAAACAGTTTTGCAGCCTTTTGTTCTGACATTCAAGCACAGATTTTTTTTATAAGTCCCAAATTTGCGCACCTGTTTTATGTTTTATTTCAAAATGTTGAAAAGTAAGGTCATCTCAATTGGCTTTGATGTGTTAATCATCTGCCCAAATGGCTTTATCTTGAGACCTGAGCTTTAATTGGTGTCCATTTTTGTATCTCCAAGTTATTTAAGATCAAAGGACCTGATTAGTATAAAAGCTAAAGGATTTTATCCATTCATTTTTTAAAGAATGTCCTCATATGAGAACAAAAGGTTCATTTGATGGTATTACACAGTAAAGAGTCCATCTGCATCTGAGTTTTTCTACCAATTAGCTGCAAAAACATGCATTTGGTACAAGTCTGCAAAAGCATTTATACTCTCTTCCATAGTTGAAAACTGTTGGTTTGATTCCAGAGTCTTCCCAAGATATGTTGGACCATAAAACAACAACCAAGTCCCAGTGTCCACATACGGGCACTTGCTGTTTAACAGAGTTGTAGCTTCGTAGTTTGTAGTTTGTAATGCCATATCAAACTAAAACATTACCAAGCCTAAATGAACAAGTTTCAGTAATAAAATTTGAAGACTGTTTTTTAACTTTACCAGTTTTGTGTCAAGACTGGCAGTAGAACATTTTAGCAGGAATGTCAGCCACCTTTAATGTACACTGACAAATGCATTGGGCTTCAAGAGGGCAGACAAAGAGTCCATGAATGAGGCTAATGGGTCTATGCAGAGATGCACACAAGTCATTTTTTGCAAGTCCAAGTCAAGTCTCAAGTCTTTGGGCATGAGTCCAAGTCAAGTCTCAAGTCTTTGGTCACGAGTCCAAGTCAAGTCTCAAGTCTTTGGTCACAAGTCCAAGTCACGTCTCAAGTCTCCGAAGGTTGTAATGAGCGCTCTATGATCTGCCTCTGACATCCAGTCTGCTTAGACCACTGCATTTTTCTATCCGAGGAATCTAAATCCTGTACTGTGTTATCACCATCAGTAGGGTGGGGTATTGCCTGTGGCCGGCTTGCCGTGGTGTGCATATGTGTACACTTTACATATGAACAGGGCTTGACATTAATTTTTTTTCACACCAGCCACTGTGACTAACGACTACTAGCCACTGTGTTTCACTACAGCCACAGTTCTGTTGTTGGGTATGTATGTGCTATATATGTACCTCTGCTGTAACATCCCTCATCAACATAATCAATACCAGCCCTCCTCTTAATAAAACTCTTCTCTGTGTACATATGATACTCTACAGACACATGAGTCAGACTTCACTGATGGAGACAGACACTGAGACACTGTTATTTGTCATATATACTTCATTAATGGTAGTAATTTTATACTAACACAAAAACACTTACTGTTAATGAACTGTTTAATCTGAAATAAAACAAAAACTCAATGATCATTTCTAATCCTCACTCAGACAGATCTTCAACAGAGTATGCTGAGTATTTCTTCATTCTCCTTAAAACTTCTGTCATCATTCATGGTGTGAATTTCTTTATATGGGTAAAATCGACTCCTTAGTTACTAATTTATCTGTTACAGCCTCGTATCTGTCTGTCTCTGTTTCTCGCTGCCTCCATGAACAGTATTTAAAGTTTTAATGTTCCTATCGTCTTTTATGTCCGTTCATTATCAATAAGCAACAATGCAGAGATTCCAATACTGATTTGTTCCCCATAAACATATGATATTAAGGGAATATTACCCAAATCATATTTTAATATTGTGCACACCTATGGCTCATGCGGGCGACACAGAGACACACACAGCTGAAGTGCACACACATCAACAGCGCTGACGCTAATCCTCCGTGGTCAGAGGAGCTTTAATGCAGGAGAAGAGAGTTTAGGTATTCTGAAACTTTTGCCCTCAACAGACTGAAGTCTGAAGTCTGACGTCTACCAACATGTTAGCGTGCGTTTCAGAGTAGGTGTGTGCGTGAGCTTCGCGGTTGTGTGTCATATGCAGCATGAACGAAGATGAGGAAGAGAGGAGAGCGGCTGATGGTGCTGCGTAAAAGGCGCACGAACCGTCAAACGTAAGGGGAGGAAAGGGGCAAAAAATTACAGGGAGACAGGAGATCACGATGGAAATATTAAAAACCAAAGATTGTGAACGCGTCACAAATCACGAATCCAAGTCGAGTCTAGAGTCTTTTGCGCTTGAGTCCAAGTCAAATCTCAAGTCACTGATGTGTGCGACTTAAGTGCGACTCGAGTCCAAGTCGAGGACTCGAGTGCCCATCTCTGGGTCTATGTTAAGAAAAATCAAGTTTAATGGTGCAGGCTTCTAGGAGGTTAAATAACACCCCATGTGGTCTGAAGTAGTCGTTTAGCCAAGCCCGGTTTAATTCTGCTTCCCAGCATATGTTTTGAACATACTGGTGCCTTGAGTTGTGACTGAATGCCTCGACAGCTCATTGGTTTTCATCCCTGACTTTGGTATAGTAGATCAGTGGTTCAACTCCATGTTCAGTTTCCAGCGTGGGCCCTTGGGCTAGGTCCTTAACGCTAATGTATGTAGCTTCTGACTAATGCATCATCTAAATGACTTTGTAAAATTGCAGTGTGGTGTGGTTTTATGCACTGAATTTTGTTGGGTGTACTTTTTGTAAAGCTCATCAGTTTCTTGCAGTATTTTCACACTGTTTCAGTCGACTATTATCCCACCTCTCTTCCACATAGCAACCTTGAAACCATACTGTGCTTTCCTTTCCCCAAAACCTTCACCTGCTTCCACCACATCTATACATCTTTCTTCTCCAGCTAACAAGAGAAGCCAAATCAGATAAAGCCCCCTACTAGTATAGTATGTTTTTGCCTCATTGATTCCATATCTGTCGACATTTCTAATTGTGTTGTGAGGTATCGTTGCATCCTTACATTATAAAAATGCAAAAAT
Source organism: Cheilinus undulatus (assembly GCF_018320785.1). Taxonomy (NCBI): domain Eukaryota; kingdom Metazoa; phylum Chordata; class Actinopteri; order Labriformes; family Labridae; genus Cheilinus; species Cheilinus undulatus. Next base: position 31,132,515 of record NC_054878.1, read on the forward strand.
CTTCTTCACAGAAGATTTTTTTCTGTGTTGGCAAAGATTATAGGACGTGAGACAGTAGCTCCTTTTTTTAATAAAATGAGGAATCAATTCCACCACATACCAAGCCAGGAGAAAATGTATTTCTCTGGAGCTTGAAATGAGATAGCTTATTTAGTCGGGAGGGAAAAAAGAAAGGGAGTGTGTGTGTGGGATGCTGTTCAAAGACGTGAATCCCTGTCGAGATTGAGGTGTTTAGTGTTTTATTGTGCAAAACCGGGAGTTCATAAGCACACTCTTCTCACTCTATTTGCAGGGGGGATTAAAAGGAAATAATATACCCTGCATTTAGGGGGATTGTCCGGTCAATCTGCAGCCGTGCAATCAATACAACAATTATGAGAGAAACTGGCTCAGCGGAGTGGAGAAAACCCTGGACTTCAGGTTGAAACTCTGCTGAATATTTTTGGCCACAAGCACTATTTATTGCAAAACTGTGCAAAACAAGGGCAAAATGCATGCACTCAGACAAGAGCATTATAATTTAATCAAAGCACTGAGGCCATTTCATTATAGCAGAAGAAATATCAAGATAATGCATGCTAATCACTTACCCTGACCAACCGTGGAAACAAAAAGGGAGTAAAAGAAATTTGCATATTCTGAACTAACTTAGGTGACAGTTGCTGCTTTTTTCTCGGATGTGATCATTTTGCCGGTAACATTTGATGAGATGTGCGTTAAACCCAATAGCTCTCAGAAATCGCAGAGGGAAAGAAGCAGAGGAAGAGGAGCCCTGGGGTTAACACACATCTTTCTGCATCGGTCATGCATCGAGGGGCTCTTAGAGGGGTGTTTGTAACAATTGTTCTTGTACAATGTCAGCACTGCACTTGTACATTTCTTAAAGCTGATTAAAGGATATACTGTATAACGGGTTGCTGGTTTTACAGTTGCTGATGCTTGTGCAGAAATAATGTGGTGAATCAGCTGGTTTATAACTTGATTCCAGTGTTTTTTCTTGTTTTAGCTCACTAAAGCTGAAATGGAGTCGGTAAGAGAACCAGAGGAAACATCTTTTTCTCGTTCCTTATTCCCTTTATGACTGTTCAACAAAGCTGCTTCATAAGTGTGTGATAATGAGGTTTAGACAGCAGATTGATTAGGAAAGTTTTGTGGGTGATAAGTTCAAGGTGCTGAAGGCAGCTCTGGAATCTGAGATTTGTTGTTTTGGCACTGAACTATTAGCTAAATCCATTAAAAACTGCCTACTCTTTTAGTATCCTCAGGCAACTTTAACAAAAATTAAGAATTTAAAAGCACCAGTGCACTTTTTGAAATGATTAAATAGTGTTACATATAAGAAAACAAGCAAAAATACTGTTTTTTTCCTCTAAAGTAGCATATTTAGCTTTATTTTCTTATGTTTTAAACCTCTTACAGGACTGCTTTTACCCACTTCACAGCTTTATCATTTTCTCTGAGTGAATTCCTCTCTTCAGGCTCGGAGGGAGCAACTGCTGCGTGTTAGTGAAAGCAGGCAAACAGCAAGTGGAGGAAAGGAAATGGGGAGGGTTGACATGTTACCTGGCTATGACAAACAGCACACAACTGACACCCAAGCAAGCCAGCAGAATATACATCCAGATATCAGGCGAGAGAGGGTTGAGGAAGGAGAAGACGCCCGGGTTGGTGCCGTTGGGCTTGCGATACAGGATACTTATCCCGAGCGTCATGAAGGGTTTGGAGAAGTCGATGACCTTCTCTCTGACGTAGGTGATCGCCAGAGGAGCCACCGCCAGGTCCGCTTTCTGTAATGAGATAAAAGATGTGGAGAGGGGCAGGTGTTTGAGTCAAGCAATAAGATACAAGTAATTAAATTAACATCTGATTTCTGTCCACAGGCGCTTTGCTGGATATGTGTGCTGAAAGCAGGAGTCACGATGGAGCAGAGGAGGCAGCAGGGGGCTTTTGATCAGATAGATTTGGAGGTAGGGGGCTTTTTTTTTCTTCTTGTGGAAATTACATATTATATGTCTGATCCGTCTTGTGTGGTGTCACAGTTGACAGCAATTTTAGGATTAAATAAATCTGTGACAAATCTGTCCCACCTGTAAAGGAGATTAGCAGTTGTTGATGCTTTACGCTTCCTCTGAGTGATGGTTTTTTGTGGTATAACAGCTTCAAGAAGAAATTTTGATCAAAAAGAGGCAGTTTTATGGGCTTTCTGCTCATGGTGCTTCAAATTTTTGCATTTTGTAAGAATTGTAAATATCAAACATGTTTGATATTATGATTCCAGATCAGGGAGGCTCTGACTTGGTCAGGAGCAGTAAAATAATTCTATTTTACCACACACTTGAGGATTATTTGGACAAATTAGGCCACACTATGAATACAGTTCTAAAACTCAACTGGTCTAGCCTCAAGACCCACCCCCACCATCAGGATGACAAATTGTGACCAAATTTTTAAAAGGACTCAACTGCTTGATTTTACATCATGAAGAACGATGTCTTTAAGACCTGAGAAAAGACCTAAGTGGCATCACAACTTACTTTAGTCCTTTTTGCCATAGAGAGAACCTATATTTCATGTGTTCTTTATCATATTTGCTGTATCATTATCTTTTGTCTTTAATGGTGGATGGCATCCAGCATTTTTTACCCTACCACCTCACTATCACTCCCTAAAAATACGCCATATGGATGCAGTCTCCATCTGCAAACATTTGCGATATAAATGGGTCGTTCTGAAGAGCTCTGTCACTCCACATGTGGTACTGTGATGAATGCCACCTTTGCTATAAGCTGTTTCTGTATTTTCATCCCTGTTTGATATTCCACAGTCAACTGTAAGTGATATTATTTGAAAGTGGAAGAATTTAGGAACAACAGAAACTCAGCCATGAAGAGGACGGCCATGTAAAATCACAGAGCAGGGTTTAATGACTGCTAAGGCGAGTAAAGTCACCAAAGCTCTGCTGATTCCAAAGCTGAAGAGTTCTGATCTTCCACAGGCATTAATGTAAACACAAAAACTGTGCAACAGCAGCTTCGTGCAATGGGTTTCCATGGCTGAGCAGCTGCATGCAAGCCTCACATCAATGACTCCTATATCAAGCATCAGGTGGAGTGGTGTAAAGCACACTGACACTGGACTCTGGATCAATGGAAACGTGTCCTGTGGAGTGACAAACCAAACTTCTCTGCTTGACAGTTAGATGAGTAAGACTGGGTTTTGCAGATGCAGGGAGAACGTTACCTGTGCCAACTGTGAAGTTTGGTGGAGGAGGGATAATGGTATGGGGCTGTTTTTCAGGGTTTGGGCTAGCCCCCTTATCTCCAGTGCTTCAGCATACCAAGACATTTTGGACAATGTTATGCATTCAACTTTGTGGCAGCAATTTCCAACATGACTGTGCCCCAGTGTACAAAGCAATGACTATAAAGACATGGTTTTTATAAGTTTGGTGTGTGGAAGAACTTGGCTGGCCTGCACAGAGCCCTGACCTCAACCCCATCAAGCGCCATTTGGATGAACTAGAACAGATTTCAAGCCACGCCTTCTCATAAATGCTCTACAGGATGAATGGGCACAAATTCCCTCAGAAACACTCAAAAATCTTGTGGGAAGCCTTCCAAGAAGAGTGGAGGCTAATTTTGCTGCAGTTTAGACCAATAATATATTATTTAGGTTAGTTAATTGTTCAGTGTAGACAAAAACTACTTAGCTGGGATACTTTAGGCGAAGGTATTATATTAAACACTTGGATTTTTTTTTCCATAAATCAGTGCTATTGGCCACTCTTTACATCTGTAAGTGGGTTACACACATTCTAAACCAACAAGAAGTGCCAAGCATGATGCTATGACAATTCAGTTTTAAATAATGTGAAAAAACTGCAATATCATGTCCTGGAAAATAGTGGGTTTTTTTAGATAAGAGGTTATGGCCCAATGGCAATGATGTGCAAATTGCTGTGTTCAAATGTCTCTTTATTCAATGTAGTGTCGGCTAATGCTTGCACTTGAAGAGAATGGGTTTACTATTTTGGAAACCTTTTCAGTTTTTATGTTGAGCAAACTTGGAATTTTTTGTAAGACTGATCAACTTATTGAGTGTAGCTATTTATACGTGTGCACTGCTTTTTGCAGCATGTTTTTTTCTTGCTATATTTTATTAATATTAATTCCTGGGAGGCTCACGTCACTCCTGTCTTGCAGGTTGCAGGAGCTGCTTGGCTCTACTATAATTAACATTATCAGTCTTTCCCATTTATTGCCATTATGGTTACTGATGTGTAAATTATAATGATCAGTCTATGTTCACACTTTGATGTTCCTTCTGATAGCAATATGACTGTGATTGTAGCTGTAAATCTGTTGTGTTGTTTCTTTATTTATTTGTCTCTTTCTTATCTTTAAGCCAAACACAGTAGCAGCAGATGGCTGTTCCCTGTGACTCTGATCCTGCAAAAGGCTTTTTGGTTTAGACCTCCTCAGTGTAAAGTTTCTTCAGGGGACTTTTATGAAAGGGTGCTACAGAAATAAACATTGATTTCAGTATTTATTGTCTTTTTATTGTCTTTTATTTGTACTTTTGGCATCATCAAATATAACAACATGACCTTAGTAATTCACTGAGATTTAAAGGTTTAGTTTAATGATGCACCATATTTGTTCTTCTGCTTAAAGACAAGTACAGGTGCATATAAAAACATAGAATACCATGTAAAAATTGCCCCCCCCCCCCCCCATCACTTCTCACCTGTTTTCATCACTTTTTGCCCTTTGTTGCCAGTTTTCTCCCCATTTTTGCCAATTTTAAGCCAATTTTTGACATTTTATTAAGCCTATTTTGCCCCCTTTCCCCCATTTTTGCCACTTTCTGCCCTTTAATGCCAGTTTTCTCCCCATTTTTGCCAATTTTAAACCAAGTTTTGCAATTTTATTATACGGCTTTTGTCCCTTTTCACCCATTTTTGCCACTTTTTGCTGCCTTTTGCCATTTTTCCCCACTTAGATTGTGGCTCTTGCAAAAATATTTTTTCAACAATGTGGCTCTGTGGTTCAGCAGGGTTGCGTAACACTGCTCTAGAATATATGGAAGTGTCTCTTGAATCAAATCACAGTAAAAAATGTACTTTTCATGATATTCTAATCTTTTGAGATGCATCTATATAGTAATGGCTGAGTTTTCTGAGCCTCACTAAAAGCAATCCATTCCATGACCTAAGGTGGTTTAGGCCCAAGGCAACCACCAGTATGACGCCCTTCCCCATTTGGTTAGAAGCAAATATGGCAACTTAACAAAGCCAGAGAAGTACAGGACATACCCCCATCTGAAATACAAATACCTAACAGTGTTTCATTACCTCTTAGCAGAGCATCATAACACAAACCCCCCACACTGTACAATTTTACAGGCATCTATCAAATATAGATAGCTTGATATATAGACACTTTAGGGGCTTTTTGAGGTTTGGATCTTGCTGATACGGCTAGAGGTCTTTCCTTAGGACTTTTTCGGATGATCAAAATGTTTTATTTTCATGCTATTTTATCCATTCTTGGCACATAGGATAAATTCAACATAAACATCTTAATCATTAAAAGTGATCTAAGACATTAACCTCATATTTAGTGCACATCATAAAGAATACACCTCGAAGCCATAAGCAATCATCTACCTTTGTCTAACAGTGAACTACTTATAGTTCTGACAATGTTTACTCACATGGTCCATAAGCTCTCGCACCATGCCGTTCCACTGGCCCGTGCTCTCGTCCAGTGCTCCGTACTTTCCATCCTCCACTAATCGCACCTCATAGCGGAAACCAAGGATGCCTGAAAGCTCCCTCAGCAGGTCGATGCAGTAACCCTCGAAACGGTCGTTTCCATACAAAGGCTTGTCTGACTTCTTAAACATGACATATGGCTCCTCCTGTGCAGGGAAAATAATTCATTTAGAAAATGTGTCTGTTTTGTATCAGGCTTTTGTCTCTGTTTGTTTGTTGATTGTGTAATTGTCATTTTATTTGGCTACCAGTATGGTGGATACACGCAGGGATTTGTTAGCCAGAGAGTCTGTGATGTTGGACGTCTTGCTTTTGTGACTGTCCGTCATATTCAGGCCGCTGGGAGGATCCCACGTTCCAATCTGTTGAAACATTTTAGTGTCAATCAAAATCACCCTGTCAAGTCTTTATTTAAGCACTTTAAAGCATCTGGAGCAGCACTTCCTTTTAAAGGCTCAGACTCCAAGAGGTAATTTAAAACGCACCTTCTCCAGCCCCTCCTCCTTCAGACTGATGACATCAAGGTCGAAATCTGTCCTCAGTCCGTTGGTCTTGTTGAAGAGAACACGTCCTGTCAAACCATCCCAGTGTGCCTGCAGACAGAAGCACACAGCATAATAAACTAAAAACCATCCACTCCTGATACAGCCATTCCATTAACCTTAAGATATCGTCTTTCTCAACAATATCAATCTCTCCGCTAACCATACAACTTTTTCTGTCCCAATTACGAATTCCGTCTGGCTCTCCTTTCGCTGTCGATCTCAACAACATAACAAGAAACAATAAAGCAGCGGGGAGAGAAGGAGGTTTGACAGGTAAGAGTTCATTATGCATGTGCTTCATTGTGCTTGAAGTTTCACTTCAAAGCTGCTGGAGGAACAGACGGGCACGGAGAGTGATAGCAGACGCAGGAAGGGGGGAGGAAACGCCAACCACTACAATGGGCTCATTCTGAAAATTACCTGCAATGATACCATCCACAGAATGAAAGATCTTTGTAGAACAAAGCAAACGGCTGACCCTGACCAGAGTTAAGAAGACGCACAAGGCTTTGATACAAACACGGCTGGAGATGCACAGGAAATGCCAGAAAAGTAGGAGAGGGGGAATCACAAAAAAACATGTAGTTACTCTAAGTAATGAAGTGATAACATTATTAGAACGGCTATTGAGAGTATTAGATTTAAAAGAACATTTTTTCAGGAAGCTGGGGGTTGTTTTAGAATAAAGTCAACAGGAGTAAAACTGCTGCAAAATGGAGAACCAAGTTAACAGAGTCACTTTATATAAAACATGCTTAGTCTGCAATAGGGGTGGAATTAGCTGGGTTACCTGCAGAGCAATGCAATATCACACAATACAGATAAGTATGATTAACTGTAATATGACATGGTATGATACAATACAAAACAAAGCAAAATGATTTGATAATTAACTGCAGGACAATACATTATGATATGATAGGATACAGTAATGTTCTACGATAAGACAGTGAGTTACAAAACGATACAATACAATGTGGTATAATACAGTACGAAATGATACAGTAGGTGATGTGCAATAAGTTGAACTCAAGATGGGTGGCAGGAAGTGATTTCTGCATAAAGACACTCTATCAAAGCTGCAAAAATTTTGCCCTGTTTACAGCTGTGCAAACCATTTAAAATGTAAAAAATAAAACAATCCCCAGCTACTTTTGTGTCCAGAAAGTAGTGACACATTTGGATTCAAAAAAATCAAAAGCTCACAGAAAAACAGATTAAAACCTCCATCCAAAGCCCTCCCCAAGGCTTGGACAAAGTGCCAGATAACCCTCGTGTAGGTCCATTTTCATTCAGCTTTACTTGCTGCGATGGGAAATCTGTTTTTCTAAGGAGTTCTGGACCATTTCTCTCAGCTCAGTGATAAAGTTAATAAATGAATTCATGTGGGACAAGTTTGGCTTTTAGAATGTGTGTTAAATATCAAAAATGAGAAGGGTAAACTGGCTCTCAAATGGGAGCCAGCTCCTTTGGTTCCCATAAAAGAGCCAGCTCGTTGGTGAACAACACGTCATTACTTTGTCTTGGTTAACTGCATATCACCATTTCAATTAAAAGTATGTTTACGAGAAAACGAGGGAGAAAAGCTGTTAAAGAGGTTCAGCTAGCCTCTTAACTCTGTATAGGACTCCTCAAGACTCTTCATCTGGTTGGATGTGTAGGAGAGAGTCTACAGGAGGAAGTAGTATAGGATATTGATCAGCACCACGTCAGTTAAATCAGTTAACCTGTGGGAAAAATCACAAATTTCTTAAGTTGAGGGATCATACAGAAATTTTGTAATGACATCTTTCCTCCATTCCCTAAGCAGTGTTCTTCACCTCCTGCTCCCATCTGACATCCATGTGACACCAGAATCACATAACTGCAAACAACCTGCACGATATGATAAAATACATGATACGATACGATGCAGTACCAAGACAAAAGACATAATACCATTAGTTACGGTACGGCCATTGGCGTAGCACAGGGGGGAGAAAGGGTACTGACTACCTGGGCCTACAGTAGGAAGGGGCCTTGAGAAGCCTGCAATGAAAAGTGTGTTTTTATGTATATTTTCTAACACTTTTCTAACAAGTGTTATTATTGAATCAAAAGCAATTTAATTAAACAGTAAACAGACTTAAATTGTATTAAATAGAATAAAATAAACTGCTGGGGGCCCTGCTCCTCCCTTAAAAATGTCCAAATGGTGTCCAACAAAGAAATTAAATTTAATTTAACCATAGTAGAAAAATATGCTCATAAATGGGAAAATTACGGTGCAAAAATACATGTAAATGCTTATATATTTGTAAAATGATGCAACATTTGTTGCTTGGCTAGCCAGTTAAGGGGGGCCCTGTGTAATATTCTTTCTGGGGGTCCAGAATCCCTAGCTACGTCCCTGGGTATGGCATAGTACTAATCAGTATTACACAGAAAACAAGATACACAATACAATACGGTATGGAACAATACAGTACCATAGCCTGCTATACCATACAATACATGAAGACACAAGACATGATACAATAACTTTAGGGCTTGAATCAATAATAATCAATAATTAAATGATGAAAAATATGAGGAGAAGTTTTGTTTTCCCAAGATGGAGACAAGAAATAGGTGACCTACAAAAACATCTTTTGGCCAAAAACTCTGGCGGAGCAGAAGTTTAGTTTTTGGTTAAGACCATGGCAGGGTAAAAATGTTACTGGTTGGCTGTGGGACATTAGAATCCCCTATATTTCACACACTGTGTCTTATACAACTGTCAAAAATCATGCATGAGAGAGGAGAGGTGTGTGCGCTGTAGATACAGGATGAGAGGAGTAGTTGTCTGTGTGTATGATCAGTGGATAAGAGTAACAGAGATGAGAACTGAAGAGACAGTAAGCTTTAGAAAGCTTATGATAGCTTGGCCAAACAGTGAGTGACAAGGGTCTGTATGATATCACAACATATCAATAGCCTTTATAAGGCTGAAGAGATTATAAAGAGCAGCTTGATTGGTTCAATCTGTTGCTTTCTTTGCTACAGTGAATGCCAGATGAAATAATAAAAGTACTCCAGCGATACTCTGTATTTCAATACAAGTAAAATTATTTCATTCAAAACATATCAGTGCTGCCATCAGTATGATCTTCAAGTGTGCGTGTGTGTAAGGGAGGAGTAAGGCTATGCAAAAACAAATTTATATATATTTACAAGACCACTATTATCATGGCATTCCTTCTAAAATGAGAGCCTGAATGGTTTCAAGCATAATGATCCGAAGCAGACTGCTAATGCAGTGAAATCATTAATGTAGAGGAAAACAGCTGATAAAAACAGACATTTCAGTGAAATAAATTAAATTTAAAAAACTGCAGAAATGTCAAGATAATCTCTGGGAAGTGCTAACAACACATGGTATAATAGACCAAAAGATAACTTAAGAAATCTGAAAGTCTCCCTTAAAGAGCTCAAGATGTGCTAAATTAAAAGGGAAGTCACACTCAGTGCTGAATTTCATAATCCATGAGATTATGCCCCCCCCCAACACACACACACACACACACACACACTTCATTCAAGTCCTGCCTCTTGCTCCTTTCCTGCATATCTCTTCCCCACTCTCTCATCCTTGTTTCTGATTCTATCCACCGTCCTCCTCTATGAACAAAGGCATAAAAATCCCCAAAACTGTGCCTAAAGTATGACGGTGGGTGGGCTGGCATCTGATGTTAAACTGATGCATCTGTGCATCTCTAATTTTTTGCATGTTGCTCAGTGTTTGTTGCAGCTATTTAATGTAGCAAAGCCTGCTAACATTGTAACAGATATTCAAAATTTCATGCTATTTCAGCAGCTTTGTAGACGTCTGTGTCGTGTTTTGGAATAGAGAGATGGACATCCTATTCATGGGGCGCAGATGGTCTAGGGCATTGATCATCAACTGGAGGCCCTGGGGCCAGATCAGGCCCCCCACAACCTCCCATCCGGCCCCCAGAAGATTATGAAATTCAGAAAATATGTTATGGGTTTTACAGTATCTTTTCATTTTCAAAAATCCCTAAAGGAAACCTAAAATTAAAGGAGAGTGACTTTTTTTTTTAATTTGCTTGATGCTTGAACAGTTCCACAAAATCCACCTGTCTGCTATTATTAGTCAATAAGATGCAAGAGAAACACACAATCATCAGTCCATTGTTGATTAGAACTGCCAGTTATGGTGTCAACCAATCAATCAAAAGGCCTGTTTACTGCATGTGTTTTTCACCAGTCAGGATTAGACTCAAAACCCGCGATGCACAACATGACAGCCCTACAAATATGTGGCTAAAATATCTCAATCGCCCCCTTGTGGTTGGCTGCAGTATAGGTGATAGGGACTGAATTTACTGCTTCTCCTTAAAAATAAGGTACATTTCAAAGGAAATCACAACATCTCAATAGATCTTATGTGCTTAATCAATAGTCTGGCCCCCACAATGCCTGCCAAGAAAAAAATCTGGCCCTTGCGCAAATGCAGTTGGTGATCCCTGGTCTAGGGGTTAGGGTGTAGGGCCCTATGTACACGGGTGTCTTGGGTTCAAGTCCAGATTCGACTCCTTTGCCACATGTCTCTCCCTCACTCTCTCATCCCTTTTCTGACTCCATCTACGGACTTCCTCTCTAAAAAAAAAAGGCATTAAAGGCCAAAAAATATATCTTAAAAAAGGAAAAATCTCATTACTGCAATATTGCCAGATTAATCGATCATTATATAAATTGTTGGTTGCTGGATAAGGTGTGGTAGGTTGAGTATCATTCAGTATTACGCAGATTACATGATACAATACTATATCATACCAAACCAGACATGAAAGTATGTCAGTGGCACTCAGAATGGTGTGTCGAGACTACTGTAATTTGCCTTGAGGCAAAGTCGATACTGTAACATCTGCTTGATAAAAATACGGTCTGCTGTGAGATTTTGGCTTGATCTTACGTGTGCCTTGGGCAACAAAGAAAAAAAAAAGAAAAGGAAAACCACTATGATACAGTTTGGAGAAAAACTGGAGAACAATAAAATCTTTACCTGGCAATTCAGTGCCTGTTTCATCTATTAATCACACAAGGTGGCATGAAATAGTGACATGCTGATGGAAATTACCAGGAAATTACATTTCTAGTGCAATATTCTCAATTTAGTTGACTAGAAACTCCTGCCACCAGTGTGTGGGTACTTGTAGATCTTTTCCCACCCTTTTCCTACATAACTCAGCAGTTTCCAAAGGTCATTCCACAGAGCCTGCTGATGGCCTCGTACCTCTTTGATGAGGCTGATGAAACGCCCTCCAAAGCGCCACGGCTTGTGTCTGTTACACTGCAGGGAGCTGACGGTGATCTGCTGCGACTGCTGCACTGCCACCGCCACCACGTGCACAGCGTCGTACATCAGCGCCGCGTCCGTCTGAAACAAGGATAAAGGGTGATATGGTTAGACATTTTTACAACAACTGCCAATACATCTGTCCAAGTAACCACCCTTTCAACGGTCCATTTGTTCACCTGCAGAGGAGTGTAAGAAAGTGCGCGGAGTCTCGGGTGACTTGTTTTACTTGGAGACATAAATTAGGTGGAACGCCAGGCGGTAAACGCCCCGCACAAATGGCACAGTGTCTCAGCCTGTTAGTAAAAATACCCGAGCACTGTCTGAGGGAATGAGAAAGCTCCGCCAGGGAGAGTCTCTCAGTGGACGGCTGGGCCTGTCACCGGGAAGACTAATGGCTCCTGATGGGTGTGCCTGCTCTCCAGAAAGAGGGATGCAAAACAGGCACTGCTGGTGCAGATGGGACGACTCGGACCGGAAGACTTAGCGTAACATGCTAACCATGGCACAAAGCCTATATAACTGGGACACATGGGGAAACAGCCTGAGTGATAGCCGTGCGTGTAACCCTAGAAATAAGTCATCAAAGGGAGTAAAAGCTCAGCTGATTTTCTCACACTGACACACTGAGATTTATCTTCACACACGACTTCCTTTCTCTCCTCGCAGTTCGCGACTCTCCACATTTACCCAGGTCAACACATTACAGCTCAGCTCACATCCTCTTTCCATGGTGAAACAGACTGTGGTGATCTTATTTGACAAGTCCTGGATGACCAACCTGCATGCGAGGGAGTATGAAAAATGACTGTGAGAGCAGAAAGTATGCGCAGATATAAGGTCTTTGTAGATGCACTGGCTGTCGGGGAGAATGAACCGGGCTCAGGCCCTCAGCGGGAGACCAATGAGCTGCTGTTCTGCTCGTATCGGCTCCGTATGTTATCTCTATAGGCGCAGTGGAGCATCTGTGCCATCCATGTGGAAGGAAAAAGAACGCATATGAGAAAAAAATACGCTGTGTGTACCATTTCTCAAATGGAAATGTATGTTGGCAGGTCAATTATAGAAATAAATCTCACTTTCAAGAGCAGGAAAACAGACAGAAAAGAGGGGAGGGAGTTTATGATGTGGGCAGATTGTCAGTTTTCGCTTGCCGCACAGCTCTTTTGGAGTTGGTGACTGCTGATGTCAAAGGCAGCCGCAGATCAGAGGATGGGAGAACCATCGCTGCTCTCTTTCATCCACACTGCGTCCCTGAGAAAGAGGACAGGCAGTGCTGTATGTGCTCTGCCAGTGCCGGCAGTGTGAGAGTGTGTGAGAGGGAGTGTGTTTTGGTGTTCATGGCCAAAGCCGATTAGGGAAAGAGTCTAATCTATTTCTTGAATAGCGGGGAGGAGTTCTAAACACTGCCAATATCCAAACACTGAAGAGAGAGTTCATCACGTCCAATCATCCAATTATTCTGTTACCAACTATCCAAAGAAGCGTGATTAAATAGAGCTTTATTTCATTTATTTTAAAGGAATATATATGTTTTTGATTTTGACCAAAGTTCTAATAATCACATTGAGTTTCAGTCTACTGCGTTCCACTTCAAAAGTTCATGATGTATTTTGAATTCATTTATTCAACAAATTCACTTTGGAGGAGATTTTAAGTTTGGCTGCGACTCGGTGGAATTCATGCAATTCAAATTAAATCTGTTGCGCTGCCTTCCACCCATTCTTTTTCAAATTTCAGTTTAAAGTTTGACCTTTAATCTCTTCCCCGACAGCCTCGACTTTTCTTCCTTCAAAAATCAATCAATATCACATTCCTGCTCTTCTGTCTGCACACTCTTTATTTATCAGGGTCAAACTGCAGCATGCACAGCAGCTTTGGATTGAGAGTTATAAATATATAGTCTGAAAAAACTTATCAAACGGAAATCTGACAACTTATGTATCCTAAAAACAGACCGCTTGAAAGTTCTGCTTGGAAGTTTATTTTTGTTTCACTTTCTTTTCTTTTTTTTTTTTTAATTACTGGCAAGTTCAAAAAGCCAGCTGGGATATTTTAGCGCCAAGTTGACGTGTGACTGGAAGCTGAAAATATGAGAATTTATAACTTGGTGATGCATTTTTTAATATGCGAGATATTCTGTTTAAAGACTTGTTAATGATTAAAGGAATATCATGGCAAATTTTAATGTAAAAATTTGTGTGCAGTGGAAATAATTTTTTGAGTATGGCTCAAGTTAAAATATATATTTTACATGTTTCTCATCTACTGCAATTTTATCTTACGTCTTTCAGGTATTCTACTTTTTTGAAATACTTTTATATTTGAGTTTTCCAAATAAGTGAACATAAAACAGGTGAGGACAAGGGTAGGTACAATACAACCTCAAAATTACAAAAGTACACATGAAAGACTCAGGCACAGTCTGACAAACTTAAATGAAAACAAAGAGTTTCTTCATTTATTGCAATTCCATTTTTCCCAATATTTCTCTCTTTTTTTGTATTTTAATTTTGAACAATCATGCCACCCATAGTAATATATTAGGATTGAATACAAGTAACAATAACGAAAAGATGCACTTTGACCCACAGAGTTCGGTACATCATCCTTGCTATGTTGAAGTTGGTTCCCCCAACTGGGGCTTCCCTAACTGAGAGGATAACTTCACTCATGGTGCAAAGTGTCTGATGACGAAAGGCATTTCTGAATAAATCTAGAGGTTTAAGGGACAATTGTCAAATCATTTTAATACAATGATAAAATAATACTTACAGTGATTGAGTTCTGTCTTCTTAAAACTCTTTATAATGCATTTTCCCATAATAAGTTGTTGCTGAGCATTTTGTTTCTCAAGATCTCACCTTGGTTAATAAAAAAAAAAAATGGAGACAGGCAAAGCAAAAAGATTGAGTCCTCACTGAGTCCTATTGCAGAATTCTGGCAGCTTGTGAACAACACAGTATAATGGGTTTCCCCTGTCAGCCCATTCCTATTTTCCTCCTTGTTGCTCGCATTGAGATAGGCAAAGAACGTAAAGAAGGAGATGACAAGGCATCAGGAATGTCTGACAAGGCTATTTCATTGATTTTCCTTCACTTTTCTCACTCAACACAGCTTGTCAGCTTGCTTTACAAAGGAGAGATACACTATGTGGACAAAAGTATTCAGTCGCCTGACCATTATACACTAACAGGGACTGTACTTACTTTCATTCATATACATTTACTTTAATATGGAGTTGGTCCCCCTTTTGCAGCTGTAACAGCACCCACTCTTCTTGGGAGGCTTTCTACAAGTTTTTGTGGGAGTTTGTGCCCATGCATTCTGTAGAGCGTTTGTGAGGTCAGGCACTGATGTTGGACCAGTAGTCCTGGCTCACAATCTCTGTTCCAGTTCATCCCAAAGGTGCTTGATGGGGTTGAGGTCAGGGCTCTGTGTGCTAGTCAAGTCCTTCTACATCAAACTCATCAAACCATGACTTTATAGTCCTTGTGCACAGTTATGTTGGAATAGCAAAGGGCCTTTCTCAAACATCTGGAAGCATAGCATTTTCCAAAATGTCTTGGATAGTGAAGCATTAAGATTGTCCCTCACTGGAGATAATGGGCCTTGCGGTTGTTGACCCTGCTCTGTGATTTTATATTGTCTACAGCTTGTGTCTGAGTTGCTGTTGTTCCTAAACGCCGCCACTTTCTACTGATATAACTTATAGATGACTGTATTATTATACTCCTTTAGAGGAGTTATTGCAAAGGTGGCATTCATCACAGCACCATGCTTAAGTCACTGAGCTCTTCAGAAGGACCAGTTTTGTATCACAAACTTTATGTTTGGGTTTGGTAGCTGATGATTTTTAACTTTGTACATGATTTGAATAGTTTGGAAGCCAATCAGGATCTTAAATTCAAGTGTTTTTGATTTTGATGACGAGCAGGTTTATTGGATCTCTGCAGGTAGATTTTATGGGTATTTCTTAGTGCTGAAGAATGAAGTTTGGTTCTGTATTTGTCTACACAAAGTAACTCATGGGAGAATAAAGGAGTAATACAAGGTGTATAGTGATGGCTATACACCAGATCTTTAGTTTCATATAAAAGTGTGATTGATATTTTTGATTTAATTGAATTTAAACGTGATTTCTGACAGTTTGCACATCTGCTATTATATTACATTACAAATATCACATCCAGTTCAGCTACAGCTGTTTTTGTGTTGTTATAGATCACAACACTAGTTTCCTCTTTTTTTTTTTTTTAGAAAATGACTGAAATTACCATAAAATCAGGCGGAAACTTGTGTTTCAATCCAGGGATGGCAACATAAATATGTCAGGATCTTGAGAGAATAACTGAAATGTACCTGTCATTACAGGAAGAGTGGGTTAAATAAAATCTATAGATGTGTGCCCACATAGAGCGTCTGAAGAGTGCTGTAAAGTTTTTTTAATCCTGGTAAACCTGTACTTAATGCAGCATGAGAAATTTGGCTACAGGATATATCAATTCAATATAGGTTTTATAGTATAAACAGGGTCGTGCAAGCTGCTGCGTTTGCACTCTAAAGCCAAACGACTCCCATCAGCCTCTTGTTGGTCTGATTTATGTCTATCAGCTTTTCTCTTTGACTTTACAACCAATCCCAGAAATATTTCCCCCCTCTTTTAACTTTCGATTGCAGCGATATATCAAATATTGTCAAGGGCTCAAATGATTTGCATGGCAGAGATCTCCCTCCTACTTGCCTTTGGAGCAGAACAATTCCTCAAAATCCCTTTGTGATGGAAACAAAAAGAGGCTGGCATCAAGTGGAAGACAGAGAGATGAAGGAAGAGGAGGAGGGGGGAGAAGGAGAAAAAAACGTGAAATGATGGCTCACGGCTCTGGCATATTGCATTCAATTTAAAAACAATCCAAGAGCGATCTTGATATTTATATCTGAGCCGAGCATGGGTCCTGTGGGCTGTTTTAAGTGCTTTAAGTGAAACCAATCTGAAAGCCCCGGGGACACTCAGACTCAGTGTGGAGAGGGTTTCAAACAAGATGCCCAAAACCTTTGTTGCCATGTCTTTCTCCGTCTCTTCTTTCACTGAAACACACATCTGAAACACACAATCCTCTTCTGCTTCTTTAAAAATATATACATCAAACTGCTTGGATTTTTCTGTTAACACACAGGTTGATGATGTTTGGTTGTGATAGGCTCTAGGTTGTTCAGGGTACTCTAAACACACTGTTCTGTCTCCCTAGCTGGGCCAAACTAGTTGTAATGGGTTCATTCAAAGTTAAATCTCTGGTTTGGCTATTGCATTTGACTTCCCACTCATTTTTTCCCCTCTCTTTCTGGATCCTTCCCCAACTTTTAAAGGATGATAAAACAAACTGACAGCCAAGTACTTCATAGTTGGACACAATCTTCACCTAAAATTATACATGTTTTTTAGCAGCATAATTTTAGCCTTGCTTCAGAGTAAAAATATAGTCTTCGACCCTTTTATTGATTTTATAAATGAATCATGATCAATATAATTTGGCTTTTCTGACACACACACACACAAAAAGTGAAAAAAACTCTTTAATGTCAAAGTGAAAACAGATTTCTATAAATTAATGTCAATCAAATAATAATATGTAATGTAAAATAAGTGACTGCATAAAAATTCTCCTCCTTTAAAGTGATTGCCCTAATTCAACAGAGGTCCAGCCATTTGGTGCTAGTAGTCTCACAAATAGTGACACGCTGATCACCTGAGTGCAGTAAATGTGCTTCGAGTGATTGTAGTATAAAGACACCTGTGTGTGGAAGGTCTAATAACTGGTTCATCGGTATTCCTTGCAACCATTTACACCATGAAGACAAAACAACACTCCAAGCAACTGGGAGAAAAAGTTATTAAAAATTACAAGTCAGGGGATGGATACAAAATATTTCCGGGGTACTGAATATCTTCTATTGTTCAGTTAAATCCATCATGGATGGAATATGGCACATGTGTAAATCTGCCTGGATCAGGTGTTTCCATTACAGGTTTTTGCAAAATAAAAGTGTTTTTTTCTTAACTTTCAACCAAGTACAATTGCGCTTTGAAAGTGTTTCCATTGAAGGGAGTTTTCTCATAAGATCTCTTCTCGCGTGACTCTGCTGCAAGGAAACTGGACACTCAAAACCTGTTGCGTGTTGGTATGGTCATGTTTACATCTACAGCCATTGCCTTGACAATTTTAAACAAAAGATGAAGGTGATGGATGTTAGTTCAGAGGCAAAGCCAGTCTATAAAAGGGTAAAAGTATGATGTTAAGAAAAGTCTCGTCTCCTCTTACATCCACACACACTGCGCCATGTTGTCTCAGAATGATCTGGTCATGTGACACCATATATACGTCCTGTGACATGTGAATGCAGAAAAAGTGTTTCCATTGCACTTTTGCAATATATATTTCTATATCAAAAAGTCTGAAAAGCCTCTTCATGACAGCATAAAAACGTTTTGGCGATATTTGAGAGGTTTTTCAAAATTCAGGTGTCTCCATTACCAGTTTTTTATTGCGCTATTAAGATTTTGCG
This sequence comes from Cheilinus undulatus, assembly GCF_018320785.1. NCBI lineage: Eukaryota > Metazoa > Chordata > Actinopteri > Labriformes > Labridae > Cheilinus > Cheilinus undulatus. The sequence goes on from NC_054878.1 coordinate 31,150,741, forward strand.
TATTTCTAAGGGAAATGGAAACAAAGCTAATGTGAATGCTCTGGAGGGGCCGAGTCCAAACCTCAATCCAACAGAAAATTTGTGGCTGAACTTGAAAAGGGCTGTTCATGCCTGATTTCTGTGGAACCTGACAGAAATTGTAGTGTCAAGATATGCAAGCCTGATTGAGACCTATCCACACAGACTCAGTGCTGTGATTGCAGCCAAAGGTGCATCTACTAAATACTTGAAGGGGGTGAATATCTGTGCAAGTACTTATTTTACATTACATATTTTAGTCAATTGACATTACTTTGTATAAATCTGTTTTCACTTTGACATTTAAGAGTTGATTTTGGTCAAAAAAGCTAAATCATATAAAGACCATGAGTGATTTATAAAATCAATGAAAGGGTAAAACATCCAAGGGGGTGAATACTTTTTATGGGCACTGTATGCAGAGAGGAATAGATTTGCTTAACAAAAACATCAAGTATGGTACTATATCCTTCACTAACTTGTAAAATGATTTTTACATTTTCTATGAAAAGCATCTTAACCCCAGCACTTCACAGCGACCTTGTGTAAAGTGTGTGAAATATGAGTTGGGTATTTTTTAACAGCAGCGTTTACTACAAGTCAGGAGTCCCCTCTTGCTTAATATACTGGTTTTTCCACACTTCATCTTCCCTTTGAGCCTCTTGATGTCTTAGTGCATCCTTGCATGCTCCCTTTTTTTTACAAACATGATGCGTGACCAAAATACAAATCTAAAAACACATGCAGAAACCAATTAGGAAGATGTGTGCTCACCACACACGCTTAAAAACAGGAGCACAATCAGACACAGTGACAAACCTCAGCGTGGAGGCTTCCCAGAGGTATGCCTCATTTGTTGTAGTTGCATGCAGTTTCCTCATTTAGAACAGGTGAACTGCAGGCTCCACTGATCTACCTGCTGTTAGTGCGTGTGAGTTTACACAAATATATTCCTCTTTACTGCATCAGTATTCACACCAGCCCTCCACCTGTGTATAATTCCATAACTCCTGCGATAATGTTGCACCCTGAAAAACTGCATCTCTTTTTCTCGTCTCACCTCTTTGCAATCAGTCATCCTCTTCCCAGAATTCCTCAAAACACACGCTCTCACACACACTACCAGTCTGGCGATGGACGTGTACTGTGGCTGCTTGTGTACAGTGTAGAGCTCCACTGTTTATACATATCATATACATCTGATTAGCCCTAATGAGATTAGCACTGACCTGTTATTCACCATGCATCACTGGGCTGCAGCTGCCAGCCACAGAGCAACAACACACTCACTCGCACGCTGACGCACACACACACCGGCAGCATTGCCATCAGCATCAGAGTCAGAGAGTCAGCGGGGGAGAGAGAAGCTCATTGTTTTCTTGAAGCTGCAGTCACTATGCCCTCAGATCGCAGACAGACCCATGGGGTTTGATGATTTGATAGAACAAGGAGGTAATTATTCATTTCATTCCTGACTTTGTGAATGTTTGTGCTGCTTCTCTGCACGGTGTGTGCAATGCATGATGCACAGAGATAAAAAACCCTGCTCTTATAAACCTCATGAATGTTCACAATTAAATCTTTACAAGTCAAGATACACCATGATTTATAAATTCTACTTCAATCACAATAACCACTCACTGAGTGTTTTATCTGTCATGATGAAATCCTTTTAAAGAGATGGAAACCAGAAGAAAAAAAACACATCATTACAGGTGATAAATTTCAAAATCATAGCAAGTAATGGCTGGCTTTGAAGTACGGATGTGAAGTAAGCTAAATGATTGAAGGTTGTCAGCTTTGCTAAATGGCTCCAGAATTTATATTTACTTAACCCAATCATTAGTTTTTAAAAAATAATTTAGCCCTCTAATGGAAAGAAAACTCTGTGTCTGAGCTGTGATTTAGTGCAATAGTTCTAGCTAATGTGTCAGAATGCTCAAATAAAATTATTTTAAAAAACAGGGCCTAACTCATTATCCCCCTTTGAGGGGGTTGAGCCATAGGACAAACCACTGCAGTGCTATGATGTGCTTTAACTTGTAATGCTTAAAGATTATGAAATCAAGTTAAAACTGAGCATTATCTTACACAACATATAAAATCTTCAGTAAGGGTTTTAACTGACACTTGAGAAAGCATCATGGCAAAAGCAAGATAAAATCAGTTTAGACTTGAGAAAAAGAATTGTTAATGTTCACAAAGCAGCGTCACACGCAGTGATTCCAAGTGTCAAGAACTGGAGTGAGGTCAAAAAATTCAATGAGAGCCACACAGTCCAGAACAAGCCTGGCAGAGGTAGGAAGAGAAAGATTTCAAAGACCCTGGAAAGAAAACTAGTGAGAGATGTGTCTAAAGACCGCAGAACAACTGCCAAGACACTAGTAAATGACGTAGCCATGTCAGGAATTGTAGTCTCAAAGAAGAGCATCACTAGAGCCCTGAACAGTAATAGACCAAAAAAAGGTCCACTTCTGCAGAAGAGACACTTTCAAACCAGACTGAAGTATGCTAAGGCCAACCTTGAGAAAAATGTTGATACTGGAAGCATGTTCTTTGGTCAGATGAGACCAAACTTAATGTTTATGTTTGGAGAAAGAAGGGAGAGGCATATAACCCGAAGAACCCCCACAGTGAAACATGGCAGTGGGAGTATTTAGTTGTGGGGCTGCTTCAGTGAGTCAGGAACTGGTAATCTCATAAAGGTGGAAGGAATCATGAAGAAAGAAGCATATGTGAAGATTCTGAAAGAAAACCTCAAACAGTCAGCAGAAAAACTGCATCTGGGTCATTGCTCTGACTTCAACATCGCAATGACCGAAAACACGTGACTCCTGGTGAAGAACTACCTCCAGAAGACTTAAGTGAACATTACTGAGAGGCCTGACCAAAGCTCTGACTTGAATCCCATTGAAACTGTGTGGGGTGAACTGAAGACCAAGGTCCATGCCAAAAGACCATCAAATCTGGAGGAGCTTGAGAGATCAAAGAAGAATGGGCTAAAATTGCATCTTCCTCTGTAAAGACACAGACCAGACCAGTGTGGTTTGGTGCCTCTTATTAACTGCTTTCCTTATGGTTTGCTAAGTTAGATGACAGCATTGAACTGATGCAGATAAAAATCTGCTAATGACATCTGTTGATGCTACATTATTTAGTGATGTGCTGCTGTCTGTCAGCAGGGCTGATATCACTGATACTGATGGTGAACGGATGCACTGGTGTAACCCTACTATCAATCCTTTTGGCTTTTATTATCTTTACATGCAGGTTTCTTTGGCTTATTGGTCTTACCGAACTCATCTATTGGATTTCAACTTGCCTTTTGCTGTTGTGCACACTTATTATTAAATGGCAAGCCGATTGGAATTGCCATTACATCTAGCTTGTTGGCTAACTGTGCCGACTGTTAAAAAAAAAATCACACTGTGGAAAATACTGGATGAAGTCATTGCGATGTCAGCCATTTGGCTACCAAAGGAAGCTTATGAATCCAATCTGCAGTGACCACCATATTGAAACACTGGCAAAGAGGTGAAAGACGTGAAACTTAAGCCTCCAGACAAATGGCTACTCTGTGCTAGCTTGCAGATATCAACCATGCCCATTATTATGCATAACTCATATCCTTCTTACACCAAAATGGACGAGTTATAGATAAATTCAGTCTGACAAGTCTGACAAAATACATTTTTAAACCAGACTGTAAAAATGATTATTTCCACTGCAGAGATGAGCATTTTTAACACTGGGTGTGTATATGACTTCCAGTGCTTTTGGCAGGCAGCCCTAAGTGGACATTTGAGGAACTGCAGTTTGTTTTTTGCACTTGTTTTTCAACCACAGAGACTTCCACTTGTAAGAGACTGAAGCTGAATAACACTCCTAGTTACACGACTACACATATTTTTTATAATGCAGATGATTATTCTCTTGTTAGGGATATTTAATGGACACAACTTTTAAAATGTGTTTTTGATGACAGATACATTATTGGGCTCCTAACAACTGGACTGTGTGGCTGGTTAGCCTAGGTTCAAGGTTCAAGGTTCTTTATTAGTACCCAAAATGGTAAATTTGTTGTGCAGACGGGAGCACAGGTTAGGTTAGTTGCTGCTGGTTCTCTTTTTGTATAGATAAACAAACTAGAATATATTCATAAGTGAAAGAAACAGACACTTAACTCATTGAGGGCCATAGACGTATATACGTCATTTAAAAACCAACGTTTGAGCGCCATTGACGTATATATACGTCAAAGTGTTTTTTTGGCAGCTGGCACAAGGGGGCGCTCTCATGCTCCCTGTAAGTAATTTTGGGGCTTCTGGGATAAGTAGTGGGAACACTGCAGTCAGAAGCGATGGTAGATCAGAGCCACAGAGGTAAGAGGTGGAGACCCTGGGGTCAAAGAGCAGAGCGATCATTACGGAGGTAATCTGAGTTAAAAGTTCTAAAAATAGACGCTGGAAGAAACTTTAAACTTTTGCCTGAGGAATCGCTTACTCACTGAAACCGACACTGAACTTAACAACAGCGAAGCCAGGGATCAGCGCTTTCATTTATCTGCCTATGCTGGCCAAGAGGCTAAAGAATGCTGCGAGGTCTCCCCCATGGGTAGGAGAAATAAGGCAGCCTCTCGCCAGCTGGACGCACACAGCGACGACACTTCAGAGACTGACTTTTCCGACCCAGACTCTGACGAGTGAGTGAAGCGGATCTTGTTCTCCGTCCCAGAGCAATGGAGGTAAGTTAACGCTAAGAACCCACTGATTATTCAGCCAAATTTATCGAATGAAACCATCACTCATGCTCCTGTGATTTCAGAAGCAGACTTGAGAGAAGAGCAAGCCCCATGCAGTTCTACAATACCATACCAGAACAAAAATAATATATTATAGATTATATATTATATATAAAAACATATATAGCTATTATATTACTTATATAATTTACAGGTAGTGCCAGAGACATGCAAGCAGGAGAGGACATGGGCGTATAGGGGATCATGTGGAGGCCGTCCAGTTCCAGAGTGTGAATGGCATGACAGTGACTGGAAGCATTGTGATTTATTTTACAATAAAATAACATTTGTAATACAATTTTCAGATGTCTTTTATGTCATTGAAGGTAAAATTATAACATTCAAATCACTGTTTCGCTTGACAGACTCTCTTTCACAAAAATGCATTATTTCTCAGTTTTCTAGAAAAAAAAGTCTTTTTGGTGAAACTAGCCTCTATTCAACTTAAGATAAATCAAGAACGGAACAAGGTGCAAACAAACAGTTTTTTTCCATGATGAAATAGAGAGTTTCTTCTTTCATTTGAGCTTTTTGGTGTTTTCAGAGTCATAGTACAAAAATATTCTGTGGGTCTTGACTCAAAATGGCCAAAACGCTGGCACAAGCCACTTTCCATTTTACAAAAGGGTTGGCACTCAATGAGTTAAGGGCAGATTTTGTTTCTTCATCTGGTAGAACTTTATTATAATAACTTAGTAATCTATGGTAATAGGGGTAATCATCAAGTAATTTCTTAAGAATGAGGTGGCTATTATCAAGTAATCAAGTATTTACAGAGTAATACTTTATTAATAATCAAGTAATTCCTCATAATTTTGTGACAATTTTCTGGTAATTAGGTGGCAGTTAGCCTAACCCTAACTTCTAACCATAACCCTTGTAATATTGTGGCAATTCTCTTGTAATAATTAGATGGTATTTTACCTAGTAATGTCTAAGAAATAAGAGGATGATTTTCTGTACAAGTTGCTTGATAATTCCCTGGTAATTTCATTATTTTGGTCCACTTAATTAAAATGAGTCAATTCTGAATAATTTTAAACTAATTTTTAGGGGTATGTTTAGAGGGTTATGGTTAGGTTTAGGGTAAAATAATAGCTAATTACCAGAGAACTGCCACAATATTACAAGGAATTACTTGATAAGTAGTACAGTATAAGGTAAATACAACCTTAATTTTGCCTTAATTCCAAAGCATTACTTGGTAAATGCCAACTTTTTATAAGGTAATTACAACCTTATTCTTGAGAAATTACTAGACAATGACCCTTAGTAGTATAAAACTGCTGCACAAAAATAAGCGCCACCCTTTATCCTCATAGCGCCGAGCTTACTAGTCTTCTATGCATAGGGATTAAGCTAATATCTCACAGTTTTGGCACCTAGAATATGAATAGGCTCTATTCCAAAATACTGAACAATCCCTTTGAAGGTCATACAGTTGATAAATGTTCCAGAGCCTCAAACTTGTCTCAATATTTGGGTGAATTTACAAATTCAAGCGCTGTTCTGAGGTTGAATTCTCAAGTGCGTACATATTTGTGGCACTGGTGAATAATAGAAGAATCTGGGTGATGAAACCGACCTACAGCATTGAGAATCATGCAAACTTTCACTTCTGGTATAAGAATGAAAAGCAGTGGAAAACAGTGGAATGTGACGTGTGATTTATGGGGCATATTATGTCTGTTTCGGGCCTGCTGGCAGAGAAGGGAGAGCAGGCAGTGTCAGATCATTCTGGTGGGAAAAAAAACCCTCGGGTGACTGCGGCTCAGCCTAGTGCAATCTTTCTCACTGTCCCAAACTTTTCCACTCTGTCTCCCTGCATCCCTTTCTCTCTGACCGCCTTATTCTGCCCCAGTCTGCTCCTATCTCTCCCTCCCTTTCATCCCTTTTGTCTTCCTCCCAGTGTCTTCCCTCCGCCTGCTCCACTCGCTCTCTACAGTATTTCACTGAGCTGTGCGTGAATGTTTCTCACTGTGGGTATGGGGGGGGGGGCTTTGCCAGCGCCGTCACTGCCATTTTTCCGCTTTTTTTTCTTTTTGTGCGTTGGAGGTTTAATCCCTTTCTCACATTGCGTTTCCACATGCAGAGGCACCACAGAAGCCTGGTTGTACTTTTTTTTAAATGAGGTTTTTGTCACAGGGAAGTGAGGCTGGCTTCTTCCAGCGAGGACCCCTGGGTAACAGATCCATTGATGGTGCCGGATTTATGTGAAAGCGTCTTCATGGTTTTATTGTAGATTTAAGCACACTTTAAAGGGGGATAAAGGAGTACACTGCAGAGTTTTTTGGTTTGAAAGAAAAGGGTCCAGTGGGAGCAGTGAGAGGGTGAGCAGATCTCTGTTTGATGTATGTCTATAAACTTTTATCCACTGTTTTTGTAGTCTTATTAAAGTTGACTTATCAAATAGATACAGATGCCTTAATGTTGACTCCAGATTGAACTTAGACAATTCTTAAATCAATGCCAAAGGGACTAAAACTGTCTATTATGTGATTCTCTGTGTTTATATTGTTTTTATATTCAAAAGCTCTATTTCTCTAACTGCAGGCTTGTTGGCGAGGGCAGGAGCACTGGGCAGTCATAGCTGCAGCTAATCTTTGGCAATTAAGATCTCCTTTAAATCACCTCGTATTAAACCTTCAGACACCAGAGTATACTACAGCTGCCAAATGAGGTAGCCAAGCTCCTCTTCAACCTTTAAATGGAGTAATTTTTTTTAGTGATTTTGCAGTGTAGTTTTTTTGGCCTTATCAAACACCTTGTTGTCCACTTTTATGGTGCCTTCGCCCCTGTAGACTGGGACCAAATCTTATATTTTTCGGAGTAGAATTTTATGCAATTCGAGTAAAATTTCCTCAGGTAAATTTGCTGTGCATAGGTAAAATTTCTGCCATGGTATGGAGTTTATGCAACATTGAAATCACCACTTTAAACGCTTGTGTTGCGGTAAACAATGCCGCCGTTAATGTAACAAAGTGATCAAAGACAACAGGTCAGTCTGAGTCCAGTCATCAGCATGTTTAACTCTGACACTAAAAACGAGCGGCCAGGTAACAAGCCAAACGTTATCTGTTTCTGTCCATATGATTATTGTGACGCACACTAAAAAGATGAAAGGTACACTATATTGCCAAAAGTTTTCACTCACCCATCCAAATAATTGAGATCAGGTGTTGCAATCACTTGCATGGCCACAAGTGTATAAAATCAAGCACCTAGGCATGCAGACTGTTTCTACAAACATTTGTGAAAGAATGGGTCATTCTCAGGAGCTCAGTGAATTCCAGTGTAGGACTGTGACAGGATGCCACCTGTGTAACAAGTCCAGTCATGAAATTTCCTCACTCCCAAATATTCCACAGTCAACTGTCAGTGGTATTGTAACAAAGCGGAAGCGATTGGGAACGATAGCAACTCAGCCACGAAGTGGTGGGCCATGTAAAATGATGGAGCGGGGTCAGCGGATGCTGAGGTGTATAGTGCGCAGAGGTCGCCAACTTTCTGCAGAGTCAATCACTACAGACCTCCAAACTTCAGCTGGCCTTCAGATTAGCTCAAGAACAGTGCATAGAGAGCTTCATGGAATGGGTTTCCATGGCCGAGCAGCTGCATCCAAGCCATACATCACCAAGTGCAGTGCAAAGCGTCGGATTCAGTGGTGTAACGCACGCCGCCACTGGACTCTAGAGAAGTGGAGACGCGTTCTCTGGAGTGCGAATCGTGCTTCTCCATCTGCCAAACTGATGGATGAGTCTGGGTTTGGTGGTTGCCAGGAGAACACTACTTGTCTGACTGCATTGTGCCAAGTGTAAAGTTTGGTGGAGGGGGGATTATGGTGTGGGGTTGTTTTTCAGGAGCTGGGCTTGGTCCCTTAGTTCCAGTGAAAGGAACTCTGAATGTTTCAGCATACCAAGAGATTTTGGACAATTCCATGCTTCCAACTTTGTGGGAACAGTTTGGGGATGGCCCCTTCCTGTTCCAACATGACTGTGCACCAGAGCACAGACCTCAACCTGATTGAACACCTTTGGGATGAATAAGAGTGGAGACTGAGAGCCAGGCCTTCTCTTCCAACATCAGTGTGTGACCTCATAAATGAGCTTCTGAAAGAATGGTCAAAAATTCCCATAAACACACTCCTAAACCTTGTGGAAAGCCTTCCCAGGAGAGTTGAAGATGTTATAGCTGCAAAGGGTGGACCGATGTCTTATTAAACCCTATGGATCAAGAATGGGACGTCACTTAACTTCATATGTGAGTCAAGGCAGGTGAGCGAATACTTTTGGCAAAATATGTATGTTCTCTCCTCGTCCTGGCGTCTGTAATAACAGAAACATGAAGCAAGTGTTTGCTTTGCATGGCGGCTCTGTCGGCCTGTCTGGTGCTTTTATATGAGCTGGGCTAAACATGGTTTGTCTTTCGCCCAGTGCTGCAGTGACTCGTGTAACAACTGCTTAAACAAACGTGTAGATACATGTTAAAACTATTGATTTGCTTGTTTTAGGTTCATGATAATTGAAAGAAGCGGGCTGTGTTGATAAATGAGCTGGGAGAAGCAGGTGTAGACTGTGTAGTAGTGTAAACTCACTGCTACTAAAGCAAAGTTAAATCAATGAAAACATTATACCGCCGACAAATCCTTCACAATAAACGCCCAGTTTAGTGTTTTCCCCCAGTGCTTTTATTGTAAAGACATGTTCCTACACTGATCAAATGTAAAGTGGAGACAGCTTTTCTAATGCCGAGACTGCCAGGATTCAATGGTTGATGAATGACTCAGAATAGACAAAAGAGGGGGCCAACTGACTGACAGTAACACATTGCAGGAAAAAATCCCTAATTGTTATTTTAACTAACCACACATGATAAATATTAGACATGCATATCCTATATACCTAACTATTTTGGGAGGTTAAAGCTCTCAGAGCTGGTGTCCCAGCAGACCGTTCAGCAGCAGCAGCATGCTGTTGGCACCATTGTCCTCTTCAGCGTCCACACTAATTAGCACCACGCTGCCTAACCTACATCTGATTAAGTGGCTGTTTAACACGATGGCCTCTCCTCATATTTAATCAACCCCCAGCCAGGTTTAGCTAAAGAGGATAGTAGGTGCTCACTTGACAGTTTTTCCCCCCTCCCTTCTGATCATCAGCTTCAAACTGAAAAGTCCAAAGTTACAAAATAGTTTCAATTCAAAGTCTCTTGAAATTATGCCCATAAACAATATTGGTTGAATTTAAAATCCCACTACAGAGAGATGACAGAAAGTTAGAACTGGTTGTGAAAGAGTGGAAGAGGAGGGGGGAGTTTGTTGGAGGGCTAAACAGTCTAGCACATTTCGCTACCATCTGGTGGACACTGTGGCCAGAGAGAGAGAGAGAGGAGAGAGAGAGAAAGAGAGAGAGAGGAGGATGCAGGCAGTATGGAGGGAGTCCACACTTGATTCATTGCCTAAACAACAGAGGCTGTGTTAATTACATCTGGGTTGCTGCTAAACAGTGGGCATTTCACAGGGGTCACTGCTGGGTAGGGTGATGCTATCAATTTCAAAATGGGTACAACAACTGGTGCCTTTTGCTTTTTTATGCTGTTATCACATGGGAGCATGCAATAACACATTGTTCTTTGCAAAACTGCAGTAATAATGCCAGCTGGGTATAACTTGTTTTCAATATGAGCTTACAGTGGACATACAGTCTTATATCTCTCTGAACTGTGCTGCATTGGTCTGCACGCCTCTGTACATTTACATGTCTGTAAGCAGACATTTGTAGAAGTGTGCAGGGATGCTAATTATGGAAGAACAGTATGTAACTGGCAAGAGCAGCCATTGTGTAAATTTAAGCATTATATAATAGTTCTGACCAAGAATTCTGATTAGTTTTCTATGAGTGCTGATCTAGAGTACAATATCACTGGGACTTTTCACAATGTGCACCACTCCACCTTAGCTGTGAATTAATGTTCAGCATCAGCATAGACACAGAAAAAGAAGCAAATGTGCAGGATACTAATGGGTTGCCTTGCAACAGGAAAGCTTCAGTAAAAATATGGAAATAGTTTAATCAGTAGAGAAAAAAATGTAAAGAATATTTTGTTTCTTTCTATATGCAAGTCCTCAGACTGCTGTATTAAAGTGGTATCACTCTCAAGGGCAGGATGTTGTGCTGTATATCGTTGCCCCCTCCCCCCACAGTTTCTCTGAAACATGTACAGTGCTCAACAAATTTATTAGATCACCTGTCATATTGGACTCAGAGACCATCCAGCATCATGAAGTGCATTAATGTAGACTCTTTCATTTTCAGTGAGCTCTCCATGTTTTACCATTTTGAACAGGAATGAGGAATTTCAAACGGAATTCACTTTTTTATACCCAAATTTTAGCCGGCTCACTGGGCTTCTCTGAGAATTCAGGAATTAATCAAGCATAACATTCAACCACTAAAACTCATTTTTCTGTTCAGGAATGCAAGTAATAAGCTATAATTTGACATATTAATCAAGAAATAATAATGTGCTTTGATTTTTTTTTTCAGTTTTTTTGTAAATCAGTAAATTTGAAAATTCATGAATAGCAATAAAAATTATATTTTAGTATTAAAAATATCATTTTGGTTAAAGAGCTTCTACATATTGGTGTATTAACCATTGCAGAAACTTAAAAAATGATTTTGATAATTACCAATGCTGTTAATTTAGGGCAGCTGTGGCATAAACCTTACTTTGGGTGGTGGTCTAATTTGTTAAGCACTGAAAATACACAGAGTGATGCAGGCAGTTTAAGTCCCAGTGATGTTGTACTCTATGGGGCTCAACAGTGTGGTTCCAGATTTTAAAATTCCATTTATTTTTTCTGATGTGGATTTCATTATCAGCCATATTATCAGAAGCATCTGGGTTAGCCTTACCCTAGCATCCTGGGAGTGAAACGATAATGTAAGCTCTTGTAGATGACAAAAATTCAGAAAATATCACTCTCAAGTCAAGAAAAACAAAGTTGATTTGGGATCTCAGCCAAAAATACTACAATACCCACAATCCATGACTGTCATAGTGACATCTCTGAGTGGTGGGGTCTCTGGTTACCATGAAAATGTCAACTGAAAAAAAAAGTGGCTGTTGACTGTTGATGATGGCTATTCAGATTGCTGCATATGAAGCAATAAATATGCAAACTATGATATCAAAAGCGATTATTAACAACAAATAAAATGAATCACAATGGATTGTGTGATATGTAGTTCCTCCCTCATTGTAAAGAAATATGCACACAGTCTTGTATCTTTGCCTTTTTCTGCTCTTTTGAACGCTGTTTTAGCACTGAATTAAATGCTTTATAGTCACGAATAGTCAGGTAGCTGGTTAGCTTGGTTCATTCATTAAAAGAGTTGTAATAAAGAGCTTGCAAAATGTCTATCGGGGATTTGAATGGGCGAATTGTACTTCCAGAAACAGAGCTGCCAAAAAAAGTTGCTGGGCTCTGGTGAGCTCTATCACAGTGATAACTAAAGAGGGGTTCAGGGCCCCCTCATGAGATGCCCTCCGAAACATTTAAAAAAAAAACAACATGAAAACTTTTCAAGAGTAATTAAACCTGAGGTGGATCTACTCTGTAATTAAAAACCCTTAGAACTTAATGGACGGAGCTAGGAAGGAGGGGGGATAAGACACACCCACTTCCTCCTTTCCACTGTCCCTTATCAGCCACAACATCATTCAGTCCATGCTGCTTTTTAGATTTTTCTATTAGCCCCAATGTCATAACCACTCAAGGCAGACTTACCACTGAGTATGAAACAATGATATATGGCCATGAAGAGGGCACAAGTTTGCTGATTATCCAGTTAATTTTGAGAAAGAAACAGTCCATCTGAACAATCTTGGGCAACAGTACTACATTACCCACAATCCAAGAGTATCAAGGGCCTTAACCTTTGAATTTCAGCTGTTGGCTGCTATTAGTGAAATTAACGTTCTTGGAAAAAGTGGGCAATAATTGATGAGCTCTGTGGTGATGACATGTATGTCACAGTAAAGGAGATTACTTTGATTCTGATTCAAGTCTGTCTTACATTAAATTACTATTTAAAATATAATCCCATTCTGAGGCTGTTGGGTTCTTTAAAGAATTTCATAAGCCTATGGGGAAAGACCCATTAGTGAGGCTACACAGCTGTGTGCAACATTAAACTGGCATTGCCAACTGGCACTGTTATTTTAGGCGTTGAAATGTTTGGGAACCCTTGCTCTATAACAATACTCATGTCTCTTGTCCAATCAGATTAGTTTGTCTAAAATTATGTATAAATTCTGGAAATAGCTTGTAGCTTTTACTTCAAGTTATTATTGTTATAGAATTGCTATTAAGCACTGTAGCTGTGTATTGAAATTCATTCATTTTCACACCTTCAAATGTATGACTGTTTATCTGCTTCACAAAGGCGACATGAAGGTGCACCTTTCTGTATCCAGTATGCACTGTAGTCTTGTGTTTACAGGTTTCCATTTAAATGAATCCCCTATATACTCACACTACACACACTATAGAAACTGTGGTTGGGTGTGTACGCGGGTTGGCCAGGCTCTCAAAGAAGGATGATAACTTGCCAAGACCTCCCAAGGCCAGCCAATATCCTTGAGCATAAGTGTGACCATGACAAGCACACACTCACACACATACGCACAGCTCCTGGGGTGGACTGTTTGATAGTGATCTGATGATGGTTGTAGTCCCTGATTGCACAGGCTTTTATTGTGCTATATAACATCAGCAGGCGCCTGCTTGCATTACTGTTGAGGAATGTCTGCTGTGCATGGTGCGTGTGCAGTGATACTGAATGATTATGTCAGGGAGTCCATTTTTTGTGGATTTTTTAATGTTTTAATCTATTTTTATTGAATGTAATTTTCTTCTTCTCCCCTATGTATCAGAACATTAACATGTTAAGATAAAAAACAAAACAGACATTGAAATAAAACCTGGTATAGGGGGCAAAATCAATGAAAAAAAAACACATGATAGTTTTTACATGCCACCTCCTCATCTCTCTCCCGCTGCCTGTTTTCCCTCACAAAAGGCTTCTATGGAGCGAGGGAGCATTGGTGCTAATAATGTTGATGCTGTGCCAAGCCCAGCTGGTGGTGGCCGGCACAGGGCATCGAGTGTCTGCTCTCCACAGTCGCTGTCTTTAAAAGGCTCGCTCCTCTGCCAACTGGGATCAGAGGGAGGGAGATCACACTGCTGTAATGGACTCAACCAACCTGTGAACCTGTGTGGAGCTCCGTCTGTTAGCTCTGCCTGCCCGCTCTCAAATCCAACAATGAAGCATCATGATATTTCATGTAACTACAAAGAATAAGATAACTGACAACATCCAGATCACAATCTAATTAACTCATTATCAGGATAAAAGCAGTTTTATTATGCACAATTAACATAACGATGGTTAACCTGAGATAAAAAGATTCTTAGCCCACCCTCTCCTCTGTCAAAAAGAAATTCTTTAGCCAGATTATAGCAGCAAAGCTAAACAACAAAAACTAACCCTGTGTTAGTTAAGCAGTATTCCTGGCTACCAAGAGAAAGCCATTGTTGAAGAAAAATAATCTTAAATTTTGACTACAGCTCACCAAAAGGCATGTGGGGGACTCCATGGTCAGGTGGGAGAAAGTTCTACAGTCTAATGTGACCAAAATTGAGCTTTTTGGCTATTAGACAAGACACTGTTTGCATTGCAGATCACCACAAACACACCATTCCCACTGTGAAGCATGGTGGTGGCAGCATCATGCTGTGAGGATGCTTCTGAGCAGCCAGCCATAGAAGACATTTAAAGGTAGAGGGTGAAAGAAATGGTGCAAAATATAGGAAAATCCTAAAGGACAATCTTATTCAGTCTGCAAGAAAACTGCGGCTTTGGAGAAGATTTGTTTTCCACTAAGCAACACAGAAATAGTTTGAAGACAACAAGGTGAATGTTCTGGAGTGGCCGAGTCAAAGTCCAGACCTCAATCTAATAGCAAATTTGTGGCTGGACTTAAAAAGGGCTGTTCCCGCCTGATTTCTGTGAAACATGACAGAACTTGAGCAATTTTTTAAAGAAGAATAAAGTTGCAGTCTCCAGATGTGCAAGCGTAATTGAGACCTATCCACATAGACTCAGTGCTGTGTGCAGCCAAAGGTGCTTTCATTAAATACTGATTTTAAGAGATGAATATTCCAGTCACTTATTTTAAATCACAGATTTTTAATTAGCTGTAATTACTTGTCGAAATCTGTTTTCACTTTGACAATAAAGAGTTTTTTTTTTTTTTTTTGGTACTTTTTTGGTAAAAAATGCAAATTATATTAATCATGATTGATTTATAAAATCGATAAAAGGGTAAAACAACCAAAGGGGGTGAATACATTTTATAGGAAATGTATGTCAATCATTTTTTATCAAATATACAAAGACAGAATCCATTTATTTCTTCCTGGATGAAATTAGTTTTTCTGACATGTGCCCTTTTCTATAGACATGTGCATGCATGAAAATAAAAAGAATTTCAACCGTGAAACTGAATCTCTAAGCAGAACGATTTCAAGCAGGTTGAAGAAAAAATTGCATATAAATTTAGCTAGTAAATCCCGGGGACTGAAATCAGGTGTAATGCTAATAAGACAGTATTAGGGGACCCTTAAATAGTCAAATTGATAACAATTTATACAAAAGAGCCTCATATGATTGTAATCTCATGGTTGACCGCCTGCATAAGAAACAAGGATCATTCCTTGCCTGCCATATAGGGGAGCTTAATGTGCAATTTTACATAGAAATGCTTTTTTTTCCCACAAATAAATCTTGATTCATAGCCTAATTTTGGAAAAAAATTCACAGCAACACCAGAGTCACAGTAACCTAGAAGAAACCATGCATATTACCATAATGACCTTTTTAGATTTACATTTGTGTCTTTTAAATGTATGTTGTACAAAGAAATGCACAAGATTTCCACATTTTGGAGAAAATTTTAAAAATATGTGTAGGGTGTAAGGGTGTGACTAATGCACTTATACTCTAATTAAATAGTTTATTCCTCTCACTGTGACTTCGCACGGGTGTCTAGCAGCAGCACATTTATTTCACCCTTTGATTGCGGCTCATGTGTTGCTCAAAACAGCGTGTCCACACACTTGAGGGGTGACGGCACTGATTTAAACCGGTGTCGGAGGATCAGCTCAGTTTCTTTACAGGCTACCACACAAAATATTTGAGGAACAACTACATGGACAGTATTCTTTTCAAGAGTACTTCTTAGAGCCACTGCTGCCTTGATGCATCCTGTTAATCTCGTGAGACATTTCTCACCTCAACTAGAAATGACGTTATAGTCTCGACGCCCCTAGTAGGCTGTCATTTTTGTGCAATACACTCTCAGTAATGGTGTCACATGGCTGCTTTGTTCCTCTTCCTACAGCCTTCAGGGTGTACTCATCTCAATCTAATTTACTTTTTCTTTCATTGTCCTCTTTGCTGAAACTGCACTTAGGTTTAAAACTGAAAAGGTTTTAAGGATGACACTCAATGGGACAAAGAACAATGCGGCCATATGACAAGAGTGTACTGCACAGCAGTGGCAGCCTAATGTCACATTGATGATTTTTTTCTGTGTATGTGCATGTTTTTATTTAAACACTGCTTTCTTTAGCAGTCAAATCTACTGCCTATCAAGAACCTTTGCCGTGAAAAAAATGAGTCTGTTTTGGCAGCATGAAGCTACACTCTCTCTGACTGCCAGCTAGGAATCATTCATCTTGATGCGGATGGTCTCATTTGCTGTTGTAGGTCATAAAGATGGTCTGTTTGAATTTTAGTCCGTTTCATAACCAGAAAAAAAAGCTTCAACTTTCAGTCTTTAAATAGCACCACATATGGCCATTCTGGGCTTCTGTAGCTAGAGAGAATTTGACAATTGCATTAAATGAAACCCTTACTGAAGTCAGAATACCATGTCTACATTAAAAACATGTATTTAATAATATACTTACTGAAACCATTACGTGATAAAGAAACTCTTACTGAGATTCAAATCTAAAGCTTCTTTAACCTCCTGAAACCTGAGCTTTTGTTTGGAATGTAATTTATATTTCCCTGCTTTAATTGGGATTTCAAAGTCCACACTAATTCCCCAAAATGTGGGCTTTGTGCTCCACTTTTGCAAACCTCTATAATGGAGTGGCCTTAACCGTGGGGCAGGAAGTGACATCCCAACCCTTGTTGGGGTTTTCCTTAGTTTGTGCTGTGTTATTTTTAATTGGATCCCCCTCCCCCTTACCCTGACCTTTAGGGTTTGTCTGCCTAACCCTAACCCTCTCTGGGTCCTTTGTTTGTAGTGGGTAAGATTAAAATCCCCTTCAGTAAATTTACAATCTTTATTCATAAAAATCAACTTCTGTAACAAAAAAAAAAAAGCCACTTACTGTAATCTCTGACAGCGAGGCGGAAAATATATGTCATTCAGTACGTCATTCTGGTTCAGACTTGGGTAATGTACATCACTTCTTGTTTCACACATCCATCTGGAAAACCTTCCATAGACAGTGTTTGGGAAAGGGCAGAGGCTTTGAAAAAACTCTCGGAGGGTGACTGGATGAACGATCTATCTTTACGGGCCAATCAGAGCAACAAAACACGTGACTTAGCTGTTACCGAGGCATGCTGCTGCTGAGCAGTAAACTCCAGAGAGAACTGCGTAACACGAACAATGGCAACTATAGACATGTCAGTACACGACTTCTGTTGTTTTTGAAAAGAAAACAACTCACTGCTGTTCTTTGTTCTTCTTTTAACGAAGAATTGTTGTCAAGTTCTGATAAAACGGACACTTCAGCAGCATCCACACTAACGACTTCCACCATAATTGCACCGGCCTCTTGTTGCTGCTGGCTTCCCGAAAGTACTGCCTCTTACTCCTGATTGGTCCTGTCACTTTCTAACCAGGCCCAAACTGTTCAGATGGGAGCTTTGCAAGATGGATTCGCCAGTGAGAAACACGGAAACAGGCAAATCCATCTTGCAAAGCTTGGGAAGAGGTCTGCAACAGATGAGCCCAAAACACCCCACCAAAGAGGTCTGCAGCCAGATCCTCTTGGAAAATTTCAAAGAAATTATCTTATGTTCTGTGAAATTTATGTAACAAAATTTAAAAGTATCCAATAATAAGTCTCCCCAAATTTCTTCTAATATACACCCAAACAAACATTATTTTCTTACCCAATTCCCAAACATTAATAAACACATTCCCCAAAATTCCATTTAAATTTAATATCTCTTGAAAATTTCCAAGGATATCCTTATCCATATTCCAAAACAACCCCCCCCCCCAAAAAAAAAATTACAAATACATTTGCGACATTTTAATGAGAATACCTAAAACTTTCAAAGCAAATTTACCCAAAATATTCTCATCAAATCCTCCAAAATAAGAAAAACATTTCCCAAATTTCCATTAAAATGCTAAAGATTTTCAAAACATATTTCCCCCAAAGCTCCAATGAAACTTTCTAAAATATACAAACTTATAATGAAAATTTTAATGGAAATAGTTGAAACTGTCCAAGCAAATAACACAATAATCCAAACAGATTCCCTTAAATGAAATTTGTGAAAATTCCAGAGCAAATTCTTCACATATTTCAGGTCATTCACTTCAACTTTAATGCAGTGGTTCTCATCTGGTGGGTCATGGTGCCCTTTTCAGAGGGTCACAATTGTTTTCCTGGAAACAAAATTGCATCAAAGGTCAATGAAACTCTTTCAAAAAGTGTTTTTTTTTACCCCTAGTCTTAGATTAGTTGGTTTTATATGTTTTAGGTTCAAACTGTGATGTTTTTAGAAAATAAACCCAACTGATCCAAAAAATATCAGAAATTCAGGTAACAACTTTTCATTGGCTGGTCTGGAGACTCGACCAGTTGAAAACCAATGCTTTAATGGACATTCTGGACAATTACCTAAGAAATCCTAATAGCAGAAATAATTACAGTTTTGTAAGATGGCTGAAATGCCATGTCCCCATATGTGCATGAAGGGTCTTAGGAGGATAAGGAACATCTAGGGAACGTCACATTTGGCGCCCCCTTGTGGACAAACGGAACTTCCTCTCTCTTTGCTGATGTGTTAGCAGCTTCAAATGCCCCCAAAAATCTGTATCAAAAGTCAAATGTGCAACTCAGAATTTTTCTTAGACATGTAAACATTTTAAAGTGGCTTTTTTCACAGTGACTTGTTTATCTCTTCTGACCCCAACCCCCTGGCAGTGATATCAGGCATTAAAAATAATGACATAAAAATGATCTGTCTCCTTCCTGATGGTCTGATTTGCTTTTAAAAGCTCATATAGAAACATCAATATCAATGTCAGTGTTTTCATAAACAAGAAAAACAGTCCTCTCAGGAGCTTTAACTGAGCTATTTAATGTGGGATAAATAATAGTTTCAAAAGCGCAAGTTCACAGTTGTATACAAAATATATAAAGGTTTATTGCAATTTTGTCCTTCAATCAATTGTTTCTAATGAGCGGTGGTACACTATATAAAGCAATTAAATAGCAATGAACTAAAATAGCCAGATAATATGAGTCATGCTGATACATTGCTCTGAGTCTGCAGCAGAAATCTACTATGAGGATATTAAATGTACTGTGGAGCTTATTTAAGCTGCAGGCTGAAAACTGAAGTCAGTTTTGAGCAAATAAAATGAATCCCCAAATACTGAATCTAATTTCCAGTTAAGTTTATTTGTGCAATGATTCATATCAGGCTGGATTACAGTTTATGTGTGTTTGTGTGTGCGTCTGTGTCCTCTACTCGATATTTTATTGACCGGGGAACAAATTTGGCTCAACAGCCACGCCAAGGACCCTCATTTGGTGGAAATGTTGCATGAATGGAGCTCACTGGGGGAGGGATTCAAGTGTCGGTATTCTCTTCCCTTTGTTACACTACAGGCTACCGTGTGCTACCAAACAACAATCCAGCCGGAGAGGCCGAACCCGAGCCAAGACGATCCCTTTGGAGGAGACACTGAATATACACACAGTAGAGGATATACATTCCTGTATGTGAACATGTATGGAGCAAAACCCCCAGAGTGGAGCGGCCACCTAGCAGGCTACTCTCTGTTTTCACCGTGTGGGTTGCTCCTACTCGATTCCCTGCAGTGCTTGTTAATGCAGCAAGGTGTCTGTTCTCCCCCTCTCCTTCCCCGTCCCTCCCTCCCCTTGTGTATTGCTCTGCAGCCTGCTACCTCTCTGTTTATCTGTAGACAGTAACACTAATTCAAGAACTGCAATACATCACTGACTGTGAATATCATGTAATGATAAATAGTGTACTTTTTAAGAGTTGTTCATTTCTGGTAGCAATACTCAAACCAACAAGAACTATCCTTAGACCCTCAAATAAATACGACACTCTGAACAGAATTTTCTTGCAGTTTGACCCACCCTGCCACCACCTCACTTCTCACAGTGGCTCTTATGACATGACTGCAGTTATAACATTAACACCAGTTAATTATGTTAACAGGTGAAACTGACAACGTATTGCAGTAAACAGAGCGACACCTACGAGCTACTTCAAGCAGACAACACATACTGCACTGATTTCACACTTGACATGCATCATTATCAAATCACCTGACAAACATCTTCTCAACTGGAAGTCCATTAAAGCTGCAAGATGACCAGTCTCTTTCTGCCATGATATTCCAGCTCTGTATTTTCACCCTTGCTTTCAAAGATAATCTAAATTCCCATGGGATCATTATCCTTTGCTGAGGATCATGTATTGTAAGGTATGGTTTCATATGGTATGGTGTCGTAGGAAATAGGGCTCTGCTCTCATATTGTAGCATATTTTGTATCATTTCATATCATATTGTACTTTTTTACTCTGAGGTTGCCACCCTTAACAAATATGAGTACAAATATATTACTGAAAACTGGTCCTGGTACAACATTATTGTATCATATCATAACTTTTTGTATCAAATTGTGTCATATTGTACTATAGATTGTTTCTTATGTTGTGGTATTTTTCATATTGTCTCCTGCCATATCTTGTTGTATTATATTATATCACATGTATCATACTGTATGAAATCCTATCTTATAGTAATGTTTCGTATTGTTCCATATCATGCTGTTATACTGTAGCACAGTGTTTTTTTCAACCATTTGTCCTTGGACCCCCCCACCCCCTACATGTACCTGCAGCCTGTCATTTTGTACTTTCTTTACTCTCGGGTGGCCATCCTTAGCAAATATGATTACAAATATATTTCTGCTAACTAGCCCCAGTTTAACATTGTCATATTGTTTCTCAAGGAACAAAACTGCGAGGCCAGACGTTATAAACTGAAAAAACAACATTTTTGTCTTACTAAAATATTATTGTAAAAAAAATGTTATTTTCTTTCAAAATTAACGGAGCTTTAAGCCTTCTAAAGTGAGATCAGTCCCTAGCACCTCTACTGCAGCCAGCCACAAGGTGGCGATTAAGATATTTTAGTTACATATTTCTGGAGCCCTCTTGATGCTGTGTTGTGATTGGCCAATAACAGAGGGGGACATTGCACTCTCAAAAAGTGTTATGTGGAACACTGAGGCAAAAATTGCAACTTTAATTAAGATAACAATTATTAGTATGTGTTTACCATGACAAATTACAGAAATGCTAGTGTGCTTCTAGTCTGATAAGCTGCTAGATGGAAGATTTGATCTAAATTTACAGTTGATCACTGATTTAGTACATGTTTACTCTTTCCAACCTTTCCACTAAAATGAGCAAAAATATGTTTTTGATAACTACTGCATCATATTGAGAGGTTGTACTGTAGCATACATTTGTATCATATCATATGACATTGTACTTTTTTACTGTAGGGTTGTCATCCTTAGAAAATATTAGAACTTTGTAGTGTATGATATGATATTTAGGGGTGTGACGAGCTCTTGTGCCATGAGATCTCGCAAGATCAAAACGCCACGATTTCTCGTAGCAGAGAAAAACAATCTTGAGAGATCAATAATGCTCACACACTTGTAGCAGCGGCTCTCCTTATAGAAAAAACAATACCAAACTGAAAATTATAAAAGATCACAAAGATGTCCTGGACACTTTAAAACTGTTGGTGAGAGAGCAAATGAATAAACAGAGCAGATCTGTGACCCATTAAGATGACCGCTCCAACCTCCACCCCCTCCTCCGCGTGCGCTACTCTGGGCCGCACATGATCTGCCTATGCATGATAAGTTCATCACAATGGTCCGAAATGATGAAATGCTGCTGCTGGAAACCTGTGCAGTCTCTGTTAGGAGAATACAGCGTTTATTTAGTCCGTGTATTTGCACAGACTCGCACATAGTGCCGGTATATGTGACTTTGTAACTTTGATTCAGTCGCTGCTTCATCATGTCTCCGTCTCATCTCACCTTCTGTCAGTCACGCATCCATCAGCTGTTGGCTGTGCTATCATCAGTCAGAAGCTTAACATGAGAACCGCAACGGGCCGTTGTATACTGCAGTGGTAAACGTAGCCAAAAAAACTCTGTTTGAGCGCCATAGAGTCCACCAATGCACACAGATTAACACACACGCTCATCTGTGCATCGTGTCCAACACTGTCAAAGCTCATATGAGAAAAAAAGACCACTAAACGATAAATAAGCTATGTCTCTAAATTACAACAAACGTTTTATTGACAGAAAGATTTATTTTGAGTTTTTTAAATAAGGATGTACTAAAGAGGATGAGAAATAGTTTGATTTTACTGATGCAGCTCTTTATATTGTGCTCGGCTGTAGACAGTTTTATAGTACTTTCAAAATAATCTAAATTCTTTTATTATATATAATTAAATATAATATTAATATAATTATTGTAATTGTAGCGATGAGTGCATAGTGTAGTAAAATAAAGATGTGGTAGACTGTAAAAATGAAAGGTTTGATGTGAAGAGCATTAAAAAGTACAGTTTGAGTCAGACAAGACAAACTGTGTGTAAGCATTGATAACTCATTCAGTACATCAGGAGTTACTTTAAACGTTTCTGAACACACCTGAATGCTTTGCAATTATGACTTTCAGCTGTATAAAGGACATATTATCCACCCATCTATTTTTTTTCCAAAATGAAAAAAAAAAAAGTGTAAAATCTCGTCTCGTCTCGTGAGATAGGTGTCTCGTCACACCCCTAATGATATTGCATCACAGTGTATCAAACTTTACAATATCATTACCTGCCCTAAGGTAAAATTACATAAGTAAAGGTAATGCCAGGTCTTGTACTTTTAATTTACACAACATAAAAAAAAGCATCATAGCGGAAGGCGGTATATCCAAACATGTTTTAACATAGTAACCGTAAGTTAATGTAACAAAATGCATTGCATTGCATCATTTGCTTTGTTCAGTGTAGCATATCATATGGTAAGGTATTTTATCATATTCTATCCTGTCTTATTACATTCTATTATATTTTATCAGCATGATTTTGTATCAAATCATATTGTATTGTATGGTATTATATAGTTGTTTACTCTGTGCTTTCCACCCTTACACTGATTTGGTACCCTAACCAATAAGCCCCCCAAAATTAATATGTTTTAGATTAATTATAGTGTGACAATAACAACAAATGCATTGTGTTAACAGACCATTTAATGTTCAGTCCAAGCTGGCAAATGTCACATCGTTATTAGTAATGTAGGGCTATACTCATTATCAGCCAGTACTTAGTTCTTGGTACTGCAATAGGAAAACAATTGTGTTGTAATATCTATATGTCTAAAAGCTTTATTTCTAATTCTACACAAATCATCCAGCAGTGGTAGAAAACATATAACATTTGAAGCTGTTGATGTGATTTCAATTGTAGCCAGCCTTCTGGTTCCTGGTGCTAACAGCAAGTGTGTTTTAATACAGGTCCCAGAGTTCAGTTCAAAATGAAATGTATCGACCGGTTGGGAAAACAAACACCTTGAGTGGCTACTCTGTCAAGAAAATGAAAGAGGACAAGCAACCCGTGTACGTGTGCACAGAGCACCCAAACAAACCACGGCTGTGAGGATTCATTGTGTCACTGTTGAATTATAGAAGTCAAATAAAGAAATCATGATCAAATGTTTTGCATTATGTAAAATGCATGCATGCTCAGGATTTTGCCTGGAGAATGGCATCCAGCAGAGACTTTTCATAACAGCAAAAAGTCTGAACATGCAGGCTGCAAATGGTGGTAGCGTCACATTTTTAAAATGATCATATTTGGGTTGTGGTCTGCTTTTGTTTGTCGGATGTGTCTGATTTACTACGGCTGAAAATGATCCCATGTTGCATATTACAGTTTTCATGGTACAACTTTGGTGTAATGGGAGCAGGCATTGTTTCCTGTTATGTAATTCTGTCCCATGGGGGAAAAGCAGACTGCCATTATGAAGAATATATGGAGGCAGAATGCCAATAAACTTTGGGCATAAACAGAATTATGAGTTGAAATCTTAAGGATTAAAACCCTGAAGAAAAATATTCAGATTTTAACTTGGGTGTTTGAGGCTCTCTCGCTCTCTTCCCCTGTTTAATTATCTGTGTGTCATCAAACTGTGTTTTTATCACTGCACAGCTACTACAGAGGAAGAAAAAAGCCAAATTAGTTTTGTTTTGGAGACAAATGCTGTGTTGTTGCTTTTAAATCATTGTCATTAGCAATTATTTACTGTATCCTGGGAAAGTTTGCTGCGTGTGCATGTTATTGTGCTGATTTGAAATGTTTTGCTCACAAATATGTTAGCTCTCATAAGGTTATGTTCTCCCTGATTTGGAGGTATCTTACAAATGATAATGTGTTTTAAATAGCTGCTTTTTAAAATGTCCCACGGCAGCCCAATCAAATCACACTTATTACCCCAAACAACTGCTGTCTATTAATAATTATTATGAGCTATTACACCCGAATAATCAGTTGTGATTTTAACAAAAGAGATAATCCCGCCTTCTGCTGTGGTAATTATGGCTCACTGAAATGTAGACATAAATGAAATGATGCAGATGTAGAAAATATCGGGCCCTTAAGCCTCAGCAGGGTGTTCAGCTGGGAAATAGGGTTTTTTCACACTCAATTTAATCCAAGTGTATACTTAGCTTGCTGAACTGGGATTTAAAGGAATTCAAATTAAAACAAAGCATTAGAAGTAAACATCTTATTATCTGCAGGCGGTAAATATAGGCAAATGGGATGAAAACAACCAGATTAGGTGCGAATCAATCAATCTGTCCATCTATCTTTTCCATCTATTACTTGTTTAAGATGGAGGGTAGCCGTTTCAGCTGAAATGACTCTGGGGGGATGAAGGGGAAAGCTTTCCTGGGCTCAGCCAAATGGGGGCCCATGGAGGTCTGGAAAATCATCGTCCCCATTTGAAGTTAATCTTTGATAACCATGTTTTATATTTAACTTGATTAATAACGACTTCCATCAAAGCAACACACATAAATGTTCTTTATTTATGCTGAAGTATTATAAAATGTAAACCATTTTCTTACAACAATATCTTTCTATTTGTAATGTTAACAATGTAGATGAGCACACTGAACTAAACCATGTGGACAGTAATGTTAGACATCATAGCTAAGCCATGATGTGCACAAACTCCCATATACCAGATAATGAAGCAGGAGGAATTTAAATAACTTTAAGGGAAAAATGGTAAAATTGTTTCAGAATAAATTGGAAATTCAGCAAACATGGGTTAAAAAGTGGTAAAAAGTGGCAGAAATGAGGTGGAAAATGGGGAACGAGTGACATGGCAAAATTTGGCTTGAAGTTGCAAAAACAGGAGGGAAAAATGGTGGAAAGCGGTTAAAAAGGGCAGAAATGGATTGGTTGGAAAATGAGCAGAAATAAGTGGCAAATAGTGGTGAGAGAGCGGCAAAAATGGGTCTATGGTGGCAAAATTTGGCCTACAGTGGCAAAATGGGCTGCATAAATTATGAAAAGCTGTTGAAAAGTTGCAAAAATGGATTGGGTGGCAAAATTTGGTGGAAAAGGTGGTGAAAAGTAGCTAAAGAATGTCAAAAATAGGGGAAATATCTTTCTTAAAACCTCTATCATATCAGACAGCATCTCTTGATTTTAATTGATATTACTGATACTCAATGTGTATGTCTAAGTGTTTTAATTAGTCAAAATTGGCTAAATGTTGCAAAAATGGGTTTAATTTGGAACAAATTTGGCAAAATAGATGGAAACAGTGATGAAAAGTGGTAAAAAGTCCATCCATCCATTTTCTATACTGCTTATCCCGTTCGGGGTCGCGGGGGGGACTAGAGCCTATCCCAGCTGGGTGAGATTGGGTGAGAGGCGGGGTACACCCTGGACTGGTCAGCAGTCAATTGCAGGGCTGACATATAGAGACAGACAACCAGGCACACTCACATTCACACCTACGGCCAATTTAGAGTCACCAATTAACCTATAGAGCATGTTTTTGGTGGTGGGAGGAAGCCGGAGTACCCAGAGAGAACCCACGCATGCACGGGGAGAACATGCAAACTCCGCACAGAAAGGCCCTGACCGGGAAGCAGACCAGTGACCTTCTTGCTGTGAGGCAACAGCGCTAATCCCTGCACCGTCGTGCAGCCTGTGGTTAAAAGTGGCATCAATAAATAATTTAAACATCGGAACCCAATAACAGCTTGACACACTTTTCAGCTCCAAAATTAAGTTTCTGTTAACCAGGGTGCTAGCATGATTGCTACTTATCCAACCCACATGCCCAAAATCCCCAGTTGGGGGGGACCAATTCACTGGGTTTTTCAGGGGCCCAGCTGATTCTGTGAGCAGGCCTGCTCTGTGGATACAGTTGTGGAGTCACACAACCACACAAATACACCACACTAATTAGCATTCTCACTCTTATTATGCACCCCTCCACATCACAGATACCTCTGACAAACAGAGTTAAGAGGAAGGGGCCGAGTGTTTTTGTGTCCGCGAGGAGGGACTTCTCATTATGAATCCTTCCCCGAGACAACGCTCGGCCTCACCCAAGGCACCCAGTGTCACTGTGATTATACACCGCCCTGCATTAATGCCAGCCTAGCGGCACGAGTAAACATTGCATGCACCTCTTAACATCCTCCTCCATCTACTCTTCCTCATTAAACCCCTTTTTTCAGCCACCACTAACTCACCTTCCCTCCCTCCTCCATCCTCCCTCCTTCCACCTCAGTCAATCAATCCTTCATGAAATCACAAGGTGACACAGGCCGGCGTTGTCCTGGTAACCATCGCTACAAAACTGTTGCCTGGTCACCGTGCACAAACAAGCCCAGAGCCCAGCGAGACTCCGGTGTGGCAGAGAATAAGAGTAAGGTGTGTACGGGAGAGAAAAAGAGAGGAAATAAAAAAGGCTGGAGGGAGAAGTCGGGGGAGGTGGAAGGTCATACATTGGCCTACGCACACGCACGCTTTAATCTAATGATACCCTTCAAGGTGGCTCCTCCGCCCAGAGCACTGTGGCATAAATGTCAGGCAACTCTGCAAATTAATTAAACGCATTGGAGCTGCAGAGAAACCCAATATTATTTTAAGCCATACATTTATAACGCAAGAAGGGGCTATTGTTTTAGAATAACCAGCTGCCCCATTATGCCTTTATTATACCATTAAAATGACAATGTTTTTACACTTGTGCAGCTATTTCTCTGTTCACTCATTAAAAAGGAATCCTCTCAGGGTGGAAACCTCTGAAGAATAAAACACATCAGAGCTGCGATTCATAAATAGAGCACTCTAATGAAGTGCTTTATCAAGCTCGCCGGAGCTGTTTGGATGCATTATTTATTATTTAACGCCGGTTCTAGTCCAGTGAGATATGTCAATACGTAGTACAAGATCTGACAAAGTGATTCATGCAGTGTAATTAATCAATCCAGCATTCTGCACTAATTTCCATTAATTTCCTGCAGAGGAAAAACAAATGGTGTGATTTAACCTCATTGCATGATGCATTCATCCTTTTGCATGTATAAGTGCTCATCTTGTTTTGGTGCATTCAGGAGCCACATGGGAGAACGATGCTGTTTATTAGAGGGAGATAAAATATGATGCACTATATTAACAGCAGTGTATGTCTGCAGCAAGAGATCATAGTCAATTTCTATATATTACCATTGCTGTATGTAGGATATTAGAGAGTATACAGTATGGTTTCTATAGCTGATTATTTTTCCATTTTTAGGCGCTATTTAAGGCTGTGACGGATGTATGAATAAGCACCTAATTCAAAGCTTTGTCCTTGAGTCTGTGATGCAAAGACACTTCTTTCATTACACCGATTTCTGATACCACATCTTCAATCTGGCGAGAAGAAAGAAAAGGCTGGCTGCAGGAAGGAAAAAAAAGGTGTTTGTCTGCAAGGAGGGTGTTGCGAGGGAGGTGGAGTAAATTGACTGTTTACAACAACAGACCCACAGAGAGGGACCTTGAATGTCCATGACGAGACGCATTCTCCTTTTTTTCACTTTCAAATCACCTCATCCCATGCGTTTTTGGAAGCCATCCTAAAAAAACCAAGGCCATAATTTCCATCCAATTTGTTCCCTCTCTCTGCATGAACACTGACAGATTGTCATATTTTGGCCACACTCCCAGAGGAGAGTTGAAAGAGGCAGGAGGGCAGATAAACGGCTATTACCATTCACACCAGCTCATTACGGAACATTTAGACCCAGGAGCTCCAACCCGAACGCTACACTCAGAGGGGCGTTCATGCTGCTCCCATTCCCTCCCCAGGAGCCCTGCACCATGGAGTGTCTGATTGACAACCTACGTTCAATCATTTATCCTCTCAAAATATCTTATATTTCACAGAATTGATTTTTTTTTTCCAATCTACATTCCTCTTGCTTCATAGAGATCATTCTATACAAACACAAGCGCCTGCAGCATAAAAAGCTGAAAGATGCTGTTACATTATGGCTTCCAATTGATTTGGTCATTTGGACAAATAAAAATGAGTAATGGCTGCGTGCATGTGCACACACAGCACATCGTGTGTGTTACGTAAGCAGCATAAAAAGGGTTATGGGCGCCTACCGTCATGAATCCATCCAGCAGGCCTGAGTCCGGTTTGGGCGGGGCTTGTAGCCGCTCCATTGACCACTTCTCAATGATTGACGACACCTGAGAGTTTTCTGTGTTGAGGATGCGGAAACCTGTCATGTTGACTCCACTGTAACGGTACGGCTCCATGTCAAGGGCAAAAAGGTCCTGGAAAAAGATGAAAGCCTTGATGTGATTCAGGAAAAAATAAACTATTTTGTTTATAATTATCTTTTTCATACTGTAACGGTTGGACTTGTGTTTTTTTTTTTTTTACTCTAGTGATTTGATTTTTGTATTTTGTTGCAGTTTGGAGGGCTGTGCATTTTTCTGTTCTTGTATCCCTTTGTTACAGACTGGTGGGAGTGGTTAGAGGCACAGGAGCTCTCCAGCTACACAGCTGCAAGCAATGTGAAGCAATCAGCTCCAGTTCTTATTCACCTGGCTGAAGAGTTAGAGGTGCCAGAGTATGCCTTAACCAGCGTGGTAAAAGGATCTTGCTCTAGCTTTGTGCCTTGAAAAGATTCTGTCATTTTCTTAAGTTTTTTCATGAAGACTAACTGCCTTTGTACTCTTTTTTTCTTCCAGTGCCTCCGTCCAGACTCCACTTGCATCTACCACTTCACCAGCCTCCCCTCTCCAGTTAATTACACCAGCCGTTTGTGTTTCCTATAAATATCAACTTCTTACCAACACCCCAGTCTGTGTGTCGCTCCTGGGTTCAGACCAAAGTTACCATCACACATGCAACATATATTTTAGAATAGATTTTAAGGTTCTTTTACCGGTTTTTAAAGCTCTTAATAGTCTTGTGTCTTCTTATTTATCTGATTTGCTTTTACCCTGTGAGCCCAGTAGAGCCCTCGGGTCTTCAGGAAGTTCTCTGTTAATGGTTCCCAAAGTTAGAGCAAACTCAAGACCTACCTTTTAAGTCTGGCTTTTACCTGAATTTAATATGCTCGTCCTAATCTGTTTTAGTAATTTAGGTGTTATCTTATTCTGTTTTAATTCAGAATTATCTTTTAGTAGTTTATCCTCTTACCTAACCTCCAGTTACTCATTTTAAACCTTCAAGATGGCATTTCCTCTGTGTGTACTGGGTACATATATTTCCCTGTTCTAGTAGTGCCTTTTAATTATGATGCATTTTTGCCAATACTGTGAATGAATTGTGGGGGGGTGGGTTAGCGGTTCTGACAGAGTGGGTTTGGGTCATACCCAAGCCTTTTATCTTCTTTTAATTTATCTGTCTGTGTGTAAAGCACTTTGTGCTACATTTTCTTGTATGAAAAGTGCTATATAAATTAAGTTTGACTGACTGATTGATATGAGTGAAGGCAGTCTCCCAATATGCAGCCACAAGAGGGATCTGGCTGCAGACCACCGAGCCCCTCCTCTTGCAGACCACTACTGTGAGACGCCACCTTCTGTCTGAATGCAAGTGACGTAATTGGCCAGTGCAATGTTTTAGAAAGCTTTTATAATTCAACTTTATCAATAAATAAAGACTGGAAGTTACATATTCATGAAATAACCACATTACTAACTTTACAGACAAAGCAACATTTCATAAATAAAAGAAAAAAAGAATCCTAATTCTGGAATAGATTATGTGTAGACCTGTTCTTTATGTATTTATGCAAACAGTGGCCTGCTTTAGCTTCATTAGGTATGGCTGAAGCTAAAGTAGCTTTACTAGCTACGTAGTTAATGTTATAACATATGCCAATGTAGAAACATAAGCTTTCACTTAAGCTAACAGCTTAAGTGAACCACCGTTCACATAACTACTTCAAAAAACCTAGCTTTAGCAGACATAGCATAATCTAATGTAGCTAACATAGCTTCATTTGCTTTCGCTTTAGCTATGTTTTTTATGTAGCTACATTATCTACATAGCTAAAGTATCTTTGCTAGGTCTAGCCTTAGCTGCGTGATTTGTGTTAAAGTGTTTTAATGGATGAAAATCTTTTTAAATAAAGCAGACTGTAAACTTAGTTTTAATAACGTTTTGTAATAAGGTTTGAAGGTCAGGTTTTTAACTTTTGGTATTGCGTCTCACCATAGGGTTCTACAGGTGTGTGTGTGTGTGTGTGGAGGATTGCCTTGACCGACTGTATGGTTTTATTAGCTTAGTTAGCAGTTTTCACTCCTTATTTTTGGTGACAAAAGCTGGGTTTCCATTACAGTTTTTCACAAAATAAAAGCGATATTTCAAAAATTTCTAGTAAGTACAATTGCGCTTTGAATGTGTTCCCACTGACGAGTGTTTCAGGCTTGAGCCTCATAATTCCCGTAAAATCGCATCTCGCAAGTATCAGCTGCAAGGAAGCTGGACCTGTTGTGTGTTGGTACGGTGATGATTATATCTTCAGCAGTTGCCTTGACAATTTTGAACAAAAGACAAATGAAACAAATGATAGTTCTGAGGCAAAGCCCGTCTGTATTACAAAAGCCACAAATAAGGGTATAAGTATGATGTTAAGTCCACATGGGCACACACATACTACGCCATGTTGTCTCGGAGTGAACTGGTCATGTGACATCATACGTCATGTCCTGAGACCTGTAAATGTGGAAAAAGTGTTTCCACTGCACTTTTGCAATACACATTTCTATATCGAAATGTCTGAAAAACCTCCTCATGATAGCGTAAAAACTTTTTTGCAATATTTGAGAGGTTTTTTTGAAATTCAGGTGTTTCTATTACCCGTTTTATTGCACTATTTAGTTTTTGTGCATTTCTAAAGGTAATGGAAACGCAGCTAATGATATGAATTGGATTATTAATTTTGGCTAAACGCACTCCAAATACATTCCATAAATGATCAACAATCTGCTCTTCTGTCGTTTTTAATACATCCAAAATGTAAAAAAGGATTTTTGTTCAGGCAGAAAGACCAAATGTAACTGATGCTACAAGAATTTGAACAGAAGGGTTAAGCTTAAACTGGTTCTGACATTTTAGCTGAAGCTAGTGCTTGCTTAATTAGCTAGCTGCCTCGCTTTTTTTGACGACTTGGATATGAATTTGGAAGCTAAATTTGTCTAAACAGACATTTAAGAAATATTAATCGCAAATTAGAAAAATCTAAATTCCTCTCCAAGAGGTTTTTTTTTTTTCGTGCTGCCAAATTGTTAAATAGTCGAAGAGGATGGAGCTACCATTACTCTTTTAGGGCCCTATGAAATCCATTTAATTTTTTGCCAAAGTCCGTTTTTTCCATTTTATTTTTTTTTTTGGAATTCCATTTTTTTAACCTTCCCACTAATTTTACCATAAAAGAGTGTTTTGTTTAGGTAAGTGAATAAAATGTTCACTAATAAAAAAGAAATAACCTTAAATTTATTGAAAAAGGGCCACATTTGGCCCAGGAGCCATTGTTTGGATAACCCTGATATAAAATAATTATAATCAGTCAAATATTTCCAACGTTTTAAGACACATCCAGGTTTATAATCACATCTTAACTGATCTTTATATCGTAAATGAAGAAATCCTTCTGTTCTCTTAAACAGACAGTGATAATAACTGAATAAGAAGGTCACAATGAAGTTAAATGGTTAAAAGTAAACCTGTTACCTAAATTGTCTTTACTCTCACAGTCTGTAACAGTACACGCAGTGTGATGCTATATTGTTCTACTCCTGATGGTTCTCTCCTCATCTCTCCATACATTGCTGTCTGTCCGTCTGCCTCATATCAGACTGTTACTGTAATGCAGACACGTTTTGGCTTGTAAGGCAACCAAAGGGAAGGAAGACTTGACCATAAACTTAAAAGAGCAATGTTCCCAAACAATCAGTCTTCTTTCAGCCAATATGAGTAGCCCCCTCTAGGCCACTCGAAAATGGCAGGTCTCAGGGACTTCTGTATCGACTTCCCTTTTCAGACTCAGAGGCCATATCTCCCCCCATACACTGTCTATGATCCGTCCTCAGCAATTAGAGTAGTCATTGAGTGGCAGCTTTATCGGAATAAATGAGGGCAGAGGAGGGCAGCTCAAGGTGCTTCATGAGTTATTTTATTTCATGCTGAGGCAGTAGCCATGATTAAGGAAAGCCTTTCAAGGTTAAAGGCAGGCTTTTGGTGGACTGCCATCTATCATGAGGAAGCGAAAGGACAACCCAATTGTCCGCTGCATACAGCATGTCTGGCATCTCACCAGGCAGATGTCTCCGGGATGCGACAACACAGTTGACAGAGCAACAGCAGGTGATGGACGCAGAATGAGGTTGCCACGGTCAATGTTTGCCGTCCTATTCGGAAAAACAGCACGGATGGCTTGGTACCAGTATACAGAAGCTCTGGCCAGCACTGTGGCCTGCCAAACACTGGCTGATGTTAAAGTAGGCATGTTTCCATCGTTACAAGCAGCAGCATGCGGCGGAAACAGCCCTATAATCATCCCTCTCTTCCCTTTCCCAATGACATACCTGCTGTCACTCACTTCCCTTTCATCTAGCCAGGTCCTTATGTGGGTGCACAAGATACAGCCGAGCATACTTTGCTCTGGTAAATGTCTTTTCTCAGGTCAGTTTTCTCCAGCCTTTCCCTTTGCCTTTCCAATTGTGCTCCAAACAAACACAGCATGCAATTTGTTTGCTCGAGCTATGATGGACCAAATGGGCCTCAGTCTCATTTACTCAGGCTGTTATCTGAGCTCTCAGTCTTCTGTTCTCTGGGCTCAGCGAAGATAGCAAGTAATCTTTGTAGTGGAGAGATCAAAGAACTTTGGAGTACTTCAAGCACTGCCAGAGTCAGAATAAAATATATCCAACAGCTTTTGTTTCCTGCTCTCAGGGTTTTAGGCAGCCAGGTGGGGTGAAAAGGTTGGTGTGAAATTCAAACAACAAACTTAAAGTTTCACAACTAATACTTTAAAACTGAGAGTATTTTTATAATCAACTGGATGACAACGTGTCAGCTTTCAAGGACTTTTATTCACATCTTTAATTCGGGTCATAGTGCAGGTTGAAAAAATATTTTTATCTGTCTAGCCTCAGGTTATGTCTCTGTTAATTTTACTCTCAGGAAAGAAAAACAACCAGAGTGATAGATGTATTTTTGCTTTGTGGGGGGAAAAAGCAGTTTGGACTTTGAATAAGCCCAGAAATAGAAATCAAACACATTAGCAGGTATATGATCCTGTGCAGAGAAATGTCATAAATAATACTGGAAAAAAGACATCCTCATGTACTCACCAGGGTAGTGAAAATGTAATGGTAGTACTCCGTCATCATACCCATGGCCAGGGCCTGCAAGGAGAAAGGAACAGTAAGTACTGACAAAAAAAAAAATCAGATCTAATGCACTTATTATTCGATTTGTGCTACTGAGTTCTCCATTTAACTTTTATTTAACCTGTGTAATCACTCTGACCCAGGACACAAAGGCAGCTGAAGAAGTTAGAAGAAACCAGGAGTCGGGACCATCTGCACATAGCCAAACTGAGGAGACTTAACATGTAATAAAAAGGCTGAAATAAGGGTGCTGTGTCCCAGCAGGGACTGTGTCCCAGCAGGGACTGTGTCCCAGCATGATTGTCCCTCCTCCCCTCTACCCTGCTGGCCTGCTTTCACTTTCGGAACACCGTTCCAGGCCTGAACGTACTTGGGTATGAACACTGATAGATACAGTAGTTAATGATTCGCGCGTATGATTTGCAAATCAGTCAGGAGGATGAAAGAAGGGCCAGCATGGCAATGGCTTGCACCACTTTTTCTCAGATCAAACAATGGAGTCCATTCTACATTTTACTAAGGATGTTTTCATTATTTCTAAGATGCCAACAGCAACCTTCTCCTAACTCTATTAATGTGCAGCTCAGAGGATGAGCTAGGCCCTTTCTGCACGGTTGCCTCCACATTTTCCACTTACCGTGCCATAGTACACATGAATCATGCCTGAGACCAGCTCTTTAGCCTTACTGAGTAAGGTATGCTTGTTTTATCAAAATGATCGAAGGGATTGGCCTGTGGGGAAAGGGGAGAGGGGTGTGGCAGCAGGCCGCAGATCTTACACGCCCTCTCTTGCAGACGACTATTGTGAGATGCTGCCTTAAATAAGGGACAGTGTTTGCCAGTCAAATGTTTTGGAAGTTTTTTCAAAAATCAACTTTTTTCATAAAGATGTCTGGCAGTTAGATTCAAGAACTAACCACATTGCAAACATTACAGACATCTCATCAATAAAGAAGGGTAAAAAAAAAAAATCAGGGTTCTAATCTGGGATCAAAATTATGTATAGACCTGTTTAAGAATTAGTTACATGAACTGTGGCTCACTTTAGCCTCCTTAATTTTCAGTTAGTGCTAACATAGCTCCACTAGCAATGTAGATAACGTTACTATATAAGCCAATGTAGCTACCTTAACTTTAGCTAAAACTAACAAAGTTAAAGCGAGGCACTGTTTGCATAACTACTTCGAAAACAGATCTAGCTTTAGCAAATGGAGCATCGTACAGCATAAGTAGCATAAAGAAAGGTAATATATCTTCATTTGATTTAGCTACGTTAATAATGTAGCTATGGCACCTACTTAGCTTACATAGATATTGTTGCTTCAGTAGCTTAACATTTAGCTACGCTAACTATAGCTATGCTATCTACGTAGTCAATATAGCTTCATTAGCTTTAGCCTTAGCTACGTTAGCTGTGTTAACAGTGTTTCCAAGGAGTATAATGGAGTGTTTTTTCCTGTGAGCAGACTGATGAGCCGTCTTTATTGAATGTTTTCTAATCCGATTTTGCAGGTCAGGTTTTTAACTTTGAAACGGTTAGCTGTGTTTGGATGCTGCCTGTTATTCAGTGGTCCCTGCTGCAGTTCTTTTGCTCGTGTTTCTGGTGCATTGTTGTTGATTTTTTGATGTGCGACACATTTGCACCATGAACGAAGTTACCCACTGAGTAAGAGTTCCTGTCTGTGACTTTAAGTGTTCCTAAAGAATGCATATACCATAGTCTTCATCATCAGTCTACAATGCCTTGCTAAGAGGTTGACTCTCAGCTTTGTTTGTACCAGTGGAGACCCACCTTGCCACAGATTTTCAAGAGTTACTGGAGCTCTGTCATACTGTAAACATTCAACACTTTGTAGTTTAACTATATGTAGTTTGGACTGATATAAACACTTAAAGTGTTAAAATGAAGTCTTTATGAGTTTAATTAACACTGCCAATTTTTCTGTGCATTTTCCTTTTAGAGGTGTGACTTTTTCTGATTAAACTGGTTGAAGATTTATTCTCATGTTGTTATTGCCAATAAGGAAAGATCATATTTTACTGTACAACTCCTCAGTAGCTACTCAGTACTTCTACGCTACACTGACAATAGATTAGCAGCATTAAACGATAGGATATGAATACACTGGTCAAATCATTCTTCATCTTAGCTTTAAAATCACCCAAGCTAATGAAATGCTCTTTCTTTATAGCTAGGTCCACGATGAAGGAGCAGAAACAATAAAGCACTTCAGTAAGAAAACTCATGATCGTAACACTTAAAATCTTTACTGTTGCAGCAGAATCTAGTTTGTCCTTGGTGTCTTGGCTCTGACTTCATCACTCCTCACAGATGTATTTTACATGCAGAAATTGAGACGTGAAAAGATAGAATCTTAAACCCCATATCGGAGCCTACAGGTGGATGCTGGGGTGGTGGTGGGGTTGAAAGCAAGAGAGCAGTGCTGATGCAGGGCAGAGAGAGGGAGGACCAGAAATGTCGGCGCTTGAATAGACCGCCAGTTAGGAGGATGTCTGTCAGGTGACTGGGTAATGCTGCAGGTATATTTTTACCAATTCTAAGATCAATGCTTTATAAAAAAAAAACAAGTGCCCAGAGTATATCATATGTATGTAAGCAAGACTTTTGGTACTGAATCATTGCCAGTGCTTTTCTGTAATTTGCACATTAAACCAGGGTTTACCTGCAATATTTAGGTATAAATAAATAAAACAGGTTTGATTTTTACTTGCATGGCATTGTATTAAAATTTCTAGTATCCTTTTACAACCCTGGCCAAAACTAGAAGCTCAAAATGACACATCTATGGTGTCTTTGTCTGTTTCAAGAGAGGATTTTTCACACATCATGTGTTGTTTGTATGAATGTGAGCTTGTTTATTTCACAGCTACTTCTCTCTCCAAAAGGCTATATATATTTATATGCATATAAAATATTTCAAAGTCTTTGTTCTTGGTAAATTTATGTGATAGCACACATGCAAGTCATTACACCCAAGAACACTGAAAACAAAGTGAACACAAGGAAGAACTGGCTCTGAATTGAACTGTTGATAGCATTATATAGTTTGTTGTGCCTACCAAGCATTCACATCAATAAATAATGTTCCTTGTTGCTTCCCGCAGACAAACTATATAGAGTAATCAAGCCGTGCACAGTGCCTTTGAGAAGAATTCAATTCAATAAGAACCCCCACTATTCTCATAAATTATGTGCCCCTGTTAAATGAATTTAACATGCCTGTGAGCAGAATTAGACTTTCTAATTAAAAAACCTTTATTGTCCAACGGAGAGTGTCCATTATGACAGGTCAGTAGTAGAGATCTAATATTCTGCAGAGAAATTAAAGATGCACCGAGCAGAAAGTGTCTGAGTCATTTGCATTGGAGTTTTAAGAGAGAAAGAGGGATGCTGTGACTGTTTTTATAGTTGTTTTAGTAGATATACATTATGAATGAACGATGAGTCCATGTGCGAAGAACAGAGTCTGTGTTTCTGTGAGGGGGAAATTATGTTAATTTTGGGACAGCAGTTAAGTCAGTTATTATTCAGTTCATGAAGCTCCGAGAGAAATGACTCATCTTGTTCATAAATTTAGCTGACTGTCCTTTCAACATGACCTTTGCACACTGAACTTTTAAAAAGACAAAATGTAACAAACAGACACATGCATAAATAGTGGTAATTCTTACGTAAATAAAAGAACAATTCTCATCATAGACTTAACCATTTAATGCAAAATGTGGTGATGGTTTTGTTTAAAATATGCTCCATAGGTTAGCCAAGCAGCATGCTTTGACTTTCAAGTGAGCACCAGTCCAAACCACAGAATTGGCTAGTCCACTGAAAAAACCAAGAGAATGGGCTCTCACCAGTTGTGATGGTGTCAATGCACCTGTGTCTGATCAGTAGCAATGGTGCTAGCGCCCTGGCTAACAGTTACTTCATTTTAAAGCTGACAAGTGTATCAAGCTATAATGGATTCTGATGTTAAAATTATTATTCATACGACTTTGCCAATTTTACTGCTTTTCACCTTTTTAACCACCAACTTTTTCACCGTTTTCCTTTCTTAGCCCTTCTTGGCAGCTTATTCCTTTTTCTGGCCTCTTTCAATATTTTTGCCACTCATTTAGCACTCTTCACCACATGTTTCCACTAATTTTTGAAACTTTCAACTCATTTTTAACCCGTTTCACCATTTGCAACACATTTTTGCCACTTTAAGCAATTTTTTGGCTACCTTTACACCAATTCTGCTACTTTTTAAGCATTTTTGCTTCCCATTTTTGCTGCTTTCTCCACCTGTTAACCATTTTTATTTCCCATTTTTGCCACTTCTAGCATTTTTTGTCACTAAAATTATTTCATTTCCTTTAGTTTATTCTCTGGTATCCTGACATTTGTGCACATCATGGCTCAGCTATGAAGTCTAACATTATTTTCCCAGTAGTTTAGTTCAATGTGCCCATCCACATTGTTAACATTACAAACAAAAAGGTTGTTCTGTTTTAAGAAAATGTGTTTACAATTTGAAAATGGTATATTGTACTACAGCATAAATAAATAGCATTCATTTTTTTGTGGTTTAAGTAGAAGTGGTTATTATACAGGTTCAATGTAAAGTGGTTATCCCAAATCGATTTTACAATGGACCATGATTTTCTGACCTCTGTGGGTCTTAATCCCGCTCCCGCTGGATTTCTGACCATCACCGCCCACTCCTGCCCACACCTACCCACACCTGCAAAAGGCATGTCCAATCCTGCATGCATCTCACACAGATTTGGATTTAACTCCCGTTTATGGCTTAGTAATGGAAATGTCAGACTAATATTTAATATCATAATTTATTTTTAGGTCAAACAGAGGTTAATATTGCTCCTGATCTCTGTAAAGTTTGTGCGTCATAAAGGCTGCAGCCCACTTCCACTGTGTGTTTTTCCCCCAAATAACTGCATAACGGCTCAGCGTCTCTGCGCACTTGGTTTTCAACATAATAAAGGGCGAAGTAAAGCTGTGCCTTTTGACTTACAAAGTTTCAGAGCATGGACTTTATGGTGGAGCTTTAACAAAGTGTCACACCGATTGGCTGCACGGAGACAGACACATATTCTAACATGTTTACGCAGCACTGTCAACTGCAACCAACAAATAACAGCAAATAAACCAGGATTTCTAACGTCAAAGTGTGACACATCTCCTGTTATCTTGTTTAATATAAGCATCGAGAAGTGCTTTAAAGAGACTTTAATCAGGGATCCTGGAGCTGGTGTATCATATCCAGGTGTGCCAAATACAATTCCTTACAGGCGTGTTTCAACAACATCCAATTGTTTTACAGCTCTGTCACTTTCTTTCCACGTTATAACGAAAAACCAGACTCATTAGCCATGTGCATGGTAGTTTAGCATGTGTTTGAGCCAAGGCCATCTCCTCTTCAGCACTGTGGCATGTAATAGTGGACAGGGACAAAGAGGGGGGCAAACTGAAGGGAAAGGTGCAACAATTTGGGATTTCATAGAAAATCTGTACATATTTATAATTTTTTTTACAGCACATATTTTTAACCAGTATACCCAAGAAGTCTTCTGAGAGGTATCAAGGACAGTTGGAGCAACAATGTGGTGTGCAAATCAACCCAGACAGACAGACATGCTGCCGATATAATAGCAGTAAGATATGGCATTTATTTTACATTCAACTGAAGAATTTAATGACAGACTTGTCTCTCACAAGCTACTGGTTGCTAGAGGTCAGTGTTTCAGTGGCTCACCTAGAGGTTCACGGGCTGTCCTAATGACAATAAATGTACCTTGTAAGCATCTTTCTACTTCTATCAAATCACAGTCCCAACCCTCAAACAGACACAAACTAAAGCTGAGTAAAGGCGATGTTATGTTTGATAATGTCTGAATTTAATGAATGAAAAATTCATACAGCATACATCTCAGATGGCAGTGACGTTAGTTTAAAATTATTTTATCCAAATATGAGTTTGGATATTTACATTTGACATACATTATAGTGCGATTATTTTATTTCAGAGAAGCTCACAGAAGAAAAAAAAGGTCTAAGACCCCTGGTTAAATTTATACATTTAAGCTATTCCCTCATATGACTATTGATTAGATAACCATTCATCATTCATTAGTGATATTTAATACCCTGGCAAAACAGTCTCACAGGCTATGATTTGCAATTCCTTTAATAAACTATTGAACCGCTCCTCATTAAGTCAGGTTCATACCTGTTTTAGGATCCAGGCCGCCATCTCATGTCCACAATCAAAGATGACATGGAACTCCTTTGCCTTCTTCATCTCTTTCAGAAGTGGCTTGGCGTCCTTGGTCTCTGTGGGCAGCTGTCGGATCTTCAAACGGATGTTGTATCGTGACGGTGCCTTGATCAGCTCCTGCAGTCGAATGAGACCTGCAGACAAAAGAGGATACATATAGCGTGAAAAAGGGAATTTAAAGATGCAGCAACATGGTGCGTTTGATCTGCTGCCATTTTGAAGTATCTCTGACAATGCGGAGGCCACAAAAACCAACTAGATTCAGGTCTTCTCAGCAGAAAAAAGCCTCATATGCATTCATTCCTAATCCTCAGTCTATTGATCCTCCTACTCATGCTTGGCAAGCAAATACACTGCTTCAGACCTATCAAGACAATTTAACACCAACCCAGCACATTGCTCTCTTTTATACCAAAAAGAACAAAATGGAACCACGATCTGCAACCGCCCACAGAAACTTACAATCCCACAGAAGCCTCCTCTCTTCTTCCATGACACCATACAGCAGCATGGAATAGGTTCAATTTTATCCTGATGGAAAGCTGTGGTCAATCCTGCCTCTGTGGTGTCTCCCACATGCACTTCAGATGTGTTCTGATGAGAGCCGCTCTGTTTGCCCAGCTTGTACTTCTCCCCCTAGGGAGCCCGGCGCGGGGTCCGTCACATATTGAGGTACAATCTTCACCTTTCATTTCTCGACCACACGCTCAGGTAGAAAGCTCTCCGGGAGATACTGTGATGAGATTACAATGAGTTTCTCCCTCGGTAAAGAACTTCAGAGTGCAGGGATGAAAGAGGCCGGATTGATGGGAGAGATGATTACTTGTCATGGGTATAAAAATGGATGGAGCAGGGAGGATAGTTGGAGAGGGAACTGGAGGGAGATAGGATTTTTTTTTCTTCTTTTTCGTGGAACCACTTTGAGATAGCTCAGCCTATTTTTTATTTTGAAATGAAGTGCAGGGTGAGCAGTTTAATGGTCTCACTGTGAGTGGGGCCGGGTCTCCCTGAGGCCTACAGAAAGATTGGTGTGAAATAGGAACATGCAGGTCTTGTTGTGAAAAGGCACCATTGAAGAGAGGAATACTGAACCTCCTGGAGCTTTCCGCAGGTAATCCCGATAGATCCCTACTCTAGGGCATGTCTGCGACTCCCTGTTTTTGTTCAAACTGACACTTTGGGAGGTGTTAAGCAAGAAAAAAAAAATCTGTCAAGGGAGCTCAACGTTTGGGAAACTCTGTCAGTGTGGATGTTTGTGGGCTCTGGCTAATGCCTTTAGACTTCCCCCCTGGATCCTCTAACGGCTGTGTGTGAATATTTTATCCCCTCCGATAGTTTTTCCTGCCAGCCGTCAGATAGGCTCCAATCAGCAGCAAGGGGCCCTGGAGCATGAAGCTGTGTGATTACAGCCTGGGACCAGGTGGAAATGGGGGAGGGGAGGAGGCTAGCAATGCAGCGATGCAGCTGTCACACTTTTCAGAGCGTCAGGTGTGTTGCAACAGAAATTGTCCGCTGAGGAGGCCTGAGCCGCTCCTCTCTGACAGTGAAGGGAGGTGAGAGGTCACCTTTTGGCATCTCACAGGGGCAGTTTGCAGGAGAATGAGGGTGTTAACGTAACCGAGCTCCCAGGCAGGAAGTGAGGAGAGGTCAAGGAGATGAGTCAGAATAATGTGGCAAGTGGGACGAGTCACAGGGATAACATCAGAGGTTATCACAGGGGTGAGGAAGGATTTTACTGAAATTAATACAAGGCATCTGAAAGTAAAGGAAGAAAAATAGCTGCAGGGGTGTGCATGATTAGTCAACTAAACCGTTTAACATTGTCACCCACACTAGTCTGCACCAGAATTTCTTGTCTACTCAAATAGTTTTTTATATTTTCATCAATTCAGGCCCAATAAAACTTTGAGCTGAGCTGTAAGGCAACCTCCTAAGGCAGCAACCAGCCACTTGCTGGGGCATCTTAGCTTAATCTACCCAGATGTAATCAAGCTCAGTGCAATGATGGCATCTCGTAGCCCGTAGCAGTTTGGCAATAATTTCATCTAGAAATGGAGATTAGTTGTATATCCTCCTGAGACCCTGCATGTACATATAAGGACATTACATTTTGGCTTTCCCACACCATACTAATAACATCTGCTCTTGGATTTCTTAAGATAATTGTCCATAATGTCCATCTAAGTTTGAATAATTTGCTTGAAGTGTTGGGATAATTTTCTGTAGAATTTTCAGGAATTTTTATGGAAACTATAAGTTTTTTTTATATTTGGGGAATTTTATATGACTTTTTAAAGAGAGTTTGCTTTGAAATTTTTAGGTATTTTTATGGAAATTTGATAAGATAATTTGTAAATTTTTGGGAATTTCTTTGGATGTTTTGGGGAATTTTTTCATGGAATTCTTGGTAACGTATTTGTAAATCTTTTAGGCTTTTTATTGTATCGACATTATTCCTAGTCCACATGTTTCTTTGCATGAAATATGGGTGCAACTTCCGGTCCCTTCTATATAAATGGGACTTTGCATTGATTACAAGATGTGAAACGTGATTATTAGAGCAATTTGGACATTAAAATATGCAACTTTCGACTGCTTCACCTCAAACGGGATAATATTATTATTTCTCCACCCTCTACTAAAGAGTACAAAATGATGACATTACCTCAGATAAACTAGACAGCTAACTTTATTAGCTTTGTATCAGTATAGTAATAGACGATC
This sequence comes from Cheilinus undulatus, assembly GCF_018320785.1. Classification (NCBI taxonomy): domain Eukaryota; kingdom Metazoa; phylum Chordata; class Actinopteri; order Labriformes; family Labridae; genus Cheilinus; species Cheilinus undulatus. The sequence continues at coordinate 31,193,983 of NC_054878.1, forward strand.
TCGTTTTGTTAATTGAGTTAGACACCACCTTCAGATAACATTTCTAGTTTGTGGGGTTACTGAAATCCTTATTCCACCACTGCTGAAGCTAAATTACTTTAGTAAACCCTTGGAAGAATCGCGTTTTGCTATTATTGTTACTGTACGAGAAGTTCCACCCACATTCGCTACAGTAGACCCCCAGAAATAATGTGGTACCCTCCTTATTTACTTACAGCTTACAAAACAAACAATGTGAACATGTGATTACAAAAATATATTAATATTTACAAATTTGGGTGAATTCCTATCAACAACTGTTGTTCGTAGTGAGCATCTATCGTTAGCTGCTGTATTAAAATACATGTATTTATGTACTTCTGCCTTAGCATCGGAAGTTTCGCCCATATTCAGATTTACAGTAGCGGCCCCAGGAATAAGGTGGATACTTTAATAATTTTCTTAAAATTTTTACAGAAATGTAAGGTCATTTTTTGTTGTTTGGTTTTGTATTTTTAAACTATTTTTGCTTGGAAATTGTCAAGAATAATCTTCAAAATTTGGGGATCCACGGTAACTTTAGGAATTTGATTTGACTTTTTGAATGGGAATTTGATTTGAAATCTGTAGGTATTTTCATGGAAAATTGAGAGAATGATTTGTAGATCCTTGGGAATTTCTTTGGATGTTTTGGGGAATTTTCTGTCATTTTTCATGGAACTCTGGGTAACACATTTGTATATTTTTTAGACTTTATGATATGAGGATATGGGGGAAAATTTTAGGGAACTTTTTATTTAGACTTTAATAATTTGCTTAAAAATTTTATAGAAATGTTAGGCCATTTTTGGTTGTTTTGTTTTGTTCTTTTTTTTTTAATAAATACATTTTAGGAAATTTGCTTGGAAAAAGTCAAAAATATTCTTGGAAATTTGGGAAATGTATTTGTAACTTTCAGGAACTTGATTTGACTTTTTGAAGGGGAATTTGATTTGAAATCTGTAAGTATTTTCATTGAAAACTGAGAAAATGATTAGTAAATTCTTGGGGATTTCTCTGGATGTTTCGGGGAATATGACATAATTTTCATGGAGTTTTCGGAAATGTATTTTTTTTGGGGGGGGGGGGCTTTGTTGTGAAATTTTTTTAATTTGCTTGAAGTTTTTCAGGAATTCCTGTAGAATTTAGGGGACATTTTTATTGAAATGTTTAAGCTTTATTATGTGGGGGAATATATGAGGAATTTTGGGGGGTACTTGTGGTATGTGCTAAACAATGTTTACAGAAATGTTAAGTCTTTTTTTAATTACATTTTGGGAATTTATGTAGATTTTGAGTGGGAGTAGAACCAAAAGCAAAAATTGAGGTCGTCCTGCTAGCTGGCTGCAATATAGGTCACATCCAATCTTCTCCATGTTAACAGATGGGACATAGTTGAAACTATGATGTTAAAATGTAGGTCAAACATATTTTTGTCTAACCCAAAAATGTGTCTTTAAATTTAGCTAGCATCATCCAAGTGTTATTTTTCAAAGATGGTTTGTTTTAATCAGTAATTTAATGCAACCCTCATTTACCCTCAAGCTGGTCACCAGCCTGGTCACACACACTGCTGTGGGTTGGCATCCCATTCTTCAACCAGCATTTGTTCCAAGTTAGCAAAACAGCACACCCAAGCTGATCCCACAAGTGTTCAGTGGGGTTGAGATCAGGACTGCTGGCAGGCCCTTCCATCCTCTCCACTCCCAAATTCTGGAGGTAGTCTCTGATAAACCCCGCTCTGTGGGGTGAGCATTGTCATCTTGGAGGACAGAGTTCAGTCACAGACCTTAGAGATATGGAATTGCCACTGGTTGCAGAATGTCATCTCATTATCTCTCTGCATTGAGAGTACTTCCAGTGGTCACAAGCCTTGCTTATCCATTACCATTACACTGCCTCCACCAAAATACGTTGGTGCAGCAATTAGAGTAGTGTTCTGTGCATCTTCTTCACACTGTTGTAGGCAGAATCTGGACTCTTGATTGGCATGACGTGCCAATTAAGCACCTGATTGCCAGCATCTAGGGGTAGCTTAGCTTAGCTACAGCAAAATAAGCTGTTTGGCATTGGTAGAGAAGATTTGGCTAATTTTTCATGGGTGCAACCCACATACTCAGCTCTGCTGCTCATCCCACAAATGCATGTTCCTTGCAAATGTGGCACCACATTAAAGCAAAACAAACAGCGTCACTGTTGTGCCCAAAAGTTTTTCCTCAGCCTGAAATGTCAGTGCGCATTTCAGGAGTATTTGGCTTCACTTTGGTGTGATGGAGGGAGACAGAGCTCACTGTCCATGTTAAAGTAAATTCAATGGCTGCAGTTCTGAATTAAATTGTGTGAAATGATTGGGCTCAATTTGGGCTGTTTTCTGAGAATTTTTTAACCTTTTGTTGAATAGCCTGTATTTAAATTTGCATTAAATTGACAGTGAAATTAGTCTCTAGGACCATTCTGAAGTAAATCTCTTAAATTTAGTAGAAAGAGCAGAAAAGGGTTAAGAGTTATTCTATTCAACAGCAGAATTTATGATGTCAACCACAAGACAATATTCATTTGTTCAGCTCTGGCAGCGAATTCATTATAAAACCCGTCTAAAACCTCCTCTCAACTCGTTCTCATTTACTTACATTAAGTTGTCAACCACATCACTCCAAATGGTTCATAAATTGCAAAAGGGAATTTGAATATTGTTATCTCTCTGGAGTGATTATGTTTTACCTCATAAAAATATCACTTCGTTCAAGCTAAAATACGCCTCAGCTTTTTAAAACGTATATTAAGCGCCACTCCACAAAGTCACAGGACAGCCGGAATGGCTCGCAGACACATTTGATAGCCACCCTCAGAGATCAAGTGTCTCTCCCTGTTATTAATGTCGCTTGTCAGGCCCCCACATACTACAGTTCTGCATTGCATTAATCTGAAGAGACATTGGGTCATTCTGGGTAGCATGGTTCTCTCTTTTTCCTCTGCTGTTGCTGCTCACTCTCCTGGAAGACTGACATGGGCAGCACCTGCAGGACTGAGGCAGAACAGTAAGCTATTGATTTCTGAATTAACTTGACAGGTTACAAAGCACTCGCTGAACTCGGAGCAGCAGCAGTGCTCCTTTTTCTAGTTCACCTGGTGCCATTTTTAGGGCGTGAGAAGCTGCAGGGTTTTTTTTTTTAACATGATCACACTCATCATGCAAAAAAGAAGCAAGCACTAATAGGAAAGATAAAGACAGACACTGACTGTACCTGTACCTGTGCTGTCGTCATAGACAACAGTGACGGTTCTCCACTTGAAGAAGTGCACCAGGTCGAGGATAGCTCTGCTGAGGGACGAGAAGTCCGGGTACAGGCTGACATAGTACGAGTCTCTGTTGTCGGACACTTGGTGCTTCCACTTGGTCTGGATGTGGGGCACTCCCAGAGCGTTGCAGATGGACTGGACCGCATTGGCTGATGAGCTGTGTGAGGGGCCAAAAATGGCCGCCACACCCAGGGAAAGCTGGTCACATGCTGGAGGGAAGCAAGGGGATGAGAAATGTCATTTTAGTTCAAGCAAACAAAAAGAAATCAGAATAAATGCTGTAAATATCATTCAATTCATCTTATGAAGAAATTATGAGTAAAAATTTAATCCACTTTTATTTTACATGGAAAAAAATCTATTTAAAATTAGCTAGTACATTGTGATTGACTTGGGTTCTTATCCCATTGACAGCTTTTTTCATTCTTTATTGATGTTGAACAAAAGCGTTATGTGATACAAATTCCTGACATTAGTTTTACCCTTCTCTACTTGTCCATGGAGATTATAAGTAGCCATTAAAGTCTGGTAGAGGCAGGCTAGAAGAAAACTACTTGCAAGGAAAACATGGCTGTAAGATTGCAGGTTTTTAAAGATGATATCAAAGAAACCTGCTCTGTAAATGTTTTATGAGAAAAGATAAGCATTAAACATTTATCATATACCTCGAGGTTGCATGCAACCTATTGCAAAGACCCTGTTAATGCTTTTAAATTTTCCCTTGATACTTTGTCAAGCCTGTCTTGATGGCTTTATACAGTAATGTAATGTACTTCATAAAGATGCTGTTGACAAATCTGCCAACATCAGTTAAGAGTTTTATATCTTTCAAGATTAGAGCATCATGCAATCAGATTCTTAGCAGATTTCAAGGACAGAGCTTTATTATTACCATTATTATCATCATTATCCTTATTATTGTTATCATTGAAGCTTATGCCACTATAACAGCATGTAATCGGGATGGTTTGTATAAAAAGGCTCTTTTGATTAGAATAGTTATTAAAATCCCATACAACAGATTGTATATAAAAGTTCTGGAAGTTAAAATAGCAACTAAGTCCCATCTTAAAGTTGCAGATATGTTGGCAATGCACTTCATAGCTGGATGTACTGTACATCTGTGTTAATTAGCTTGATGCTAAAATGTAATTGGAACTGCCATTTTTTTTTTATCTGTTTTGTACGGTGTCCTTGGGTGTTTTGAAAGGTGCCTATAAATAAAATGTATATTATCATTATATATATATATATATATATATATGCTAACTAAATTAGCATTATAATTGTTGTATAATAAGAAATACTTTCTATTACTTAAAAATGATGCTGGCATGTGAGCTTATTGAAATTAGTCCTAATGATTAGTAAATCAAGGGGGCATGTTATGAAATACTGTCATACACACTGTGGAAATATATGTAAGAGGATTCAACAATGCTTGGGCTGTCAAAAATAAGTCCATTTAGAGATACTGAATGTACTTTTCTTGTAACGATAGTTTGCCGAAATTAGCCTGACAGTCTGACAGCAGATGTTGTACTGTGTAACTCAAAGGGAAATACACGATACACATAGCTACATTAGCTTTAACTACATTTGCTAAATCTCATATTGCTAAAGCTATCTTAGCTACATTAGCTTATGTTGTAATGTTTATTATGTAGCTAATGTAACTATGTTAGCTTTAGCTAAAACTAATGGAGCTAAAGCGAGGCAACTTCTAAAACCGCTCTATACATAATCTACTTCTATATTAGACCGCTGACCTTTTTCTTTTCTCAGTTGTGAAATGTTGCTTAGTTTTTAATGTTTGCAATATTTTATAAATGTAAACTCTAACAATGTAAGGTGTTGGAAAAAAATAGATTCACAACAGACTTCACTAATATTACTTCTTCATTCTGAACTTCTTTGATTTGATTAAAAAAAATGTTATTTTCTTTCATGCTCCCCTTCAACTGTACATCAATGCAGCAAGAGGTGTGTCTGTGCTGGCTTGACAGTCAGGCTGCTGGCATTAGCAGTGTCAGCTCTAAGTGTCAGTATGTAAAAGTGTGTCTGGCATACAAACTGTACTGTCTATGAACAGCCCATCACATTTTCATTAAACAATATAGTTGGGATGCGCTTTGGATTTAGTCATTTCCCAGGTAAGAGGAGGAGTAAACCAGTGTACAGAACTATGCCTACAGTAGGTTTTAGTCATGTTTGGGCAAAATTGAGGCTTAAGTAAGGCGTAAATGTGGCGAGTAAGCTTCCTCAGGGCACTATTGGGCAGGAAGGAGGATTGACACAACCACAGTTGTGCTCTGGATGTCCTGTTATACTACCACGGGCATGGGGATATAATCTGTTGAAAAAAGAAAACAAAGTCCACACCCTTAGGAAAAAAGTAAAGGGTGGATGTGGCGAGTAAGCACAGCTTTGGGTATTGGAGGGTAGTAGGGTTGCCACGAGCCGTCTGGTTGTGCTGTGGATGTTCCAAGGGCTAAAAGACCACCTGTGGTCTCCATGGGGAATAATCAGGGATGAATAAGCGCAGACAAAGAGATGCCATCGAGCTTGACCTTGGATGCTGAACGACACATGAATGTGCCAAGCTTGGCTCTATCTTATAATCAAGGCTTACTATCTCACAATTTTTTTAAATACTTTTTTAATTTTTCAAACTACTTAACTTTCATGTTCTTATTATTCCATAAAATGAAAATATAAATCATCATTCTATTTATTCTAATGTAAAAAAAATAGTTTCATCCTCTTAGTGCACAGCAGACTAGAAGAGATCCGTATTAAGTAAGGACCTCTTTGTAACTAACAGGAACTGTTTGAATTGGAATCAAAAATTGATTTGTGAGTGATCGTGAACCCCAGAATCTAAACAGAATTTCATTATTAGATATGGTGAATTCACATCCTTGGTGACAACCCTTGATAGGCCCTGTCTGGTTTTTAATACGAACCTCTTCTTCTATTCTGTGTTTATGCGTTCAGCTAAAAAGGGTCAAAGAAACTGATGGAATATCTGAGTGACAAAACAGTAACCATAAATGAAGTGCACTATAGTTAACGGAAAGTGATTTCAGACACAGACTGTGATTTTCTTTATTGACTTTCTGTGTTTGTCTCCAATCTTTGGTAGCTAATGTTCAATTTACATAATTTGTGAGCTGTTAAAGCAGACAGTCAATAGCAGACTTTTAAATTACTTTGCAGGAACATGTTGTAATTGAGTTCTGAATGTATTCATATGATTTAGAAATAGCATTTATTAAATGATCATGAACAGAGTAAATTTCAATCTACTGCTAATCTAAATAAGGAATACATTTATTTCTCCTTTTCTGAACGCGTTTTAACTTGGTATAACAAGAAACCGTGAGACGTGTTCACAGGAAGCAGCAGAAATGATGAAATGAAAATGCTTTTAGACTCACCTTTCCTGGAGGCCTCGAAGCTGTCGAAGATGTTTATTCTCTGGATGTCATAGGTCAGCGTGGTGTTGGGGAGCAAGGTGCGGTTCCTGTTGATTGTGTTCAAGGCAAATTTAAAGGCGAGTTCCTCTGCTCCAGAGGGGCCACTCTCAATGGATTCAAATATTCCTCCTAAAGGGATGAAAAAGAAGAACCTTTTGAATACACTCCTGTAATTGCGAGAGATTCCTAAACACAAGTGTCATGTGGTAAATGATCGATATGAAGCTGGGAATTACTGTTCAAGCAGTGTTATCATTTCAGTATTTATACTGTGGTATTATCAATGCTGTGTGCTTTCCACAGCTCCGTCGCACAGTGACATAAAACAGATTTACAGTACGGATTAGCCCATCGGATCTCGTCTGATTTGCATTCTGTGGCAGTCGACTGTGTAATTATAGGCAATTAGTTACGTGGGGAGGTGAGTTCAGGGGTGACTGCCCTTCTTTAACTCCCACTGCTCCGCTTTGATAGAAAGGTTCGCACTTCCATTTTGTCCCATTGATTTCAGAGCTTCTCAAGTAAGAGGAGAGCAGAGGAGAAAAAAAAAAGAACAGGAGCGCAGGGAGTGGAGACAAGAGAGCAGAAAGAGGAATGTAGAAAGAATTTAAACCATGGGAATATCAGTAACACTACAGTTAGGAAAAGGCAGAGGTTATGTGGAAGAAATCAAGTGAGAAATAGAGATAAATCACTCCCATTTTTTAAATTACACTCATTTCAAACTATCGACTCATGAGTTCACATTTTTATCATCCTGCTTTGTATTCCACTCTGTTGTAAAATTGTCATAGACGAGCATCCTAATGAGAGATCCATGCTGCGCCTGCCGGAGATATTTTGTTACCTCTCAGATGTACGAAAATGGAACCTTGCGATTGCTCATTAATTGACAAAGAAAAAAGCCTCGATAGAAAAAGCAAACAATTCACGCTGTTTTTGTCCCGCTGCACGTGTGAGACGATATAATTACCCGCGCAAAGTGAGGTGTTGTCGACTTAAAACAGCTCCCATCAGACTTGTCAATTATGTCGGGCTGAACAACAACAATGAAAGCTCCAGATGGGCCGTCAACTCTGTGAAGGATCCTAAACGAAGGCGCGACAAATGGGCTCATTTACAGATTATGTCGAGAAATAAATTACCTGAATTCATCTGACATTTGCCAAGAAAAGAAGAAGGGAAGACTGGATTTTTTGACTCCATATTAAGGTCATTTTTGGTGTGTTTCACCAGATTCTACATGCCAGGACATACTTCATACATTTAGACATCATCTATGAAACTGTAAGGACTTTTTTCACACATTCATGACTAGAAGAATTCATGTTGTAGGAGGTAAATAAAATCACTGACCACTTTATTAGGTACATCTGTTCAGCTGCCCATTAATGCAAGTATCTAATTAGCCAGTCACATGGTGGAAAATATTGTGTATTTTATTAGCGGATCTGTACTGACCAGGTGAACATTGTCAAAATGTACTTATTAAAAAAGACTGCAATTTTCAGCTGAAATCCCACTGTGTACTGCTAGCTCTCCATTGATTTCTATCACCAGTTTGAGCTCTCTTCCACTCAGCATCTGGAACGTCAGAGACTCATGCTGCTGTGATGTCCCATGCATTCCCTCTATAAGGGGTCTAACTCTATATTTCTTGTAGTCTGGAGTGTTTACAGTGCCTTTAAAAATAATTCATCCCTTGGATGTTCTACCCTTTATTGGTTTCATAGATCAGCCATGGCCAATATAATTTAGTTTTTTTTTACAACAAATAATGTAAAAAAGAAACACTTTAAAGAGGTAGTGAACACTTTAACATTTTTTTCATCTGTACACTGAAGTATCTGACTCCCAAGTAACTAACCAAGTATCATAGTTAGATACCCCATTTTATGACTTTTAATTAGCTCAAACAGACATCTGCTTTGAAAAATCTTTTCTGAAAAGGTGCAGCTTATGTGACATAGGTTTCCCAGTCACAGACTTGATATAAAAGGTAGAACGTTACCGTCTCTAACCAACTTCACCATTCAGAGACCGCTCCCATCCTCTCCTGTACCTGCACTGCCTCGGCTCTGAGAGCCTGCTTCAGGGGACTCTGGAGGGGGAAATCCTCCACCTTAAAAGATCGCTCTGAGGCAGCAGTGCTGCGGGACTCTGTGTCACTTTCTGGCAAGGGGACGTCACCGTCACTCCCGCCCCATCTGGACAACCCTGTCCTTTTCCCCTCCCTCTCCTCAGTACCAAACTGACCATTCTTAATGCATTTTTCACATTGCTGAGGTGGGCAGATCAAGCCTTTAGCTGGGGGTTTACTTACATTTTAAATATTTTTATTTGATTTACTTTACTTTGCCAAAATCTGTTCTCACTTTGACCATTTTTTTTTCTTTTTTCTTTTCTTTTCTTTTTTTTACAAAAAGTGTAACAAAATGTACAAATTTAGAATGAAGGTTCAAACCATGTATGAACGAGTAAAAGGAATTGCAGTGTATTGTGGGATGTGTAGTTCCTTAAGACTTGTAAAAATATATGTACATAGTATGTATTTTTGCCTTTTTCTCTGTTTATGAATCTCTCATTTTTGCATTGAATCAAATGTTTTAAAGTCATGAGTAAGCTGGTATGTGGTTTACTTAGTTAAGGCAGTTGAAGTGTTGATATAAGGATTTTACAAAATGTCTACAGAGGATTTGAAAGGGACATTTACTTCCAGAACCAGAGTAGGTGGGCGGGTGGGCTCTATAAGTATACCTAACGTAGTGATCTGTGAGTGTATGTGTGAGAATCAAGCATATTAAAGAGAGAATATTTGTGTGATAAACAGGCGTAGAGTCAAGCAACCTCTTTCAACCTTTAAAAATACACACAACAAGAAAGTACACCTTCGAGGGTGGACCAAACCCTGAGAAAGTTTTTACAGAAATCAAACTTAAAAGAGAATGAATGAGGAGGGAGAAAAGATGAAAGGGGGTCGTGAGAGCTGCTTTGAAAAAAAGGGAGAGAGAAAAACACACTTAGAGTAGAGAGCAGAGTTCAGCAGTCTGTCCACGGCTCCCGTCCTCTCTAAGGACAGAGAGCCGGTTTGACGAAATCCTGGAGAAAAAAAAAGTTTAAAGCCTGTTTATCGATTCAATTACAGAGAGCGAGGGGAAAAAAGTGAGGCTGAGAGAGGAAAAAGACAGAGAGTGACGCACTTTTAAAGAGTGGAGAAAAAGGGAGAGATGTACAATAATAGACAGGGAGGCTATAAATAGCTGCTGGCCATTTCAGGGAGTGATAGAAAAGAAGTATAGGAGGGCAAAGAAGATGTCATTAACTTAGGAAAGTGAGCTTTATCATTGTCACCATGTTACAGCTCTATGATAGGGCTATTTCTATTATATTTCTATACATTTGAAGTCCAAAGGAGAATCGTAGAAAATGGAGTGAAGGAGAGAAGAAAACTTAAAAAGGCACTTCACCATGTTAGATCTTCACTGTCAGTCACTGAGCGATAATAATTAGGTTTTCATGTGTCATTCCTTCTGAAATACAGCAACGTGATGTGAACACGCTGCTATTCATGGCATTTCATTTCACCAAAATGGCACATTAATCTCCAAAAGGAACGAATAGCCTGAGATTCACCATTAAGGATGATTGGAATCATGTCAGCCTGACCTAATAGATAATTATTACACTATTGCCCCGAGGGAGTGGACCGAGCTCCACTGGCCTGTTAAAGAGTATGAAAATGAGCAGAAGGGTATTAAGTTACGCTCATCAGATTTTCTTTGGCACACTGCACATGCTGGTTTAAAAGAAAATCATATACCTTTGAGAACACACAGAAGGAGCAATTAAGTCAGGTCCAAATAGGGTTACTTGCTATTTCCAAAGAGATGTCACGCATCATAAATCAGCAAAATTATGGCAAGAGGTTACTGTAGAGACATGATTTGATGTGATTGAATATATTTTACTGCTCACCATACTACACAAAAATGATATAATCCAATGCTATAATATGATACAATGTAAAATAATGCAAACTATGCAATGACATATACCACATTACAGTTCAATAATATTATGTAAAGCTACAGTTCGCGTCACAATGTACCGTTAAAGTTCACTTCACTATGTCACTTTACAGTTTGCTACAATTTGTTATGTTACATTTTGCTTCATAGCTACATTACAGTTTGCTTTTCTACTTTACGTTACAGTCCTTACACAATGTCATGTTACACTTTGCTTCAATATTTGTTAGAATTTGTCACACTTTGTTACATTACAGTTTGCAGTATGTTACTTTACTGTTTGCTTCAATATATCTTAATGTACGCTACACAATGTGATGTTACAGTTCGCTACACAATGTGATATTACAGTTCACTACACAATGTGATGTTACAGTTCGCTACACAATGTGATGTTACAGTTCACTACACAATGTGATGTTACAGTTCGCTACACAATGTGATGTTACAGTTCTTACACAATGTGATGTTACAGTTCGCTACACAATGTGATGTTACAGTTCGCTACACAATGTGATGTTACAGTTCGCTACACAATGTGATGTTACAGTTCTTACACAATGTGATGTTACAGTTCGCTACACAATGTGATGTTACAGTTCTTACACAATGTGATGTTACAGTTCACTAAACAATGTGGTGTTACAGTTCACTACACAATGTGATGTTACAGTTCACTACACAATGTGATGTTACAGTTCACTACACAATGTGGTGTTACAGTTCACTACACAATGTGATGTTACAGTTCACTACACAATGTGATGTTACAGTTCACTACACAATGTGATGTTACAGTTCGTGACACAATGTGATGTTACAGTTCACTACACAATGTGGTGTTACAGTTCACTACACAATGTGATCTCAAAGTTTGCTTCACATTGTGATATTAAAATTAGTTACAGTTTGCTACAGTTTGTTACTTTACTGTGTAATTCAATATATTGTGATTTACAGTTTGCTACACATTGTGATGTTACAGTTCGCAACACTATGCTATTTACACCATATAATGTTTTGGTTTGCTACACTATGTTACAGTTCTCTCTACTTTGTTATTTTACAGTTAGCTAAACCATAATATGTATCAGTTTATCACACTATGTTGTGTAAGGGTTTGCCTTACTGTGTTATACATCAGTATATTATGTTTTCACAGTTTGCTACATGTCATGTGACAGTTCTATATACTGTTATTTTGCGTTGTCCAACATTGCAGTTCCTTACATTTTAACAGTATGTTTATATTTTTGTGGTACATTGTGTCAGGTTACATTTCACTATGGTACTTTATTTTACATTATACTTAGTTATGGGAAATGACTTTACCTTATGTTACCTTACATCACGTTGAATTATGTTAGGGTGCAATAAAGTATAATTCACTATTGCCCATAATATAATACATGATAAGGCAGGAAACAAGACAATAAATTACTAAATAATACATTCATTGATATGATACGGAAAGATAAGATACGATACATTGTGAAATTGTGCAATATGACACACTGTGATACAATATATCATTAGATGGGGTATGATACAATAAGATACAACACAATAAAATAAGGTGCAATGAGGTATGATAAGATAGAGTATGATACACTGCGGTACAAAAGTAAGAATATGCTCTCATTCGATACCATATTATATGATTTGATAAATAAAGGTTAAGTGGGCTAAGATGTGAGACAAATAGACAATATGAGAGGACACAAGACAAGACAACAAGAATATAATACAAAACAAATTTTAGAAATTTGGTGAGTCCATGGGTCAATTTGTCTAGGACTAGAATATGACTTACATAGAGCTGTCTCAGTAATTTACATAAATAAAAACAAACAAAAACATCAGCTAACTGTTAATTTGGCTCACCTATTGTCTATTAACTCTCCGTCATCTTTATCTGTCCATCCTCCTCTAACGGCTCGGTGTTTTGGTCCGTCTGATTGGAGGTGTGTGAGTTACAGCTTAGATAATCAGCGTGTGTGTGAATTATGGAGCCGCCATCATTGGGATTGGTGTGAATTATAGTGCAAGTGAAAGCTCTGAGTGAGTTATGAGCTGGATAATCACCCCGACGAGGAAACAGGCCTGCTGATCTGAGTGTCTTAGTGTGTGTATGTGTAGTGTGTGTAATATGAGTGTGAGAGGGAGGGAGAGAGAGAAAGCCTTTGTGGAAAGTGGGAATGAAGAAGCAATGTGGGAGGGAGTCACCTCTTTGTTATTCCATTCCTGTTTTAATATTTGCTCAAATATTTAAATGTATTTTGATGGAAAATTATAAATGAGCTTGGCTAAAGGCCTACTTTTTACATGAAAAAGCTCAATTAAAAATTGTTTCTTTACTTCATCATTAACCACTCAAGGACATGCAGCGTGAGGAATAGTAATAAGGAAAATGTGTGGCAGCTCATAAGAGTTTGACTAAAATGTAAAAACATGTTCTACAGTTCACATTGAAGTTATACTTCATATATTTGGGACTACAGTCCTCAGTAATTACTAGAAACTAGGAAATATTTACTACTCAACTAAAGTTACTCTCTAAACTGTGAATGAAAACACAACTAGCTCCTCTAAAAAAGGATGCTTTTGTACTAAGGGTGATGAGAGTCAGATATGTTGCCATGGTTACTCATGCATCCAGTCTATAGCTAAGAGTCCTCAGCAGTTTTGGATTTGGAGTGGCTGATTGGAGGAGGAAGGGCGTTGTGATAGTGCATACAGCCTGTCTGTGTGACTAATGACCAGCAGTGCAGCTGCAGGATAGCGGTGAGCTGTAGGGTGGCTGCCATGGCAACCAGCGAGCAACACTGTCGCTAGGGCAAGTGGCCCAGGTACTCGCATGAAGACACTCAGTTATAGGCATAAATACCCCCCACCCAGGCCTGCTCTCAGACTTGGCTGGGCCCCTGAAAAACCAGTGAATTAGCCTTCCCTAGCTGTGATTTATTGATATAGTCAATTCATGTGTGTTGTATCTGTAGCATTGGGGCTAGCATCCAGGCTAACAGAAACTTCATTTTGGAGCTGAGAAGTGTGTCAAGCTGTTATTGGGTTTTGATGTTCAAATTATTTATTCATGCTACTTGTTAAACCCTTTCAATCACTTTTTCTGCCTATTTTGCCACATTTGTTTGCATACTGAACCCATTTTTGGCACTTTATTTTAAACCTATTTTTGCAACTTAAAACAATTTTCACAATTTTTACTGCCCATTTTTGCCATTTTAAGCCAATTTTTGCTACTTTAAACCAATTTTTGGCCACTTTAAGCCAATTTTTGCCCCTCTTAAACCATCTTGCCAATTTTCACCTGTTTTTTACCACCAATTCTTGCCACTTTCTTCCTTTCTAAACCCATATTTGCTGCTTATCCTCCTTTTTGCCTGTTTCAATCTCAGAACTTTCACCACCTGAGATGTCCATGTTTGCCACTGTCAACCCATTTTTGACTCTTTTTAACTGCTTTTCCCCATTTTATCACCAATGTTTACCACTTTAAGCCAATTTTGACCCCTTTGAATCAATTTTTTTGCCAATTTTTAACTGCTTTTCACCTTTTCTTCTGCCCATTTTTTCCTAAACCCCTTTTTTCTGCTTACTTCTTTTAACCTCTTTTGCCACTTTAAACCAATTTTCCCCACTCTCTAACCACATTTCACCACTTATATCTGCTCATCTTTGCCACTATCAACCCATTCTTTTTACTTTTTAATGTTTTCAAAATTTTGACTGTCTATTTGTGCCACTTTAATTTTTTTTGGCACTTTAAACCAATTTTTGCCCCTTTTTAACCACTTTTCCTCATTTTTACTACCTACTTTTGGTATATTTTTCCTTTCTTGACCAATATTTGCTGCTTATTCCTTTTTTGCCCCCATTTAACCTATTTTTGCCACTTTGTACCAATTTTTCCACTACTTAATCTCTTTTCAATCATTATTTCTGCCCATTTTTACCTATTCTAACCTATTTTGCCACTTTTTCATCATTAATCACTTTTTCATCTAAATAACATTTATTGTTTGTTGCTTTGATAGAAATGGTTGTTATTCAGGTTTAATATAAAATATGATTATCACAGATTAACTTTACTATGGACCATGTTATTCCTGACCTCCATCAGCCCTCTATTTGGCTTGGCCCCAGAAAGCTCTCCTCTTCATCCCTCCTCATGGGCGGCCTTGCCTCCACCAACCACACCCCAAACAACACCCTGGCCTGTTTCTGTCTCCCTGCGTCTTTCAGCCTGGGAAGATCTGAGCTCAGAGCCAATAGGCAGGGTGCAAAAGTGATGGAAACGCTCCGTAAATATCCCAGAAACTCCCGGTGGGGGCGCTCCCTGACATGTTTGGCGGTGAATGGGACATGATGCATGAAGGCCCGCAGAGAGTCACCGCCCCTGGTCATTAATCTGAAGCTCCCCTTGTGTAGGACTGACCTTCGTACGCCGCATGAGGGTCAATTCTGTCCCTGAAGATCCCCAGAACTGTGGATGTGAAACATCCACCATACAGGACACTAGCTGGCAATATGGTAGCACACAAACACACAATCATCACTGCAGTACGCAAAAAATAATCTCAAAGCTGTCTTAAAGACGACAAAGTCCTGGCTTAATACTAAATTTATGTCTCTTTTCTCTCATCCTTCTCCCAGCTATCCTGGCATGCACATGTGCAGGGACACACAGTGCTTTAATTCCATTAACACAGGTGATACATCACACAGTGTTTGACCAGCTACTTCTTCCCTGGCCAAGGCTCAGAGATTTTATCTCACAGAGCTTTGGTTGTGTAAGAGTAAGATAAGGAAAGCCATAAACTTGGTTAATAGAGTAACATTTTCTAAGGAGACACTTGATAAAGAGCTGAGCTCAGCTGAGTCTGGTGAACTTATTTAGAAGCCAAACTTCAATTAAATGGGAGAAATAAAAATAAAAGCACTGAAGTGAAGTATTTGGGTTTTAAGTTTCTGCATGTTTCTGGAGATGATATAAATCCTTGAACTGGAAAGATCATGATATTAAACACAAAAAAAGATCCTTATCTCAAGAAACCCCACTGAAAAGAGCAGAAAACAAGCAATCCAGTGAGTCAGCAGACAATCAAGCATTCTTTAAGACTTCTGGAGAGTGAACATGAAGCCATTAAAAAGCAGCTTATGAGAACAACAGTTTAGCTCTTGTTATCCAACTTGTTTGTCTTGTTATGTGTTTATTTCTCCAGAATAGAATCCCTCATGTCACCCTAAAGCCTCTTGACACTGGACTGTCACCTGCCACAGCCGGACGCTAAGCCTCCGGCTGACTCACACACTTGAACAAACACGTGGGAACACACACAATCACGCACCCCGAAGATTGAGCCTAAACAGGACTGTCAGGTAAGAAACGACTCAGTCCTGGGAGAGTGACTGATGGGGGAGTTCAAAATGCACACCCGCGGGATTCAGAGACACACAGAAGTTTATGTTAATAATTAGCCAAAAAGATCAGTCTCATTCATTTCCTGTAATGAGCAGATGTGTAGTCTTTAAGGGTGTAATGATACCTGCAAGTCACACTACAATACATATCACAATAGTGGGGTCAGTATGAATCTATCACAGTTTTAAATTGTTTTCTTATTTTTTATAAAGGCTTGAGATTGAAGTTAACATATTAATTAATTCAGGATTTATTTGCTCCCTGTTTAGTCAGCACCAGAACTAAAAGTCTGTTAAACTAATTAGTAATATTTATCATTTCAGTTCCACAATGCTTGCTATGACTACACTGTAATGCAGCCATCTGCCAATAGCAACCTCTGTAGTTGTTTTTAATGACTACAGCATTGCAGCTACAATTCTCTTTACTCTAATGCAAACATCTGCAAACTGTCAGCACTGATAGCATCTCGTAAGAACAGCGGTTAAGCTCTATTTTGATCTAAAAAGTGGGGTTTTAGATGTTCGGAGGCTGCGCCAGATACTACTCACATAACCGAAGCATTGGGTGACAATGTTCAATATTCAGTAAAGGAAAGTGGACGATAAAATGCAAACGATTCAAAGCTCAGCAGTGCTAACTTTAGCCACATCCTGCAAACCAACTTTGCATTGTTATGGTTAAGGATGCGCCTGATTAGCAGGCTAAATGGTTAAATTCAAATCCCTTTGTAGAACTACAATTAGATGTAACTAATTATTAACAGTTTTTATCAGTTCAGGCCAACAATCCCAGCCAAACTGTAACACAACTGCTTTCCACTAGCAGGGATGTGACGTTCATGGATGAGCCTGCAGAAAGAGCCGGCTCTTTTACGTGAACAATAAGATCTGAATCCTATTTGAGACTCATTTTATATCTTATTCTTCTTATTAAATTATTACTATTATTATCATCATTATTGTTATTTTATATTTTGTGTGTGTCTGTGTTTTTTAATGAATGAATGACTTTATTTCAAACAAAATAAACTAAAAACAATGTAAAATACAACAAACAACCAGAGAGTAGGTAGAAGTAAAACCTGTATATCACTACCTCTTTCTCACTTTCTATTTTCAACTCAGATTATTTAAGCAATCCTTAACCAACATACAAACAGCTCTCTCCAATCTATTCACCAGCTTAATGGTAATCAATGGTAACATTTACTATATTACAAGTGTTCACTGAGTGCAGTCAAATAAACACAAATATTACAGAACCTTTCATCTACCATGTACCTGTCGACTAGTAGGGATCTTTTCCCCACACTGCTCCACCACAGGCATACCACACACCAAGGACTCGTGCTTGATGGTGTAACATTCGTTTTTCAAATCAGGTGTGTCAAACAGTCAGGCCAGTGAGCACATTTCATCTGACCCAAAATGCATTTTCAGAAAACAGTATATTTAAAAAAATAGAAAAAATAATGGTGTTAAATTTTCATCAGTTACAGGAAGAATAGACATTTAATTGTGTGGTAATATGAAGAGGGATGTGCAGGAATAGTATATTAATAGTGTCATAGTGGTTATCCATAGTATCACAATTTAGTTTCAGTGACAACTACTATAAGGCTTTAATAGCCAGACCTGTCTGCTGGTAAAAGGGGGGCCACAGGCATCCACACCACACTGACCTAGCAGCATTGCCAGCACCACCAGGCGGTAGATGTGGGTAGTAGATAGGAGGAGGAGCCCCAGCTGGTAATGATGCTAGGTGCTAGCATTGCTTATGTCAGCCACATTTTGCAAAACAATTTGCACCATTACAATGTGACATTTTATATATATATATATATGTGTGTGTGTGTGTGTGTGTGTGTGTGTGTACTGTGTATATACATACACTGTATATATACACACAATATATATTGTAAATATAAGCACAGTTTCAATGCTTTTATATACCATTATATAGGATGACAAAGGGAAGCCAAGGAACATCACTACAATGTGAAGTTGTTTATCCATTGCAGTTGGTATAGGAATGTATTTACTTGATTTTAGCCTAGTCAGCTAAACTTAATTATAATCTGGGTTAAATAGAATGGGAGATTATTCGTCTTGGAACATCCCTAGAATGACTATCAGCCTATGTAAACAGCCACCATATTTTCCACTGGCAGGCCACTCTTCTCAGCACTCAGCATCCCTCTTGTAACTTTTGGACAACTCTGTGCTCCCCAGTGTTACTTCTTCCTGACCAACCAATTAGATTTAAGAAGGGGTGGGGCTTCTGATATCCGCTTTGTCTACAGTAATGTCAGGACACAATTCTTTTATGTTGTTTTCATGCTTCCATGCTTTGGTGATATTTCCTTGAATTAAAGAAAATATTAAGAGACAGGAAAAAAACATGACATCCCAGATCCTATCTAGGGAACTGGAAGTCAACATTCGTAATCTAGCAACAATAACAGACAGTTAGAAGCGCTCTGACACTGTCGCTGGGGGAACACTGGCAGGAAAATGGCTATTCACTCTATTACACTACTCTATTTCTAATCTCTGACAATAAAAATTGTTCATCCATCTATCCAGCCATCATCTACACTGCTTATCCTGTTTGGGGCCGCAGGGGGACTGGAGCCAGTCCCAGCTGTCACTGGGCTAGAGGCAGGGAACACCCTGGACTGTTGTCAGTCACAGGGCTTTTTTTTCCCTTTTATTTAAAAGGTTTCAAACAAACATAGATTGTTTTGTCAAATCATTTTAAATGTTCCATATTTGTGTTGCTGTTCAATTGTACTACATCCCTTGTTTCATCAAGCCGTCACATCCCAAGCTTTAAATCACAAACGTGTGCAATCACCCTCATCCCTCTCCCAGTGCCAAGAGGGAAACCAGTGATCGTATAACATGTATTAATTCTGAGCTCTGGCAACAGATGTGCTAATTTTCCCGGCTCTCTCTATTCATAATAATGTGCCAGCTCCCTCCTCTAAATATGTGCTAATTTGCAAGGGCTCATTGTGAATGTGCTAAACTACCGGCTGACATTTTGTGTGCTAATTTGTCAAGCAGGGACCCTTTTTGGTACTAATTGTGCCAAACTGTGAGTACACTTCCACAGGCCTTGAATCGCTGAAGTCCCAAATGATTTCTGTCTCCCTGCAGTTTTCTAGCCTCTCCACTGCTCTCAAACTGCGATTGAAAAGAAACCCTGTTGAAATAAGATGTATAAACGCTAAGTGCACACACTTGCCTGCACACACTCGTGCACATTTCACAAAAATATGTGCCTGCTCTTGAGATTAGACGAGCTCCTTTAAGCTACATAGGGAGGCAGCAAGAGCCAAACGCTACAGTACCATCTAACACACTTTACAGAAATAAGAGCCTGTTTCCTGAGATTCAAAAAGCTCCTTAAAGTAACATGAGGTCACAAAGAGTTTAACATGAAAACATGCTGTGTTTTAGATGATGGCACAAAAAAATCAGACCATCGTGAAACAAACCTGCAACGGGAAGTGAGGCTTAAAATTAGGTAAACATAGGAGCGCAGTGGGAGGCCAAAGCTTCTTTGAACAGTCTCAACAAACACATTTCAAGAGTTCTCTTTGTCTCTCAATTGATATGCAAACATAGAAAAAGAACAATCACTCCCTGATTAGTCTATTTTCATTGCTGTTTCATCTGCCAATCATTATTTAATCATCAACTAATAGTTTGTTCTGGAAAAGATCAAAAACTGGTGGAAGATGTCCATCACAATTCTCCAAGGTGGCATGTCAAAGTCTTCAGAAACAAATGCAATATGGTTTAAAATCAGAGAAGATCAAACAATTCCTCAAAACTCTGAAACTCTGTTATTCTCACTAAAATAATGAATCTCAGACAATTGTCAGAAGAGCTAACTTTCTATTGATCAACTCATCACTGAGTCATTGTTTAAACTTGGATGTCTTTACGCCTGATAAGTTTCTACTTTCTCATTCATGGTCATACCGCGCTTTAAACACTGGTCAGGAATAGTAGGCATGTCTGTCATGGTACAAAGTGATCCTTCATTTAGTGGATATTTTGAATTATAGAATTATTTTAGTGCTGTCAAACAATTATAATGTATCAAAATGATTAATTTTAGAACTCCTGTCTTAAACAGCAATAATCTCTTTTTATGTGAAATTTTAAAAATCCACTATTTTGCACTATTTAAAACTGTCATTGTTTCATTTTATATTTTTGTGCTGCTTAAACTGAGGGTAACTTACTTCCTGTTTAAGTATTCGTATGCTTTTATTTTGAAGGATAAAAAGAAACTTTGGGTAGACCTAAGATTATGATGTGAACATGAACATGAGGGGGTAGCATAAAGGTAAACGTTTGATATCACAAGGTGTGGATGACTTTTAATCCATCTACTAAGCTGCCTTTGAGTATTTTAAAGTAAACTGAGACAAAAAGGTGCACTTTTGGACTTATTTTACATCACTGTAGCTGCAGAGAGTCATTGAAGTGGCTTAACCACTTTAGTGGAAGAAATTTCCATTTAGGGTTTAGGGTTCAGGGTTCAGGGTTCAGGGTTAGGACACCAAAAGTGAAAAGTTAAAAACCTGACCTACAAAACCTGATTACAAAACATTTACAAAGCAGAGAAAACAGTCTGCTTACAGAAGAAAAGTTTTTCCTACTTCAAAACATTTGAATGCAGAAAGCGTAGCTTACATAGATAACGTAGCTACATAGATAAGGTAGCTATGTAGATTATGTATCTTATGTATATAACATAGCTTTGTAGATTACATATCTTACGTAGGTAACAGCTATGTTGATAAAGTAGCTATGTAGATTATATAGTGTATGTAGATAACAGCTACAAAGATAACGTAGCTATATAGATAATGTAGCTATATAAAATACACATCTTACATTGATAGAGTAGCTAGGTAGATAACGTACAGTGCTACAGTGCACATTGCTAAAGCTAACTTAGTTACATTGAATTGTATGATAACGTTAATTATGAAGCTAGTGTAGCTTTAGCTAAGCTAAAGCAAGCTATCGTTCTTAAATGACTGTGCATAATCTCATCCCAGATTAGACCTCTGATCTTAATCTCAGTTTTATTTATGCAATATTGCTCAGTCTGTTATGTTTGCAATCTGATTACTTCATGAATGTAACTGCCAGACTTTGTTTAAGAATAAAGTTGACAAATAAAAAAATAAAAATAAAGATAAAATACGTTGTACCAGCAAATTACAGCACTCCAATTCTGAAAAGACAGCGTCTCAGAAAAACAGTCTGTGAGAGTAGCTGTCAGAGATGTACATTCTGCAGCCAGACTGTTTGGGAAATTCTTCCATAAGGTGACATGGTAGTTTATGATTTAGTAAAAACACCTCAGAGAGCACATTTGTTGATTGAATATAGACCTAAATTCTAAACAAATAAGAAACAGAGGTGGGCAGAGATTAGTTGCACATCCCTACTCTACTTGGAAATGTCTAGTGGAGCCACAGTATTTCAGGGGGGATGAAGTCATAGCCTACATTTCAATGGTACAGAATATGTCATTTATCATAAGTAGCAGCACAGAACATAAATGGGATACAGCAACAGAACAGCAGCTTCAGTAGCAGATCATGCATCCTTATGTAGCAGTTTCACACACAGTAGAACATCTAGCATTTCCTTGGCAACAATCATGACAAGACATGGACTGTCACAAGTATAATCATGAAGGATTTCTTTGGCTTTAAAAAAAGGAAGTAATAAAATTACTCATGTAAAAAGTACATGTAACAAAAGAGTGGTACTTTGTGTTTAAGTGCAAAAAAAAAAAAATCATATTGCACTTTCAAAAGCATGAAAAGCTGTTAAAATAGAAATTTTTGTCAAAAGTTTCAAACAGGCCTTGGTCTGAATAGGACGGGATCTGGGTCTGTGGTCCACCATATACTGATCTAAATACAGTCCATGCTGTCAGCTCCACATTTATTTAAATCAAGAAAAGCTCACGGAGCTGGAGATAACAACTGTAATGTAGCCTGCAAGAAGGTGACAATGCATTTTTTGCCACTCTTCTGGCATCATTCAGGCCTTCTGAGAGCGTGCAGTCAAGCTTCAATAACTACTTTAACTCTGTGCAAGCTAAGACTTTTCAATTGCCTTTATGTTCTTTCTCTGTGGGGCACTTTGGAAATCTCTTTCCCCACTAAGATACCAAAGATTAGAGAGATTTTTGGATGTATCCCTCCCCGCCTAGCCTGAATATTCCTGGGTATAACGTGAAACACGATTACACGAGTAGCAAATAAACACCTTGCAGCTATGATGTACTGCTTCTACTATATGCTACAGTTTGAGTGGGAAAACATGATTTGATTGATGTACATTTTGGGCAAAAACAGTTGCTTTCGCACGTTGCGGGTTTTATGAGCCTTGGAGCTCTCACACCTGCAATCTGACATCCAGGTATAAACACGAGTATTCCCAAAACTGTAGTGGCGAGGTTATAAGTTCAACGAAATAACACAACTCCCAGAACTGCAGTCAGGGGATTTTTCTTTCAGCACGGAAAAGATGTGATTTGGACCCACATATACGGGCCTGAGGGACTGAGGGGGAGCAGTTATTGAACAGAATGCTTCCCGATGCTTCATGCCTCACCCATTTTTGCCATTTCGTCTCTTTTATCAAACAACAGCACATAAAAACACCTTCCTCGCTTCATATGACTGGAGTACATCTCATGGTGGCCTCGGCAGGTGACAGATGGCGACCTCACAGCGCAGCTCACAGTAAACTGAGTTTTAATCAAGCTTAAGCACGTGTGAGAGATGCTAATTATCTACCACAGGCTATAAGGAGACAGGAGTTCATCCTGGGGAATGTCATGAGCATGTGTGTCGCTGGTTTATAATCACTTTCAGCCAAGCATTTAAAACGTCAGGGCATTATTATTAACAATTTATAGCAATGCAGCTAAGAAGCACAAGCCATGATGGACAGGGTGGCTCTGATGTCTCTGGATACATAGACCCTCGAGCTGTAGCACTCGCCAAAATAAACAGAGCTGAGGACTCGACTAATCTTGGAGACTTGAGACAAACTCTCTGGAAGTTAAGCGGTGGGATTTTCAGCCGTCTCTCCGCAAACCTGCCAAAAGAACTTCACACTTTTGTTCCATTTACGAGCATTTCAAACCTCCACTCGAGACTGACAGGAGTGTAATAGTAAGATAAACTGAAACTACATCATCTCCAACATGAATATGACATGCGATATAATATGCAGCCGACCTTGGTACAGAGCTAAAAAGGAGCTCAATTTATAATGTTGCAATTAGGTCAGAGCAAATTAAACCAGACTCTTTCGTCCTTCGCCACTCTCATTCTAATTCTCGCTGCTCTCCTGCTCATCAAAATGGCCATGTATTACACTCTTCCCATTGTAATTTCAACAAAATGGCTGTAAAATTAGACTCTCTTTCTTGTAGCAGGGCAGATGTTATCTCCCAGTCAGAGCCAAAGGTCAAGAATTAATTCAGAAGGTGGCTCTTTAATGCTTACAGCTGGGTTTTTGAAGGGTCAGAGGGAGAAAGAGAAAAAGATATCATACAGGATTTAAATAATCTCATTATTATAATTTTTAATCTTCATAAATTTAAAGATACTTATGCAGATGGAAATTATCATTTTAAGATGGATAATGACAAAGAAGCTGGTAAATGTTGACCTGGGTATACTAAAAATATATATCGAGTAAAATATGAATATATGCTGATTTACCAGCTTTTCTTCAAGTTCAGATTTACGTCAGGTTCAGGAAAGATTAAATGACCTCAAATGTCTTATTTGGCGCCTGTATGTCAAAATGAATGCATTAATCAGATACAACAATTTAAAAGCAGCCTAAAATCAGGGGTGGAAAGTTACTAATTACATTTACTCAAAGGACTGTAGTTCTTTTGGGGTAACTGTCCTTTGTTGAGCACATTTTGAAATCAGTGTTTTTTCTTTTTCCTAAGGAAAAAACAGCAGAAACTGGAGTGTTGATACCTCAGTGATTAACATTTCAGAGTTGATTTGAACTCTGGGTGAAATGGTCTTCAGTGTTAGAGTTATTTGAATCGACTGATCTACTCACTGCAATTTTAAATTGGGGGGGTGGGTGGAGTTTCCCATCATGCACTTGGGCAGAGAGTTGAGATGTATAGTTCATGTGTTTAGTTGTGTTTGGATGATCCCTACTGGAGTTGTTTTGGTCATGTTTCTGGTGGATTGCTGTTTATTTTTGGTGTGAGACACATTTGCACCATGAGTGAAGTTATCAACTGAGTAAGAGGCCTGTGATTTAGTTACCATGAGTATGTATTGCCTTGTTATGAGGTTGGCTCTGGTTTGTTGTTTCCAGAGGAGACACAAGTGCAGCAGATTTTCAAGAGTAACCTCAGCTCTGTCGTAGAGTAAAATATTTACCACTTATATATGTAGTGGGAGCCAATAAAGACATGTTTCAATGTTGAATTTAAATCTCTATGGAGATAGAGGTGACGTTACCTGAACGACACGGTTAGAGATCTATTCTCTTGTTGCTCTTGCCAATAAGGAAATATCACGTTTAACTGTACAACTCTGCATTAGCTACTGAGTACTCTAAGTAATTTAAAGTCAAATACTTTTTACTTTTACTTGAGTAACTTTGACTAGTACTTTTACTGAAAGTAACTGAACTTTTTCTTAAGTTAAATATTTTTTTTCTTTTTCCTTCTCTGCCTGAAAAAAACATCTTGTTTCATGTTCTCTTATAAACAGTAGCACAGATGCTACAAATACTTTGGTACTAGCTTTTAAATTACTAGAAAAAACACTCCAGGTAAAATGTGATGTTAGGAAATTGAACAGTTCAGTGCTAGAAGAGAATGGTATATAATGTAATGGAAGCTAGCCTGAGGTTTGAATGTTTCAGTCACAAATGTAAAGGATTTGCTGCTTTTAAATATAAAGTTAAGAAAGTAAAAAAAAAAAAAAAAAGCAGAAAAACTAAGCATTTCATGTGAAAATTTCGGTCTAAAGCTATGTCCAAAACTGTGTTGAACTTTTCACATCTCCCAAGGATCACAAAATATTGTGTAACTTGTTTTAGGTCAAATCTCCCGGCCCTAATATAGAGCTAGAAATAGACAAAGCTTGCAGAGCCATTTTCAATGGATTCTGAATGTGATCCTGGCATAAGAGGACTCAAAAAGTGAGGCACTTTTAAAAATATTTGATTTGCTCTGTCTCGTTGCTCTGTCATGTTTTTACCATCTGAGGTTTAGTATTGCACTATTTTTCATTTAATAAATCTAATGGGTTGAAAAATATAGGAAATTTGGGTCACCATTTCTCATTAAAGCGTTAGTAGTGGGTCCTGAGGCTAGAAAAAGTTGAGAACCATGGTAATACATAAGATAATTACATGTCTTTTTTCTTGCTAGTATTAAATGGGATTTTGTAACTGCCAACACTCAAGTGTTAGTATCAGAATTAGCACGGGGGGAGAAAAAGTGGTATCCACTTTATTCCTGGTGGCTCTGCTGAGATATGATTATGAATGGAAGTTAATATAGTGGAAAAATAGGTTTGTCTCAGTGGCTAACGAACAATGGTGGTTGTTGTAAAAGGAATTCCCCTCAATCTAGCAAATACTGTTTCGTTTAAAAAAAAAAAAAATCTGGGTTAAAAAAATATCTTAAGTTGTAAGATATATTTTCTGTAATGTCCTTGCCAGCATTAATGTTGTATTAATAACCAGCTGAAGTTAAATTTGTGGCTTGTGGTATTTGAAGAAATGCATCAGGGATGTGATTCCTCATGCAGAATTTGAGATTTACCAACCTGAAGAGGTGACCCACATGAATCATGGAATAATAACAATTTCAGAACATAGACAGGGCAGGCAGCAGTAACAACAGAATGACACCACTTTAGTCAGAAGCAGAAGAAAGGAGGAGCTGGGGTGGAGGAAGATTGCAGAAAACAGCTTGAAGATGGAGCAGCAAAGTGTAGCCAGCTTAAGTACGACAGCATGAGTGCAATTAGCCAATAGCATACTTAGATTGAATCAGCTGGCTGTCAGCTGGTGAGGACTTGCATGAGATCAGCTGGTCTCAATTGTATGGCAACACTAACTTAAATCCAAGCGTACTGATGACAAGGCTCTGACTGGGCTCTACATCTGCTTTATCTTATTTGATGTATGACAGATGATTTTAATACATTCTAATCTTTCAATCAATTTAATAATCAGAATTAGTATATTATTACAGTTGAAATGCCAGTTTGAGAGACAGCTCAAGAAGTCACACCCACTATTCAAGCAAAGTATCATGGGGGCTAGGAATGAGGTGGATAAGAATCATTCAAATATTCGGCTGCCTAATCATTACACCAACAGAGACTGTAAAGACAATGCATTCAAATAGATGCACTTTAATATGGAGTTTGTCCCCCTTTTGCAGCTACAATATCCTCCACTTTTCTTGTCAGGATTTCCACAAGAATTCTGTAGAGCTTTTATGAGGCCAGGCACTGACGTTGGACGAGAAGGCCTGGCTTGCAATCTCCCTTTCAGTTCATCCCAAAGGTGCTCGATGGGTTTGAGGTCAGGGCTCTGTGCCAGCCAATAAAGTTCCCCAACAACAAACTCATCAAACCATGTCTTTATAGTCCTTGCTTTGTGCACTGGGGCACAGTCATGTTGGAAAAGAAAAGGGCCTTCCCCAAACTGTTGCCACAAAGTTGGAAGCATAGCATTGTCCAAAAAGGCCTGGCTTACGGAAGCATAAAGACTGCCCTTCACAAGAGATAAGAGGCCAAGCTCAAACCCTGGAAAACAGCCCCATACCATTATAATTTCCCTAGAAAACTGGCGCACAATGCAGTCAGACAGGTAATGTTCTCCAGGCATCTGCCAAACCCAGACTCAATCATCTGACTGCCAAACAGAGAAATGTTTCCACTGCTCCACAGGCCAGTTCTGATGGGCCTTGCCATTTTATGTGGTCTTCTGCTTTGTGCTGTTGTTCCTAAATGCTTCCACTTTCTAATATCACTTACAGTTGACTGTGGAATATCCAGCAAGGATTAAATTTCACAAACCGAAGTCACTGAGCTCTTCAGAAGGACCCATTATTTATCACAAATGCGAATGGAGACTGAATGGCTTGGTGCTTGACTTTATAAGACTGATTAGTTAGTGCAAGACTGACGGTCTGATTGAAACACATTAATTCAATCCTTAACAGGTGTGGCCGAAAACTTTGGTCCATAAAGTGTATATCTGCAATAAAAAAAACTACTTTTATGGGAAGTAAGAAGAGACCTGGTTAAGCGGCTTAAAAGGGAGGAGTATTGTGCTGGACACACCAGTTTAAATGACGTAACCATCGTTATCCTGGATTCATTAAAAACATCATAAAGTAGGTCTATGGTGAAAAAACTGCATTCAGACTGGGGAGGTTCAATGGAAATGTGAGACAGAAAAAAGCTTATTCTTTGCTTTGAATTTCAAAGGTACAATAGGAAATAAAGATTTGGACTGTGTCTGCCATCTGAGGATTTATGCCTTTGTGTGCAAGGACAGTGAGACCAGGGGAAGAGGGAAAGTGAGGCGTGATGATAGTGCAAGAGAACAAAGTGGAGGGGCAGGACTGGGAGACAAGCTGAGAGCCAAAGGGAGACAAAAGACAACATGGAGAGAAGGACAGTGAAGGACAAAAGGGAAAAAAATGTAAAAAAGAGAAAAGATAGAATAGTCTGCCGACCCTGTTTTGTCTGGATTCTGGCTATCGATTTAATGCCAAAAGTGTGCAGCGCTGTCTCAGTGTTTCCTCACAGCCTGTCAGATTTGCTCAGAAAACAACAGGTGACAGCCATGATGCCTAAAGTCGGAGTAAGCTGTATGCAGATGGCAGATGGGCGTGCTGTCAGACGACCAAAAAAGAGGATAGTTTGGAGGGAAAAGATAGGGGATGGGCGGGAAAAAAATAAAACGCATGAGTGAAGGAAACCAAGAGGGAGAAATGGAGAATAAAAGAGGTCACCGGAGGCAGATAAAAGACACTCAATTAAACGACTGAATGGATGGCCCATTAGACCTGAACGGACACCTGCATCCCCCAGCCTCTCCCTCAGCCACAGGGCAGGGAAATGTCAGCTCCGGGTGTGGGTTCATCAGCCTCCCATCAGCCACTGCTGTACACAAGCAAGCAGATAATCAGAGCTACAGGTACGAGTCAATATGCTGCTTTTGCTGCAGCAAAGGTGTGTCCATTCTTTTCCTGAGCTTGTTCTGCAAACACACACAGGCAACAGCAGAGGAGCGGAGGGAGAGAGAAATGAAAGCACAGAGAGGAAAATAGCCAGAGGCTTATCGATACAAAAAAAGACTGAATAATAAAGTTCCTCAAATATGCATGCTCATTATTTCCTCAATAAATAAGAAAAGATCTTGAGGTAAAATAAGTGGAAAAAACAAATGAGGTGATCTAATCTTTCTTCTGATCTGCAGTTTTCTGTTTGTTTCATTTTATTTCACAGCCTGCTGGGGAGGAAATCCACAGTCTTTTCTTCTATTTAAAAAGCAGTGGCTGTGTATGTGTGTCTCATCCAAGAACAGGAACTGGCTTTATGATTCGTCCTTGAAATCTTGAAACAGAGGCAAGTGAGGGAATCAATCCAAGTCTGTTTACATGTTTTTAAATGATACAATCTGCCTTATTTTCAGTGATCAATGATAATGACAGACAACTCACAATTCAATACATATAATAATACTGTGCTCACAGTCAAATTTAATCATGATTATTTTCCTTGATTTTCTTATTTTTATTAAAAGCATTAAACTGAAATCAATTTAGCACTAATGGGGAAAATCCACTTCAATTAAAGAGTTCCAGTCTGTGTTTCTGGCACTGAAGCACAGAAAGCTCTCAGAAAAAACTAAACTTCCTCATTTGTTGTCCTCTAATGCAAGTTTCAGTCACATTTTGATAAGTTGGGTCATTATAGCTGGCTCTAATGTGTTAATTACGAGCAAACATTCTGCAAACACCAGTGTTTGTAGTAATCTCTGTGGCCTTGTGTGGCAGGGGTTGAATCCACGTTTGAGCATGTGTTGTTAACATGGTTTTGGTGTTTAAGTCCTTGTAGCGTGGCGCCTTTTTACGTGCTGCAGCATGCTGATTGTGCTTTTTGTATTGTACACATAACTGTGTTGTAATAACTGCACACAGCCTTTTGTCTGATTTATGTAAACACTCCCGCAGTGATTCAAGGCTAGAGCCCTGCACACATCCATTAATCCTTTAATTTAAGATTGATTTTTAACATGGATATTTTATTTTGGTTGAAACTTTTTTGTACGGTTACAGAGTTGAGTCAACTGGAGGTCCATTCCTTCCAACCGGAATCTCCAATATGTCCTAGAGCCCTGGTTCTCAACTGGTGGGTCGGGACCCAAATGTGGGTTGCAAAGCCATTTACAGTGGGTCAGGATGTTTGCCAAGGAAACTTTGTGGTAGAAAGTCAATGATGCGCTTTTATTTTGAAGGATGTGTTTCTGTGTCTTTGTTTGGTCACTTTTTGGTGGTGGTGGTTGGTCCTGACTGCATGCGAGTTGAGAACCACTCTCCTAGAGGTGTGCAAAACTCCTCCCCTTCATAACACTAGTCCAGTATGTGCCGCGAGAATGTTGAAAAGAGTTGAACTTCAGCGATGGATTTTGGCAGCACTGTATGGCAGTGTGCTAGCTTAGTGAACAAGTTGCTATCTAGCTAACAGGTTATGGCTACAACAATTCATATTTTTATCAACTCTGTATGAAATACAGCAAAACTGATCAGTCCATAAGAAGTGTTGTCAGATCATCTCAGCAGTTTAAAATATAGACATTTCAGGAAAAAGGTAGAATGTATAATTAGATAAATACGGGTTTGATAACATACAAACAAACATCGGAATGGCTGAACAAGTTAGCTTAGCTTTGTTTGTTCAGCCGTTCATATGTTTTTATTGCCTGAAATATCTTACGTTCAGGGCTTAACACTAACTTTTTGCTTACCAGCTACTATGGCTGGTTTCCTTAGATACTAGCCACTAGTAATTTTCATTGTACAATCGTCCTATTGGAAATAATGTTATATTATTAAGGTTGACCGTGGCATGGTTAATACTTACTTAAACTAGATCTGCAACCCTTTGAAATGTAAATAAACATTGTACTTCAGTTTTTTTCCTTCCACCCTGAAGAAAACACAAATTGGTTAACAAAGTTTGTAGTCTAATATAAAGTTGGTACCAAGGTAATTATAGTAAACTAAAAATGAATGTAATAATAGAAACTAAAATGAAAAAAACATTTAGGTAACTGACACTAAAATCAAATTAAGCTTTCCAAAAATGAAAGGAAAAAAAACATAAAATGAATTAAAACTGCATTTTTATGCTTACAAAACTAAGTCAGATAAAGTAAAATTAAGGACAAATATTCTTTAGTTTTTAGTCTTTGACAGCAGCTGGCTGACTGCCATATCCACCCAAGCCTGGGGAGGGTCAAAATGAATGATTTGACTGAAGACTTTATAAGATGGTAACTTTAGGTCATGAGTTGGACTCAAATATCATATTTGAATGACAAAAATAGGAAAAAAAGGGAGGACCTTTTGAATATATCTTGTAAGATGTTAACTTTTGTGGCCCTTTTGGGTCCAATTACTGACAAGTATCCAATGTCCCTTAAAAAAATAAACTTACACTGAAACTTATACACTAAACTAAAATGAAGCATTTTTATAAAATGAAACTAAACTGAACAAACAAGTAGGCAAATCCCCAAACTATTATAACCTTGGTGGGCCTTTTGCATTTGTTTTGGGGAAAAATTGCCACCTTTATGTCGAAACAGCTTCATTGCATTAGCATGTACCACTGTAAAAGTGCACTCAAACAATGGCGCCAACAGCCGAGCCCAGTTAGACCAAGGCACGGGATGTGACACCGATAAATCCAACCCCACCAAAGTGTCTAATGGAGTCACTACACAACCTGCCACCGATGATATCCACCTGCATTTGGCTGGTTGGTGGGTGGTAATGTCAAGCCCTGCTACATTCCTGGCAGGCCAACTTCTTCACTTTTTTCTTGGCCGGTTAGTATTATTTCTGTTTTTGTCTCTTTTATTCTCCAAACACATTTTCCAAACTACTAGATGGTAAAAACGGTAAAAACTATCCTCTTCCCATGGCTACAGGTAGTTTCTATCAGGTTTCTATCTATATGTAGAAGATGTGTTTCAATGTCGTTATGGACATGTGATGGCTCTAAATGGTAGGTGTGCAGGGCAAAAAGTGGATTCTTTTTAGTGGAGCAGAGCAAAGGGAAGTGGGAACTACAGTTACCATCATCATCCTATAATCCTGACTCATAATACTGATAAGCGCCCAAGCAGCCAGTTCCCACTGGAACAACCCTACATTATACTTTGAGGGTAGGATAAGGCTAAGTATAGTTAGGACATATTAAACAAACAAGAAGGTTTATTGTTTCAATCATGGTGACAACACAACCCAGATAGAGGCCATTTTAGTCAGAATTGTAGGGACTTAGCATTCAAGACTGATTTGTGAAATTAGATTTTATTTCTTCAACTAAAGAAGCACTTTTGTTCTGTTCCCTGGTCCTTTTATATCAGCTAAATCTGTTTGCTTTCCTATTCATGCCTCTCTTTTCCTCCATTTCCTTTCCTAAATGTCTTCAAAACAAAAAAAGATTGGAAGCCTGATTTACGGAAAACTACACAAACACTTAAAACCCTCAGAGCAAAAAAAAGGACTGAAAAATGAAATTCAACATAGCAGGAGGAAACATTTTGCATAACCCCGGTGGTTCGTGGACAATACAGCGTCACGCTGATTCAAAGAACATGATTTTTAAGTAAGCCTGCCTCAATACGTCCTCCCACAGAGCCCATTTCCCCCCGTGTCCTTGGTTCACACAGAGAAACGCTCATACATCCGACCGGCTGCGCTGTCAATGGGAGCCCGAACTCTTGCTTTCTCTTCCTTTCAGTCGGCGGCTCGCCCTCCTCCTCCTCTCCTCCTCCTCCTCCTCTAACTCCTTTATTCAGCTGGCTGGAGATGAAGGTGAATCACATCACAGCCTAACCTGAACACAGGAGGGCTTTCTGCAAATCAATTGATTTCTGGATTCCCGTGTTGTTTGGACGTCAATGCTTTCATTTGCGGCGTATACGTCAAAGAAAA
Organism: Cheilinus undulatus; assembly: GCF_018320785.1. NCBI lineage: Eukaryota > Metazoa > Chordata > Actinopteri > Labriformes > Labridae > Cheilinus > Cheilinus undulatus. The sequence continues at coordinate 31,226,550 of NC_054878.1, forward strand.
TTTGTATGTTTTACCTGCTCTATGTGCTTTAGTATCACATATAATTGGTACCATTTTAAAATAACCATATGAAATTACTCATGCATATATACCATTCAGCCCCTATGGCAACAAGCACATCCAACAAAAGGCAATCAATGCCTCCTCCTACATGCAGCTAATACACAGTAAACATTTACTCTAGCTCTTAATTAGCACGATCGCCAGCTTCCAAAATAAACCTCCGACTAGTGATGTTTGTTTCCCTTCTATTGAGCAATCACTTAATGGTTAATTACTGCAGCCGAGCTCTGATGAAGTTAAAGGTTACGCCCACATATGATGCAAAGTGTGGCGCAATATTGCAGCAAGTGGAAGGTTCACACATCTTACAGCACAGCCTGTTCAGAACGTATATCACACTGTGAGTAAATGAGCGAGACGGTCACATCAAAACCACACAGGCGCTCATGGTGGTTTAAAATCCCAATATATTCACACTGACATGCATTATTAATCCTCACTTTTTTTCAAATTCACATGTTTGCATTCTCACAGATGGTAACGTGTGATAGATACACACAGGAGGAGGGGGACAACTGGGACTTGGCAGTGTTTACCTGCTTTTCTGCCAGTTTTTTCTTTGTTCCTCTTAGCAATACAAACATATTGATTTTCATTGGTTCCCACCAGTCTACAGGGAGTACAGACGGCCAAAGATGTAATGAGACGATATGGATAAATTCATGGGATCTGAAAATAGTTCCCAAAGGAATCTAAATGGATCCTCTTCTGTTTTATTTTACTTTCTTTCCTGTAAATTGTTTTTATTTACATGTGTAGTCACAATTTTTTTAAATGAAGATTGTAAAACATGCTACTGAGAAGTACCAAAGAACAAGAATTTTGACATTGGCTACAATCACACTGCAGGCCTTCATGCACAATTCTGATCTTTTCTCAGATCTGATTTTTTTGTTTGCCTGTCCACACTGTAGTCAACTTCCAAAAGATCAGATACGTATCTGATTCAGAAGCACATACAAATGTGGCCTGAATCTGATTTGAAGGCTATGTTCACACTGCAGTTAAAAGTGACCTGAATCTGATTTTTTTGCTCACATGTGACTCATATTTGATTTTTTTTCTGACCATGTGAACAACGCAAGTCAAACTGAATCTGACCTTTGAATCAGATTCAGGCCACTTTGGTATGTGATTCTAAATCAGACACGTATCTGATCTTTTGGAAGCTGACTGCAGTGTGAACAGGCAAACAAATAAAAAAAAAAAACAGATCTGAGAGAAGTTCAGAATTGAGCATTAAGGCTTGCAGTGTGAACGTAACCGAAAAGGTCAGATTCAATGTGACTTGTGCTGTTTACATTGTCAGAAAAAAATCAGATACGAGTCACATGTGAGCAAAAAAAATCAGATTCAGATCACTTTTAAATGCAGTGTGAACATAGCCATTAGCTGCCAGTCAAACAGCCAATTACTCACTGAAGAGTACTTATGCTCCCATTATTGGCTAAATATGTTGGTTTGACCAACAAGTTTGGACTCGCTTTTCTTGTATCCAACAGTCAATCAACTTATTTAATTATTTCACTTTTAATTAATAACATCTAATTATTGTTTTAATATGCAAATATTAGGGCTGTCAGTATTAATGCAAGATCCATTACTAGTGCTTTAATAGTGGTCTGCAGTGAGTAGACAGACAAATATGTAATGAGAGTATGGATGAATCAATTAGATGTTGAAAAAAAAAAGTATTTTGGGGGGGCGTGCCCCAATGAACTTTGATGGATCCTCTTCTCTTTTATATAATTTCCCCCTATACATGCTTTTTACTCATATGTGTAGTCAAAGACAAATTGTCAGCTTACCAAACTATTACACTGGCATTTATTCAGAGCTGCAGTGCATGTCTCCTGGCCTCCCACTATATTTTCACAGCACACTCTACAGTCCTTTTCTGTCTGAAGCCATCAGAAAACAGCAATAAAAGACCACAAGTGAGAGTGGGCTGAGAGTGGACTGCTTACAGGCAAACTAATCTATCTTTACTCTATCTGCTGGCCTCAACACTCACTGTTTTTCTTCTCCCTCACACTTCCCTTTTTCTCCTCCCTGCCTCCACCAAACACTTTTTTGCTTTTCTTACACCTCTCAGTGACTTCAAATTGTCTTCTATCTCCCTGGGTGGGATTGTGAGAAGGACAGCTCCACATGTGATAAGAGATGCAAAAAAATAAAAGAGATTTTCTTGTGAGTGTTTTCAGCTCTGACCTTCAGTCAGCTAAGAGCCAGACAAGCAGGCGGTAAGACGAGCTGCAGAGCTCTTCTCAAGGGACAGTTTCACAGAACAATCGCACATATAACCCTCGAACTCCCTCTGCTACATGGGGAAAAACCTTGAGTGACAATGACAAAGAGTGATAGGCTGTGAATAATGAAAGACGATGTAGGAGTCAAGCCGTCAAAAAGGCAGCAGAAGAATATAAGACCCGGATATAAATTTTCAAAAATAGAAAATGTCAGAAGAGGGGAGGAGGAGGAGGAGGGGGGTTATGCTAGAAATGGTTACCCGGAAAACAAGGTCAAACAGCAACAGCCTCCGTCCTGTAAATAATCTCTTCAAATGCAGCTGGAAAATCTTAAAAATTGACTAAATGCTAAGCACGAGAAAACTAATTTCATACCTCACAGATATTTCCCATTTGAAAAATGGCAAGAAATCTGTTCACTGAATTAATCACCATTGAGCCTTTTGTAACCGAAGCATGACAGAGAGACCTTCAAAGACTCAGGACTGTAAACATGTTTAAAGAAATTCATCCGGATAGTTCCCCGCTCGGAGCCCGCGTGTGGTGCCGCATGCTAATGTAAGGCAGATCTCCTTTTTGTTCTTGAAACCCACGGTGGGTATTTTTAAACCATGGAAATCATTTGCCAGCAGAGAGGAGATAGTTTCATATTTCTATAAGCTAAAGCGGGGCCAAGTGACACATGAATATTTTAAGCAGCTTTGTGCCTATTTAAATGTGTTTGCTGTGAAAGTGTTGGCACTGAGCCAGGGCACAGGGTGTTATCCGTTATTCCTGCAATCCCAAACTTAACTCCAGCGTGCCGATAATTTGGGCTGGCGGGATGCGAAAGCAAATAAAGTCAATTAACTACAAACTTCCCCTTGAATTTGTTCCCTCTACTCTCCTCTACAACCTTGTAATTTCACCAGCAAAAAAAAAAAAAAAAAAACAGCTGAAGGGATGAAAAGAGTGTTAAATATTAGAAATGTAATAAAGGACCTTTATCCTGGCACAGCATTGTGGAAGCAGTTAGATAAACATAGCTTCTACCAGAGGGGATTGTGGGGTTTTTTTTCCCCCTTTTTTTTGCCAGAGGACTGAACTAAAAATAAATAAATAAAAAGAAAACTTGCTTTCCTTTCCAAAATGAAAAACAATGTTGCGTTTTAGTCATAAATATTCCCAGACATGTCTGTGCTGGGGAAAAAGTCTAAACATAAGCAGGAAATAAACAAGCAGAAATGAGCTTCTCTGAGTCAACAATGCGTTCAGCAGCAGTTGACAGCCCAGGGACATACAGCGTCTGCCAGTGAAGATGGCGGTGATAATGTTATCACTCAACCTCACAGCCGCAGACCAGCTATGGTCATCAGGATTCAAACACTGCCTCACAATCGCTGCTGGTTTTTTTCTACTGTTTGACTTTCTTTTTCTGTAAATTCAACACGTCCTTAAGCTGAACTCCATTAGCTTTGATGGAAAGGCTGCTGCAGTGACTCATGGACATTTGTGTGCCCAAAATAAATCAGAACAGTCCTTTTAACTTCAAAACATATAAAATTAGTCCCTTTAATTCTATAACAGGAGCCAGCAACAAAACGTTTTGAATATGAAGTTCCTCTGAAAAACTTTCACTTTGTGTTGATTTTGCCCTGCTGTGTACCACAGGGTTTTCATCAGAGTTTTAAACTTTCATATGAAACTGATAAAAATGAATTAGCCTTTGTTAAAGCTTAGGCACATTTTGATACTATCATCCATATAAATAAAGGAGGAGGAGTTCCCCAAGGAACCAAAATGGATCCTCTTCTGTTTTATTCTTCTGTCTTTCCTGTAAATACTTCTTTATCTTTGTCGCAGACAATTTTCAACAAAGATTGTATATTTTAAAACAATTGGAACCGAGAAGTTTCAAAGTATGACGTTCCAAGGACACCAGCTGTCAGCCAAACAACCAACTACTCACTTAATTATGGTGGAGTATTTTAATTTCCTAATGTTGACTTTATACAATAGTGTGACTGACATGTTGCGACTTGCTTTTCCTGTATTCGACGGTTTGTGAACTCATACTATTGTTTTATTATTAGGGCTGTCAGCATTAACGCAACGTGATTAGGTCCATGTTAATGCCTTCAATTATTTAAAGCTATATTTTAGGGCTTTTTATGTCTTTACTGATAGAGGAAGATGGTGGACAGAATCAGAAACAAGGATGAGAGAATGGGGTGAAGGAGCCACAGGCGGGTTGATGCCCGCATACATTGGTCGCGACCTAACCACGAGGCCATCTGCACCCCGCATCCATTTTTTCTAATCACGTTTTATTGCCCCTTTCACCAGACTTGAGTTAAGCCACAGTAGTGTAAAATAAGAACAATGCTTCTCCTTAATGTCACATTACACAAAAAAACTCACCTTCTGATCCATAGCAAGTTCTTTTTGCCGTGGTTAATTTAATGTCAGAATCTTCAATCTATCTGAAGTTCCTTATGTTCCTTCAAAATAAAAGCAGGTCTGTATCCAAACACAAAGTCAAATCCATGAAACAAAAACAGTTTAAGTGCAAAACAGTGGAACTCCAAAATGCTGTTGCAACTATGATAGTAATTCTGAGAGATTAATCAGGATTAACGTTTCATCATTTATTATTTATATTTTGTATGTGGCTATTATAAGTGCTAAAAGCAGTGCAAAATTATCTCTTGAGACTGTCTTTTATCATTTATTAAATCTGTAATCTGTCTGTTGAATATGTATCATTTATTGTGGCGTGTGCTGCAGCAGACGTCTGGGCCAGGTCGCCCTTGTGAAACAGATCTTGATCTCTCATCTTTATCTTGTTAAATCAAGGTTAAATAAAATAAATAAATGCTTAATGGATGGGGCGGAGTGCAGCTTTCTGAACACCTCCTCTGATAGCTGGCTACTTTTCCCACAGGCTGACTACTCCATATGTCTGTGGAAAGCCTGTGAGAGAAAGTCATGACACCCGAAATTCAAACTTCAATATAATTTTATTAACTCACACAATATCAATACTTGCTTTGAGGCTAACATAAATAGTCCTTGACCAGCATTTTTGAAAACTGGAATCCTTACACTGACCCACCAGGGGAGGATAGATGAGTTCTGACATATAAATTAATAGAATGCATTAAGACTGTGTTTGCAGGGGTGCAGATGGCCTAGTGGTTTGGTTGTGTCCCACATAAAGAGGCTAGTCAGGCAGGTTTGTATCTGACCTGTGGCTCTTTTCCATCATGTTATTCACCACACACTTTCCCTGATTTCCTCCACCATCCAGAAATAGCTTTGTTAAAGAAAAACAAATAAGGTGTGGGCTTGAATGTTTCTTAAAATTTCATTTTGATGTAAGGAAGGAATTTTAAAAAATTTTCAAGATGGGGGGTGAAGGCCAGAGGTTTATGCTATATAAGGGTGCTTGGCACAGCATAGTTTGGAAAGTCCCGTGCTGGGCAACAAAATATTGGGAACTTGGGAAGTTAAACTCTTACATGCTGTCTAAATTACACAAATACATTGGCAAATTTTTGGTACCACAGTAAAATTACAACGGTAAGTAGAGGTCTACTTTAAATTCTAAATGGATTTATTCTTGAAAAGCAAGGTATTGGATTTTTGACTATGTCCTTCATCAGGCCTGCTCACAGAGCTGGCTGGGCCCCTGAAAAACCCAGTGAATGGGGTCCCTAGTTGTGATGTATTGATAGTATCAGGGCATGCAAGTTGGATCAGTAGCAATGATGCTAGCATCCTGGCTAACAGTTACTTCATTTTGGAGTTGAAAAATATGTCAAGCTACTATTGAGTTCTGTTGCGCAAATTATTAATTCATGGTACGTTTAACCCATTTCATCACTGTTACTGGCTTATTTTGCCACACTGGTTTCCAGATTTTTAATTACACCCATTTTTGCCACTTTTAGCCAATTGTTTGCCACTTTAAACCCATTTTGGCCTATTTTTAACTGCTTTTCACCATTTTTACTGCCAATTTTTTTCCACATTGAGCCAATTTCTCGCCACTTTAAGCCAAATTTTGCCACTTTAGACTCTGTCTTTTGCCACTCTTTCATCACTTTTCACCACTTATTTCTGCCATTTATTGCCACTTTTATTTTTCATCTTTTCTCTGCATCCATTTACTTATTTTTTCCCTTAAAGTTAATTCACTTCCTTCTATTCTCAGTATACTGATGTTTGTGCATATCATGGCTTAGCTATGAAGTCGAACAAAGGTAATTGTGTGTTAAGAAAATGGGTACACATGTTGAAAATGCTATGCTGTTGCTTTGACAGAAGTGGTTATTACTCAAGTTAAATGTAAAATGTGGTCATAACACCTTATCTTAACAACAGACCATGATTTTTCTGACCTCCATGGGACACCCATTTAGCTGGGCCCCAGAACGCTTTCCCCTTTATCTCCCCTTATGGGCTGCCTTGTCCAACATGCCAATATTGACAGACTGATTTCAGGCAATAGCAATATTTAGATGTAGTTCAGACCTAAAACTTAAGTCCTTAAAACACACAATTTAAAGTTTAAGGATGAACAAATACACAAATTGCAGTCCTTGGAAAAGCTAAAAAGTGCTGATATAGATCTGTTGGTCCAGCCTAAAATGTAACTTATCTATTTGTTCTTATGGCCAATATTTACATCTAATATAGCCAGATGTTTATAGCCAACAAATCAGTTGTAAAATGTCTCCAGAAATTTTGATATCTGCCAATATGAATAATTCTCTTTTTTAAGCTAATATTTGACAACATCAATCTCCTGCCGATAATATTGTGCACCCATAATTCATTCCCCAGTCTAGCATCTATCTTATGAATTCAGTGTAGTTCTTTTAAAGCTGGGACATTTTTGGATGCTTGCAGTCATTAAAATGATGGTAAATATTGTCTAAAAAAGCTATACTGAAACTTACTGAAGTATCAGAAAAATTGACAACCTCAGTGGTGAAAGTAACTCTTTTTCTCTTCTGACTCGGTCTTGTTCATGCCTTTCTTTTAATCAGTCAAATGGATCCCTTACTGTGATAATTTGCTGAGTAAAAAAGAAACAAATGGATTTTATTTGAAACCTGCCCCACATTTTAATGCATTAAAAGTTAGGATATAGGAATATTCAGGCTTGTTTGCTTTAGTAGGTCAAAATGTGCCATCAGTATCCATTTTAGTCTGTTTCATAACCAGCTAATGAAACCTCCTCTCTAGAGCTTCACTGCAAACCTAATTTCAAAACACCTCATCATATGACCACTTGAAAACTGAACCCTGACCAAATTAGCATTTGAAAAATAAACACATCACTGGAATTATTTCAGAGACAGAGTAAGGTCGCATGTTTTTAATCTCCTGTGACAGCCCTCTCAAGATCTGATGATGTAGATTTTAAGGTAAAAATAAGTTTTTAATTTATTCAGCTTCAGATTACCATAGAGTTCAAATTTGGGGCACTTTCTTGGATTTCAAGTTAACTTTTTTGACCTTAATTGATGGAGTGAAAAGCAAAAAGGCACTTGAAAAAAGATTCCTTTTTTTGGTCTTTTTGCAGTATCCCTCCAGCTACAAAGTCTCATTCAGTGCTCCCAAAAGGTGAGTGTGAACCGGTAATAAAAATCTTCTGTCTGGTGTGTTTTATCACAGCTGATAAGAGCTGCACAGGGTCCACTTTGGTATCAAAGTAAATGGATTACCTGTAACATTTATAAATTGGTAACACAGAACGCAATAATTCATCTCTGTGTGGAAATTAGCTCAGCATGTTTTCCTGCAGCTGGTGGCCAGAGTGCTTTTTTGGTTTCTTTTTCTCCTCCCGACACTTGTCACTCTACATGTTGAGGCCGGTGCTGTGAACACAAAGGGCTGACTGTGCTTTGGTGTTTCGGTGTGTATGTGAGTGTAAAGGTCTCAGGTTGACAAGGGAACAGAGCTTGTACAATGTGAGCCGCCTGTCTGGGCAGAACGGGGGAAACTTGGGGCGTGAAAAAAGGGAACAGACGGACCTCGGGGAGACGACCTCCTCATTTAGCCAGCCTCATGCAGGAGCAGCTGGGGATTATCTGCTGAGCAAGCACATCCTGTAGGACAGGAAACGCAAAGGGGAAAAAAAAAGTACCATTGTCTCTCAAGGCATTTTTTTAAAAGTAACTCCTCTTTCTCACAGCACAAGCGCTTACACACACTGACATACATTTTCTTGTGTTGATAAAATCACCCACACACATCCCTATCGGCATCTGTCTCTCTCTTTAGTAACTCAGTCCCTTTACAAGCAAGAAGATAAGCGTATCATGTTTTTTTTAAAGACAATGAATTACAATACACGAAGTGGAGCCTTTTTACAAAAATAGATGCAAAGTGGGTGCTAGCTCAGTGACGAGATAATATTATAAAAACAAGAGGTAAAAGCAAGTACAAAATATGAAGTTATGATTAAAAAGCAGAAGAACAGTGTTTTTGGTGGACCCTGTGCAGCTCCTATCAACTGTCACAGAGTAACTTTGATGACCTTGCAACAGTCACAGAGTTACTCTAGTGACCACTCAACAGTCACAGAGTTACTCTGGTGACCACTCAACAGTCACAGAGTTACTCTGGTGACCACTCAACAGTCACAGAGTTACTCTAGTGACCACTCAACAGTCACAGAGTTACTCTGGTGAAAACTCAACAGTCACAGAGTTACTCTGGTGACCACTCAACAGTCACAGAGTCACCCTGGTGACCACTCAACAGTCACAGAGTCACCCTGGTGACCACTCAACAGTCACAGAGTTACTCTGGTGAAAACTCAACAGTCACAGAGTTACTCTGGTGACCACTCAACAGTCACAGAGTCACCCTGGTGACCACTCAACAGTCACAGAGTCACCCTGGTGACCACTCAACAGTCACAGAGTTACTCTGGTAACCACTCAACAGTCACAGAAATAGTCTAAGGGCCACTTAGCAGCCACATTGCTACTCTGATGACCACTCAACAGTCACTGCTGTAAATTTGTCCTTTTTTGCAAAGATACATCTTTTCTACTAGTCCACTTTATATGCCATTCTTAAAAATTTTTATCTATATTTTACTTCAGTACAACCGGTTTGTTTACTCATTATCGTTCCATTTCACATTATCCTTTCTAATATTTATTTCCAATTGAATCTTTCTCTCTTTACACTCTTTTCTTCATACATTTATATTTGTAACTTTGATTTGTTTTGTTGTTTTTATGAGACTTCTTCTCTTTGCTTTTGCAGCCACAAGCTCACCGCTAAGAAAGCCAGGTTACTGTCCGTGGTCCTGAAGAGTGGCTTTTTCAGGACCCTGGACAGAGTCACAGCTTTTTAACTCCACCAAAACACAGGCAAAACCAGGCACAAGCTTCACTTCAATACAAGAGATCACAGTGACATGAATCCCTTTTTTATCTCGCATGGTTTATCTCTAACATTCCTCTAATACCTGATGCCTTGCAGATGCAGCCTGTCATCTAGGGCAGAATATCAGTGCTAGTATCTCCAAAAGAATCTGTTTGACATTATTGAATGCACACAATAAATACACACTACTGAAGTTGCAATCCCTTCAAAGTGTGGCAAACCTCACACTTATTATATCACTGCTCCCCTCCAGAATTTACTCATCATCCACCGGCTTGTAAACTTCGGTGTCAAATACGATCACGCAGAGAGTTTTCCATCCCCAGCAGATTAGTGAATAGACGCCCGGAGCATGTCAGACAACATGTGAGACTGGGGGTAAATCGCACATCGGAGGCTGAGGATGCAGCAGGGAAGACAAGCACATCCCGTTGCCATAGCTTCGGCTCCTGCGGACGCAGCCTGACTCTCAAACAGGACCCTCAGGGGGATTGGGGGGATTGTAAGGATGTGTTGTCAACACTTGATGACATCCGCTGTTGGGATGGGGATGAAGGAGGGGGGGGCTGGATTTGGATTCTAAAGTGGGAAGGAGGGTGGTGGGCTGCCCTGTCACTCCAAGATGTTCACTGTATGTTAGCAAAGAGAGGCAAAGCACAACCCATCCTGAGAGGGATCCAATTAAGCAACAGAGGAAACCACAAGAGGCTCTGATTTAGTGATTTAGAGCAGGAGCACAGGCAATAATGGCACAATATCAAAGTTAAGAATCAGCAGCAATGCACTGTAGTGGCAACTGTTGAGGAAGTGCTTTAATAATCAACTTTAATTATATGATTCCTCTGTCAGGCGATAGATTCTGTTCTTGAAGAGAAGTGGCTAATCAATTTTTAGGCTAATGAGCTACACTTAAGTACTGTCAGGGTGGGAGATGTTTTCCGATTAGATTTGTTTAAGCTGTGACTCAGCCAGGCAAACCGGAAATATCTGTTTTACCAACGTATGCGAGGCTAGAAATACGCGGAAATGTGCACGCGGGAATTCCGGTTGGATAGCAGTTCAAAGGGATGAAAAAGTAGTGCCCGGCGTATTGATCGGGCCACGGTGACAGATCGGATTGATTGATCCGCACTCCGGGGGTAATGTTTACATGTAAACATTTACTGCGGAGGATTTGTTAGGGTGTCAGCAGTTTAAAAGGCGAAGGAGGAACAAGAGAAGGCAGCGTGAACTGTTGCACTTGAGTTTTGCTTTTACGGCTTACCTACGCTTCATTTTCTCTCCAAGTTGCCGGTGTGAAGGCTCGGAGGAGACACAGATCACCCTCTGTGTCGGCATAAATTCACATGATCAGAGTATAACGGTGCATTAAAGCTCCAAATGCGATCATTTTTGTTGTGCCAAATACAAAACAAGCGCAAGAGTAGGACAAAATGAGCCGATGCATCTGCGTTAGCATCACATGAATGCCCTCTCCCTGTGGCACATCATGACATCGCTACAGATGGAATCGCATCATAAACAAACAGGTTCTTACCAAATCTTAAAACGTGCGGCATCCCGCGAGAGTAACCAAGAAACAGCAGCAGAAGCGGGATCAGCCTGAGGTTGGACCTGAAAACGAGACTGGTTATCATCAGATGATGGGAGGTAATCTTCATGTTGTTTTTAAAAAAATGCACAGTGGTTTTAATCCACCCAGTGCGCGGGTTCGATTCCCCCGTGTTTCTTCTACGGACAAGGCAGGGTGACGGCGGCCCTGGATGCGCAAGATCACGGCATGGTCACTTGCGCTTTCCCTAAATCCATTAGCAGTCCCGGCATGATTCCTTCCTTCCTTCTTCCCCTTCCCCTTCTCCTCCTTCACTGCGCCAGGAAACAACAATCCTCCGGGTCGAGGGACGGCGGGACGTCCATGTCGAAGGGTACGGATCCAGAGAGGAGGAGGAGGAGGGGGGAGAGCCCCAGCATGGGCTGGAGGTGAGCTGCTGGAGAGGGCTTTGAGAGGAGGGCGAGAGAGAGAGAGAGAGAGAGAGAGAGAGAGCGCCAAGCAGAGGATACAGCAGCGATATACAGCCCCCTATGAGGCGCTCTGGGTTGCTTGCGCTCCCATTATACTGCACTGCTGCACAGACTCTGACGTCGAGCCAAGGTTAGTGCTGTGAACGCGCAGCAGAGAGAGAGAGAGAGAGAGAGGAGAGAGAGGAGGGATGCACAGATAGAGAGATAAAAAGGGCAGGATGAGAATGAAGGGAGAGTGAGTGATGGAAGGACAGAAAATGAGAAGGAAAAGATGTAAATGGGAAATAGGAGTGGAACTTCAACCACCCTTTTTAGTCACTACTTTTTCTTCAACACTTCTAACTTGCCCCCATGCTCAAACGCCCACAAGGGGGAAAAGGGGAGAGCTTTCTGGGGGCCAGCCAAATGGAGGGTCCTGTGATAACCATATTTTATATTGAACCTGAATAATAACCACTTCTATCAAAGCAATTAACTATAAATTTCACTGAATTATGCTGTAGGACTATGTAAAACAGAATTACCTTTTTATTTGTAATGTTAATAATGTGGATAGGCAGACTGAACTATACCATTTGGAAAGTAATATCAGACTTCATAGCAAAGCCATGATGTGCACAAACATCAGGACACCTGAGAATAAAGAAGAAGAAAATGAAATACTTTAAGGGGAAAAAATGGAATTAATCCAGAATAAAGACGAAAACTGGCAAACATGGTTTAAATGTAGCAAAGATTGGCAGGTGAAAGAGCAGAAATAATGGGTCAAAAGTGGCTACATTTGGCTGAACGTGGCAACGATGGCTAAATGTAGCAAAAATTGCTGATAAAAATGGTGAAAAGCAGTTTAAAAGTGTCAAAAATGGCTTAAGAGGGCAAAAAGAATTTAAAGAGGCAAAAAGGGATAAGCTGCAAATATGTTATAAGAGGAAAACATGGAAAATTGGGTGGTGAAAAAGGTCAAAAACTAGGTTCAAAGTGGCAAAATAATTGGCTAAAGTGACAAAAATGGTAGGTAAAATGGTTGAAAGCAGTAAAAAATTGGCAAAATGGGTAAAAATTTCAAACATGGGCTAAAAGTGGCAAAAATTCGAAAAATAAGTAGTGAAAAGTGGTGAAAGAGTGGCAACAATGGGTCAAAAATGGCAAATTTGGCTGAAAGTTGCAGAAATTGGCTAAATGTAGAAAACATGGGTGATAAAAATTATGAAAAGCTGTTAAAAAAGCGACAAAAATCACTTAGGAGTTGCAAAGAGTTTAAAGAGCCCAAAAAAAATGTAAAGCCGCAAATATGGTATAAGAATTTGACAAATGGGTGGCGAAAAGGTGAAAAGCAGTTAAAATGCGCAAAAATCAGTTTAAAGTAGCAAAAATAGCGTAAAATGTGCAAAATTAGCTCAAGTGGCAAAATAATGGGCTAGAAGTGACAAAAATGGAAGGTAAAATGGTAAAAAGCAGTTAAAAAGTGGCAAAAATGGGTTAAAACATTACAAACATGGGTTAAAGTGAGAAAGATGGAAGAAATAAGCAGTGGAAAGTGGTGAAAGAATGGCAACAATGGGTCAAAAGTGGTGAAATTTGGCTGAATGTGGTAGAAAAATTGCCAAAATTGGCATAAAATCAGCAAAATGGGACAATATACATGGTGAAACACAGTCAAAACATCCCAAAATTGATTATAAGTGGCAAAAATGAGTTAAGAGTGGCAAAAAGGCAGAAATAAGTGGTTAAAGAGTTTAGAAAATGGTTTAAAATTGGCAAAATGAGTTAAAAGCGGTTAAAAAAGGGATATGCAGCCAAAATGGGTAAACAAAGGAAAAAAATGGTGGTTAAAGAGGTGAAAATGGTTAAGAATTGGTAATGGGTTACAAATGGCAAAATGTGGGTTTGAAGTGTCAAAAAAATTGGCAAAAAAGTGAAATTGGTGGTAAAAATGATTTTAAAAAAGTGGTTACAATGGTTTCAAAGTAGGTTAAAAGTTGCAAAAATTAGCTTAAGGTGGCATAAATGGGTTCAAGGTAACAAAAATGGCTAAAAGTGACAAAAATGGACGGTAAAAAAGGTAAAAGGTGGCTGAAAGGTGGGGAAAATTGGTTGGGGGGGAGAAATGAGAAGCTAAAGAAGTGAAAAGAGTTAAAAGTGGCAAAAAATAGTTAAATGTGGCAAAATGAGTGGAGATGATGTTGAAATGGTCATGTTAAAAGTGTCATGAAATAAATCATTTGAACATCAGAACCCAATAATATCTTGACACACTTTTCAGCTCCAATGGTGCTAGCATCCTGTTAGCCAGGATGCTAACACCATTGCTACTGATCCAACACAAATGCATAAATGCTAATAACATTAATACTAAATCACAGCTAAGGTAGCTCACTGGGTTTTTCAGGGGCCCAGCCAATTCTGTGGGCAGGCCTGCCCATGCTTCAAGATATTTACAGAAAGCAACAGTAGCTCAACCCTTACTTGCATTCCCTTCATAGCAACCAAACACACATGTGAATTCACAGATTTGTTCAGCAATGAAAGCCAAAAATAAAGTTATAATGTCATCCTTAAAATACAGGTGTTAAAGTGAAGTGGAAAGAATTAAGAGAAAGCTGTCACCTCTATTTACCACTGTATCCTGTGTGTTTATGTTGTTTGTAAGGGCAGCAGCTCAATTCAGCACCATGGACAGAGGCACAGCATTGCAAAGCTGCTGTTAGTAATCCTTCGAAGAATTCAAACATCCAGCAATGACTGAGCCAATGTTCAGGCTTGGTTGAAGTCTATAAAAATCCTTGTGTGTTTGGCAAAATACAGAAATAACTGTACACACTGCAAGGCAACACAAACCCTGGCCAATCTCTGCACGCCACAGATATAATCTCATGCCTGAAGGATACCACTGCTCTTTTTTTCTCTGCTGAGTAGGATGTGTAAGCTCACGTTTTTTTTTTTTGTTTTGTCATTCACAACTTCTCTTTCTCTGCATTTTTTCTTCTTGATTTCAAGCTACAATTTTCCACAGTCATTCCAGTAAAGTGGGAGGACTGGGCTGAGAAGAATTCAAATTGGCAGAACAGCAAATCTAGTGATATTGACATAGAAGCTGCAGAAAGGCGTGAATATTTAACCTATGCAAATAATTCCACTTTAGACTTGAAAGCCTTCCAGCAACAGACTATTCTCAAGTGTGAAGGTGTGAGTGGCACACACACACACAGAGGCACTAAAGGGGCTCCACATTTCACGGTAAAAGACAGTTAATATCCTATCTCAGGAGGATGGATGTAGGCCTATCATGTTTCTATCTGATTAGCAGGTTCAAACGAGGCTGAATTGGATGGACGCGTTGCAGCTGAGAAGATGGATATCTGTGGCCATTGCGTGGGCCTACACGCTATTGATTTTACACTACATGCACCTTATCAGCATCCGCCCCCAATGAGCAGCAGCTCTTCATGGGCTGTTGCATCAGCTGGAGCTGCAGGTACAGTGGAGCAGCCATCACCCCCTTCCCCACTCCCAGGAGGGTGGAGGGACTATTTAATCCCAACAGGGATGTGAAAGGAGCCCTTTGATCGGCGCCACCAGAGTCCAAAAGCCTCAATGAACACAGTCATTGTGTGACTCAAGTGTGAATGGGTGGCCTGTGTGTCTATGAGTGTGTGTGGAGTAGAGCTACTACAAAATAAGAGCACTACAGTAATGGTACATGGCAGTAAAAGATATTTCAAATATGTTTTGGTGACCCACGGAAGCCCTAAGCTGACATATATCTGTAAAATTGTATTCATCATGAATTTTTTTTTCACAGATTGGACCTTTACTTTTGAATCAAACAAAAAAAGAACTGAAAAAATGGAACTATGCTGTTCTTCAGCTGGTCATGACTCAAATTGTGCGATTGAGCAACACTAAAAATCAAAATGAATATCCATGAATTTTACTAATGCATTAGCTCCTAATTTTTCTTCACTGTAGGCTAAACATTTGCAGCAGTTCCATCAATATTATAATAAGTAGCTGGATGAACCTAGCCTTTACTGAGATGTGTTTGTTTCTAGCTGCTCCTGCAGCATATGCTGTATAAATCAGAATGAACACCAAAGAAGTGTTAATCTTGTTGATGAAAGCCATGACTAAAAATGTTTGTCGATTGCCTTAATACATGACTAGGATGACACTGAGACTAGCTAAATTATAGATCTTTGTTGATAAGAACCCTGATGAAAAGTAAGTTCAGTTTTCATAAAGGAGAGAGAAATAGAACTAAAATGTTCAAGCTGGACCCTAGGAGATTAAAAATCAATATTTCTGCACTGTGCATAGGGTATGTCAGTGTTTTCATCAGTGTTTTACAGTAAAGTAAGTATTGATAGTGCATTATACCTCTGCTGCCATGAAAGTTTTAAAGGACATTCTTGGAGCCTTAGATAACAGACAATGTTATTTGCCTCTTTTTATAGATTTCTCCAAGGCCTCTGATACAGGGGATCACAGTATCTTACTGGATCATCTAAAAGCTACCAGGTTTTCAGAGCATGCTGTCGGATGGTTTGCTAACTATATTACCGGCAGAACCCACACTTTTCAGTTAGAGGGTGTAACATCAGAGGGATTACAAATTTACAAGGGAGTAACACAAGGTTTGGTCCTGAGCCCACTATTATTTTATGCTGACGATATGGTCATTTGATGCTGTGCACTTACGCCTGCACAAGCTTTTGCGTATCTTCAGCATGCTTTAGACATGGTACAAGGTCAGCGTTGTCTGCTGCAACTGCTACTTGACAGAAACTTGACATTTAAAGAGCATATACAGTGAGTGAAAAAAAACTGTGGGTTTTATTGGGATTCTACGCTCAAACTTGAACTGTTCAAATTTGAGCGTAGAATCCCTGCCATTCTTGGACAGGCCTCCCTTGAAAAAGAGATCTCTGATCCCAGTGATTCTAACCTGGTCAAATAAAGGTCAAATAAATAAAATGTTTTGTATGTATGTTAATTTTACAATTTGTCAGGTTCATTAGTTAAAGGAGAACAAAAATTGTGACTAGGGATGTACAATATTGAATTTTTGCTGATATCAGATATACTAGTATACAGGTACATCTCAAAAAAAAAAGAATAGCATGAAAAAGTTCAATTTTTTGTCACTCTTTTCAGAAAGTGAAACCCATATACTATGTAGACTCACTACACATAGAATGAAATATTTCAAGCCTTTATTTCTTGAAATGTTGATGATTATGGCTTACAGATAATGAAAACCCAAAGTGCAATGTCTCAGAAAATTAGAATATTATATAAGATTAATAAAAAAAGGATATTTTAAACAGAAATGTCAGGGTTCTGAAAAGTATGTATATTTCTATGCACTCAATACTGGGTTGGGCCTCCTTTTGCATTAATTACTGCAACAATGCAGCGTGGCATGGAGGCGATCAGCCTGTGGCACTGCTCAGGTGTAATGGAAGCCCAGGTTGCTTTGATAGCGGCCTTCAGGTCATCTGCATTGTTGGGTCTGGTGTATCTCATCTTCCTCTTGACAATAACCCATAGATTCTCTATGGAGTTCAGGTCAGGCCAGTTTGCCAGCCAATCAAGCACAGTAACACCATGGTCATTGAAGCAGCTTTTGGTACCTTTGGAAGTGTGGGCAGGTGCCAAGTCCTGCTGGAAAATGAAATCAGCATCTCCATAAAGCTTGTCAGCAGAAGGAAGCATGAAGTGCCCAAAAATGTCCTGGTAGATGGCTGCGTTGACTGTGGACTTCATAAAACACAGTGGACCAACACCAGCAGATGCCATGGCAGCCAAAATCATCCCTGACTGTGGAAACTTCACACTGGACTTCAAGCAATGTGGATTCTGTGCCTGTCCACTCTTCCTCCAGACTCTGGGACCTTGGTTTCCAAATGACATGCAGAATTTACTTTCATCTGAAAAGAGGACTTTGGACCACACGAGAAATGCCACATGGTCTGTGCGTAGTGACTCTTGATGCAAGGACTCCAGCCTCAGTCCACTCCTTGTGAAGCTCCCCAAAATTCTTGAATGGATTTTGCTTGACAGTCCTCTCAAGGCTGTGGTTATCCCTTATGCTGGTGCACCTTTTCTTAACACACTTTTTCCTTCCACTCAACTTTCTCTGAATATGCTTGGATACAGCACTGTGTGAACAACCAGCTTCTTTAGCAATGAACTTTTGTGGCTTACCCTCCTTGTGGAGGGTGTCAATGACTGTCTTCTGGACATCTATCAAGTCTGCAGATCATGT
This sequence comes from Cheilinus undulatus, assembly GCF_018320785.1. Lineage (NCBI taxonomy): Eukaryota > Metazoa > Chordata > Actinopteri > Labriformes > Labridae > Cheilinus > Cheilinus undulatus. The sequence continues at coordinate 31,244,544 of NC_054878.1, forward strand.
AGCCTACAGACCCAGATTGAGAGACCATTTAAAGGCTCAGGAAATCTTTGCTGGTGTTTGGAGTTAATTAGATGATTAGAGTGTGACACCATGACTTTCCAATATTGAACCTTTTCACAATATTCTAATTTTCTGAGACACTGAAATTTGGGTTTTCATGAAAATTCACTTTCTGAAATGAGTGACAAAAAAATATTAAACCTTTTCATGATATTCCAATTTTTTGAGATGTACCTGTAGTCATACTCATTTAAGCTGATACCAATCCTGATATATACACACCTTTTTTAATGCAAAAGTAAACATCAAGTGTGTCCAGTTCATAGAGAGGCTGAGTCAAGCGCAGCTGAGAGAGGAGCGGGGAATGAGACAGTCTGGTAGCTGTTTTACATGCTCAGGGCTCATGATGGACCTCCTTGAGTGTGAATCACCCTAGGTAACTAACTTTACCTGATGGTACACGTGTACATTTTACCAATATTTAAAGTGGATATATGATTTACAGTGCATTTAGAAAGTATTCAGACCTCCTGACCTTTTAGATTTAAAGGTTAAAATTGTTAGGTTGTAGCATGATGCTATAGTTAAAAAAAAAAAAAACATTTTTATTCTCATTAATCTACCCCATCATGACAAAGTGAAAACAGAATTTACATTTTTTTTGCAAATTAATTAAAAATAAAAAATGAAGTATTCCTTTTGCAAAAACACTTGAAATTTTGTTCAGATTTCTCCAATTTCTCTCAGGGTTTACTGAGGTGTTTCTACACCTTGATTGGAGTCCACCTGTGGTAAATTAAATTGATTGGAAATGATTTGAAAGGCTCTAAGAGCTCTAGAGATCCTGTAGAGGATGGGACAAAGTTCCAGAAGGACAACCATCACTGCAGTTCATCACCGAGCTGGGCTTTATGGCAGAGTGGCTAGGTGAAAGCCTCTCTTCAGTGCAGAACAAATGAAAGCCTGCTTGGAGTTTGCAAAACATTCAAAAGGAAAACAAATAAAGCCAGCTGATATCATGTTGATGATATCATGATCTAACCTTGGTTAGAAAGTGACAGGACCAATCAGCATCAAGGGACAGTACTTTCAGGTGCAGAGGAGTCGTGACGTAAGCCACCAGTTTTATCAGAACTTGAAAACATTTCTTTGTTAAAAGAAGAACAAAGAACAGCAGTAAGTTGTTTTCTTTTCAGAAATGAAAAAAGTCATGTACTGACATGTCTACAGTTGCCATGATTCAGGTTATGCAGTTCTGTGTGGAGTTTACTCCTCGGTAGGGGCGCAGCTCGGCAGCTACGTCACATGTTTTGTTCCTCTGATTGATGTGACAGACAGAACGTTCATCCTATCACACTCTGAGTTTTTTTCAAAGGCTCTGCCCTTTCCCAAATGCTGTCTATGGGTGGTTTACCAGATGGATGTATGAAACAAATCCATCTGGCGTGCCAGGTTAATTATGATCCCTAGTTATGACTAAAAGTTTGGACTAAAATTTAAGGATTTTTTTATTGACTTAAACTGGACTAAAATGCTTTTGAGTTTTCGTTGACTAAACTAGAATAAAACTTTAGGTTAAAAATTACTCAAAAAGTGAATGCTATATTCTAAAGAAGGGCATGTGCATTTTGGGCAGGGGTCATCAATGGCATTGGCCCAATTGGCCTCCTTTCATAGCAGTTGAAATAAAAAAAAAAAAAATTGGTCTGATCAACATTGTTGTTTGTATTCTTTACAAGAAAGTTAATGAGCCACCAGCACTAAAACAGGCATCTGTAAAGTCACCTTGACTTTCCTTTTTTCACATGTCGTCTGGCTGTTTTTTTTTTTTCTTTTTTTCTTTTTTTTTTTTGGGGATAATTTAAAACTTAATTTTAATTTTAAAAACTATGCTTATGGTTTTTATATGGGTAAAAAGCCCCTCACGGTTCACCTGCATTACTCCTAGGGCCAACACTTTTTGGGAAGCACTGGTTTTAAAAAAATGACTCAGTTTATTTCCTTTGTGTACAGCAGATCAATACATGGATCCCATTCTATCTGAACTGCAGGAAAGTGATCCAAAATGATCAGTGATAAGCTGTGACCCATTTCAACACTTTCTTTCCTGGAAAAACAATCCTGATCCTGGGCAAATTACTGAAATATGAATAAAAAAAGTTAAAACAGGAAAACCAGTGAGAGAAAAAAAGAGACAACTGAGTGGAGATCTTGAGAAAACAGTTGGAAATTACAAATCATTACAGGTGAAGTACAATAAAATGTATGGCTGGTCACTGCTTAGGGACTTCTGTAGTGACTTATACATGCTTTGTAATTCTTAATGTGGTATTGCTACATGTTATTTCCTTGTGCATCATTATTTTAATGGTTTTTACTCACTGTGATTTATGCTTGATTGTGTAAATTGTTCCTCAGCTGTTTTTGCCCCCCCCCATGAAAAATACAGATCATTTCAATGGAACACACCTGGTAAAATAAAGGTTGAAAATAAAAAACAAGCTTTTTATACAGCAGAATAGAGAATTCATAGCCATATGTGTGGATAAACAATGGATCATGACACCAACCCTCTCTATGGTTGGAGTGCTACTCCATTATACAAAACCAGATCTGTCAAATCCCCCTTTCAAAAATAAAAGCAAATGCATTTAATAGTTAAGAGGGCGCTTGTATCAGCTAAAGAGAAACACGGAGCAATTACACAGGATCAAGTGCTACGTGGTGTGAACGCTGACTTTGAACGTGTGTCAGTTTGCGTGGGTTCTGCAACACGAGAGCACAAGTGCTCTGCAGCAGTGTGAGAATATCAAAGAGAATGGCACTCATCATGCTACCATCTGGACCATTAGCATAATTATGGAGAAATTCAGGGCTTCGCAGAAGTCAGCAGAGCTCCGCACACAGCATGAAAGGAATGCTTATTGAGCTGAGGGAGAAGACTTCCACTGACAGGCACGTAGGGGTTCCTCTTAAAGTCACAGCGCCCTCTGTGCCCCATGCTGGAGTAGTACACTCTGAAAAGTCCTCAGGTGCCCCTTCAACAGCTCAATTTAATTTGCTGAGCGGAATTAAGGCTTAACTTGATTTCCAACATGAATCTTAATGGTTTAAATTGTATGTCTGTCTGTGCCTGAACAAAAAGGACAAACAATCCATTTTCCACCCCTGTAACTATCTCAACTTCATACTTGTTTTGCAGTTATCTTGATTGCCAATTAGAAGTCACACTTTAACAAACTTTCCCCTTAAGCAAGTAAGGATACAATAAGTGTTTGTGTGTGAACTAATTAGAAAGACGAGGCGAATCGTCTCATTATGATGTTAAAATGACTCCTGCTCCTTCCGCTTGTTGCGACTAATACGGAAATACTATTTGGGAGACTCTTTTTTTTTTTTTTTTTCCCCCCCATGATCAAACCATGTCGTTTTTGAAGCAGACCACAAATTAGATTACTTTATACACACCCACTCGCTTGTAACCCATGGAGGCTTCTACATGAGCTGGTTGGTGTGTTTATTCAGACGCCCATTCATGCACTGGGTAATGCAAAGGGGACTTTATGCAAAGGAGAGATAACCACTGCTAAAAGCCTTCTGTCATTCTCTCTCTCTCTCTGAGTTTCTCTCCCTCTCTTTCTCTCCCCCTCACTCCCTCTCGCAGGCAGACTGCTGGAAAGATAGCATTGGCACAGGGAAGGGAAACCATGGAAACGAGAAGCTGATGCACTTTGAATGGTAAGACCCTGAAAGAGAAGACATTCATTCAGCTTCGCTCGCCCTCATCTCTACTGCATTATTCTGAATGCTACAAGTTTATTTTAACATGGTTGGCTGCGGAAAGCCAACAATGCTCTCACTTCATCAGCCCATTGTGTCAGGATGACTGTAGCTGAGGAGGTCTTAACGTTTTGGCAAGTTGAAGAGGAGCCCTAGTCAAACAGGCACACTTTCTCCTTTAGTACTCACACATGCAAAAAACCTGTTCCTTTTCCACAGCCATACTACGACTCTTTCATTTTACTGAGCGTGCCTCTCTGGAGCCTGCAATCGTGGCAGTTTGGATCTCAATATTTCCCACTTGTGGCTTAGCTTCAGGAATGCCTTTGAACATAGCAGCATGCCTAAGTCAGCACTGGCCTATATGTCTTCAGCGATGCTGTCAATGAGATTCACGGGACCCTCATAGGGAATACATTCTTCAGAGACGACAATTAGTCAAGTGAGACAGTAATTAGGACCTCTCTGCACACTGTCACTTCCTGTTAGTGCTGACGGATGCCCGCAAATCCCCCCCGACAGCAATCACAGTCAGGCACTCTTATGCTGCTTATGGAGTTACTCTGCAACTTTGTTGTGACAGCTATCTGTAATAATACTAAGAAAAGAATAGCATAAAAACACAGCCTGTAAAATAATACCTCATGTTTAGATTGCCGACAATTGTAGCAATGTTTACTTTATCAGTATCAAGCTGAACATTACTATTTTTTATACTAGTGATTGTTTATGATTCAGTGTATGCTGTCTTGAGTTATTCATGGGAATGTTTGTTATGTTTGTTGTTTGTCTGCCCCTACTGAGATTTGTGAAGCACTTTGTAGCTGTGTTTTAAAAAATGTTATTTAATGAAATTTATCATTATTATATTATGATGACCAAAATGTCATGCTACAGTTGGTTAAATATACAATATGTAGAATTTTTCCACTGAAATATCTATAGTAATTAAAAGAGGCCATTCCTATTTTGGTTACTTTTAGTTGAAGTCTGACAGTATCTTAAATATTCCCTCAAGTTTTCAGAGCCAGAGAAATTATTGATTTGAGGAAGTACTGGGGAGAGAGAGTGGGGGAAGATATGCGCCAAGACCTGGGGGGTACTCCATCAAAGTAGCGAACGAAGGTTGAGCTTTCCTAAATTAACCTGACTTGAACTAGCTACAACTTCTACTTAAGCCTCAACTCGTTCCACAAACGTGACTCAGCTAACCTTGCAAAGCAGATGGATACGCCCGTTTCCTTGTTTTTCACCGGCGAATCCATCTTGCAAAGCTCCCGTCTGAACTGTTTGGGCTTGGTTAGAAAGTGACAGGACCAATCAGCAACGAGGGGTAGTACTTTCAGGAGCAGCAGAGTCGTGACTTAAACAAGCAGCAGCAAGAGCTGGTGCAGTTATGGAGGAAGATATTAGTGTGGATGCTGCTAAAGTGCCGGTTTTAAAAAAAGTCGGAATATTAAGAGAAAAAAGTTGTAATATTACAAGAAAAAGGTCGTAACATTACGAGAAAAAAGTAGGAATATTACAAGAATAAAATCGTAATATTACGAGAATAAAGTCGAATAATAAAGAATAAAATATTACTATAAAGAGAGTCTGCCACAGTGCTGCATCCATTAAAATGAGCAATGTTGAGCATCTTGTGAAGCTACTTTAGTATCGGTTTCTCAAATAAGGAAATACTTCATCTTTTGGCACATCAGCATAAAATCATTATCAGAATCAGGACAATACTCGTTGTAGATCCGCGGCACTGCATTAGACTGTCTTTCTCGTAATATTATGACTTTAATCTTGTAATATTACAACTTTATTCTAGTAATATTACGACTTTAATCTCGTAATATAACAACTGTATTCTAGTAATATTACGACTTTATTCCCGTAATATTACGACTTTTTTCTTGTAATATTATGACTTTAATCTCGTAATATTACGACTTTTTTCTTGTAATATTATGACTTTAATCTCGTAATATTACGACTTTTTTCTTGTAATATTACGACTTTAATCTCGTAATATTACGACTTTTTTCTTGTAATATTATGACTTTAATCTCGTAATATTACGACTTTTTTCTTGTAATATTACGACTTTAATCTCGTAATATTACGACTTTTTTCTTGTAATATTATGACTTTAATCTCGTAATATTACGACTTTTTTCTTGTAATATTATGACTTTAATCTAGTTATATTACGACTTTATTCTCGTAATGTCCTTTTTTTTTTTTTAAATATCTTTTTTTTTCCCCCTCTTCGTGAGGCCCTAATACTCCGCCGTACAATTTCACTACATGTGCTTGTTGAACATTCATGTTTGGTCTCTGAGTCCTTTCTCATCACAGCTTTCAGTACTATCTAGTTTGATTAATCTATAAAAAGGGACATTTGGGTAACTTGACGGTGATTGTCACTTTTGTAAAAAATTCTGTAAGATTAGTATCAGTCATATGCTTAAAATGAATTGACCTTCATTCGCTCTTCACTTTTTCATCTCTTTAAGTAATCTCAGCAGCAGCACAGGACGATCCAGCAGGCAGAAAAACAGTAGGTTTTTTTTCTTCCCTGCCTCCCGCGAGTGACATGCCTTACGTGCAGATAATTAGATAACACCTTTTTTAAAAACTTTATATTTTTTTACTGGCTTTTAATTTTCAACTTTCAGGTCAATTTCATGTCTGAATGGTGCTTTATGAAAAAAAAAATTATTTCAGCTGATTGTTAGGGGGCAATAGCAGCGATAAGACACGACTTTGTCTGACTTAATGCCTTAGAAGCAGAGTCAGAATTACTCATATGAACATCTAGTGAAACCATTGATGGTTACCTTCCATCCATCATCCTAATAGAACAGATCTGGTTAAATAAAGGTTAAATATGAAACAACTTCTTAACATCCTTTGGAGTATTTTGTTTCTTATACTACTAAAAAAGTAGCTGGACATATGGTCAGAAGCAAATAATTTCACTCAATCTTAGTGTACCAATTATACTACACCATCATCTTAATGAGCCCTGTCTTTCCAAGTAAGCTTGTATCATTATCATGATGAAAACAATGCTACGCAACAGCACAGTGAGCTATACCTAACTTGATTGTCAAGTAAGGGAAAAACAAAAGCTTAACATTCAGAATAAAATATGTAGAAACTTGTCTTTCATGTCCAGAATCATTCAGTTCAAGAATGAGCTGGCACAAAAACCTTCAGTAGCAGGTAACATGAATAATTCAAGAGAATGATTCTAGCATTAAGTTTAGACTCGCGGTCTAAAAAGGCAACAGAACATAAAAATAATACAAAAACTGCGCAGAGCTACCTAATGTAGCACAGCTAAGCAGAAACATATTTAAGCTAGCACAAGCTAACATTTAGTTGTCCTTTTCTCTTGTAGCGTAGCTTAGAGGTATTTGACATCCTAAAACAGCCTCTAGTGTTGTACAACTAAAATAAGAAACAAATGGCCCATCATCGCATGAATAGCCAGGAAAAAAGTTACTTACCGAATTTGGAGACCAGACAAATGTGAAACTACCTCCAAACACAGACCAAACACAGCTTGTGCTAAAAAATATTAGCAGGAAGTTAAAAACATTCAGGATGGTATGGAAGCCCTTTGCTGCCATTTAAAAAAAAAGAAGAATGTAAGGCAGTTCTACAAATAAACAAACAAAAAAAAGAGGAATTATTAGATAAAAAGTAAAAGGTAAAAATAATAAGATAAAAGTCAATATTATGGAGGAGTATGTCATAATTCTGAGATTTTAAAAAATAAACATCAAGATATACATTCTCATCTCAAAATATCGATTCTTATCTTATAATTTTGACTTTTTATCTCAAATTTGACACTTTACCTCATAATTTTGATTTTTTTGGATCTCAAAGATTGGACTTTATTTATCAAAATCTCAAATTTTTATCTCATAATTAATACTTTTAATAAAACTATTTTAACTGTCTAACTCATAATTATGACTTTCTCATAATTTTGGCTTTAAATCATTATTATGACTTTTTTTTCTTATAACTGTGATTTTTCTGTCTAATACAATCAATTTCTTATTTCCTAATTTTTGCTATCTCATAATTTAACCTTTTATCCTATATTTTTAACCATTTTGATCCCATAATGTTGGCTTAAGTTAATTTACTGGATCTCAGCATTTGAAAACAAGAGAAGTCCCTCCTGGGTACATATGGAAGTTTTTTCTAATCCTGACATCTCTCCTATTTCTCTAATGTGCTCTTCTCTGCCCATGAAAGCTATCAACAACATAAAAAATCCTGTTATTAAGGATTCTCTTCGAGTTTGGTTCCAGCTCAGAAAGCATTTCAACTTTAGTGCAACTTGTGGTCACATGCCCCTGACTAATAACCATCTTTTTCCTGCATCCCTTAGTGATGCAGGATTTCAAATATGGCACAACAATGGTTTTTATCTTTTTCAGTGATCTGTTCTCAGACGGCATCTTTATGACTTTTGAAACCCTTCGGCAAGATCATGATTTACCAAGAACACATTTCTTTAGATACCTTCAGGCCTGGAGTTTTGCCAGAAATCACTATTCATTTCCACATATTACTGTCAATAACACCCTTGACACAATATTAGACTGGGATCCGGTTGCTAGAGGTAACGTTGCTAAATTATATAAAATGTTCCAGGCTAATGGTGCATCTTCCTTGGACAAAACTAAATCTGCATGGGAGCAGGATCTAAACATTGAGATTGCAGCTGGGATCTGGGAGCATGCCATACAGCGCATTCACACAACTTCACTCTGTGTGAGGCATAGTCTAATCCAGTTTAAGATTCTGCACAGATTGCATCTCACTAGAGTTAAACTGTCTAGGTTTTATGCTAACACAGATCCTACATATAAGATGTCACCAAAAGCCTGCAACGACTGGACATATGTTTTATGAATGCTTATCTCTACACTCATTTTGGAGCAGCATTTTTGATGCTTTCTCAAACATCTTCCAGTTAACAATTCAACCCAACCCGCTAATGGCTATATTTGGTGTGCCAGATGAGGACATAAACATTACCATCCCCCAGGCTAACTTTGTGGCATTTGCCTCACTCCAGGCTCGGGGGCTTATTCTGCGCAACTGGAAGTCGGAAAAGCCCCCATCATTTATATCTTGGGTAAAAGAAATGTTATCTCTAATTCCACTGGAAAAGCTTAAATACAATAGATTCAAATCCAGAAAGAAATTTATTAATATCTGGGCTCCATTTCTAGAATTCACTATCACTCTTTCTTTTCCTCCAACTGTATGAATACTTTGTCTTCTCTTTACCATTTCATTTTTATTAGTACTTGTGTGAGCCTATATGAGTCTGTGCACAACTTTGTTCGACGTGTTTTTCCCATTCTCAGCGTATTGCTGGTGCTGTACATCTAGGTCTCCACTTTAATGTGTTATACTGAATCGTCAATCAGTGGTGCCTTATGCGAATAGTTGCCCCTCCTCTGGTAAGATGCATGCATTTTTGGATATAAATGATTCTTAAAAATGCTTAGTATTATTTGTCTTTCTTCTTTTTATATTTTTGTACCTTGTTTATTTATTTACTTTTGTATTATTGTTATTTGTTTGTTATTATCATTTATTTTATTTATCTACTTTAAATATGTATGATTTTCTTCACTTGTTTTCGTCAGGTGTCACGATGCGGGGTGGGTTGATTGTTCCTTGTTTGTATTTATGTTCTCCTGCATGATGTTTCTTTATAATAATGTAAAAATGTATAAATAAAGTTGGGGGAAAAAAAACAAGGCTTATTTCCCACTAAGTATAAAAGCCTCAGAGAAGGTTTGAGCTGTCACTTGAGGAGGCACCATGCCAAAATAAAAAAAAATCAGTTTAGACTTGAAAAAAATGTAGATGCTCACAAAGCAGGAGAAGGACAGTCAAAGTTATCACAGTGTTTCCAAGAGTTTAGAACTGGAGTGAGAAGTATAATCAAGAAATTCAATGAGAGCCACACAGTCCAGAACAAGTCTGGCAGAGGTAGGAAAAGAAAAGTTTCAAAGACCCTGGAAAGAAAACTAGAGAGAGATGTGTCTAAAGACCCCAGAACAACTGTCTAGACACTAGTGAATGACGTAGCCGAGTCAGGAATCGTAGTCTCAAGGAACCATCACTAGAGCCCTGAACAGGAATGGACTGCGAGGTTGCAGACTGAGAAAAACTCCCCTTTTGCAGAAGAGACACCCTCAAGCCAGACTGAAGTATGCTAAGGACAACCTGGAGGAGGACTATACATACTGGAAGCATGTCCTTTGGTCAGATGAAACTAAACTAGAGCTCTCTGGCCACAGAGACATTGGTGATGTTTGGAGAAAGAGGCGTATCACCCAAAGAACACCGTCCCCACAGTGAAACACGGTGGTGGGAGTATTATGCTGCGGGGATGCTTCAGTACATCTGGAGAGAAAACCTGCAGCAGTCAGCAGCTAAACTGGGTCTGGGTCGTCGCTTTGTCTTTCCACACGACAACAACCCAAAACATACGTTGGTGATGAACTACCTTCAGAAGACCAAAGTGAGTGTTATTGAGACGCCCGCACAAAGCCCTGACTTAAATCCCGTTGAAAATCTGTGGGGTGAACTGAAGATGAAGGTCCATGCCAGAAGGCCATCAAATCTGGAGGAGCTTGAAAGATTTGCCAAAGAAGAATGGGTTAGGATTCCTCAGAAGATGTGTCAGAGATGTGTTGAAAACCACAACAAACAACTGCAGGCTGTTATCCAGCAAAAAGGAGACATAACTGACTAATAATTTTGACCCTGGTAGGTTTTGTTTTTTGTGTAATATTTTCATTTTTGTGTGTAAAGTAAAATAATTTCAAAATCCAAAATAAAACTAGGATGTTTGAAATAGCTGTGTTAAAAATTCTCTGCTTTGTTTAACAGCACTTGGGAAATACCTTTAAATCAAAGAACTTTCATAGGGGGGCTCTTAATTTTGTCCTTATGTGTATCTATATACATTTTAAGAATTGCCTCATTCACATATTTTTTCGGTTTTAAGAGGCAGAAATTTGCTTACATAGGATGGGGCTTGTCCAGTAAGGTTAAGCAAAGGTCAAAGATTGCATTAAGGCAAAAGTAATATCTTTTTGACAACTGAGAGGTATTCTAAAAGATGAATTATTATTTATTACCATTTCGATGCTATGGGACTGCCACGTTTAGAGTTTCTGTCATGAAACTCATAAATTTTTTATGTGTTATTTGCTTTGTATTGTCATGTTAAAGCATCCCCATTGTTTGTAATAAAGATGGATGATTGCCAGGAGAAAAGTTGCCCCTTCTACCCCTCTGGATTACCTGTGTGGTAAGATACCAGTTTGAACTTTGCTCACAGCAGACATTTTTGAAGTCACAGTAAGAAAAGGGCAGGTTTAATCTATAACATTAACAACTTTATTCCATTCAGATTAGCAGCCCCAGCCAGGAGCTCCTCTGGTTTAATACAAGCTGGTGCCCTTTCATGGCTTACTGGGACACTTAATGGAACTGAACCATTGTAAATGTTATTAGTTCCACCTGTGCTTTTCCTGTTACAAGGAGTCTGAATGTCTGCTATGGGGTATATTCCCTGTGAACAGCACCACTACATCCATTCAGGTGTTTCCACTTACTGTGTCACATTAAACTTGTGCTCAGGCTGAAGGTGCTAAAGAAACTTTGCTGGGGAAAACAACAACAAAACATAAGAATTGAAAAGAAATGATCAACAAGACAATCTTTGCAATTTCAATACAGTATATGCCAGAGTTCATCAACATATACTTGATGTATCCCACAGCTTCTTCTTCTGTTGGAGTTTTTTAGACCAAATCTTCTCTTGGGTTCAGAAAGTCCACAAATATTAGGAGATGTTTTGCTAGCACATCAAATTTCATGGATACTCTCATATGGACTTCTGGTTGACTCGCCTCCGTAACCATACACAAGTGGCATGCAGGCTTCGACAGAGACAACAACAACAAAGTGAGCTAAAACAACACTTAATTTAGGGATTTCAACTCGAGGGGTGATGGCACATCATTTACTGTGGATAAGAGAGGATACTTTAATGACCAAGAGTACACAGAGGACACTCAGCGGGAAGAAAGAGAGAGGGGTAAAACTAGTGGTGACTGGTTATCAGGAGAGATCCTGAGTAACCTAGTGGTGTAGGCCTGTAAACTGTGAGCCCATGCCAACTGAGTTACCGGTGTCATGAGTGGGATTTCACAACAGTTCTCCATGACGTTCCAGATCAGAGGGTAGCAGCTCACAGACGTCTGCAGCCTGCATCACTCCCTATCCAGAGTTCCCTGCCTTAAGCCATCTGAATTGAATTTCATTCAATTCAGATATGTTTTTTTGGGAGTCACACCAACATTCAGTTGGATCTGGTGTAACTCGTCATGCACTATACAGGAGGAAAACTACAGCCGACCACAACCTGACTACAGCCCCACAAGTCGCTCTGGATTGGTCGTAATATTTCTCACATGTTTGATACTTTGGTTGTATGACTGCTCACACTTCCAAAGTGAGAGCAGAGCCATGAGCAGAATCCTCAACTGTGGGGTATTTTCCCCCTTATTAAATGTCAGACAACATCTCAAATCACCATGAAAACAGCAGGAAGTCCCTCCCCCTGTAATAAAGGAAAAAATATGCTTCCAGCTGCATGGATGGCAATGTTGTTTGTGTGATAAAGGGAGACACAGTAAGAAAGAGAGGGAGAAAGAAAGGATGCGACTAGATTCAACTTCGTATGTCAGACTTTTTCAAAGTGAACTCCAAAGATTTTGTCAGTCACCCTGAGTTCACTCGTACAGTGGCATTTCAGCCAGCTTTACTGAATGGCACTGCTTTACTTTCAATGAATGGAAATTTGTCATCCAAGTACATTATGATTGTTGCTTCTAATGGCTGTTAACTAGACAAGCTACAGTTAGCATGATATGTTTACTTTATGACAAAAGTGTGTCGGTTGTTTAAGTGAAAAACTGAGCTGAATTATCTACTTTTAGTTTGTTTTGTCTGACGAAGCCTGCATTCTCATACAGTACAGTCTACTTTTGTATGTTCACATACTTTTTTAAGCATGTCACCTTTATTTATCAATTTCTTTATCTTTCTTTTTCCAGAGCTTATCTGGTGCTGATAGCATTATTCATGAGAGAAATAATACATGCCATATTTTTATATAATATCCCTACAGCACAAAACCTTACAAAGCACTTTAAATTTATAGATGTTATTACTTTATTGTGAATGAGCTGTTTATGTTTGGGCTCTTGTCAGGATAATAAAAGCTTTCTGGGCTTTGTGGCTCCAGATCTTAAGAAAAAATCATACATATTCACAGTGACTGAGGCACACAAACACAAATACACACACACATTTTCATACACAGCAGAAAGCCCGGCTGATTGGATGGTGAACGGCTGGAGTTGTTATTACAGAGCGTCCAGCAGAGTCTGGTCTGCAGGATAAGGATGTCCTTACAGGGCATTTCTTTGTGTGAGAGATGAGGAAACAGCCCCGTGTGTGTGCGTGAGCATGTGTGTGTGTTTAAAAGAGAGAGAAAGAGAGAAAAAGACAGAACATGGACAGATGCATCTGTCTGCCTTCATATTTTGTCCATCAAATAGAAATCTTGGCTACGCTTGCAAAAAGCGACTCTCCCCTGTTGGACGTGTCAGTGCCAAGGGTTTGCTTGCAGAGAAAGAAACTGGTGGATGACAGAGGAACTCACAAGGCCTTTTTTCTGATACAGAAAAGAATCCAATAAAGTTTTCTTTCTGCTGAGACATCTCCATCCTCTGTGTTGCTGAGGAAGAGCAAAGGGAGAGTCAGACAAGGAAGTGTAAATAACGAAGAGACACACACGGTTGATTTGTGTTCTTCTGGGGCTTTGATAATAGGCTCTCATGGTGCTCATTAGTTACTCATTAAGGCTTGATCTAATTCTCAGCATTTTACAGACCATTGACAAAAGAATGGCACCATTGTGATTACATATTAACAAGTAATATCAAACAAGACCTCTGCCCACACATCAGAGGTGAAGCAGGAAATCACAGGGCAAGTCTTTAAGCATGTGGGGCCCTACAAAGACTTTAGTGTTCATAGCATAGTTTATAAACAAGGAGAAGAATCCTCCTGCTTTAAAAGTGAAGCGAACCACTATAGACCCATTGGCGTATAGGGTGTTTGCAGTCACATGATATCGATGTGCTAGTGCCAGATGGGGGGCAGGAAGTGAAGGACAACCATAAGGGATGAATGGGAATGGAGGAAAGTTAGAACATTAAAGCTCCAAATGGACCAGTTATCATTGGGAAATCTCTACATGCATTGATAACAATCCTGAACTTTACAAAAAAGGGAGTTTGTTTTCCACAGTTCAACCAATTTACCTGGTGTGGAGGCGTCGGTATCACAAACTATTCAGTCTTTCAGACCTATATCTTCTAGTATCATCTAGCCAGATGTAGGGAAGAGTCTAGAGTAGTGGTTCTCAGCTGGTGGGTCGGGACCCAAAGGTGGATCGTGGAATAGTTTTCAGTGGGTCGCGACTAGGTGCCTGAAAAAAAATGGTGGCAAAAGTCCTGAAGTCCTTATTGGACATGCATCAATACCTTTTATTCTACCCTGTTATACTGTGAAATTGACTAAATTTAAATATCTAATCATATTTCGACTAATTTATCTTCTCTTCTTGTAATAAATGGCTTCTTTTCCCATGAAAATGAAGTAATTTCACAAGATCTCTGGAAAATTGGCAAAAATTGACACGTAATAATGGGGAAAGAGGGTATGAAATTTGTCAGTTTTGTCCTTTTTCTTTTTCATATCAGGCATTTTGGTCCAATCATGCTAAAATAACGAAACATGCGTTGTTGAAATTTTGTGGAAACTTGGGTTGCGATCTGTCGTAAGATGGACTGGTTGGTCTTGAGGCCGGACCAGTTGTTTGTTTGTCACAAACATGCTTTTAATTGAAACATATACTACCAAATAATCCTTGTGGGGTAAGAGACAAGTAGTGATGTGCCATTTATGAATGAACATGTTCAATAAAATGGCTCTTTAATGTGAGCTACTGTAGCTAGCTTCTGTTTGAGAGCCAGTTTCCTTTCCTGCATCCTTTGTTGTTATTTCATCCACATCTGAAAAGCTAAATTGGTAACGAATGGAGAGCCGATTGTAGCCAAACAACCAACTCTACTGAACTGAGCCGAATGATATGGATCTCTTCAAAGAGACATCACAATAGGTGAGACTGGACGGACGTCAGCTGAACAAACACTAGCAAGATAAAAGTTTAATGTACTTTTAATCTGTACATGATGCTTCTCTGCAAGCTTTTTAAACTCTTTTTGTGTTTTTCGCCTGAATATGTCACTACCGCCAGGACGCTACAGTAGCTAAATATGGTTTCTTTTTCGCATTTTGAACAGGTGGTACAGTCATAAACAGCACAAAACTTTGTCATTTTGACAGTGCCAGGGCCATAGTGTCAGTGGGTATTTGATGTTAGGCTGCTGTGCCTAGTATAGTGTGTCTAAAGTTAGCTGTTAGCTTCACCAGCCCTTGTTTCTCTTTGCAGATCGATAGCATGCTTAATGTGGTTACTCATCACTTCAGTTAAGTAGTTATTCAAGATCATAACCCTAAATAGCCTATGAACAACTTTATTTCCATTATTTAGTGAAAAAAGACTGCCATACCATGCTGTTCCTAAGACACGCTAACTGCTGAGCCATCAGTAAGCTTCCTATGTTTACACCCAGCAAAATGCCATGAGGAAAGCTCTGGCAGATACAAAACGACATTAACTGATGCTACAGTGACTACTAGTGGTTGGAGACTTCATTACAGTTTTAAAAGAGCATTTGCATGGGATCTCAGGCCTGCATTTAAAAAAAAATCTTACATAATTCATGTAACTGACTCATGAATCTTGCACCATCTAATTACCTCCGCCAAGGAGGTTATGTGATCAGGTGGGTTTGTTCATTTGTTAGTTAGTTAGTTAGTTAGTTTGTTAGCAACATAACTCAAAAAGTCGTTGATGGATTTTGATAAAATTTTCAGGAAATGGCATAAGGAAGAACTGATTCGATTTTGGGAGAGATCCAGATCACCGTCTGGATCCAGGAATGTTTTTAAAGATTCTGTACTATTGGGAGATAGGGCTGATGGCGGAGGTCTGCGCTCTCCGAGTGCTTTTCTAGTTTGATATCTGCATTTAGCCATTTGGCCAGCTAACAGCATGTATTCCTCGGTTGAATAATAACATTTAAAAAGGATGTTTATGCTTTACCCATTGAATCTTAACACTTTCATAAGGTTTTGTAGCAGCCATCTGAATCCAAGCTAATGGTAATATTAGCAAAAATTGACTTTATGGTAACAGTAAGTGTGGTGGTCAGCAAATATGTTTCAATCAGGACCACTTTGCCAAGAGTGCATATATTGCCATTATTTATATTTGATAGTTTGGCTATCCTGGGATCTCCTGCCCTTCCATGAGCCTATGCAGAAACCATCCAGCAAGACCAGCACATATTACTGCCTTTCCTGTACCTACAAGGAGAGAAGCAGCAATAAACCAAGAGCAGAGTGAGCATTAATGATGACAGAATGACACTGATTAAGTCAGAAGCAGAATAAAGGAGGAGCTGGGGTGGAGGGTTGCAAAAAGTGGCTTGCAGAGGGAGCAGCAAAGCAAAACCAGGCTGGAGCAGTTTAAATATGGTAGCATGAGTGCAATTAGCCAATGCCATGCTGAGAGCAAATCAGCTGGCTGTCAGCTGATGAGGACTTGTGCAAGATCAGCTGATCTCAATTATATGGCAGTGCTGGACTCCCTGGTCTCCATATGGCATGATGCCCCTCTGGGTTTTTGATGTTCTTGCATTTTTTTTCCAATTTTTATGTTAGAACTGGTGAGTTAAGTCTTCTGTCAGATTTTTCTTAACTTTATAAAACTTAAAACACTTGCTGAAATATCTTACTCAAGGCGCTAAAAGTAGTACCAGTGGAGCAGTTGGTGCCATTACAGTGGCCGAGTTCATCTCCTATCTCTAGGCAATGCTTAATACCAGACATTTTTCTGCACGTACAGAGAGAAACAGGAGATCACAGGGCAGACTTGGTACACCACTTTAAAGACTCCTGAGTTCTGAGTGAAAAGCTTAAGATAAGTAAAAGTTGAGGAAAGCATGCCTCAACTTTTTCATCAAAAATCTGCGTCACATGCAACAACACACCTGAAAAAAACTCAAGACTTCCTCTGAAGTAAGAAGTTGTAGCAGGCATGCACATCCTCCAGCCTTTTTTCAGCTTCCATCTCAGTAATGGAATCCATTCTGCTCCCTCAAAGATTCAGGGATCAACTGTTGCAGCTGGGGATGAGAGGGCCCAGCAGTCGCTTCAGAAACCAGGATCAGAAACTCCAAACAGGGATAACACCCTCTCAGCATTCAATGTTTTCAATCAAGGGATCAGCTACTGTGACTGGAAACAAAATGTCCCAGACAGCTATCACACAGGAGCTGCCGGCAGGCAAAAAGCTGGCACGACTAATATGGCTTGTCAGAGTGAAAATAGCCTGGTATTGTTCTCACCTTCCGGAAAGGTACAGGCGTAACGCTTTTGTCTTGTTCATCTCACAGGAGTCATGCTCTAATAGCTTTTCAGGCTCATATTGCTTTGGTGAGAGGGATTTAAAGTTGCTGTTCCACTTCCCACTGAGTGGAGTGATGGAGGTTGAGCTATTCATTTACAAATAATTCAGCATGAATTAAATTTATACCATCAAAAATGTGATAAATTCACTTCTTTAGACTAAATAGCGTTTGACGCATGGATTTGGGAATTATGAAATTGCCTGGTTAGGGATTTATTAAAAATAACTCAAGGTACACGGACTGTGCCTGCTACAGCTCGAGTGTTTTCATGGGCTGCCAAGACTGCAGTGGTACGAAAATATATTGGACAGATATACAGAAATGCTAAACAGTGTGACCAATTTGTCAAGCACTGATTGTCTGGAGGAGATTTAAGCACATATGCTAGTTTCAATCCAAAACTCTTCACACTTAGTGGCAGAAAAACAATCACGTCTATTGCATAAGAGCTAAATGGTTGCATAAACTTTCAGTGTGGATTTCAAACAACCCACTCCCCCTTATAAGCAAACACCTTTCTGCTTTTCCCAACACACAAATACTGATTCTAATGTATTCAGGTTCCAAGTCTTTTGAATCACTCTCTTTGGCTTGCACAAATCCTCTGAGGGGGTTTTAATAGACAAATACTTGTTACAAAAGGTCCTCAGCATCTACAGTAAGCCCCTGTTTGAAATCCACCCTGCAGGAAAAATGTTGCCACCTAAGCCCCTGTAAAACCCAGGGAGAAAAAATCTGGATGTGGACCAGCAGATCGAGCGTCAGTGTGGAAACATAAAGAAGGGGTTTGATCTCATTTATGCCCTCGCAGCGCTAGAGGTGATGAAACAAGGCTGGTCTTGAGCTCTAGTGAGGTCAGTCTTCTTTCCACTTCTTTCCACTGCTTCCTTCTTCCCCATTAATCATGCCTGTACATATGAAAATGAGCCTTTTGTTCCTATGCTGTGCTCTACTTTCACTCAAGGACACCTTGCAATTGCAGGTATAAGCAGGATCTATGCTTGCATATTCCCCTCTAATGGACACCTTTCAGTCTTGATCCCAGCAATGAAAACACGCAAGAGGGAGCTTTACCCTCTCTTGTTGAGGCTGTCACTCTTCCTCGGGTAGTCTCATAACAATTAACACTTCCATAAAGCCTTTTGTCAAGCGCTTAATAGAAAAAAATGGAATTGAACAGCTTATCCTTACCCTCTTGAGTCTGACGTAATTCAACCAACAACTAAACTATGGAAAGAAAGGGGGTTGGTGTGTAATATATGTGCTTATAGGAAGGGGAGGAAGAGTGAGATGACAGCGTGAAAAAGATAAAAATACAGAGGGGAAGGAAAGTAAGAAGAGAATGAGTAAGGAAGAGAGAGGATGGAAGAAGAAAATGAGCTGGGTCCCTTTGTGGCACAGTGCTTCACCACTTAATCATCCCCTAGTCTATAAATAGGCCTTCACAGCCATGGAATATTGGGAGATTAATGGAAGAGAATGGGACACCATAATGCTGTAAAGCTTAACACTTCAGGAGTGAAGATTTCATTTCATCTCATTTCATTTCATTTCACCAGCAAAGGCAGAATTTCTCCTCTTTAGTTTTATCTTCAGAAAGTGACATTTACCAGATTGAATCAAGTTCACTCCCTCCTTCAGTCTCCTTTATTACTTTCATTTTGCCAACAAAGTCTTAAAGGAGGTCAGACATGAATACTTTCAGCCAAATGGCAACAAAATATGTTTAAGCAGAAGTAATATTGAGTTATTAGTTTACCATATTTACATTTGTAATTAAACATTGTCATATTTGGAAGTTCAAATGTTGTAAAAATTCTTAAAATAGTTTTTGGCTCGGAATTGGCTATTGTGTTTGGATGTCTTGCATGATGCAATAGGAGAGGCATTTCTAGCTTGAAATAAAATACAGTGAGGGTAGCTAGGATGTTGTTTACTTTCTAGTCTACTGTAGGAAGGTATAAATCCTTAATGGCAAAATGTTAGCTAGGAATTTGTTTCCTTGTTAGTATTATAATAACAGAATAATAAAAAAAAGGAACTACTTCACTGCAGGTGTAAAGTGGGGAATTCCTTTACTTGTTAGAGTAATGTAAGATACAAATCTATTTACTTTTCAGCATAATAAGAATCCTATAAGCAACTTGTTTATTAAACACTCATTAATTTGCTTTTTTTAAGGCAAAATTTCTAAAAAACGTGTTTAAATATTTCAATACATTTGGATGGAAGCCCCATCACTGTCTCTAAGGCAGCTCAACCAGTTAGCAAAATATATCTGGGAATGGCCCTCTGGCCATTGAGAGGGATCTTTGTTCAGTCTTTAAAACAATCCAGTCAAATCCTGTAGTGTTTATTCTATTCATGCATTGTTCTTAATCATTTGACTCAATTTAAACTGTTTTGACTTCTCATCATTAGCATCTGAGTTTGAAATCTATTTCTTGGCAGCATGCTGACTGAGAGGGTTGGATTCCTTTCCCTCATGCGGACACCCCGATGCAAACTGAATCCATAAGAAAGATGCACATTCTGAGATTTAAAGGGATATTTCAGCATTTTTAAGTTGCATTCTATGAGGTACTTTGAAATGTTAGCAGCATTAGCCTCTTTAAAAGGATATTTTGGGATTTTTGAATTTGGGTCATATTGGCTATAGTAGTGAAGTTAGCCTCCAGTGATTTCTGTGAAAGTTGCTCCTGTGGTTATTATGAGCTCAGAGAGCCCTACAGCACAGTGGCTGTAAATGGCAACGTTCTACCCGTGTAGTTTAACCAGTTTTGCATAAAAATGGGCCAAGAAAATATGTTGGCTTGCCTGTACACTGTGTCAAAAACGTACAAAGCATTTCATTTCTCCCCCAGATAAACCTCTGTGTCAGGCACTAATTTACGATGCAGCCTTTGGCATTTTGTCTCCTTCTGCCTCTGGGTCTGAGAGAGAGCAGAGTAACTTCATTTGAAAGTTACCAGGTAACTCAGGATCTCTCCTGCTCAAAACTTTCAAATGAAGTTTCTCTGTGCTGTCTTTCAGCCTGCTGACTCTCCATCTGTATAAGTTCTTTTTCAGTGTACTCTGGTTCATACAAATATCCTCTCATATCCACAGTAAACGGCACATCCTTAGCACTCAAGCTGAAATCGCTCATATTATCTTTGTTTTAGCTTGGTGTGGTGTTATTATCCCTGTAGAAGTCCGCAGACCCACACAGCTGATCAGAGGATATCAGTGAAGGGCGGAAGGAGACAAAATGCCAAAAGCTGCATCGAAAATTAGTGCCTGACACAGAGGGTTTTTTGGGGGGAGAAATTAAGTGCTTTGTACGTTTTCGACACAGTGTACAGGCGAGCCAACGTATTTTCTTGGTCCATTTTTATGCAAAACTCACTAAACTACGTGGATGAATCAATCCCATTTACAGCCACAATACTGCAGATCTCTCTGAGCTCATGATAACCACAGTAGCAACTTTCACAGAAATCACTGGAGGGTAAGGCCACTACTTTAGCCAAGTACCTCATATGATCCAACTTCAAAAATCCCGAAATATCCCTTTAAGAAGACTCGCTGGTTGTTCGGGCAGGGATGCTATGCTATACAGTGTAGCAGACAGGTACACTTTCTCTGTCTAATTCAGTGAGTTTCAGGTAAAATGCACCAAAAAACAATGATGGCTTAAATGTATGCTCTATCAAAAATTATGGACGTTGTTTGTTTTTTGGTTCTCACACAGAAAGCTCCTGTGTTTGGCACTATCTTGCATTGCAAACTTCAGCCATGTGCTCTTCTGCCTTAGCATATCATCATCTCCTGATCAGCTGTTTGAATCTGCGGCTTCAACAAGAGAAATAAGCTAAAACAACAACCAGCAGAATGACCAGCAAGTCTTCTTAAAGGTGCTGAAATATCCCCTTTTAATTCAAGGGTAGGATTAGCTAGATATTTATTTCCTTGTAAGTGTAGTATCAGTAATTAATTCATTTCCATGCTTGCATCATATAAGCATGGGATTTTCCTGCTAATGTACTGTTAGCAGATATTTGTTTTCTTGCTAATTCAGCTTTAGCTCTGATTTTTTAACTGCTTGTGTTATGTTAGCTACTGTCATGGTACAAAGCGAAGTAGTGGTTTATATGGCATTAGCTGTTATTGTAGCAGTAGCGATTGCTGCTTTTTAAACTTCAGATTATGACTAGATGTTACTCTGGAACTTTTAAGCCTTCTTGAAGGTATTCGTTTCTAAATTTTGAAGATGTTCTGAAATGAAAATTGCCTTCAGTTCTGTTTACTAAAGTTAAAACCAACACAGCAGTGGGCCTACATCATTATAACAGAATTTGAACTCCTAACCCACAGCATGAAGTCAGAGGAAAATGGCTACCGTGTGAATGTGTTGAATAGCAGACAGTGCATGAAAAAGTTTTCCAAGCTCATTCTGAATTCTGTGCGATGCACTGCAGAGTTTCTCTGCAGCACCTATCACAAGTGCTCATCTCCCGAGGAGAAGTTGACGGTGTAGGTTTAGCAGGAATCACCTTGTATCTCTTTGCCTTCCCTCACTCGGTGTGCCTTCTGAGTGTACACTCAGGGGTTGCAGGAGTTTGTGTGGGTGCAGGAACACTGAGTTTGAGGGAAACATTACAGAGGTGTGATTTAGGTCAGAGAGAATAGTTGTTGTCTGTATGTATCAATTACATTAATTTCACCATCTGAAAACTCTGCTCACACTAAATCACAACCTCATATAAGCCTGTAAGCCCATTTGTACAATCCTTAAATGCTGGGTGGAGTAATTATGATGGATCTTAATGACAAAAGGGATTTGCTGCTGGTAGTTATATTGCTGTTGATTTACTACAATAGTCATGAAAGGTAATCATTTTGTAATCAGTTAAAAGAAAGACAAACGGATTAAACATCTAATAGGCTTTTTTCCACAGGAGACATTCAAGCATGGCATTGTGGGAAATGCACAAGTGTTAAAAAAAACAATAATAATGGCTAGATTATCATTTGTTGCTGTGTGCTCAAACCAGTTATAAGAAATGGACTAAGCCAAAGTGGAGGTAGCTCTAACTAGCACTAAGGGGGATGAGAAAAAAAGGTGTAAATGTATGAAAACCACTGTAAATTCAGGTGTAATTCAGATTGAAATAGAGTATTGTGTATTTTAAGGCAAGGCAGTCTTGTGATTGACACGTTTTTAACACGGCAACCAGAAAACTCTCCTATGTTCAGCTGTAGTGAAAGAAACTTTTAGTATTATGTTGTTAATTTTTTGGCTAGGACATTTTGCCAAAGCTACTTTTAAGTTAGCCAAAATTTGACCTCCAATGACAGCCAAGCTGACCTGGCTAATGGATGCTAACCAAGCTAACTCCTAGGCCAGACTAGGTTATACTTGAGCTTTTGTTTAGAATGCATTTTTAGTTTCTCCCACTTATTTTGAATAAACAGGACCTACACATTTTAAAAGCTCAGCTTTGTCTTTGAACTGGAGCTGGTTTTTACCAAAAATGATTCCTGGAAATGTCTGCAGATGGATCACAAGGGCTTGTTAAGCCCAAGCATCAACACATTTCCATTAAAAGTTTTGCATTTCTTGGACATTTTCTTTTCCCAAAACCACACCAATTCCCTTAAATTTCAACTTTCAAATTTTCTTCCATTATTGCTCAAATTTTCCAGGGAAATTTTATCTAAAGTGTAAACATTTCCTCAAAAATTGCATTAAAATTTCTTAAAATTTTCAAGCAAATCCCACCTAAAATTTCTCATTATATTCACCCTCTTTAAAGTGACTGACACATTCAACAGAGGACCGGCCAACTGGTATATAAATCTTTTTAGCTAAAATTTTTAGCTATGTTTGGCAGACACCAAACACTGCACATCACGACAAACACACCATCCCCACTGTGAAGCACAAGGGTGGCAGCATCATGCTGTGGGGATGCTTCTTGGCAGCTGGCCTAGGTTGGCTTGTAAAGGTGATTGGTAATCCACTAAAATATAGGAAAGTCCTGGAGAACAACCTTATTTACTCTGCAAAAGAGCTACAGCTTTGGAGATGATTTATTTTCCAGCAAGACAATGACCCGAAGCATACAGCAAAAAGCTACACAGAAATGGTTTAAAGAGAATAAGGTGAATTTTCTGGAGTGGCCAAGTCAAAGCTGGACCTCAATCCAATGGAGAATTTTTGTCTGGACTTCTAAAAGACTGTTCGCCTGATCCCACTGCAACCCCCTGCACTGTATACTGAATGTAATTTTATGGAGTGTGTGGAGACTAAGTCAACTAGTCCAACCATATCGAACAAACATGGAAACTACTTTCCAGAAGGTCCTATTTCTTACTGATGCCATTTCATTATGTTAGGTCTAACTTCAACTGTAAAATGTGTCATATATCCATCACAATAAGCTGGAACATAAACATAAATGACGATGTTGAATAAATCATTATTCTAGCGTCTTACTCCTCATAACACAAAGAGGGTGTTATCCCCGTCAAAGCTGTTAGCAGTAGAACAAAGTAGGCTCAGCTACTTCAGACATTATGTGCCTATTATCCAGCTCCCTCATGGGGCTCATTAAAATTTCATCTAATGTAAATGTGCATCTACAAAGTTTTCATTTACTGCTTAAGCAGTGACTCCAGGCGCTGCATGCTAATGACCGGGAAACTTTGTCAAAGAGGTGCTAATGTTGGGTATTACAACTGACTGATTAATGGATGGGTAGTGAAGTAACAATAAATAAACTTCAAAATGCTTACATAGAAAGGACGCCCTCGGTGTCGAGGGCTGGGGCGTTTGTGTCAGGGGTAACAGCCTCCAAGAATTGGGGGTTGTCACAAATTTGTCCTGGGTTCTCAGCTCTCAGGTTTGTCAGAAGCTCCCAGTCCCTTCAGGGTTGTCCTGGTCATACCACATGGTCCAACACACTGTGAGGAGCATGAAAAGATGCAGAAAGGCGAGTGAGAAATGGACTGTGATGCATTGCACCAAAACAATAAAAGAGAGGAAGAAAATCTCTTTGCATGAGCAGCTTAAGGTTTAATATGTTAGATGTGTTTTGACAGCGCCTGCTTGTCTAAAGAAAGGGAAAGCACAGCTGAAACAGACACTATAATCTTGACACTTCTTCTCTGGTTGGTCCTGATTCCTATCAAATCCTATACGTGGGCCCATTCTGAAAAAGACACAAAAGTGACATCTGCTAAAAATGATATGATTTATGTATCATTTATCTCCCTTTGAAGGTGGTTTCTTTTTTATTGCTTTATTTTGTCTTATTGCTTTTACCTTGTTTTTATTGCTGTTTCCTCCTTATAATGCTGTTCTCTTTTATTGTTTCTATCTCTTTTAATTGCTCACAACCTCTTATGTCTTCAGTCCTCTTGGTTTCCATTCATCAAAAAGGCTGAAATATCTGCAGAGCAATAATGTACAAAAATCCCCTGTTGATATCTAGACAATAGGCTGCCCCCGGGGGTTTCAATGCAATTTATCACCTGCTATCATATAAACTGCAATAAACTTTGGTACAAACTTTAGTACAGACCATGTTAGCATTGCGCCCAGGATCAAGTGTTATAACTTGGTTTAGTGTCATTATTACACTTAATTTCAAATCTTCCCTGAACTTTACTTTATGACGAAATACCCGGTTTGGCCTATAGTTAACATTAGCATGCTAACCCATTTATCTGACATAGAGGCTGTTTCAGAAATCACATACTAATGTAATGTCTACCACACATTCAAATACTGTTTAGTCTATGTAGTAGTCCAGCAGGCCTGCCCACAGAACTGGCTGGGCCCTTCCCATTTGGGGTTTATTGGTAGTATCAATACATGTGTTTCGGATCAGTAGCATTGGTGCTAGCATGCAGGATAACAATTACTTCATTTTGGAGCTGAAAAATGGGTCTGTTTATTATTGGCTTCTGATGTTCAAATTGTTTATTCATGCCACTTTAAACTTTTTTTTTTCCATTCATCCAATCACATTTGTTTCCACATTAAACCCATTTTACCACCTTCAGCCAATTTATGCAACTTTTAACCCTTTTAACTACCTTAGCTGCCCATTTTTGCCACTTTTAACCCATTTTTGCTTCTTTTAACTGCTTTTCACATTTCTTTACTAACCATAATTGCCACTTTTTTACTAATTTATCTTTTTCGCCCATTTTTAACTGCTTTTTGCGACTCAACCCATTTTTGCTCGTTATAATTATTTTTCCACTTTTTAACTGCTTTTCACAATTTTTTCTGCTCATTTTTGCAATTTCCAGCCATTTCTTTGCCCTTTGAGATCAATTTAGCCGCGTTATATACATTTTTGCCACTGTCTCACTACTAATTTCTGCCAATTTTAACTGCCAATTTTGCCACTTCATGAATTTTTTTGCCAATTTTTGCCACTTTAAATACATTGTTTTCAGTCTTTCACCACTTACTTCCACAAATGGGCCACTCTTAACCAGTTTTGGAAACTTTTAACTACTTTTCACCCATTTTTCTGCCAATTGCTGCCAGTTTTCACTGATCATACTAGGGCTCTTTATGTAAAATTCCCACAGAAACACTTCCAAATGTTGTGGAAGCCTTCCAAGAAGAGAGGAGGCTTTTATAGCTGCAAATGGAGGACCAACTCCATATTAATGTACAATGTCTTTACAGTTCCTGTTGGTGTAATGGTCAGGTGGCTGAATAGTTTGGCCGTACAGTGTACATACAGTTAGAAGTTCATGTGCTGTTGTACAGTTTATCAGCTCTCATGGAATTCCTTTTATCCAATCAGATAACTTGGTCAAAAGCAACCAATGTGACCCTTCAGCGTATCTATGCGTCCCTGCTGGGACCCCCATCAGACTGATAATAGAAGCTGTGATGATAATAAACATGTACAGCTGGAGTGGCTACAGCTTTTTCCTTTATATAGCGCTGGGGTGAGAGTTAAATCACACAGCTGCAGCGAATGTCATAATCCAGCAGAAATTTGGCTGCCTCTTGCAGTTAAAGGCAGCTGTCATGCTATCGCTGCAGCAGTAAAAGGAGGATTCAGGTGCAAGCGGCTGATAGGAATTAATGCATGCACCTGTACCTGGGAGTTAGTACCAGCAGCAGATTTTAGAAACTGCTTTGTGTTGTGGTTATATAAGGTGGATAATTTGTCATATGGTCACAGAACATCCCAAAGCCTAGGTACATCACGACTGTTCGAGAGGTTAAACTGCCCTTGGTTGGTAAAGATCCAACTGGATTCTACTTGAAATAATTACCAATAACATGCACAAATATGACAAAGTAAATACACTGATTACTTCTGTCACTGCAATACTCAATGTAATTTTGGCTAAACGGAAGGTTTCTGTTCATAGAGCTTAGAAGATGATGATAAGAGAGTATCCTTTTAGATGTGTCTGATTCTCATATCAAACCCATTGCCTTTACACTATAACATTTTGGACACTTTTCCACTACAATGAGGTAAAGCCATCAAGTTACTGCTAATATCTAGGTAATGTAGATGAAATGTACCCACTATAATATAGTAATCTATTTGACTTAATTTCTTTTAGTATCATCGGGCTCTGTGTCCCAGAGATGAATGTTTTGTAGGCCCAAAGGTGCGTATCAACCCTAGAACAAAAGCCGAAGATTTTGTGAAGATGCTGGCTGACGCTGGTAAGAGAGTATCATTATCCACAGAGATTTGAGTCCTGTACCCACATGGGCTTAAAGGCCTCTCAGAAAGGAAGAAGCCATTACTCCAAAAGCAACATGAAAAAGTCAGATTACAGTTTGTAAATGCACACAAGGAGAAAGACCTTAATTTTTGGCGACATGTCCTGTGATCTGATGTGGCCATAATGACCATCATTACATTTGGAGGATAAAGGGGGGAAGCTTACAAGCCTGAGAACACCATCCCAGCTGTAAAGTATGGGGGCGGCAGCATCATGTTGTGGGGGTGTTTTGCTGCAGGAGGAACTGGTGATCTTCACAAAATAGATGGCATCAGGAAAGATCATTATGTAGATAATTGAAGCAAGACATCAACATTAAAGCTTGGGTGGAAATGGGTCTTCCAAATGGACAATGCCCCAAAGCATACCGCCAAATTAGTTACAAAGTGGCTCAAGGACAGCAAGGTCAGTGTTTTGGAGTGGCCAAAACAAAGCCCTGATCTCAATCCTATACAAAAACGTGTGTGGGAACAAGGCAGCCTACAAACCTGACTCAGTTACACCAGTTCTGTCAGGAGGAATGGGCCAACATCCCAGTGAACTCATGTGAGAAGCTTGTGGAAGGATACCCAAAATGTCATACAGGTAAAAGGCAGCACTACTAAATACCAAGGAAATGGATGTAAACTTCTGACTTTGAAGAAAGTAATTAAAAAATCTCTAAAAACTTCTCTCAAATTTTTCAGGCATTTAGCAAATATAAATATTTTTTAATCCTAACTGACCTAAAACAGGGAAAGTCCAGTCAGATTTAATGACCGTGGGAAAAAAAGGTTATGTATCTTTTTATACAGTGTATGTAAACTTCAGGTTTTAACTGTATCCGTGCCATCCTACAGGGTGGGAAGAACTGAAAAGGGAGGGTTCCCTGACCCTGCTCAGACTAAGTCTGGAAATAGGCTTAAATGCTCCCTTTCTTAATTTCCAGGTGCTACCAAGGTGTTTTTGAGCAAGGCACTAGAGGCTTAATGCTCTGGGCAGGCACACCTTCGTTGCAACAGCCCCTCACTCTGACATCTCTCTATTACTGCATGTCCATAGAATGCTGTTTGTGCATGTGTGTAGCATGCTCATCTACAGTGTATAAGCTGAAAGTCTCCTTTAGGGAATAACAAAGTATAACTTCTATTCTTCTTCATAAGTGTTCACTACATAGCCTGAGCCGCTCTGGTGTTTCTAACTGTCTAGCATCACCAGTAGCTACTTTCTTGTTGTCACACATACAAGAGAAGAGTCTGGTCTCCCCTTTTTCATTGTCTGTGCTTTGCGGTGGCTGTGTATACACTAATTAATTGCCCTTTGAGAAGAATAGAAACCTCCCTCTGTTCAATAGCAGCTGGGGACCGTCTCTGTCTGTTCATACATCAACATTAAACTTTGTCATCCCAACGAGCTGCTGCTATATTTTACACTAAATTGTGCTTTGGACTGGATGCCAAAGTACAAATGACAGCATGGTGTAGACTCATTTATCATCCCCTCCCAACCCCAACATATACACACCTCCCCTCTATGTCTCTTCCCCCAAACCCCCTCTCTCTTTTTCGTCTCCATGGAAATCATGGTGCCTCCCTCCTCCTGCAGTGCAGGAGCTGACTGCAGACTTTCTGTTGACCATCAGCTTCATTTTCAGAAATGGAGCTCAGAGAAAAGACAATTTCTTTGTAGCAGGCTCAACACACCCATAACCACATTCATCATAGCATCACACACAAATAATCAGCAAACACTCAGCTAGAACTAATGTAGTAACATTTTTGAAAATAATGCCAAACTTCACAGGTAAGCTGATAAAACGAACATCAGGGTACCAGAGAATACAGGGGAAGGAAATTAAATAACTTTAAGAGAAAAGTAAGGAAATGATTGGAAAAAAGGTAAAAAATGGCAAAATGGGTTTAAAGTGGTGAAAAGTAGTGACAGAGTGGCAAAAATGGGCTAAAGGTGTCAAAAAAGGGTAAAAAAGATCAAGATAATGTGTGAAATAGGCAAAATAGTATAAAAGCTGCAAAAATGTATAAAGATAGGTAAAATAGGGGCAAAAATGTGGGGGAAAAGGTGAACAGTGGTTGGCATAAGTTTATTAAAAGAGGCAAAAGTTGGTTGAAGGACGCTAAAATGGGTTAAGATGGATAAAAAAGGGGGAAATGTGGAAAAAAGGTAAAAAGCGGTTAAAAAGTGGAAAAATTGGGGTAAAATGGATGGAAACAGAGATTACAAAGGGTTAAAAAGCAGCAGAATTTGAACATCAGAACCCAATAATAGCTTGGAACACTTTTTATCTCCACAATTTAATTATTTATTTTGATGTGTTTAACCAGGAAAGCCTAAAATGGAGTAACTGTAACAGGTCGCTGGCACCAATGCTATGGATCCAACACATATGCATTGATAACACCAATAAATCACAGCTGGGGGTGCGGGATTCAATGGGCCTATCAGGGGCACAGCCAATTCTGTGGGCAAGCCTGCACCCAGGTACAGGGAGAGACGACTACAACAGGACAGCTAGGAAGCCACTGGACAGGAAGTGAATGCCGGCTGGGCAACAGTGAATTACCATTTTGGTCTCCAATAATTTATGAAGGAAATGCCTAAATGTATAGGTAGTGGCTGCCTTTTCCTTAGTGCTGAACAGAGTGTAAATAATGCTTTTTATACTTCATGCAGCTATTCTTGAGGCAAAAAATGACCCTCATGAGAGTGCTGGGAGTGAACCAAAACAATAAGCTGAAAGATGCTATAAAGGAAATGCAGAGTGGTTGGTTCTTTCTTTTCAGTTCATTCCTAAAAGTAACATCTGCTGCATACAATTGGTCTCATGGTTACTGTCCACTACAGAGTCTGCTGTATGTCTATGACCCACATCTGTGACCTTCCACAGCTCCACACTCACCTCTAATGAAACAGGCCGTTTAAGGTGCCATAAACTTAACCACAGCATTTAAGAACCACTTTAGCAATTGGCTGTCACTCTGGTTTCTCCAAACAGACAAATGTTATATGAGAGAGTCCAAGCATTAAGGTCTGAAAGAGTACAAGCAAACACTGGAGGCTTTGATGAACACAAAACATGGTGTTAACTACCCGTGACTGAGATTTCACACATAACAAGTGATAACTATCATATACAATTAGTCTGTTGATCCATCATTATCTGAATAAAATACTTAGAAAACATGACCACATTCTGAAAATGCTGACCTGGCAGATATCAAGTGACATATTTACAGCACACTCACAAAGATGTACATCACACCTTTGTTTATATCTATATTTACTACAGAATATCTCTGCTCCCTTAATGCTGAAAGCTGCAGAAAGACAGGAGACCATTTGTAACATTTCACAGCTAAAATGCTCCTGCACTCACCGTGCATTAGTGGTATTATGGCCTACTGTGGAGTGGCTGCTGTAAGTCTATGAAACACATCTGTGACCTTCTGCTGCTCCACACTCACCTCTAATGAAACAGGCAGTTTAGGGCGTCGTAAACATAAACACAGCATTTGTGAACCACTTATGCAATTGGCTTCTACTGTTGTTGCTTCTAGTCTCTTTTACGGATAGTACTAATGGTATGTCAGAGAAAGGGAGAGTTGTATTTGTTAATATGGGCTGTTTTGCATTTCTAATAGTAAATTTATTGGTAATAATTTATTTTCCTGGATGTCAGCTAGAGATGGGGCAAAATATCTATATAGCACTGTATCGATGTCCCCAGTGGTGTGATAGAACGATCATTGCTGGTGTTAGATATCAACATTTTAATTAAAGATATATACAGCTTTCAAAATTGATTTCCCCCGCAATTTGACTCATTGCATCTCCAGTCCTCTGAGCTTGTAGACAGCGGTGATGTATTTTGTGGATGGGGTCTTACTGGAGTGCAGTCACTTTAGAAAGTCAAGGAGAATCTACAAGCCTTCTCCAAATATTTCAATATTTAAAACAAACTGACATGTTAGAGAGAGGGATCTGGCTGCAGACCACAGAGATCAGATGGTCTCTGTTGGAGACTACTACTGTGGGATGCCACATCAATCAGGGCGGAAGTGATGTGGTTTTATTGCTTTATTTTTATATATTTATTTATTTTTTATGATTCTGTTGAACCAAAATTCAAAAGCAAGGTCTGATTTTCAGTAGATAATTTTCTGTTATTTTTTTCTTTATCATTTTTGTCAGTTTCAGGTTATTTCGGTGACCCTTTTGGGTTTTTCTTTCTTTAACGAAAGGATACCAACAATTTTGTCCAGGTGTTTATAAACCCATTTTAGAAATAGTTAGCTACATTAGCTTAAGCCAATGCTAGTTAACGTTACTGTATAAAATAATGTAGCTATGCTAGCTTTAGCATTAGCTCCCTGAGCTTTAGCAAATGTGGCCAATGCCAACATAGTTAAATTAGCCACAGAAGTAATGTAGCTACATAGCCCAAATAGCTTTAGCAGACATAGCATTATGCAGCTTCGTTAGCTTTAGCTATGAAAGCTATGTAGCTATTTCCTTGAATAACATTTGGTTTTGAGATTTGCAAAACTGTGAAAGGTGAACAGTCTTCAGCTATTTTATCCACATAGCTTAGGCAGCTTACATAGCTAACATAGCTTTGTTAGCTTTAACCTCAGCTACGTTAACTGTGTTAGGTGTGTTCGTGGAGAAAAAGTTTTTTTCCTGTTTACTAGGTTTTATTAAACATTTGTCATTATGTTTTTGACTTTTTACTTTTGGTATCCTAACCTTTAAACAATTCAAAGGAAACTTTGAATCGTCCAACTTGCAAAAAATAGTATTTACTTCCAATGTTCTTGTACTAGACCTTCATCAGGCATCACTGTTTGCTTATTGAAGGTTTAATACTAAAATGTTTCAAAGAAAACCCCCTTTTTTGAAAGTTGGACTGTGTGGGGGAGTTTTCTCTGAATCGTTGTTGGACACCTTGCCCTCTGACACATCTTTCTTAAGAAGTAAATGTGCAAAGCAGTTCTTCCATGGTATTCAAACCCTTACCCTAACCCTTACACTGACACTAACCAGAAATTTAATCAAATTTAATTTATTTCTTATAGTCACCCATGTCAATGTGGTGAGGTTTCCTGCAGTGTTTTTATTGTTGGCTCACTGACTCAACCATCCAACTAAACAGACTAAGTTGTTGAACACCAGACTTCATTGTATACCTTGTACTTGCAGTGATGTCCAGGTTATTGTAGACTGAGGTTTGTTAGATGGTTTTTGAGTATTTAGGACCAACGTACTGCCTAGTGTTACCGTTCAAAGAGTGACTGTGTCAACTGACGACTGGTGCAATGTGTCAGGGGTTTTACAAGAGATGTCCAAAAGATCAAATACACTCATTAGATCTGCTTTTAGTAAAAAGCTAACAAAGGTAAATTTATCAGGAAACCTCACATTTTCAACATCTGCTGTAACTATGACAACCACAGACATTCAGCTTCTCTAAACTGTAAGCATGGAAAAAGCACATCTTTGTAAGACAGAGGCTATCATAATACTGATGGTAAATTGACCTTGTATGACTGGCTCAGTATTAACTTTTGTCATGTAATGTATGTTAGAACAACATAATTAAATATTATTATTATATTAGAAGAACATAAGTCAATGTAAGTACTGTGTCTGCTACTATATAACAGTGGTTTTCAAACTTTTTTGCCGAAGTCTCAGCTATCATCAAGCCAAAAACTCAAGACATACCGTAATCTTATCCAAGCAAAATAGCCTCTTTAACACGTTACGTTGTCTCTATTTGTCTTAGAGTAGTAGTTATGATGTATGGAGGTACAAATCCCCACAACACACCTAGACTTGCCTCCAGGCACACCAGTGTGCACACCATTTGGGAACCTCTGCTCTACACAACCAAAGTGTCTACATTTTGCTTCAAAGAACCTGTTCATTGATGGTATTGCATAACAAAGTTTTTCAGCTCCCTTATACTGGACAGCTGGTGCTTTGCATTTTTCAGTTTATCTGGTATTATGATGCTTAATGATGTTATTGTCTTAGAGTCTATTGGTTATCACAGAATCACAGTATAATTTGTTATTGTGGGCCATGTGTTGTGTTTGAATCATACCATGAGTTGCTCTGTGATTCACACTCTTAATGCTGGTCGATGTCATCAAGGCTGACTTTCAGCTGAATGAAAAGAAAACCCTTTTCTGTTCTGTTTATCCGTTTGTGTTGGTTTTAACACGACTGCTGTTAATCCTAGATGTCACACTTCAATAACAATGGAAGGAAAGCAAAATTGCCAATAAAACCACGCTGTTTCAAACCATACCTACTTCCTTTGTCCTACATTGTATTCAATATCCGTTAGACTCTGTCCCTATAAAAAGTCTTCACACCCTTGGATGTTTTACCCTTTTTATTGATTTCATAAATCAATCATGGTCAACATGATTTAGCAAAAGAAAAATAAATACAATTTAAATACACCCTCTTCAAGCCAGTACTTAGTAGATGCATCTTTGGCTGCAAATCACAGCATGTGATGTGGATAGGTTTCAATCAGGTTTGCACATTTGTCACTGCAATTTAACTCCATTCTTCTTCTTCTCAAGCTCTGTCAGGTTGCACAGGGTTCAGGTGTGAACAGCCCTTTTCAAGTCCAGCCACAAGTTCTCTAGGTCTGGGCTTTGACTCGGCCACTCCAGAACATTCACCTTGTCGTCTTTAAATCATTTCTGTGTAGCTTTCGCTGTATGCTTCGAGTCATTGTATTGCTGGAAAATAAATCTTCTCCCAAGCCACACCTCTCTTGCAGACTGAATCAGATCAGTCTCCAGCGTTTCCATATATTTTTGCCAAATTCATTTTACCCTCTACCTTTACGAGCCTTCCAGGGCTGGCTGCTAAGAAGCATCCCCAACAGCATGATGCTGTCCCCACGTGCGTCACAGTGGGGATGGTGCGTTTTTCATGATGTGCAGTCGGTGTTCGCTGTCCACCAAACACAACTTTTTGTCTGATGGCCAAAAAGCACCATTTTCAGACCACTTGACCATGGAGTCTCACCTCCAATTTCCACATACAGTGACCGTGCCCAATCCATGAAGCACATCGTCTCTAGTCTATCAGAGTATTTCCACAGCCAGCGCTCCAGTCTGCTGTGGTGCATGCCTGGAGCGCCACTCTGCTCAGCTTCGTTCGAGGTACACTGCAGCAGGTGTTCTTTTGTCTCCATGAGGTAATGATAGCCAGGAACACTGATTAACCAGTGATTTGACCTTCCAGACACAAGTGTCTTTGTACTACAATCACTAGAGACACATTCACCATAGACCATGATTGGATTATAAAATCATAAAAGAGTACTTTTAATAGACAATGTAATCAATAGGGAGGAAAAAACAATCTTGTTGTTTTACTGTTTTAATTACAATAGCTTCACTGATTCAATCTTAAGCTAAAGGTCAAAGTGTTGTAATAGATGTGAATACATTCAGGTCAGATGTGCTCCTGATGAATGCCATGAAGGAAAAGTCAATTTATAAAAGCTTTTTTTTGGTCACGTATCCTGCTCTTTGAATCAGATTGATTATAAAGTGTTAATAAATGATTATGTAAAGAGATCAGAGATGAAAATATAATTTTTGCTGTGAATTGACTCAACATTACATAATGGCAGAAAGATGTGATGCAGATTTTAAAAGGGAGTCTTTTAAATGTAGCTGTTTCTGTCCAGGATGTTTAGCTAAATTCTTTATCTTTTAGTGTGATTATTGGTATTAAGAATAGCAATCAATAAAAAGCAGAAATGTTTAGGTTGTTACCAGGAATGACAGTGTTATGTCATACTCTTCATCTTTTGGCAGACCTGAAAACGTGCTTTTACTGAAGGTGTGCTGAATATGCAGATTAAGACAGCAGTAAAAGTCTAATGAATGTGCATGAGATGAGGCATTTTATTGATGCACATTTTCTTTCCTGGAGAATTTGTGCCATAAAACATAACGAGTTAGAGTGAGAACGCTCATTGATATTTTTCTCAGGCAAGCAAAAATCCTTCTTGACCCCCCGTTGACCCACTCTTTAGTACATGCTGTAAACACACAAGCCAGCACTTCATACACTCTCAAACATGCACAGAAACCTTTCATTGCTTTTAACTGTGCCTATGTGTGAAGAGTGTCTGTCAGCGGGGCTCTTACACGTCATCATTCGTCTTGAAACTTGACAACCATTCAATCAAACAGTGGCCTCCGGGATTGAGCCGGAACCCCTGCTCTGTGGGGATGGCCGTTACCATGGTAACTGAGGAGGTGTGCGACCCACCAACATGCCAGAGAATGCAGCGGTGTCTTGTTTTTCTCCATCAAGAAAAACACAAATGTGTTTGGTGAGCTGTCTCAGTTTTCTTACCTTTCACATCTTTCCCCTGTGTGACGGAGTGCAGGCACCTCTCGCTTTACATTCAGGGTGATTGTGGGTAATCGTGATGTGCTACAGGTGTGTCAGAGTATGAGGCCTCTCTCATCAGTTGTCAGCGTGGATAATCTCCACACTAGATTTCCATTTAATAAAAGAGATAAAACTCAAAAAAGTCATAATTTAAACAGAATAGTGACAGGCACACAGAGAGAATACTATCTGGATTTACAAACCCATTGGCAATATTCATGAACCAGAATGTTACCAACTCATAAGTGCATTTTAGACAAGCTGCATGAGTTAGCTGCATTTTTAAGTGGTTAAAAACGAAACAGTAACACTTTACAAGGTACAAAAATTTTGCTTACAGTAGTTAGTAGGTAATGCATGTAAAACCAACTAAAAGTTAATCATTACCTAAATAGATAAGGTACTCAAATTTTATATAGTTAGTAAAAAATGCATCAATTTGCAAGCTAGAGCTAAACACAAAAATATTTTAGACAGATTGTAAGACATCAAATGCCAAAACCCAAATAAATTTGCTCCTATTATTTCAAAGAAGCACTGACTCAACATCAAGCTTTTGCCTTAGCTCAAACTCCTTACCTTATCTCTGAAGTCAAGCAATCTCATTTCAGATCCCCTAAAGTTCATCCTCTTGGATACTTTTCTTTGAAGGTTTTCTATGAGGAGATCTAGGCAAACTGTCTTTTCATCCTTGAATTATGTGAAATAAAATCAAGCAGCTATACCGCGAGTGTCCACTTGAGGCTGGCTGCAGGAACACTGGAAGTCCCGTCTGGACACATGTTAAACAGCCGGTTTTGACACTAGAAATAAACTGGTTTACAGCCTGGTTCAAAACACCGAATGTGTCTCATTATCTAGTGTCTTAATGTGCTCCCACTGCACGGGTGAGAATTTTTTTTTGTACCACAATCGTTTGGATTATATTTACAATGAAAGCTGATTGGCGCGTCTCATTTGATTGACAGATAGCTCGGCAGGCAGAGGCTCCGTTTCTGTCAACCGGAATGCTAGCTAGCAGGCTGACGGAAAGTCGTGCTTAGTGGGCGGGCTGTTAGGTTGATCCAAAGTTCGGTTGAGACCGCAATTTCAATATGGAAGCCTCCATGGATTGGCTTCAAGAGCCGTTTGAGTCCGCCTATTGTAAGCAGACAACTGACGTCACACGGGGTTTGTCCAATTCTTTCTACAGTCTATGAATAAAATGATGATTTCTAATTAGGAAAAATAAACCTTTAGTCAACACTGAAAATGAGTATTTACAGCTAGCTAAATTAAGTGTGCTAATACAATTTGGAGAAGGCCTTAGCATATTTCAGACCCTCGAATTAACCTCGTATTAAAAAATGATGCAAACTTGTGGCAAAGCAGGCTATTTAGTCAACAATGGAAATAACCAGACACTAACAGCTAGCTAACACTAGTAAGCTAATGCAATCTACTGATAACAAAACTTCTAAGTAGCTCACTGTTAAATAATATAAATAAGGTAATAGTTCCATCCAGCTAATGTTAGCTATATTCCATCATCCACAGACAGTTTACACAGTCTTAAGATCTGAAAGAAAAGTGAGTACAACACATAGAGAGCTAGCTACTTACTAATACAGCATAGCTACTTATGTTTACCTCGACCAACTAATAGTGTGGCTATCCAGGGATCTGAACATTCGGACAAAAGTCAGTCTTTAGGTCCTTGGTCCTGGTCTTACTATGCTCTTACGAGGTCAGGATGCTAACAAATACTCAGAGGTGCTGGTTGGACTCCTTTGTGGCAACTTCTCTGCACATTTTTGGGTTTTCATTGGCAAGGCGTGTCT
Source organism: Cheilinus undulatus (assembly GCF_018320785.1). Taxonomy (NCBI): domain Eukaryota; kingdom Metazoa; phylum Chordata; class Actinopteri; order Labriformes; family Labridae; genus Cheilinus; species Cheilinus undulatus. Next base: position 31,282,063 of record NC_054878.1, read on the forward strand.
AATGTGTCTAATGCTGATGTATTCAGGGGAGTGGGGATGAGAAGGATCAGCTGCTGGATATGGGAGCAGGGCTTCTACAGGCCCTGGTGCATTTTCCCAGGCCTGATCCTGCTCATCACATACTGAGCGCCCAGGACCCTGTGGGCCGCACAAGACACCAGGGGCAACTGCATCAGTGCATCACAGAGTGGTCAGCTGGGAAGATACCTGGAGAGATAGGGCATGGGCCTGGTCCAGGCCTGGAAGATATAACCATCAGGAGGCCAGAACAGTACAGGACCAAGGTTGACACGGCAGTGTTAGGGGCCTCATACCAGAGTCTGCTTAGGGCTCACTTTGGCAAGGGGCAGCCCTGGAGATAAATGTTATCATTAACTAGCTAACCTTAACTGAATGTTCATAATAGGCAGTCAAAATCATGCCAATGTTAGCATTATTTCACAGACTTTTTATATAGTCTAACTCTGAAAAAAAATTAAGTAATCATATTTAGCTAGCTAGCTACTCACATATGCTCATTCCACCAGGCTTATAGAGGCTTTAATGATATATGAAGGCATAGAAATGGTTAGCCAAGAAAGATAATTAGCAGAGCACTTCCAGCAAATTAACTTTTGTATGCTAATGTGAGACAAGTGTGAGATATTACAAGATGACACGTTGTACTTTTAGATATAGTTAATCTTTTTCTCTGCTAAGATTAGAGTGAGTGGCTCCTTTTGTCTACAGTGATGATAACAGCTAAGGTTAAAGCTAGTGAGACCACTCTTTGTTACAGGGAAGTGACGTAATTCACAGGGCTCCTCCTCGCTAGGAAGTGTAGGAGAATCCTCCCCTGAAGATAAAAAGAGAGACACTTCCTGAGCTCGGGAGCTCTCTGCTCTGTGAGCTCACTAGGACACACGAGTGGGTGATATTTGTGACATTTTGTAAACTTTATATGTAATCCTTAATAAACTTTGGGTCAATGACCATTTAAGCCGAACTAATGCTCTCTTTGTCCTTCTGCCAATCAAAGAACAGCGCAAAATTCTAACACAAGCATTAGCTTTAACTAGCCAGCCTAAGTTAGCTGAACTCTCACAACCAACTCAGACGGATACTTGGATACCAACTTTGAGGCTCTGAAATAACACTAAGAAAACAAGCGTACTATTTAGAGAACAAGTAACTTACTTTTATCCAAAGCAACTCCACTAGCCTCTGCAACTGCTGGTGATAAAAATATTTAGCATGGTCGAAGTGAGGCCAGAAAAAGTGGAGAAATGTTATAGTCTATGAAAGGGTGTGTGCAATCACATTGTGGAGGCTTATTGATTCTTTTGGGCATACTTATGGAAAGATGACAGGTTGGATCAGCAAAAGTTTTCACCCCTGGCACACATTTTTTTTTTTGGTTCAAGTCATTCACCCATCTTCCCTGCATAATTCAAAGCATAGATGTGGTAGTTAAAATTAAATGAAAGTCTATCTATTTCTAATAGGCTAAAAGCAACCAACAGACTCACTGGCATTCTACAGAGACATGTATCTAGCACAACTGGAAAATTAATGTAATATAATTAAAATGTTGTTTATTTGAAGTCCTGTTTAAAAACCTTTTATGCTAATTTCATAATTATTTTCTCAAAGCTGCTCTTGAGCTCTCTTTCTGTGATGGATTGCATGTCTTTCCAGCGCTGTAGCCTAAATCTCTGCTGGCCCAAAGCAGAAATCATCCAGCATGTCTTACATGGAGCCTACTTGCTATTTTCACTTGACATCCTCTTTTCTCTGTGAGTAATTAAAGAGAGCGTTTGGGCACCAGCAGTGACAGGAGGTCCACTGAGATAACCAGTGGTCTAATTAGAACCACATATCTCCTTTTTCTCATCTATAAAAACACTAGTCACCTGTGCTTTTTTACACACACTGGGATTTAAGACGGGATGTTTAATGAAACCTTTTAGCTGAAGGAGTTTCAAGGGTGCTGAACAGCAAACAAACATCACTCCGGAGAATATGGGTGTTTTTTTTTTCCCACTTCAGAGAAATGTCTGAAATTATGATTAATCACCCTGGAAGACAGGACTTGTAGAAAACAAGCTGCTCCTCTCTCTGAACTCACAGACAGTGAAAAAGAAATGTGGAACAACATATGGCCAGCGTTGAGATGGATGCTGGTTCATCACTTTGTGCTGTTTCATGTGCATGCAGGGCGGGGGTGCAGCTGATAAAATATTAACCAGGGAGAATATTTATGCATGTGTTTTCATTTATACCCGACAGGCCTCTGTTGTCAAGAAAGTACTATGGACTGATTCATTACGCTGGAGGATCATGTTTACCCAGCTCGACTCTGTATTATTTCTCATTCACAGGCCCTACGGGTGCCTGTGCTCGTTCACGTTGAACGCCGTTACAGTCAACTGCCAATCTGTGGACACAGTGGTGCGGGGCTCGCCTTGCTGACAAATGGCCCGGAGGAGAGGTCCAAGGAGAGTCCTGTCAGAGAGCGTCAGTGCCGTGCTGCTGCAGCAATCTGAGGAGATTTAGAGGGGGGAGGAGAGACAGACACAGAGACAGAAGATTAAGGAGGAGTGAGAAGATGTTCAGTAATGTATCTCTGAAAATTCTTCATTGACCCTCCTTTCCAGTGGCGGGCTTGGGATGTTTGAGGGGTAGGGGTGTAAACAATAGAAAACGCACCTGCTGAATGCTGTGGAGAGCCAGCAAACAAATGTTGTAAGACATTTATGGTGAAATACTACGAAACGCTGGTCAGGCTTATATGTTTATATGTGATTAAACCTCCTACTCCACTGTAATTACACAAATGAGAAATTATTTAGTATTTAACCATTTATTTCAGAAAAACACAAGGAAAGATGCCAGTGAAAATCCAATAAATACCGAGGCCCTTTATTGCACCCTCGCCACTATTTAAAGCATGGCAATAAATGGCAATTTGTCATGTTTTACTGATTTAGAGGGCACAAGAGAAGGCACTTTGTCATATTTTATCCACTCAGAGGGTACAAGAAAAGGCACTTTGTCATATTTTATCCACTTGGAGGGCACAAGAGAAGGCACTTTGTTATATTTTATCCACTTGGGGGGCACAAGAAAAGGCACTTTGTCATATTTTATTATCCACTTGGAGGGCACAAGAGAAGGCACTTTGTTATATTCTATCCACTTGGGGGCACAAGAAAAGGCACTTTGTCATATTTTATCCACTTGGAGGGCACAAGAGAAGGCACTTTGTCATATTTTATCCACCTGGAGGGCACAAGAGAAGGCACTTTGTCATATTTTATCCACTTGGGGGGCACAAGAAAAGGCACTTTGTCATATTTTATCCACTTAGAGGGCACAAGAGAAGGCACTTTGTTATATTCTATCCACTTGGGGGGCACAAGAGAAGGCACTTTGTTATATTCTATCCACTTTGTGGGCACAAGAGAAGGCACTTTGTCATTTTTTATCCACTCAGAGGGCACAAGAGAAGGCACTTTGTCATATTTTATCCACTCAGAGGGCACAAGAGAAGGCACTTTGTCATATTTTATCCACTCAGAGGGCACAAGAGAAGGCACTTTGTCATATTTTATTATCCACTTAGAGGGCACAAGAGAAGGCACTTTGTCAGATTTGTCACATCCAATAACAGGGCATCAAAGACAGCAATTTGTCAAATCTTGCTATCAACAAGGCACCAAAAAAGGCTTCTTGTCAGATTTTGTCTTCTTGATTCCACCAAAAATGCCACTGAAAAATGATAACCACTAACAGGGCATCAAAGACAGACTTTTTAAAAATCTTGTCAATGCAGAGGGCACCAAAGAGGGCACTTTGTTAAATTTTGCCTAATTACAGGACACCAAAGTGGGCTATTGTCAAATTTATCCACATAGGAAGCACCAACGAGTGGAATTTGTCCACTAGAGCTCCTTTCTGTAGTTGTTTTTGTTCGGCTGTTATAAACAGACTTATGGTCAAACTTGTGTTTTCCTTTCAGTCACTTTTGTGTCTTGTAATTACTATAAAACTGATTACATTATATGAATAATATTGAATCCTCTGTGACTAACAGCTCTAATATCAGTCTCAGATGATACTTCCCTCTATCATTCTAGATACCAGCAACAGCAAAACCAAATCTACGCCTTTCCAGATCAATAGCTATTAATGGTGACATCTTATGAAAGCCTTAAGGACATGAATCTAAACACTTCATTTTCATGTTTTCTTGTGGCAATAAAATTCTAGTTGTTTTCTTGAGATCTCAGCTTTTTCCTCTTTAGTCAGGATGACAATGCTGGATTTTTAGTGATGAGCTCATTTCTGATGATTTCTCATGATCTCGAGAGAAACTAGTTTTATTATATTAACATTATGACAACTGGAATGAGATGATGTTTCCTTCAACTGTCAATCATGGAGACAGTCACAGAGAAGCAGTAGTAATAGAGAAGGCTGAGAGTCGGACAAAGTTATCCTATAACAGGCATTCATTTGTCTGGCACAGAGGCATTCTGCCTGCCTATGTGTGACTTCACATTCTCTTCAGACAAGGAGTGTATATTCTGTTGCTAACATAGAAATAATCTGTTTCTAACATACTTCTGCATTAGTCCAGTAAATTTGCTGTAAATAGGCTGGCGGGGTGAAAGGTCACTTTAATGGTCAGAACTTCACAGACCTCGCTTCAGCTCCTTTCTGAATTTGGTTTCTTTGCCAAATCAATTACATGCTTGCTGACCTGGATAAGCACTGATGCAGACTTAAAAGATTCTTGATAGACTTGATGTGAACAGAAGGAAGAACAAATCATCCTAATAGATAATGACATAAATAAGTTAAAAACTGGAAACTACACCATCACAGAGAAGTGGAGTAAATAAGATGAATGGATGCATGTCAGCTTAGGGCTGAAAGGTAGAAATATTGATGTGACACTAAATAACTTCTGGAATAACAGAGTACAAATATATTTTGTATTTGGTTTGATGAATAATTAAACATTCAAGTGATGCACTGAATAGCTGATCCACAAAATTTCCCAAAAACTTGGCTGACTTAGCTAACATCCAAATTCACTGTGAAATGTAGGGAGAGTAGTTGTAGCAGCATTTTAGAAGTTCTGGTTAACAGTTCTTTAAACTATGTGCACACTGCTATTCCACTCTTAAATTCAATCAGTTTATAACAAGCCTCATATTCATTACCACTAATCCCTTTCTTAGTCATCATTGCATTCAAATTATACCACTATAAACACTATAAAGCACAGTTGCTACGCAAGTCTAGGACAAGTAGTGGCAATTTCAGTCAAAATCCCTAACCTGACACCCCAAACAGACTGTTTCATATACCCAGTGCATGGAATTTATCACACCATACAAAGAGTTTGGGAAAAACTTATTAAAAAATTTTCAGAAGGTGACTGGATGAATGTTCTGTCTTTCACATTCATTACGGGCCAATCAGAGTGGCAAGACAAAATGAGGTTGTAGGCGTGCGCTGAGCTTGGCAGGCAGGCACTGTTGTAGTCTACGAACTTGTTGGTGGATAAAACTCATACTGAGGCTGGTCAGGAGAAGTGCAAAAACATCTTTTCCCACAAGAAATGCTTTTAAGTGTGGCTCTTTGCTCTTTTTCATAATAAATGGTGTCCCAGTTCCAATCAAACTGGTGCTATAGGTTCTTTGCAGATGATGTCACACACCAGCACAGACTCCCTTCGAAACAAATGATTTCTACATAGAGAAATACTACCAAAAAGACCATGTTTTGTGTTGTTTACGACTATGCTAAGCATTCAAAGTGTGGGCATTCTTGATTCTTAAAGGTCACATATCATGCAAAATACACTTTTTCAGGCTTTTCTCACAAAAATATGTGCTCCTGGTCTGTCCACAATCCCTCCAAGAATAAAAAAAATCCATTCCCTCTCCTCTCCTCTCTTTCTCCACCTTTCAGAAAATGTGTGCTGAAACAAGCTGTTTCTCAGATTTTTCCCCTCAAGATGTCAAGTGGGAAGTTAGCTCCGCCCCTCCTCGCATGGAAGAAGGTTTTGCCCTCGAGGATCAGAAGAATCACATCCATTTAGCCATATCCATTTCCTGAGAGGGGCGGGGTCAGGGGCGGGGCCAGACAGCTCAGTTGCAATTAACAGACACAGAAATGGCTCGTTCTGAGCAGGGCTGAAACAGAGAGGTTTAAGATGTCGATTTTTTTAACTCAGAAAGGGAAGCAGGCAGGAATTAAAAAGCCTCCGTCTAAAGCTTGGACAAGCATGGTCCGTCTCCACAAAGTGGCTCTGTTTGGTTCAGCACGGTTTTGTCATGGTTGAGCGCATTAAACTCTGATCTCACCCATATTTCCTCAGCTGATGTCCTTGTCCATTATGATGGAAAATTTGTCTCTTTTAAGAAATCCAGATCATTTGGCTCAACTCAATAGAGCTGGTTGTTTGGCTTCCAACAAGCTCATTTGGTTCCTGTTCGGCTTTTTAAATGTGGACTGAATAATGACAAAGGATGAAGGAAAGGAAACTGGCACTCAAACAGGAATTAGCTACAGCAGGTAACATAAAGGAGTGGTTTCATAGCATAGGCTTGTTTGTGAACGGCTCATCATCACTCGGTTGCTTGCTCAACAAGGTTTATTCTGTTTTAATTACTAACAAGTGACAAAACGAGGAGTTTTTTTTTTATATGTTTAAAGGTCTCAGCTAGCCTCTTAGCTCAATACAAGACACTCTTGTCCTCCTTCATCCATCTAGACGATGCCAGACTCTAGGAGATCGCAGGACTCGGTGATTGTGATACTGATTGCTTCAATGCCAGATTAAGCGGTTAAACTGTGGGGAAAAAACACTTCTTTGTAGTGTAGGGATTGTTCTCAAGGTATGTAGAAATGTTTTGATGATAATTGCAGCGTAGAGGTCAATTCAGAGCTGTTAAGTACTGTTCCTCTGTTCCCATTGGCTGTCCCCCACTTCCTGACCCCAATGGACATTCAATATCATATGATTGCAAAAACCTATACTATAGCTACATCCGAGCTAATCACTCCACCAGCTTAGACTACAACAAAACCCTGCCCATAACTATCACCAACTCATTCTGAAGCAGGTCGGGAGAGAGGCTTATAACATCTTTTCCATCATGAAAAGCTTTTAGTGCTGTTCTTTGGATTTGCCTGATGACAGACATGGCCAATCCATCCTCCCTGCAAGGCTACAGTGCATCTCTTTGTCAGTTTGATCGTGGTGTGTTTTACAGGAAATGTCTTATACACACTTGTGTTGTTGCTCTAATCAGAAAGTTGGTCCTCCATCTCCCATCCATCTTACTTTACGCTTTGTGTTAGTGTCATCGCCATGGCTTTGTTTGTGGCGCCTCCATCTTCAGTCAGCTTGCTTCCTGATTGGCCATCACTCCATTCTACTTGAAAATCCACAGATTTTGTGCTCAGCTGTCCTCAGAGTTTCTCCTGCACAACAGGATATCTAGTCATAAATACTGAACATGATTATATTTTATATATTTATATATTAACTATTGCTAATCAGGTCATCTGATTGTATTTTTAGCAGACTGGGGAAGGTGAAATCCCTCTTAACACATCTCATATCATGGGAAAATCTGCTAAAATAATCTTCAGAACCATCAGACTGCAGACTTTGGCCTCTGCACTCTTTATGTAATTTCTTTTGTTGCCTACTTATCACAAAAATAAAATAACTCAAAAATGTTTGCATAGGTGCAATCCTTCCTGCATTTGACAGTCAATCAATTTGTTTAACATAATGCTGACTTTTAATATTGGACCATGATTTGCAAATATTATATAAAAAATGGAGAAAAATGCTGCTGCATGCAAAATACAGCACTATACTATGAGTAAGAGATACAGAATGCTTAGTGATGCTCTTAAGTCACAGTGTCTCACACTGGCATGAGTGTAAGCTATGGCTATAGTAAATTGATCTGCCTGGGGGTTAACCAGTGCACCATTGAAAAGCCATCCACAGCAGCTTGATTTACAGTTTTATTGGCTTATTATTCAGGTCCAAACTGCTGAGTGTGGTTATGATGCAGGCAGAGAGAGAGAGAGAGAGCAAAAGGTTAAAATGAAGACTTGACGTTTGGCACATGGGGAATCAAGCTTCTAATAATCCAATAATGTGAGATGTGAGATGTATTCCTCAGGAGTTTATTTCAGTCTGAGGGGGTTTACAAGAGTGAGAGGGTGCAGCATGGGAAATATGTTTACCTCCATCAATGATGAATTTATTGATCTGTTCACAGAATGAGATATCAAATGGTAGCAGCTGTCATACACACTACTGCTTAGAGTGACGGCCATATTTGTTTCATATTCAGGTAGGAAAAATCTTTGTGTTTTAAAAAAGGAAATACAATAAACCAGTAAAATATGATATCATGCTTGGATTACACGGCAGATTTAAATGTTAGACTGAATAGAAGATGTGATTTTATTATAAGCTGAAATTCATTAGTGGGAAGCTATAAAGCTAAATTGAAAACCATTAAGTAACAATCCAAATTCAAAAAAGCTGGTACACTGTAAAATGTAAATACAAGCAGCAGCTAAATGATGATTTGCAAAATGGGCATATTTTTCTAAAAACAAGGGAAACTCTCTGTTAAAAACGTTGATTTTTTATGTGCAATTTTTGCTTTATTATGGGGTTTTATTATTTGGAAGGCCATCACCATTTGTTTTTATTTACATTTTTAAAAAATGTCCTGATTTTATTGGACCTGACTTTAATGGAATATTCAGAGTTTTTATTTTTTCTATTGTGGTTTCAGTGCAGACTTGAATACATTTTGAATTTAGCTGTTCTGCTTTTCTGCCATTTTCTATCCATCCATCTTCTTTCACTTATCCAGGGCTTGGTCACAGCGGTAGCAGGCTCAGCAAGTCAACCCAGACATCCCTCGTCCCAGCGACATTTTTCCTGCTCTTCGTGGGGGATTCTGAAGTGTTTCAAGGCAAGATGAGAAATATAATCCATCCAGCTAGTCCTGGGTCTACCTCAGGGTCTCCACCTAGTTAGGAGTGCCTATAAGGCCTCCACATGGAGGTGTCCAGGAAGCATCCTAATCAGATACCCCAACCACCTCAACTGGCTCTACTTCAAGGATGTCCAAGCTCCTTTCCCTGTCTCTAAGGCTGAGCTCAGCCACCCGCCTGATTGATCTCATTTTGACCGCTTGAACCAGCAATCTCATTCTTTCAGTCATAACTCAAAGTTCATGACCGTAGGTGAGGGTTGGAACAAAGATTGACCAGTAAATTGAGAGCTTCACCTTCTGGCTCTTCTGGCTCCCTCTTCGCCACACCGGCCTACTACACAACGTCTGCAGTACTGCAGATGATGCACCAATCCGCCTGTCCATTCACTTGTGAGCAAGACCCTGAGAGACCTGAACTCCTTCACCTGAAACAAAGACTCACACCCCACCTGGAGGGAGCAATCCATTGTTTTCTGCAGAGAACCATGGCCTTGGACTTACAGGAGCTGACCCTCATCCTGACTGCTTCCTACTCAGCAACAAATCGTTCCAATACCTGTCGGAGGTCCCTGACAGAAAAAGCCAACAGAATGACATCATCTGCAACAGGGGATGCATTTGTGAGGTCCCAAAACCAAAAACTCCCCTCTCTGAAATTATTTACAACATTCAAAAGACACCCACAAAATCAATATGTGTGAGGCACCGTGGACATGTTCAGGGGGTAATTACCAAATATTTCATCAAGAATCAATAAAGGGACAATACATATATTTTCACTAACTCATGGTTGCACCTGCTGGCAGTTTTTGGGTGTTGAAGTTACAAATACTGTTAAAATATCAATTTAATTGCTCTAAAAAGTGCTTTCACCTATGAAACTTGTTAAGACATAAATCCACATAAAAAAGGCATGATATCCATTTTTTTTTTAACTTTTTAAAGTCTTATATATGTTGACCCATACATATTTATAGGTAGATACTGTCTTGGATTAAATAATATAAAGTTTGACAACAGAGTAAGTCAAACTAAAAATCTGTTTGTCCAGTGTTAATAAAAATGTAGTGTAATAAAATATCTCAAGAACTTCCCTTCAAACTTGACACACATGTTCACTCTGACTCGGGGAAGAACTGGAGCATTTTGAAGGTCACAGAGCAAGGCCACTAGGCATCATCACCCTTGCTTGGGAACCCAATATCTCAAGAACACTTGAAGGAATATTCTTTAAACTTCACTAAAATGTTCGCTATGAGTGTCTGATGGCTTGATTACATCTTGGAGGTCATAGATCTTGGTCACTGGGCCTTATGTATATCCCTCGCCTGGGTGCACAATATCTCAAAAACACTCTGAGGGATTTTTGCTTTGTGTATGAATGATACTTCATAAATGAAATAAGAAAGGATCTGAATACCTCTGCCACTATGGTTTAAAAGCAACAAATACACATTGTACAAAGTACGAGGCATGTTGGATAACTTTGATCATTTCTACTTGACTGGTTGTTCTGGTGGAAAAGCTAAAAATAAAACAGTCCACCCAGTCTAAGATTTTTATGCTGATGTGCCCTTGAGCAAGACAAAGAGTCTCTAGAAGGCAGATCTGAAAAGTCATGCAGAAGTGACTTCCTCCTCTTTGAATCAAGCTAGGCTGAGCGGTTTGAATCAAACTGAACTGGTCTCCCCACACGGCTCAGAGAGGAGACAGAACAGCAGGTCGTCTTCTTGCTTTTAAATCCACGATGTGCTGAGTGCCGTGCTTTCACCCTAATATCCCTGCTCCTCCCTGATACTGCGCATTATGAATCATTTCAACGTAAACATCCCGCAGTAGCGCTCTAAATTCCAGATTTTGGATCAACAGCCTGAAGTGGTTCTTTGTGCAGAATGCTACTGAAGCTGCTCTGATGGGAACAACACATACACATGCTGCACTATCAAAGTCAATGTTTTATGATAGGAACAAGGAAGCAGAAGAAATGCATCTATTAGCCATCCCTCTTTCCTTCATGCTAGTACACAGAAACACAAACATGCATGAGTGTTTCTCCTGGCTGCTGCTGCAGCGCCATGATAGAAAAATGTCTCTTTCCAGGGCTGCAGTATGGTACTGTCAGAGGTGTATGACAGATATTAATGTCACGGAGGAAACATGATGGATGGAATTCCTTTATGATGTTGCTTTCTATCTCTGGCTCTGTCTCCCAAAGCCTGGCATGCAGCAGACAGGCCTTTAATGAGCTCAGGAAACATCCATATCCGCTGACAGCCCTTCCTTAGCGGCCTCTTTGCCTAAAAACGCTCTGATGGGCACTGCAGACTCCCAGGGAGACGGTCTACGACAGAAAACACCAGACGTCTGCTTGTACCCGACAACAGGAAACATCGAGCAAATGTTTTCCTTGAATTATGAATGAGAGTGGGATTGTGGCAATTTAACAAATGCTAAGTTGAATTATGAAGAAATGAGCCGAGAAAAAGTTGGTTTTGTGGACAGAAAATGCCGCTTAGATTACTAAAATTAGATGTATAGAATTTAACATTGCTTATGGACAGGCCCCTGAAAAACCCAGTGAATGGGTCCTCCCCAGTTGGGATTTATTGATGGTATCAATGCATGTGTGTTGGATCAGTAATCGTGCTATCATCCTCGCTAACAATTACTTAATTTTACTCAATTTTTCCTACTTTTGATCCTTTTCACTCCTTTAGCTGGCCATTTTTTCAGTTTTTACCCATCTTAACCACCCTTTTCCACTTTTTAACTGCTTTTCACCATTTTCACTGTCCACTTTTGCCCTATATAGCCAAATTTTGGCCACTTTAAACCCATTTTTGCCCATTTTTAACAGCTTTCACTTTTTTTACTGCCAATTTTTTCTCCTTTCTTAACCCGTATTTGCTGCTTATTAGCAAATAAAAATAATACACCTCTGTGTTGAGAGAAAGAACTGTGACTGGCTATAGGAGCTGGGAGGCAATAATTGGGACATCCAGTTTCAACCATCCCAAAAAGTCCTCTGAGAGGTATGAATGAGAATTGGAGCAACAGGGAGATTTGCAAGTCAGGCTATCCATCCATCCATCCATCCATCCATCCATACAGACAGATAGCTCTCCAATTATAGCAGTAAGATTAACTGGCTGTCAGCTGATCACGGCTGGGCATATGACTACCATGTCCTGCATGAACTAACCCTAAGCTTTATTTACTGCAAACTGCGCGAATTTCTTGCAAAGTCAGATAAAAACACATACTTTTCTGTCCATTCACATTTGGATTTTCCCTTCTCTGCATCTGCCTTTTATTCTATTAAAGTAGAAGATACATTTTGTCTGGTGTACTGGCTCATGTACTCGCAAGAACATGTCCACAGGTGCTGAAATGTGAGAATGCCTGAGGGGAGAGCAGCGTCAGACAGGAACGGATATGTACAAGCATAACTGCAACACTGTGTGGTGGGACAAAAAAAGTGGGAAATAAATGTGACAGATGATCATACAAATATAATAAACTGACATTATTTCATTCAAATAACCTGTGTGGATCATCTTGAAGCACAAGTCTACTCGAAGGGCCACTGAAAATGACCTTGAGGGCCTGACCTGGCCCCAGCACCTCCAATTGAATAACCTGGTCATAGGGGATCAATAGTAGAAAAAGGTTAATGACCTTGGATCTACACTTAAGCTGGTGATTCCCTCTGAACTAGAAAAGCATCTGTTTTCAAACTTTCATTTCACTGAAGGTGTGTTTGTCTACTGTTGTGACTTTGATGAAGATCAGAACACAATTTATGACCAATTTATGCAAAAATCCAAGAAATCCCAAAGGGTTCACATACTTTTCTTGCAACTGTATATGTTTTGAGCCACTAAGGGCAAAACCCTTCTCTGCCCCTTAGCCCTCATCTTAGCCTTTCCTCTTGGTTTTGGGTGCTCATGTCAGGTGAAGTGGTATCTTTTTGATTTAAGGGCTATAGCTAAGGGCCAAGTGCTACATAGCCTTTGAAAGGAAGATTTGTCAGGACCAGACGTATGATGAATTTCCCACCATGCACCGCATTCACTTGTAAAATTGCACAACGGAAAATGAAGGAGGTGCAAAAATGTAAAATGATCAGCATTTATAATTGATTACAGAAAACACAAGAGCTGTCTTTTTATACATTTGATCTTCAGCTACTAGGGATGGGATTCTATTGTATTTCTGGTATGTACACTTGTAAACAAGGGCTATCAACTGTACAAATATATGGAGAAGATCAACACGGAGATCCATAGTATGAACGAGATAGTCCAAACTTTATTCAGCAATCCCCGTCAACTCCTCCAACGACCAAATCAGGCTACTCTGAGAACTTTAAAGTGTGAAACTTAGCAAGCATATCTTCTGCCACCAGTTTTTGTTGTTTGTGGGCTTATCTTCACTGGTATCACCCACAGTGCTCATATTTCTGTTTTACATTTTGACTCGTATGTCTCCCAAGAGTTACCATAGCTGTCATACAGCAGTTGTTGATGCTGTAATCTGGCTCGCTGTGCTAATAAAGCCAGAGCCAGACTGGAGAGGGTTCACTGCTGTATCACGTTAATTATTTTCTAATTTGTAAAAGTTTTTTTTACCGAGTACATCCCGTTAGACGACCCAGGAGAGTTTGCTCAAGTTACGCAAAATCTATTAAAACATCTCTGATGACACAGCTATTTATTGGCAATGTGAGATGATGTAACAGCAATCAAGTGGCATCCTGGGGAAACTTGTGTTGATTTTGGCGCCCTCTGTGGACAGAGCAGGCTAATCTACCCCTTTGATAATCTTGTCTTCTAGTATCTTCTTTATTTAAATGTCTAATGTGCAACTCAAAATGAATCCTATGTGGAAAAATTAAAATAGGCTGCTTCTGTAATGTGCTGTACCCCTCCCCACTGCAGGGGTTGGCTAATTAATAAGGACAGAAATAATAATCAGTCTTCTTGCTGATGGTCAGGTTTGCTTTTGGGGGTCATAAAGAGGAGTCTGCTTTAATTTCAGTCTGATTCATAGCCTACTAAAAACTTCTCTCACGCACTTTAATTCTTAACCAATAACGCCCTATTAACATAGTGTTTATAGAAATGTATTAAAACAAAATCACATTCATGGACATACCATTAAACTGAATATCAGAACAGCTGTTTATTATGTTTGACTGAATCACAGCTGTGCTTCTGTTCAGTTTACCAGCTCTCTCTTTCAAATGCTTTTCTTAATAACGTTTATCCTGTTGCTGTTTTGACTATTTACATGTTAAACTGGCCCTGTATTTGCATTTACATAATTTTCTCCATAATGCATGCTAGTTATATCAAGAAAACATGCAAGATGATAGCTAGTGTAGCTAATCAGTTGTTAATAAGTTTAGTGTCTGTACTGATTAACTACTAACTGATTTATTATGAAGCCTCTGCTTGCCTGCAGTACTTCTTCATATTGACTACAGTACAAATGTGTGGATCCATATTTTGTCTTTTCTGTCACATGTATGATTATATTTACTGTATTCAACTTCTGAAGCCATGTAGTGTAAAAGACTGAAGATAAAACAAGTCACAAGTGAAATTCTACGTTATAATCACAGCACTAATTCAGGTGTATCATTACCTCTTGTCTTTATCTTCCTTAAAGCTTTAATTTGTGGCCTCCAGCCTGTGTCTCTTTACTTTTACAGTAAATCTGAGCTGACACCTAGTGGTAGAAAGTGTCACCAGCTCCTGCACACTGTCACTCTCTCTTACCTTAAGGTTCTTTATTGATCCCAGTGGGGAAGTTCTCGTCTTGTTTGCCATCCTCTGGGGTGATCACAGGTCAGGATTAATTACAGAGCTGAGTCCCCCCCACCCCTCTCTGCAACCCCCCCGGAGGGAAACAGGGATTGAGCGTCCTGTCGAAGGACAAATCAGCAGGGTTCGATGCTGCAAAGACTTGAACTCTGGATCACTGGTTGAAGGACGAATCTGCAAGAAAGAAAGCCCCCTGGTGCCCCAGGAATCCAGCTTAGGAGATTTATAGTAATTGCATGTAAATTAACTGTTCTGTTACAGTTGACACAGCTCAAAGCATTTCTACAGTAAAGCAGAATTTACAGTTTACCAGCCAGGGTCAACATGAGAAAACCACTCCATACAACCCATGGGTTTTTAGAACACAGATGACTTGTCCAACATGAAGACATTGTTTCATTTTTCTCACTTTTGAGCAGTTTCCAAAGGCTAAATGTCCACATATTATATTTTTAATGTTCCTTTTTTAAGGTTGATAGTTGTAACTGAGGGGGGGTCACATAAAACAAAAGCTGTGTTCCCACTAAGTTATCTTGTTCAGTTCAGTTTGGTATGCTTACGATTTGGCCACACCTGTTAATTATTGAATTCAGGTGTTTCAGTCAGACCTGTTGCCACAGGTGTGTTCTGAAGAGGTTACTGACTTCAAGCTTGGTACTGTGATTGATGTCACCTTTGCAGTAAGATGGTTTGTGATATTTCACAGTAAACTGTAAGTGGTATTATTAGAGAGTGGAAGCATGTTGGAACAACAACAACGTAAAATCACAGCACGGGGTCAACGACTGCTAATGTGCATGCTGCATAAAAGTGGTCAACGCTCTGCTGATTCCAGAGCTGAACAAATCTGAACTTCCACTGGCATTAAGCAAAAAACTGTGGTAGGAGCTTGGTGGGGTGGGTTTCCACGGCTAAGCAGCTGCATGTAAGCCTCACATCACCAAGTCCAATGCCAAGCGTCAGCACAGGACTGTGGAGCAGTGGAAACATGCTCTTGGGGCAACCAATGACGCTTCTCTATTTGGCAGTCAGATTGAGTTTACATTAGAGCGCTACCTGTCCGACTGCATTGTGCCGACTGTGACGTTTGGTGGAGGAGGGATAGTGGTATGGGGCTGTTTTTCAGGGTTTGTGGTGGGCCCGTTATCTCAAGTGAGGGCTAATCTTAATGCTTCAGCATACCAAGACATTTTGGACAATGCTATGTTTCCAACTTTGTGGCAACAGTTTGGGGAAGGCCCTTTTCTTTTCCGACATGACCGTGCCTCAGTACACAAAGCAAGGACTATAAAGACATGTTTTGATGAGTTTGGTGTGGATAAACTTGACTGGCCCACAAGCCCTGACCTCAACCCCATCGAGCACCTTTGGGGTGAACTGGAACAGAGATTCAAGCCTGAGCTCAGTGCCTCTACAGAATGAATGGGTGCCAATTCTCACAAAAAACGCCATCCAAGAAGAGTGGAGGCTGTTATAATTGCCAAGATAACGCTGGTTTTGTCGTGATAACAATTAAACAATTACATTTTCGTGTTATCATGGGATAACAATGTTTTTTTCCCTATGATAATGAGTGGATTTACCCCATTATCAGGGGAAAACTGAGTAAACAATACATGTAAATACCTTTAGGGCTTCCTTAGTCTCATACTCAGTCACATACTCTATTCATTCTGTTATTCAGGGGCATTTTATTTCATTTCAATCATTACTTTTATTACAAAGATGTTTTATTATGATGTTATTTTCTATTTCACACGTATTGATACGTTTTGTTGCTCTCCTTTTATACTTTAATGTTTGACTTTTGCTGCAACTCTCTCTTCACTCAGTAAATCTCATAAGCTACTTTAACAACATGCAGCAGCACCAAAAATATTAGCTCATTTTGAATTTGATGGCAGCAACTCTTCTAAAAAATAAAATAGTGACATGGCCATGTTTACCCTTGTGTAGAATCCCCTCTTCTTTTCAACAGTCTTTGAACCTATGGGAAGTGTGTAGACCAGTAGCTGTAGTTTGGGAGAGGAATGTTGTCCCATTCTCGTCTGATGTAGGATTCTTGCTGCTCAACAGTCCTGGATCTTCTTTTGTTTTATGATGCGACAAATGTTTTCTACTGGTGAAAGGTTTGGACTTCAGCGGGTCAGTTCAGCACCTGGAATCTTCTACTGCAAATCCATGCTGTTTGGATTTGTGGTTTAGTATTGTCTTGCTGGAATATGTCTGATTGGAGCATATGCTGCTATAAAACCTCTTTTTACTTTTCAGCATTGATGGTGACTTTCCAGATGTGTAATCTGCCCATGCCATAGATGCCAATGCAACCTCAAACCATCAGATATGCAGGCTTTTGAACTGTGTGCTGATAACAAGTTGGATGGTGCATCTTATCTTTAGTCCACAGGACGTGGTGTTTAATTTTAAGTCTTGACTGAAGTGTTCCTGAGCCCATGCAGTGATTCCCAGTACAAAACATGCCTGTTTTAATGCAGTGACACCTGAAGGCCAGAATCCAAGATTGACCTTTGGCTTTGCCCCGACTGTACACAAAGATCTCTCCAAATTCTCTGATTTTTTTTATAATGATATTATGTATTGTATTTGCTGGGATATCCAAAATCGTTGCAATTTCATAGGAAAGAACATTCATCTGAAGTTGGCCAGTGTCCAAACTAAGAAGTAAATCACAGTCAAGCACAAGCCTTGTGTCTAAATCTGAGCCATCTTTGATCATAGTTCTAGTTTTTGCTGCAGTCTAATTCAAAATGAACTACAGGCCACATTTGGCCAGCTGGCCACTGCATGGACACCCCTGCTGTATACTGAGGCTGCTGTCAAACAGGTGGGCAGCCTGAGTTCAGGTTTGGCCCCTGGCCTCTTTCTGGCATGATTCCCCACTTTCTGTTTTCCTGCTCCAGTCACTGTTTCATCTCAGATAAAGGAATACATTTGTCTTAAATACAAAGAGTACAAAAAGGTTCTGGGGATTTGGTGGCGCCCTCGAAACATGTAGGATACAAAAAAGCAAGATGGCTGAGTCCATGAAGGGGATCATCCCAATGTATAAATAAATAGCTTATTCCAAGTTTATTCAAATATTTATATATACATATTCAGGTGATTAAACACTAATTTAAACAGGCTTACTTATAAATAACATGCTTTGTTTGACCAAATTTTGTCCGCTAAATTTATGTGGGCTAAATATTACACACTGCACCTTTAAGGCAGTGTTTCTGGGTTGGGACCTAAAAGTGTGTTGCAGAGCTGCTTAAAGTGGGTCACAAATGCATACCTGGAAAACAAATCGTAGCAACAAGCCTCTGATGGACATCACAGGCGGAGCCAGGGGTGGCTTACAGGGCTGTGAATGTTTTCTTCAAAGTCCTGGATCTTTTACCTGGGTAAAAAAAAAAAAAAAAAAGGTTATCTGCTGAGAGTCATGATAGTTTAATGCAAAAGAAATAGATAGTAATCAATAAAACAACATGAAAATGTCATTCTTGTAGCCAAACTGCTCAAATCAAGACATTTTTATAACCTAATATTATGGCTGTCAAGAGATTTACAATTAGAGAATTATTTTTTTAAATCCTGATTAATCAAAGGCTTTATTGTCTCTTTCAGTACACTATGGTAAAGCCACTGCAGCAACTCCCAGCAGGCACAGGGAGAGTCCACCACTGCACCCTAATGTCTCATATCACTTGAAAAAAATAAAACCCTCACAGACAGCTCAGTGGAAGAGTCAAAAGTCATCTGACCCTTCTTCTGTTCCCTTATTTCTTTTCAGTCCATAACAAGTTAAAGACAGTAGAAAAATCCAAAATAGTGGAATTCTGATATGCAATGAAAAGGATGCAATTCAATCACAATGACGACAGAAATTCTGAGATTTATCAGGACTGAAAAAATGTAATTATTTGACAGTCCTACTCTTATATTTTTAAGAGGCGGAAGTGAAAATTCTTGGTTTTCAACATGATGGTTAAACAATGATGAGGAACAACTAGATATCAGAAAAGATGTTTTGGTTAATTTGTCAGCAGTTAAATCTACATTTGTATTTAAGATGGTGTAAGAAAAGTGCATAGCCAAGCAAATCCCTTCCAGGGTTGCATGTGTCTGCATGCCTCTAAAATTGGGCGAAGCCCTTGATATTCATCACATTTGACCCCTGTTGAATATGCTTCCATTTATTTACTCCGTTTTGCCTTGACATTGAGTTAATGTGGTTGTTTTCTCATGATTTCTATTTATATTGGAATAACATAGCTGCTTTTCTAGTGATAATACGTTTATTTCTTAAGATCTTTCGAAAACAACCAAAATGAGCATGTTATCACAACAAATTGACTAAAATAAGACATAATCATTCACGTCCCCTAGAGCTTTTGCAATGATTTGCTTTTTAAGCATTTATATTCTATACTGTCTCTTTGTTAAGTCATATACTTTGCTCCATTTAAGGTCAAACGTGAAAAATATTTCATCTAATTGGTTGATAATTCTTGTTAATCTGGGTTTGTAATTTTTTGTTATTATTAAAGAGTTGTGAACAACTGCTTTAGAGCATGTCTAATGTTCTACTCTATCTAAAACATGCAATTTATTTTAATGAAATTTAATGAGGCATGCTTTTCAATAAAGAGGATAAGGCAGAGGGCAAAGTAATTATCTTTAAATTGCTAAAATGTTAAACACAATTTTATGAAGTATAACACTAGAAAGTTGATTTTCTTTTTTAAGGCAAAGAACATTTAGATCACCTTTATTTGTTCTAATAAATTTAACTGATAAATGCAGTCAAAAATGCAAACATTCAAAGACTCCTGGATACTTTATTAGCATTGTGAAAAAAGACTAAAAAAAAACAGAAAAAAGTAATTGTCAGGCTAATATTGTGTCTCCATCTGTCTAGGTTTTAGTTTAACATATACAACACCAGAGGGCGCTATAGATCAACAAGTGATCTAGCTGGGGGTTTTTTTTCGAGCCTCTGATTTCTATAATGCTCAACATAAACAGAAGAGTGCCTCTGTTGGGTTTTGTGTTGGATGTTTTGTGAAATTAAACTGATTTTTTTTTGTTTGTTTTTTTGAAGTCTCACTAAAATAATAACCCCTACCTGCCTTTTTTGTCTTATTTTGTATTGCACAGGAGAAGCAGGCATTAGGAATTCTGTTCCCGACCTGAGCCCACTCACGCTCAGTGGAGGTCAGCAAAGCCCACAACTATTTCCTTCTTGCAGGATGTTAACACCTGCATATCTGCCCATCACAGGCCTCGCACCTCCACAAGTGAAATCATCCACTTCCTGTGAGCGCCCTCTCCCTCACCTCTCTGCTTTTATTGTTCATCTCTGATGTGTGACGGCGTGCATCCCTGAATGTCTCTGTGCTGACGCATGATTGGTAGCTCCCCCCCGCTGCGCCCGTCTCCTCCAGGAAGTAGGCATTTCAGCCCGGTTCCTGTCTTCCTGGCTGACCTCGCAGTCAATCATGTGCATATTTACAGGCAGGGGAGCGACGGGAGGGATGCTTTAAATTCAGACAGAGGCTGAGGCCTAATGGCTACATTGGAGGGACGGTGATATCTGTTGATTTGTGTTTGATCGTGGTAGGAAGGCAAAGACGGAGCAGAGATTAGAGGCGGGAGAATCAGAGCATGGGAGGAAACACTGGGTGAGAAGGGTTAGAGACTGGAAAAGAAACAGCCATGTTGTTTTTTAGCATTGTTGAAGACAGCCCAGAAAATATGTAAATGGATAATTCTGCTATTTTTAAACCAATACCTCACTTTTTTCTTCACATATTTTTGGCTTTAAATAACAAATAATTGAGGATGTAATGACTCACTCACCTCAGAAAATATCATAACACCTACATTTCATCACAATATGTAAAAAAATATTTAAACATTGAATCAATATTTGAATAAAATTTGTCTCAATTTTCTGGCAAATATACATGCAATATAGCCTTTTTTTAAAGAGGGGTCCTCCTCAGTCTCCTACTGTGAGACACCACCTCTGTCAGACTGGAAGTGACGTAATTTGCCGGCACGTTTTAGAAGTTTTGTTTTAATTTCAACTTCATCCATAAACAAAGTCTAGACATTACATTCAAGCTCAGAAAATTACAAGTTTCTTCCAATGACTTACTAAAGTGATTTAGCCAAGGTGTTTTGAAAGGTAGAAATCTTCAATATTGCTTCTTTTTTAAGTCAGGCATCCAGCTAAATGTTATTATACACTGAAAGTTATAAACTGTAATTTCTGTAAAGGCTGATACCTGTTGCTCTGTTTGGGACACCAATAAAGCTTACAAAGTTGAATATGTGTCTCTAACAATGGCGTTTTAAACAAGCTGTTCCCTATCCGAATGCATCAGAGATTATTTTAATTTTAGTGTAATTTTCATTCTTCATGCTAAATTTGAGATTTACCAAATTAAAGAGTTAACTGAGTCAATCAAGGATAGTACGTTTAATTCACAAATTTACTGAGGGACTAGTAGGTGAAATAAGAATTTCAGCAAGCTATATTTCAGTCATGAAAAACATCTCTAAGTTTAATCAATTAAGCTTCAAAATCATGAAAAATCACAGTAAAATCTGTTCTTGGATGGTGTGGGTGTGTCAGTTGAATGAAGCCACACCCATTCATGAGAAAACGATTCTCTCAAATTAAAAAAAATAATAATCTTCTGATCAGAACACAGCTGCCTAGCTCTGTGCCAGAGCAGAGCAGCAGAAGTTTGGGAATACATTTACTGTTTTCTGGCACAAATATCTCAGTTACATTACTTTTTATGACCCATAGACCACCGTGGTTGATAGATTTGGGAAATTTACCTCATAATGAAAAAAAAAAAAAAACTGAAGACAGTTACTTCTTTAACTAAATACAATCGTCCCTATATAGACAGAAAGGACCAGAACACACAAAATATCACGAGGGCTAGGTATAAGGTGGATAGACCTGTTTTACTAGTAATTATGTGAACAGTAGCTTGCTTTAGCTTTGCCAGCTATGTCGGTAATATTACTACGTGTAAGCCAGTGAAGCTACAATAGTTTTAGCAACCTTAGCTAAAGCTAACTTGGCTAAAAAGGTAATGCTACTACTTAAGCCAGTGGAGCTACATTAGCTTTAGCAAACATAGCCAGCACTAACGGGGCTACGTAGGTAACGTTACTACATAAGTTGATATAGCTACATTAGTTTTAGGAAACATAACTAAAGTTAACTTGGCTATGTTGGTAATGTTACTATGTAAACCGATGTAGCTACATTAATTTTGGGAAACATAGCTAAAACTAACTAGGCTAGGTAGGTAGCATTACTACGTCATCCTAGTTGCTACTTTAGTTTTAGCAAACATAGCTAGAGCTAACTTGGCTATGTAGGTAACATTGCTATGTAAGCAGATGTAGCTACATTAGTTTTAACAAACATAGCTAAATCTAATGTGGCTATATAGTTAATGTAGCTACATGAGCTTTAGCCAACAAGCATAAGTTAATGTAGCTTTATGAGCTGTGTTTGTGTTTTCTTGGAAGTTGAGTTTATTAAACGTTGCATCATCAGCAGTGCTGGGAGTAACACGTTACTAAGTACTAAGTAACGCGTTACTTTTTATGGTAACTAGTAGTTTAACGTGTTTCTTTTTAAAATACTTTATGCCGTTACAATTACTGAGAATTTATTTCACACGTTACTCGTTACTTTTACATAACGTGACAGGACCTTAAGCACATCTGCATCCTTTGAGAGAATACCCTCTGCAGACGCACACAAACAAACACAGGCACGCACACACATCATGGCTATGCACTTGAGCGTGAGCTCTCTGTCTTGGAAAAAAACAGCATTACTTTTCCCTCCTCGGGATAAAGGATGAAAAAGAACAGGGAAGTAAACTTTCCCACTGCCAAGAACAGTTATTCCAACCTTATGAAGTAGTGAGTTAAACACGCTACAGCTAAGCTAGTTTCCAGAGAGCCAGATGCTACAAACATCGCTAACCCAGGTACAGCTCACGTTAGCCCGGCAGACCAAGGAGCCACTCCATGTAAACAACCACGGCTGGATTTTAAATCACCACCAGCTGCACAGTGTGTCACCAAGGCAGCACTAACGGACTGATAGCAGGGTGTGATGTTAAAGACACACTGATATAAGCTGTAGAGCCTGCTGTCTTCATAGAAATAATAAGAAAAAAAACATGAGACGAGAGAGGACCGTGATGCAGAAAGAAATTTAGAGAGCAGCTAGGATTTAATCTGTACTTTGTCAGTAGAGTGCATCTCTTTTAGAATTCTTAAACAGTGTAAAATGCTTTAACAAGGTCAAAAGTTGAGAAACATTTCTACTGAGTTCTATTGTTTCACCACTTCCCAACATAATGATAATGGCTACAATGTTATAAGACAATAGAGTTTTTTCCTCTCACACTGCCACAACAACACAAATGAATGTGATGTCTACAATAATGAGGATTGAAGTTAAAAAAAAGTATTGCCTGAGTTACTTTCAAAGTAACTAGTTACTTTTACAATGCAGTAACTCAGTTTCTAACTCAGTTACTTTTTGCAGAGGCGGTATCTTATAGCAGCAGTCTGCAAGGGAGAGCGTCTGCAATCTGCAGCCAGACTGTCTTGCTTTTTTTGTGCCTCCACCCAGGCATATAAAGCCAGGGCCCGGAGGCATTATGTTTCCAGGTTGTCCTCCTGTCTGTACAGGATATTTTTGTGACTTGATATCTCAAGAATGCTTTGAATGCTTTTTCTTCAAATTTTGCAGGAATGTCCACTCTGACATGAGAATGAACTCTTTACATCCTGGAGGTCTTGGCAATCATTGGGCCTCATGCAACTCCCTTGCACCTTAACAATGCTGTAAGGAGTTTTCTCCAAACTTCACACAGATGTCCACTCTGACTCAAACATAAACTAATTAGATTTTGGAGTTTATAGGTCAAAGGTCATGCTCATTGCATCTCATGTCCTTCCTTTGCTTGTTAACATAATAGTTCAAAAATGTCACCTGGTATAAGTTTTCATGTGTTTTCTAAATACTGGATCAAAACAGCTGGCATAATGAGTTAATCACCAGCCAGGATCTATCAAACATTAATCCTAATAGTAAACTTGATGGCCATATTTCCTCCCTAGAGTATTTCATTATTATGTTTCTGGTATTTAAAGTTTCACAGTGTGGTGCTGTGCTGCATCATGCTGGTTATGTTATTAGTGTTACACCAATGATTTCTTGTGTTTTCTGCTCTCCTCTTGTCTACACTCCTGCTTTGAAACCACAGACAGTTGGATGAAGCCTGAGACATGCCAGCCATTTGGTTATCCAAGGGGGTTCTGAAGGCCAATCCATGCCGCCATATCCAAAACAAACTAACTTTAGGGTCGGCTTAATAACAGACAAAGAGTTGGAGCTGAGGAGGGTCTCAAGCCTCCTGAAAAACAATAAAGACACACTGACTCGCCTGTAATTATGCACAGTGCATTCAGAAAGTATTCAGACCCTCTTCACTTTTGTCAGGTTTCATCCTGAGTCTCACTTTGCTATCATTTGGAGTTTTTTGCACACTCCAAGCAGGATTTAATGTGTTTGAATGGCATCAAAGGTGCATATATGAGGGGCATACTTTTATTTGCCCTGAAATAAGCCCTTATTTTGACCCTAAATACCTCTTTTAAACCTTTTCTTACACTATGAAACACAATCTGAGGCTGCAAGTGTATAAATATAGGTATAATATAAATATATTAAGATATAAATACATATATAAAGATGTTGGGGCCACTTTAATATCCACAAGGTCATGTATATGAAAGTTTGTAAAAGTAATGTAGTGTAGGCTAAGATATGCTTAGTGACTATGTCTAAATGGCTAGTTTACTGACAACAGAATGGCACTGATTAAGTCAGAGGCAGAATGAAGGAGGAGCTGGGGTGGAGGAGGGTTGCAAGGGAAGCTTGCAGAGAGAACAACAGAACATAGCCAGGCAAGAGCAGTTTAAATAAGGAAGAATGGAGTGATTTGCCAAAAGCATGCTTAGAGAAAATCCGCTGGCTACCCAAGACCTCACCAATGAGGACTTGGGTGATAATGGCAGTGCTCGACTCTATGACCTGCCTGAACTAATGCTAAACGCTCAATTTTATGGCTTAGAAGGCAAATTGACAATAATTTCCAGGTTTTTTGGGGGGGGCAATCCGATTTCAGTGGGCCTTGCTTGGCCCTAACTACCACTATTTGCTGCTGTAACCCATCAAGGAGTTAGAAAATAAGATATTGTAATCAATTTGGTTGGCGGTATGTTTACAATGTAGAGTGTTGTAGACTCACACAAAAAAAACACATCAATAAGTTCCTCTTGTCAAAATGTTTGTTAACAGAATTA
Organism: Cheilinus undulatus; assembly: GCF_018320785.1. Lineage (NCBI taxonomy): Eukaryota > Metazoa > Chordata > Actinopteri > Labriformes > Labridae > Cheilinus > Cheilinus undulatus. The sequence continues at coordinate 31,307,354 of NC_054878.1, forward strand.
GCATGGTAGCATGGCCTTGTGCAGGAACTATGAAGTACAATAGAGTCTAAAAGACACTTCATGGTCTAATGTAGGCCATTTTTCATTTTATTTCAAGGATTTGCAAAGGGCCAATCAAAATTGGACAGCAGGCCACATAGCTTAGACACCCCTGTGTTACAGCAATTGAAAACTGTTTTCACTCAAATGTTCTGTACTTATTCATCACTTAGACCCAAGAATACACTGGATTTAGGCCAGCATTAATCATACTAATTATAAATCTAATTTCCACAACTTTAGAGTCAAGCCTCTGTGGCCTACATCTCCTCCTCAGAACCAAAACTGGGTCCGTCCTCTCATCCCTCGAACAAGAAAGAGAGGGGAAAAAAGGCCGGGTGCAGGAGGCAGGAGGGTAAATATTTGTTTTGCGGTCTCTCCGTTGAGCTCCGGACCTCTGTGCGCCTCTTAAGAAAACTTTCTCCCGCACGGGAGCAACCAAGGCAAACAATCCCACATCATGCCGTCTGGCTCGCCCTGGACCCTCATGTGTTTGTTTGTTCAGACAGCCGCCATGACAGACGGAGAAACACTGGGAAGGAAGACATCAGAAGAAGGAGAGAGAGGGAGGAGGAGAAGGTGGAGGTTGGGGTGTTTCATGAGATAGAGGGACTGATGGAGGAGTCCGACACAGATGGTGTGCTACTCCCTAAAGACTTGCTCTCTGCAAACGCGCGGTACAACACGGTTTAAAAATAAGTCTGAGCATATGTTAGAACCTGCTGGATAGAAGACAAAATACACAACACAGAAGAAAAAGGACAACATAAATCATAACATATTATAGATACTGTAAGACTGACTGATGAAGACTTTCTATCAGTATTTAAAGAGTAAAAAAGTCTGGAGTTCTCCATCTTGATGATGCTCTAAGGAGGTTTAACAAAAAAGTATTTTATAAACAGCCATATAGTGCCTCTTTGCTCAACATCAAAATCAGCATTATCTGTACTTGCTTTGACACTTGTTTCAAAAGTTTAAAATGAAATGGATAAAAAACCTTTTAAACTCATTTTACAGATGTAGATTTTTAGTTAGGCTCAAATAAAATTATTATTAGCATGCTATAAATTCCAAACTGCCCAAGTTTTTTGAGTGTGCCTTAGCGACGCAGTACTCAGCCACTTATTCAACCATTCATTTTTTTTTTCTTATTTATGTTGGTCATTAGTTTGTCTTTTATGTGAGTTTCGATTTTCCTTGCTCTGAACCTTGTTTGACTGAATTTCCTTGATTTTCCCTTTCATGTCAGCAGCATTGCAACTTTTTCTTTAGTGAATCTGAAGCGTCTTGTGTTGGTATGGATGTTTAAATGTTTTGGAAAACAAAGTTTGACTTTTTGGTTAAATTCCTCATTATATCCCTCATTTTCTCCATGTTTCTATATTATATAATACTACATTCTGTATTAGAGCAACTGTATGTCTAAATTAGCGGTTCTCAACTGGTGAATCAGGACCCAAATGTGGGTCACAAAGCCCAATGTGCACCAGGAAAAAATATACAGCAAAAAGTCTATTTACCCTGACTGGAGATACAGAACATCCAAACTTTTGTTTGGATGTACATTTTGATGTATGTACATTTCAGTCATTTTCCCAACATTTCAACGCATTTATCGCCTTTTCATGATAACAAATCTTCTTTTCCTCAGATAATTACAAGAGTTGATTAAATGTCCATGCTGTCTTGGTAAAAAATAGAGTATAAAACGCATGCATACTCGTCCTTCTGTAATGATGTGCTTTTTAAAACATGCTTTTGCCCCCGTGGTCCAGACTGTAACATTTTTTATTAAATACATTTGAGTTTTTGAACATTTTGAAGAATTTGGGTCATATTTCTTGTAAGAGGATGGTGGTGAGTCCTTATGTCTGGCCAGGTGAGAATCACTGTTCTTAGATAACCTGATTATTTTTTAAACTGTTTATACAAAATGCTTCTTAAACTTTGTGTTACTTTTATTTGAGGCAATGTGTTAAATAAAAAAATAATGAATAAATAAAGAGATTAATTTACTGGATTAAATCATTTTTGTGTATATTCTGAGAAGAACAAGGCGAGAGGTGCACACATTCAGAAATGTATGAAAAAGGTGTGACAAGGCTCAGATGTTTAATATGGATAAAGGGACAGAGGTAAAAAAAAAAGAACCCCACAAATAAATAAATAAAATCCAGAGTAGAAAAAGAATAATTCATATATATATATAATATGAATATGCAGACAAATCTTCATCAAGACTCACTGAAACATGTAGACACATCCATCTTTCAACAAACCCTTTTTCCAATATTAAATCAAGGTGCCCCTGATTTTCAGTTTTGCCTGCCATTTAAAAAAACTGACTTGATTCAAATAACAGGGACACTAATTTATGTATGTGTTTTCTTTCTTTGTTTTGCATGTGTATATGTGTTCAAGCAAGCAATTTGAAGAACTTCATTTTTTTTTGTTACTCCTTGCAATCAAAGCAGAAGCTTTACTCATTTAGATGATTTAGTCCATGTGCTTTAAGAAGTGTTTTTTAAACCACACTCTATGACTGAACAGTAAAAGGTTATTAAAATATTGAGTCATTTTTACTTAAAAATCCACAATAGCTATTTCAGCACTATTTTTTCTGAGTTAATCTAACACATTTTTAGTTTTAAGTAAACAGCACTCAATCACTCTGAGTATTTTTTGTCATTGTACTCAAAATTATTTCACAGTCATCCTTCAATCTGCATAGTATTCCCAGAATGCCTTTGGACATTAGACACTCCTGCACCATGAGTGAAGTTATCCTCTCAGTTACTGTCCTGCCTGTGGGGGATAAGCACAGCAAGAATGATAAACTCTGTGGAAGAGGAGTTTCTGAGTGAAAGTGCATCTTTTAGTCTGTTATTTGTAGTCATTTATATTAGCTTTGTTTGGGTGGCATAATTGTTCACAATCATAAAATGTAATGGATTTAAGGGACAATTGCAGTGTCAATGTTTTATCCCTACTGCGCTGATTTTACTTAATTAGGTATAACAAACATTTTGGATAACTTTAACTGTTTGATTTTTATAGTGCCCCTGCTCCCTTATTTTCTTAATGCTTCGTTAAATCATTAAGACACTAAAAATACAAGAAGTTTTTTTCTGAAGCTTTGCTATTGATCACATCTGACACCTTCAGCTGTCCCAGGCATTATAGATAAACAGTAGTGGAAAGCAATGAGGTGAACTCACTTGAGTATTGTACTAAAGTACGCTTTTGAATTTACGTACTTCGTTAAATATGATTTTTGGGGCAAACGTACTACTTTTACTTCATTTAAATAAACCTTCGGGTTACTCATTACTTTTCTCTGATGCAAGCTGATGACTTTTCTTTTCTTTTCTAAATACAATAAATCATATTGTGTAGTTTTGTGTATGGTTTTCCTCAGTCAGCTATGTCAAGTCAGCCTGGCACGTTATTTTATGTGGCCTGCAAGGGCTTCCAAAGAGCATAATTTTTCTCATAGCCAATTCCAAGCCATTAAAATGCCCCACAATCCTTTGTACATACACTATGGGACATGAAGATTAGCAGTAGTGCATGTACAACCAGAACACATTTGTGTGTTATACCAAGATTTCCCAAACTTTTAAGCCTGTGACCCCCAAAATAACTGCGTCAGAGATCCTCCACCTTCCTTTAAGGGGGATAAAGTGCACAATGTTACACAAAGCATCATGTACAAAACTTCCATTTTAGGTAGCTTTTATAACTTTTACCTACATTTAAGCACAAATATCATTTGATAACTTTGTTTTTATTTTAAATAACTTATTTCAACAATATTTTTATGATAAATAATAAAATTCCTGATTTTAAATCCCATAAAACTTTTTCATTGTTTTTTGGAAAGCATCCTGGGACCCCTCTTGACTGTCTCGCGACCCCCCTGGGAGTCCCGACCCCCACTTTAGGAACCACCGTGTTATACCACTGTTCTCAATCAGTCAGTTATTAATGTAATAAACAGTGCCTGATGATATTTTTGTGGTGGCAATAAACAAACTTTATTGTCAACTTTCTAAAGATTCTGTGCGGGTAATGATGAGGTTCTTAGTCCAGAAAAGTCCAAGGGTTTATGTAATTACATCAGATAAATGTTGCAGTGTTTTTGCATTCTGTTTCTTTTAGCTTTAAGATAGTTCCCCATCTGTTATCGTGTGTTTGTGTCTTAACTGTTTCATATGTGTGTGTGTGTGTGTGTCTCCCTCCTCCCTTCGGCTCAGGCCCGTTGTGTGTTGGTGTGTGTGGAGCAGAGGGGTTTGAAGGAGCAGATCAGAGGCTCACTGAGCACTGTGGTGAGATTAGCTCCCTCACAGAGGAATCAAACTGACCTGGGAGGCATGCCATCAGAAGGACAGATGGATAAGAACTATTGACCTGCTGACCTGCATCAGATTCTCACTTACACATGCTAATCGCATGCTAATGAGGAACAAATGCCCAAATCTGACTTTTGCAGTTGATATCTCTGCTATTTTCTTCTTCTTCTACTTTTATTCTACAACATACACTCTGTACACACAACAACACACACTCAGACACATATTAACACTCACACATCCACACCAACATGCAAACACTTTCTCCCTCGTGGCGTGCCCTCATGGTGGTCGGTTGCACTTCTAAAGGCTTAATCTGTCGGTCCCACCTCCCTGGTTAAGAGAACAAAAGCCCCTCTCCCTTCACACAAAGGGAGCTCACACACCCCTACACACACGTCCGATTCCAGCCCCAGACAGACCACCCATCCTTGAAGACCATCACTGCACGCAGCGGAGGGGAGGGGGGGCACTAACAGCAAGGCAAGAGTGGCGAACAACGCCAGACATTAAAGTCTCTTTTCTGTTTCTCTCAGAGTGGGCCGTTCACACACTCTCTGGGAGCATTTTATTCTGTGGTAGAAAAGGCGATCAAGAGACACCATGATGAGGAGGCTCTGTTAGGCTTTGATCCAAAGGTTTGCTGGGATATGTGGTCTCAATGGCAGTCAAGAGATTAGATTGTGTCAACACAAAACAGACTTATTTCATGAAAAGAAAAAGGATTAGATGGACAATTTCTCTTTAAAGAACAGCTACTTATGACAAACACTTTAAAGGTCAGATGGTGTGATATTACAAGATGTCAGTCATGATTACAATCATTGAAGTCTGCAGCTTATTCAGTTTTCTCTTTGGTCACAGACTTTCTGTGCAGGATAATGTCACAGGGAATTAGCAACAATATTAAAATGAAATATTCAAAAAATATACAGGTTCCTGGTCATTTAGAGCACAGTTCATCCATTTTTGAGTGCTTATGGAAGACACTTCTCCTGTTTATTGCACTTTATATAATAGAGACATTTTCGTCTCGCATGCTTCTTCACTAAAACAGCAATTGTGTTGACAGAGTGGTTAAGAAGTGACTCCAACATTTCCTTTTTCTCAATATTTACACAAACTCAAATAGACATGGCAGTTTGCCATTTGAATAAATGATAAAGTAACAGTTCCACCTTTAAAGGACCAGGTCACTCAGGTCAAGTCACATCTCTATAATATAGTTCAAAATATATAAATATTTTATCATTTGAGTAACTACTGAAAATCTGTTGCAAGGTTGTTCTCCTCTGAAAAGAACAAAACTGAGTGTAAACCTCATAGCTAGGCAGTGCATACTCATGGAGGAAATGCAGCATGTCTCCAACTCAGTGGATAACTTCACTCATGGTGCAAATGTGCCTCACATCGAAAACAACAATAAACACGAGCAAAGGAATCCCAGCAGGGATCGATGTACCGCAGACAACATCAACACACAACTAAACACATATAAAACACATCTAAACACTCTGCCCAAGGGTATGACGGGGAACTTCGCCAACCCCCACCATATAAACTTGTCTTAAGAGGGTAAAATATGTGGCCTTTAAACTAACACTAGCGCATCAACACCGCCAAATAACTCCAACACTGAAGACCATTTCACTCAGAATAGAGTCAAAATTAAACTTGGGGAGTAAAAATCAACAATCCAGTTTTTGCTGTGCACTACAGTGGTTTAGGGATGTGATATGGAATCTCTCTGTGTTATTGTGTAGTCAACAGGGGGGAGGAAAATACAAGAGTATGATACTCAAGTAAAAGTACAGTTACTCTGGTTAAAATATTCTTATGGAGAAGTAAAAGTATTGTTTTCAAAATGTATTGAAAAAGTAGAAGTGCCCCCCCCCCCCAAAAAAAAACAAACCCTACTCAATTACAGTAATTTGAGTAAATCTAATTAGTTACTTTCCACCTCTGGTCAAAAGGAAAGGTAGGTTACAGCTTCAGGCCCCGGGCTATAAGCAGGACTCCTAATGTAGACGAATGTTCACAGTAGTAACTCAAAATGTGCAATGTTTGCAGTGACAGTAGGAAACCTCCCTGAGTGGCCCCTTCTAAAGTCACTCACACTTGTTATGCTACTAAGCATCATGTGTGTTATTCCTGTGTAAACGTATCTGTCAATGAAAGTGTCCATAGGACAATGAAGATGAAAATGAGGTATAATTTTTCTGGAGGTGCAACAGAAAGAATTAGAAAGTAGTAAGTAGAGTATATAATCATGATTAAATATAATAGTAAATGACTGACTATGAGGGTGCTGTCCCATGAAAGTAAGAAGGCTGCTGTGTCAAATACCCTTTCTGCATGAAGAGTCTTTCTGCATGGAGTCAGTTCTCCCTATGCATGTATGCTCATCGTTGATTCTAAATCGCCCGTGAATGTTAGTTCCAATATTTGTATTTCTTTCTTTGTCAGCCCTGTGCTAGTCCAGTCCAGGGTGTATCCTGTCATCCACCAGGACACTAAATGGGACAAGTGGTATAGATCAGTGGTTCCCAACCTTCCCAACCCCTTCACATATCTAAGAAGAGCTGTGGCCCCCCACGAAAAAGAAGTGACTTATTGCTGTCAAAAAATACACATCAATTTGAATTGTTTTCATCATTTAAAGCCAAACAAAATACCCCAAAACACAAGTGTTATTACCAAAAGACTTTTGTATGAATCATTTATGTGTTTTTTCATGATTTTAGATAGTTTGAATGACCCTAATCTTAACAGCCTCAGAGCAGACAGACCCTCGCACTCCCTCTGAAATCTCTGGCTCTCTCCCAAAGGGGTCCTGGACCCCAGGTTGGGAATCAACAGTATAGATAATGGAGGTAAGAAGGACTAAAGACAAAGCTGGTCATAGAGCCTTAAGTAGTGTGTTCTTTGTCCTTAGTAACTTAGCTAGGAGAGCAGCCTTAGAGAAAGTTACTTGTTAGAAGGCAATATCTTTATAGCTTTCAGTCCAAACTCTTCATCTGTATAACGCTACCTGTACAAGTTTTTTTCATTATGGAAAACAGAGGGTTTAGGTGTTGAATTACAATGTGGCAGGCTCTTAACGTAATCAACAGAATTTGTTGACTTTGGTAAGGTAGGCAAAAGTAGCTGTTTCAGCTCCATTTGTAAAGCTAATGCTAACATTGCTAACAATGCTGCATTTATGGTATATTTCCTGTATACACATGAGCTCATTTGTGCTGTGTATGAATGATTATAAATCGTTTCACTGTTGATTATGATTTCTGCTATCCATAAGTGTATTAATTTAGCCTACACTTGTCTGCCTGCTCACATTTATTTTCTGTATTAGCCCTTTAGCCTGATCACTTTGGGCAGTTAAAATGTCACACAGAAAAGGACTACATTTGTTCTATTAAATTTTAGTAACATATCATGCTGTTTATGTTGTTGTTCTCTTGTATAACCTTAACACTTACACAATTTACAACTCTAACAGCATATCTCATCTGCCTTTGATTACTCCTGTCTGTTTCTGAACAGCATCTGCTTTACATCGGCCATGTGCTACCACATGTTTAAAAATAATGTTCATATTTTAAGAGTCCACACAGAACCCTGTTATTTCTAGGTGCTCATGTGTGTCTTAATGATTTCACCATTGTTCCCAGCAGAGCCTCACTCTGGATCTTCCTCCTGGGATTGTACCAGTGAGCACCAGCAGCCTCGTCCTGCTCATTGGCTGACTGGCTGCATTTGTTTGAGCTGAGCTTTCTTCCCGTTTACTCACAGCCTCTGCCGAGTTGCCAGCCAGATCTCCATAATCCGCAAACAATTATCATATTTGCCTCAGCGGACAACTCAGGTTTTTGTTTGCTAATTCAAAATTAACAATTTACACAGCTGGCTTTGTAGCCAACACCTTTCTGGGCTGGCGGCGCTCCATCTGGAACCAGAACAGGATGGCTGATGTTTGAGCTGATTAAAAAAATATGGAGACATATGCAAATGAAGCTTGGGCAAAAATAATGTGACTTCTTAATTGAATAAAGTAAAAAAAAAAGTATGGATATGACCAAAAAAGAGGAGTACGGAAACAAAATCTACACAATAATTCAGTTTTAATGAGCAGTGAGTGGTATATGATATTTATTCTCCTTGGAGATTGATGAAGGATTTTCTTTTTTTTAAATTCCAGATCACTCTTAGCGTTTTTAGCCAACATGAATTATGGTTGGAACGTTGAGTGCATTTGTATTCATGAGTTGGCCTTTTCTGTGTCAGCTAGTGACCAATAATCACTTCCTTGTGTAAACCACGTTAATGAGGCGTGGTTGCAAAGGTCATTAAACTGCCATGGCTCAGAGAGAAGTTCAAGATGACTTCTTAAACATAAGGAGAAAAAAAGGACTGCAGCATAAACAAGGTTGCAAAAAGTAAGAAGAAAAATAAACTAGATTTCAATCGTACATTGTAGAAATATGTGGATCCAATGTGCCAGTAGTTTATCCCTTAAATCTGCTGTCAAATATTGTTTACAATTGTAACTCTAAAAGCATTAAACTGCAAATATTGTCTACAAGTACATTGCTGTGATGGAATGCTTAACACTGATTTCAAACTGGCTACTATTATCTACGTTTAATGTTGTTTTTTCTCCTTTTCTATGCAATTACTATGAAGCTCAGTGAAAGTTCAAGTAGCCACCCTGGTGATCAGCTGATTAAGGGCGTTCACTCTTGAGTTTTCAGCTAATCAGATTCTGCCACAAACTTGTTTGACCAATCATCATGCACCTGTCATACTCTAAATCTGTCTCTTTCAGTCAGCCTGTCTGTTCAGTGTGGACGCTGCAACCCTCCTCCACCCCAGCCACCTCTATTCAGTTCATCAGCATCTATTCCAGATCCTCACAGGTCTTCTGCGGATCTCATCCTGCATACCTCAGTCTCCTCCTCCAAGCCACTGCATTGGTTCCTGGTCCAACTTCTAAGAAGTCTAGTCCTCATCTGATCCTGCACCCCTCATCAACACCACCACCAGTGTCTAGACTCCATAGTGCAGTATCCTGTTCCTGCTGTTTGCCTCTCTACCCCTTCAATTACATGAAGTCATCATGATGGAGCCTAATCACTGAAGATTTTGCACAATTCGCTTTCATTAAATTTTGTAAAATGAATTCTTGTTAAACTCGTATTGAGTCTCTGAATGGAATGACTCTGCATAAGCCAGAGGTTAGAGGCATGATGTTTTTGGGTTGTCCGTCCAAGCCATTCTTTTGAATGCAATATCCAGAGAACCCTTTGAGGGATCTTCTTCAAACCTTGCACCAAAATCCACCCCGACTCAAGGATAATTTGGTAAAATTTTGGAGGTCACAGGTCAAAAGTAAGGGTCATTAGGCCTTAGTACAACATAGTGTTAACTTTGTCAACTAAAATATGACTAAAAGTGTTTCTCAACTTCTTTTTTTCCATGTGAAAGATCAGACTACACTTTTTTTTTTTTTTGCAATTCCCAACCGCCCCATGTCAGACTGTGCAACTAAAATCTTGTCCCATCTTGGTCAACAGCCTGGTCACACTACAAGTATTATCCTGAACGCTAATCATCCCTTTGATGAATGATAATACAAAGGTTAGAGCAAATGCTTTCCAACTGGTAGGCACTGGACGATGAGACACGAAAAATTCAGTTTTCTTGTCAAATCATGGTCTTGAGGCATCCTGGATGTGCCATGGCTGAATTCTTGTAGTCTGAGCTGGCCTTAAGACTAACTAAAAACAGATCTTTGGTTGTATAAACTTTGAAAAAAAAAAAAAAAAAAAAAAAAAGGTAAATTGATGTCACACAGACCAAAACATTACAAGATTTCTACCTCCGCCAAGGAGGAGGTGTGATCGGCAGGGTCTGTTTGTTAGTTTGTTAGCTACATAACTCAAAAGGTTATGGACAGATTTTGATGAATTTTTCAGGAAATGTCAGAAATGGCATAAGGAAGAACTGATTAGATTTTAGGAGTGATCCAGATCACCGCCTGGATCCAGGAATTTTTTAAAGGATTCTTTACTATTGGGAGGCATGGCTAATGGTGGAGGTCTGCACTCTCCGAGTGCTTCTCTAGTTCTCAACTGTACTCATTATCTATCAAAACACAAGCAGAGTTCATATCATTCATTTCATATCACTGATCGGGACTGATGATGCTGTGATCCTTACAGAGACTTTAGATGTCCTTGTGGAGGCTCTTAACCTGCTGAGTGAGGAGGCTGAAGCATTGGGAATGCACATTTCCTGGGCCAAAATAAAGATCAGGCGTTTGGGGATACCTTGGATGCTGCCATCAAATCTCTGTCAGTGGATGGTGAGAGCGTTGAAGTTGTGGAGCAGTTCATCTACCTTGGTAGCGTAATCCATTGATCTGCTGACTGTGAGGCTAAGATCAACCACAGACTCGTCCTGCCTAGTATGTGGTGCTTACGGTATCTGAGCATGTGGACAAAAGTCTGTAGGTCCTTGGTTCTACCAGTCTTACTGTACCATTGTGAGGCTTGGATGCTGACTTATAGTCAGAAGCACCAGCTGGACTCCTTTGCGGGAACTTCTCTTCAGCACATTTTGGGCATTATTGGCAAGATCATGTGCGTAATGCTGACATGCTCAGGAGAGCAGGGATGGAGAGGGTAAGCTGCCTGATCCAGGTGGCTGCATGTGTCAAAGAGGGGTCAGCTGGGAAGATACCTGGGCTGTGTGCAGACTACGGGTGAGTATTGGCAAGAACCTCACGATACGCATCACGATACTTGGGTCACGATGCGATAGTATCGCGATATATCAGGATATCATGATATTGTGATATATTGCGATATTCTACAGTTAACCAAGAAAAATATAGAGATGATGTATATGTAAATCACACAATATGTTGGTGGTGTTCCCGCTATATTTCACAGCAGCAAGACAGAGCTTGCAAACAGCATTTCCTTTCTCTAACTCGCTGTTTGTGCTCCCCATTTTAACTTTGAAGCCTAAATGCTTCCAACATTTTAATTGTGCAGGTGTTGTTATTTTGTAAGCCATGTGGAGGTGCGGAAGTCGTATTTTACTAACAACTCGGCTAAAATATGAGTTTTTACTTTTTACAAAAAAATTGATATTAAGAGTTGAGGTATGAATATTGTATCGGATGTCAAAGTATCACGATATATTGCCGTATTGATATTTTTTCACAGCTCTAGTGCAGACCTGGTCCATGGTTATCAGGGGGCCAGAGTCGTACAGGATCAAGGTTGATGCAGCAAAGAGGCGAATTGGCACATGTCTCATACCTGACCTGAGCTGATCAGTGGCGCTTAACAGTTTTGGTAGACAATGACAAGTCAAGTGATTGAAACAGGGACAAGTGAATATATTCTTTAAAATGTTTGTTGCCTTGCTCCCTTTTTAAGCATTTGTTGTCCAAAGTTTAAGACAATCAGAACAATAACTCAATAATTTGGACTGATAGGAACACATAAAGCAAGGACGTACTACTTTTAAACTTTTGTGTTGTAACTAGTTTGGCACACAAAATTTAAGGCCTATGGGTAAAAACAATCACTTAATAGAATTGAAGTCTCCTTCTTTCAACAACAGGTTACTTTTCCCCCACAGGGATGACAGTATTTTGTGTATAGTTGATCTTCCTGTCACACTTCAACACATTTCAGAGGTTATTCAAATTCACTGTTGCTTACAGCTCTGTCATCTATCTGCCATCAACAGGCCAAAACAAACAATTAACGCATTTGCCAAGGCTGTTTGGCTGTCAGTGAAAGATAAAGGAAGGATTTGGACACTGGTTGTTATTATGCCAGCTTTGCTGGTTGTGCCAAGTCATAACTCTGAGAGGAAGTGTTTGGCATGCAACTCCTTGTATCACCCAGCAGATCTAATGCTGGAGCTTGGAGATTATGTAAAACATGCACTCGATATGGACTGCTGAGGCACAGGACTGAAATTGGATTAAAAAAGTATGCCAAAATATAGAGAAAACATGATTAAAAATAAGCATTAAGCCATTATCAGCGACACCATCTACCTGTTCCACCTCCTGAGCTTAGTTTGTGTTATGTACAGCTGGAAAAACACTCACTTTTACACATGAACACTTGTGTTTCCATCATGTTGCTCATTATTGCAGCAGCAGGGTTCAGGTCTGGTGAGTCACACTGAGAATGGCTGGATAATTACACAAAAGAACTCTTTCCCCCGTCAGTGTTCATGACTGGACATTTTAAACGACCACCAGCTTCTCTACTTCACATACGTTAACTCCATCCTTTAATCCTCATGCTGTCTTCAGCCCTGTGCTCATCGTCAGACTGCCTCTTAAGGTGACTTTTCCAGTGTAAATTGTGCATTATGGCGAGTATCTCTTTCCATCTGTCTGTGTCTTTATTGGCGTTTTTATACTCAGAGTTATCACAGAACTCTTTCAGACAAATGGAGATGAGCAATAAGACAGTCCATTTCTCCCTTTAATCTAAAGCTCTCAATTTTCCCTGAAAATTTCCAAGAAGCCACAGTAATTGGCCAGTATTTTTACACAGACAAATTAAAAAGCAATGTGTAAGTACAGAACGTGACATTGTTCATGTTCAGCAAGTTTAAAAGAAACGAAAACCTGGAGTTGGTTTCTCTAAAGCACCTACATGAGTCATCCAACTACTCAAAAATATCTGTGCTATATGTAGGTTCTTAAAACCCCAAATCATGAAGCCAAGGAAGATTATGTCTTCACTTTTTTATGTTCAGGAGCTATGATTTTATTTAGTAGGAAAGCTAATATTGCTAGGGAAAAAGATCTGTAAAGTTAAAATTCTACACAACCTGACAAAATCTATCAAATGTCTGTCCTGTATATGGGAGGCTACAGAAAGTTATAGAGTATTTTACTCATCAGTGATTAGGTAAATAAGCTAATTTATCAAAAGGTTTAACAAACACTATTATCTAAAGAAAAGCATCTGTATATGTTTAGAAATAAGACAGATTTTTGCCATCAGAGCAATAAAAAAAAATGCAGTTTGCTGTTTTTTTGTTTGTGTGTGTGTGCATGTGCCATCTACATTGGTTCCAAACCTGGGCTCTGGGCTGGCCCCCTAGAGCAGTAGTTCTCAAACTGGGGTCTGGGGACCCCTGGAGGTCTGCCACAGCTTGGGGGTCCGCAAAATAATTTAAAATAAATAATCAAAGTAATGCCATGTCATTAAAGCACCAAAGCTAAGTCAGTTAGCCAAAAGTAGTAGTTTTGCAAACATTTACAAGAACAGATAGCACACTTGCAGGATAGATGTATTCAAAGAGTAAGTGTGCTGCCTAATCTGTTGTGCTTTTATCCATCCATTTTCATTTCCTTATCCAGGACTGGGTTGCAGTGGCAGCAGGCCAAGCAGGTCAGCCCAGACCTCTCTCTCCTCAGTGACATTTTTCCAGCTCTTCCTGTGGGATCCCAAGCATTCCCACACCAAATTAGATAAACAATCCCTCCAACAAATCCTGGGTCTACCCTGGGGCCTCCTCTTAGTTGGACAGGCCTGGAAAACCTCCACAGAGAGGGGATCAGGAGGCATCCTAATCAGAAGGTGAAATGTGTGACCATTCTCTCTGACACACTTGTATTTTTATTGCATGTACTGTAATGTTTTATGTAATGCACTGTAATGTATTGTATGTAATGTATCTTATAAGTAGGCATAGTACTGATTTAATGCATTTTAATGTCACCTGTATTTTATTGCATGTGCTGCATTGTATTGTAATGTTTCTTTTAAGTAGGCATAGTACTGTTTTTAATGGATTTTAATTATTGTAGTGCTCATGTCAGCTGCCCCAGAGACTATGGTTGAAAATTAGCCAACTTGGCTAAACTGGCATATTTACAGTAATGTCCATTAGTGTGCGTTGTCTCTGTATTTTAAACCAATAAATAAATAATAAATAAATAGATGCCCGAACCACGTCAACATGCTCATTTAGAGGCAAATAAGCATCTGCTCTACTTGAAGCTTCCTCTGGATGTCCAGGCTCCTCACCCTATCTCTAAGGCTGAGTGCAGCCACCTTCCTGAGGAATCTCATGTTGACCCAGAGCTCAGGACTAAAGGTGAGGGTTGGCAGAAAGATTGACTGGTAAATTGAGAGCTTTGCTTTCATGCTCAGCTTGCTCTTCACCACAGCAGTCTGGTACAATGTCTGCAGTACTACCAGCGCTGCACCAATCCATCCATCAATGTCTTTTCCATTCTACTCTCACTTGTGAAAAGACCCCTTCACTTGGGGCCAAGACTCATTCTCCACCTGGAGAAAGGAGTCCACCGTTTTCTGGCCAAGAACCATGGCCTCAGACTTGGAAATACTCATACTCTTTCCAATAACTTTGCACTTAGCTACAAACCATCCAATGCCTGCTGGAGGTTTCCAGCTCAGGAAGCCAGCAGAACCAGATCATCTACAAAAAGCAGTATGTTTGTCTGGGTCATGGAGGGGTGGGGGTGGGGGGGTCAGCTACAAGAAGCTTGGGACCACTAATCTACAACATCTGAACTACACATTTTTGTCCAAGGAACATAAATAATTGTACAAGGCTGCTTTAGAGATTTATCTAACCAGTTCTGCGCTGTATACATGTCTCCACAATCATAAGAATGTAAAATGCTTGTTTTTAATTTCTTTTTGACTGAGGTGATTTTTGGATTCTCAACCATTTTAACGGTGCCAGAAAAAAAAAGTTGAACAACACAGTGAAAGACAATGATTGGCAAAGGGTTCAGAGATTACCCATTGTGTTGGTTGCTGGTTGAAATCAGTGCTAGTATTTGATTTTTGGATGATCAGTAAGGGGTGCTGTGCACCCACTGGCCTAGATTAAACTAGAGTAACACCAACTAGACAGAGCTACGTATAGAAGCCCGACTAAATCAACAAAAAGTGCATCTGTGTGACTTATCATTGCCTCACTATGTCATTCTAGCCCTGTCTCTGAGAGAGACCTATTGCTTAAAGACCCTGTAAAGTGAAATCCAAAGTTTTTGTCTTAATACTCTAGAAATGTTGGAATATGGTTGCTGTAAACATGTGAAAACTCTGAGATCTACATGAGACTGAATTCTGGATTTAGGCCATTTCATCTCTTTCCGGGCTTGGTTTCATGTGGGCGGGGCCAATATGTGGACTCACGATGTCATGAGCCCACAGTAGAGAATGACCCCGCCCCCTAACACTACAATATTGTGGAAGGAAGCAGTCACCTGGACTGGGACTTCTGGTTCATTTTATGCAAAGGAACTCAGTCTTGTACTCTTATACCGTTCTATAATGTTCATGTTTCATTGCAAAGTTATAGTTATGCATGTTTTGTTCATTGGTTCATGTTTTAGGGGAAAATATTTTTCCAAGTATGACGCCAAGAGTGAGGGGGTTAATGCTGCAGACTACCCGTGTCCTGAGTGGGTGTGGTTTCAGCTCATTCAACAGACACACCCACACCATCCTGGAGCAGATTTTACTGCCTCATTTTTCATGATTTGAAGCTTAATTTTATAAACTTGGAGTTACTTTATGTGACTGAAATTTGACCTGGGGGTTCATAACACAGTGATCTATCATATGACAAACCGCTGATTTATTTTTACTTCACAGGGTCTTTAATTTTGGCTTAACCAGCTAGTTTCCACATAATTCCTTGGAGGCAGAGCTGCTTCTAACAACTTCATCTCTTTATAAAAAAAAGTTCTGTATCCAGCTTATTTGATGTGGAGAAGTAGTGTTGGTTTCAGAAACAATTTTTCCACACTAGAGACATTTCCTGACCAACAGCTGGTTCAACAACAAGTGGTTGCTTAATTCCTCCTGAATCCTATGTGCCAAATTTTCAGTGAAAACACTCTGGCTGTATTACTTAAACAAGATCAAATAAATTAAAGCTATAAGTGCTGCTTTAATGTTTCTGTCAGCATTTTATCCCTTGTTCCCTTTGTTGAAATGAAATCCCGCTCACTGGTGTCGGTTTTGATGACAAACACAAATCCCTAAATGGCAGTGTGTGCACAGCTTTACAGTTTAGCATGACATAGCAGGAAAAGATTTGCAGTTGAGCAGATAAATAAAGCTTTTTAAATAGACTGCTGGCTGAGAGTCATGCTGTTTACCATGAATTCCATCCCACACACCGTTTCTTGGCTGAATCTGCAACCGGAGAGATCGGAAGATTGATTATGGAGGCCTGTGTGGGTGTCTCGTGTAAATACATGCTTGTCTTCTTCCTCATCACAGCCATTCCTCAGACCAAACCAATGAGCCACTCTTTCCAGGAGCTCACTCTATTATTTTCTAGCCCAATTACAGGGTGCTTATGCTTTTCCTCGTAGCACTGCAGGATAAAACGAGGTGTCACTGACATCTCTGTGCCCTCTAAGTCCATCTCTGAAATGGGGCATGTGAAGCAAGGACCACAGGACACCAGAACCCTGCAGATAGGGCTCTATTTTTGTAAACGCAGCATTTATTACCTTTTTTGAGAATGAGTTAGTGCCATCTGTTTGTCTTTTTGTTAGCATTAAAACTACCAGCCTGATTCTCAAGGGAATTCACGCAAGGGTGCATTTTCTGTTGGAAGAACTAAGGTGGCCAGCAAGTGCAAACACACTGAAACATCTGAAATAATTCCCATTATGGAAATGGGCTGCAAATCCAGAAACACACCCTAAAGTCTAGAACTAACACAACAAGCAAAAAGCACTGCAAATGAATCAACATCGAGTACAGTGCAAACCCCCCCAAAATAACTGCAAAGAAAATAATCGCTGATCCAGCCATGACAGTGGAAGTGATCCAGAACAGGAACCTTCAGTGCAACAGTGACTCTTAAGTAAGAGCTCGGCTGCATTTATAGGTTAACCATGCAGCTAGCATTAACATTAGTTGTCCCTAACAAGTGGAAAGGTTCAAAGGCCATAGTATGAGTGGTGACTAAGAACCCAGTGGTCACTGACTGAACTCCAGAGATCCTGATTGGATAGGGGCTCAAATTTCAGTAGGACAACCATCACTGCAGCCCTTCACTGATCCAGACTTATAACAGAGTGGTTAGATGAAAGCCTCTCCTCAGTGCAAAACACATAAAATCCTGTTTGGAGTTTTCAAAAAGCACCCTAGGGCTCTCAGACTGCGAGAAACAAGATTATGGGGTCTGATGAAAACAAGACTGGACTGTTTTGCCTCAATTTTAGATGTAATGTCTGGAGGAAACAAAGCACCACTCATCATCTGCCTAATACCATCCCACCAGTGAAGCATGGTGGTGGAAGCATCAACCTGTGGGGATGCTTCTCAGCAGCAGGGACTGGGACACTAGTCAGGGTTGAGGGAAAAGCTGAATTGAGCAATCCTCAATGGAAACCTGCTTACACAGTGCTCAGGACCTCAGACTGGGTTTGAAGGTTCACCTTCCAACATGACAATGACCGTAAGCACACAGCCAAGACAACACAGGAGCTGCTTATGTCCTAGAGAGGCCCTGCCAGAGCTCTGACTTGAACCCTACTGAACATCTCTGGAGAGAAACGATATATTCCTGTTTAGTTTTGAAAAAGTTTTACATAAACATAGAATAGTTTCAGGACATGTCAGAATAAGCACAGAACCACTGCAAACGACTGAAAACGCTGTAGTATATATGCCAAGCCTGTAAGTGGTGCTGTTAACGGTGCCACGGAAATGCACCTAAAGAGAGAAGATTACGGAAAACTGCCTAAAACTTTCTCCTGATTGCCCTTCTAGTTGTATGCGGTGGATTTAAGAACATCTGGTGTATGCTGTTCTCGGTGGTAAAGGAGCATCATATTTGCTGTAAAGGTCATCTCAATAGCTTCTGCAGTACAAACACAGCCCTGTAATCCGCCATAGTTGTTTTGGTTTTACCCACGCATGCGGCTTAACTAAGGTAATCATTTTAAGAAACATGAGGTTGGCTGTCCATACGGAGACGAAACGGTAAGCGTTTACAGATTTGTTCACTTTGGGACGCGGTTTCAAAAAGGAGCATTTACGGCCTCTCAAAACGCCGTTTCCATGTGGATGAAACGTCAATATGACAAAAAACTTTTGCGTATACTCCTGAATTTGTCTTTGTGTGGATGGGGCCTGAGCTTGAGAAGATTGCCAGAAAATCCTCTAATCCAGGTGTGCAAAGCTTGTTACATGATATTCACGAAGACTCAAGGCTGTACTTGCTGCCAAAGGTGCTTCAACTAAGTACTGAGTAAAAGTTTTGAATACCTGTGTTAATGTGATATTTCAGCTTTTTAGTTTTAATGAAATAGCAAAGATTTCTAAAATTTTGTTTTCACCTTGTCATAATGGGGTACTGAGAGTAGATTAATGAATGAAAGAAAGTTCATTCAAATGACTGTAACATTAACCTGCAACATAAAACTGAAAAAAATGAATGGGAGTCTGAATACTGAACATGATATTTCAATAGTGCTTACGTCTGCAGCATGTTTCTGTTTGGTTTTGACTTTTCCATCTGTTTTTGATTATGTTTGATTTCAGATTTTGCAGCCTGATTCTTCTACAAGAAATCAGATAGGTCTTTGAAGCATGACTGCTCTGGTCAAACATTCTAACAAACCAATTCTGGCTCATGAACAAGCAGTTTCATTGACCACATGGGATTTTTATGGTTTGGGGAGAAAATATCCAAACATGTAAATAAATTGTGCCTGAGGCATTTTATAGACTTCATGACTGTAAGCTCAGCAGAGGTCTCTGAAGTGGGATTGCAAGTTTATGTGATTCAGTTTCATAGTTTCAAACTGACTCTAAAAGTGTCTCTACATCAGACAAACCTTGGGTCAGCATCCAGCAGAATGTCTTACTGACTTATAGAGACTACATGCCTAAACTGCCAATAAAACATAAGTAGTCTGCTTATTTTACTTTATTAATTTGTGTAGATGAAAAAGGAAATAGCCGTATTAAAAGAGTAATAGGCAATTTTGATTATGAGCATGATCTACTGTTCAACAGGAAACCTTCATTTCAAATCTGCTGTATAACTAAAGGATCCTGATGAAATAACTATGGCACTGATTTGTATTTATGTGAGTGGTGTTATGCTAGGTTGGATACTACTACTCACTGATGAAGAATAAAGCCCAAGAAACATTTTCTTATCCCAGCAACATTTTTTTATCTAAGTTTAAAAGCTGCAGCCCTTGTAGGAGATTTAATGTAAGCGAAGTATTTCCCCCAAAAGCCGTTTGTGAAACTTAATCTGTGAGACATTTTGTTGTTTATGAGCTGGAACAAAACAGTTTCACAGCTTAGTCATTTGGATGTTGTCGTAAAACGCCTGCCAACAAAGACATACAATCTGCGATTGCTTTGATTGCACAAGAATTGTGTTAAAGAGACATATGTTCAAAGTATTTTTTAAATCATTCACATAACCAAAGGTTGATCATTAGTAATGTGATGTGAATCTCTAGATCTTTTTTTAAGTAATAAGAAACCAAAAATCTGTGCTTATTCATGCAGAAGATCAATATAGGAAGAAACAAAGCTTGTGCAACTGAAATGATTAGTTTGGATTATGTAATTTTTCATGAAAATAAATTAAAGAAAATCATTGGTTAAGAACCAAGGCCTTGATTTACAATCTTTTTCATGGTAATACAAAATAAAAGATTGCAAAGGTTTTCACTAACATTAGACAGAAACTGATCAAGAGGAAAAAGTACAGTAATGCCATCCAGAGTCCTTCAAACATGAGTTGATCATCCGATCCAGATACTAACCTGTCTTGAGTCACTTTGCTTAATTTGCAGGAAAATTAAAAATAAAGACTAAATATGTCAAGGACAGATTCCAAGGATCCAAAATAGAGCCTTTTGGATCACAAAATATGCCAAGGTCTATTCCTTTTAAGAAATGACAGGCCAACCTGAACACATTAGGATCACGGGTGCACCATGGTTGTTAAAATGCCAGATTGTTACACTTGAGTGCAATTAAACATTTACTTTGGGGTGCATTTATGCCTTTATACAGATGTAGATAGAAACTAGAGAGAGGACAGGTGAGGGATGGCATGTGGCAAAGGAGCCACAGTGTGATTTTGAACATGTATCACCCAAAGACAGCACACAATACACAATACAATCCTAGTAAAAATGAAAACATATTAACTTAGTGTGACAGTAAAAATCCAGGGCACAAAATATGAGATAATTTCATGTTTTTGTTTACCACAACCAAGAGCAGGAAAACTTCTGCACACAGTCTGAATATAACAAATGCACCAGCAGTTTCCATACTGAATCATGCAATGCCTATAAAAAGTAAAATATTAGCCTGATCCCCATTGTGAAGCATGGTGGTGGCAGCATCATGCTATAGGAATACTTCTCAGCAGCCGGCACTGGAAGGCTTGTAAAGGTAGAGGGTAAAATGAATACAGTAAACCATGGAGGACAATCTTATCCAGTCTGCAGGGTAACTACAGCTTGGGGGATTTTTTTTTCAAGCAAGACAATGACTCAATGCCTACAGTGAAAGCCATACAGTAATGGTTTAAAAACAAGGTGAGTGTTCTGGAGTAACCAATCAAAGCCCAGACCTCAATTTAAAAAAGAATTTGTGGCTAGACTTGAAAAGGGCTGTTCATGCCCAAACTCCTAAAGAGCTTGAGCAATTTTGCACGGAAGAATGGAGTCATGTGCAAGCCTGACTGAGATCTATCCACACAGACTCAGTTTCTTGGTTGCAGTCAAAGGTGCATCTACTAAATACTGACTTGAAGGGGGTGAAAAGTTATGCACTTATTTTACATTACATGTTTTTGACATTACTTTGTAGAAATCTGTTTTCACTTTCACATTAAAGACTTTTTTTGTTGTACAAAAAGCCAAATTAAATTGACCATGATTAATTTATGAAATCAATTACAAGGGGGTGAATACTTTTCATAGCCACTGTATCAAGCATGATTTTATACTTTGATTATATTTTACATTTTGTTTGTTAGAAGTCAAAGATCCTTGGTTTTGGGACAAAATCTGTTATTTTTGTGTCATCTGAGTTTTGCTAATTCCTAAATATTTCAGTAGAAAAGTCTTTGTGAGTTGTGGGATTTAGTTGGAGTGAAAAGTGAGTATTATTTCTTTTGCAGTGTAGAAAATATTAGTTGGTGTGTGATGAAATGGGTTGTCAAAATCATGAAATACAGCCAAGATGTGATGAGCAAAACTGAGATTGAAAGTGCTGTGCAAGGTTTGCAAATTTTATTCCAAAAGCCTGGAAAGAGAAGGCACACGTTTTCTTCATTCTCTTTAGTTCAGTGACAGACTTTGCAATCTGATCTCAATCACATTCTTGGTGTCATGTGGGTCGGGGATGTGCATTACACAATATTAACATAAAAACTCTAAACCAATAAACAGCTTAGACTGGCTTTGATTTGTTTTAAAAGTGAGTAATGATTTGTAGTGTTCTGATGAACATTTGGGTGTCTTTTGTGCAGTTTGAGTAAATTCAATCATAAACACAGAGGACAGTGTAGGTCGTGTTGTTGCACACAGCACAGGTTTGACTAGAGGGCAGTCTTGGCGTTGTGAGGCCGGCTGTTCTCTGGCCTGTGTGTGTGTGTGTGTTCCAGTTTGATTTATTCACCTCCCCTGCTGAATGCCATGTAGTGGCTGGACTCCCCACTGGCTGCAATGACAGGCTCCATAGCAATCTGCCAGACACACAGCAGGACAAGACAAGCTCCCAGCTTCTGTTCGGGGTCTGAAAGTGCATATCCGTCCTACTGCTTTTTCTCTCCATCATCTATCTCTCCTCCTCTCACTTCTACCGCTTACTTTGATTCAGCATATTTGCATTTTTTTTAGCTTCTGGTTTGAGTTTCAGTGTTCAACTTTGAAGACATAAATCAACTGCATTTCCAGTCTAAACGCTGATGGAAATCAGCTGTTTTTGTTTTATATATAGCTTAGACTGTACATTCATTTTGGAGTTGAATTTTTATATTCTTGCACCTTTAATTAGGTAAACAAACCTTATTTATTTAGGGCCTTTTAGAAAAATTCAAGGTAGCAAAGAGTTAGTAATGCACACCAACATCAACATTTGCAAAAGAGAAACACAAATGCATGCAAGACCAGGAAGCATTTTATGGGAGTAGAATAATTTAAATAAATAAGCCATCTTTGCCGTTCTCTATTTCACCAGTGCACATGTCAAACGCATTAACACAAACACAAAGCAATTCATTTAAAAAACAATCTTCCTGTTGACACATCCATCCGTACAGCTCTACTATGAATTTGCAGTGGAAAACATTATGCTCTGAGCATATCCTCTTCCCCGCTCTCTCTCTCTCTCTCACTCTGCTTGCCCAGCCACCGCCATCACTCTCTAACGACAGATCAATCACAGGGACCATATGTGGTGATGTCATGTTCCTTGAGAGTGAAAGGGAGGGGCCTGTCGAGTCCATCTGCTCCGCTTTGTGGAACATTCCAGTGCTTTAACATTTGCATGGCTGTCAGACGGACAATAAAATTTAATCTCTCTGCACCAAAGGGGGAAAAAATTAAGCTGGTGTGAAATATCAGACCCAGGAAAGGTATATCTTCATCATCGAAATGGAGGAAATAAAGGATGAAAACCGAGCTTCAGCTTGTGTGTGATTAATTTGCTTATTTGTGCACTTTCATAATCCGGAAAATGTACAACTTGTTCTTATTTGTGCAAAGTGTCAAAGGAATGCCTGAACTTGACCTTGAGAGCACATACTAGTGTCATGTTAAATGCTCTGATTTCTTTTTTCAAATCTCACTTATGAGATCATGGTCTTCCTTTAAATATATTCAAGTTAAAATATTCAACAAGTATCACCTTGCTCAATAATGAAGTAATGATTCCCATGATGCATGTTTAAAGGCATTTAAATTTGGCATTAATTACAATATTTTTGGCCTAAAAAATTCTACACATTAGTATTGTGCCATTATCCCAGTGCCACTGTGTATTTGTTGGACCCAGCCTAGAGTCTTCACTTGCTAATTTTCTTTTTGTTAACAGAAATAGTTGGTATTTTTTAAGTTGCAGTCTATGAGATTGTCAATAGTAAGTCACAGGAATCACCAGTTGGAGTACAGCTTGGTAATCCCTGCAGTTTTGAAATACAAGTATCAAAATACAGAGTCTGCAATATGATACTATACAATATATCGGTGGTTAAATGGCCACAGGCTGAATGTGAACCCGGGCCACCCGCATGCATGGGTGGCACCTTAAACCACACAACCATCTGTGCTTCCCTTACTCTGCATTTTAATCACAATTTTCATTTTGATGCATTTATGGATTTAGAACTACAATAGAAACAACTGTGTACATATTTTCATCTATAAGTGCTATCATCAGCGAGGGATTCTTTATTTTTATCCTTAATGATACTGACATAATCATTTTAATGACTTCTTTATTTATCAAAACACACTCCTTACACCTGCTGTCAGACAGAGTTAATGCAGGATATTGTAGTAGCCTACTGTTCACCTATGGATGAAACGTTCTCCTCTTCATCTCCTCTCTCTATGCTGCTGTCTGTCTGTCTACGTCACGTACAGATGTGCAGTAGGAAAGACGCGTTTTGGCCTGATCAATAAACAATGGCATCCATCCACATCCACAACGCTACATTAACGCATGTGACTTTCTTAGCTCAAACATCACCAATCTGATCTTTTACAACACAAGTGCACACTCGTACACAACTTTGCATTTATTGAACGGCAAAGATATTTAAATAATCATCAAATGTGTCAATCTTCTGAATTATAACATCGACTTCAGAGCAGCAAAGTAAAAAACAACAATAAAACATGAACTTACCAGTTTATTTTGCTCAAACAGACTCTATTGATCCCATGGCTTCCTTTCTCTCTTTCCTACCTGACTGATGCTGTTAAGTGTGAACTTGTCTTAGTTTTTCACGCCATTATTAACGTTATCACTGTTCACATTCTCCGCCGACACTACTTTAGTCCTCTTAGGGTCTGACAGTCGCACCGGCTTAGAATGAAACTTATCAAAGTTGATCGTCGTTTTCACATTTCGACCGTCTCTCTTGCTGTGCTAAACAAAATTTCAGAAATTCAAAATTTAACCTGCGTGATGAGCAAAACTCCTGCTTCAGGTATCATCTGTGACATGACATCCCTTTAGTTGGAATGTAGGTTGGTGTTTTTTCTACAGTCTCATGGTAAGATACGTATCACAATACAGAGGCCATGATACGAAACGATAAAATATGTTAAGATACAATATATTACTTAACGAAACAATACAATGTGTTACTTTACAAAATGAAACAAAACGATTCCTTATAAATGCAGATGATAAACTTTCTCATCCATGCTTGTTGTTCTGATGTGAGGCATGTGCTGCATCATATCATTCAACTTCTACTGCCACCTACTGGCTTCACAGCACTAAAGCATACGTCTTTCAAAACTACTTTCCCAGCATTTGAGTATTTGCAGGCTTTAGGGGGGTGCCGGCACATAAGCTTCTCTACATGGCTTTGCAGACAGGGTTTTTGTATTTTATGTAATTTAGTTGATTTGAAAGAAAAACAACCAAAAAAGATGTAAATGTGTTCGAGATTTAGAAAAAACTCCCAGAGCTTTACTTGTTTTACTTGCAGCCCACTTTGTTTTAGTGCTACTGCAGCTTATCACATAAATGTTCCTTCATATTCATCAGCTGTGGGTCTATAGAGTAACACCAGTTTGACATAATTAAAAAAGAAGATTGGATTATCACATACAAAACTCCAACATATCACCATCCAGCAAATTTTAAATAACAGTAATGTACTGACCAGAGTTATCTGCAAAGAAATGAACATTTCGATATGAGTGTGAATGAAACTGAAGTATAACATTATTCTGAGTGCTTAGTGTTGTTTTTGTTCTTGGTCAGAAAGCATACAAGTCACTTTAACTGTGTCAAACATATCACAAACACACACATACAAATACACACATGTAGATCTATCCCCAGGGATGCATCATCACAAGAATGGGACAACCCCACACAAGCACAAGTCTCACACCTCCTCTGCTCCAACACGTGCCACGCAGCAATTACTAGCATTAAACTACTCGCCACCTGTTAACTGCCATGTAAATATTCATCTGCTGTGTGTGTCTGTGTGTGTGTGCCACTGGCTTGTATGGAAATAACCAAGTGCAGTAAATCAACCCAGTGACAAGTCAATGCTGATGGAAAAAGGTTAGTGAGCTCATGAAATGTAAATTCTATGTTACCACAGGAAAACAAATCATGAACGGGGTATTTCTGTGGACATCTGCATTAGAAGAGAAAAGAGTTGTTTTTGTTTAATCCATTCTTTCTGTTTGGTGACTATCTATTAATAATGCCAGGAAAACACATGTGTTTATGGTGCACAGGCCTCTACACAAATACTAGCCAATGATGAGTAACAAAGCTTTTTTCAAGTGCAAAGTCTCACGTGGAAGCGTTTACGGGCAGAAAATTAAAATGTAAATGGGAGCCATACTTGCTGTAGCATGCTGTATTCAAGAGAACAGGCACAGCCTGTCTACTGAGAGGTAGAAAACAAGGCAGAAGGTCAGTTTGTAGGATTTGGTTTGTAAGTCTTGATAAGAAATATGCTTTTAAAGTTATTTTGCATTAACATTATTTACAACCTCTGGTATTTCCTACAGGTTATATTCTTCTCCTGAGGCTGTAGACTAGCAACAGTGAAGCCGATCCCAGCACCCCACTCTATACTAATAATACATACTCAGGTTCATATTCACCTTTAACATTTATGTTGACTATTTACTTCATATCTCCTTAAATTTTGAGTCTTAATTCTGTTTCAAATGTTTGAATAGTAAATAAAAAATGATGCCATGGCTGATGAAGGCTAATACTCATATTTTTTATAGTATTTGTTTAATTGTCAAATTTATAATTGCAGTGTTTAAGACTAAAAAGTATTACACTCCAGAATTCCTAACAAATTATTACTGAAGTGAGCGCTGCACTGATTTACCAGTGTGATCTGAAACCATGAATCATTGGTAGAAGACAGCTTCTGAGTGGTCATGTTTCTGAGCGTATGTACAAAATGACTAACTAAAATCCAGTGATCCCTGCTAATGCAACATTTGAACTTTTCAGGACTCCATATTTAGTTTCTCTTTGTAAGTAACCAAGTTAAGATCATTGTCTTAACAAAATGTGTTTGTTATGCTTGTCATTAGTCATTTGTTCCATCTTAAGGCCACACAGAGTATATACAAGAAATTTGAAATGAAATTGAATACTTTTCAAGACTATTTTCAAGACCCTCTGAATGTATTTTAAGACCCCAATGCATCTGCTGTTTTTTTTTTACCAGTTACAATACATCAATTAGACCGCTATGGTGTTACGGTGCAAATAAAGCAGTCTTTTAGATGCTAGCAGTGCACACATTAAAAGGCTCTATGGTAGTGTTGCACTATGCATAAGCTGCTTTTTTTTTTTTTTAATCCTGTAAAATGTCAACAAGAATCCACCCAAACTTTAGCTCCTTCACCTTCCACCTTCTCCCCCTAACACTTTTCAGAAAACTTATTTCATCCCATCATTTACATGCATACATCACTTAATAACACAGTTAACTTGCCAGCCAGGGACACAGCAAAGCTCTAAGGATGCACTGATAGCTCAACCGGCCAGAACATAAAAAAGTGTGCAGATTGACAACAGAGCTGGTTAAGTTCCAACACAATCTTACTGCTTAAAACTAAATGTAAAAAACAAAAGCAGAAAAACTAGCCTACAACCTCTGCTGACAATCATAAATAATGAAAAAAGCAACAAAATTTTTAATACCTTGCAGTCTTAACACTGAACACTTTTTAACAGTCTTAATTTTTTGCTGAATTGTTTGATCAACTTCAGAAACTTTTTAAGACCCTGCAGACAACCTGTAACATTACTGTCCTGTTCATATAAAAAAGCTTTTATGTTTAAAGAAGATAAGGAAATTGTCAGGTAACATTAACTCAACCAAAGAAAAAAGCTAAACATGAATGGGGAAATGTGTTACTTTTGACTTATCCCCCAAGCCAACAGGGAGGTTTTTCATGTTGAGAAAGTCATGAGGTCTGCAGTGTCTTTCTTTTACATCATTGGGAGGAAAGGGATAAATGCAATGCAGTGTAACTTAATTATTTTGCACAAAATAGCGTATGTGCAATTTTAAAAACTGAATGCATTGATTTCTGAGCTTAATCTCACTACAATTAAATCTATAAATTATAATCTTACTCCATTTTTTTGTTTTAAAATCTTATACTTCTCCAAATATTTCTTATTCTAACCCTTCTGAGAACATTTTGTCCGCTTTGATTACTTTTTCTTTGCGAGGTTTCTTTTCCTATTACATATTCTCCATCTTATTGTTTGAAAATGTCAGACTTTGCATGTCTTGATCTTTATAGAAGATGTTTAACTGTGCAAACAGACAAACTGACTCAAGACCTTTGTGGTTTTGACAAAGTCGTATATTTTGCTTCTTGTTGTAGGTGAACTTAACATAATCCCAAACATCTCTGTTAACTTGTCTCTGCAGGACTGTTTCTGTCAACACCGAGTTGTTCCTTCAGACTTTCACATCAGCTGAGAGAAACTAATTGATGAGAATAATTTTCCTCGTTGTCACAACACTGTGTTGTGATGGCAAAACACAGATACCAATTTTGTTGTAATTGCACTAATAAATGGGCCTTTAAAATTGGTTGGATCACATCAGAGCTGTGAGACCTGGAGACCTTAACTATCAGTTCTGTTATATCTAGAGAATGAAACTAAAAGGAGTTGTTGATTTTCTTCCCTGCTGTATAATGTCTTTATAAGTTCAAACTTTTTTCTCAAGCTGCTACCGTCTAGACACATGGACACCCAAAACCAGTGCGTGTGGATCGAAAAACATCCAGGGCCTCATGTGCACTGGCTCCAGTTCAGCACCCAGCTCGATTCGTCAGGGGTTGATGGTAATGATCCGTGACCGTGAGGTGTTTTAACATGCGGTTTGTAAATCAATATAACATTAAAAGGAACTGCTTTTATGTCTCTCACAACTCTGCAGCTCATGTTTTATTGGCTGTGTGGTGTTTAGAGCTAGAGCTGACCTCTTAGGTAAAGCCTGGAGCTACACACATGAAAAGATTGTGTGAACTTTTCATAGATTTAGTTTCACTTTGTGCAACTGGATATTATCAGCCAGTAAAGCTGTGGAATAGAGGAAGAGGAGTGTGTGTTAGCAGCATGTTTCCACTCCAATATGTTAGACGTTCATCTTGAAAAATAGCCAGATCCTGAGCTCTTCTTCCCTCCAATAATTTTCTATCCCCAGCCTTTCAGGGACGAAGCCCACATCTGTCTCCGGTCACTATTTACACGCTCTTTCCCCATAAAGTGCTCCAAGTCGCACATGCACAACCCTGCACAAATGCACACACATCATCCTCCTATCTCATGCCTAATTCAAAACTGTCTTACGAGTCCCCTGACGGGTCCACACGGAGCCGGCTCAACACATGCACACAGACATTCAATCACTGGGAAGCAGCACTGGCCGCGTATAAATCTATCTAGTAAAGCATCTTCCAGACCGTTCCCAATGCGAATGAGATGTCCCAAAGCCTTTCGGTGTTATGTGGCCTCTGCAAAGGCTAGAATGTGATCTATGCCCTCCTAATTGTTGCAGGGGGAGGTTTTATAAGCACATTGTGGATCTGCTAAAAGGACAGATAAATCCTATGGCGTGTAATTCTTTCTGTCATGTTTGCCTGGGTTTTAAACGTGGTCTCTCTTGGCTTAATAAAACAGACCAATTAGCCAAGAAAAGCTGGATTTACAACAGATTTTCCCTCTGTTAGTACAGAATATGTAGTTCACTGGCCTGTCTGACCAGTCTCAGCAGGTCTGATGTCCGTGCCGTCTCTCTCCAGACGCTGGTTAGCCATGTCTGACATCTGTGGCTCCCCATGGTTAGGGTGAAAGCCCGGTTGAATAATGCACCGGGGTTAGAGTCACTGCTGGGGGAGGCACACGCCACTCTGCTCTGCCTCTTCTGGTTTCTGGACCTGTGATGTGCTACAAAACAATTCATGAAAACATGCAGGAAATGTTCTCTAGAATGGATGGTGCACAGTGCTGGCTGCAGGTGCATCAATCAATACTGTGTTATTAACAGTGGGTTACACAACTACTAATGTGAAATGGGAAAAAAGGATAACTTACAGGGATTATCCCATCACCTTACTGTGCATTTCTGCTCAGCTCTGTTTATGTTCTAGCATCTTTTGGTTCATTTCTCTTTGAAAATAAAAGCATTTTCCAGGAAGTACAGTACCCATAGCACAAAGGCTCATTTATTCTCCATTATGTATGAAAATAGGTCTGTATGTTTTAAATGGTACAACCATCACTGCCCAGATATGCCGGCATCTGTGATGGGTTCTTACAGGTGGCCCTTGGAGGGCAAGTAGTGATTTCTGCATACCAAAAAAAAATCAATGTTTTGGGCTTTTTCCCTCTATGCCAAGCATTAAAAGTGTGAAAATAAAAACACTCTTTATTTATAAGCTAATTTTGTGTCCCAAAATTCATTATTATGAGATAACAGTCAAAATTATAAGATAAAAAGTTGAAATCATGATATAAAAGGCCTAGTTATGAGATAAAAAGTTGAAATTATGAGATAAAAAGTCATAATTAGGAGAAAAAGGTCAAAATTAAGAGAAAACAGTCAGAATCATGAGATAAAAAGTCATAATTATGAGATAAAAAGTCAAAATTATGAGATTAAAAAGTTGAAATTTGAGATAAAAAGTCAAAATCATGACAAAAAGGCCTAATTATGAGATAAAAAGTTGAAATTAAGAGAAAAACGTCCAAATCATGAGATAAAATGTATAATCATGAGATTAAAAGCTTTAATTATGAGATACAAAGTCTAAATTCTGACTTTTTATCTCATAATTTTTATCTCACAATATCAAATTTTTATTTCATAAGAATGACTTTTTTCTCAGGATTATGACATAGGATTTTTATTTTTTTTTTGCCAGAATTGCCTTACTTTATTTATTTATTTATTTATCTTTTTTTTTTTTTTTTTTTTTTTGGGGGGGGGGGGTATGGGGGTCCATAAATTTTTCTGAGTGTTTAAGTAAAGGTCCAAAGTAAAGGTTTATTTGGTCTGTATCTGTAAGCTTTAAGAGAACAGGGGGATGAATGTAGAGTATGGACAGAGAGCTCCATCTATATTCATATAAAATAGAGCATAAATATTCCTTAACACTGTCCTGACAGTACGTAAGCAGCTTTTATTTTGAAGGTGCACAATTCATCTGTTCAGTATCTAATCGTCTTCTCTGTATATTTCAGTTTTTCCCCTAGACAACAGAAGTGATTAATTTTAAGGATGAGGAAACTAAAGTGTGGTGCTTAGCATTGACTTAGAACTTAGCATTGAACACTTTGATGTGGACAAGCTAAATAATTTTGCCTCCGAGTCAACAAGTCATTTTATACACAGACCAAAGTTCTAGATCTGAATTACATTTATAAACTATCGACATTGGTATTTGCTAAAATTAATTTTTATTCATATAAAATAGATTTTTAAAATTCTACAATTCTGATATCGTTAAAATGTTGTGCATCTCTTTTGATGCTTGTTATAAAAATAGAGGTTAAATGATTAATATATTAATATTTTCAGCCATATAAGGGGTTTCAACCTTAGCAAATTCATTACTTTGTTTTATTTTTTTCCTTTCACACAAAGTCCCAGCTTTCTAGGAACTGGGTTACTACAAGCACGAATGTCATTAATATGAAACTTTTTAAAAGTGCAGCAGCTGTTTGCTATCAAGTTTTGCCACAAGAAGGCTAATCTAATACATTACTTACAGCTTGTTTCCTCAGACTTAGAGCAGCTAAAATGCTGGTGTTGAAGCTTTAAACCGAAACTTTAAAAAAGAAAATTAAACCAAAAATAAATCTGAATTTTGGAGCTCATGCCTTTAAATCAACTTCTTTCACAACTCTTAACTTCTTTCAGTAACTAAGGTTTGTAAATCTCCTTTTCCACCATCTGCTTTAAGTAAACAAGAAGCCAAAAACAAACATTTTGACCTACAAAAGAGAGCGTGTACTGCCATTAATCCTTCAGTCAGGATTTACATACCACAGCGGGTGTGAGTTTCTTACACGCTCTCTGCAGAGCGTCTGATGCCGTGTAGCCGCGGCTGTCAGCGTGGAAGAATAATCTTCGTTCTTTCCTTCGCCACAGGCTGCCGACCCCTGGATGACCTCTGGGGCCAGCGGCTGGGGTGTTAATGTTCACCCTCACTGGGGTTGCACCCAGCATGTTTATTTTACGACACAGGAGAAGGGACCCTCAGTGGGGAGTGTGGCCTCAGCACATTGACCCCCTAAAGCCATTAGAAAGGGAGGCTAGTGAGCTGTAAAGGCCCGTTTTAAGGCCTGAGTCATGTAGTTAGAGCAGCCTCAGCTACTGTCCACCAGTGTAGCACAGGAGAGTTGCTCTCCCATGAATCTATGGATGGGAAAAGATGACATTTTAGCTAGTTTCTGCTTGGCTGAAGTTGGATTAAGGCTGTCAAAGTTTTGATTCTTCAATACATTTTGATGCCTTGTGTTTTTAAAGGATACAGTCCCTGTCATCTGAGGATTGACAGTAAAGAAAATCTATTTCAATGTTGACTCAACCACACCATTTCTTTGTAGCTTTTTCTGTAAGCTTCGAGTCATTGTCTTGCTGAAAAAGAAATCGTCTCTCAAGCCTCTTAAAGGTTTACTAAGACTGTCCTCCAGGATTTTCTTGTTGCATTCATTTAACCCTCTACCTGTACAAGCCTTCTAGGGCCAGCTGCCGAGAAGCATCCCCACAGCATGATGCTGCCAACACTGTGCTTCACATTGGGAATGCTGTGTTTGTGGTGACATGCAGGGTTTGGTGTCTTGTCTGATAGCCAAAACGCACTATTTTGGTCTTATCAGACCAAATAACTTTCTTCCACCTGACCATGGAGTCTTCCACATGCCTTTTGGTAGACTCTAGTTGAGATTTAATATGAGTTTTCTTCAAATGAGTCTCTCCCATCTCTCTGCTGAAGCTTTTAACTCCTTCAGAGTAGTCATAGGTGTCTTGGTGGCCTTTTTCACTAGTCTCCTTCTTGCATGGTCACTCAGTTTGTGAGGATTGCCTGATCTAGGCAGATTCACACGTGTCATATTCCTTCCATTTCTTGATGATGGATTTAACTGAACTCTGGGGATGTTTAGTGCCTTGGACATTTTTTGTGACTTACACTTTTTAAGTCACATTTTCACTGAGTTGCTTGGAGTGTTCTTTTGTCTTTGTGGTGTAGTGGTAGCCAGGAATACTGAATAACCAGTGACTGGACCTTCCAGACACAGGTGTCATATTGATACTTTGATACATGCAAACATCTTCCTTCATTTTCTGTGCCATGTTTTAGTATGACCAGCATTGTATTTCATGTTGCAGGTCCATTTCAGTTGATAGTATTTAAATAGAATTCAAATCTTCATTCTTCCATAAGGGAAATCTGCTCTGCAGCAGGCTTTAAGAAAAACACAACAAACCAACACATTTTACACTATGCAAACATGCAACATAGACAGTGGAGACTGCTGAGGCTTGCATCAGCTCTGTTTTGCATTTGTTTTATTATGCTGTAAGAATAAATTCAAAGAAAAGACAAAGAAGGAATTCCATAGTTGATCAAACTGACATTTGATGAAATCCTCCAGCCGAAACATGCATACTTTCCTTCATACGAGAATCAACATGGTCTGAGTTCCTGTTGTGGGAAAATGTTTGCTTAAATGCACATTTGCATTTGTTTGAACAGGAATGTAAGTGTGCGAGTGCATGTGTGTGTGTGTGCATGCGTGTCAGGATTGTGCACACATCACTCTGGAGAGAATCCGTCAGCCACGTTTCCAATTCCGCTCAATTTCAGCAAGAATCTCAGTAATCCCGCTGAAGAGCCGCAGTCCTCCCACAGTGACATCCCATAATGGCGCTAACACCAGAGTGGTGGGCACCCAGTTATGACTCTCGGGCTTCATTCGGCGCACAACCCCCCCACACCCTCCCCTCCCCAACCTGTCTGTATGCAAACAGAGCCCCCTCAGAGGAGAACACTGATCTGGCTGCCTTTCCCTGAGCCCTGTGTAGACATATTTAATGCCTCAATAACCACTGCTTAAGACAGAGTGATGAACGCCGGGGGCTTTCATTACCGCCAGAACATTATCCCTGTGTGTGTGTGAGAGAGAGAGCGAAAGAGAGAGAGAGAGAGAGACTACAGTAGGCACCTAAATATGCTTTCCACTGTCATTTACCCATCGGGAATGTCAAGCTGCTGTTTTAGGGGGAAAAAAACACATGGCACCAACTCTGCTGCAGCAGGAGCATAGGCTCCTGAATGATCAGAACTAACCTGTTAGAAAGGCTACAATCTGTGTTTTTAGGGCTAATTGATTCCGTGGATTTCAGAAATTTGAGATAGGTTGTAAAAATGTCAGATAGTTTGATACTTTCTAAAACAAGTGTTTTAAAATCATACAAACCCTGTTGTTTCAATGATCAATACCATCAAAAAGTACATCTATTTCATATGAGTGGTGCACAGGAATGAATCCATCAAAAATTGCAGGCAAACACTACACTGCACAATACCATTGGCAACAATTTGGTACAGAAACACCAACAATGTTTCTCTGTCATTCAGACAATGAGCATGGGTTTACCTCCATTTCTTAGGTAGTCAAATTTTATTTTCACTACCATGGTATCCATCAGATATCAACATTTTTTATCTTTACTAGACTGGTATTAAAGTTTAAAATTCTGCTGTCATGATAATGCTAACACAACATGAACAAGACACCAGCAGCATTGGCTATGGGTACAAAATTAAAGCAGAAAAAGATGTTTTTTAAGCACAATGTTACTTAAAAATATAGAACATGGTTCTAATTTTAGCCACAATCAGAGTCAGTGCTGGGACTTCTCAGCCAATTGAAAACCAATGACACTGGACGCCTACCACATTTTCAGACCAGCCCAAAATACTGATACAACACGAGGGGTGTCCCCGACAGAGGGCTGACTTAAGGCGGCCTTACACCTGACAACTTTTCCTCCTTTTCCTTTCAAAGTCGCAGGCAAATTGAAAAGTTGAAATAAAATCACATGAGTCTTGCTAAAGTCGCAGCTCGCTCCTGTTGTCTCAGTAGTCAGGTGTAAGGTGGTCATAAGACCCAATTTTAGTCCTTTTAAGGCAGTCTTTCTTACAGGACGGTAACATGCAAAGTTGCTTTGGTGTTTAACTTTCCTTTGGTTTCGACTCAATGTAAATGATTTAAAAACATCATTATAAGAGATTTTAACTCAAATGCGATCTCCATCTCCTTCTACAGCTTGTTCTCTGCTCAAAAATTGTTGTTGTGAATTTCCACCGGATGCATGATGGGAAATAATCTCAAATGGACTCCTGTTCTAGGCTTGTAGTTTGTGACCCACAGTCTTTGCAAAATTTCAGTGTGAGGAAACTAAAAAGTCAACAGCTTGCTGAAAAATTTTCTTTAGAAGTGAGAGGGCCTCAGTGGTCCGTCTTTTAAGAGTATTAGCAAAGTCCTCTGGTGTTAGACCAGAATTAGATTAATCACACTGGTCTGATTTTCCCTGTTGATGACTAATTGTTCAATATTTATTTTTGCTCTCACTGATCCCTATTCTTACTTGCAGCATAAAAGATAAACCACATAATTAGAATATTTGCCATCTAGACTTTGAATAACAATTCAACAGTCTATTTCTCCCTCATTAAGTCTGACTTATCTTTTAATTGATACACATGCCATTGTCTTTATGATCTTCCTCACAAGCCTATAGGTTGCTTACTTGTCAGAAATGGATGGATATTACTTGTTGAATGACAAAAACAGTCAACAGGGGTGCAGATGGCATAGAGGTGAGGTTGCAGCTGGCCTGTGGCTCCTATCCTGCATGTCATCCCCAGCTCTATATCAATAAAGACACATATTAAAAAAACACTACAACCATAACAAACTTGCATTTTCCATTTTTGGGATCATTTTTAACTTGTCCAAAATGCCTCCACACTTTTAAAGTTTGAGCTTAAGGGACACATTAGACACAACATGTAAAGGTGAGCCAAGATGCTGCAGCTCAAATGGTCCATAAAATGTTGTTGTCCACCTTCAATAACCAGGGAGATTAATTCATGCACACAATGATTTCATTAATAATTTTCAGAATTGTATTAAAAAGAATGACTATGTTGATATTTATATAAAGAGTAGTGATGCATGATAAGTGTTTTTTTGAATAACCAATAATTTCCTACTCATGATGGCTGATAACGATAAAAAACAATAATTCAACTACAAAACAAAGAACAACACAAACAAACACAAACATACTTTAGTTTTAAGGAGTTTGCTTTTTTCACTTTTGCTATAATAAATGTCTTAACAAAATGTCAAATCTGAAATCTCAATCAGCCAAAGAAGAATTAAGCTGACAAATCAAACATGTTTCCTGTTTACAAAAAAGTGCATTCCTCAACAAAAAAAATAAGGAACTAAAAGCCTGTTGCTCATTTGTCCACAGATAAATCACACCATTGATAACACAATGTTGTGTTTAATTAACAGAGAGGTTGTGCAATATTTACTGCACAAACCAGAACTGAAAGAGAGCTGATGTTGGTCATAAAGTTTTGTGATATGAAAAAATTCATATCAAGGGTAGCTTAAAATAAAAATGCACCATTGTAGTGGTGGTGTCTGTGTTAGACTTAAGTTAACGACATCAAACAGCTGGCAGGGATACATTTAAGATGTAGCAGTTGATGAGGACACTGTCAGATTGACTTTGTCATAATAGATTTGTCAGCTCACTAGCACTCTAGTTGACAGAAATGTAGCTTCTGCCTGCCAAGCTCTCTGTCAATCAAATGAGATGTGCCAATCAGTGCGCAGTGAGGTTTTTCCTAAATATAATCTAAACGATTGCGGTACAAAAAAATTCACCCCTGTACAGTGAGAGCACGTGAAGACATTAGCTAATGAGACACATTTGGTTTTTTGAACCAGGCAGTAAAACGGTTTATTTCCAGTGTAAAAAACAGCTCTTTATCATGTGTTGTGTACGTGATTTCTGGTGTTCATGCAGCCAGCCTCAAGTGGACGTTCGCAGCATTGCAATTTTTGCACTTCCGCATTGGCTTCATTTTTGATAACCGAAAGTTGCTGCTTGGATTTTAACAGTTGATAAAATCGTCAGAACATTAAAAATATATATGAAATATTTGCAGAATCTGCAAATAATTTCTAAGTACTGATAATGATCATGCATTCCTTATCAAGATAAGGTTTTCGTCATGTTTTAAGTCAGAGATAACGGGCAAATCTGTGTCAAAATAGACATTTAACACCCCTGTGAAGCTGGAATGGAATGATCCTTGTGTGACGCTCATGTGGATAAAATGTTGAATCTTTGACTATTTTGAATAATCTCTTTTACACCATCAAAAGTGATGTTGCTTCAAAAAGTTTCTTTCCATAATAAAAGTGCAGAATAGAAAAAATACTTCCTCAAAAAAATGCACATTTTTGCACACTGGCTGAATTGCAATAAATAAATACATTTTAAAGACTAAATTTTGCAAGTGTGCAGAAGGTTTGCCTCCAGTATCCAGGTTTAAATCCTTATATTCTAATGCGGGTGATGAAGATACCTAGCGGAATGGTTGGACGTGCTAAATAAGAACAGAAAATAATGTGATTCTAGTAAAAATATCTATGATTTTGAAGGGATTTCTTGCATCATCTTGCATCTGGGAGGTGCAGGAGCAGCTGGAGAGCAGGGTAAATACAGTCAGGAATGTGTCACAGCATCAGTGTGACAGCTTATGGGCCCCTCGCATGTTTGAACAGTCTGAGACGAAGAAGAAGCGCACACAGGTACAGTGCATCTTCACAAACAAATGCAGATCAGTGTTGATTCTGCATTTTTGCATCTTAAAGCTAATTGCTTTGGTTTCATTGCTTTAATATCTTAAGCTCCTTACACGCCACCTTTTGATTGATGAAGTATTGACAGCAGAAAAACAATACTATTCATGTATTTTTAGGAAAAACAGGATGCTTTAATAAAAGATTTGTATGTATGTTTTTGGAAAACTGTTAACATTTGGACACAAATCTTTGTCACATGCTACTGGCTTTATTTTTGGCTGTTTCTTTTACTTTGATGTTGGTGACAAAAACACCCAGAAGAAATTCTCTCTGTGGACACTCATCACCCAGAGAGAGAGTGAGAGAAAGCTCAATTTGTCTGCACAGGAAACTGTGTAATGTTAATCACAACTTTAATTTGGGCTGAATTAGCATTTTGATGAACTTGCGGGGCTGACTCGTGTACTCTAAGCACCTTCAAACGTGGCACACACAGAGGAAATGGCAGGGTGGTTAATTAACGCTCGCAAGCAGCAGATGGGCTCAGTAAAGGAGGCCTGGCAGAAAGAGACACAGAGAGCGAGGGATGATGGGAAAAAGAAGTCAGCGTTAATGGGAGAGGAAAAGAACACAATATGAAATTTCTGACAGTCAGACTACAAATCAAATGGGCGGTTAAAAAGCAGCAGCTCAGAGAAGACGGGGAGCACTAAATAATATTTCCTTCTTTTAGAGAAAACGGAACACAAAGAGAGCGTAATAGCCCACAGAAAACACAATCTTGGTCAAACATGCAGCCTGTTTACATATTCCAGCCGTTTCAATCTGGCAGCACAGAGTAGAGCTCGACGTGGTGCCTCAGCCTCATCACTTCTTCTCCCCGTCTCTGAAATCTTTTACATTTACAACGTTTTTTCCTCCTTTCTCTTTAGAGCTTGTTTTTGTTTCAGAGACACCTCCTGCATTTACCTCTTGTTTTTCCTCCTTTTTTGTCCTTTCCTTTATCTATGTAAAGATATAACATCCATCAGCATATGATCTTCCATCTGATCAGGTTATTTAAGCTTGTGTTGCTGCTGTCTACCACTCCATAATGACACTGATCTAAGAGTATAAAAGCAGAGAGGGAGAGAGGAGGTCGAGGCTAAGAATATAAAGGTGGTTCATTATAGCTGGCTGAGCCCTGAAATAAACTATTATTATGTTATCATTTAAATCCTGTTTGTTTAGCATGTTTTTCATTACTGATGAGTATTAAGCAAAGGAGTCTGTATAACACCATATATCTACACATGGAGGCCATCTGGGCCACTCAAGACCGCCCATAAGGGGGGAAAAAGGGGAGAGTCTTCTGGGGCCCAGCCAAATGGGGGGCCCATGGAGGTAAGGAAAACCATGATCTATTAAAAAGTTTTTAGGAATATTTCATTAACAAAAAATGAATTTTATTTATTTATGCATTAGTACAATAAAACATTTTTCAAAATGTAAACACATTTTCCAAAATCAAGGTTAGGTTTTTATTTGTAATGTTAACAATGTGGAGAGGCACACTGAGCTAAACCGTTTCAAAAGTAATGTTAGACTTTATAGCTAAACCATGATGTGCACAAATGTCAGGATACAAGAGAATAAAGTAGAAGGACATGAAATAACTTATAGGGAACTAATCAAATAATTGCAGAACAACGAAAATTGGCAAACATGGGTTTAAAGTTGGATAATTGGCTTAAAGTGGCAAAAATGGGCGGTAAAAATGATGAAAACCAGTTTAAAGTTGCAAATAAGGGTTAAGATGGGCAAAAATGTTCAGAAATAAGTGGTAAAAAGTGGTTTAAGAAAGGCAAAAATGTGTTAAAAGTGGCAAAAAGAGGTTAAAAGAGGTAAACAAGAGTAGGAAGCAAATATGGGTAAAGAAAGACAAAAAAGTGGCAAAAATGAAAAAGGTTAAAAGTGATAACAAATTTGTAAAATTGGTTAAAAGTGGCAACAATGGGGTAGGAGTAGCAAAAAAGGGTTAAAAGTGGCAAAAGAATTCGGTGTCAGAAATGGGCAGCAGAAATTGTGAAGAGTGGTTAAAGTGTCAAAAATAAGCTGTTAAAGTAGTGATATGGGTTAAAAATAGCAAAATTGGTTGAAGTGGCAAAATAGGTTTAATATTGACACAAATGTGGCAAAATGGGCGGAAACAGGGATGAAAAGGGGTTAAAGAGTAGCATGAACAACTAAATGTTAGCCAGGATGCTAGCACTGTTGCTACCAATCCAACACATACTGTATGCATTGGTACTGTTAATAAATCCAAACTGGGAAGGAACCATTCACTGATGTTTTCAGGGGGCGAACCAATTCTGTGGGCAGGCCTGGGGCTCCTTACTTTCATGGGAGCAATACATCTATCCTGATGCCATCTTGGGGCATGCTTGTTTCCCACAGAATGGCAGTAATCTTGGTCAGAAAGGGTGGCAAAAGAAGTCCTGGTCCACCTTGTTTTGTAGGGTTTTTCTTTTATGTGCTCTTCAGACTGTATTCACCAGAAGTACACTGTATAAAACCATTAAAATAACACCCTGTGTATTTTGAAATATTTGTTCAATATTTTGTTATCATACAAGTGGGAAGAAGGCTCTGTCTTGTGGTTTGCCCCAAGGATCTGTCTTAGGGCCTGTTTTATTTCCCCTTTATATGCTTCCCTCAGCAGTGTCGTCATAAAATTCAAAGGAGTGTAATTCCACTTTTACACTGATGACATTCAGGTGTATATATTCTTTAAACCCAATAACACAGATGAACTTATTGTGTTGCATGACTGTTTGACTGCCATGGATAACTATCTTCAGTCAAACACTAATAAAACTGAATTCTGTCTGTCTTAAGCTGAGTTAGAAATGCTTGTTCATGCTTTTATTTCTTCCCAGTATGACTATAGTTCCCGTTTTACCTGCTTGAATAAATCCTTAACTCATTTACAACTGGTTCAAAGTGCTGCTGTGATTGCTGACTAAGTCCTACAGGACAGAATTTTGGAGCTGAAAAGTGTGTCAAACTATTAATGGGTTCTAATGTTCAAATGATTAATTTATGCTACTTTTTAACTCATTTTCAGCTCTGTTTCTGCCCCATTTGTTCCACTTTTAACCCATTTTTGCCTCTGTTACCAATTTTTTGCCACTTTTAACTATTTTTTTCCCCGACTTTTTAAACCCTTTAAATTGTTTTAGCCGCTATTTTTTTTGCAACTTTAATCTATTTTTGCCACTTTTAACTGCTTTGTTTTGCCTTTTTAGTCTAATTTTTGCCTTAAATATGTATCATTATTATTATTTTTATAAGAGTGATTATTATTAGGTCAACTTATTGAACTTATTAGGTTAACTATAAAATATGTTTTTCACAGATTAACTTTATTATGGACCATGATTTCCCTGACTTCCACAGGGCCCCCATGAAGCTCTCCCCTTTATCCCGGCCTTGTCTGTGGCGCTGACTCTCTGGAACTTTACCATTTCAGCTATGATTAGCTGCTTTGTCAAATGATTTCAGAAATGAGCTTAAGACTCATCTTTTCAAAGCTGCTTTTGAACATCTAAAACACTGGTTTGGGACAATTTTTTGTGTTGTTTTATATTTTTGATGCGTGGTTGTTGTTGATTTGTCATAATTATAGTTTAACTGCTGTGAAGCACTTGTTCTGTGAAAGATGCTGATCAAATAAAATCTGTTTACCTGCTTACTGTTGATAAGGTAGCATATGGCAACACATTTCCTAGAGTGCAGGGTACAGGAATATATCTGCAGGAAGTAGCTGCAGAAAAATACTTTAACAATGACATCAGGAGCTTATATATGTATTAAATATGAGATGTCGCTCCCTAAATAGCGCATATACTGGACGAACCTGTTGGTGAAGACTTCTCTCTTATTCGTGGATGGTAAATAATTACAGATTTTTGAAATATTAAGAAACAATGTTTGGCAAATATACTTAGGTGGCTGTCTGTTATACCTGCACAGCAAAATCATCAGTGTTAATTCAACTCCATAAATATTAAATCTAACACTTTTTTCAAGTTTATATAATTTTAACATGTGCCAAGTTACATTAACACTTTGGAAAGTGTTAATATTTAAACTCTCTTTATGTGTTAATTTCTAACACTGTTTTTATATATGCATTAAAGTGTGATTTAACACAATATTATGCTGTTTCCTCTTACTCTGGGGGTAAATTTGAGACGTATAAAACTTTAATTACTTACACAGTGCAAATCACTTTCCATACTTTATCCAGATGGAAAGAAACTTAATTTTTGTTTTCTTAATTAACTGTATAATAAACTTGCAATAAGGCTACAAGATTTAAAAATCTTGAAATAAAAAGAAAAATGCTCTATCTTTTAATCAAAGAGGTAATTATCTAACAACTACAGCTGTTTTTATGAACATGTTCTTATGGAACAATTAAAGTACTCACATTGAACTGCTGTGGCAAAGTCAGGTTTCTTATAGCAAGGAAGGAGCAAAGAGACAGACACAGAGCTACAATATGCCCTAAGGTGGAAGTCTAAGCTCCACCCTTTATTTTCGACGATCCTTTGACACAGGCAGGAAGCGACCAACTCAGTGGATAACTTCACTCATGGTGCAGAAGGGTTTAACATCAAAAACAACAATAACTAATCAGGAACATGAGCTAAGGAACCTCAACAGTGATCGCGGTACAACAGGCAACATTTAAAACACATCTAAACACTGTCAGAGGGAATGATGGGAAAACTCCACCCCAGATTTGAAATGACAGTGGGTGATCTTAGATTAACTGACTGTCCACAGAGTTGGATCAGCACTGCCAACTAACTCCACCACTGAAGACTATTCAACTAAGAAAGGAGTTATAATCACACTTTGAGTTAAACAAAACTGAAATGTTAAACACTGAGAATTCAACACTGCTGTTTGGGTGGCCTGCCCAAGTTCCATCTGTGTGTGTACTTGATTAAAGAAAAAAAGCAGGTTTTCATATCAATATCCTTTGTCTTATATAAGACTGCTAGGATATTCTGTAAATCAAACTGTAAGATTAGTATCAAAGCCATTATATTAGGCTGGTGAAAGGCATTTTTAAAGTAGTGCTTTACATTCACTCAAGGAAATACAACCCTTATTTGCTTGTTTTCTCGCCGTAATGAACTTGGAAGGAGCCATAAGAACATTTTTATGAAAGAAAAAAAAAAGCTCTTTCTCTCCAAGTTAATCGTCTCAACTACGGCTGTGTTTATGATTAAAGATGCATGATTATATTAAGATTGTGGGTTTATGCTGAGATGCTCTATCTAATATAAGATCACTGTTATTCTTTATGAAGCTTGTAAGTCACACTGTGGTTGGCCAGGACTCGTGCTGTAAAAGTGATTTCAGTTAGGAATACTCCTGGTTTTATAATGGTTCATTTAAAACTCTTATTGTAAATAAACATTTACATTATACAGCCCATTAGGCCTCAATAAACATGTGTTTAACTTATGGAGGCATACTGCCTTCAATTAAAAACTTTTCTTAAAATTCATCAATCACTGGGTGCCAATGGCCTAGTGGTTAGGTCGCGCCCAATGTACGTGGGCAGTCTGGGTTCAAGTCTGGCCTGCAGCTCCTTTCCTGCATGTCTCTCCTCCATTCTCTCACCCCTGTTTCTAAATCTATCCACTGTCCTCCACTATGATTGAAGGCATAAAAAGCCCATTAATACATTTTTAAAAAATGCCTTAATCCCTTTTTTTATTCTTGTTGTCATTCTTTATTAAGCAATATTCTGTAACATTGTTCTGTGCCCTCCTATGCGAGCAGTAAGCATGGAGATGGTTGCAAATCGCAGCTATTGCAACCACTTGGGTTGACATTTCTTTACAGCTTGTGTCGATTTCATCCTGCAGGCTACTACGGATATTGTTATTTTTAGGATACTAATAATGACCCTCTTCCTACCTCCACATCTTATGTGCAGCTTAGAGGATGAAATGAGCTGACTGGATTCAACCATTTTTGAAGAGACAGGAGCCATTTAGAATCCCCTAAACTGCAGCTGAGTACCCCGTTCTCAGGCACAGTTGCCTTCACATCTGTAAATGTACCAAGCCAATCAAAACAACTGGACAAGCCTGGGTCCCTGGTGTGAAACCAGCCAAGTAAATGAAGTAAAACTTAGAAAAATTTGCTTTTCTTCATTGTGTTCATACTGCTGAAGTCTGAAGAGACATAGCAACTGCATAGAAAAGGAAGTCTTGGCTGATTGTCCCTAACCACTGGCTGCACTGTAATGACAGAAATTTGCATGTAATCCAGAGGCAATTTTGGCAATTTCAAAGATTTAAAAGTCTGATTAGGTTTCCAAAAATGATGTCATAAGAGCGGGGGGGGGGGGGTTGCTCATTACCCAGGCCCACAGTGGGGAGGGGCCCTTGAAAAGCTTTGGAGAAAAGTGTGTCTTTATTCACTTTTTATTAGTAATTAGTTTCGTTAATGAATCAAAAGTAACTAAATGATTCGTTCAACAGATGGAAATTTGTATCAAATAGAGTAAAATACAAAAAGGGCCCTACTCCTCCTTTAAGAATGTCCAAATGGTGTAGCCCAGTGCTGCGAACAAATGCAAGTAAATTGAATTTTACCTAAAAATACTGCTCATAAACTGGGAAATTATGATTTGAAAATAAATTAAAATGCATATATATTTGTGAAAATCACACCGCATTTGTTGCTTAGCTAGCTAGTGAAAGGAGGGCCTGTGTAATATTCTTTCTGGGGGCCCTAAAATCCCTAGTTACGCCCCTGCATAAGAGTACATTAACATTAAAATGTAAAGGAACACCTTTCATTTAAGTAATCTCTAGTACACCATCACCACCAAACTAGGATTTCATTAAAAATCAAATCATAAAAATCAAGTATTCAATCCTGGATTTTCAACCCCTCACATTGACAACATTGTACGA
Organism: Cheilinus undulatus; assembly: GCF_018320785.1. NCBI lineage: Eukaryota > Metazoa > Chordata > Actinopteri > Labriformes > Labridae > Cheilinus > Cheilinus undulatus. Next base: position 31,351,931 of record NC_054878.1, read on the forward strand.
TAGACATGAGCGAGAAATTGACCTTTCAGTGCCTTGCTCAACAGCCTCCTTCCACCATTTTCCTTCATTCCTTTCCTTCACAACCTTCACTAACCTACACCCCCTCATATCCATTTTTTTCATGCTGGGTAGAAATTCTCCTGCTGTGAACGGTGATTTATAAAAAAACACAATAAAAATGGAAAAATGGGTGAGACTCTGGTGGCGGAGAGGGGGGAGGAGGTGAAGGGCGGGAAAGCGAGCTCCCCTGGTGTGACGGCCTGTGGTGGGGTATTAGCAGGATGTCCAGGTAGGGGTAAATCTGTCTTGTACCCTGATGCCTGTCAGTCACTGCAGAGGGGGAAATGAAGACAGAAAGCTGCAGTATTATTTATCAGCAGGTGTTTGAAAGAAAGGGGATTAGGGCACCAAATCTGAGCAAAGTGTTGATTGTTTTGAAAGAAAAAGATTAATTGGCTTGGAAATCAAAACAACACAATGACCTCTGACTTTGATAGGGCAGAAATGAGACCTAGTGATGAAGGATTCCTCACAGAGTCAAAGGTTGAATACATTGATGGTTTCACATAGAAATGTCTCAGAATAAAAATATCTTACATGTTGCTCGTTTCACCAAAGACCTGAGACCATTCAGCATCGAGATCACTGCTGTAATTGACAATTTGTTGTTTTTATCTGTCATAAATGAGGAAATAATAGAAATGTAAGGCCTTGTAGAGTCTATTTTGAGTCCAGTAGAAGCCATTAAGACAGACACGCATGTCTCTCTCTATTGCACACACACCTGAGGAGATATCTGCTCCCAGACAGCAGGAGAATCTCCAATTACGGCGGGATGCAGCACCAATTTAAAGCCTAATTATGTGCGTAATGAGCTCACCGTCATGCGTCCGCGCCCCCGTCACCGCGCCCGCTGCTGCTCTAACCAGCAACCCGCCCCCCTCCCCATCCTCCTCCATCTGAGCGTGAGGTATCTAATTAAAAAACTACATGCGCCGCGGCGCTCTCATCTGATTCACACCGTGGATATTAATCCTCACATAAACGCGTTTGACGGACACCAAAAAAACTAGAGCCTGAGCCTTGGTGTGGCCGTTGCTCTCTGAGATGAGCAAAAACTAGATTTTTTTTTAAGAAAAGAAAAATAAAATCAGATGCCAAAGTCAAAACGAGTTAATAAATCAGATGGAGAAACTAATGAGAGGGAAAGTAGTCCCTTGCGCAGCGCGCAAAAAAAATGGATAAATCATGCAAATTCAGCCTCAAGATTTCAATTCCAAAATGATGGTCCTAGAATAAAGTCCTCTTTACTCCTGTTTTCATATCGACTCCTTGTTTATAGTGCAAACAAAAAAAAATGCATTAAATGTAGAGAAATGTGAAAGCACTGAGGATGTCATCCATACCTGAGGAGGTGGACAACCAATTAAAAAGCAGGAGCAGATGACTGAGACTAGTGAGCAGGTCCATGCTTCCAGATGGAGGATTTAAGGCCTGTATAAAACAACCAGCAGAAGCAGAAGAAATAATGGACTCATAATTCAGATATTACCATTATTTAGTGGCATTACCTGATTTGTTTCAGCATTTTAAACCTAAAACGTCACATTTATACGCATTCCATCAACGGACTATTTAATATCTTAAAAAATAAATAAATAAAAATAGGTGTTTCGTAAAAAATGAAAAAAATTTCCCCATAACTTCAAATCACTGTGTGTGTGTTCAAGTGCTTTAACTGAGGCTTGTCTTGTTTTCCTATTAGGTTGAAGTCACGTGCATAGGAAACTCATTATTTTACAAAATAAAAGAGGTTTGAAAGCTATAAATTGTCCTCAGTGATTTTAAATAGAATAATGCCTTTCCCTGAATGGATATTTTTTTGTTTGTGTTTTGGATGTTTCCCCTAAAATAAATCACCCGCTGAAGCTTTGATTTAGCCCATCACCTGCACAACATTCCCTCGCTGCTGCTGTTTTATGCGGATTTATTCATTTATTTCTGCTTGATCCGTGATCTCCACGCTAATGACAAAAACACAACAAGATCACATCTCAGCTCGCGCTGAATACCTCTGCGCACACAGTTGACGCCCACAGTAAGCGTCCAATGAGGGGATTACTTTCTCAGCTTTTGCCCAATCAGAGCGATCCGGGCACAGAGTGGGCGGGTCCCTCACGGCTCCAGAGAGGGACATTGAGATAGTGGAGGAGAGGAGGCTTGTTGGGCACGAATGCCACTCGTTGCGCGTGCTTATAATTTGGAGAGGTGTATGCAGCGCACGGCCCCGGTCGCCTTTCCAGGTGGAAATCCACGAGGAGCTGAGACCCAACTTTAACTGGGACGACTGGTGAACTCGGTTCAGGACAGGTGAAATTCCCAGCAGGCTGCTGGGAAGGCCACAGGATCGATTCGGATGCTGGGAAATGACAGAGTCAGCGCGGGTAGGGATACAGCGAATACTTCTGTCTGAACAATCCGCTAACTTAATCCGAAACTTAAGAAATTTTATTTTATTACAATCGTTAGGAAGTCAGGTCTGCAACAGGATGTCTCTTATAATTTGAAGAAGCAACACGTTTCAGGTGCTTTTGAGTGAAAACACATTTTCAGTACGGGATAGTGCAGCGATCCACATCAACCTTTGTAAATGACTAACATTTTTAATACGTAGCTTTTTATAATGTCATTGTAAAACCTTTAATGTTTAAGGATTAAAGTAGCAGGTCATAGCCTTTGACTCGACTTGAAATTGGCGTGATAGTGTTTTTTCTTGTTAAGAAAAAAAAACGTTTAAAATGATTTTTGAAATAACCGGAAACAGGAAATAAATTAGGCTAGCGTGCTAATTTACTAGCCTAGTTTGTTATTAATGTCTTCATTAAATAAAGCATAGCCTCCCTCGCTTTTTTTTTTTTAATTCCATTTTGTTTTGTTGTCAAAATTGCGTTAATTCTATACATGTCCTGTTTTTTTTTCTTTTTCTAATAAAATTGGTTTTATATGAAGATATTAGGCTATTGTTTTTTAGGGTCGTCTCTATGTGGTACACAGGCCTGCATCAAAATGAACGGCAGGGCAGTTTTCCGCTCTCACAGTATAAACAAACACTTCTAAATATATCACTAATGTAGCCTAATATTTTCCTGTGGATATTTTGCAGGTCGTGGATGCAATAACGCTGAAGATTTTTGGAGTGTAAGCACACAGAATTAAAGATCCACCGCACCGAGGAGCATCATCAGGACTAAATACTCAGGAGACATTATTTTATTTGGATCCAGCTATTACCATTTAAACTGCAGTCTGTATTATTCCATAACTGGTGCAATGAAATACACGCAAATCAAAGAGGATACAGCCGAAGTGCTGATGTGAAGGACTACATTCAGAGCCGGGGAAGGATTTGAGAGTGAATCGGCGCAGACATGAAGGAGAAATCTAAAACTGCTGCAAGGACTAGACGAGAAAAGGAGAACAGTGAGTTTTATGAACTGGCTAAAATGTTGCCTTTACCGTCCGCCATCACCTCCCAGCTGGACAAAGCGTCCATCATCAGACTGACCACCAGTTACCTGAAGATGAGGATTGTTTTCCCTCAGGGTGAGACACTGGCAATCCTTCTGCTGAGATTTCTTTTTTTTTTTTCTTTTTTTTTTGCTTTAGTGCAATTTTTTTCCCCACCTGCACCAGACTTGGTCTTTTAAAAAACGACGATTTTTTTAAAGATATTTTTTCATACATGTTTATGCCACTAAGTCTTGTTTTATTTTTCTTATTCTTATTATGCCTTTTTTTTTAAATTAGAGCCATTGGGAAAATAGGATGAAAAATATTAGGCTGTATATAAAATTACTTTTTCAGGAGTCATTATCTTTCATTCATTAATTATTGTCCCACTTTTTTTGCTGGAGAGAATGGAAAAAATTAAATGCCACCCAGCTGATAACTGTATTTTATAATTTACTGTATATATAATTTCTAATAATTTCTAAAAGGCTGTTTTATAGGCAAATAAAAAACGTAAAATAGTTAAAGTAAAACTATGTAAACACACTGACTGCTTAAACCATAACATATTCCCTTTATGAGTCTTTCATTGATACAATATAGGCTATCATAACTACAAAATATGTCAAAGGATCATTACAGCTTTTTTTTCTCAGTTCTGCAGGGAGTCCTGCCAAATGGATTATGTTGCTTTTTAATTCAGTGTGTCTAAAGGAAACGATCTGCCTCTATCTTTTTACACAGCTCCTCTCTGCAGGCTGCTTTCACTGCGTGACTGAGAACCAGACCAACCAATTAGAAATAATAAAAAAAGGCCCTGCATGGCTTCAATTCACCCAGAGGAGCCATGTAAACTGGAGGCATACTGACTTGCACATGCTGAAGCCTTTGTGTGAGAAAAATAGTTTAATGATCCAATATTGAATCAGAAGTTAAAACAAAACTTGACGTCAGTTAATTAACTGAAAATTGATAAATAACGCCTCACAATTACAGAGCAACAATCGCGTTGTTCAATGCAATGGATCATTCTGCAAATAAGATAAAATAAAATAAGGCTGCATTCTGTCTAGTACGTCATTTACTTTATTGCTGGCGGAGTGATATTAAGCACCATGTCAGATAGCGGAGAACTATTTTTAATTTCATGTCCAGCAACAAGATGAACATCTGTAATTTATTTTTGATCCTAGTGCTCAGAAAGATTCCTGATCAATTTCAATGAACAGCACAGCACGGGCGACTTGCTTTGTTCCAAATTTTATTGAAAATAGTCCCACATGTAAGCTAGCCTGCAGAGCGGAGCGATTTACTTTAAAAAGCCAGCCTTCTTTTTTTCCAGTAGGGCCTTTACTTAGCCTTCTGGGCAACTAATTCTACCATAAATAATAATAATAATATCCTGCTAGCTTAAGGGTGTAAGTCTTCGTTCTGTATAACTAAATTAGGGATGTTTTTAGAGGCGCGTGCCATTTGAACACACCTTGTAAACACCAGCAGATATCCGTCTGTTCAGCATGTGACACACAGGAGCGGACCGTGTAAACGCTTTAACGACAAAGAGGCCTTATAAGAGGCATGCCTCGGGCTTGAGGGGGTGTGCGTATTGCACAGAGAGAAGTAGAAAGTCCTATCAAATGGGTCACAAATTATTTCGATTTTTTTCATTATTATCAGTACTCATCGTGTTAATATAGGCCTACCATAGTGCTTCATATAAAATCTTGCTTAAATAGATTGCATTATTTTACTGTGCAGGTTTGGGTGAAGCGTGGGGTCATTCAAGTCGAACAAGATCTTTGGACAATGTTGGACGAGAGCTGGGATCTCATTTACTGCAGGTATTATTATTATTTCGTTATTGTAGAGCTGGGCCATGAATGTGTAGCACAGCTACTGGAAAATATCGTTTATAATGAGATGGACTGTAATCGTGGCCTCTCCTTTTTTCACAGACGCTGGACGGATTTATCTTCGTCGTGGCTCCGGATGGAAAAATCATGTACATCTCAGAGACAGCGTCAGTCCATTTAGGACTGTCTCAGGTCCATATTTACTTATTTCTGTCACCCATGTCATCCTCATAGCCTAACACTTAAATACACCCCTCCAGGCAGCCATTACGCCTTCATTACCTGGGTTCTTGTCAACAGGTAGAGTTGACCGGGAACAGTATTTATGAATATGTCCATCCGGCCGATCATGACGAGATGACCGCCGTGCTGACGCCACATCAGCCCTACCACACACACTTCGTCCAAGGTAAAATACATCTTCTGTTCCCCATAGTGCAAATTTCAGCGCTTATTTGCAATTATATTACAACGTAGTGTGTTTGGAATCAGCATGTGGTTATTAGAGATGCAGTGGATGTGCAGATGGGACGCAGATGCAGCCTGGGTCAGTGCGCGTAATTTCACTGGCCGTTACAGGATGTGTTTTCAACCATTAGATTTACCTCGTATTTTTACATGCATCTTTCCATTTGTAAATTTATTTTTAAACACAGACACAACCCTCATTTTTTTAACATCATTGCATGACGCTAAAATATGGAGGCGTTTAAAATTACGTGCGTCATGGCGTAGCTGGAGAGGTTTCCAAATACGCACAGAATAATATAGCGACTGTCTTTGGAAGTTTCAAATAAAAAAAGATTTTTAGTGATTTTTCTTTTAAAAATCATGCAATTGAAAAACTATTTTTCTCCTTCAGAGTATGAAATGGAGCGCTCTTTCTTTCTGCGGATGAAATGTGTGTTGGCAAAAAGAAACGCAGGCCTGACGAGCGGTGGATACAAGGTGGGCAATGAAACTTTTTCATCGGTTTGAATCTTGTTATTTTTAGTTAAAAATTAGTTGTTGTTTTTTTTAAATAAAGACAAAACTAATTAAGAATAAGGGGTTAATTAAAAACTAATATTAAAAATTAGAAACGTCATTTAATAATATTTTAGATCATAATGTGCTTTTAATGAAAATATCAATTTCCATTGAAGTGTAGCATATGCTTCTGAAATGCTTCTTATTATTATTTTTACATCTTTAATTTCCTCTTCTACCTCCCACTCGATCTGCTCCTCCACAGGTGATCCACTGCAGCGGCTACCTGAAGATCCGTCAGTACAGTTTGGACATGTCACCCTTTGAAGGCTGCTATCAGAATGTGGGTCTGGTGGCTGTGGGTCACTCTCTGCCGCCCAGCGCCGTGACGGAGATCAAACTGCACAGCAACATGTTCATGTTCAGAGCCAGTCTGGATATGAAGCTCATCTTCCTTGACTCCAGGTTCACAGAAATACTATTATTATGTTCTTTTTGTATTAATTTGTGGACAGCATACACTCTTTGAAAGCTCCTAAATTGCTGAATATTTTTTTAAAAAGTAATGAATGTAAATCTCTAACAGGCCTGTCTAACACGGTTGCCTTATTCTCCAGGGTGGCCGAGCTGACAGGTTACGAGCCCCAGGACCTGATAGAGAAAACCTTGTACCATCACGTCCACAGCTGTGACATCTTCCACCTCCGCTGTGCACACCACCTCTGTGAGTCACATGTCATGGCTCCACAGGTTCCTGCTGCAGAAAGTCTCACATACACAAACACGTCTTGTTAATTACATTAATCTCTCCTGTCTGATTCTTTCCTCCTCCTCAGTGCTGGTGAAAGGCCAAGTCACCACTAAGTATTACCGTTTCCTAGCTAAGCATGGCGGCTGGGTCTGGGTCCAGAGTTACGCTACAATTGTCCACAACAGCCGGTCATCGAGACCTCACTGCATCGTTAGCGTCAACTACGTCCTTACGTAAGTCCTCTTTATATTTACACCAGGGATGCAACAACACTTGGCAAAACAGTTGATACAAATATGGACAATTGTAATCGATTAGAAAATACACATATTGCATTTTTCTTTTTTTAATCAATAGAGGGAGCTTTCCTCTTTTTGCATTTCTTGCTCCCCTTCTGTCCCCATGGAGGTGGCATTTTGTTTATGCATTGCTTTATTTGTGAATAAACGACCTCAAAATTTGCAGGTAGTTCTTATATTTAAAAAGGATCAGAAAAAGGGTACATATCGTTTTTTAGTCAGATAATGGAAATTTAATGATATTTTTTGCATTGTGACACCCCTAGAAATTAATAAAAAAAATACTTTTCTGTACTTCTGTGAGACAGTTTCATGTTTGAGTAGGGGTAAACTAGCTAAAATCTTTTCTATGCAATGGTGAATCATGCATCTTTGGAAGTTGTTACAGTTGCTGCATTTTGGACTAAATCCCCTCAAATCAGAGCTACATAAACATCGTAACACAAGGCTTATGTGGCTGTACAGGGCTAAAAGCGGCTGCATATTTAATCGTGTTTGCAGAGAGAACAGCACTGAATATTTAACTAGATTAAGAAAAAAAATCATATCATACACTCCTGTGATCCGTGCTTGAAGCCCGCTCGATGATACGATGGGTTCTTTGTCTCTTTGAGAAATCCTTCTCTTTATCCCTCTGTAGCCTCTCTGTACAAATCTGCCAAATACTGCAGGCTGCAGGGCTCAAGCAGTCGTGTGTTATGAGAGCACAAAGCACACTGAGGCCCTCTGAGACAGCAAGACAAACACCAGGGTTCAACCCCATCAAAAAACCTCTACTGTCACCATCGATCTGCAGTCCGAGGAAGGCGAAATCGATCAAACGGGGAACTAGGAATCAATAGCTATCTCATAGCTGGAGCACATGTTGGATTTTCCTTGTTAGGTTTTCTTGATCCACATGTCGCTTTTTCTGTGCGAGTCTGCGTATGTGCATGCATGCATACAGCTGTACTCTGGGTATCGATTTCCTCAATGCAGTAAGGAGAAAACAGAGTAACTACATTAAAATGACAGTGAATTTCTGCACTGAAATTAGCTCTGGAGCTGTAAAGCTGAAAGCTAGCTCTTAGCATTAGCAAAGAAATCAACAACATTTTAAAACAAATTCAATCGGCTTGCCCTGACAGCATTTTAACCCAGCATGAATCCATTAATAAATCATGTTTAGAGGTTGGCTGGTGGCATATTTCAGACATGAGGTGCTCTGACATTGACCCCGAGGTGGAATTCGGCTAACACAGCTGAGTTTGCACAACGGCCCGACATTATTGGCTCAGACATAAGTCAGCCAGGGCACAGATAGGATGCAGAAGCAGCCACCACCGCAACTATACCTGCAAGAGCAAATAATACTCACACTGTGCACCGGCTCTCCAAACACACCCTTTCCCCTCGAGGTGTTGTACATGAAGAATGGGTCATATTTAGAGTCATATTAAAGAGACAGGCTGTGCAGGGTCAGGGATGGGCCACGGGGGTTTAAAATGCCAGGCAGCTGCTATTACATACTGTTGATGTGATAAGTTAAGAATAGGCTCATGTTTGCTGAACACTTGACACAGGAGCCTTTTTCACTCCCTCGACGGTGACACTTGGAGCGAGTTCAGCCGCAGGACAGTGGGTTAAAGTGTCAGATATGGTGGACAGGCTGCATGCACGGATACGTGTAAAAGACGTCTGCATTACACAAAAAAGTACATTTCTGATTAGATTTCTGCAGAGCAGAACCAGTGCATAGTGTGTGTAGGCTGCTCTTTGGTCTAGCAATGGTTATACAGCTAAAAAGAATGATTAACTTTCTGCACGGTGTGTTGTTTTTTCTCAGAAGTGGGAGAGCTTAATCTCTAGAACTTCTCTTAAATGTTGCTTTCACTTCTTTAGTTATCTTGTTATTCGTGGCATTTAGAGTTTGTTTGTAATATATGTCTGCACAGCTATCTACATCCAATATTGGTCGAGACGTCTGCTGCAGACTGATTACTGATTATGTGACTTGGTGCAACACTATCACAAAGACTGTGATAAAAAGGATTTCAGTATTGTATTCTGGAAATGCTGTCCTAGTGGTCTAAGGAGCGCTGAATTGACAAAGGGGAAAGCACTGCATTATAATGTAAAAATGGCCATACCGCTCTACTTTTTTACTCTACGTTTTGTAAACTAATCTCGACAGAAATAGCTGGGCCCCCGAAAGCCCAGCAAATGGCACCCTACTTAGATGACTTACAAACATAGTTGGTGCTAGCCTACTTGCTTGCATTTGGCACATTTGCGTGTTTTCACTCCATTTTTGGAGCTTGTAGTAAACAAGTTTGAAAGCAAGTTATTGTTGGGATCAAATGCCTTAGGCAAAGATTTTTCTCGTCCTTTCTTTTTGGCATTCCAGACTTTATGCAGTCTGGCCATGGCTAACTCTCTGACATGACTGGATTTACAGTGATATGAAACTGGAGCACCCACTATGAATTTAAACAAAGGGTTTAAAGGAAAGTTTACACTTTCAAACAGACAAAAATAAATTAAAGCGTTTATTGTGCTACTTTAAGAAGTAATGGTTAGTATTTAGATTTATAAACAAAATTTAGTCAGTGTTGCTTGAATTTTGGATTTACCAGGTTATCATCTATGGACCCCCTTCCTCTGCTGAGCCTCAGAAAGTTTTCCCCTTTATCTCCCCTTATGGGCGGCCCTGCTCTGTTATTCCAAAAGTACTGAAAAGTATGGATGCTAGATGGGTGTACAGGAGAGGAATGAGCCTTTCAAAATTGCAAGCAGACTTGTTTACGGAATTAAAATTGCAGAAAATATTGGCCAAGTTCAGATACAAGAGTTGGCTTGAAAATTTTGATAACTGTGAACAAGAATTTGCACAATTTGGGTGCTTAGGACTTTATTTTTGTTGCTATAATATCAATCAGGTAGCTCCATCGTTTGATATTTTTCTGGTATCATAATGAAGTTTAAAGTCGGTCACCAACCCTACTACAATGTACAAGTGCCACAGGCTAAAGCAGCTAAAGCTATGCATGTTTGGAGTGTTGAAGAGCAGGGTATAACCTTGTATTCCGAGTATATGAACTTATATTTCAGTCTCGTTATAGACCTTTTGAATCTGACAGTCTGTTCTGTCCCCTGCCTGCATCTCCAAAGGTGCATATTACCCACTGGATGCCAATACTAAATACTCCTGTCAAATTCCCCATACAGCCATGTGAGTAAGTTTTAAACATGTAGGGTACTGAGGATTCCTCACAGGGCGTGGTGTGAAACAATGGAGAGAGTTCAGCTCGACATATGTCGACACAGGCGTGTCACTCGACAGCCAAGGTCAAACTCAACAGCATCTCTTATTTCCAGGGTTTTTCACCCCTAGGCCCTTGGGGCATCCACAGCACAACCAGGGGCTACCCTACTACCTGCCCAGATAGTACCCTAGGACAGTGGTTTTTTATCTTTTTTAGCCCAATACACACCTAAGATCAACCCAAAATTTCAAGGCACACCAAAACCATATCAATACAAAATAGCCTCTTATATGTTACAGTAAACTGAGTGTATAGCATTAGTTCAGGTGGGCCACGGAGTAATCATAGTCATCATCAGCTGACAGCAAGCTGATTCATTCTAAGCATGCTACTGGCAAATCACACTCATGCTTCCATTTTTAAACTGCTGTTGCCTGGCTATGCTTTGCTGCTCCATCTGCCAGCAACTTCTTACACCCCTTCTCCACCCCAGCTCCTCCTTTATTCTGCCTCTGACTTGATCAGTGTCATAACTGCAAATATAGAAAAAGTATTTATAACCACACATCATGTGTGTTTCTTGACAAAGTTATTGTGTAGTTGTAGTAATTACTTACAGTTGTACACAGAACACCACTGTGCCTTGCCACAACAATTGAGAACCACTGCCCCAGGCCATGCTTACTTGTCACATCCAACCCTTACTCCACCCTAAAGATGCAGAATTTGGTATTTTTTTAACAGATTATTTCCCCATGCCCCTGGTAATATGCAAGGACATCCAGAGCACTACCAGGGTTGTGTCAATCCTCCTTCCTTTGAGAAAATACTAAAAGAAGTATTCATGTGGACAGCTACATAGTCAACAATGCTTGTATGCTTTTAGATCACTGCCTTTGTATAGAGAAACGTCTATTTGAGTCTGCTCTTCTTTGTTTGTGAGTGCCCTTAACATGACTCAACTGATATTTGTGTGAATTAGGCTAATTCTTTTATGGTGTGTTCTTTTATTTTTATGACTATGAAATACCACAAGAATGTAACTGTTGATCAAATGCATAGTAGTCTAATGTCAACACTGGCACTTATGCTGTTCACTGTTGTATGATAGTGATGTCTGCCAAAGGTTTATACCCACTTCAGAATCCTCTCTCTAGGACAGCAAAGACAACAGAAAGTAATCAGGGTACACTAGTGTGTAGCACTGAGGCAGATTACCCTTGTAATTATACATGCAGAATCATGAACTAAAACATACAAGATCATCTTGTATGTTTTAGTTCATGCAGAATCATGAACTAAAACATACAAGATGATCTTACATGTCACTGAAACAGGATGCTTATCTTAATGGATGTTTAAAAATGTGGTAGATAAATTAAGAGTAAACTACCAAGAGTCTATTGCATTGAATTTGCTTGTGCAAGGATAGATCTGGAGTTACTGTTAGCAAGCTAACGATGAAGATGCTACCATGCAGAAGCTTAAAATCTCAAGTTTTACCAGAATCCCCACCTGAGTGAACTAAGCCAGCATGCCAACCTTTTCAGTAGGAATTTCATTAGCTTTAGACCTGAAACAACTGCAAAATAGATTAACAGCAAAATGACAAAAAAGAAGGATTTACTTTAAAAAAAAAAATAATATTGAAAGTCTTAGGGTTTTAAAGTGCTTGCTTAAGAAGATCAGAAATTTGGAGACAATGCTTTTGTTTCAGGGTAATTGTGAAAATGCTTTGTGTTTTCCACATTGCATACTTCAGTTAGTTTACTTTACTGCAGCGTATTTTAATGTGATAGACTGCACTGATCTTGACCGGATAGCATTGTCCAAAATCACACACAGTTGTTTGGACCACGGTTGAAACACCTCTTTTTTTCTACTTCTTTTCAACAGCAAAGTACAAAAAGATGTTAGGTGGTTATCACTGAATTTAGCTACCAAACTACTACTACTAAATTACTTAAGTCATAAATGCTAAATAAACACTTAATGCATTTAACTTGTATTTTCTGTTAATTATATTTCCTCAAAGAGAATGAACTTATTTTCACAGCTTAACTACTGAAAAATCAACAATATGCTTCTCTCCTTATATAGCCTAAAAACGTCTCGAAAAAGTAAAAACATATACAGTATATTCAGAAAGTATTCAGAGCACCTTCCTTCTTGGCCCCCAACTATCTTGATAAAGCAGAACCAGAATGATTTTTATCAGCCAATTAGAGAACATCAGTCAACGTCACAGACATGACATCACACTGTCCGACCAATCAGCAGTGACCCAGAGAATCTCAGACTTTCTGTTTCCTCCAGAACTTGCAAAATGCAGTTTAACGTCTTTTTTTGGACCAAAATAAATGGCCCTTTTAAATGAAGCTCAAACATTATAGATGTGGATAGTAGTGGTCAATGTCATGATAGGTTTTGTTTAGGTAGGATTTTTAGCAATTAATGGAATTTTAGCGTGAAAAATGGTGGAACCATATTTGACAATACATCCTTGTAGGGGTGTAAAATGATGTTAGTGTTAAGAAAAATGGCCAATTCATCGAGCAACCACACTAAGGGTATTTTCTTGACAAATAACTAGTTATTATGTAGGATATCGGTACTTTACAGTGTAGTTAGATGCTGCCACGGGGTTGTAAAAATTACAGAGTGATCCAGTGGTAAATTTGACTAATTTATAGAAATTTTCAAGGTATTGATAGTAAAATAGGTGTGATTTTTGGTCAGTTCTATAATCTTCTTACCATTTCTATGAGGTTTATATCAGTTTTTATTATTGCCGTGAGCCTTATTTCTGCTTGAACCAATTATTTACATTTTCTGGTGGCATTATAAAGAAAAATAAGTATTAAAATAGGGAATATATGCGATTTTAGTCAGTTTACAACAGCAAAACAGTTTTATTACACCTAAATGGTATAAATCAGTTTTAATATGTATTATGAGGCACAGTACTGCTACAATTCACTTAGTCATTCAGTATTTGGAATTATTATAAGTGTCCTGTTGGAATTACAAGGTAAAACTGGTGGAGGTCACAATCTAAAAGTAACCTTACCATGCCTTTTTTAAATGAATGTTTTGTTTTAAATTCCTTTTAATATGCAAGTGTATACTCTTTAGACTCTATATGTTGTTATTTTCCATTCTAAACCTGTTAATATGCATGTACTTTATGGATTTTTTTAACCATAAACAAGCAGGGAAACATATATGGGCACTTTGTTGAACTTGATTGTCATCATAATAAAGAAAAGTGACAAAAGTTAAAAAAAAAAAAAAAAGTATGGGGATGTCCTCCAATAATATTCTAGTACTTAAATGTTGATTTTTCCAAGTAATTCAATAAGTGTCAAATAAAGGGTTATGCATTAGTTGAGGTTTTTAGGGGAAGTTTTCCGAAGTTTTTTTTGATAACCTGTTGGTAATACCCAAATTCCTAAAAGCCATCCTTGGAGTATGCACCTGAGGGCATACTATCCTGTAGCTGATGAGTCATTACCTTCAATAAATCAAAACTCAGCCTCAAAGATTTTTAACGGTAAAGCGATAGCAATCTATTTTATGGTTTTCAGTATATTTCAGAGTGGACTAAAATGGTCCCCTGCATTTCTAAGAGTATATTTGTAACATGTATTTTGCTTATGTTAAAAGGGATACCGAGTACAAGGGAATGCAGTTGTCCTTGGACCAAATGAGCCCCACCAAGCCCGCCTTCCCATATGCTGACAGTCACAGCGAAGACAGGAAGAGCACCAAGTCACGTTTGACCCCGGTGAAGGCCAAAGCCAGAGTGTCACCCTACCCACAGGTAATAAACAGCCTGTCTCATGGAGCTAAATAAAGAAGGAGACTCTGGAGGCTTGTTTGTTAGAAAGACACTCTCAAATGATCAGGAAGTGATTTCTTATTACTGTCTGCAGTTTTCAGCTTTCAATCCAGAGCGTTCAGAGTCGGACCAAGACAGCCAATGGGGAGGGAGCCCGCTGACGGACTCTGCATCTCCTCAGCTGTTAGATCCAGGTGAGGCTGCGGAAGCGTCTTGTGCCTACCGACTGTATCCGGACTCAGGATCCTTATGCTACAGCCTGGGTCTGTCAGAGGACGATCTTGCCCATGCTCAAACCCATCCTCACACCACCACCTGCGACAGGGTGCGGTGCCAGAGCGGACGCTACTTCTTAGGAACCCCCCAGTCAGGAAGAGAGATGTGGTGGGATGCCACACGTTCTGTTCTCTCACTGCCAAAGTCGTCTGTGGAGAACAGCGAGGGCTACGAAATCACATCCTACCATGGAGCCATTCACGGTGAGGTGTCAGGGTTGAGACCACAACCATCTGTCTCTGAAAATAGCTCTGGCCTAGCTTCTCCTGGTAGCTGTTTTCCAAATGTTATTATGGGACATGCTAAGTTGTTTACGCCGTCTCATGCCAGTGTGGCGATTGCTACCATCTGTTCAAAAATTGCCTGCAATTGAAAGCCAAGTTATTTCACATCTCACACAGGGAATCAACCCCCCAGTGTGCCTCTGCCAAGAGATACAGTCTTACAGGCCATGATTCTTCATGCATTTAAAGGACTACACTCTTATAATTTAGAAAACTGGCACTGTAAATATTTGAGAAGAAATGTAGAGTACAGATGATGATGTGAGAAATCTGAAAATTTGGGAATGCAGGCACAAATTGTGAACTCATTCATTGATTTATCTCTTCTAAAACATGGCTGGTTTACTCTTCTTACAGGTCGGGGTCACTGGGATGAAGACAGTGTAGTGAGTTCACCTGATGGAGGCGGGTCCACCAGTGATTCAGGTGAGCGGTATCATGGTGACCACTTTCGGGCAGCTCCCAGGGAACCCAGCAAGATGGAGACCCTAATCCGAGCCACGCAGCAGATGATCAAAGAGGAAGAGACTCGTTTGCAGCAACACAAGTCACCACTGGACGTCTCTGGACTTGCCAAAGCTCACAGCCCATGTTTCACCTCCACGCTACCCCACCACTCCCAGCTCACCATGCCCAGCGTGGTGTGCCGGGGCCCTGGAGCCCCAAGCATTGACCTCTCCTCTGAACGCCTCCATCACCGGGATGGCATCAAAGGGCACGGACCACACGACAATGACGAGAACACAACCAGTCCAGCATCCATGTCTCGTCTCAGCAGTCCCAGCTCAGATGGGATCCCCAGATCGGGTCTTTCTCTCGCCAAAGACTACATGCAGACAGATCTGTCACCCCATCCTCCACAACCTCAAGAAAGCCCGCTGCTCTATACATCTCAAGAACGGCAGCCGCTGGACAGGCAAGCGGCGTATGCTTTGACTGGGTATTCCTTGGAGCACCTGTATGATCCAGAGAACCTGAGGAGTTACTCAAGCCTGGCCTGTGGGGGGGTCCAGTACGATGTGGCATCCCATGTGAGGATGCAAGCCGAGCAGATGCAGGGACATAAGGCCACCTCAGTTATCATAACCAATGGGAGCTGACGATGTCTGGTGCACATGGGTCCTGTTCTCTAGAAAAGGATGCTGCAGGAAGGTAGGCTTTTCACGGACCAACAGTGGACAAGAAAGACCAAATGAGTTCCTGTGATTGGTTTGTCCTTGTGGCCCATTCAGCACAAGTTGTGTTTGTCGGCCTTCGTGTTTCCTCTTCTACTTACTGTCAAGGGATGATAGGAACTGGTGTTCAAGACGTCACGACTGGTGTACCACTTCACAGTGAGGAGGTCTGCTCCGTTTCATAGGAGTATAGTGTTACTTTAATGACTGTGAACTGAATTTACCTCCCTGCTAAAGGCGACTCAAGCTCCAAGTCTGGTTAAACATCAAGCTGGTGTTTCTGTTCCAAATGTCTCATGCACCATTGGGCTTGAGAGTTAATCTGTCCAGGACACGGTTTCCAAAGGCAGTAAAAAAAAAGTGTTGTTCCATGGCCCCTTCACCTGAAAACTCTATGGCATGGAAAGTAATGTTTGACACAAGAAGTGCAACCTAGGAAGGGCAGCGTTTCACTATTGTAGGATGTCAATGTTTCCTGGTATTTATTTGTCAGTGGGCTGTTTTCTGTATGTGTCATTTCTTTCCTGTCCAAGTAGAATCTTAAATGGTTGAATAAAAATTAGTTTTGGTGTTTGCATTACACCCATATTAGACTCTAATAAACAAAGATCTGCCTCTGATATGTAAAAGTGTTAAATAAACTTGTTAACCCCTGATTTTATGTAAAATGCCCACAAATTAAACAGAGGCGTTGTATGTTTCCACTTGTAGCTGGGCCTTAAAAGATAAACCAAACATTTTAGGGTTTTATTTCCCCTGTTACCCAGCTACAGTAATCAGCATATATTAAATATGCTCTAAACTTCTCTGAACAGACAAATGTTCTTAAAGAATCCATTCGTTTATGTTGTTATGACAGCCTTAAGGGTTTAAATAATTGTTACACAAGTCTCTAAAATATGTTGAATGTCTTTTGTTTCTTATTTAATTTATGATGTAAATATCACACAATGAACTTTTGGAAAAGAAGTAACAAGATTATTTATTAATTGGTTTAAAAAAGTCTCTTAAATCTAAATACAGTTGCAAACATATCACTGTTGTCTCCGTATTTTTTGTTCTACAGTTTTTTATCTGTCAAACTGCTTTAAATTTTACACAATGCTGCTTTAAAAGCCATCCATGAATATAATTTTAGACATGCTGTTAGTTTGTTTTCTAATTGAGAGCCTTGAGAACAGCCTGTCACAATAAATTTACGGACTTTAATACACTATTTTAGTGTATGTAGATGTGGCTGGGCAAGATATTGAGTTTTTATGATACATAGAGGTATTTTTAAAATGTGGCATAGAACAAGACAGTACTATTTATAATAAGGATGCACAATATTAGATTTTTGAAGACAAGTTTGTATATTTACAATAAAAGAAATTTCCAAGTTTAAAAAGTCTTAAATGTAGATAATATAAACTCAAACATTTCAGGTTTTTAAAGTCATAAACTGACAACATTGTGAAGTCAAAACTTTACAAGAAACATATCTATTAACGGTGGTTAGATAACCCCAGTTTATAGAAAAGTCTTCTAAGTCCAGAAAATAATCATAAAATGATGATTGTGGGCTAAGTACCTTATTGCTCAGTCTCAGTAAGACGCATCATCTTATTAGGCTCTCCACTGCAGGACTAATGCAAGCATAACCACTTCATGTAGTCTGATTTTCTTCCACACAACCAGCTATTTTAAACTTTAAAATATAAAATCTTTTGGCAAAAACCTGTAAAATTGGCAGACCAGTTTTGCTGGGATTTTGTCATTGAAAACAATTATAATTAGGGCTGTCAAAAGACGAACAATATTAAATCACGACTCATAGCAGGATAGCTGTAGTTAAGTGTGACTTATTGCACCCTTTTAAAATTAGACTATTTAACATTTAAATCCGTTTAACTTGTGATTAAAAAATATTTGTACACTTATTGTGCATCATAGTTAATTGGGATTAATGCAATTAATCTTGACAGCCCCAAATATAATTGATGTTTAATTTAGGTTTTCTCAGATAGGAGCAGAGGGTTCTCAAGGCCAAAAAAGGTTGGGAACCGCTGCCCTCGGCAACTAGCTATATCTGATGGTGCATTTTATAAGGCAGTTATATGATTTCTTCTGCCAATTGGTGTGGCTGATATATGGGCTATAAATATCAGCAGAAACCTTCATATGTGCCTATACCACATCTTGCCATCCATTCTGTACATCCCTAGTTAATATCATCATAGTTCATGTGTATGACCACAAAAGATTTATTTTATATGTTTAGTCTAAATCCCAAATTATTTTATCTATTTTATTGAATGCAGGAGATTTTTTATTCGTAAAACTGAATAACATTGATGACATGCAAAAATAGCAGTGCTAGAAACTTAATACTGGGTAAATTACTGGTGTTTATAATCAAAATTGTAGGCACATACCTCCACACTGTATAAATTGCTCTAATTTGTGGTGGGTGGAACTGGCAAGGAAAATGGTTTTAAGGACTTTTGGTTAAAATTTGAAGACCATTTAATTTCTCTAGTTTGATTTATTCAGTGTAAAAAAATTGTATCAGAAAGTACAGAACGTTTTGGTAACCTCTATACAATTTAAACAGTATGTTGGCCGTGTCTGATTTTTTGAATAAGTGTCAGGTATCAAGGACTTCTATTTTTCTTGCCATGGTATCACTTTCATTTTTTTGCTCTGTTTTTACAAAATGGTATCAAAGTTCATATTTCTGGTATTTTCATAACAATTTTGAATTCTTTACAGAAGAAAGTCCATTTATATATTTTATCACCCTTCAGCTACCAGATATTAAGAAATGCTTTATTTGTTCCATATCGCCTAACTCTACATGTACTCTAGTTACTCAGTAAGCTGTTTTTCCATGTAATGCCATTCATTTTGCCTATTTCACAAGGTATCAAAATAAGCTTGGCACTTGTTACAAATCAGACATCTACTAAAGGCCTAACTCTGTAGAGGTAGACAAAAAATATATGCAGAGGAGGATGGCTATGTATTTTAACCCTTAGAAGTCCACACACTATTTCTGCCATTTTGTTAAAACTTTTCTTTTGATAATTAAACCAATCAGAATAACTGTTAAGTATGCATTTTTTAAATAGTTTTTAACTATCCTTTGGCACAATATCTCATAAACACAAATACTAGGAAAATTAAATTACATGGACTGCTTTTTTACATAATCAATGCCTTGATAGTGACGATAAAAGGAGATTGTTTACTTAGAAAAAAATATAAAATTGCCAAAGTCTTGTACAGTATGGACCACTGTACCCCATGTGTAAATTTTTTTTTTATATCAAATTCAAATGATTATGTTTCCTGTTTTAATTGGCCTATTGACATCAAACAGAAACTGAAAGAGAGCTTGAAAAATATGCTTTATGCAAAGTGACTACAATGCAAAATGCAAATTTGATTTTCATAAGTACCACTGTTAAGTACCAAAACACTAGAAGATTAAACCGTAAAGGTTTCAACAGCCTGAAATCACTACAGATGGATTTGGGCTATTTCTATATTTTCTTATCCTTCAAAAACACCAAATTCTGAGAAAATGCCAAAAATGATGCAAAGAATCAGCAATTGATCTCAAAAACAAAGTAGCTGATTTAATTGGAAAAAGCTGTGGTACTTAGTATGTTTGTGGAAGATGTTTTTAGTTGCAGTTGTATACACATTTACTGAAGCTACAAAGCCCATGTTCATCATGGGTACTGATGTGGCCAGTCAATCCAGATTATTTGATCAGTTTCTTTTAAGACTTAAGCTTTATCTCTGACTAAATTTGAATATGCACTGACATTCTCATGGAACAAATACCTTAAAGATTAGTGGTTCTCAACTGGAAGGTGGGGGCCAAAAAGTGGGACGCCATTTTTGTGGGTCGTGAATGTTTGCCAGTGGAAAAAAATCTGTGAGTTACAGATAATTTATTTTACTCTATTTTGCTGTGATAAGTACATTGTGGTTGTTTTTTCGAGATCTCAACTCTTATGTCATTATCGTAAGACAGCAAAACACAACCAAAATGTACGTGTAATCACAGGAAATTGGGGGTTTCTGTAATGGATCACATTTTAAACATGACTTATAAGTCAAGTCTCTTTGCTCAGTCATGTGTTTTGTACCATCAAAGGTCCACGCTGCAACATTTATCATTTAATAAATTCGAATGGTTGTAAATTTTTGTATATTTGGATGGTGATATCTCAATAAGGAGGTGGGGGTGGTGGGTCTAGAGGCTGAACCAGTTGAGAACCACTGTTTTAGATAACAAAAAAGGATTAACACAAAAGAAGTTTTTTGGTCAGTTGTTGAATTTCTCTGACAAGTTAAAATATAAAACATCAAACGCCCTATTTTACATCTATTTTGTTCCCCCTGAGTTGAATTGAATGAGGGCATTTCTTAAACATCATTATATGAGTCATTACAACAGCAAACTGCTAATAGGAGCACAGCGCTGTCACGTTGTAAATGTGCTTGCAGCAGCACGTTCCCGTTGTTTGGAGCTGTTGAACCTGCACGTTTAGCCGCTCTGACCTCTGCTCACAGCCAATTTGGCTGCCATGTATTTTAATATACCTAAGTTATTCACATGTAGCTGGAGAGCTGGCCAGCCTGCCTGCCTGGCTGTCTGAGCTGGGACGGAACTGGGCCCGGTCTGGGCCTGGATACAGAGCTCCCATCAGTCACCGCTGACGTGACCATGTGATGGTGTGCCAGATATCACTGCTGCTGTCATTCCAGGAGGTACAACTACTACACTGCTGCTGACATCACCGTGGTTTAAAGTGTGTGTGAGTGTGTGTTTACGGCTGAGATGCTTCAATAATGGGAGTTTCTTTTTTTCTCTAAACACTGGGGCTTTTGCTTGATGTGGCCCGAAGGCTTTCACGTGTAGAGTCAGCTACAAATGTGGCCAAACACTGGGCCCTCTGCCCAGACTTTACACACTTACATCCACCTCCCCTCCCTTCATCCCTCCACCCACAATCCTCTCCACACTCCCAAGCCTTCAGAAAAAACAGGCGATTATGCAGCCTTGAAGAAGAAAAAGAAGCATTTTTCTCTCAGATTTGAAGAGTAAACATATCTAAAACAAAAGAAGGCCTTCTGTTTTTTACCCCAGTGACAGTAGCACCACCTAGAGCTACGTCAGATTGAATAATAGCATCAGCTAAATGAAACGTAACAGTGTAATACTGCTACTGAAAACTCTGTAGAAAAAGTACTATCCACAAATTCATTCTAAGGATCAAAAATAGTTTCAAAATACAAAATAAGAATATGTGAGATTATTCACAGACAGAATAGTCTGATACCTACTGCCAGAATAGGCAGATATTTACACCCAGTAAAGCTTGATATTTATAGCTATTATAGGCTGATATTTTCAGCCACTATATGCCAATATTTACAGACAGTATAGGCTGATATTTACAGCCACTATATGCCAATATTTACAGCCAGGATAGGTTTATATTTACAGCCAGTATAGGCTGATATTTACAGCTAGTACAAACTGATATTTACAGCTAGTATAGGCTGAAATTTACAGCTAGTACAGGCTGATATTTACAGCTAGTATAGGCTGAAATTTACAGCTAGTATAGGCTGATATTTACAGCTAGTATAGGCTGATATTTACAGCTAGTATAGGCTGAAATTTACAGCTAGTATAGGCTGAAATTTACAGCTAGGATAGGCTGATATTTACAGCTAGTACAGGCTGATATTTACAGCTAGTACAGGCTGAAATTTACAGCTAGTATAGGCTGATATTTACAGCTAGTATAGGCTGAAATTTACAGCTAGTATAGGCTGATATTTATAGCTAGTACAGGCTGATATTTACAGCTAGTATAGGCTGATATTTACAGCTAGTATAGGCTGAAATTTACAGCTAGTATAGGCTGATATTTACAGCTAGTATAGGCTGATATTTACAGCTAGAATAGGCTGATATTTACAGCTAGTATAGGCTGATATTTACAGCTAGTACAGGCTGATATTTACAGCTAGTATAGGCTGATATTTACAGCTAGAATAGGCTGATACTTACAGCTAGTATAGGCTGATACTTACAGCTAGTATAGGCTGATACTTACAGCTAGTTTAGGTTGATATTTACAGCTAGTACAGGCTATTATGTACAACTAGTACAGGTTGATATTCCCAGCCACATTAAGCCAATATTTATAGCCAGTAAGGGCCAACTTTTACAGCCAGTAGAGGCAAACTTTTACGGCCAGTATGGGCAAATATTTACAGCTGTTATAGGCTGATATTTACAGCTAGCAGAGGCTAATATTTACAGCTACAATATTAGCCTCTGCTAATATTCAAGCTGTAAATATTAGCCTCTGCTTATACTTACAGCTAGAATAGGTTGATATTTTCAGCCAAAATAAGCCAATATTTATAGCCAGTACAGGCAAACTTTTACAGCCAGTATGGGCAAACATTTACAGCCACTATAGGCCAACATTTACAGGTAGTATAGGCTATTATTTACAGCCAGTATAGGCTGATATTTACATCTAGTGTAGGACTGTTATTAATAATGTGTTCATGCTGATATTTACGGTGTGTAGGCCAAAATTTACAGATGGTGTATGCCAATATACTTGCTATAGGGGCAGATATTTACAGCTACTATTAATGGATATTTACAGTGTGTACTGGCTGATATTTACACTCAGAATAGGCTGATATTTTCTGTGTGTATAGGCAAATATTTACAGCCAGCATAAGCTGATCAGACAACATATCAGTTGTAAACATAGGCAGAAATTATATTATTGTGCACCCAAATTACCAAAATATTTCCGTCTGAAATATGATTAAGTAGAAGAATAAAGTGTAGCAGGTTTCAGTTCAGGAATGTATTTACGTAAATGCATTGGTTCCCAACTTGAGGTACTGACCCCCTTGGGAGTGGAGGTAGGGGGTATAGATCATGTCCAGGTCTATGCACAGTTTACTTTATTTGCACTTGTTTCGCACCCAGCGAGGTAGTGATGTCATCAATACCAAAACAACAAAATAAGCAAAATATTAGAAAAAAGATTTTCAACACATTAAACCATGATGGCAATCTCAACAAATGAAAAACACATTAAACAATGAACTGCAGGAATACAAAAATAAATCCATATACAGCGAAACTACTAAAGTAAAAAGCAAGTGAATCTTGCTTTAAAAGAAAAGAGTTACGGAGCTTAAAGATGCTGACTGTGTTGCTCAGTTTGGCTCCATATGGAGGTAAACTACAGAACCATGGAGTGAGATCTCAGGGCTTCACTGCTGTGGTAAAGGAGAAATGGATCTAAACTTACCATCCACAGCAGAATACAAGAGTAGCTCTTGAATGTCTGCTTTACTGAGTTTCAGATCCACGTTTGAGGTGCACTACATATTCATAAATCAATTAAAGCGTTCCCCCACTAGGGCCTCAAGAATTCAAACAGCCACATAGAACAGAGTCTTAATGACGCTGCAGCAGACCAGCATGGAGGAAAATGTTTCAATATGTTTGGTGTTTGTGTG
Source organism: Cheilinus undulatus (assembly GCF_018320785.1). NCBI lineage: Eukaryota > Metazoa > Chordata > Actinopteri > Labriformes > Labridae > Cheilinus > Cheilinus undulatus. The sequence goes on from NC_054878.1 coordinate 31,375,700, forward strand.
CACTTTATGGGGATTTCCTCAAATTAACAGCTTAAAACTGCAGCTTTAACATTCCTTGCCTTGCACTGTAAAATAATACAAAGCATGCAAACGTTAGCTTCACAGCCAGCATTGAGAGTGTGCACTGCAGCCGGTGACTCACCTGCTATTGAGTCAGCCCGGGGCAAAAACAGCACAGGACCTGGGAAAATCATTGAACCAGGGCGCAGAGCGACACCTCTGCAGCAGACCTCATCACACCACAACACATTTAGATGTTCTGATCGGGTGGACCAGGATATTGAGGTCATCCGGTCGATCTGATTGGCTGAGCCAGGAGACTGAGGTCATTCTGCAAATTGGAGAGGAAATAAGGTTTGGTCTTTGTGTCACAGCAGCTGATTAGGGAATGCTGCTTAGAAAAGATCCAGCTAATTACAGCCAAGGGGGAAAACAGCAATGCACTTTGAGACAACAGAAATGGATGAATTAAAGGATAAAAGACCCCTTTTTAATTTAAAGGAAAGGTTCTCTATTTATATTTTTATTTTAAAGTCTGAAACCTGTTTCAATACTATGGAGACAAAAACAGACAAAAACTCTCAATATTGGGCAGCAGTTTTTAACTGCCAAAAATGCAGACAAACTAAATTGCAATAATATATTGGTAACATTTCAATACAGACATGTTACCAAGGTATATGTGCAAGTAGACTGTGTGCAGGAGCCTTCTGCAAAAATGAATCATAAAGAATGACTCATTCCCCTCCTATGCACCTGACTTTCGTTTTCTTTCTTTGTTACTTTAGTGGTTTAGATTTGGATTTGCATGCTATTTTTGTAACTGAGAAATGTTGCTGTCTATTTTGTTAAAGTACATGTGAGGAGTTTCAGCTGGTTATAATACAGACTGAAATTTATGCATTTTTTTTTCTCACCTGCAAAAGGAAACAAGACAATCCACTGATTATTTCTATCCATACTTATAATTGATGTCTAAAACCTCTGCTGTAAGGTAGTTGTCAAAGTGATTTTAAAAAACAGTTTTTTGATATACTCCAAGCAAGAATCCTTATCATGCAAATTTCTATATTCATTTACACTTGTTTGTATATTTCTGTTTTTGTTGTACCTATTTGCTATTATATCTAGCATAAATGTGGCCTATTGTGTGTTTATTTTTATATGGTGTTAGATCTAGGTGGTATTATATGAAGGTGCATAACTAGGTAATCTTTCTGCTTCACCCTGACCTTTTTTATGCATCTCTTGTGTTATCTGCATGTACTGTTGATGCAATGAATATTCAGTCTTTTACACTCTTTTGTAATTTGTGATCTATTCCTTTGGTCATGTTCAACAAAAAGATCAGCTCAAATTACATCAACAAGGAAAAATGAATTGTACCATTTTTTTAAAGGGAAGAAAAAAATATACACAAAACTACACCTCTCAGGAGCTCTAGGTCTCAATTACATTTATGCTTTTCGGATTTCACAAAGACTATTTTCTTTAAAAGCTTGGGACAATAGCTTTAAAAAATGTTACACAAGCTTATGTAAATAGCACATTTGATAAAAGGATTATTTTCAGCTGTGAATTTGGAGTTCCTGTGGGTTCGATTAGTAGAGGAGAGGAATTGGGAAATTTATTTAATAGAAGTGTGGCTAAAAAACATGTTTTTGAGCAGTGTTAAGGCAGTAAAACAAAAGAATAAGGTTCAGTGTGTTTTACAGCCAGTATTTTCTTTTAAATTTCTAAGTGAGAAATCCAAGATCAAGGAAAAAGCTGTTCACAATTACCGTTTAAAAATAGGAAAGCAAAACATGGGGGGTAAAAAAACTGTCAAAGGCTTTTTCAGGCTGCTCAATGTTAAATTTAGAATAAAAATGAACAATGGTACATTTATGTTTTCCAGAAGAAATAAAATTATTGAAAGCAGCAATTTTTTCATCTTATTTTTTATGCTCAGATCAAAAAAAGCAAATTTTAAAAACAAGATTACTAGGGTTACAACCATTCATCTTCTCCCTATTTGTGTGACCCGGTGCAGCTGTTGTAAATAAACGAATGGATAAAACAGAAATAGAAAAAACTGTTTATTTCTTATTCATTTAGTTTTCATTCTGAATTAAATATCTAACTGCCTGAAAGAGGCAAGGCAAAATTTTCCCATGTTTTGTTCTCCTGTTGACAATAATTAAGAAACATCTTGTTTCTTAATGTTGTATTTCTCCTTTCAAAATAAAAACCTGTTGGCTGTAAAATATTATGACCAATAAGTTGTGTTTTTTTGCTACACTTTCTTCATGATATTTGTAAGTCGGCCTAACTCAATTATCATACTGATCCATCAGATTGTGTAAAATAGACCAGGGGTCATCAACTGGCAGACCAAGGGCCACATCAGGCACCCACATGGCTTTCCATCCGGCACCCAGCTGATGAAAAAATACAGAAAATGAAAGGAGAAAAAGGTGATGTGGTATTTAGAACATCTTCTGTTTTTCATCCCTACAGTTATCAAAGCAACGGCAAAACAAACAAACATTTGATGACTTACAGAAACCCAACTCAAGGTCAAGGTCTTAGTTATTCACATAGAGGGAAATTTGCTTTGTAGTCGGCAGTAAAACAGATCATTTATCAAACATCAGGCCTCCATCAGGCCAATGAATACAGAAAATAGTGGGAATAACAAAGCAATAAGGAATTAACCGCTTAAAGCCTGAAAACACGACTTATAAACAGACAATTAAATTTTTTGGGGACTAAAATGTTTAATTCACTTTCTACTGAAATCCAAAAAAATCCAAATTTCCATAAAATTTAACATTTATTTTCTTGTTGTATCTTATTTAATACATTAGGCATTTTTGGTAACTGATAATCCACTTGAGGTCATTTTTATCATTTATCAGATTGTATTCAGAAGTTGTTTTTTTAGTAATTCATGATCATATTGATTAGATAGAGGTATGATAAAAGTATGTATCAAATATGACGCAACATGCTTTAAGGGGCAAAATTACACTAAAAAACATAAAACTAGGTCACAATTATTCATTCATCTAAACAGCCAATAAAAGAGATTTCCTGCAAACTGGCATACTAAATCTGTGGCCGGATGGAAGCAACTTAAACTCTAAGAACAGAGGATGGCTGCTATCCACCAAGATTGACTGGGCAGAATTCCTAACTCTGTGCAGTGTACAGGTATGACAAATCGTTCTGCACAATTTTTCTGCAAACTTTGACAAAAGTAGTCCGATTTGACTTTTAATGTTGAGGAAGCTATATCACAGATTCAATAAAACAAGAATAAAACATTTATAAAAGGGCTGTCAACCTTATAATTTCAGAGTTTGCATAAAAGTGCATGCACTGATGTTTCTTTAGAGACAGCATCTGCCTGAAGATAAAAAGTCAACTTATCCTTGGCAACAGTACCCATATATTTAGAATGCTCCACGACCTCAATAGCTTGGTTGTTTATCACTGCAGGAGACATAATAGAAGGATTTTTTTTTTCCTGAAATCTACCACCATTTCTTTGAGGTGATCCAGTGGAAAAGAAAGGAACATTTGAAAAGTTCCTGTCAACTCTGACACGCTGTCATGTACAAGTCAAGAAATCCTGTCAGCCATTATCAGCAAAAACTCAACCAGTAGTTTGAGCTGTCACTCTCAAAATAAGCTTTGATTTCTGCTCTGGTTGTGCATAGTTGTAGTCGAGAACCAGTAGAGGTGAAACAAGTTCCCCTCTTTTTAACTGAGATGTTGGGGGTGCCTTAACCGGTATTTCCAATGGAAACAATATATAATCAGTGGTATATATAGAAATAATATGTTGATTAGATCAAAATATTTATTTCATTCAGGAACACTGTCATCACATATTTAATCATTTTATTGCAAAATGAAAATACAGTTGTACTTGGCAGAAGTTATACACTGCTCAAAAAATGCACCCTGGGTTAGTCAAGCAACCTGCTTTGACTTTCCAGGCAGTCCATGGCTAGAACCCCCCATACAGAAAGAAACATTAGTTATTATTTGTTTAACAGAAATTAATCTATATTGGCATGAATCTGAATAGGGTGCAACAAGGTACTTTATGCTATAAAGGAGGAGGCTGGGGTGGAGGAGGTTAAGCTTAGCCACAAGCAGCAGCTTGATCCATAAAATACACCACTGTGTTGATAGAAAGAGCTGTGATTGGCTGTGGGAGCTGGGAGTTGATAATTGTGACCATGGCTGGGCGTATGACTACCATGTCCTGCATGAACTAACACTGCGCTTTCTTTAATATAAGTTTATGTGAAGAAAAAACTGGCCCTTAAACAAATATAGTTACAGACCTCTGATATAGAACATCACTTCATTACAACCATGATCTTCAGTGATTTATATTATCAGAGAGTATTAAACTTCATAAAAAGGACATCTATTTCCAAAGGCAGGTTCATAATTGAGAATTGAACCCATTGTGCTGAAATGTTGCTAATGTTTTTTTTGCAATTCAAATGGCGTACAAGAGTTTGCATGCTATTTTGACAACTGAAAACAAGGAATTATCCAGCAATGAGTGCCTAGGACTTCTATTTTCATTGTCAAAGTATTGAAACAGGTATTAAAATTGTTATTTTTGCTAGTATCATATGGAAATTTATCATCCTAATATCGTGACAACCCTACTTGAAGTAAAACTGCAGTTTCTTCAAGTTTCTTGATGGGATGTTACTTCCTTTAACAAGACCGTTTGACTCAAAATCACATCCAAAAGGATGATCATTTTTCACAAAAGCGTATCAAAAGCACCTTAATTTAAAACTCACTAATCCCTCTGCAATGAGGCTATTAAAAAAAGACTACAAGTACAATATCCTGATCTCCTGTCACACACTCACACACACACACACACCACCAGGGCTCAGACAGTGTGAATCTAATGCCCTCCAATCCTGTGAATCCCTTTGTTCCTGATTTCACGCTTGATTTGCCCACAGCTTGAGTCTGGCTGCTATCAGCGCTCTTCTCCCTGCTTTCACTGCTGCCAACAAATCCACAGAGCCACCCAGGATCCATGTCTCCTCTCTCTCTCTCCTCTGCCATTGTTCGCCCAACACCCAACATCCCTGTGAAATGCTCTCCAAACTCATGCCAAGGAGTTGTGTTTGTTTGTTTGTTTGCAACTCTTTATCTGTAAACACACAAGCAATCTGCCAAGACCACATCAGGGAGAATTCATCTGATTTTTTTATTCCATTTGAAATTATTCCATTAGGGACACATGTAAGCACAAGAAACCCACTTGAAGTATATCTATATTAAATGATTTCCTGTAGAGTTGCAGGACTAAAGCCCTGGTGCATTGACAACTGCACAACACTCGCACAACAAATCGCTTGCAGATCTTTAGATTGATTCGACACCTCTCCTGAGAGGACTTTCAGCCGCTCTGTTTGTGAAATCTTCTGCGTCTAAAGTGGCGCATCAGCCGGGCTCTTCTCCTGCTCCTAGCATCCCTGCAGCACTCGTAAGCAAGCCGGTGTTGTGACAGCTGCATGAGGGGGGCGAGAGAAAGAGAGAGAGAGCAAGGAGAAAGAAAGACAAGGAGAAAGAAGGAGAAAGGAAGGAGCGAGGAGCGAGTCCCCTGAGAGAGGGTGCCGGTGCTCCACGACTCCGAGTCACCGCCTGCATGCCAATGAGGAGATTCCCCTGCAGCAGCAGCAGCAGGAGGGGCCGCTACTGACACACAACCACCATAGTCCTTCATAGCCACATTACACACTCATCACACAGAGCTGAACACAAAAGGGGACTTGTGGTAAAAGACTGAGAAATCATCAAACAGTGATACTGTAAACATACCAGCTAGAATAATCACCATTTAACAGAATTAAGTCTAAATCATAGACTTGTATTATAAATCCACAGTGGACTACTGTTCAATATATTTAAGACAGATGGATGATACTCTGTTGTCACTGCTATTAAATACTAAACAAAGGCCAATTTGGCCCATACATACAGTACTGAAGGATTAGGGTTGTTACAGTACCAGAATTTTCAACTTTGACCTGAGAGTCATAAAAATCAATCTGTTTGGTTACCATGGCAACTTAACTGAAGTCTAACACACCTAATTTAGGTTATTTCTTGTTTTTAATGACTAAAATAGGGGTAAAGACTTTTGCACACCGTCAGAATGATACTAAAAAAGAGTTAATGTTTCAGTGCTGAAATTTGCTGTTTATGGACAGTTTCAACATTGTGCGTTTGCCTACAATTTTTAATAGATTACTTCCTTCTAATGGATTTCATCCCTGCTGGATATTCCACAGCCAACTGTCAGTGATATTATTAAAAAGTGGAAGCATTTAGGAACAACAGCAACTCAGCCATGAAGCCAAAGACCAGATTGGGGTCAATGATTGCTAAAGTCTATAGTGCCTAAAAGTCATCAACATTCTACTGATTCCATTGCTGAAGAGTTTTGAACTTCCACTGGCATTAATGTAAACACATAAAATGTGTAGCAAGAGCTGGAATGAGTTTCCATGACCGAGGAGCTGCTTGCAAGCCTCACATCACCAAATCCGATGTCTAGCATCAGAGTGGTGTAAAGCACACTGGACTGTGGAGAAGTTGAGATGTGTTCTGTTGAGTGTGGACTGTATGGCAGTCAGATGGGCGAGTCAGGGTTTGGCGGATTCCAGGGGAATGTTAACTGCCTGACTGCACTGTGCCGACTGTGAAGTTTGGTGGAGGAAGGATAACGGTAGGGGTCTGTTTTTCAGGTTTTTGGCTAGGTCTCTTATCTCCAGTGAAAGGCAATCTTAATGTTTCAGCATACCAAGACATTTTAGATAATGCTATGCTTCCAACTTTGAGGCAACAGTTTGAAGAAGTCCCTTTTCTATTATGACATAACTTTGCCCAAACATCAGCACCTGAACTCATAAATGCTCTGCAGAATTAATCTGTGGACAGGCTTCCTATAAAAGTTGAAGCTGTTATACCTACAAAAGGCTAACTCCATATTAAAGTTCATGTATTTGAATACAATATCATTATAGCCCATGTTGGTGGGGTGGTCAGATGTCCAAATACTTCTGTCCATATAGTGCACAATGGCTGCATCCCAATTTGTTTTGATCTAGCTTATTCTGCAGTTTTAGTTTGGCTTTACGAGTACTTTCTAAGTCAGCTGTCAGATTTGGGACCTCTATTTTTTCCTGTCTTTCATAATCAGGCATGTGTACTTCTACTTTAGTAAAGGTGGCACTTCTTCTGCTGCCACTGGATACACTTCTACCTCTTCTTTCTCTCTGATTCTTCTGGTACCATGACAGTTCAAATGAAAGATGTCCTTTCCTGATGCATGTGAAAAACTGATGGCTAAATCTGCTTTGTTCAATAAATAAAGATGATTTACTTTCTTAAATTATTTGACTTTGGCCTTATATGTGCAAAATCAAGAATTAAACGGACACAGAAATGCAAGATCCCAGTGCAACAGAGATGAAGGATTTTGTGTTTAGGAGTAGCTGTTTGTTTTTAACGATCTATCTTGTTTTTCAACCAGCAGAAGAAGAGTCACATCTGCTGCTAACAGCAGCAGTGTGTTAAAGAGTGTTGGCTGTGTTTAACCACCTCCTTCTCTCCTCTCCCCCTTCTCCAAAAGAATTAATAACTAATTATGTCAGGTCACTCGTCCAGATGGTCCTATCAGATGGGCCCGCTGTCTGAACCTCACCTCCAACAAGCACCTCTGACCCCGACAGCCACGTCGTCCCTGGCAACATGGAGGCTGAGGCCCAAGGATGGATCCAGGGGGGACTACGTAAGGGTTCGGGGTGCACATAAAAAAGCATTGAGGGAGGAGGGGGTGGTGGGGCATGAGCTGGGCGTGTCCGATCAGTGTTGGATGACTGCTTTTTAAATCTCCATGAATACAAGGCTCCCCGCCCGGGCCCTGATCTCCACGCTCATGATTCTGTTATTACACGCCGTGTTCCTGTGATGGGCAGATGGCTCAGAGCATCGACGCACGCATTCACACACATTCAACACACGCCGCATCAATGGACACAACCTGATACTCCCCTTTCTTGTCTCATTAGGAGGCTATAGAAACATAAGAACATAATAGGGGGGAATTAAGTGCCCATGTGGATGTCAAAGGGGGGATGTGTTGGAAGATTGGGACAAGGGCTAACAAGCGAGCGGTGGGTTGTCTCAGCTTTGTGCGCTGATTAGAGGTTTGGACAGGGCTGATGGGTAAAAGACAAGCCCTGTGGGACAGAGCAGCTTTTAAACAGACACTTAAACAGCCGGGGAAAGTGACAGATGAAGGAAGCAGGCATCAAAACCCCTCGCTGTACATGTCAGGTGAAAGATGGCAAAGGCTTAGCATTTAGATACAGAGAACTCATACATGTCATTTATTGTGACAGTGTTACAGAGCCACAACAAAAATGTTCCCCATATCGTCACAAAATCAGAGTTGATCACATAGTCTCATATCATGACTTAATTCTAACATTTAGAGTTATTATATTATTCTGGGTTTGATAATTGTTGTTAATAAATTACAGGATGTAGAATTTTACCACTTCCTTTGCAGCATGATTCACATTCCTGAACAGAACATACAACAACAGATATTGTGCATACTGTATTTATACAAAGTTTTAAAAATAAGTTATCTTGACAGCAATAGTGCCTTTTAGCAGGAATAAGAAATTCATGTAAATTAAGATACTACAGCATAAGAAAAGAGATGACACAGCATGACACAGCACCACACCATGATCTACTCTATACCAGAACATACAATATATCATATGATACAACACGTTACACCATGGTGCAAGATCAAACCATTCAAGACCATAGCATATGATGCAAAACAACATGATAAAGAATGATTTGATAGCTGTTTGTGTTTTTTAAAGTGAAATGAGACTTTAAGGAGCAGCGGTTTACTTATTTTTTTACCACTGTGGCTGCTAAGAGACGCTACACTGGCTTGACCAAAGAATACTAAAGGGAAAATAAAGCATGAGATAAATTAGAAAAAATAAGTGCAATTATTGTGGAGCTTCATTAATTGCAATTATTGCAATTAATCTCGATACCCGCTGTTGAGATAGGATACAACAATACATTTTATGGTTAGATGATTGGAACATGATTTGTTAATCACAATATGATATCACACTCAAATCTGGCACAATACAGTATGATTTGGAACAAACATGCTTCATAAAATATGGTGTGATTCATGACAGTAGAAAAAAATTACAAAACAAGACTCTATTATAGGATACAAAATGATACAATACAAAACAATATAATACTGTACAATACAATTCAATATAGGAATGCAGGAAAATAGATTGTTTCATCGTGATGATCGTGATATCCAATACACCAATACGCACAAAACAGTTTTAGCTAAAAGAGGCACAATATTCAGCCTTTAAAACATATAATTAAAAGTCTGAGGATGAAAAAATTAACAAATGTCATTCCTTAAACACACTTTTAAGTGTAAGGAATGATGAGGAATCAAGAAAAAGACTTAAGCTGACGTAGGTCTGTTAGTCCAGCCTAAAACCCCACTGACTTATTTGTCCACACAGCCAAAATTAACAGCTGATAAAGATTTAGTTTTATAGCTAAAATATTGGTGGTAAATATCATCAGAAATTTTCCTATCTGCCAATACTGACATTTCACTTTTAAAGTTCACATATTATGCAAAATACACTTTTCCAGGCTTTTCTAACAAATATGTGCCCCTGGCCTGTCTACGATCCCCCCAAGAATCAGAAAAATCCATTCCCTCCCCCCTCCCTTTCTCCCCTTTTCAGAAAATGAGCTGAAACAAGCCATTCTCATATTTTCCTCTCATGATGTCATGTGGGAGTCAGCACCGCCCCCAGGTTCGGTTGGCCCAGTACAATGATACAATAGGAAAGACACAAGATATAGGCTAAGCAGCTTTCTGTTCTCTGATGATCTGATACTGCACGTAGGATGATGACAGTATCACAAGATGATTGAAATGCCGTTATCTGATTAACTGAAGGATATCGATTATGTCAAAAATTATAAAGGTTTCGTGTACAATCTCATTTCCTCAAAGACTCTGTGTAAAACACAAATTCAAATAGAATATGCAACACATCCTCAACTGTGGTCGTAATATTTACTGCATTTGGGTGTCAGTTTCACCTCTCAGCACACTTCACCTCGTATTATCACCATATCCTAAACCTTTTCCACATAAGGTACACAATTTAAGAAAACTTCTGAAAATTAAGTTTCTCTTTAAAATTTGAGGAATATTCTCTACGTTCTCCCTCTTCCTAGTTTAAAGAATTAAAGCAGCTCTTTTACAAGTTGTCACATAAAAGCCCCCTAAACTCTTGAGCAAACAGGAACTTCAACAAAGCCTCCCAGTGCGAGTCTCCAGGACGGGCTGATGTCTCTGAATCGTATTTGAGCAGGAGAAGCGGGACAAAGCAGCTAAGAAGAAACCAAACAAAGACACCTTTAAAGGGATTTAAGGTGTTAAACCACATCTCATTTACTCTGACTTTAACTCGTCTTTAAGGGAAAAATTGGCAGATAAAGAACGGCTCCTTACTCTGCTGTCTGCCTGTCACACGACTGATGATCACTGAGCTGTTTAACAAATCAAAGAAATGATGACCGGCAGAGAGGAGATTGTCGGCTATCACTCACTTAATTACAGCAAACGGCCTGACATGTGTTGATAAACACAGATAATTAGTCATGTAAAGGTTCATCATCATCATCATTACATCATTACTTTCTGCCATTGTGGCGCTAAGTGTTTAACAAGATTAGCCTGCTGGTCACGTTTCTCCTCTCAGGCGAGCAGACAATAGACATCTTTACAAGCTGGTGGCTTCAGGCTGTTGTTCCTGGATTTCAGTCATGTATTAAGAGAGGAGGAAATAATTTTAAAAGTCATTTTTCTTTCTTTAAATCAAGAAGAAAAAGAAAAACAAAATGATGCTTCCTGGGTTGGGAAAATGTGTCCAATGTCAGAGGTTTAATTTAATGAGTAAGAAAAAACATTTGACTGGCTAAAAAACTAAATGTTAGGTTTAAGTAATTTACATACGTCTGCATGAGAACCATCTGCCCTAAACTTTTATATGAAATATAACAGGCTAGCACTAAAAACCAGAAGTCTGAGACGAGAGATTTAGAATTTTTACAACTCAGGACATAAAAGCTTTGAGCACTTTGTTTTCAGCTATCTAAAATATTGCCAAGTATCAATATGCAGTGTCAGGCCTGTCTTAAGAAATGTCGGGGCCCTTGAAATGCTTTTCTTCCCATGTGAGATCTGACTTTATAGAGCATATCAGATTAGCAGTGTTCAGGGAAAACCTTTAGGCTAACATGCATCTTTTGGCCCGTCTCTGACAAGAATGTGGAGCCTAGTGAAAGAAGTTTGTTACTAAGCTATTGTTGTGGTCAAATAAGCAAACCAGCTCCCTTTTTTCATCTACTTTCTTATTTGGTATTCTGACTTCTTTATGTGCTGGCATGGAAATACACAATCCAATTTCTTGCCAAATAGTTAAGCTTGATAGATCATCCTTGACATATGTATATGTACGGGGAACTGAAGCAACAACAAATAAAATCTGCAAATTTGCTGTCATAACAAATGCTATTTAGGTTAGAATTTAACTTGTTTTTCTTGAAAGTAGAATGGATCACATTTTTGCTGGCCTCAGTGGGCCCCTCCATGACTCCATCTTTTCACCCTCTTATGGCAGCTCTACACTCAGGACACCCAGGTATATTTGTTGAACCATTTTCTTTTAATAATCCATATATAATCCCTATCCTTGCACAAAAGGAGGCGTCCTATTACCCTAATCAACTACAGGCATCCACACTCACAGTTAGGGTTACCAACTTACCCGCCTTAGCCAGGACATCAGGGATTTTGAGCTAAATTTTTTTGTCTGGAGTGAAACACATCCTGTATTTTGATGTTTATTTGAAGGTTTATTTAAGCGGTTCTCAAAGACTCCAGGGACTGTCAAAAGGTCAATAAGAGACTCCCAGAGAATGCAAAGTTAATAATAATATTCAGATGACCAGGGATGGAAAGTAACTAATTACATTTACTCAAGTTACTGTAACTGAATAGCTTTTTTTGTGTACTTGTACTTTTTGGAGTACTTTTCAAAATCACTACTTTTACTTTTACTTAAGCACATTATGAGGGAAGAATTGTACTTCACAACATTTTAAAAAGACATGAAGTACTTAGTAAAAGAAATAACACTAAAAGCCAAACCGAGGAGGTTCTAGCTTTCTGCCAGCAAGAAAATGACCAGGGGCCTTATTTATAAAGCTTGCTTACACACAAAACGGGGCTTGAATGTGGTGCACGCCACTTTCCTTGCAAAGGTTGTGATTTATAAAAATAAACTTGGCGGGAGAATGTGTGCACCGGTGCGTCAACTTTGATCTTGCGCACAAATATTTTGGAGATGGGGAAACTCACAGCGCAGATGGTGAGCTGGTGAATTGAAGCCATTCATCTCATACATTTAATGTCATCACATATCAGACTTATAGACCCGCGTAATCATAAACACCCAAGTCTGCAGTGTTATAGATGTGTTCCTTTAGTGAACCATTAGGCCTACTACTGTATGCACAATATTCATATATCATACTTTCATCTTCAAATGATATAGAGCGGTGGATAGCACTGATTGATTGGTATTAATTGTGACAAGGTGTGTAACAATCAGTCTAATTGCTGAGAAAGCATGTAAAGAGTGTGGTGACACTCATGCGTAATGCCGCACACTGGACGCGCTGGCACTGCTGGAAGACCACGCAAATGGTAGGATCAGGACGGAGAGAGTCTTTAGGGACCACGAAGATTTCCTGGCCCATGATGATGACTGGCGAATAAGCCAATTTAGATTCCCTAGAGCAGTGCTCTTGGATCTATGTGCTGAACTGGGCCCAGTGTTAGACAGAACCACCCGCTGGAACCACGCCATCCTGGTGCATATACAGGTGCTGACCACTCTGGGGTTTCTGGCAACCGGCTCCTTCCAGTGGGAATTAGCCGACAGGTATGTGTTTGATATGATTAACAATATATAATTTTACATTTCCTGTCTAAAGCCCCTTTTGGGTATGATATAATACCAGCCATCCCTCAGCACAATAACGCCAGCCGTATTGGATGGCATTATAGACATGACCAGTCGATACATCAGGTTTCCTTACACTGTGGGTGAACAGGCCAACATTTAAAGGCAATTTGCAGTCCAGTGTCCAGTTTCCTGAATGTAATCGGAGCAACTGACTGCACTCACGTTGCTATAAGGGCTCCGAGTGAAAATGAATTTGTCTATGTGAACCGAAAAAAATGTGCATACAATCAATGTACAAATTATCTTTACCTCAAACATGGTGTTGACAAATTTAGTGGCCCAGTGGCCTGGGTCAACACATGACTCATTCATTCTGACGAATAGCAGCGTAGGGAACAGACTGCAGATCGCTCTGTGGCACTCACACTATTTACAGCGGTGACGACGTGCTGCCACTCGCTTGTTTTTCTTTTATTAGTGATGCCACTACTGTGACCACCAAATAAAATAATTTTCCTGGCCTCCACCTCACCAACAAGCGCCTCTATTTCGGTCTCCGTGAAATTCCTTTTCCTTGTCTTCTCTGCCATGATTGAGCGTAAAATGCCGTTGAGCAGCAGGCTTATTTATATACAAAAAAACATTCATGAGGTATTTTGCATTGACCATTCCTAGTAAAACGTGGGTGTGTAGAGGGCAGGATGTGAGATGAATCCACCTGCGCAATCTTCCAGGTGGACAGTGATTTATAAAGGGAAAAGTGCTTGCAAGTGTGTGTGCGTATGGTTTTATAAATCAGATTTTCTTTTGGCACACGCCATTTTGAGCTTTTGGACACACGTACACTTTTAGTATGGATCCTACGCAATGTTTTATAAATTAGGCCCCAGGATTTTGACTTTCACAGCACAGGACAGTTAGTAGCAAGGGAATGATTCCACATTTGATCCTAATAGACAGCTGTTGCGTTTGACTTTAGGTTTAGTCTCACCTTATAAAAACAACCTGGTTATAGATTCATATTCTCTTGTAGTTATTTCACTGTGATGTCCATGACATCATGTGATGTTTGGTGTTGTCAGCCTGAGTGCCTCCAGCCTGTGTCTGTGAGGGCAGGCCCTTGATTAGAGTAATGTCACACACCTGAGCTTAGAGTAAGGAGGTCATTTAAGCCCCTGCAGTCACACATTCACTCTCTCTCTGGCCTGGCCTTCACAGGTATACCACACTTTGGTTTAGTTATGTTAGATAAGGTTGGGCTTTAGTTAAGTTTGCATTTTACAACATTTACACACATTATCTTCACTCATGCACATCCCACACTACTGACTCTACCGACCTACATACCTCATGCTGTAAATATTTCATTTGGCCTAGTTTGGCTTTTCAGACACTTTAGTTTAGTTTAATTCGGTTTAATAGTAAACTGCCTGATTTGATTATTTGACTTGGTCTAATCTGGTTTAATTCGGCCTTATTTGTTTAAATTAGACTTAAATTAAACTTTGCCATGGTTTCTCTCTTCTTTGTTGTGACCACCTGAGCCAGGTCATGACATCACACTAAGAAAAGATTGTATTTTACTGTATAACCTATTTTACTGTATATGACTTACTTTTTACTTTTACTTGAGTAGATTTATAGATTGCTACTTTTACTTCTACTTAAGTAAATTCTATCCAAAGTAACTTTACTTTTACTGGAGTACAATAGTCTTAATTGCCACCTCTGCAGATGACAGAATATGATGTGATTGTATTTATTTTCTTGAAAAAAAAAAAAATCTAAATTTACTCTCAAACAGAGGTCTGTGATATAATTTTTAATAGTAGCTATTTAAGGGGAAAAGAGAGGTTTATTATAAAATATTTTACTTTTAGTAAACTACACAGCAAATTTGCATTTATTGCTTTTACAATACAGTCATGTATCATACACATTCTGTGACACTGAGCTTAAAACAGAATATCATGTCTCTTATGAGGACTCAAAAAATGGCAACCCCACTCGCAGTTCACCTGCAATATTGACAGACTATCAAAAAAATATATTTTAGAAAGGTGAGTGATGTTATATGAACATCTTCACATAAAGTACTGCTGATGAATTTCGTCAAAAGAACATAAATGCATACAAAAGTAAAACAGTAAAAATGGGGTTGAAAAGGCTGAACACTGCACTGAATAGTATCCCTCTGTGGGAAACACTTCATATCCTGACCCATGCATACTGGGACCTAAAACATGTGGTGCTTGCCCAATAGCCCAAGCTGCTGATTTTAAATTAAATGGACAGCACTCTGCTCTCCATCTCCTTCTGCTGAGGATCAGTGAAGCCAAGATACCTCACATCACACATTCAACTTAGCAATAAAATGTCAAAGATCTTTCAGGTCAGTAAACAGCAGAACAGATTTTTGGGTTGGTTCAGCTGACACTCACATGGAAAGATTAATGGCATATGGTTAGTTCTTGTCATGTCTTGTCTCGGTTTCTTCCACTGCCTATCCGGTTAAGAAAGCTGCAAAAACATGCTCTTTAATGCATCAAATAACTAATTAAAACAAAATACTCAGGAAATTTGATACTTTAAATAAATCAGGATGATAAGTAACTAATAATCACAACAGATTCTGGGAATGACAAAAACTTATTTGGCATGTATTTTAACTTTATAGTTTAACACATATCCCATTTGTTAACACAGAAGAGGCGGGGTTTATGACCCATGCTGCATCCAGGCAGTAAATATTTTGGCTTCACTCCCAGCCAGCTGTTGCACATATAGTTTATGATAATGTGCAGATCTAGTACAAGAGAATACTTATGCAAGAGTGTACATATTTATGAATACTTGTTGCTGTTACACATCTTTTTTTAATGCCAGTGTTTTTCATTGTTTTGAATGTCTCCTATGGGAAAACTATATTATCACAAAGGCTATGAGCACAATAATCTGTACAGTTGTAAAACATCTGGTGGCAATTTCTTTTTACTGGAAACATAAATTAATCTTTAAACTAGTCCCATAAAAGCAGCATTTATGGCACAGAGCTAATTTAAATTACACAACTTGAACGCAAAGATATCATTAAGAATTTAGACGCAGAAAGAAGATTTTTCACAGCCAAAATTCTTCAGTTTGCACACATGTTGCTGCCTTGTCACTCTGCTTCCAGCAAGAATCTGATGATGGCCTCTTCTGAGCGAGCGATCACGCACCATCTGGTAGCACTATTCTTCAGCTGTTTGAAGAATCAAGAAAATCAACCCATCATCCCCGCCCCACCCTCTCTACCCCCTACACACACACTGACAGGTACACATGTGAGTTGCACCTGCACACATACATGCATAATTCCATCTACAGCACACTTCACTCGTACACACTTTCCTCCTGCTCGCCTGCAGGAGTGTGATGTCATTACAGCCCTCTAAGGCCTCCCATTAGCCAGTGCTCTGTAATCACTGCTGATATATTAGTACAATGCATTGATTACCCCATAATCCAATCACTCGCCTGTTATTGATCTTTTATAGAGCGCCCCCCAGACAATAAAGCTGCAGCCACAGACTGCAGGTCAATAGGCACACAGGGAGAGGAGTCTCCTTGCAGCTAATTGGCTTATGAAATAATACAAACATTTTGCTTTCTCCACACCAGCAGAAATCAATGCAGAGCTTAGCTGCTGCATTCAAATCAATTGTCTCCAACCACATGTCATGTTTTTTTCTGTCAGGGCTAGCTGTCACCTTATTGAGGTTTTTTCATAAATTATTCTTTTTCTTCCCTTTCTCCTGCAGCAAAGTATCAAAAACAGTACAGGGCCTTTAGTAGCTATATGTTTCATTTTGGATTTCTGAAGTGTTTTAAAGTAAGGATAGTTGACTTCCTTTTTGATTACAGACCTACTTTTTTTGTTTGTTCTTTTTTTAAAGATTGGAACTTTGGGCCTCCAGTGGCTGTGTGGTCTAAAGCAATGCATTTCTTTTTAATTAACCAATTATCAATAAGTAACTTAAGCTCTTTTACCATCCAGTGACTGGTAGAGACTGTAATACAATTAAATAGATTATTTGCACTATCAGACAATAATTTATCTATACCGATAATTATTGTGAATACCAATAGAAAATCTTGGCCCGAGTCACTAATTTCTGGAAGGTAGACTGGTGTTAACTGCTATCAGAAAACAGTAAATGCTTGCATTCACACAGTTCCTTGTGAACTAGCCATGTGACAGTACCAAAAAATAAAAGCTTTATGTTTTGTTTCAGACTTAATTTAAAGCTATTCTATAGTGTATCGCTATCAAAGAGTCAATGTTAAAGAAGGCACTGCCTCATAGGTATACAGTCATTGGCACCCCTGGAATTTTTCAAGAAAATACAACATTTCTCCAAAAAATTGTTGCAATTACAAATGTTTTTACACGTTTATTTTATTTATGTGCATTGGAACAACACTAAACAGAAGAAAAAAGCCAAAATTGAAATAATTTTACACAAAACTCAAAAATAGGCCTGACAAAATTACTGGCACCCTTTTAAAACTGTGGGTAAATCATTTTACTTCAAGCATGTGATGCTTATTTAAACTCACCTGTGGCAAGTAACAGGTGCTGGCAATATAGAAATCACACCTGAAGCCAATTAGAATGTATAAAAGTTGACTCAACCTTTATGTTGTGTGCCTGTGTGTGTCACACCAAGCATGGTGAAGAGAAAGAAGAGCCCAGAATTGTCTGAGAACTTCAGAAGCAAAAATCTCAATGTTACAAGACCATCTCCAGAGATCTTGAAATTCCTTTGTCCACTGAGCGTAATACAATCAAGAAGTTTATAACCCATGGAACTGTGGCTAATCTCTCTGGACGTGAACGGAAATGAAAACTTGACAAAAGAATGCAACGCAGGATAGTTGGAATGGTGGATAAACATCCTCAGTAAACTTCCACACAAATTCAGGCTGTCCTGCAGACTCAGGGTGCAAAAGTATCAGCTGGGACCATATGTCATCATCTGAATGAGATGAATCGCTATGGCAGGAGACTGAGGAGAACCCCACTGCAGACAAAGAGACATAAAAAAAAGCCAGACTGGAGTTGTACCTGAGTAAGCCTCAATTCTTCTGGGAGAACATTTTGTGGACAAATGAGACTAAGGTAGAGCTTTTTGGAAAAGAGCGTCATTCTACCGTTTACAGAAAATGGAATGAGGCCTACAGAGACAAGAACACAGTACCTACAGTCAAACATGGTGAAGGTTCAAAGATGTTTTGCTGCCTCTGGCACTGGATGCCTTGACTGTGTGCAAGGAATCATGAAATCTGGAGACTATCAAAAGATTTTGGGCCGCAATGTAGGGCCTAGTGTCAGAAAGCTGGGCCTGCATCAGAGGTCATGGGTGTTCCAGCAGGACAATGACCCGAAACATACCTCAAAAAACACCAAGAAATGGCGGCAAAGCGCTGGAGGGTTCTGAAGTGGCCAGCAATGAGTCCAGATCTAAATCCCATTGAACACCTATGGAGAGATCTCAAAACTTGAAGGGTTCCTTCAAATCTGAGAGACCTGGAGTAGTTTGCATAAGAAGAGTGGTCCAAAATTCCAGTTGAGAGGTGTAAGAAGCTTGTTGATGGTTATAGGAAGCAACTGGTTTCAGTTATTTTTTCACAAGGGTGTGTATACCAAAACATTTGTAATTGCAACAATTTCTGGGAGAAATGGTGCATTTTCTTGAAAAATTCCTGGGGTCCCGATACTTTCATCCATGGCTGTAGGTCTCAATAGGTTACCAAATCCAATGTTAACTTGAAACAGCCTATCACCTGTTGTCCTCCTAAAGTTTCACATCTCAGTAGTTAATACACCAACAGTGACCACTGAAAAACTTTAAATATTAGCATTAAACACTTCCTAGCTAATGTTACGGTTTGATAGAGCTGGCCTAAACATCACCCTGACAATGTTTAAGGCAATTACCTCCCCAAGGAGGTTATGTAATCAGCAGGGTCTGTTTGTTTGTTTGTAAGTTTTTTAGCAACATAACTCAAGTTACGGACGGATTGTCATGAAATTTTCAGGAAATGTCAGAAATGGCATAAGGAAGAACTGATTAGATTTTGGGAGTGATCTGGATCCCCGTCTGGATCCAAGAATTTTTTAAAGGATTCCTTTCTATTGGGAGATAGGGCTAATGGCGGAGGTCTGCGCTCTCCGAGTACTTTTTCTAGTTCTGAGATTTGTCCTAAGTTTCAACTGCCACACTATCAAGCAGTAACATGAAAAAAAAACTGACTGAGGCAGTAACCTGTATCTTCTGTGAGGGAAAATTTCTCATATTATGTACCCACAGTTACAAAGTTAAAGAGCTCACAAGAGACAAAAATGTTAGCTCCTATTTGTTGCAGAAAATGCTGCTGATTTACCGTAGCTAATGGGCTACCAAAAATGTTGCTTCATTTGTCTCTCACCCTCACTTATTCTCATCTGCTTCCTCTATCCACATTTTTCTCCATTCTGCCACTCCATCTTTTTCCCACTTTATCTTCTCTCCTATTTTCTCTGACCTCCTCTCCCTCTCTGTCCAGCCCTCGACTGATGTTGGGTTGCCAGATAAGTTTCTACTTACAGGGAGACCACATCTGACACCCAGCTGTGTGGGTCATGGGCTGCAGGAGCAGCTGCTGGTCATAAATCACCCGAGCTGGAGGAGCTCTGGCACTCCTTCTGTCAGCCGTGAAACAAAGACATAGAGGCAGCGGGGGGTCAGAGGTAGCCAACCTGGCTAACAACAGGAGCCCCAGCATCACCTCTGTAATGCTGTGCGGAAGAGTTGGTTATTATAAAACCCTACTGTACGGCTCTGTGGGTGAAGTCACGGAGGGATGTATGCAGATTTATGCCAGAGGATGCAAATGCAAAGTCAAGAAGTGTGGTGTAATATGGTATGCAAGCAATTATGGTTAAAGAGGCGATGCAGCCTGTGAGCTGTGAGGTCAGAGGACAGAAAAACCCCACGCTGAGTTACTGTAGCTCAAGAAATGCTAATAAATTCTGTCAACAGAGAGAAAGGCTCTTTGCTGCATGTTGCAAACACACTTTGTGTCTTCAAAGGCTGAAATTAGTCCTTTTTTCAGGGAGGGGTGAAAATACTCAGTATTGCCACAAAAATGTAAGTGGTGTAGTTAGAGGCATAAGGAAGGCTACAACCTGGAATTTTGTTTTCATTTAATTTCAAAAAATAATAAAAAAAGATCATGCTGCAATTCTTGTTAAATTTAATAATTGAAGTGTTAGTTCTACCTAACAGAAGGACTTTTAATTTCAGTGTTTGAAATTATTTGACACTTTGGTCAGCATAACTTTCTGATTAAGTTTAAATGTACAGCATGTTCTGCAGTTGGACCCAAACCTTTGCACAGCCTGAGCACATGGGCACATGGACATAATCACTTATATACCAGAGTGCCAATTAGAAGTATATTAGTCACAGGAGATGCAAGCCAGCATGGCTCCTTAAAGGGTGCTTTTACACTATAGGGCCCGGTCACAGATCTGAGTACAGTTTTGTTTTAGTCAGTGTGAAAGCAAACGATTGCATTCGGGTACCAGGCCCCGGGTCCCACTTGTGGAGGTGGTTTTGGGCATGATTCAAATGGACTCTAACCTGTTTCACACCTCCATCTGGAAAACCGTCCATAGACGGCGTTTGGGGAAGGGCAGAGCCTTTGGAAAAAACTTGAAGTGTGATTACATGAATGTTCTGCCTCTCACATGTGACGTAGCCGCTACCGAGCTGCGCCCCTACTGAGGACTGAACTCCATAGGGAACTGCAAAACGCGAACCATGGCGACTGTAAACATGTCTGTACAAGACTTGTCGTTTTGAAAAGAAACAACCCAGTGCTGTTCTTTGTTCTTTTAACAACGAAATGTCATCAAGTTTTGATAAAACTTAAGCTTTAGCAGCATTCACGCTAATTTCTTCTGCCATAATTGCACTGGCCTCTTCTCGCTGCTTGCATACGTCACAACTCTGTCGTGCCTGAAAGTACTGCCCCTCTATGCTGACTGGTCCTGTCACTTTCTAACCAGGCCCAAACGGTTCAGATGGGAGCTTTGCAAGATGGATTCACCAGTGAGAAACACGGAAATTGGTGAATCCATCTGCTTTGCAAGGTTAAGTGGACTCTGGCACAGTTCAAATGACGTGGATGCAAAAGTGCCCTAATACAGGACATCATCGAAGAAGCAAAACTTCTATCTTTGCGCGGTAGTGCATTCACATTTCTCTCAATAAAAGTTGGAAATCATCAGAATCAAGTCAACAAATGGTCTGGTATGACTCACCCCACAGAGGATCCCCTAGTTAGGGTCAGCAAGATGAGTTGCAGAAGGAATAAATGTCTCCTGTCACCTAAAAAAAACAATGTATCTGTGTAGTGCAGCCCCATGCACATAGATGTGTATACAAAGAGTTCCTGGAGTCTTAAAAATCATCTTAAAACATGCATGAGGGCAGAATGGACTACTTTGCCAGTTCAAAGCAAAGATAATCTTCGCTCAGGTCATGACCCGAGTGTTTGCCATGGAAGCTTCTTCTTCTTTCTCCTTCTTGGTGGTTTTCCAAACCAGCTACCTGCATACTGCCACCTGCTGTATTAGACTGTGTACATACGCAAGTGGGCCTTGGCATGTATTGATGATGCTACTTGGTAAAGTAGGTAAATCCTCTGTCTAAAGTAGCTAATCTAAATTTTTGTGTGTAAACATGTAGCACTCATGTGCATCTACAACTGAATCATTCATATTTATAAATATCCCAGCAGTCTATTTATCAGAATTTGGTTGCACTGATGTTGCTAAAAAATAGTCTGGCCCGCGGGCAGCAAAGGCTTTGAATAATGGCTGAACACCAGTAGGTAAAAACATTTAAAGACAAACTCGGGGAGTTTTGAGCAGGTCTGAAGTTGCTGAAGAGATTTATGAAAAAAAAAAGTTGAAAAAAATCTTGATGTATGGTGATTTAATGGCAGTGTTTTTCTCATGTACATTTTTGCCTCGAAGGTGTCAAGAGGGTACAAAATGCATCAATAGAGTATAAATGACATGTAAGTGTAAAACATGTTGGGTTTCAAAAAATTAACCTAGAAAGAAAATTTCCTGCAAAAATTCATGCCACAGGCTGTAAAACTGCCAAAATGGTCACAAATTAAAAAAAAAAAAACTTGAGAAAAATGGCCAAAAATGCCCAAGGAGGGTATAAGGGTTAAGAGACATAGAGAAACAATTATCCCAAACATGTTCACATTTTCACATTTTCATTTTAAAGGCACTTTGAACTTCCTATAGTTTAATTTTGTTAACACTGTTGAAAATGAACTTCAATACAATTCCCTTAAAATTACAGATCAGTGGATGCATGCAACACCCCGCTGTAGAGTGTGATTCACACACACACAAAAATGTTGTAATTTAAGACCTGCAGTTCCTCTAAAGCCCCCTTACTGTGTTTATACTTCTGCCCACACAAGGCTACATACCTCTACAGAGATTTGGATAATAAATTGGGTGTTCTTTTACACGCAGCAAATCTCTGCTCAGATAAATGGAAAATTAGAGAAAGAAGCATGAAGACTAGGAGACAGACGGAACGGTTGAGTGACAGGTGGTGGTATAGATCACCTTCACATTGTTGCATATGAGATAGCCAAAGTGGTTTACAACATATCAAAACAAGCCTAAAAGTAAAGCAAAAATGAGTATTTGTAGTTATTTTGATGCAGATATCTCCTCAAAGACATCTAGAGCTGTGACTAATGCACACTCACTTTCTTTCAAATGTCCATCCCTGAAAAGAAACATAATCACCAGAGAGGAAATGGCAGTATGTTGGATGTCGGTGGGGAAGAAAGGGCACGGAGAAAAGAGAGCAGATTATAAAAGGGTATAAGAGGGGGGACAAGAATGACAAAGGAGAGAGAGGGAGGAGAGGACTTCTTTGCCCTTTGGTGTGTAGCGAGGGCCGATCGATAGCGCTGTAATGAGCCTGGTATTAGCCGGGGTGCACAGGGACCCGAGTGGGGCAGAGGGAGGGCAGAAGGGGGAAGGGGGAGAGCCAGGACCTGATTCCCAACAGCAAACAACACCATAGCTGCAGACATCAGAACCAACACCTGAGTACACCTATTAAAGCCAGATGACCCTCTGCCCGGCTAATGATGAATCCACCCTCGTACAAACTTCTCTCTCTCACACACTTTGATTCAGCTGGTTTAGATCTCAGCACTGAGATGTTCTGTCTCTGCCAAGCTCAATTTAAGAAGAGATAACCTCTTGTGCTTTATTATATTGATACCCATGCCTAGGTTTATCGGGTATCGATCTAGTGTGAGGGCTAAACTTCAAACACCAAAGCTATACTACTAAATCTGTGTCATTGTCATGCAGTCTTTGTCTTCTTTACGCTATTGCCAGGCTCTGAGAACAAATGCCAGAGAAGTTTCTTCTTATATCTAATTTGAGAGTTGGTCATAGGTAATAGAGGAGGTTAATAGATAAGTCTAGGACTGAATAACTTTTTATTGAAAACACTTGTTTAAGACATTTTTCTCACCTGTGTCTGCTTGATAGAAACATTAGCATATCATGAAGCTGCTTAATCCATCTCATAACCAGTTAAAATGTTTCTTTTGAAGACTTAAGTGGATAATTCAGCAAAAAGCTACACAAAGAACAGTATCAGTTATGTCTCATGAACAACTAAGAGTCGGTATCAGCCCTGAAATAACAGTGTTGTTGACCCCCAGCTTTGCCTGTTTTGTTAGCTGACAGCGTTTTTTTCTGACCTTCTTGAGCTGTTACAACACGACAGTAATCATTTTATTTTACGCTCTTTTCATGATTACGGGAAGCTAAAATTGCAATTGAAATTGAAACTCAATTAATTGCCCAGAGCATCCTAATAAACTAAACCAATCTACTCTATGCTGTATGCAAGTAGCTTGAAGTTCACCTCCTTCCAAAAATGTAACTATGCATTACACAGACGGCAAGCCTTGTCATTGGTCCATGCTTGTGTGATAAAAAAATGTATGTGTGGAAAAAGTCCGATACAGGGCCTGCGTCCACGGTTGCTGTTTTTTGCACAGCGGCCACACAATCCACTTCAGAGCGCTTCTTAACTGTGCCAATATGTGTTTGTTACTAAGTCCTTCAGTAGTATTTGTGAAGTTATTTAGCGGTAGACCTGGAAATTACTCCCTTAAAAAAAGACAAATCAAAGTTTTTTTCTCAGCTGTTGACACAGATGTCAGAAGTCCCACTCCTTTTTGATTCTGTACCATAGAGAGAGGCACTGACAAGAGCAGCCCAGTTCCAAAAGTTGAACTGTTTTCAACTAAAAGTGCTGTGAGTGCAGCAACAAAAAACAGCTGATGCTAATGATGCACACTCTCCTCCCAAAGTATTGGAGCAGTGAGGCCAATTCCTTTATTTTAGCTGTAGACTTAAAACATTTGGGTTTGACATCAAAATATGAATCTGAGACAGGAGATCAGCATTTCATCTTTTATTTCCAGGTACTTATATACGGATCTGATAAAAGACTTAGCATTATTTCTAACTGAACACCAAATATTTAGGTGAGCAAAAGTATTAGAACAGATAGACTTAAAACAGATTAAAGTGAACAAGACTTAATATTTAGTTGCAAATCCTTTCCTTACAATGACTGCATCAAGCCTGCGACCCGCTGACATCTTTAAACCTTCCCCTAATGAGCTCATTTGTTGTTTTGGCAGCGTGCTTAGGGTTGCTAGCTTGCTGAATAATAAAGAATCTCCCAGTCACTTTGGTTGCATTTTTCTATAAATCGACAGATTGAATCTTTCTGTAGACGTTTGAGTTCATTTTTGCTGCTGCCATCATGTGTTACATCATCAATAAAGATTAATGAGCCCATCCTCGAAGAAGCCATGCAAGCCCAAACCATAACACTACCTCCACTGTGTTTCAGAGATGAGCTTGAATATTTGGGATCATGAACAGATTCTTTAATTCTCCAAACTCTAGCCTTTCCATCGCTAAAGGTTCATCTTTGTCCCATCAGTCCATGAAACGTTGTCCCAGAATGTTGGAGGCTCGTCTCTGTACTTCTTGGCAAATTCCAGCCTGGCCTTCTTGTTCTTGTTCTGGTTTGCATCTTCTGGTGTTGCCTCTGTACTTTTGTTCATGAAGTCTTCTGTGAAGAGTAGATTGTGATACCTTCACTCCTGCCCTCTGGAGGTTGATGCTGATGTCACCAACAGTTGATTCAGGGTCTTTCTTTACAGCTCTCACAATGTTTCTGCCAACAACTGCTGCTGTTTTTCTTGGTCTACCCGTTCGACGCCTGTTAGTGAGTACACCAGGGTTTTCTTTCTTCTTCAGGACATTCCTAATGGTTGAACTGGCTATGACCAATGTTAGTGCAATGGCTCTGATTGACGTCCCATCTTCTGTCAGCTTCACAGTTGCTTGTTTTTCACCCACAGACAGATCTCTGGTTTTCATGTTGGTTACACCTCTAACTATGAATGCAGTTTGCACAAGCAAAACCTGAATCTGGAACTGAGCGTAGACATTCAGCACTATTAACTGTTTGAACAGGCAATGTAATAGGACACACCTGGGCAACAAAACACACCTGTCAGTCACATGTTCCAGTATATTTGCTCACATGAAAAATAGGTGGGTTCAAACAAAAGGTGCTATCTTCTAAGGTGTGTATCAGATCCAGATTTAAATACCTGGAAATAAAAGCTTGTGGAGCTCTTGTTAAGAATTGGCCTTCCTATCCCAATACTTTTGGAGGAGAGTACGAAGGATGTAGAGCTCTGAAAACTCTGGATTACTTTGGTTCACACAAAAAATTTGCTCTGCAAGTGCAAAAAATACCTTCTACTGCTAGTTTTTAATAACATTACATTATCTGCAATAGCACCACACCTTTGTTTGAGGTTACTGTCATTCAATAATAAAGCCAATAAGGGCTAATATTTTTGGGTGAAAAGGTTAAAGTATCATGCAGAAATCTGATCAATAGTGAATTCCATATTTTAGGTATTATTAAAGGACAATAAAAAAAAGGCAGCTTGCTGAAAAAGCTACACTTGGGTACCAAAGCCCACATTTAGGCAGTATCTAACTTTAACAAACTTTGATTCAGTCTGCTGGCTGCTTTAGAAACTGCCTGAAAGTGTTTTTCCTTCTCTGCCAAGCTTCTTCTAGAGCCAAATGTTACCAAAAGAGGGCTAACCAAGCCTAATCCTGACTAAGAAAGGGACTGCACTCAACATCACCTCTCCTTTCTGATACAGATTAGCTAACAATAGCTGCTGCCACTCTCTTAAATCCACTACAAACTGGCAATTTGATTAAAAAGATGGAGATGCAGGGATTGTCTTTGGTTGGTTGAAATAGAGAGAGAGAAAGGGGACCAGTCGGGAGAAGAGGGGGATAACCATCAGGTGCACTCAAAGCCAATCTGTCGCCTCGTCAATAGGCTCATTCTGCTGGAGTGCCGTGTCGCCAAAGCCCCCAGATTCAGCCATCCAGGCAGGCACAGGCCAGGGGGATGCTGAGAGAGAGAGGGAGAGGGCCACGCCTGGGTCCTCTCAATGGAGGGATCAAAGCTGGGATATAGGGATGGGCCCCCTCTCTTTGTGCTCTCGTGTCTCCCAAAACAAACGCATCCTCCTGTCTGATGGAAGCTACATGGAGCTGGAGGAACAGATGGTGCAGGGGACTGCCACTGGGAGACACCTGCACTCTGTATGAGGTAGCCGGGTGTTTAACACATCCACAGCTCTAGTTTCATCTGGCTTACTTTTTGTAGCAACTCTGTTACAAAATTAGATTGCTTGGAAGCACTACTAAGACACGCAAGGTGATGCTTTGTCATTTTCTTGATTTCAAAAAATACACATTACAAGGCAAAAGTACTTCCCAATTACAAATCTGCTGCTTGTAAAAGTCCTGATAACAAATACTATTCATGTGTTTTGAGAGATGTTCTTTAAAAATTAGAAAGTTGAGGTTTTCAGGAAACTTCAGAGTGCTTACTGAAATATATACTGTCTTTTTGAACCATTTTCAGAGATGCTTGTCAGTGGTTGAAGGCTTTGAATAATGGCTGAACACCAGTAGGAAAAAACATTTAAAGACAAACTCGGAGAGTATTGATTTTGACCCTCCATGGGATTTGTCATCAGTAACAAAAAACTAGATAGATGTTAGTTCCTCAAAGAAACTGAAAAATAACCATTTTTTGACATCTTCAGTGGTTTCTGACAAATCTGCTTAATTTAGAGATATATGATGAGGTTTAAACATTTTTTGTTTTGGATTTCTCACTTATTAAATATCTTATTTATCAAAGACATAATCTCTATCATAATCACTGATTCCATCAAACATTGAATACCTGAAATAATGGGGAAAATGACTCTGAAAAGTGATGGTGCAGCTCAATTTCTTTTTAGTTAGAAGCTATGAGCACCATGGACAATGTTCTGTCCTCCACTGAAATGGATCAAGCCATTTTAGGTATGGGAGTGCTGGTTTAGCACTCTTCAACATTCGTCCTGTACTGCTCTGGCCTCCTGACGGCCAACCATCCAGGCCTGTACCAGGCCTATGCCCCATGTCTGCAGCTATCCTCCCAGCTGACTCCCCCACAACACACACGGACAACCCTAGCTGACCATTCCCATCCCCACTCTCCTGAGAATGTCCGCATTAGACACATGGTCTTGCCAGCAATATCCAAAAAAGCTCCAAAGTTGTCACAAAGGAGTCCAGCTGGTGCCTCTGGTCATCAGTCAACATCTGGGCTTTACAAGAGTATAGTGAAGAAAAGTATGGGAGGACCAAGGACTGACAGACTCTGACTTTTGTCTGCATGCTTGGGATGAGCAATAATCAGAATCAGCCCACTAAAATGATATTGGTCGCCTTTACAGCAAAACTGTAACAGAAAAGGTACAAAGACCAGTTCCACCTAAGTAGGACCAGAATGACACTGTGTGGAAACCAGCCTCTTGTATATCTACACTAGCAAGAAGAACACATTTCCCCTGCTCTTGCTATTTTGAGGGACAAACCTTCCTCATTCTTGGTGTTTTCACTCTTTTTCCAACTCTATTCTTCTGAACCTCCAATGTGAAAATGCTGTAATGCCCTCAGTTTAGCTTCTACACTCTAAAGCACAAAATGTTAAAACTGACAGGATGCTAATTAGATATTTTTGTTTAGAGGAAAACAATCAAAACTGTTCATTTTCCATTATTAGCGTTATTTCCTCATGCAGTGAGGAGTCACAGCCTCATTCCCTGCCAGAGAGTACAGAGATTTTTCCCTGAGCTCGTCAGACGCTTGGCTTCCAGTAGATAGAACCCATGCTATGGTAATCACATGCTAATCACAGTTAACACCAGCGCAGGGTCCTATACTCTAGATTAATGCATCCGTCGCATATTCACGTTTCCATTAGCATAAATCAGGTTCACCCTGCCTTTGTAATTAGTGTTTTCATGTGAATGATAATAAGATATGGTGATTAGGTCAGGATACTAGAATGGAAATGACTTGTCAGCTAAGTTGGCCTCAAACAGCTCCTCACATGTCTGACTATCAATATGTGCAGCCCTCAGAAACAATTAATGATGCTGGCAGATAATTGAGGTTCAATAGCAGAATATGGGAAGCAAAAGTAGACTTCTAATTATTAGATACTTGATGTTTTAGCTCAGAGTCTTGTGTCATCCTTTCTTTTTCTACTTTTCAGAGAGCATTTTTCAAATGCCTCAAATATGTTTCACACGGCTACTCTGGAAACTAACCCCCACCCAAAATTATTTTATCCTGGTAATGTTCAGGAGATATTCATACCAACTAGAAGTTTGCTATTTTTCAATAAGGCTTGATAAAAAAGAAGATACTAAAGTGGAAAAACTTGGTCTGATTCCCTTCAAATTACACAGTTTGTTTGATATGTTTTGATCAGATTATCAGCAAAATCAGTTCCAGCATTTTCACTCTCTCACTGATTGGATTTTTTCATGCACAGGCACATACTCCAGAAATTATTAGCCATTATTGTAATGGTACACAGTTTTCTGAATGTCAAAATGATCATTAGCCTTACTGTTTTTAGCATTTTCTGCTTGAACTGCGTTTTAAAATTTATGTCTGATACTTCTTAATAAAGGCCAAAACCAGATACCTATGGAGGAGGTTCTCAACAGTGCAAGGAACATTTATTCAGTATGTAGATAGTAGCTATTTTTGTCATAATAGAAACCGCATCTTTCAAAGAACACATTTGAAGACTGGTTACCTCACAGCGACGTCTCAGACCACTGCACACCCATTTTTCTCCAACAGAAAAACCAAATCTGCAGCACTGAGCAGCTGGAGACAAGACATTATAAGATCGTGGGAGACCTCTGATTTCATGCAGGGGTAGTACATAAGTTAAGATTCTTATAAGCTGTTCACTCCTAAATCACAGTTTTTTCTGTGTCTACCATGGGTGAGTACATTAGGAGGTTAAGGGGTTTGTATTTTCTAGAAAGGATGTCATTTAAATCCTATTGTTCTCCACCTCAAAAATTGCTATTATCCATGGCGTTTTGTTACCAATGTGACCCTCTGACCAACTAGTGACCTGTGGCTTGTGCCACATGGTGAGATGTAATGATGATCTAGTGAAGAGATTAAAAGTTGAATAACTGAATTTTGTTGTATTGGAAGCAACAGGATGTATTGTATGGTGCTGTGAACTGTGCAATGTTAGTGACTTACTTGCAGTAACTGGAGTCTTTCATGTGGAGGAATTTTGGTCCACTCCTTTTAGCAGAATTGTTTCAATTCAGCCACATTTGAGGGTTTTCAAGCATGAATGATCTGTTTAAGGTCATACTACAGCATCTAAATCAGACTTAAGTTCATACTTTGACTAGGCCACTCCAAAACCTTCATTTTGTTTTTTTGTAAGCCATTCAGAGGTGGACATGCTAGTGTGTTTTGGATTATGGTCCTAATGCATAACCCAAATGTTCATGAGCTTGAGGTCACAAACTGATGGCTGAACATTCTCCTTTAGGATTTTCTGATAGAGAGCATTCATGGTGCCATCAATTACAGCAAGTCATACGCATGCTTTCAGGATTTCTTCCCAAAAGTCTTGAGGATTATCAAGAAGTTTTTTTGACTGAGATGACGAGCCTTTGTGTCCTTTCTTATTCTTGAATCATGAACACTGCCCTTAATTGAGTCAAGTGAGGCCTGCAGGTCTTCAAATGCTGTTCTGGGTTCTTTCTGACCTCCTGGATGAGTCATCGATGTGCTCGTGGGAGTAATTTTTGTAGGCTGATGTTTCAAGTTTTCTCCATTTTTGGATAATAGTTCTCAACGTAATTTGCTGGACTTCCAAAGCCTGGGGAATGGCTTTGTAACCCTTTCCAGACAGATAGATATCAAAGACTTTGTTTGTCATCTATTCTTGGATTTCATCTATGGGATGTCTTGATTCAGCAGGTCTGGTGGCAATCAGGCCTTGGTGTGGCAAGTGACGTTGGCCTAAACTTTCTAAAAATGTGGTTAATCACAGTTAATCCATGGTTTAACGTGGATTCCTGTTTGGATCAATCTGCTTTACGGGGATTGAGGTATTTTACCAGCTGCCTCCGATGAAAGTAGACCTAGCAAGTATTTTGAGCAGACCAGAGTGTCTGCTGTGGAATCACAAAGTCTGACTAGAGAGGGAATGCTTTGTGGAGCACTGGGCAGACACGGTACGTGGAATTTGAGGCAAAAGCCCACGCCATTTCACACGCTTCAATTGCCATCCTGAACACACATCAACAGCAGGGTGTCAACAAAGAAGCTAGGTTTTTATCTGCCTTAAGATATCAGCATAAGCCAGAGCAGAAGTTACCAACATTATTTCCTTGCTCCTGTGTCACACATCACATGTGAATTTGTATGGCTGCATAGGAACTGATTAAGTTAATTTGTGATGGTCCACTTTATATGGTAGCCTTCACCATCAATGTATGAATATGAAATTAACTGGTTTATATGAAGCCAGTGTGGAAAAGGGGAACATGTATGAGTGTAACATGTGAGCACTCCAACAGAAGATGAAAACACCTAGTTTTCACTTAAATATCTGTAAGAGAGAAGCTATAATATGTGAGAGTGTCTGCTTACAGGTGTAGTGCACACCTGCATGCTCCAATGAAACAACTAAAGCAGGACAGGCTGCAGTGATTGGGGTTCAGTCTTGGTGGGTTTTATCTCCCTTGGGACACAGTCCACCCCTGACATGGAGCATTCCTCTCAGAGTGGTGACCCCACATGACGGACGGCATCCTCCATGCCTATCACCGACTGATGAGACCTGCTGCAGCCCCGAGAGACCAAAGGACCGAGGTTGGGATTGGGAACGTGAAAAGAAAAACAAAACGTGGAAAAACAAAAGACAAACTGAAAACTTTTGATGCATCTTTCAAGATTCAATGAAACGCTGAAGGACCAACAGGAAATACCAAATTAGTAATTTCACACCACTGTCTTAAATCAGGGTTTTTTAATGTGCTGGTGTGCAGTGTGAGTTATTTCTCATCCAACCTGACACCCTGTTCATGATAATTTATGAGGCCTGACCCGTGAATGTGAACGCCCTGCTCCCACCTCTAAAATCGTCCTCATCAGTTTCCTCACCTCTCTGTGAACTTCTAGTAGCTCACACAAGTTTTTATAAAAAGCTAAAACATGACAACTTCTGGTTAGTTACCTCTCCCTGTTCAGGTCAGAAAAGGGTGAAAGTTAGGGGTTTTATGTAAATTTATATTCAACAAGTAGCAGCAAACACATTAAAATGAACCCTTTCATCCTAAAAAAAAGAAGAGGTCTAGTTGAAACGGGGCAGAACACACTTTCATCCAGATCTGCAAATTAGCCTGAACATTCAGCTTAAGTGCATACATATCTTCTGGATTTAATAGTTTACTGAGGGCCAGATAGGAAGCTTTGTGGGGCCTGATATGGTCCGTGCCACTAGTTGATGATCACTTGTGTAGGGTGAAGCTAGAGCTTATCTAAACCTCCCCCTGTCACCTGGCGAAAACATAACCATCACATAAACAACTTCATAGCAAGAACAACACACATGCATTGTTAATATTATCAATCATTGACATAAATTTTTCCTGTTGCATTTCATAATTAAATGATTCTTATACAGTCCTTTGAGTATGACCAGTGGACTGCCTATTTTCACATTTTCAGAAGAAGTATTCCACTGGTTCAGCCCCCTAACTAACAAAACAATGAGATCTAACATTCGTTCCTACATTTGGTTTTTCAAATGAGCGTTCCTCTCAGATTGTATTGACTGTCCTTCCTTTTAAAAAACCTCTGGATACTTTGTGGTAACTGTCCAGTTTTAGCTTTATAAGTAACTTTGGGAAGATCAAAGATTATGACAAACTTATCACAGAAAAAGGAACTTGTTATGGATTGAAAAGGAAAAATGGAAAAAGTGAAAGGTTAAATGTTTGATAACTAGGGGTGTGAAGAGATCTCGCGAGATCAAAATGTCACGAGATTTCTCGTCCACGTGAAAATCATCTCGTGAGATCAATATTGCCCAGACACCAGGAGCAGCAGCTCTCCTGACAGAAAACAATACCTAACTTGAAATTATAAATAATCACAAAGATGCTCTAGACTCTTAACTGTTGGTGAAGGAGGTAATGGAGAGACAGCGGATCTGTGACCACTGCTCCAACCCCCACCACCTCCTCTGCGTGCACTACTCGGGGCCACACGTGATCCGCCTATGCATAAGAAGTTCATCATAACAGTGTGAAATGATTAAATGCTGCTGCTGAAAACCTGTGCAGTCTCCATGAGTTTGTGTATGCGTGCAGACTCGCTCATAGTGCTCATCATTTGTGACTTTGTAACTTTGATTAAGTTGCTGCTTCGTCATGTCTCCTTCTCGTCTGTCAGTCACTCATCCATCAGCTGCTGGCTGTGCTATCATCAATCAGAAGCTTAACATGAGAAGCACAACGGGCTGTTGTATACTGCAGCGGTAAACTTAGAAAAACAAACTCTGTTTGAGCGCCATAGAGTCCACTGTTAGCTCCAAAAAGCGAAGTTCTAGCTGTAGTTAAACGCACCCTGTTTGCTGTCTGACAGCTGGCAGAGCAGAGACACTCACTCACCAACACACACATTAACACACGCTCATCTGTGTGTCATGTCCAACACTGTCAAAGCTCATATGAGAAAAAAAAAAGACCACAAAATGATAAAATAATCTATTACTCTAAATTAAATTAAACAAAAAAAAACAAATGTGTTATTGACAGAAATATTTCTTTTGAGTGTTCACACAACAACACAATAAAATTCAAATTTAAGACTTTTTAAGACCTGAATTGAAAAAAATAAACACAACTTTCTGCAGTAAAAGGTCTTAAAGGAAAGGCCTGCACGGTTTTTCAGTACACCAGGCCAGGGCTTAATTTGCTGATTTAATACACCATTTTTAAAATGTCAAATGGTATAGGAAAAGGAGGTTTGTTTGTTTGTTTGTTTGTTTTTTGTTAAAGTCGTTGAAATTTTATGATATTTTTTTGTACATTTTATGCCTCCCTTTTTATATGTATATACAGTGCTTAACAAATTTATTAGACCACCACCCCAAAGTAAGGTTTATGCCACAGCTGCCCTAAATTAACAGCATTGGTCGTTACCTAAATCATTTTTTATGTTTCTGCAGTGGTTAATACACCAATATGTAGAAGCTCTTTAACCCAAATGATATT
The DNA here is from genome assembly GCF_018320785.1 of Cheilinus undulatus. Lineage (NCBI taxonomy): Eukaryota > Metazoa > Chordata > Actinopteri > Labriformes > Labridae > Cheilinus > Cheilinus undulatus. The sequence goes on from NC_054878.1 coordinate 31,409,752, forward strand.
TTAATGCTAAAATATAATTATTATTGTTATCCATGAATTTTCAAATTTACTGATTTACAAAAAAAACTGAAAAAAAATAGTAAAGCACATTATTATTTCTTGATTAATATGTCAAATTATGGTTATTTACTTGCATTCCTGAACAGAAAAATTAGTTTTAGTGGTTGAATGTTATGCTTGATTCATTTCTGACTTCTCAGAGAAGCCCAGTGAGCTGGCTCAAATTTGGGTATAAAAAGGTGACTTCAGTTTGAAATTCCTCATTCCTGTTCAAAATTGTAAAACATGGAAAGCTCACTGAAATGAAAGAGTCTGCATTAAAGCACTTTATGATACTGGTAGTCTCTGAGACAAATATGACAGGTGGTCTAATAAATTTGTTAAGCACGGTATATATACCGTGCTTAACAAATTTATTAGACCACCCTAACCCTAACCAAACTAAAGTTTATGCCACAGCTGCCCTAAATTAACAGCATTGGTAATTACCAAAATCATTTTTTATGTTTCTGCAATGGTTAATACACCAATATGTAGAAGCTCTTAACCCAAATGATATTTTTAATTCTAAAATGTAATTATTATTGTTATCCATGAATTTTCAAATTTACTGATTCAAAAGTTCAATGTAAGACTTTTTAGGACTTTTCAAGGAACCCTGTGCCACCATATCTAAAACTCTGGGCCTCTAACTCCTAATAAGAAAACTGGCAAATCACTCCTATTTAGTCTTTTATACATTTCTATTTTATTTCAGTAAAATATATGATTATGTGTTGCATTAAAAATATTACTGTTTGAATATTTGAGTGTTTATTAATGCTTTGTTTGGATGGATTAAAGCCACTCTGAGTGATGTGTCTATAAAGGGGAGGTAGGACAGGCAGAGCAGGCATTAAAAGAGGTTAAAGATTAGTCCTTTTTTTTTCCCCAGGTGGACTGCCACAACCAACTTAATGTCTTAGTTATTTAGTTTTACTTTACTGCTCTAGACCTTACATCATATTAGCATCTTCTTCTGTGCATGCAGAGGTCTTAAAATGTACATGTATTAAAGCAACGGGGCAGCACACCATTTCACACCAGCAGTCCCGCTCATGTGAGGACTGTGCATCACAGCGCAGAGGAACATCTGAATGAAAGATTCTCAAACAGGGGCAGTAATTTGCAGAGTGTGTTTCTAAGTTATTCCAGCTCCCCGCAGCTCAGCAGAGGCTGACCCCTCTCCCCGTCCGTCTGCTAAGAGGCCTACAGGGAGGAATCAGCCCAAATTACCTTTATTGATCCGGAGAGACAGGTGAATACCAAGCAGGTCTCTCTTCTTATCTCTCATCTCATCCCTCCATCCCCCTCTCTCTCTCTCTTGCTCTCTGCCTGCCTGTGAGGGGAGAGAATATAAAAGAGAAACCGGGACTATTCTTACTGCCGGCACATGTTTCTGAATCAGGCATGGCAGTGATTTACTGCTCACATTTAGGTTGCTGTGATTAAACCTGCCTTCTTGTTGCTCGTCTTTCACCAGCGTCTGAGTGAGCAGGAACGGCGAGCGGCTGTTTTTCTGCCTCCAATCCGGCGTTGTCCTTTCGCCCCGGCATACAAATCACTGTGGCGGTGGAAAAGATACTCCATTAGGTCCAACTCGGAGTTAAATCAATGCGTGACTTATCAAATGAAATAGGGGATTATGAGGTAATCACCTGGCAAACGTTGCTGAAATTGTAATTATCTGCACTGCACACATCTCAGAGAGAGGAGACCAAACTAACTGTTTAAGTGGAGGCCGAGGTAACAAGGTGGAGAAAAGCACAACAGCTACATCTGTGAGACAGCGGCATGAGGCCGAATGTTTATGTGCTGAGAGGAAACACAGCAGCGCCGTGGTTGAAATGAAGGCGTTGGAACCACTGACAGATTTATGCTGCTTTTCATCCGACTCATTACTGAAACACGGCTGCTCGGTCTGTTTGCTGCTTAATCACAGCAAGGCCTGGATGTCACACACTCTCAGAGAATGAGTGACAGCTGCTTCTTTATGTACAGAGCAGTCAAAGGATTTATCTACTGCATACTCAGAAATACATTACATTAAAATAAGGGAGAGAAATAATGAACAAAAATCTGAAACTTTACTTTTTTGAATACAGCATGTAAAATATCAAATTTTAAAACTGTATATACATGTTTAATAATTATACAGCTACTGCAATGCAGAAGATGTGTAAAATTCTAATTTAAGTAATAGCAAGGATGATGTAATAGTTGTAAATTAGGTAATGTCGTAATTATTCTAATTATTTAATCCTGGGAAATGTTTTTGTCGTTTGTTTATACTTAGTTGCTTTTTATTTTTTTAAAAATCTGATTGTTTTAGAACTGTAGACAATAGTAGAAATTCAAGATCATGTGTGTCAAACTCTTCTATCAGCACATAAATGGGAGTTTTTGTTTTTACAAAAATTGAAAACCGTAGCTCAAGCAAATAAAACATTCTGAGCACAATCATTTATATTTTTCCCATTTCCTTTTCTTTTACCATGATGAGACTTTTGTTTAAATTAGAAATTAAATTAATAGCTACAAAATAGCCTGATTCCTTTATTGCTCTACTAGGATGCAACAGTAAATATCATTAACACAGTATCACTTTGTGCAAATATTACCCACAATTGTTCACAAAAAAAATATTATATCCATTTTGAAATGTTAAATAAATGCGTGTTATATTTGATATTCTACCTGTATTTTCTAGTTGCTCACTCAGTGAGCCCTCCAAAATCAGCCAATTTGTTTGTTAAGTTGAGCTTTTATAGTCCAAATCCCATTACTGCAAAAAAGTGGTTACGATGCAAGAGCAACACCGCCCCCTGCTGGTGGAAGAGCAAAGATGCAGCACTGTGCTCAAAGGTCAGAGCAACTTTCTCTAGTGGCTCTCTTGCCCCATCTAGTGGTCAAATACAGTAACCCCGACCACTGTCAGGCTAACATGGTCAGGTAGCCGTTAAGTTAGTTTTCATGAAACTCTACATGCTTCACTGTGTATAATAACATGAAGAAAATATGGCAGAACTAAGACATTCACAAAAATGACAGTAGATATGTTAAAATATGTAAAAGCTATTAAGATAGCTATAGCCTCCTGAGGCCTGAACTTAAGTTCAAATGCATTTTTAGTTTCTTCCACTCATTCCTGAGTAGTAGGACCTGATAAGTTTAACAACTCAGCCTTATCTTTGAGCAAGAATCAGTTTTCACCAAAAATTATTTCCCTACATCTCCTGAAGGTCCTGTTTCTGCAGAAAATACGCCACTGGATCAGTTCTAGTGCAGATGTTTTTGCTGTGTGTCCACCGGTTGGTCAGCTGTTGGAGGTCTTCAGTCAATAAGAAATGCTGTCAGTCATTCAGAGTGGTATAGCAGTCATTTTTCTTGTTTTGTTTATGATGGACCACAAGGTCTTGTTAAGGACAAGCATTTATATTTCATCAAGAGTTCTGTATTTCTTGGAAATTTTTCTTTACAAAATCTTCAACAATTCCCTTAAATGTCAAAGAAATTACCTAAATTTCAGTAAAAATTCTTAAGCATATTTCTTAAGTATCCTGCAAAAAGTACATCAAAAATTTCTTCAAGGATTCCTGAAATGTTTGAGTAAAACTCAATCATAAAACTTTAACATTCCAATAAAAACTCCCCCAAAATCCCATGCAAATGAGGAAACTACCTACATTTCAAAGCAAATTGCCTCAACGATTTCTTGTCAAATTAGTAAAAATATGCAGATACTCCAAAAATTTCATAAAAATGAAGGTAAATTCTCCAACACACACATCCAAAAAAAAAAAAAAAACAACATTGCAAATTTCAGACTACCACCCCCCATACCCCCCACCCCCACCCCTAAAAAAAAAAAGTACCCCAAATTTTCTTCAAGTAATCCTGAAATGTTTCAGTGAAACTCTATCATAGAGCTGACAAATTCCCTAAAAATACCATTCAAATTATTAAGAAAAATTTCAAGGACATTTGGCGAAAAAATTCTTATCAAATTCCCCAAAATAAACAAATACATAACCTAAAACTACATGAAAATTTCCCCAAAAATTTCCTGATATTTTCAAGAAAATGCTTGGAAATACCAAAAGACATCCTCCCAAAAACAATTTCAACCAAATTCCCAAAAATTGAAGATACATTTCCCAAATGTCCACAACAACGTCAACAAAGTCCCCCATACATCCAAACAAACGTCTCAATTTCTCATGAAAATGCCAAAAAATCTAAATAAAATTTCCTACAAAACCTCCAATGAAGTGTTTTCTATCCAAACATTTTCCCAAAAAATTCATGCAAATTCATGAAGAATTTCAAGGAAATCCCCCCAAAGCAACCCCCCAAAAGAATTTCAAATTCCCCCAAAATATACAAATACAATCCCTGAAATTCCATGAAAATGAGGGAAAATTCCGCCACACATCCAAACAAATTAACTGACATCTTCATGAACATTTTAAAGATCATTCTCCAAAAGACATTCCCATAAAATTCCCATAAATTACAGAAACATTTGTCCATGAAATGCCAAAAATATTCCGAGGCGAATTTCCCACAAAACTTCCCATGAAGTTCTCCAAAATTATCCAAACATATCCCCAAAATTTCCATGAAAATGCCGTAAATTTTCTCAAAATTTTGAGAAAGTGACTTACACTTCAATGTAAATTCAAAACTATTATCTAAAAAATTCTAATAGCAGAAATTACTGCGTAGTGAGACAGCCAAAATGTAATGTCCTATGTACATGCAGGGACTTCAGAGAATTTTAACAGTAAAAAAATATATATATATATAGGCAAACTTAAACACTTAAATTATAGTAAGCTAATTATGAAAGACTAATGCAAGACAAACGAAGGGAACCGTTAATGACGCAGCAAAAAATGGAGGCCATTGAAATCAGAGGGTATCAATTAAAGTAGGAAAACTAACAGCTTACATTTAAGTCACTTAAAACATATACTCTTTTAGCAATTTTAACAAACAACAAAGATTCCCAAATCACAGTTTAGCACAATTTAAAACAATTTAGCTTTAAACAGGTCACAGGATAAAACCGTTTTTAAAAGCTCATAGGAACGCCATAAAATACCTAAAAGCCCCTCCACAGAAGTGAAAGATGGCAGCTAGGCCTCTTCCATGAAATGTAGTTAAAATGAAAGGTTAAGGCTAAACAAATAAGCAACTCACTGACTATTAATACAAAATCCAATTTGATATCATAATTTCGTAGAGATACACAAAGTTTGATCACTGTTTAAATGAATAAACCCCAAGAAAAGATAAATATTACCTTAATTTCCCTCCACTCATCTCAGCACTTCCTGTCCTCTCGCACTCCTTCAGCTCTAACTCGCACCACAGCGCCCCCCGAAGGCTATCAGCAGACCTGCACATCATTGGTGTGTAGCCAGCAGCCATAAATACTCACCTCTCTATGAGAAACTGCTGTGACTCCGTGTGAATCAGACAGCAGGCCCCTCTGTGTGTGTGCAGTGGCAGACGAAGGTGCGATGGTGGGAAGGTGGAGGATTCGGTTCAGTCTGAGCTCGAGTGAGTCACACCCAGTCACACTTTGTCACCTCTTCTGTGGTGTCTGTGGTCACACCACCACGAGCTCAGGGAGAGTTCAGCCATCAGTCTCTCTCTACACGAGATGTTGGAATTAAAATCAGGCCTCTGTGACACGAATAGAAGCATCTTCAGGTATGAAATTATTCAGTAAAATTAATAATTGAGGTTTTGAGATGCACCTTAAAATACAGTACTATAGCTATTTTTATGCATGTGCAATCACTGCAGTGACAGACTGTAAAACTATGCAGGGATGAGCAGAATGACAGCTGAATAATCTTCAAGTATGAAATACAGAGACAAGTCTACATGCAGTCAGAAAATGCAGTCAGGTTATTCCCATTTAGATCAGAGATCTCTTTTCATGTAAGACCTGCCCAAGAAAGGTAGCAATCCACAGTTTCAAGAACCAGTCAACCTGGACACACAAAGTTGGATCAAGTTTCAAGTTTCCTCGTTTAAAATCGGTCTGCAGACTGCTCAAAGCGAAAGGGGCCGAAAGCATAAAGGCCGTCTTTCCCCACTCAGTTTGGAATTTGGGAAAAAAACAAATTGCACAAAGTTCAACAATCACAGGTTGTGCAAACCATCGGTATCAGGAAGGAAAATGGTACTGGAACATCTCTAGTCCCAATATAAAATCTGTACCTTTGGAGGAATAGCTTCCATTTGATGATGAAGTTATAGGGATCCAGATCAACAGATACTTAAAATTATTATCCGTCACCGTTTCACTGGCTTATTTTTGTCCAGATTAAAAATGTGCATTAGTTTGAACATACTTGGAGGTAAGCAGAGGGTGACAAGCAGAGTGTGGCTCATGGGAACACAAAGGTCAGACATGGGACTGAACGCTGTTCACTCCTTTAGGTGTGTAGTCCTCACGCCTGATTTCACACCAGCTCTTGGGAAAAAGAGCGGCATGTGTCTGAAAAACTGAACCTTCACAAAGTTCAGCAGAGTTCACAGGCTTATCATGAGTCCGAATGTCTAAGTTTAGCTCCCCAAAAACATTCACTTATCAAGAGTAAAATGTGAATTTGATCGTAAATGTAGCAGAGTCACACAGATTCTCAACATGAAACCAGATGCTACAGTTGTAATGTGACTCAGTGTGCTATAATATCTACCATAAACATCACACACATGCTAATTAATGTACATGTACTAATGCCCTACATGCACCTCAGATGACCAAGGATTGTGCAGGGAAGGTTATAAGTTCATCAGTTAGGGCATCAGGTCCTGGTTTATGTTTGACTCAGGAGGTGAGCAAATTTCACACCATGTTAAGTGACACTCCTGAAACCAGCAGCTCTGACACCAAAGCCTGGGAAAGTCTGTGCCAGGCTAAAGAGAGGTGAAGAGGTTATCAGAGCAGCATCACAACTTCTATGAGGTCTGCATGTAAATATTCCCTTTATTTCATGCTCAGCTCTGATTGTTTGCTCTTGAAACACACAACAGAGCAGGTGCTGCAGTTGCACCTCTCTGGTCCTCATACACTTCAAATTAACTGGCTTTAACTCATATCTTTGTTTTCTTATATGGGATTTAAATGTGACTTTTTATCAGTTTGTCTGGTTTTCTTGAAATGAGACTAAAGAGTGTCCGGTGGAGGTCAGAGGTTCAGGATCAGTGCAGACCCTGCAGCAGTCACAGGCCACCATGTCTCACGCCATAAAGTGTGTAAACTTTGCACCCTGAACAACACCTAAACATGATCCCATGGGTTCCCATGGACCAGCCTAAGGGGTTGAAGAGTTCACCTCACTGAGCCAGAACTGCAAAATGTTTAAACAAGAATCTGAAAAGCAAAAGCCTGCAGGCAATGATGGTGTATATTTTACAGAGAATGGACTGAGCTGTGAATGAGAGCTCTGCTGTAGTTTTATGAAAGCTTGCAGGTTTTTCAACTATGCAAGAACTACAACAATGTTACCAAACTATACTTTCCTTGCAGATAACTTTGGATGTTGCATGTATGCAATATGAGTCTTGCCTCTTTTGAGTAAGTAACACAGCATTTTTTCTGCTCTAAATGGAAATGTGAGTCTCTGTGCAGTGAATCTAAACCTGCAACCTCCTTGTAAATGGATATCACTATTTTAAAGATTAAGTTAAACAAATCAGTCTACAGGCAACTGACCCCAAGGAGGACTGACTCAGAGATAACTTTTTGTTATTTGGTGTTGCAATTTAACTATCTGCAAATCTGTGTTTGTAACATTAAATATACAGATAACTTCAGCTGAAATACTGAAGAATTTCTGCATAATTATTGCAATTTAACACTGCCTTTATTTAGCCCAGGCTAAGTTGCCATACCCATCCCTGAAGAGGCCTGTAAAATGCATAAACTCGCATTTTACTTACATTGCAGGTCAGCATGCCCAGTGCTGTAGTGCAGAGTATACCCACTCCTCTTGTAGTCTCTAGAGTATACCCTCTTCTTGATTTCCTCTGATACTCATAATTAAGCGGTATGCTGCATATTTTCAAGGATATGATCAACCTTACGCTGCCTCTCATTGGCTGTACTCATTACTGTCTTCACACATTGGTTGGATGGTGTTGCTTTCTATCAGCCTTCATCCCTTTTCAGAATTTCATAATTTTCTTACTAACTGAAGTCAAGCAGCAGGTGAGTATAAAAATATATAAAAGGCCCATTTTTTGTTTTAATAAATATGACAGAGTGACAGTTTTTACACAGGCTGTTTATCCTTTTCTGCTTGGGTTGCTACAACATATGAGCCACCACACCACTGAGCACAACACACACTGGTCCCCCTTGTACACAGGTGCAATTTAAAAAGAGGAGGGCAGTAGCCATTGCATTTTTCTGCATTTAACTCCAGGAACAGAATACCATTGCAATTTTGCTTTATTTTTCAGGTTAGTGTACATATGAGGCATTTAATTCTGGTTTGTCGGTATTATGGAAGTACACACACAAAGGCTAAGTGGTCATGTGACATGTGTCACTTAAAATGAGGCTTAAGAGCAGGCCTGCCTACAGATTTGGCTGGGCTGCTGACAAATGTAGAAAATGGGCCATCCCCAGTAGTGATTTATTGATAGTATCAATGCATGTGTGCTGGATCAGTAGGAATGGTGCTAGCATTGCTAACAATGACTTCATTTTGAAGCTGAAATATGTGCCAAGCTATTATTGGGTTCTGATGTTGACATTATTTATTTATCCCACTTATAACCCCTTGTAACAACTTTTACACTCATTTTGGCACTATTATTTGCCCCTTTTCATCATTTTTGTGCAACTTCTACACATTTTTGCCAAATGTAATTTTTTGCCACTTTTAACCAATTTTTTTGTACTTTAAAAATACAATCTCAGCACCTTTTATGCCCACTTTTTTCCACTTTTATCCCATTTTTTTTTCTTCCAACCAATCTATACCACTTCTAAATCACATTACACAGCCCATTTCTGGTACTTTAAAGCCATTCTGCCACTTCTCAATCTTTCCACCACTTTCTCTGCCAGTTTGTGCCACTTATAACCTTTTCTGCTGCTTTCCGCCTATTGTTGCCTCTCTTGACCCATATTTGCCTCCATTAAACTCTTTTCTGCCCCTTTTGCCAGTTTTAACCACATTGCCCTTTTTTTTTTGCCACTTTAACCCTTTTTTATTCTCTTTTAAGAAGGTTATATTCTATGGCATGGATAAAAAAAAAGTTTTCCTTGATAAGAGTGGTTATTATTCAGGTTAGAAATAAAAAAAGTTATTACAGCTTAGCTCTACAATGGAACAATATTTTGGTGACTGGCATGGGCCCCCAATTTAGCTGGGCCCCAGGAAGCTCTCCTCATTAACCCCTTTATGGGCAGCCTTGCTTGAAAGGGAAACTTAAACATTAAATACTAAGAACACCAAGCAGGTAGTTGTAGTTTTCTTGTATTTTTGGTTTTCTTATGAATGAAAAAAGAAAGAAAAATGGCCAATAGTTGACTTGATTGACTACATCCTAACTTTACATGCGAAATACTGTACACTGTTACATGTAGTCTGCAGTTTGCATTTCATTTCTATTTAGAGTTCATATTGTACAAATTAAATGAACAGCTTCAGAAAAAAAATAGAGCAAACAGGAGCCGTGCACCTTCTCTTTGCCCAGGTCCCCATTTTTCTTTGTTGAGCCCCTGTTTTATGGTTCTTTTGCCTTGGATCACAGAATTGTTTTGGTATAGATGAATCTGTAAATGTTAAAACCACACACATATGAACCAAACACATTTTCCAATGTTTTAGAATGTCATAAATCTAGTTTGTCTAACACTTTCATTTGAATCTCATCGTTCAGTTCTCAAATGAAACCAGGATTTCTCAGCCACAGACAGGGATTTTTCTCGCTCTAAATGCCTACAACAGTTTTGCCTTTAAAGATCTCCTCACAGATCTTTATGTCCCCTGACACTCGTGATTGACACCTTCCACGTGTCACTAGTTTCCGCACTGGAGGCGATGGCGCGCAGGAAACGCGCACTTTAGCACCCTACACCTCTCCATGGGAAAAGAGCTGTTTATCCACGAGCAGGCCAGACTAGAGCACGAGGACCACTTAGATGAGTTTACACCTCTCATATATAAATCAAATAAGTCCATGCATGCTTAAATATAAGATGTAAAAAAAAAAATAGAGTTTAAAGAGATGATCAATCTTTGCGCACAGCCTTTTAAATAGTTATTTTGAAGTCACAGCTCTCCTATTTAGTATTCAGTTTTTGTCTTAATAAAACTTTATTCATAACATTCAGAAAGAAATCCCCAAACAACGACTTTAATCTTAAATATTTATTGCATTTTTCAGCAAATACAAAAGAGGTAGAAACGTTAGAAGAATAACTTAAGCTCGTGTTCGAGTAAATGAAAAAGGTTCTATTTACACATATTTACAGAAATAAGTTAAGAGAAATATATTATCAAAATATGGAAGAGTTTGTGTTCAGGAAGCCTCGCTTAATTCAGCTCCTTCTCCATCTCCTCCTCCTCTTCATCGCTGTCTTCATCACTGCTGGAGTCTTCGTACACACAGATGGTCGCCTGGACCGGATAGTTACGCAGGAGCATCTCTGCGTCCTGGTACAGATAGTCGAAACATCTGGATTTGGGCCAGTATAACCTTTGAAAGACAGATAAAAAGATTGAATAAGTGACACAAGCTTACAAAAAATGACCCTCAAAAAGAATGAAATAGCATAAAGAAGCTTTATTTACCTCACTGGGTGGACAAACTTGGACGTTTTGGGGTGTACTGCAGCAGCTGCGCCTCCATTAATGTGGGCCTTAAAAATCAAAGCAATCTTGTTAGATTATTTTATCCAATGAACACAAAAGCTTGGATATTAGAACCTTTAAAGTCCCAGGGTGTTTAAACTCACCTCATGTGCGCCACTTCTGTCTGCGTTCCCACTCCACGGTCTCCACAAACTCCCAGTCTGCTGTGGGACATTGTTTCCATTCAGAACATTAGGTAATCCGCTGTTTGCGTTAAAAGTCTCCATGGTTGCTTCTTTTCTTTGTGATGGTCTTTCCTTCGTAAAGTCCTCAGAGCGTGTGTGTGACTGAGGGCAGGAAGCCCCTATTTATCAGGGAGCCCGGCCTGCTGGTGCCAAATTGCGCTTTGACGCGTCTCCAAGTGGTTCCATGCGCCACGGTGGTGAGGTGCGAAGTCACACTTGGGCAAACTCAAGCCATATGGTCACTTACGTTTTAATTTCTAACAATACACATATATGCTTTTTTGGGAATTCAAACCAAATTTACGAGAAGTTAGAGTTCTTAGTTAAAGAATGCAAAGCTGTGGAGATACGAAAAAGCACATAAAACACAACATACATTCCTACATTAGGCGTTACAAAACGACAAAGACCCTCAGGCTCAACATTCTGACATGTTCTTGTGGTATATCCAATTACACATGGGGATTTCAGTGATTCGGAAATCGCATTCTGAGCGTCCCAAGTTTTTTGGAAAGTGGGTTGCATGTCCCAGCTTAACGACTTTTTTAGATGGTAAACTGGATTTTGTCCCTCCACATTGAAGCTCATTTTATGAAAGGCTTGAGCAAACTGAAGATAAATAATTTAATGTAACAGGTCTAACACAAATAAGAACCGTTATTTAACAAGTAAAGGAATGCGACCGTCTGTAGCCAAAGACATTATATACGTAGCCTATATAATGTCTATGTATGTAGCTGACACTGCAAGAGTTCATTTAAGTTGCTATGACAACATAAAAAGTCAAAATATCTAGCTTTAAGTTGTATGACTGCCAGGTTGTTTTATTTTTATATGCAACCATAAAATATCTGGTTTGGTAACGTCTTGTCACATTTTTAATCAAGCTATTTTTTTATTTTATCATTTTGTCCGTACATTTCGTCCTGTCAATAAAGTTTATTGAACGTGACGTGTTGTGTGACCGGTAAGCTAGCTTGCAGCACGGATGCAGAGAAAATTGCGGGTCCAGCAAAAAGAACTTCAGATTCCTGCTGCTCTGTTTTCATTTCCTTCTGGTGGTCATCAGGCAAACACGGTAAAAATGTATTTCATTGCTTAAGAGTTGTTTAATGTTATTTTGAGACGTATATCGGACTTAATATGATTGATTGTAACTTTAATCTGAAGTTGTCTTGTTTATTTCAGTTTTCACCGTGCTCCATGGTGTGTAAATTCTTCTGTGAAGCTTCAGCTTTGTTGTGGACATCAATCATGGACTCATTAATGACCAGCAGTTACACAGCACAGTATGTAGGGCCACGATGCAAACCAGTGTAATCATGTAGGAAAACACACCATTTAAATGCAAATGATGTAAAAACAATCTAGAAACAGGGAGGAGTAGATTTGGTTACCAAGTGGGGCTTGCCAGTTCCATTTTCAAGCCAGAAGTCAAGGTGTTGCAATTTTAGAAACCTCTTAAATAAAAACTTACAGACTATATTTCAAAACAGACGACATATAAAGCTTTAGTTCCAATTATCATAATATCATAACCTTTACTTTAATTAGTAAGGCTTAATCAAGTGAGTCAAGTAGCTACAGAGTTAAAGCAAGTATAAGGTATTTCTTCTATGCAGTGAATAGAGTGTACTGGTTTAGGAAATTTTACTTTCATCGGTGTTCCAAAATGCATTTAGTAATGCCTCATAAGAAGAGGTGAAGAAAGAAGTGTTGCATATTTGGGGCTTTGCTATAACTTAAGATCTGTGGATGTGGATTCCACTGAAATTTTTTTGCTCATCAGGCAGTCACACCTACTGTTTCAAGCCATTCTTTGGATAATTTTTGATTTAAAATATCAATAAATATATGCATTTTAATGGAAATTGATACAGTTCCACCTTTTTAAGAATCCATAATCTAGAGCAGACATCATTTTCAATATTTAATTGATCTCAAACTTATACCATAAACTTGTTGAAATCAATGACTTTCACCTCTGCCTTTACAGAAAAAAGGAAAGTGTCCCTTCATTTCTTAAAGTTACATAACAAAACTATTAACATAACCATTAGCCCTATCTCCCAATAGAGATGGATCCCTTCAAAAAAATTCCTGGATCCATCCCCATGTGCCCCCCACCACGGCATTCGCCAATTACTCCCTCCCTGGTGGGGTGGAAACATGGTGAGGCAAAGCATTGGCTTCGCTACTGGTGCCAACAGAGGCACCTATGGTCCCACCGGATGACTGGAAGTCATGGCAGAGGGTGAATATTCCTCTATTCCTCCCATTATTGTGAGTATTCTTGCTACAGTTCGCTGTCTTTCTGTCTGTTACGCTCCGACTCGTCTCCTGGACCAGGCGTGCATCTTTCAAACTCCATAAACTCCAATACTTTGAATAGAAACACACCCAAAAACTGCTGCTCCAAAAACTGCTGCTGGGATTGAAGTTACTCATGTCCGCCATCTCCTGGTGTAAAGTGGTAAGAGCGCAGACCTCAGCCATTAGCCCTATCTCCCAATAGTACAGAATCCTTAAAAAAAAAATTCCTGGATCCAGACGGTGATCCAGATCACTCCCAAAATCTAATCAGTTCCTCCTTATGCAATTTCTGACATTTCCTGAAAATTTCATCATAATCCATCCATAACTTTTTGAGTTATGGTTGCTAACAAACTAACAAAAGAACAAACCCCCCGATCACATAGCCTCCTTGGTGGAGGTAAATATGTTAGGTATTTAGTGTTAAAGTTAAAATCAAAATGTTTGGTTCCAGTTATAGAGCAACTCATGAAAATGCAGAAGTGATTAACATTTATTATGATATTTTTTACTCTACAGTGTGTGCAAAAAGTTAAAAAATGACATTTTCTCAAAAAAGTTTCAGACAATTACATTTAGTAGGCGACGTCAAGCATTAAACAAAACATTATAGGCTATAAGTTGTAAAAATATAAATAAACTGCTTTCTTCTATTTGCTTTCTTGCCATGTATATCCAAAAAAGTCATAAACATGATACATTGCATTACCTATCCATTTCAAGGGAACAGGAGCTCTTATTATGTTTTTTATTTGGAATAGCCATCACTTCTGTGGAAATGGTTCCAAAGCTAGTTTTTCTGGTAACATTTGGATGATTGGGCCTTATGCTCCTTGGGGCCTCAAGGTATAGTCATTATAGGTGTAAACCAAATATGAGGTAAGTGGCCAAGGAGGGTCCCTGGCCCCAACAGAAAGGCTCAAGTCCCTCAAAAAGTCTCAGAATGTCTTTTTATCCAGCATATTGTAGTGAAGTATCAGAATTGAGTTTTATTATCAGGTGCATTTTCACATACAAGGAATTTGACATGGTGTTTGGTGCAAAACGGATAGAGGAAGAATAAAAAATAGGAGATGCATGAAAATATTAAAAGGTTAGAAACTTAAATTGTTATAGAAAGATATAGTAGCAAAACAAATACAATATAAACACAAAGATATGTAACAAGGTACAAAAAGGAGAAACTGTACAGATGTGCAGGTTTAGTGCAAATTTCTAAACACACACAGTGTGCAGTTGTTAACAGGAGATACAGTACAAAAATGTAATGCATGGAGTTTGTATAAACATCCATTTGTCAGAATTATGGAGTGGAGAGGATGGAATGGCCTGTCAGCAGTCCTGACCTCTACCCCATTCAACACTTGTGGGGTCAGCTTGGGCATGCTGTTCGTGCCAGAGTGACCAACCACGTTGGCTGACTTGCAACAAATGCTGCTCGAAGAGTGGGATGCCATCCCACAGGGATGTGTGACCGGGCTGGTGTGTGGGTTTTCCACATGCTACTGATGCTCCCGTTTCTTAAATGGAGTATTTGTTAAATTGCCAATATGTCTTGTTTATTCAGACTTTTTATCATCCAATCCAAACAACAACAAATGTGTCAGTGGCAATATAAACTGTTTGGCACTGACAGATAAGATTTGGCAAATTTTTCATGGGCGCAACCCACATACTCAGCTCTGCTTCTCATCCGACAAATGCAGGTTCTTAAAAACGTGGCACCATTCAAAAGAGAAATAAACAGACTTTCCAATGGTATAAGATTTATTGCCACTGTGATATGACTGGGGTCTTACTAAAACTATTGCTCAAACCGTAGTTTAAAAAGGACAAGTAAGATTTCATAACCTCTTTGTTGCTAGCTAGCAGCATGGAAAAAGATGAAATCCAGGTTATCCATTGACATTTTTCTGGTAGTTTAGGGGTCTGCACACAAGAGGTTGGGAAGCACTTAAGCCTATGGAATTTAGAGCATACAGAGCAACTGTATGCAAATTTTTTCTATTGAAAGGTTGATCATTTTCTTCATATAAGCATTTTTAGTGCTGTTCCAATCACTCAAAATGATGCTGTCCTATTCTAAATTGTGCTTGGGTGGATAAATACAGCTTAGTTACATTTTAAAAACACATTATAAAACATCTTTTTAAATGCTCTTGTTGCTGTAGTACATTTATTTTAAGTTGACACTAAAGTTTTGAGTAATTCCTGACCATTTTTTTAACAAATGTATGGAATACTTTACAGTGCGGAACTTTGGTAAAACTTTATTGATTTTAAAATTTGCTATATAAATAAAGTGGATTGGATTGTGACAAAAATGAGCTAGTTTATGCCATTTTCCTCAAACTAACTGCAGGGTCAATCTGTTAGTAGGTGTTTGCCTTACATAATAGTGCATTTTATCTTATCAGAACATCTTATCTTTATCATGTGGTTTCTCAGCTGGGGTTTATTTTCATTCATCAAATGAGAAAATAAATCTGTTTTCATTTAACTGTTCAAGTCCTCCTTATTCCCCTCTCACCCTGAGGTCACTCTTATCAAAGGTTATTTTGAAATATACTACTTTTGTTCTTTTCATGCATTTGGTCTTTGTGCATGGATGTTTAGAAGCAACTGAGTCTTTCTTGGGGTCTAAAATTGACTCTGGGAGTGAGGCGGAAGTGCGTGTCCACTATTTTTATGCAAAATACGCATGAATACAACAGACGACGTACTTTAGCACAACCTTCTCCTAAATTAAGTTTGTGTTGGGCTAGAATGCTAAATTCAATCAGCTCTGTTTGTTAAAGTCTCGCTGATAACATCTCGTTGAACTTTTGCCATCTCTTCACCATTATCTCCCTCCGTCTGTGGAGCCATTTGTGTGAGAGGTGTGAAGGAACACGTGCCCTACTGTCACACCCCCCTGAGCGACCTGATGGAAGAAGGCTCGCGTGCATTTGGGTGAGGCGCGCGGGGGTTGACACGCGTCAGCCCTTTTGTGTTTGCACCACAGCAGGGGAGAAAAAGGGGGGGGGGGGGCTAAGAACAGGCATCACACTCACTCTCATATGGAAAACATCATAATAGAGCTACTTCATGAGCTGCACATGCCCCCCAATTCATTAAAAAACACCTTTGTGAGGTGATTTGATTAACCTATTGTGCTTCCATGCATTGCGCCGCTAGGGGGCACTGTGGCGCTATAAACTGGGACATCTGCTGTGAAATACAATTTGTCCTCTCCTGTACAAGCACTTCTATCTGTCACCAGACTTCATTCAGAGCTCATGCCTACCACATTAAAGAATCAATTGCAGTCCTACAGAAAAAAGCTGTCTGTGGTTAAAGGTGAACTGTGCATGACCAGCATTAAATATCACAAGCCTCTTCCACATCACAGCACTTCTCTACAGGGAGGGAACAGACAGGAGCTGGCACTAATAAGGCTCTCACAGACTCCTCTCTCTTTCTCTCCCACATTCTGTCTCTTATTTTCTCTCTTTCTTGTGTCTGCTGTGTCCTTTCCTGCTCTAAGGCTAATTGGACACAAGCTCTCCTGCTCTGCTGCTTTTTACTGCTTGTGTCATTTACCCTCTTGCTATCAAAAGAATGCATTGTAGATGTACAAACATGACCTTGATTGCCATATTGTATGAATGAAGTACTTCAAAGAGGTTGTACAGCATAATATAGTACAAATAAGCCAGCATATAAAGGTTGTGGAGTGTTTTTAATCCTTTAGTCAGTGACGGCAATCAAAGAGAGATGCACTTTTCATGCTAGGAAACTGTTGTGCTTTTTGAAAGAAATACACAAACTGTGGAAATAAAAACATGAAGAAGGGGGGGAAGCAGATGTGAAGTCACTAACAGCACTGGACTAAGAAAACTGAATGTTCTCTCCACATATCCTGAAAAATACCACAACAAGAAAATAACCTGTGCAAGAACAGATAAAATGTTGAAGGACAGTTAAAGACAGTATGGAGAGTACAAAGAAGTTTTACTTTACTGTGTTTATCCGTATCCATTAAGTTTAAAATACATTTAAATAAAAGAAGTGATTTATTTTTCCACATTACATCTGAAAGTGTATCATATGACTGACAGATTTAATATGTACAATGTAGAGCCTATACATCATACATGTTAGCTTAAAAAAAAAAACTCAGTTTATTTATATACAGGATATTACCCTGATTCCAAAAAAGTTGGGGCACTGTGTAAAATACAAATAAAACAGAGTGCAATGATTTCGTAAACCTGTATTTCATTAACAATATAACAAAAAAAATATACCAGGTGTTGAA
Source organism: Cheilinus undulatus (assembly GCF_018320785.1). Classification (NCBI taxonomy): domain Eukaryota; kingdom Metazoa; phylum Chordata; class Actinopteri; order Labriformes; family Labridae; genus Cheilinus; species Cheilinus undulatus. The sequence goes on from NC_054878.1 coordinate 31,427,481, forward strand.
ACTTGTGAATTATGGAATAATTAAAAGAAAATGTTCCCCAACATAAAACTGCAAAGACTTTGAGTATCCCCACATCCACAGTACATAATATCATCAAAAGATTCAGAGAATCTGGAGAAATCTCTGTAAGCAAAAGACAAAGTCAAAGGTCATTTTTTGATGCTTGTGATCTTCAGGCCCTTAGGCAGCACTGCATCAAAAACAGGCATGATTCTGTACTGGAAGTCACTGCATGGGCTCAGGAATACTTCCATAAATCACTCTCTCTTAACACAGTCTGTCATTCCATTCACAAATGCAAGCTAAAGCTGCATCATGTGAAGAAATATGGGAAAATGATACTGTCCTCTCTGAGCCAAACCTCATTTAAAATGGACTGAGGCAAAATGGAAAACTGTTCTGTGGTCAATGAATCAAAATTTGAAATTCTTTTTGGAAACCATGGATGCCATGTCCTGAGGACTAGAGTAGAGAGGGACCATCCAGCTTATCAGTGCACAGTTCAAATGTCTGCATCTCTAAGGGTATGGAGTTACATTAGTGCCTATGGTGTGGGCAGCTTACACATCTGGAAAGTCACAATCAATGCTGAAAAGTATATAGAGGTTTTAGAGCAATATATACATATTTGCACATATCAACACATATACGTATAAATATCAGCATATGCAGACACATATATCTGATGCATCATGAAACGAGAAAGTCTGTCAAAGAAGAACCAGGACTGTAACCTGGCACACTAGATGGATGTGTTTCACACATCCATCTGGTAAACCACTCATAGACGGCGTTAGGGAAAAGGCAGAGCCTTCGAAAAAAAAAAAAAACCCAGAGGGTGATTGGGTGACTGTTCTGTCCATCACATCTTCATGGGCCAATCAGAGCAACAAAACACGTGACGTAGTCACTACCTAGGTGCTCCCCAAAGGAGTAAACTCCATACAGAACTGCATAACGCAAACCATGGCAATTGTAGACATGTCAGTACACAACTTTTGTCATTTTTTGAAAAGAAAACAACTCACTGCTGGTCTTTATTCTTCTTTTAACGAAGAAATATCATCAATTTCAGATAAAAATGCCGCTTTAGCAGCATCCACGCTAATGTGTTCTACCCTAATTGCACCGGCCTCTTGTTGCTGCTTGTTTAAGTCAAGACTCCGCGGCAGCTGAAAGTGCTGCCCCTTGTGTTGATTGCTCCTGTCACTTTCTAACCAGGCCCAAACAGTTCAGACGGGAGCTTTGCAAGATGGATTCACCAGTGAGACACACGGAAACGGGCGTATCCATCTACTTTGCAAGGTTACCAGGACCGCTGGGTAGCTAGAATCCTACATCAGACAAGAATGGGACAAAATTCCTCTCCCAAAACTCCAGCAACTGGTCTCCACACTTTCCAGACGCTTACAGACTGTTTCGTGTCCCTACTTTTTTAGATGTGCTGCTGACAGGAAATTCAAAATGAGCTTATATTTTTCATGAAATGGTAAAGTGTCTCAGTTTCAACATCTGATATGTTTATGTTCTATTTTGAATACAATATGGGTTTATGAACACCCCAACTTTTTTTGGAATTGGGGTTGTGTATTTTTAGTTGATATTATTATTTTGTCATCAAAATCAGCTTTATTGGCGCGCCGGTGGTCGAGTGGTTAAGGCGCACGCCATATACGCAGGCGACCCGGGTTCAAATCCGGCCCGTGGCACTATTTCCTGCATGTCTCTCCCCACTCTCCTCCCTGTTTCCAACTCTATCCACTGTCCTATCTAATAAAGGCCAAAAATAAATCTTTAAAAAAAAAAAAAAAAAAAATCAGCTTTATTGACCAGCTATGCTTAAATATAGAAAGAATCTTGTACACCTTAGCAGATCATCAACACAAGGAAAAAAAATATAACTAATACATTTCAATGAATTACATTCGGGAACACAATGTAATTAGTTCAAGGGAAAAGTTAAGACTGTAGCTCATACTACAAAGTTATCTGGAAAATAAATGCATTCAAAGGTTTCTTTTTTATAAAACAGAAGGCTCAAGAGTTTTAAAGCAGCTATGACCTACCATAGAAGGCAAAAACAAAGATACAATGAAGTTGTGCTCAATTTGCAAAAAGAAAGCATGTTTATTAGAAATAAACTTTTTACCATAGAGCAATCAAATCTCTAAGTGTGCCAGATACTTTTGAGTATACATATGTTTGCAAAAGACCATGTCGAAACAAGTGCGACTTGTGACCTGCAAGAAAAATACCTGATGGTTTTGTGCAGATAAAACATCATCATACATCATCACGTGCACGTAAAGTAGGAGCTGCTGGGCAGCGGCCCGGATTATATAATGGTATATTGTTTTTGATGTGAGCGCTTTTTACTACATTTCTGCAAAAGAAGGAAGGGCATTTCTGGAAGAAAACAGTACTCTGGGACACAATGAATGTGTAATGTGTTAGTGTTACTCCTCTGGTTTTATATGCAGAAAGAATTATCACTCTATCTCATTTGGTTGCAATTCTATTTGGTTAATTCGGTTAAAAAGAGAAATGCATTGGAAGCACCGGCTTAAAGGGCTATGAAAGTTCTTTATCCCCTCACACAATATCACTTCTATTACTCAGTTTCTGTCTCATTTGATCTCTGTCTTTCTTGTCTCTCTTTCAGGTTTGTTAACATGAGTCATCTTTCCTTTACTCTGACCAAAGTCAATTATACCTCTCTCTTACAAAAGCAACCAATAGTTGTCTCTCCATGGAAACAGTCACTGCAAATAACATCATTTGTCCCTCATCTATTCAGTATCACTCCAATTATCAAACATTACAGATCCGAATCATACTTCAAAATTAGCAGGACTTATTTTTAATGCAATAATACACCTATCTAAACTTATAACAAGACATAAAAGAGGATTGTAAATCATTATATTGTGTATTTGCCGCAAGCTACACTTTTTATGCTGTTAGGAATCAGTTCAAGTGTTTTAGCTGAGAGCTGTGATATGGATCACAGTTCCACCCCATGACACAGACCACAGAGAAAACATGCTCTCACTTAATGAATCAGCTTAGCAGAATTTCTAAGGCTTGTTTATCTTTTCCGCTGACTTCAGAGGACAGGTAGCTGATGTGATTAAAAAAGCACACACAATGTTCCTTCTGTTTTTCCTGGAAATGAGAAGATGCCTATCTGTGATTTGGGTTTCAAGAATTTTTATTAACTGCAGGACAAGTCAAGTGAAATAACTCCTCCATGTCCCAATGAAAGAGGTTCAGATAGAGGCGTATTTATTTTGTTTCCTAGGGAACATACTAATTGAAGGGTACATTGAGTATAGATGCATTTCAGCCCCTCAGAAGAAGTTTTATTTTGGAATTTGCACAATGGAGAGATTCCCAGGCCTCCCCACTGAACAGCTCAGTGCATGGTGCCTCCCTGTATGTGACTTATCAATATCATTGCAAGTTTGTTAGATCAGTAGCATTGGTTTTAGCCTCCTAGCTAACATTTGCCCTCTTTTGGTGCTGAAAAGAATCTTTACAAGTGTTGTAGGTTCAAAAGTATCCTAGAAAGCTGCATCAGTTTCTTCTTCATTTGCTAGGCCATGGCATAGCTATGAAGCTTGGCATTACTATGGTTTAGTTCAGTTGGTCTTTCAAGAAAAAGGGTATTACATTTTTAAAACAAGCTACATCTTTACTGAAGCACCACTAAATATGTACTTTATGCATTGATAAGACGGCGAAAGTACTTAGGTTAAAAGTAAAATTCAGTTATCACAGCTCAACTTTCCATTAACTATGCTTTGGCTGATCTCCATGGACTCCTCATGCAGCTAAGCCCTATGAAGTTTTACCTCTTTTTCCCCTCATATGCATCCTCCTTTACTTATTTCTACTATGTATGAGGACTGACTTAACAATTAACAGTTCAAAACAATTCGATGAAACAGCAGGACACAATACATTCGGATGAACAATATGACACGATGAAACAACATGAAATGATACGATTAGATGAAACAATACGATAAAACAGTGGTTCCCAACCTTTTTCACATTGAAGTCCCTCACCCCCCCATATATAAAAGATGAGCTGTGCCCCCCTAAGGCCACAAGAAAATAAATCCACTTACTGTCATGAAGCAGTGATGCAGGAAATCATATGCACAGGGCAATCTGTTTAGAGCATTGCATTTTTAAAATCAAAATACTGATGTGTGGCACAAACGATTTAATGCTTGTGTCACAAATGTCCAGTAGGTAATATACACTGCCATACTGATATTTTGTCCTTGTTTATATCCATATACTTGTAATAATTATTGTGTCCATTAACATGTTACAAAGGTTAAGCACTATTTTCCCAAGATCTGGTTTTTACATGCACACTGTTTTCTTACTTCTGTTTTGAACAGAAAACAGAGCATGGTAGCAAATTGTTTTTAGTTTAAATGTGTCTCTGGATCTATTGGTTTGGCCTTACAATTGTCTGCTGCTGATAGTTCCATTAACAACAACCTACCTTTTCAATAGCCTGAGTCTAAGCAGGCCAGTGAAAGAAATCCGACCTTGGGTCATTCAGTTGTCTGCATCCTTATGTATTTGCCTTGTCCGTTTGGCCTGTGAGGTGGTTAGCTGTAAGCATCTGTGTGAACATTATCAAATCTATATTTTTTGAGCTGTTTTCAACTATTTTTGGTGTTTTCACACAAACACAAACTTCTCAAAACTTTTAGCTGCTTTCGGCACATTGTTACTGCTATTTTGCGACAATTCACACAAAACTGCCATTGTCGTTTGCCACTTGTCGGCCATTTTTTTTTTTTTACCTTTTTTTGGAGGGACATTTTTTTTGCCACATTTAAGAAATGCATCCATTATTGCTACTTTCCACCGACTTTGAGCCCATTTGTCCCTCTTCTTTTCCCCCTATTTTCCACTTCCTGTCACTTTTGCCTCTTTTTGCCCATTTTTTAAACATCTTTTCTGTCATATTTAACCCATTTATGCTGATTTTAGCCTATTTCTACAGCTGTTTTACCCATTTTGCCATGTGTAACCCATTATTGCCACAATCTTTTGCTACTTGTCACCCATTTTTGCCACTTCTTGCCACTTGTAACGCTGCTTATGGCCCTTTTTGCCACTTTAAAACACTTCTGGCCCACATTACAAAAAAGTAATTCTGTCTTTAGAAAAGGAGTTTACCCTTTTCAAAAAGCTGTATTTCACAACAGCATAAATGAATAAAATTCACGTTTTGTTGCTTTGGTAAGAGTGGTGATTATTCAGGGTTGAAAATAAAATGTGGTTATTATTCAGGTTAACTTTACAATGGACCATGTTTTTCAGTTTGGCTGGGCCCCAGATGGCACTCCCGTTTATCCCCCCTTATGGGCAGACTTGGCTCTTTGTTCACACCGACAGGATGGTGCTACCTTTAGATGTTCAAACATATTTCATACATGCTTTTCACACATAAAGCCAAAGCCCTGCCAACATGTGGTTGAAAAGAACATCCCCACCCACTCATGACGTTGTTTACTGGGGAATTATGATGCAGTATCACTGCAAGAGTGCAACTGAAGGACAAACAACAGACTTTTTGATTGTAAAAAAGACCTTCTAGGGCAAGGACAACAATAAAAACTGAATCAATGCCTATTGTTAGTTGAGATAAAATGCAGAATCTTGTTTTCAGCTGACATAGAAGGAGGCTTGTCGAAAAGGAGCATTTGTTTTGGTCTGGAAATTTGCTCTGAAGATCGCATAGCAAGTAGAATTCAACATTTAGTCTCTGGTTCAGTGTCTGTAAAGCAACAGTGATGTCAGCCCGCCCTTCTTTCCTTCTCAATCTCATCATCTCCATCCACTTTGTTTCTCTCATACCGCAGAGAGCAAAGAACCCGAGGCGAGGGTCAAGTTGGCTGTGCCCTGCCATACTCTCCTGCTTTGCACTTAGATAACCTCGACATCCACTCAATATGCAGGCCGGTTTCAACTGCTCACAGACGAGACTCACATTTGGAGGTCTAATCCATCAGAGCTAGAGCTCTGAAAAACCCCACTTGTGGAAATCAATTTGGATGACAGAGGAGAGGAAAAGAGTCTTTAAGGTTGACGTTGCAGAATGGAGAAAAGAAATTGAGTCTGCTCAAATGCAAAGTGTGAGTTTAAGTTTGAGCTGTTTGTGCCACAGGGAGTCATCAATATCTCAGACTCAGTAAATCAAGCTTGTGGAGAGTGGAAATGTGATTTCCAGCTTTAGGTTGAAACCCAAAATGAACCAAGTATGCTTCTGTAATGTTGATTTGCTATGCCCAAGTACTGCAAGGGATCTTTGGGATTAATTGATGATGTCATTGATCAGCAGCATTGGTGCTAGCATTCCGGCTAAGTGTGTCAAGCTGTTATTGGGTTCTGATGTTAAAATTATTTATTCATACTACTTTTTAATAAATACGACCACATTATAATCCATTTAATCCTTTTTAATCCAACAAAACGTTACTTCTCACCCATTCTTGCCACTTCTTTTTGCCACTTCCAACCCATTTGTTTTGCATTTTTCATCCTTTTTTTCCCTCTTGTCACGCATTTTTCCCACTTTTGTAGTGACTTTTAACCCATTTTTGCAGCTTGATACCACTTTATGGTGACTTTTAACCCATTTTTGCCACTTCTTTTGCTAACCCATTTTTGCAGGGTTTTTTTGCCACTTTTCACCCATTTTTACCACTCTTGTTTTGTTCAGTTTTTGCTACTCTATTTGCTACTTTTAACCCATTTTTGCCACTTCTTTGTACTACTTTTAATCAGTTTTTGCCGCTTTTGCTATTAATTGCCACTTTTAACAGATTTCACTGCCTTTCACCCTTTCTTGACACTTCTTAGCCATTTTTGTGCTTTCAACCCTTTCTCCCACTTGACACCTATTTTTCCTGCTTTATTTATTTATTTATTTATTTACGTCGGATCCCCATTAGTTGTTACCACAGTAACGACTATTTTTCCTGGGGTCCACGAAAAGACATGACAATACACAAAACATAATCAAACAAATATACAAACAGTAACACGATACAGTAAAATACAATAAAATCAAACAGTCCCAACACATCAAGAGCTAAAATATTTCATTGCTTGATGCCACTTTCTGGTGACTTTTAACCCATTTTTGCCGCTCCCTTTAGCTACTTTTATAACCCATTTTGCTGCTTTTTGCCACTTTGTTGCTACTTTTCCCCCATTTTGCCACTCTTTTTAAAAATTCCATTATGGCCACTTTTTAACCCATTTATGCCACATTTTAACCAATTTTTGCTTTTATGCCACTTTTAATCCTTTTTGCCACTTTTTTTCTCTCCATTTTATCAATTTTTGCTAATCTTAACCAATTTTTGATGGTTTTTGCTGCTTATCTTCCATTTTGCCACCTTTTTCACCACTTGTTACACTTTTTTTGCCACAAATTGCCACTTTTTACCCAATCTTTAAAAGTCGCTTTTCAATCTTTTGACACTTTGATAAGATTGGTTAGTACTGTTAATGCTGATAATAAAATATGGTTGTTATAACTTTATTTTACAATTGACCTTGACTTTGCTGACCTCCATGGGCCCTAGTTTGGCTGGGCCCTGAGAGGCTCTCCCCTTTATTCCCACTTATAGGCAGCCTTGCTCATTCCCAATAGCTAAGCAGTGGCTGGAAATACATCTAAATAGGCTAATTATTCAAGCTGGATAGATATAACAAACTTACAATATGTTTTATAATCTGCAAGCTAGCCCTAGATGATGCTAGCATTCAAACACTTCTGCTAAACGCTTTCATTTTGTTAGCTAGCAACCTCATTTACCAGACAGACATATTGGACTTCTAATTTCTATGACCTAAAGGCTAGCTCCTGATTTTTCCTAGGTCTTTATGCTAAAGCGTCAATTTCCTTCAATTTCCATTCATTGACTTATCTTTGGAATTCCTGATCAATCCAGTGAACGACATGACGCCCATTTGTTTGATGACATGGACATCTAACCAGCCTGACAGAGATCAAGCGAGGAAAATGCTCAGTATATGAGCGGGTAAAAGGCTCTTTTTGCGTAATAAGACAGGAGAAACTGACATGGCGCAAGAGGCAAAAAAAAACAGCTTCAGTCCTGATGTCGAGCAGTCAAGGCAAAGTCTTCTGAATTATTCACTGCACATAGCAACAATGCAGATACAGAATTTGCTGCATGAATATTTCACATCATCTTTTAAATAGTCACAAAAGTTCCTGAAACCATGCTCATTAAGATATATACGCTGTCAGAGTCCCCTCTGCCCTCTGTGTTTTTCTTTTACAGCTCTATTCCCATGTGTTAGCTGCCGAATGAGTGAAGTGAGAGTTAATAAGAAGCAGCATGTGATGAATGTAAGCTACTGGTCTGTAGTATCATGGTCATAAACAGTGTTTTGGTGTTCACCAGCAGACTTCATGTTTGATATTGCTGCTGTCAATCAAAACTCACCGCCCACCTGCAGCAGCTGCAGTGGTGAGTCAGAGAGCACTGCACCCACTGGGCAGGGTCATCTGCATGCACAACAGGTCTGCAGGCTTATAAAAGAAGCCAGTTTATCATTAAAATGACATTTTAATGGTTGAGGATGGCTGCACAGTTTTAAAAAAAAATGAACTCTAGGGTGTTAAAACCAGGACAGACAATAATATTGGAGCATAGCATTTAAAATATGGAAAAAATAATTAAGTTTGATTTTAAATGGTTTGATTAATTTTCTCTCTGTTGTGTATTCTTGAAGTAAAAAGATGTTTGACCCCAAAATGGCACACAAGAAAAATAGATCATCTAAACTACAGCAGAGACAAAAATTAAAAAAAAAAACAACCTAGGGTTATGACTAAATATTGCTTTTGCAAACAGTATTATTTTTGATTTGGAAGTACAACAGAAATGGGTTAGAGCTTTAGAATAGAATAGATGGAATGAAGATTGAGAATTCTAACACTGGCTTTAATGAGCATTTATTTCAACTTTCAGGTAATTGTTGCTTCAGGCAATATCACTAATGTGATTTGTAATGTGATATGTGCCGGTCCTGGTTCCCTGGAATAATTTTAAACCAGCTGGCACGTTCAACCCCAAAAAATAATGGTTCATGACCCAAAAAGTTGGTTCTCAGCTGGAACCAATTCTACTAGACCTGCTATAATCCTAGCTGCTAGTGCTAATATTGCATTGGTCTGTTTTCTATCAATCATTGCTGTTATTGTGAATTCTTCACAATTTGCTAACATCATTATTGATGTTAGAGTCTTATCCTACAAAATAGGAGATACCTTTATGGCCATGACAGCCATAGCTTTGTCTTCCATTTGTTGTTTTGTTGTTTCTCTTGTCCCTCTTTCTGCTTGTCCCCTACCCCTCTGGATGGGTAGATGGTCGTCAACATGAGCTCAAGTCCTGCCAGTTACAGGGAAGGTTTTCCTCAAGGCTAAATACTGCTAAAGCTGAGCTCATGGTGGTGCTGGTCTTTATAATAATAGGCCACATCAAGGAGTATGGTCTTGTCCTGCCCTCTTTGTAAAGTGTCTTAAGATAACTTCGGTTATGAATTGGCGCTATACAAACAAAGAATGATTGATTACATGACAACCATGTAATGAAGGCTGCCCTATTTCCAAAGCAAAGTGTTCAGCAAATAATGTACAGTGTAAATCCTGTGTATCCAGAAAGCCTTTGTTGTCCCTTTGTAGAGTAATTTATACTACTGATCATACAATCATCAATGCCTTCTAACTTTACAGGAGCACAGTGAGTAAATGTAGGTATTTCAGTTGAAGTAGAAGAACGTATAGGGGATACAAAGAGGGTTTTTCTTCAAAACAAGCAGTGTAAGCATTGTGCTACTAGCTACCATTAGGCACGTTTCTCGTGATCAAAGTCTTTGCAGCATCCACTGTGAAACTGGCACAGTATTTCCCCTCCAAGTGATCATGGTGGCAGAAAGAGAACAAAGCAGTAGCAGAGAGATTAACAGCCAGCAGCATTGACAGTGGGACCAATTTAAGAGTGTGGTTTCTTTTATTTAAATATGCATTATTGAACAGCAGAGGAATATGAGGCTTTAAACCAGATCAGTAAGCTTTGATGCAGCCTCAAAAACCGGTGTGTGAAATTTATAATTCATTTTCTTATATCACAGACTGCTCTTCTGTTGCACTGAGTCCGGGGCATTTCTCTACTGCAAATTGTCTTGAAGAGGTGGAGAAGTAAACTGGAGATAGAAAAGGAGGGCTGACAGAAGTAATCATGGTAATTTTAGAGATATGTGTGCATAGTACCTCATAGGAAGTTGGGAGTTAATTGTTCAAAAGACAGCATTTGGATGAGGCAGTCTCTAATCAGTAACGGCTTTAAAAGTATCATGAGTCAGCGTCATTATTCCAGGGTTAGATGATTAACAGAGAAATTAGTGCTTTGATTTGAGCTTATCATACTGTGCAGGTTTTAGACAGCACCTTTCTAATAATTGCAATGGCACACAAATGTGCAAAAATAACAAAATGCCAGCTGAAATGAGAGAAATCTGTTTATCAGGCGATTCATTCTGGGTTTCCAGGTTGGACCTGTGAGGCGACCATCTGCCCGGTCTCAGTTTATCCAACATGTCAATAATTATATTCAGAGCTAATGCTGATTGTAGAGATTGAGATCTGGTACTGGTAGTTTCAAATGATTCAGATATCATCTGAATATACCAGTACTTTAAAAGCTGTTGTATATAGTGAAGAGCTTTGCACATTATCAGCGGTCAAGTGGATATGGTGTACTAGTATATAATTATGTCATCAGTAATGCTACCACAAAATGGTGCCAAATCAAGACACTTAGGCACCCAATAATTTCAGGTCTTCACATTTTGGGGGACTTTCATGCCTTTATTTAGAAGAGTGACTCACAGCTGGTGGGTTGGAGCCCAAAGGTGGTATCAAAGCTGTTTTCAAAGAGTTGCAAATGATGATACAATGATGTACAAAAGCCCAAAGACATCATGCATTTTATTTTATACTGTTTTTCTGTGATTAAGAGTAAATTTAGGTAGCGTTCTCTGTACTTAGACATGATTATCTACTTACTTTTCTCTGGATGATAACACTTGTCTCATAATACTGATGTTATTCTACTACATCTCTTGAAAATTACCAAAATGTATCCACTCTTGCTTTTTTGTCAACTTCTGTTCCATCAAGGTCCAAACTGCAACATTGGGGATCAAACATTTTCAGAAATTTGGGTTGGAATTTCTTATTAAGGAGCTAGACTAGCTGAGAAACACTGATTTAGAGGATTGAAGTTTAGTAAAAGAAGCTCTACCATGAGTTCAGTCTGAAGGTTATGTTTTTGCTTTCACAATAATTTCTCATTTACTATTTTTGTCATTCGTCTAGTCAGTCATCAGTCTGGGGGCTGTCACCTTGAAAGCAGTTGTCTCATTGGCTGGCCTCTTCCAACCAACAGCATCATGCTTCTTCCAAACTGTTAGCCTATCATGGCTCTGCTCTCTTCTGCTTTCTGTCTTTGCTGTGATTTGTGCATCTCCTCATCACCGCCTCTCTTCTCAGAATCATCAGCCGACAGCTCTTCACCCATCTGGTCTTTCTTTGTCCACCAGTGTCTGGACTTCATGAGGGATTTATTCTCCTGCAGCTCAGAGCAGACACTCTTTGATCACAAAATCTCCCCACAGAGTCAAAGAACTTCTGTCAAGATACAGTTCCATGATATTTATTATAATAAACAATGTTTAATGAATTTGCTTCTCCCGATTGAAAAAGTTGTATACAGCAGGAAACTTTCTAATGTAGTTCTAAAAATGTCTTTTTAACGTGGACTATTGAAATGATTATTGCATCATACGAAAAATTCAAAGCAGATGCCATACGTACAGGTCTCTAACTATGGCCAATTTGCAGCCACTTTCCCTGACTAGACCTTCAGGATGAAACTCAAGCATTAAACTTAGAGAAATGCAGAAATGTGATACTATATAAATGTGGACATCATAATTAAAATTGAATAACAAAGAGAGGAGCTCATCTTCAGCTGCTATTACCTACAGTATATCAGTCCTCTCCATTTCATTATCATCATAGCTGCTCCTGCTACTATCATAATGTTTAGTGATTTATCAATATAGTTATTACATGTAAAACCTTAAAAAAAAGAAAAAAAATATTTGTGTTGAATTGAAAAATTAGCTATTTAATGTGAAGACTATTTGGGGCATTAGTAGGTGTAATGGCTTAACAAGTCACCATGTTCACTGGTGACTGTTCTGCTTAATGTGTCGATTGTCATGTTAACAACACTGTTAAAACACAGAATAGTTTGTTATGTCTAAAATATGTTTAGAAGATAGGAATTAAGTGAGAAGCTTATCAAAGGAGTGCTTTAATATTATTGAGACAAACACAGACGCATCTGACATGTCGTCACCAGTTAACACGGTCACTCAATAAATCGTAACACCAGCCTTTGAGGTGAAAAGATGATAGATCCCCATATTCAATTGCCCATGTCAGTTGTTGGCTGTTCTACATATTTTAAAATCACATGAATGTGCTTGTATGACGTGATCTCAGGTATTTGGGCATTCCTACAGTAGGCAACATTACTTGAGTGATGTACTTTAGCACACATAGCATAGGTCGGGTCAAACTTCCTCTTACCTGGCATTGTAAGATCCACAGTGAGTCTTAAAACTTTTCGTTTGGTAAAACTGGACAGCTTGAATAACTCATGACTCCGTAAACAGTGTTGGCAGCTTGTCAGTATGTCAGACATGGCAATGTAAACATAACCACCGCTAAGCTAGCACTGCTAATGAGCCACCACCTGCTGTATTTCCATGCCAGAGAGGATGGATAGGTGCACGGAGGAAAAACCTGTTCTAGGTATACTGTGCTCAAACTCTCTGCTTTTGAAAATGCATTTAGGATGTACCTAAGTCCATGTAAAACTATAGATTCTTGGATATTTGGATTAATTCAGTTTCTTTTAAATAATACTTGTGATTCTGATGTGAACTGATTTTTTTTCAGCACCTCTTACCACTGCCATATTGGAGTTTTGCAACGTGGATTACCTGATGACAGACATGGACTCTGGTCTATACATCAGCTTTATCATGTTACTGTTTTACATATATCTTAAAGCAGCGAATGTGGGAAAGGTATCTGATCCCTCTTGCATACCACTGAGATGCCTCTTAGAATGATAGGGATCTATTTTGCTGATAAAATGTTTTATATTTTTTTATTATTCAGCATTATTCATAAAGTCTGGTAGTTACATTCATGAAATAACAACACTGCAAACATTAAAAACCAAGCAACATTTAATAAAACAGAGTACAGCTAACAGCTTGGGTAGCTATGTAGTTAATGGTACTGTGTAAGCCAATGTGTCTACATTAGCTTTAGCTAAAGTGAGCTACTGTTCGCATAACTATTTATAAAACAGTAATGTAGCTAACATAGCTTCATTAGCTTTAGAGTTAGCTACGTAGTTGCATTACCTTGCTTACATAGCTAGCATAGCTCCAATAAATGTAGCCTTTGCTACATCTGTGTGCTAGTGTTTTCATGGGGGCAAAGATTTTTTTTTTTTTCTGAGTAGACTGTTTACTTTGCTTTATTAATGTTTTGTTATTAGCTTTTGCAAGTCAGGTTGTTGAGTTTAAGACTGTGTCCGAAACCACTCACTCATTCCCTACTCCCAATCCACTATATATTGAGCTGCATATAGTGGACTACATAGTGCACTCACTGTAAATACACCACGGACACGATACATACACGGAAACGACTCTGGCCACGAGCAATGACGTCATCATCATCTCACAATTAAAACGTTTAGCAACATCGGATTGTAGATTTTGATGACAACGGCTGAGGATCGACATTAACGGTAGAATTTCACTGAAAACTGATACAAAATGTAACGTATTTTCACAAAAAAATTAAAACCTACTTATAGATAAAAAGGTTTTTGTCTTAAGTGGCTAAATAATATAATTTTTTGTTTGTATTATAACTTATTTTTGCACAAAGATGATGGTTTCATGTTTTGTAATCCTCATAGGGGGAAAAAGTTACTCTGTTTGGAATCCTTAACATTTTCTTACAGATTATATACTTTGGTTAAAACCAACAAACAAAAAAGTATATGAAAAAAATTTTTATATGTGTTCCTGTGCTCCTCTCTTTTGTCTGTCATGTTTGAGAGCAGCAACAGCGATGCATGATGGTAAATATTGCTGGCCTAGTGACCATCAGTTGTTCACTACTTTTCGAAATGCATTGTGGGATACAATGAGTGCACTATATAGTGAATAACAATATTCACTCAGAATTCGGACACCACTACAAAACGGCGCGTTCACTATATAGTGCACTATAGAGTGACTAGAGAGTGATTTCGAACACAGTCTTAGTGTTTGGTATCCTAACTCTTACCCAAACTGGAAGTAAAAAAGTTTTTATTTTGAAAGTTTTGGCGTGGATTTCTGTTCTGACCAAGGCAGCATCTCACCGTGGTGGTGTTCAAGAGGGTCTGCAGCCAGACTGCAAATGGGTAGATGTGACCTGCAGAGTAAAAGCTTGTTGACTTGTCAGATGACAAGAAAAGTGCAACACAAGCTCAAGTCCATTGACTAAGTCTATAAAAAAGCCTTGAAGTCTCAGCTCAAGGTTAAGAGTTCACGGTTTTTAAGATGTTTGTTTTTTCAGATGTTCCACATTTGTGTTCCTCTACTGAAGAGGATGACTTACTAAATCAAACAGATGATACCAAATGATCCGAATCATGGTTGGCCAGAAAACAATTCATTCTCTGTACTCACAAACAGAGCAACACTGCATTTACATAAACAGTACCACCATTTTCGTTCTTTGTAGAGTATTTTAAAGGACAGAATCTAGGTTTTGATGTATTTTATGCACTTTTGATCAGTAAATGCAGTGTCCATGATGATGAGAATGAGCATCAGAGATTGAATGGAGACATGTGGGGGCTGTGCTCAAGTGGTGCTTCAGAAATTAAAGAAATGCTGGATTACTAATGATGACTGATCAAAGGATGAAAAGACGACATGCAGTGATGTGGTCTTTTACAGTATTACTGAATGTTTCTAGTCTGAATCAGACATATTCAAGTAAGTAAATATTTTGTGAATAATCTTTTAACCCTTCATCATGGTTGCTTTGCTGACAAGCTTTTAACAAGGGCTCGCTCCACTGAAAGGGCAAATGGCTTGAGTATTTGGAGATGCACTTTCTGCTGGGAGAAAAATTACAAAACAGCATGGGGTTTTACAAAGTTCATTATTAAACAGATATTTGTTGTCATTGAAAGCACAGCAGTAACATGTTTTATCAAGATTTCAACTAAAAAATGTGAACATTTTCAAATGTGTTTTAAATAGACAGAAAAAGTAGAACATTTTATGGATTTGTGGCCTCAGGGAAGTGTTAACAGCTCTTTTAGGGTTTCATTTATGTCCCTGTTGGTTTCTCTTATGTGATATCTTCTGTATTAAAGCCCTGTTGCTATTGTCATGTTGTGCACAAAATTACAACCAAACTGCATGTTCTAATAGAGGTAAATATCAGAAAACTGTGTCATTAAATAGCTATTAACCTGTTCTCAAATTACTCACGGTCATTCACTGCATTACATATTCAAATGATGTTATTTTCCCATCTTCCTGTCTGATATAATCTCATCTGTGTCTAATTTGTTCCTAGAGTCTAAACGCTGACTGCTAATGAATCATTTCAGATGTCTCCTCAAATACAGAGCTGTGTCACACTATGTGCAACATGTAATCATTTATTATGGATAGGATCATTATTTAGTCTGGATTTGAAAGTGGAAAAGGAGCTGTTTTCTACTTCAGTTTCCTCTTCTCCTGCTATTGGTGAGCCAGCAGGTATTTCAAAGTTTAGTGAAGCGGTTGCAACTTAAACACGTATGTGAGGCGTCCCTAAATGTTGACGAACCACTGTTACATCACCACTGTGCACTTGTAGGCGGAGTGGGCACGCTCGGGCCCTGCTCCAGAGCAGGACCATTCTTGGTGCAGCTCTGCATAGTCCGACGCAGCTAAACTGGTGATGGAAAGTAAATCAGCACGGCTTGGTGTGGATCAGTGGAGTCACAAGTCATCGTGGAAAAGCTCCAGATAAAGCCAAGTAAACAGGCTGTTTACAGGGAAAAAAAGCTTGTCCTCCATGAAAACACTCTCATGCAGCTAACGCAGCTAAAGCCAGAACTAACAACGCTTTGTTGGCTATTTAGATAATGTAGATAGGTAGCCAATGTAGCAAAGCTTTTGAAGCTAAATGTAACATAAGCTTATGCTGTGTTTGCTAAAGCTAATGCAACCATGTTACGGACATTAACTACATTAGCTTTGTTACTATGTTCACTTTAGCTTACCTATGTCTGCTATATAGCTCCTTTATCTATGTAGCCAACGTAGCTACACTGGCTTTCGCTATGTTTACTAAAGCTGTTTGCCGAAGTTCATGTTCCTCATTTTAAAACTAACATAGCTACGCTGGCTTCCGTAGCGACATTAATTATGTAGCTCTCATAGCTATGTTAGCTTTAGCTAAAGCTAACAGAGTTAAAGCGAGTTTAGTGAGTTAAAGCGAGCACTGTTTGCATAGCTAATTCTAAAACAGGCCGATACATTATACCTGGATTAGACATCTGGCCTTTTTTCTGTTGTATTTATGAAATGTTGCTTAGTCTCTAATGTTTGTGATTTGGTTATTTTATGATTGTAACTGCAAGACTTTGTTTATAAAGTTGAATTTTAAAAAAAAGTGGTCGGCCATCTGAAGCCAAACCCCTCTCGACTAATAAGTGTACTCATGTGACAAGCTAACTGAAAACACACGAATGCAGCTACTGGGGCTCAGACGGCCTGGTGGTTGTGGTGTGCCCCATGTATGAGAACGGCTCGGCTCCGGCCTGTTGCTGTCCCCCACTCTCATGTCCCTGTTTCTGACTCTTTCCACTGTCCAGCAGTTAGATTTTTAAAAAAAGCAAATGCAGCTATGTAGCTAAGCTACTATTCATGTAAGTACTTCTAAAACAGCAAATACTTCATACCAGCAGTGTCACTTCCGTTCTGACGGAGGTGGTGTCCTTTGTGTACAGTAATGAACCGATTTAACCAGGAATGAAAGCTCTCCCCTCTCTTTGCTGATTTCGCCCTGCACGTGAAAGTTACAAGACATCTCATTCTGCTTCATTTTAATAACTGTTTCTCTTATTGCCTGACACCTACCCCTTGGCAGTGGTTTAAGGCATTGAAAATAAGCGTGCAGAAATAGTTTTTATTCTGAAATTTGTGTTTGCTTTTGTAGGTCATAAAGACGTGACTACGTTAATTGCGGTCTGTTTTTTTAATTATCAAAAACCCTCTCACATGGTGCTTTAAAGGATTTCATAAGCCTATAGACTTAGAAATTATTAAATTAAAACCCTATCAATAGATGAGATGAGTGTTTTCAAAAGCTTTGTCATTCATTTGGAAGCAGAGCAGCGTCAGCCTGCAGCTCAGTGACTGGATGAGAGGAGCGTCTCTGTTTTTAAGCAGTGTTTGCAGGGAGTGAGAGAGGCATATAGTGGAGGATGCTGCATGGAGGTGATGCGCACACAGCAGCTCTCTTTCACACTCCTGCTTTGCTTGCAAAACACAAGGATGGATGGATTTTTGCGAGATGGTAAAGCCATGGATCTTATGGCTTTTTATCACCTCTTTTGCTCGGGTTTATAAACAGAAGACGGAGTTGATATCCAAGGAGCTGTTTGCGTAATCCCCCAATTCACAGGCGGTGGATAACATCAACGCAGAGGTTTCCAGTCCCCGGAGCTTGTGGTTTGTAGCCAAAACTTTCTGGATACAAAAATATCACCATCTTAGCCCCCTTAGAACGGCTGGTTTTGATTTTGTTTTTTGTTGTTGTTGTTATTGTAGAGGTTGTGAAATCGTTGGAAATGTCCGCTATCCACAACCGGAGCCATACGAGCGCACGTCGCAGTGACTATGTGTGGCAGTATGAATATTACGACGACGAGGAGCCCGTGTCTTTTGAAGGACTTAAAGCGCACAGATGTAAGTTGTCACCCTCTTTCATTGCTTTTGCCGCCTTTTTACTTCATTAATATATGTGCGCGCGCCTTCCAACGCCGTCCTCCTTATGACCCTAAACTGAGCTTAAACCAAATTTATAAAAAATTTTGTGTAGTGACGCTTTGATAATGTCACCCTATGTTATCTAGTTGGAAAAATGGTTGACCGATCATGTTCTCAAACACATCAGAACCTACTGTTAGTGCTCATTAGGATGTTTCAGGGTCACTCACCTTTGGACTACTAATATATGCTAATTAATTTCCCGTGGCGCCTATTCTCTCTGGGCTGACACGTGCCTCCTGCTTAGGCTACAACAAATTATCTGTCTGCAGTAATTCATGCAGCACCTGTACTGCCAAGTTGTGCTTCTCTGATAATGGAAAGCCAATTAATGAAATCCCAAAGAACCATCAGCAAGCATCCAGACAAACTGGCAGCTGTAATCCTATTTTAGGAATACAGAATACTGACTTAATTACCATCCATGTGGCCCTGTGTGGAATTAAATCACAAGTAAGTGCAGAAAGGTGAGTTGGCTCAAAGCACTCTAATATGGCTCTATCTTCTCTGACATTTCAGACTCCATCGTCATTGGCTTCTGGGTCGGACTTGCTGTGTTTGTCATTTTCATGTTCTTTGTTCTGACGCTGCTCACGAAAACAGGAGCACCACATCAAGAGTGAGTATAACATTATGTGGTATCTGTGGTATCTGCAAGGGTTGTATCACTCAACATCAATGCAATACACAATCAGATAGACAGTATGATTCACTAAATGATGCATGGTATGAAAGATGAAGCAATACACATCCATGATATTTTATATGATATAATGAAGAATATACAGATTACAAGACATGAAACAATATACAGAATAAAAATGATAAAACAAAAGAAAAGTATTTGGTTACAGTGATAGGATTAATCATATAGAATGCATGAGATGAGACATAATAAATAAGACAAGACTCAATACAGATACATTACAGAATAAAAATACTACACATTACTGATTCCCAGATGTTTTGCTGAGGCACACTGGTGTGCCAGAGACAAGAGTGGGTATGTTACAACCATAAGCTATTTCTACAGAGCATACAACAACTAAAGACACTGTAACACAGGTTAAAGAGGATGTTTTGTGTGGATATGATAAGGTGTACCATGAGAATTTGGCTTTGTTATAGGTGTACCTTCAGCAAAAAAGTTGAGAGGGGCCTGGCTGCAGACCTTAGCTCTCAGATGCCCCCCTCTCTCAGACCACTGCTGTGAGACACTGCCTTTGTTGGGATGGAAACGACAGAATTTGCTGGTACAACGTACTTGCCATTTCAGATTTTTTTTTCTTTTTTTTTCAAATTTATCCATAAAGTCTGGCAGTTGCAAGCATGAAATAGCCACATTGCTAACTTTTTTATTGGTCTATTTGGCAGGGACAGATGCTGTATACATAGAGAACTGAACAACAATTTTCCATGTACTACACCACAGCAATTGTAGCTGATGCTAATTTCCAATGCCTGTCCCTGAGAGGGAATCATATAGAACATACAGAAAGCTTACTTACACGAGTCATTCAATGCTCTCCCTTCAATTAACTCCATATATTCAAGACTTGCATGTGTACAATGCATATCTTGTGCACAGATGCACAAACATGCATTCATACATTTGAAAATGAAGAAGAAAAAAAATCAAGTAATTAGAAAATATATTAATAAGCATCAAAGATACATCCAGGATTAAAACACCATCCATGCTAACAGCACCCCTACACATGACTACATGTTTGACTCACTTTTAAAAATTCCTTTAGTTTTGATTGAAAGTTTTGGTGACTTTGGTTTACTTTAAGGTTGGTAGGGAGTGTATTCCATATGTTAGCTCCCTTAATAGCAAAGGGCGTCTGACCTTTTAGCATCTTATCATCTAACATGATTTTACAGACTAAGCAAGATTTCATAAATACAACTTAAAAGGCCAAAGGTCATATCCAGGATTAAATAATTTATAGACCTGTTTTAGAAATAGTGACCCAAAAAGTGGCTCCCTACAGCCAAAGCTAATGTAGCTATGCAAGCTAAGTAGTTAATGATACTATGTAAGCCAATGTAGCTTCATTAGCTTTAGCTTTACAAGTGATTTAGCAAACGTAGCTAATACGAATGTAGCTACATCTGCTATGTAGTAAACATAACCAAAATAGCTATGTTAACTTCAGCGTGTAGCTTAAACTTACATAGCTGAAATAACTTTGTTAGATTTAGTTTTAGCTACATTAGCTTAGTTGCTATTTTACTTGAACAAAATGTGGGTTTGTTTTTACAGTCTTCAGCTGAATGTGCTACATAGCTTCATTAGCTTTAGCCTTAGCTTGAATAGCAGTGTTTTCATGGAGGACAAGATTTATTCCCACAAGCACACTGTTTAGTTTTTAAAAATGTTTTGTAGTCAGGTTTTACAGGTCAGATTTTGAATTTTTATCTTTTGGCATCCTAATCCTTTCCTTAACCCTTACCCTAACTTGATTTTATTTAGAGGTGTTACCATGCATCTCCATCCTGACTGAGCTGGTGTGTCACAGTGGGGTCTGCAAAGGGGAGCTTCTGCAGCCAGACTGGAAGTTTTAAATCCATTGCAATACAGGATATATTAAACAAAACATTACAATGCATAATACATGATACGATGCAAAACATGTTACATGATATGATACTCTATATGAAATGCAATATATGGCTACAATATAGATGTCATGATGCAGCAATTCTGGGTTGATAGTGCAAGAAATACATGTGAGATTTAATATTTGATTGACTAAAGAATACAAAATACCTCCAAAAAGGTCAAAAGCAGAAAATGTACAGTATTTAGGTTAAATCAGTGTTAGTTAAACCAGTGGTGTAGTTGTCCTGCAGGAGTTTGTGTACTCTTAATTTCTGCAATATTTCTGAAGCAACCCTTCCAGCAAAGGTTAAACCTGTCCAAAACACTGCTTTTTCATATGTAGTAAACCTAAAAATATGCGTATTTGCACATTGACACTCAGTTTCAGCTGCTTAAAGATCATCACAAATGATCAACTTCTTAAGCCTTACAGGATCTCATCAGGTCACCATATTTCATTAGAGTCATGAAGTTATCGGCCGAGTCAAACTGGCGTGAAAATCTGTTCAGAACACTCAAATGATCAATATTTGGCACCAGTGTTTTGTAGAGTCAGGGGGAAGATATATTTCAATATCAATATTTTGGCCTATTCTTGGTATCTGCAGGGTTAATTTTCTAAAGCTTTCACACCTCTCAGCTCAAAGCTGCAGCTTTCATGTCTGAAGGTGAATTCACGCAAAGTGGGACGCAGCAGTAATGAGCTTCACTGATGCTGTTCGAACTGATTTTTAAGCAATTTAATGATGATAAAAGGAAATTGTTCTGCGATGATCCAGGGTTATTGCTTTTGTTAAGATGTTATATGGGTTGCAGCTTAAATGGCAAAGGGGTAATGGCATTTAAGGGGAGATTAGCAGAGATACTAAATGAGAATTCCTTGATGTGACTTATGTTGGTGTTCCCCTTATTTTCTGTAAAAGATGTAGGGATAATCTAAGTATTGGTTTCTGTATAAGAGGACAAATTCACTTCAGAAATGATCTGTTATCTTCTATGTAGAGCTGCTTTTTTGGGGTGGGAAGAATGAAAATTAAAGGCCATTATGTTTCCAAAACCTTTTTCCTGTAATAGCCTAACACTGGATTTTTCTTTCTTTACTAACAGAAACCCCGACTCTGCTGAAAAGCGCCATCGACCAGGGAGCTGTATTGTAGACATTGACGGCCCCCAGGATGAAAATGACAAAGCCTTTTCTCGTCCGTTATTATCGGAAACCCGCTCTTACTTTCACTTCTACATCAATGAGGAGGATCAGGGCCAAAAAAAGCAGAAATCACAGGAAAAGTCAGTCGGTAAGCAACACGAGTCCTCGAACCTGCACAGAGCAATTAACTCCTCGAGGATCGATGACATGGAAGAGGATGTTGAGGAAGCTGAGAGACACCAGCCTCTGGAGGGACTACTAGAGGACAGTAAAAGCGACAGAGAAGGGGCTTTCTTTTCCCATTTCAACATCCCTAATTTTGTGAACTTGGAGCACAGTTCGAACCTCGGCGAGGATGATCTGCTGTATGAGCCGTCTGTCATACTGGAGCGCCAGTCTCACTCTCAGGATGCTCACCGTGAAATCCACTAAGAGTGGCTCTAAAAATATATCACAGTCATGGACGTAGTGGGATTGTACTGTTATTTTCTCTCCTTTTACACGGGTAATTTTTCACCTTACAGTACACGCATTCACCATCTCTCCTTTTTGTCTTGCAAAGCAGCCTTACAAAGCCTTTCAACAAGCACACCTTTTAATCAATTCAGTGATGGTCTACAATTCCATAATAAGCTGAGATAAGATGGCCTTTCTTCATGAAGATTAAATTGACACAGAATTGCGGCTCTTTCTTAGAGGCTGGAGAATTGGATGGCATTGACTAGATGGGTTTTCACTGAGAAAATAAGAGGACTGAAATCAGAGGGGGGGGATACTTCTCTTGTAAAATTGGAAAATAGATGTTATTTCTAACAGGAAAAGACACTACAAGATTGTATTAAATAAAAATAGCTTTTTGGGGCCTTGCGGTTAGGTCACAGCCCATGTATGCAGGTGGTCAGGGTTTTTCATTGCCCTCTCTCTCATCCCTGTTTCCAACTCTATCCACTGTCTTCTGTCTACAATAGGACACATCATTCTTCGTCACACTCAGGTTGGATGAATCTTTTCTCTCCTTCCACAAAGCAAGGCGACAGTTGGGGTAACATCAGTATAATTTGACTGATGCTGTTGTCATGCATGCAATGAGGCTGTTTGATATGTTCTTTTCTCTCATTTGGCGACGCTGTGAACATATTCTATTACACACAGCATTGATGTAAAGGTAAAAACTGTCAATATGCAGATAAGGATGAAATCATGAGTCAAAATTCAAAAGTTTTATTTCCCAAGTGCTGTTAATCAGAGCAAGGATTTTTTACAAAGCTTTTTTCAAACGTGCTGGTTTTATTTTGGATGCATACAGTAGCAAAATGATTCCAATCAGGAGATCATAATCCGAGTTTATTTAACAAATTTTAAAGAAAGAGAAATGTGCAAAGTCTTTGTCAATTTGAATCTATCATGATGACTTCATGTGGAGCAGGATCAGATGAGGAGTAGACTTCTGAGAAGCTGGAGGTAGCTGGGGTGGAGGAGGGTTGCAGCATTCACAATGAAACAACAGTGACTGTGTGAATCTGAAGGTGCGAATAAAGGGAGTTGACTTCATTTTTTTTTTTATTTCGTCAAATCCTATGTATGTGAGTGCCCACAAGACACGAGAGGGGAGGGGCCACTTCCTCCCACAACTGGCATTACAGTCAGTTGTCCACAAACATGGCTGAGATTGACTGCACTGAGAGGATTGCTGCTTTGTATCTGCTGTGACAAAGTGATGGACAAAAGTTTTCAGAACTTACCAGGCAATCCAACCTCCTCACTCCTTTTCCTCCAAGCAAACTCCTTTTTATTCCTGTGCCAGCAGAACAGGCACGTTGTGTTGTATAGCGCAGGGTAGCCACAGACAGACACCACAAGTTTCTCCATTATCTGGTTGAATGAACCTCCTCAACCCCCAGCTTGGTCCTTCAAGGATCCTCTGATGACGTTTGTGAAATCTCCATGCTGATTGGGTCGTTGTTTTGCTGGAAGACACAGTGATGACCCAGACCCAGTTTTGCTGCTGACTGCTTGAGGTTTTCTTTAAAAATCTTCACATATCTTTCTTCTTCTGAGGGTGTCTCTGCTTCTGAAGCATTTCCTGGTCATGGCTAGAGGGATTGTCTTCTTTGAGACTACAGTTCCTGACTTGTCAAAGTCGTTCACTTGTGCCTAGACAGTTGTTCTGGGGTCTTTACACACATCTCACACAAGTATTCTTTTCACAGTTTCACAGTCAAGTCTTTCTCTTCCTACCTCTGCCAGGCTTGTTCTGGACTGTGTGGCTCTCATTGTATGTCTTGATGATACTTCTCACTCCAGTTCTTGGCACTTAAAAATGCTGTGATAACTTTGTATATCCTTCTGTATATTATAAGAGGGCTTATAATTTAGGCCCTGGTAGTTTTGTTTTTTGTGAAATAATTTTGTTTCTGTGTGCAAAGTAAAATAATGCAATCATCTAGAATAAAACTAGGATGTAAGATGTGTTCAAATCTGTGCACTGTTTAAGTATATTTTGGGGAATGCTTTGAAAAACTGTTTACCATGGTTGAGCCGATCATTTTGGCCTCATCTGTAAAGTGATGTAGTAATATCCTAAAATTCCCAACTATGTAAACATTTCTGTTATCACTTCTGGTTCCATCATATATAAGGCTACTAGATTTTTGAATGAGTTTTCCCCTCAATGCTCAAATTAAGGTCTGTGGTAAACACAAGCTTTTATCCCTACAAAATAAAGCTCCCTACTCTTGAATTTGAAGCTTTTCCATGTCTTACAAAATGTACTTGCTAACAAATAGACAAATAGGACTCATCTTTGCATGAAAACTATAGCAGTAGTACAGAACTGCCACAAGAACTGATCTCTATAAAACAGATTTCTACAAAAATATTCAATTAAACAAAAATATGTAATGTAAACTAGGGGAATACTTAATTATTCATCCCCTTAAAGTGACTGAGCTAATTCAACAAAAGTCCTTCCAATTGGTGCTAGTAGTCTAGTAGTAGAAATGGACATCACCTGAGAACAGTGAATGTGTTTTAAGTGATTGTAGTATAAAGACACCTGTGTCAGGAAGGTGCAGTCACTGGTTAATTAGTATTCCTGGCTACCATTACACAATGAAGACAAAAGAACACCCCAAGCAACTCAGAGAAAAGGTTATTAAAAAGTAGAAGTCAGGGGATGGATACAAAAAAAATTCGAAGGCACTGATCATCTCCCGGAGTTCAGTTAAATCCATCATCATGAAATGGAAGGAATATGGGGCCTGTGTAACTCTGCCTGGATCAGGCTGTCCTCACAATCTGAGTGATCATGCAAGAATCAGACTAGTGAGAGAGTCCACCAAGACACCATTGACTTCTCTGAGGAGTTTCAAGCTTCAAGCCACTTTGAAGAAGATTTTTTGGTCTGATGAGACCAAAATAGTGCTTTTTGACCATCAGATGACATGTCATGTTTGGCTGACACCAAACACACCATCTCCACTATGAAGCAGGCGGCAGTATCATGGTGTGGGGATGCTTCTCAGCAGCCAGCCTGGAAGGCTTGTAAAGGTAGAGGATAAAATAAATGTGGCAGAAGATAGTGAAATACTTGTCTACAATCTTATTCAGTCTGCAAGAGAACTACGATTTGGGAGAGGATTTATTTTCCACCAAGACAATGACCAGAGGCATACAGCTAAAACTCCACAGAAATGGTCTGAAGACAACAAGGTAAATGTTATGGAGTGGCAAAGTCAAAGCCCAGACCTCAATCGAACAGAGAAATTGTGACTAGACTTTAAAAAGGGCTTTTCACACCCAACCGCCTTACATCCTGACCTAGCTTAAGCAGTTTTGCAATAAAAAAACCCAAATTTATGGTTCCTTTAAGCCTTTCAGTGGAAGTAATACTTATGGTTTGTAAGAGGCTCTAATCTGACTGACATTAATAAATCAAATTATAATGTGTAACTTAAAAATCATCAGCTTTGATCAGTGGTGTGGTGTTGCCTGCAAGAGTGGGTGAACTCTCATTTAATGCACCTCACTTTTTCAGTGATCCATTTAGCATACAATAAACAGCCTGTACAGAAGACTGTTCTTGCATATTTAGAACTAAAAATAGATAGGCCTTTTGTACTTGCACATTGACCCTCAGTTTCTGCGTTTTGACTTCATTTAGAAAGGGTCATTATAATACTATGCTGAGGGAGTCAAACTGATAGAAAACAGTACTGCCTGTACTGACTGTTTTTCTTACCAAACCAAGCTTGAGGGTAATAAAAGTACAGGTCATTAAAGTATAATCAAGCCCAGAACTAAATGATGGGCATTATAGGGTTTTAGAAGTGGTTATACATTATGGAGACTAAAAAACATGAGTTGGTTAAAATTCTTGCATATATCCCACTCCAAAAAGTACAAAGGACTCTTTATCAACACACAACTTGGGTCCGATCTAAAAAATTTAAGAGGTTTTTACTTGACCTTTACCAAACCCTCCCAGCAATTTTTATGTAAGTCATGCCAGGTCTGCAACCCTTGCTGACAGCTGAACAAACAAAAACACTGAGAGCTTATCCACCTTGGTAATGACCATTTTCAAGCACATTTCCCTTGAGAGCTGGAGGAGACGAAAGGTGTTTAATTGCCGTTTTCAAAGTGGTTACTACGTATAAAAGTATCTCTGTTAATATGAATGTAAATGGAATAAAAGTGTTATTAGGGAGATGTGATGTAACTGCTCTGTCCAAAGCTGAATATTAACTTTTACCAAGCAATGCTGTTTTGTTTGTTACTTAATTCACGGAGAAATCACCGGCAATGTCAAAGCAAATTGAATTACTTTCAGTCACATCAGGTGATATTAAGTAAAGGAACATTGTGAGCTATTATAGTCCATTACCAGTAAATGCTCAGGCTTCATACATTTAGCTGCTGGTGGGATGTGATGGGAATAACAGCAAATCATTCAACATCACCAGGGAAGCGACTCCAACAAATCCGCTTTTTTCAGACTTTGACAAACAGCCCATTAGTGCCCTTTTTGTGACGCATCAGGGAAAATTAATGCTCAGTCACTCTGTTCTCCATTCTTTGAGAACACATCTCTTATTTACAGAAGACAAGAAGCTGTGACAGAGAAAATTAGAACAAATGTATCTAATTAGATCTGTAGAATCATTATGAGGTGTGGGATGTTGTGATATGGTTGTCGGTCATTTTGGGGTGGTAAATGATGAAGTCTTCAAATAAACTAAAAAATGGCACATTGTAATGAAGAAGTCATGCTTCTACCTTTTTCCCCTCCTGAAAACCTACCGTGGAAATATGTCCACATTCATGTGAGAAAAATTGCTACAATTGTCCCTAATCATTAAGGTGTCCAAGTACTGGAGTGTTCCATTCAGAAGGTACTACTCAGAAGTGCTTTCAGAACCACTCCTGTCACCAGTGGGTCATTACAAAACAGTTACCAAGAGTTCAGAGCACAGCTGGGGTGCCTCTTGCTTTAAATCAGTGGCAGCAGGGTTCACATAGTCCAGAGTTGTGTGTGGGCATGTGTCAGAATTTCTGAGGTGATGTAATGTTGGGCTTTTAATCAGGTTGACATTGGGATGTCTAATTCTTCGAAGGATTTCTTTTTCAGATGAGTAATTTTCCCTCACACATAGAGTAGAAGCTTTGTTTTCAACACAATTGCTGTCACGACCTTGCTTCTGAATGGAAGTCCTAATTTGAAGCATCTACAAATGATATTGGAGATGGTTGTGGGGGTGATGTGGGACTAGGCGATGAAGGACAAGCAGCGGTGAGTCACGCTCTTGTTTATTTTCTGAGTGAGAGGGTGTTTAGTCAGCCATGTCCACTGTAGCATCTCAAACACAACAAAGCTGCTGGCGAGCCCATTAAGCAAATTCTAGAGAAATAATGTTTTCACGCCCAGTCAGTTCAGTCAATCATTCTTTCTTTTTATAGGCCTCCTTCATAACCCAAGTTATCTCAAGACACTTTTCCAAGAGGGCAGGTCTAGACCATACTCTCCTGTGTGGTCTATAATAATAATGACCAGCGCTAAACACCATAAGCACAGAACTAGCAGTTCTTAGCCCTGTTACAGTGCTGAAAAAAAAACCTTCCCTTAAGGGGCTGGAATCTCGAGCAGACCAAACTCATGTTAACAGCCTTCTGCCAAAGCGGTGCTGGGGATGGAAAGGGGTGGGAGAAGGGGTAAGGGTGGGAGAAAAGCAGGAAGGGTAGAGGGACAAGAGAAACAACAAAACAACAAAAGACAAATTTATGGCTGACATTTGTAGGGTATGTTTATAACATTAGTAATGATGGTAACAATATGGGAAGAATTAGTAATACCAGCTATAACTGACTGAAAACAAAACAGAGCCATTACTAGTAGTCTCCCGGTTAGTGAAATGGAGATCACCTGAGAGCAGTGAATGTGTTTCAAGTGACTGTAGTATGAAGACACCTGTGTCAGGAAGGTGCAGTCACTGATTAATTAGTATTCCTGGCTACCATTACACAAAGAAGACAAAAGAACATCCCAAGCAACTCAGAGAAAAGGTTACTGAAAAGTAGAAGTCAGGGGATGGATACAAAAAAATTTCCAAGGCACTGAACATCCCCCAGAGTTCAGCTGAATCCATCATCAAGAAATGGAAGGAATATGGGGCCTGTGCAACTCGATCAGGCTGTCCTCACGATCTGAGTGATCATGCAAGAATCAGACTAGTGAGAGAGTCCACCAAGACACCATTGACTTCTCTGAGGAGTTACAAGCTTCAGCAGCTGAGATGGGAGAAACTCTGCATACAACAACTGTTGCCCAGGTTCATCACCAGGCAAAGCTTTATGGGGGAGTGGGAAGGAGTAAGCCACTTTTAATGAAAACTCAGATTAAATCTGGACTAGAGTTTGCCAAAAGGCATGTGAAAGAATCCATGGTCAAGTGGAAGAAAATTCTTTGGTCTGATGAGACCAAAGGGATGTTTTTTGACCATCAGATGAGATGCTTGGCAGACATCAAACACTGCACATCCCCACAAACACACCATCCCCACCATGAAGCACATTGGTGGCAGCATCATGCTGTGGGGATGCTTCTCAGCAGCCAGCCTGGAAGGCTTGTAAAGGTAGTTGCTAAAATGAATGTTGCAAATTTTAAGAAAACCCTTGATGACAATCTTATTCTGTCTGCAAGAGAACTACAGCTTGGGAGAAGATTTATTTTCCATCAAGACAATGACTTGAATTATACAACAAAAGCTCCACAGAAATGGTTTAGAGACAACAAGGTGTATGTTCTGGAGCAGCCAAGTCAAACCCCAGACCTCAATCCAATAGAGAAATTGTGGCTGGACTTGAAAAGGGCTGTTCACACCTTATCCCCATACAACCTGACAGAGCTAGAGCAGTTTTACAAAGAAGAATGGAATAATGCAGTGTCAAGATGTGCAAGCCTAATGAAGATCTATCTACACAGACTCAGCGCTGTGATTGAAGCAAAAGGTGCAAATACTTAATACTGGTTAATATTAATGCTGTCACTTATTATATATATATATATACTGACCATGATTGATTTATACAACCTATTAAAGGGTAAAATATCCAAGGGGGTGAATACCTTTAAAAGCCACTGTATGTGTAAAGTTATGGTGTAAAGTCCACACTAAATGTCACATTAAATCAAGTCAAATTATAACTTAGTTTGTGGCACTGCCAGGTTGCACCATGGAGATTCAAGGTTCATCTTATCAATCTGAGTGTAACATCCAAACAAACTAAAATATTGCTGCTAGCAGCTGAAAGCATTTTCAATGCATTGTTTGTTACATTGCTGACTCTAGAGTCAGATTGTCTGTGAAGACAACAGCTGAAAATAACCCGCTCACTGCCAATTAACAGCAATGAACATACATGTAAGCTATGTCAAAGGGTTAATGATTAGATGATAACTAAAGCCTAAGGTTTACAGCCAGCCTTTAACAAGAGTGACAGCTGGTAATGAAATAGTCATCTACATAAGGTAATTCAATGGAGGATATTGTCTAAGCTCTTGGAAAATAAGAGCACGAGTGCAAAGAGAGTCATCATACATTTCTGAGGGATGTAATCAATCACAGAGAATGTACTGAGGACACCAGACAGCCAGTAAAGGGTTAGGGTTTTCTATATTCAGAGCAAACCTGCAGGACCTGCTCTTAACTGAGACTTCAAAGGGTGCAGTAAGTATCTACAACCAGCGGGTGGGGCAGTGGGGTAAATACAAGTTTGCCATTTGCTCTTTCTCCTAAATGCCCCTGGGCGGTCTCAGCAGGCAACGTGGTTGACAGTTTGTGAGTTGCAATGACACCTCAACAAATGAGGAGCAGTGGGTAAGCCAATTAAAGGCAGAGAGAAAGAAAAACAGGCTTTTTGTTAAAGCTGATTATACTGAGATCAAGTGGGTGTTGGAAAAACAATGCCAGCCTAGTGGTATTCATAGGTTTAGTTGTAGGGGAACAAGAAGGACACCCTCTTGTGATGGATTTGAGTGTATGTTAAAATAAGAGCAAAGGCAATGTGATACAATACTTCACAGCTTCTATGAGTGTTTCAAAGACAAAGAATGAAGATGAATGCCTCATCATCAGTTCTTTTCATCTTTTCAATTACCACTTACACAACGAAGGCAAACTCGAACATTGATATTCAAAGTCAAGCACCAGTTTTCCAGACGCAGCTATTAAAGTGTAAAATCATATTCATCTGGGTCACTGAAACAACTGAAGTGTCAGGTGGATGTCAATGAGGAGATTTGAAAAAATGAACACAAACTCATCTCATATAGTCTTCAGGTCTCGTTTGCATTATTTGCAGGAAAAGTGCAACGAAATCTCAAACATTAGCTTTTCAATTTCCTCATGTCACCATCAATGTAAAGGGACATTTCTAAGAGAGGGTGTAGAGCAGCGTAGGCAACCTTCTGAAATCTCATACTGTATGTCAGACTTACTTTCATTTTAAATTGTTGAGCTTTGTTACAACAGATTTCAAGAGTCTTTTTTGAGACTGTAGATAATAAAGCATGAAGACATAAATGTTACAACTCTGTTTTGTTATTTTTAAAATCAACAGGCTTCTACATAGAGGAGTAACTGACAAATGTATGATTCTTTGATGTTATAGTAAAAACCCAATTACAACTGATACCACATGACACCATGATATGACATTAGGATATGATAAAAAACCATCATACCATACCATATCACAACATACCATATGGCATGGTAGGGGCAGGACACGGCAACATACAATTTGATAGAAACAATACATCAAAATACAGTACAACTGGATATGACACCACATGAAACAATACGATACTGAACAGTGCAATACTGCACCACACGATGATATGATATGATATGGTTGGAAACAATAGTATACCATACAATATGATTTGATACTATATGATAAAATGCAACATGACAAAATACCATATCATACCATATGACAGCGCACAGTATGGTATGGCACAAAACAAGAGGATATGATAGGACATGAAATGATACTGCACCACACAATAACATTTGATACAATAACATACAATACAATATGACATGATTCAAAACAATATATTACAACATGACACAA
Organism: Cheilinus undulatus; assembly: GCF_018320785.1. NCBI lineage: Eukaryota > Metazoa > Chordata > Actinopteri > Labriformes > Labridae > Cheilinus > Cheilinus undulatus. Next base: position 31,459,148 of record NC_054878.1, read on the forward strand.
TACAATATCTGAGGGTACAACAGGATATGATACAGTACAGCATAGGATACGATATGGGATGGCACCATACGATACAAGGCAATACAATGCAATACGAATACGACACGATATGAAATGATACTACATGGTATGACATGATAAAGTATGATGAAAGATGATACAGCACAGCATATGATATAGTGGCTTTCAAACATTTTTTCCTAAGGCACATGTAAGATCAAGCCTAAACCCAAGGCACACCACATTCATATTCATGCAAAAAAGCCTCTTTTATATGTTACAGTATCTTTAGTTTTTGTGTAATTGTAGTATTAAGGTACAGTTGTCCAATTTCCACAATACACCTAGGCGTACCTCCATTTTATGCTATACAATACATGTTACACTACAAAATGACAGGACACAATCCGATATGATACGATTAAATGCCATACAACATGGTGTGATATGATACAACATGATCTGATATATACAATACAATATGATACAAAGCAATACAATACAATACAGTGTGAAATGATACGATACGATATAACAATATAATACAATACGATATGATACACTCGCATACAACAGGATATGATTCGGTACATTATAGGATACGATATGGTATGTCTCCATACAATACAATATTATAAAAACCAATACAATATCATATGATAGGATACACTTTTTTTTCTCTTGGGAAGATTAATCATGGGCTCCTAGTGCTGCCATCAAAGTGAAACCAGCTCAGAGCAAAGATTCGTGACACACCAAGGCTGTCTTTAGAACAATTGCAGCACTGTGAACTAAGCCGTAGCAGCTTGAATAAGGCCAACTGACAACTTTGTCTGCAATTCAGTTTGCCATGTCATCAATAGCTGGTTAGATCATAAGGTATGTCATCGATCTGTGAACATGAAGTACTCAAAGACTGGTTCCTCTTGTTTTCAATGTTTTTGCTTTTAAAAAGGAAACAGAATGCAACTGTGGCTAGGAACTCACTCTCACCGTTCTCATTCTAGTTACAATAAATACTGCTACAAGACAGGTGTGAAAAGTGGAAGTGAAATATGAAACATGAAGAGTCGTAGCTATGGTAATGATACATTTACTTTGATTGTAGTAGTTTGACCTTGCAGGCTTTCAGAACATCTTGGTAAAGTAGATATGACAGTCTGCATTGGCCCCAAGTGTACATGCATTAATACATTTGATTGACTCAATTTTCCTGTGATAACAAGTACTCCTCTGTTGTTTTCTTGAACTCATGACTTGTGTGTCTTTTCATGTTGCGATAAAACAAACCCAGTGATAACAGGATGATTTTCCAGCACTTGAGAAAACAAAACATTATGCTAGTCACTGTGACAGACCCCAGCATAATAAACCATGCTTCGCTGTGCCACACTAATGAGGGTAGGTTAAGCCTGTTTCTATGTTTATGTGTTTTTTTCTTCTCTGAGTGTCCAATTTAAACATGCCATGGAAACCAACATAAACCACTCATTATTATGCGAAATGAAATAAATAAAATGTATTGATGCATGTTACTTAAGCTCTCCATAATTATCAGAGGGAAATGGTAGATACATTTGTACATGTGGGTGTCTGCAGCCACACATGTATAAATCAGTAACTCATTTGGGTCACCCACATCACAAATGACCCTGTCCATGTTTCCTTGGATCATTACACTAAAAAATCTTAATGCTTTCTGATTACACTTGGAAATGTATTATTAAGCCCGGCATGTAGCCATTTTTACTAAGCATCACTGAGGTATGACTCACTAAAAGGCGCAATTAGTGGTCGCATTCACAGCGTCAAGCCATTTTATCTGCATTCAGATTAAAGCAACAGTCACTCAAACAAACCCTTTTCTAATAGAGGCAGCTATAAGAGACAAAGTTTTACATTTATGACCTAAATCAAAGACCCCGTTTGGTGTTAAATTGATATGAAGCAGACTGAATTTACTCGATGCTTCTTCAAGAGCTACAGAAGCAGAAAGGTCATCAGCATAGACACTGATTATGACTTTATAGTTAAATTAAATGCCTAACCCACAGGTGACAGATGAAGTGACCAACTGCATACTAGAAAAAGCCAATTCTTTACATTTTCAATAGCAAAGATATTCAACACTTGAAACATTCCACTACTAAAGTAAACACAGTATGAGATTTCTTTTATGATTAGATTAAAAGCACTACTTACACACATGAGGCAGCTGTGGACCAGTGGTAGAGCCAGTCATCTCTCAACCAGTAGGTCCGGGGTTCAGTCCCCAGCTCCTAAAATCATACGTCAGTCTGTCCTTGGGCAAGACATTTAACCCTGAATTGCTTCTGCTGTGTCAGTGGTGTCTGAATGCATATCCTCCTGAGACCCTCCATGCACACATGATTACCTCACATTTTAGCTTCTCTACAACATAGTCAGTTTTTTTAAAGATTGTTTTAGATAAAAATGTTTGGACGGATTGCAATGAAGTTTTCAAGTATTTTTAGGGAAATTTCAGGGAGAATTTGTTGATATTTTTACGGAATTTGCTTGGAAATTTCTAGTACTTACAATGAAGTGTTAGGGGTATGTCTGTATATTTTGTACAGTTTCATAGAAGTTTCGAGGGAAATGTGCTTTGAAACCTTTGGGCATTTTCATGGGAATCTTTGAAAATTGATTTGGTATTGGTTTGGCATTTGTTTGGATATTTTTAGGCATTTTCATGAACATTTAGGGAATTTATAAGTAACCTTTGAGAATTTGAAATGATGTTTACGGGGATTTTGCTTTGAAATTTTTGGGGAATTTTGAAGGTTATTGAGGAAATGTATATGTTAATCTCTGGGAATTTTTTTGGGGGGGGGGGAGTGGGAATGTCCTCTGAAATTTTTAAGAAATTCCATGGAAATATTCAAGAACTTGTTTTCGATATTTTTGGGAATTTCAAGTACTCTTATGGAAGATTTGGGGATATGTTTGTACAGTTTTATTGGACATTTTTGGAAAATTTGCTTTTAAATTTTGAGGCATTTTCATGGGATATTGTAAAATTAGTTTGGAAGTTTGATATTGGTTTAGTTTGTTGGGATTTGGAAGTATTTAGGCACTCTCATGGAAATTTGGAAAATGAATTAGTAATTTAGGGGAAATGATTTGAATTTTTAGGGGGAACTTGCTTAGACATTTAAAATGATTTGGGGAAAATTTGTATGCAAATTTAGTGGGATTTGTTTGGGAATTAGGGTGGGAATGTCCTTAAAAATTTTCAAGAACTTTCATAGAAATTTCAAGGAATTTGTTTGGGTATTCATCATTTTCATGAAATTTGTTTAATTTATTTGTCAATTTTGGGGGAATTTTATTTAAAATTTGCTTTAAAATTTGGGGTTATTTACCTTAAAGTTTTCAGGAATATATATGGTATATTTAAAAAAAAATTAAGGAATATTCACTAAAATCTTTGGCAATTTCTTAGAAAATTTAGGGAATGTGTGAGGATTTTTAGAAAGGAACATTTCCAAGAAATTCAGAACTTTCACTTAGCACAAGTTAGTGGGATAAACAAAAAATGCATTCCAAACAAAAGCTCAGGTCTCAGGTGGATATGAATGGGATGAGTAAACACTGATGGCCACTTTACACAGAAGACTTCTCCATTATTGTGTGAATGGGTCAGTGTGACCTGCAGTGCAAAAAGCACTTGAGTAGTGAGATTAATCAAAATGACCCATACCTGCTCAGGTCCATCCATTTACTATTTACCAAAACCAACAAGTAGAAGGTACCGCCTCCACAGAGGGTGCTAAAACTGACAAAAAAGAAAGACTCACTCAAAAAAGGTTTAGGCTTGTTAGAAGACAAATCTTCAGATATTTTATTCATGATGAAAACTGCACTCAGAGGCCTTTCTATGGCAGTATCAAACTCTTTTATCTGACTTCAGAGGATTGTAAATTTGGCCTCGACAGCGTGCACTTTAAAGCCTCATGCCAGGCAAACACACACTGGGTGGATACAGAGAGTGACTAACTCTTCTCCCCTCAAAAATAAAAAAAGCCAGTTGTTTACGCCTTACTGCAGTGTCCCTGCATAGTGTAACAAAAGACAGCCTGTATGACTAAGCAGCTGCCAGGTGAGCATGTTTGAAACTGTATGAACACAGACACAGTGAGAGCAAGAGAGCAGTGCTGAAAACACACTGTGCAGGCACATACAGTATTATTAAACTAGTGATGCAAAAAAAGAAAAGCTTTCACATGTGGCTGTGCTGCCTGCTATCACTGTAGTCAGTAAACGTTGCTCAGTCTGTGTGACTCATCGGTCAGATATTTGCATTGTCAATGTATAACAAGCTCTAAAGCAAAGCTTTGAATCCAGGTCAATAAATGGAGTCAGAGAATGTTAAAATTGTGTATTCTCTGTGCTTTTTTATGTGTTTGCCTTTTTTTACACTAACTGTTTGCTCACTCATCACCAAACCAGAAAAACTAGACTAGCTAATTATTCTAAGTGGTGTAATTTTCACGTTAGGTCTAAACAGTTATACACAGAAACACTTGTTCTTGTAATTCATGAATTCTAAAAAGCCAAGCAATTTTCTTTCTCTAATATACTGTCTATCACTGGGGATTCGAGGGTGTAAATGATCATCAGATTGTTCTATTCCAATGCACTCTGCTAAGAGGAAACCGAGGCAAGGTGTAAATGTTTTATAGGCCCGAGAATGAGACAGGTTTCAGTTTCTGCCAGGCATTAATAAGTCATGAGAGACAGAGAGCATGTGTTTGAGGATGCAATCCACATCAGCGTGTTCAGCATTTAGACTGTTGTTGAGTGTGCATGGCAGGTTTTACAGTGTATGAATTCCTAACATCAGTTAAAGTGGGTTGTTGGGCAGGAAAGGTTAGCATGGGATTATAAAAGGTCAGCAGAACAATCTGAATAAATTACAGAGTAATGGGAGTTAGAAAATGCACAAGACTACTCCTCCCTCTCCCTTCCCCTTGGTGTTAACTCTGATACCTCTAATTTCATGCAATACCTTCTCACTTGTGCAACAAGCGACCGTTTTATTCAATATTTTTCCAATCCAAAGGCTGCTCTGTGTAGAGCAGATGCCCTATTTCTTGTTCTTTTTAAAAATCTGAGCGCCATAAGAACAGTATAAATCTATTACTTTAACCAAAACCAAGTGCCTTTAATTATCATATACAAGCGGTGCCCCCATTTTATTTTATTTTTTTAAATCATAATGCAATATTTACAACTCAAGAATGGTAACCTTTATAATACATGATTTTTTTTTAAATCCAAGTGCCTTTATCTTAACCTCCTTAGACCCTGCATGCACATATGAGGAATTTACATTTTAGATTTTCTACAACACATTAATCATTTCTGCTTTAAGAATTTTAGAGATATTTGTCCTGTTTCAAAGAATTTAAGGTAATTTGTTTTGATATTTTGGGGGATTTGACTGGACATTTTCAAGTATTTCCAGTGAAACTTTTGAGGTATATTTGTATCTTTTGGAGAGTTTCATTAGAAGTTATTTACTTTGAATTTGCATTTTCATGTGAACTTTTTATTGTGTTTGGGGAAGTTAATTGGAAGTTCTAAGATAAATTTGGAAAATTAATATCTAAATTTGGGGGATTTTATTTGATTTATAGGGGGGAATTTGCTTTGAATTTTTTAGGTGTTTTCATGGATATTTGGGAAATTTATTTGCAATTTCTGGGGAATTTGATTAGGATGGGGGGGGGTGTCCTTTGAAATTTTGAAGAATTTTTCATGGAAAGGAATTTGTTTGGATATTTGGGGGGGATTTTCCATAATTTCAATAACATTCATGGGAATACATTTTTAAATTTTGGGGAATTTGATAAGAAATTTGGGGGTAATTTGCCTGAAAATTTTAAAGAATTCACATGAAAGGTTTGGATACATTTTTTGAATAATTAGGCCTTATCATAAAACATCACTTAAAAATTTGTGAAGTACTTAAAGAAACATACTGTAAGGATGTTTTTTTTTCACAGGAATTTGGGGAAGTTGTTTGGATATTTTACGGGAATTGGTCTGGGATTTTTCAAGTATTTCCATGGTAATTTAGGGATATGTTTGTATCTTTTGAAGAGTTTTATTGGAAGTTTCAGGAGAAATTTGCTTTGATCTTGCATTTTCACCCATTCTTGCCAATTTTGATGCGCTTTTCACCATTGTTACTGCTCATTTTTTGCCACTTCAAACCCATTTTTAGCAGTTCAAGCCAATTTTGCCACTTTTAAACCCATTTTTCCCTTTTTAATTGCTTTTCACATTTTTTTTCTGCCCAAATTTGCCACTTATTCCTTTTCTTAACCCAAAGTTTCAGCTTATCCATTTTCACCTATTTTTGCTACTTTAGACCAATTTTTGCTACTCTTAAACCACTGTTCACCACCTATATCCACAAGTTTGTGCCACTTTCAATCCATTTCTGCCACTTTTTAACTGCTTTTCACCATTGTTGCTGCCCTGATTTTGCCACTTTAAACCCATTTTTGTGACTTTTTTTTCACCCTTTTTCACCCAAATTTGCCACTTATTTCCCTTTTACTTATTCCTGCCAATTTTTGACACTTTTAAATCATATTTGCCAATTTTTGTCTTTATTCTGCAATAATTTAATTATTTTTTCCCTTAAAGTTTTTTCAATTCCTTCTACTTTATTCTCTGGTATACTGATGTCTGTGCATCACGGATTAGCTATGAAGTCTGAAATAAAGATGTATACAATGACTATGATTTTCCTGACCTCCATGGGCCCACAACTGCCTTGAGCCCCAAAAGCTCTCCCCTTTATCCCCCCTTATGGGCGGCCTTGGTTAGAGGTATTGTATTCTCAATCTAGTTGATCTGGGTTATGTACTGCAAACTCAAATTTACATTTGAATCCCAGTTTTGAACACCTAAAACAACTAATTTTACAATATTGTTGTACACTTAAAATAATAAGTTACAAACTAGTATAGCACAGTTAAAACAATAAAGTAAGCATCAGCATTTATTACTCAGAAATAAGTTGGTGCAACTGCAGCACATTAAAAAAATTATTTGAACTCACAAAAGTCAGGTTTAGTTTATTTGTTATTTCTGAGTAAATTGCCCCTTATTCAAGTAAGCTCACTTCATTTTATTCTACTGTGAAGGCTATTTCATCTTCCATATAAGTAACTTTATTTACTATATAGAGGTTAGATGACACCCTACAAGTTACCTATTTTGTGTACTTTTTACATTTATAATTATTCTTTAACCTTCATCCTTTACTGATTCTTTCATTTTCATGTTGTCTAAGAGTTACAAACCTTTCTTTACACACTGATTAGACAAAGTGTAGTGTCTTATCTTATCAGAAAATACCACCACAGGCAGAAACCTTTTGCAGACTCTTAAAACAGCATGTAGCCTATAGAAACAAACTGCATTACCTGGATTAAGACAGTCCATAGGTTGTGTGCACACCAGCAGTGAGTGTTTGTGGACCTGTCACATAAACAGAGTTGCAAAACAAAGCGCCAAAGCCGCCTGCTGTGTCACAGCGTTGCAAGCCTCGGGGTGTGTTACCTGGCTGGGGCAGATTCCTCCTTCATGTCAGCCTCCTCTCTACCCTGGGAAAAAACGACAACACCTCTCCGTGACACCCATGTAGTCTGCATGAGTTAGCTTATACTTTCTTCTCTTAGCTAGCATTAAATATTAAAAAGGCAGTGCGGGGATCTGTTGGGACCGAGGAGGGACAGGTTTTTACCTCACAGAGGCGGAGGAGCTCTCAAAGGTTCCATTCATAAGAAGGCTTTTTTTGGTTTTGACTCGTTTATTCCCGTGACAGCTGGGGAGGCAGAAGAAGCCGTGCAATCATGGTAAGACCTGATTCTCTCTGTCTCTGGGGGGTGTTAGCAAAGACATGAAACGAAGCATGCTTTTGTTGACTTTGTAGTCGATGGACAATTGTTAGGACTGGCCTGTCTGCATGGACGACACTGCAAAGCTTCATGGCGGGAGTTTGTTTTGGTTTTCCTAAGTCTGAAAATTGAGTAGACCTGCAGTGTTGCACTGCCAATTTTAATTTACGAAGCTAAATTGCATCAATGTCGACTTTTCATTCCATATGTAGGCCTAAACACGCCACGCAATCCTTTCAAGGTAAGGCTGAGGAAATATGAAGTAATGAAAACTAAGTAACGTGTTAGGACTTGTCCGTGGACTCGATAGGCCGTTAAATGTCTAAAGTAATACCCAACAACAAAATGACTTTTTTTAATTGCAAAGGTGGCACTCCCTCACCTGCGGTAACAGCGCTGTGTTTGTGGTTGAAATTAGACTGAAAACTGGTTTGTGGTTACCTAATTAAAACGGTTGCTACGACATTACTTTAAATTATAGTTTATACATTAAATCATAAAAGACAAGTATAATAGCTCAAACAAAAGTAGTGAAAGAGTTAAATATCCAGATTTAGCAGCATGGAAACACTGACTTGAGCTGCCCGCCAACTGCAGCACGGGCACGCGCCTTTGCAAACAGAGACTAAACTGTACAGGCAGAAAAACCCACAGAGTCAGTGAATGCGTCATTTCCCCTGGAAAAGTTTGTTTGAAGACGGCCCATTGATGCCTTCAATGGCTGAAATCAGTGTAGGAGTTTTGAGCTCTTAACACATCCGAACGGTTTGGGTAGCAAAATATAGTTCGTATAAACAGCAGTATGACTGTTTATAAAAGGATACGTCGTAGAAAGGGAAATATTTAAATTTTATTATTTCTCCTATGGAATTTGGACACGGTGAAAACATTTTGAGACTTTTGACTTTTGTGAGCTCTTCATTTGTGCAGTATTTTTTTTGTCAAAGCACACTTTCATTGTCTTTGAAGTTGCATTTCTCTTTGTGTGAGAATTATGATAACCAAAACATCATCTATGGACTCACTCAGCCTGCGGTCGCACAAGCATCTCACATATTTGGCACCCAAGCGACATTTAAGGTGCCAAGCTGTGATGTGTCATCATTAAGGTGCCACTACATGTCATTGTTTTGTATTTGATGTTAAAATTCTAATGCAATTATTTTCCTTATGTTATCATATCACTACATTTATATTGCATACATTGTAAAGAATGCTCATATTAAAGTCCCTGTAAAGTGATAAAAAAAAAATCTTTATTTTAGGATTGCTGTATGACAGGTTAGTGTGTTATGAACCACAGGGCCAAATTTCAGTCATGAAAAATGTCTCTTGGTTGATAAAATCAATCTTCAAAGTCATGAGAAATGAGGCAATAATAAATACTCTAGAAGGGTTTGGGTGTGTCAGTTGAATGAGCTGAAGCCACACCCTCTCACAAGACATACAATCCTGTAAAATAATTTAAAAAAAAGCTTCTGGTCAGAGCACAGCTCTGTGCCAAAGTAAAGAGGCAGGAGTTGGGGGTTAAATGTACTGTTTTCTGGCACAGATCTCTCAGTTCTGATACTATAATGACCCGTAGGCCACTGTGGCTGATAAATTTGACAAATTTACTTTATCATGAACAAAAACACAGCATGTAGCTGTCTGTTAACTTTCAATGAAGGCAGTAACATCAGCTAACAACGGACTGTACTGAGATGAACAGCTCTGTGATTTTATATCATTTTAGCATTAGGGGTTGATTCCCCATCAAGACTGGTGATGCCATGGGCTCCTATATTTGCCCTGCCCAAATAAAACCAAGCCAGGAAAGAGGTAAAAAATATTCTAATAGTCTAAATAAAAAATTTAGTCACACATAGGTCTCAGTGTTTTGACATGTTTACAGCAAAAGGCTCAAAAGATGCTCCCTTGGTTAGACAAGCAGCATGCTTTAACTTTTCAGGAAGCGCATGGCTAGAAACCCAATAACATATGTTTAAAAGCAGTTAATCCATAGTTGCATGAATCTGAATATGACGGTGCAAAAACTTTATGCTATAATGGAGGAGGCTGGGGTGGGGGAGGTAAAACTCTGCCAGTAGAAGAAGCATGGTGCATCTCATTAATGCGATCAGGGATTTGTGACAAGCATGCCATATTTAAATACACTGCTGTGTTGAGCAAAATAAAGGAATTGGACCCATCGTTCCAATACTTTTGGAGGGGACTGTTTTGTGGTGTGTTCAAAAAAATTACATTATGTTGGTTTTAATAAACTTACTTAAGGAACAATCCTTAATTGCTAATGCTGCAATACAAAACAGCAGCCAACTAATATGCTTATTCACCACAAAATAATCAGTTTCAAATGTTGACTGTAGTGGGGAAATAGCATTTTATTTATTCTATTTTATTAAGGGAGCTTTGTTGTTTAATATTATGAGTTTCCCTCTCAAACAGGTTGTTAATTTCTATGTAAATTTCCATTTCCATGTTGACTCTGATCAGCTGGTTGTATATAAAAGTAACAGTGTGACATTTGATCCATGATAATATGACTTGGAAACTTACTGTTTTTGGGACTTCTTTTTAGATTAAAAAAAATCCAAATATACAGTATATCAGGTATTGCAGTTCAGCTAAAATATTACCAAGATAATGATTTCTGTTCATATTCTTCTAAATTAGTTGACACACTAACAAGTGATTCAGGAGAGTACTGGCACTTCTTTTTCCCACTTAAAGCACTGTGTGAGCTAAAATACAAAACAAGATGTAAAACAAAAGCTGGTATAAATTAAGCTGACAAATTGATAAATAGAATAAAAACAAAAGCAATTAATAGACTTTAACAATAAAAAGGATCTGTGAGGGTAAAAAGATAAGGTCAATAGTAAAAAGATGTCCTGATGGCAACAGAGAAAATTCACTTTAAAGCACATGACCAGAAGAAGCCCGAATACTCTCAGCCTTATGAAGGATCTGCTCCATTATTCTTGATAGGAGCGAGTCAGTAAAACCTGTGTTTACGTGTCCATTACAGTCTAACACATGCCAGCACAGTGTAACAGCAGTCAGGTGGCTGAACCACTTGTTGAGTATAGTGACACTCATGTCAGAAGTTTACGAGCGACATGTGAATGCAACACTTTACCACAGAGTTGCGTGCGCTCCGCTGTAGGGGCAGAACTTCTTCAGCGCCCACAGTCTGCTGCTCTTGTGCAGTTGTGGATGCTTTACTGGGTGAGGAGGACTAAACACAACATGTTAATCAGTTAGGCATGCATAAGTGCGGTTTTTATGCTGGACAAAGCGGGTAGTGTTTTGGTTTTGCCACTGGGAAATCTTCTATCTTTAATTAAGGGTGAGTTGATTTTGAATTTACTGCCAAAATATTTGATCATATTTAGAAAGATAAAAATAGATCTCTCTCTTTGCTAAAGCAGAATATCTGTGTTAAATGACAACTTTCTGCTCGTTTTTTGTTTTGTTTATGTTGGTGGAATGATTTTGTGTTTGTTTTATGCTCTTTAGGAGTTTTTGTTCTAAACCAAAATCATGTTCACATCCTACATAAAGAATCTGAATGATATGGTATTTTCTACGGTAAGCGTACAGGTTATAAGTACTCATGCATGTCTTTGCTATGCTAAAGAGATGCATGGCCATACTAAAATGTGTCCTAGAAACAACAACCTCTACTTAAATGTCATTTAGATCCCAAGCCTGCTCCCTTCCTCTGTTCATTACCACTTCATGGTATTTGCACCACCACGTGTAATTACTGTCAGAGCATATTCATGTGAAATATGCATGTTTACAAGCTGCCGCTGCACATGTAAAAAGATATTCATGTGTTTCTCTGCTTTGTTTTAGTCTGAGACCCCTGAGGAGCAGCCAAGCACTGGGGTCTTGGGCCGAATTGGGAGCTGGTTCTCTCCGTGGAGAGGAAAGAGTCCGAAAAGTCCTTCTGAGAATGCCTCCCCAACCAGCGACCAGGTTTTTAAGTCAGACGGAGAAGAGGAGCAGAGTGAGGAGTTTGTGAGAGCAAAAGGAGAGCCACAGGAGCAGGAGGAGAATCAACAGATCTCCAGAAATATTTTCTTCTGTGAAGGTGAGGACGCCACGCAGTCTGCCCACAGAGACGGCTCCACTGTGAGCAGCACTGAGACAGCAGGAGGAGGTCCAAATGAGGAGGAGTCTGCGGGGTGTAGGAAGAAGAGAACAAGGCAGGGCAAGGAGAGGGAGGAGAGCAGCAACGGTACTTCAGAGAGCGGGAATCCCGAGAAGAATGCCAGCCATCTGACACATCTCTCTTCTCCTTCTGAGCAAGGAGTGTTACAGGACTCTGGCCGAGCCCTGAGACAAGCACAGGCACAGACAGGCAAGAGGCTCCATGTGTACCTGGAGGAGACCAGCGTGATTCACTGTGGCAACGACGCCGGCGCTGCACAGGAGGTCGTCACTAAAGTCAAGACAAGCTTACAAGTTCTCCCTAAGGCGAAGTCATCAGAGAGTTTTGAATTGCCGAGAAGCGCTGAGAACAAAAGGACATATGTTACGCCCGCGGATGGGGCACAGAATTATTACAGTGCCCTTGTGGGAGTGTCACTAAAATCACACAAAGACTCACAGTTAGAGCCAGAACCTGATCAAAAACAAACAGAGGAAGGCGAAAGTATGGGGCGGAAAAACTCAGCCAAAAGAAGATACCGGAAAAACTCTCAGGGAGATGGAGCGACCAGCCCCCTTCAGGAAAAAAAGCCTCCCAGTGCTGCCTCAGAGGGATTCCCTTCATCAGATAAAACAGTGACCAGTCCTCAGGGCAATAGTCCAAACTCTCACATGGGTGAGTTGTCTGTAAACTCCTCCTCCTCCTCTAAGCACAACCCCTCCTCTCAGGCCTCACCTGAAGGTGGGGAAGGTAAGACTGCAGTCACCCAGCTGGATGACTTCCAGGACTCAAACTCCACCGTCACAGCAGCCACTATGACGAGCGCGGTGGATGGAGGAGCAGACATGGAGGACGATGACAGTCTTTACAAAGTAGAGAGGAAAACAGAAACGCCTGAATCCAAACGTAGGAGTCTTAAAGTTTCCCGCAGTGAGGTGAAGTTCTTTCCTAAAAACGTGCCGTTGAAATCCACGCAAAGTGCAGCAAGTGAGACCCAGAATTTCAGGTTGACGCTTAAAAATACCATAGATGAAGCAAAGGATGAAGCCAAAACAGAGACTGACTCAAGGTAAGTTTTTGCTTAAATGTGAATGAAAACATACAGTTGTTTGTGATCTGTGAGTCAAAGAAACAATGACTCAACACATTTCCAGACACAAAGGCTATGCTGAAAGAGATGTCTTTCAATTTTATCTTTCACTTAAAACTCCTGTGAGGACTTTCTAACTGCTTAACAAACAGACTGGGATCAACACTGATGCCTCATTACAACCAAAGAAACTAAACAAGATCATCAGCTACAAGATGGACTATTTCTAATGGCTGTTTTTAAAAATGCCTGTAACTGCTGCCGCAGGGTAGGTGACAGACATCAATTTATACAGCATGCCAAAGAAAAAAGTTTTAATTTTTACATTTCCAACTGCAAATTTCAACACATATGACTATTTAAAGTGGAGATTTTTGTCAGAAAAGACTGAGAAATACAAAAAAACCCCTCCTTTTTTATTTTTAGTCACTCTTATCGCTAATGGCCTAAAATGCCTCTGTTTTTCTTATGAAGGCACCAGTATCAATTTCAGACTGTTTTATTACGAACTGAAACCTGCTGACAGGAACTTTAAAATGGTTAGAGGTAAAAGTTAAACTCTAAAACTAGTGCACTTCCACTGTTAAAAGACATTGCAGCCTACCTGTCAGCTTTATCTGAAATGACATTGCTGTCAGACTGCTGTGGGTGGAATACAACAGGTGTATCCACAACACAACAATAGACTTGAGTCATAACACAAAGTACAGCTCTTTATGGGATCGGCATCCCAAAGTTCACTTCAGATAAAAGATATAGGTTGAATTGACTTAGTAAAACACACAAACAAAGTTTAATTGGTTTGTGGTTTTACTAAGGTAGTCAAGCAAGTTTAATAGAGGCATTCATGCTTTAACTCCTTCCAAATATAAGGCGTTTGTTTGACATTTCTCTTCGATTTCACACAGGCAGCACAACCTTAAGAAAATTGACGAGGAGCCCAAGCCAGTCGCCGGCAGGATTGCAGATAAAATCAACCTCTTTGAGCACCCAGCAGGCGGGGACGGCAAGCTGACCTTTAAAACTCCAAGGAGTACAGACGTCTCTCCAGTGAGGACAGCCACAGAGCAGCTGAAAGCAAACTTTTCATCATTGGACCAGCGGTCGAGATCAGCTGAACGCTATAGTCCGGCTAGGTCGAGCTCTGCATCACCTGTGAGGGAGAAGCCAATGACGATCAAGGAGCGAATGAAGAATTTGGCGGAGGCATCTAAATCAGGGGAAAGGCCAGCGCTGCCTCAGAAGCCTGAAATGACAAGAATGCCTAAAAAATCCACCTCAAAGTCACCAGAACTGGACAATCAGGGTAAACAGGATGCCAAAGAGCAAAAACAGACAGAGGCAAAAACAGAGATAACATCACAACCAGATGGACAAGATGTAACTGATGCAGGTGTAAAGATTTCCACTACTAAAGAGCAACTAACAGAGTCTAAAACAAAGGACACGGTGGATCAGAGTATGAAAACAGCCGATGATACAGAACTGACTATTAGCCTCAGCCCACAGTCTAAAGGTAGAACCCGCTCTAAAAGAAGAAAAAGTAGGGAGCCAACCAGTCCTCTGAGCCCAAACAGTGAACACAAATTAGACTCTACAGCCAAGCTGGAGGTCACGACTCTCACACCAGAAGATACAAAAGCTGCTGCTGCATCCAAAGAAAAGCCATCAGACAAACAGAAACTGTTTAAGGATGATTTAAAGGAGTCAGAAAAACAGAAGAAACAATTGGATTCTTCTTTCAAAAAAAGGGAGGAAAAAGACAAACTCATCAGGCAGGAGGGATCTGCTGAACCATCTGTCAGCAAAAAAGAACCTGATACTGATGCTTCCAGCAGTGAAACAAAGACACCTATTGATAAGGAGTTGGTTATTTTACCCAAAAAAGAGGAGAAGGAAGGGGGATTGTCCACCCAGAAGGGGGAAAAGGCGGCCGAGGACAGCAGGAAAATGTTAACCTCCTCCCCACCTGCATCAAAAGGACCCATTAAGAAAGAGCCACCTGTTGAACACAGCAAATTAAATAAAGACCTGTCCATACAATCTGAGCCAAAGAGTAAGGGCAAGGTAAAGGAATCCAATAGAGAGGAGACGGACCAGAAAGCTGAATCCAAAAGCAAGGACGCAAAGCTAATTAAGCAGACTGAAAGCAAAGATGTGGGAATATTAGAAAAGGTAGGGATTGAAAAGGCAAAACAGGCTGAGGGTAAAGAAAATGACAAAGTAGAGACTGAAAGGAGTGAAAAAATACAACAGACTAACAAGGAAAAAGAACAATTAGAAAGCAACAAAACAAAAAAAGTAGGTAGAACTGAGGGGAAAGATTTGGAAAAAGTTCAAAGTGAACAAAAAAATCAGATTAACACAAAAGACGAAGAAAAAACACAGCACTCTGATAAAAACATCACAAAGCCAGAGGTTTTGGGTAGTAGGCAAGGTTTCCCAGGGAAGGATGGGGCCTTTGTTAGGAAAGATGAAAGCAGAAATGTTCAAAGTAAAAAGGAAACTCAGCTCATCCAAGACACAGCGAAACCAGAAACCAAGCAACGAGAGGAAACCTCAGTAAAGACATCAAAAGTCCCTGCTCAAACACAACATGAGGGACAAAACAAGTCTACACATCCTCAAAAAACTGGCGATGGCACTGTCACCCACACCAGTGAAGCTGCAAATATAAGCAAGAGTGATAAAGGCCCATCAAAGGGGGAAACAGAGACAAATGTGCAAAAGAACTCCACAGAAAGCTCTGGAAAAGACACAGAGCCAGCGCTTACCACAAAGCTTAATTCTGTACCCATGGAAAAATTTGAAAATTCACTGGATGACTCATGTGCACATGGACCTAATGATGCTACACTCTCCAGCCCAAAGCCTATTACCAGAGCAGCTACAGCCGATGAAGAAGTGACTACAAAAGCCAGTAATGACACTCCAGCACTGATTACTGCACGGGCTGACACCATGGTAGAGAAAGAGTGTCCTGTGTCTGAATCTGTGAGCAGTGAGAAAGAGGGGAAAGACAGTAGAGAGAAGAGTTTGGCTGTCAGATTAGTGCCCTCAGAAGAGAAGATCTCAGGGGATGATGCAAAACATTCCCAGAGACACCCACTGGGCGAGGAATCAAAAAACACAGAAAGCACAAGGGATGTTACACCACTCAAGGGCTCAGAAAAAAAGGATCAGATGTCCTCGGATAGCACTGTTTCAAACTCTACAGTTAATGTGGTACAGAAGACAGCTGAGAAAACAATCCACACACCAAAGACTGATCCTGTTGCTAATGGCAGACTGAACACAGTCACAAAGCAACCCTTCGATACGAAGCTGAGTCAATCCCCAAAAGCGCCCATTTCACCAGAGATCAAGAAGCAAGTACAAGAATTAACCCAGCGTTCACCTGTGAAGAAGCTTCAGTTCCCTTGTGGGCTAAGCAAAGATGATTCCTCAAGTCAAGACGCCCCCTCCAGCTGGCTGGATGTGGACGTGCCAAAGCGGAAACTCAAAGTCTCAATACCTAAACTGACCTCGGCTGGAAGTGAGAGCAACCTTCTGGACACCCCAGATGACCTAGATGATGATGATTTTGTTGAGAGAATTAAGAAACTGTGTGCCCCGTTCTCCCTCCCACCACGCAAACACAACCCATTCAGGCCACCTCAGCCACCGTTTGCCATGCCCGCTATCAAGGAGGACCGCTTTGAGAAGACGTTTGACCCTGAAGAGTTTAAATTTGGCTTAAGGAAAAAGAAGCAGTTCACAATAGATACATCCCCAAGTACCTTAGCCAAACTAGAGGAAAAACCAGGCCCAAAGGTGGCTAGAGCAAGTTTGGCTGACAGGAGCCTGCTGCTCAGTAGCCTAGACACTCATTCTCGCCTCAGGGAGAAGACCCCGGTCAATGAAGACGAGGATGCAAAGGAAGAGAAAGACGACCAGATCAAGTGGAAATCTCGCTTGGAGGGGAGCTGTGTCCTTAGCAGCTTAAGCTCCTCCATCCTCAGAGGAAAGAGATTTCAAGCCCAAGCAGAAGGCGCCAACTCTGGGGAGGTTTCGCCAAGCGAGTCGCCCCAGAGGAGCCCCCCACCTTTATCCCAGCCACCCCCACCAAGCCCAACTGCTGCAGCTCCACTCACAGACACGCTGGCCAGGCAGAGCCCGGCCCCCAGCAACAAAGAGGAAGCCCAGGCTGGGGAGGCTGTGGTCAGTGATTCAGCCCCTCCACTTCCCTCCTTTAACGACATCAAGCTGCCAGACTATTTAGAGAAGTACCTCCCTCGAGAAGCAAAACCAGAGCAGAACAAACAAGGACAAGAGCAAATCAGAGCAGAGGTTAGTTTTACGTATTTTCACCAACTAAGAATGATATGAATGATATGTAAAGAAGTTGTAACAGTAGATTAAATCTGTTTTGTAAGCACAACCAGAGCTTAAAGATAGAGGCTGCCTACAGCATCAACCATCGGAGTTCTTACATAATCTGACAGGAAATGCTCATAAATTCAGTGCTGTACTATTTCAAGTCCTCAGTGCCACTGTGATACATATTACTTTGCTTATTTTTTGTTTTTTTTTTGGACCAGGCAAATGGACTAATGAAGGCTCCAGCCCCTGTTGTTGAGGCAGATATGACTACAAAACCAGGTTTAGGGCTTTCTGATGCCGTGCCTCCACGTTTCCCTGGGATTCCTCCACCCACACACTCTGCACTACCTGAGCTTAAGCAGCCTCTAGCTCAGCCACAGAGAATGCTAAACAATATTGTAAGTTTATACTCTACACAGTATTACACCTTAAAGTTCAGTATTGCAATTTAAAGCTTAACGTCGCTCTAGACTGTTTTCTTCTCTGCCAGTTGAACAGGAAACCCAATTTCTCTCTAAAACTTGTGTGACTGTGCAGAACTATTTTCTGCACTGCCAGTTGAGCAGGAAATGTTTTATATCCTTCATTTCCCCAGAGCTGCCCTGTCTACTGCAGAAAATTCTCCACTTTTTGTCATCCCTGATTTACATTCTGGTATCAAATATCACTTGCAAAGAAGCATTTTCATCCACACAACAGAGGACCCTTTGTCTTGCAAGGCCCTTAATTTGGGTGCTGTCTGGTAAAAATGACTGCAGCACGTTTATGTGTGCAGCTACCGACTATTTCAGTTCTACAGCACTTTAAATACATTTTTCATTTTTATTTAACTTTAATCATCTTGTTTTATTAAAGCTTCTGTGAGGAGCTTTAGCTGGTTATGGAAATATAGTAAATATTAGGACTGATGTCTCCTTATGAGCTCAAAAAAAAAAAACAAAAATGAGAAAGAAGGCTGATAATTTCTACATTTTCTTAATTTCCGTGCCTGTCACCTCTGCTGTGGGGTAGGTATCAGAGGAGAGGCTTAACAGCAGGCTGCCCAAATGCACATTAGCCATTTAGAATAAAGACAGGTATGTTTTTTTCTTTGCTAAAAGCAGTACTTCTGTATTTATAGAAAAGGATCAAAATAAGAGAAATCTTCCTTTGGATTCCTCCTGTGAGGGAGTTTTTGGCTTTGTGTATTTTAGCAAAACCCTGTGGACGAGTTATTTCTTCACTTTTGTTTACTTGTAAATGTGCATGAAAAGATTTGTGACAACAACACTTATCCTACTTTATTTTAAATGTGTAATGTGCAACTCGGTGTGAAATCTTGGCATAATGCCTTTGACATTTTGTAAATGGATGTTTTGACAGCGTTCTGTTTATAGCCATCTCTGATGCATGCCCAGTGGAAAAGATGACAGGCATATAAAGTAACCATACAGAATTATCCTTACTTTCCCCGATGGTCCTTTCCTTTTGATGGCGTCCTTTGTTCTCATGTCAAGCTAAACTTAGAGTACAATTCACTAATTTAGTAATAATCAGGGGTTGAAAAATGTATTTCTTAATCATATGCTTCAGAAATTCTCACATTTTTGCCTGTTCCTTTTTATTCAAACGGAATATTTTGGTAAGGAATATTCAAAGACAGTCTGGCTGCAGACCATACATTTTTGATGGCCGCTCTCACAGATGGTAAATCTGAGACGCCATCCCTGTCTGAACATAAGTGCCGTCATTTTCTGGTACATCGTGTATCCAGTTTAAGATTTATTTTGAAAATTTTAACTTTATTCAGAAAAAAAGTCTGGAAGTTATATTCATTGTTTTTATTGTGTGTTGGATCCCCATTAGCCTTGGCACATGACTGCAGCTACTCTTCCTGGGGTCCAGAACACAGAACATGAAATAGTTTACATACAAATAGTACAAAGAATATTAAATGAAGTAAAACATACTAAAAATGTCATTTCAACCTCATCACTCCTACTCAAGACACAGCAAACAACACATAAGTTGATAGACCACCCTAGAAAAATAACCAAATTGCAAATATTACAGACTAAGGAACATTTCATAAATAAAACAGAGAAAAAGGTCAGTCTTTTTTAATTTGGGATTAAATTATGTATAGACCTGTTTTAGAAGTAGTTGCATGGAACGTGGCACACTTTTGCTAAGATAACTTAGCTGCACTAGCTACATAGCTACACTAGTTATGTAATCAATGTTGCTACAAAAGCCATTGTAGCTAAGTTAGCTATAGCAACATAAGCTTTAGCAAACATATCTTAATCTAATGAAGCCTCATAGATAACATTGCTATGTAGTTTATGTAGCTGCTTTTTGATCTTAGCTTTAGCTACATTAGCTAGGTAGCTAAAGCTTTTTTTTTCATTGTTTGGTTTTTGTTTGGGCAAAAAAATTCAGGCTGAAGTATGGCATTGATTTGGCAGGTGACACCTAAGGGCATCATCAGGTGGGAAGGAGGACTGAGACAATCCCAGTCGTGCTCTGAATGTCCTTGCATATTACCAGGGGCATGGGAAAATAATCTGTTGATGAAATTACAAAGTCTACACTCAAAGAGCAGAGAAAGGGTGGATGTGGCAAGTAGGCACAGCCTGGGGTTGTGTCTGGGTGGAAAGCAGGTTTGCCATGGGCCCCTGGCCATGTTGTGGATGTTCCAGTGGGCCTGAAAACCACTGTTGGTCTCTTGACGTATTAGCAGGGGTGAAAAGGTCTGGACAAAAGAGATGCTGTTAAGCTTGACCTTCACTCTGACCTGGTAACTGGGTTACCTTGAGAGCTGTAATACATTTTTGGAATTGCTTTTTTGTTTGGCTAACAGCTCAAAACCCAGGCTTCAGTTTAAGATAACTAAGTAAACAAACACATATTCACATTTGTGAGCCAAGAGAAGATAAAATGTTTGCCCACAAATCTTTCTTTTTGCCTTAATTACCTACTGGGGATCAATATGTTTAATGGCTTGAAGTCTAGATTAGTCTTTTTTGTGTTTCCTTTTGCTAATATATGTGTCTTCTAAGCTCAGAAGCAAAGGTTTTGTAAGTATGCCATAGTGATGAATGCTTTAATCTTCTGCCTCTGCCTGCAAGTGCAGTGCTTGAATATAGATCAAAACAGTGTCGTCTTCATCGACTGATTCTGTCCCTGGATGTAAACAGAAAGGTCTCTGAAGTCTGTTTTTCTATAATAATTCTGTCTTTTTACATTCCAGACAAGAACCCCCAAAGGATTTCACAAGCGCCCTGGAAAGGTATAGTAGGCACATCTTTGCCCACACTGAATGAAAACAAGCTGGAGAAAGGAATCTGGACAGACACTCACTGTTATATAAAAACATCTGCTTTTCATATGGTGTTCGTGGGGGTAAACAAAGTATTAAAAAAAGGCAGTTGAGTGCAAATGTTCAGCTGGATGTGATTACAATCAAGGAGTTCAGTGCTGCCAATGCAGCTTGTGGTTCTTTATTACCATAGAAGTTTTATTGTAGTTAGCCAAAGAAAGAAAGATATTCCCCTGCTGCTCAGCATTGTCAGTTCCTTGTCTATAAATGCACTGACTGGCATTGATGCACACATACTACACAGACACATGTATACAATACACTGCATGAAAAGGGCAGATCTGAAAAGGGCTTTCAGAAGAAATTGTAAAGCTGAGCACCACAGAGTCTACAGAGCAGCGTGTTCTTTCTACTCATTGCTCAAAAACTTCATTATTTGATGCCCTTTAAGCTACAAATGCAGTTTTTATATTACATTCGGCTTTACAAACAGCATAAACAGAAAGCCCTACGTGAGTGTGTTCATGCTGTCAGCTTAACATAAATAAAAATAAGCCTTTTCTCTGACAATAACAGAAGGAACAGTACAGTGTCTGTCCACATTCAGTGAATCATGATTTAATGTGATGGAACAGGCATGGAATATTGCATTTTCTTGAGCCTGCCCCTTCATTCCTCTCCACAGATGGTGTTATTTGAGAAAGCTCAGTTCAGTGGCCAGGCGTTTGAGATTTACAGGGACCTAGCAGATGCTACCTCTCTGCAGCTCTCACCTCTCATATCTGTGAAGGTGGTAAGAGGATGGTGAGTAACCAACTGTAGTGTGGCTCTAATTAGTGCCAAGGGTTTTCGGGACACTGGTGTTGCTTTGTTGAAGGTCCTGGAAGAGCCACAAAATTAATTTAATGAAATATCATCCCTGAGAGGTCCATACTGTCCAATTATATTCCTGCTCTAATACTCCTTCCTGTAAAAGTCCCCTTGGTCATTTCTTTTTAATGAACAGTTTGTCAGCACTGCCCACAGTTCAAATTGTTTGTGTTCTTGGGGTAAGGCACCACGGTTGAATGAATTCCCCTCCTCATTAAAGATCTGCATACCCATTTTTAAATTATTTTAAATCCGGCTTTGCTTATCTGCTTGTAGTCATGCTTTGCTGGATCATTGCTAGATTTCTGGTTGTTTGTACACCCATTTTTTGGAGGACTTAGAGGTAAAAAGACCTTGCAGAGATGGTGAACTCCAACCTAGCGTCGATCAGAAACATAGAGTAATTTGCTACAAAATGCTTCTGTCAGATCTCCACAGGCTACACCTAACATCTGACCTAGTTCTTCAAGTTTTTACCTTAAAGTCCCTGTACAGTGAAATCCAAAGTCTGTGTCTTAACACACTAGTAGGGCCCTAGATTTCCGTGTTAATGGAAGTGCAGACAGAATCGCGGAATTGGCCAATAAAAACGGAATCTACTATTTAACATGGAAATCATGGAAAATGAATGAATTTGACTGAAATACCTTTTTTTTTAGAAAGAACAACATATATCTGGGAAATATGTCCCAAGGGAATCACTAAAGCATGATTTGAGCATGTGTTTGTGAAGCGTCACTTCACAAATACTCAGCGCGCCCCCTCCTAAACATAAGAAAGCATGTCAAAGCAGCTGCACGAAACACCGGCAAACATTATGTGGCTCAACATGGGGCAGTACAGTGCGACGTAATGTTGCACCTACAAAAAAACTCATCCGTGCTTCGAGTTATTTTACCTCACCACACCAGAGAGTCACGGAGAGAGAGAGAGGTGTGTCTGTGCGCGAGGCACATAGCTGAAGTCACAACTTGAAAACCTGCTCACCCCTCGGAGGCTTCAAACTCGAGTCGGACGGACTGGAGATTTTACTAAGTCCTGTAGTCTAATGATGCCTAACGTGCCTAACGAGCCAGTACGTGTCTGTATTAGCATAGCAGTCTGATATTAGGGAAAAAGACAAACAGCGATGTATGGCAAGATGATGAGAGAACGATTACAGTCAGGAGTAGAACACAATGCAGCATCAAACTGCATGGACTGTTACAGACTGTGGGAGTAAAGAAAACTTTAGGTAACAGGTTTACTTTTACCATTTAACTTTAATGTGACCTTCTTATTAAGTCACTATCACCCTGTGCTGAGAGAACAGAAGGATTTCTTCATTTACATTATAAACACCAGTAAGGATGTGATTATACACGTGGATGTGTCTTAAATTGTTGGAAATATCTGACTTTTATACTGGTTTAATTATTTTATATCAGCATTATCCAAACTGTGGCTCATTCAATAAATTTAAGGTAATTTGTATTTAATTAGTGAACATTTAATTCGTTTACATAAACAAGACACTCTTTTTTATGGAAAAATTAGTGTAAGGTTAAAAAACAGAAATCCAAAAAATTAAAATGGAATTTGGAAAAAAATAAAACGGAATTTGGCAAACAAACAAACAAACAAAAAAAACCCTGATTTTATAGGGCCCTACACTAGATATGTTGAAATAAGCTTGCTGAAACCATGTGAAAACAGTGGGATCTATGTGTGACTGAATTTTGGATTTAGACCATTTGAAAGTTTTTCACCTCTTTCCTGGCTTGGTTTAATTTGGGCAGGGCAAATATGGCAGTCAACTATGTTACCAGCTGCTAATGCTACAATGATATAAAATCACCAAAACAGTTCATCTCAATACAGTCTGTTGTTATCTGATATCACTGTGTTCATTTAAAGTTAACAGCCAGCTACAGGCTGTGTTTTTGGTCATTGTCAGTCAAATTTCCCAAATCTATCAGCCATGGTGGCCTACAGGTCATTTACAGTGTCATACCAGAGGTATTTGTTCCAGAAAACAGTAAATTTAACCCCCAACTTTTGAGTCTCTGCTCTGGCACAGAGCCAGGCAGTTTCTGGAAGAAATGTTGCATAATTTTCTCAATATGTACTACTGACCATCCAGTGTTCTCAAAACCAAACTACTGGCCAGTGTCATGTTGTTGGTAGAAAGCTTGGTCCAGCTTATTTCGGCTTTTAGTGCTCAATTTTTTTACTTGGTACTTACTGATTTGAAAACATTTTTAAAAAAGTGCAAGTACACAAAAAAGACACTAAATTAAGGTATTTTATGTAAAAGTAATAAGTTACATTTCCCCCCAGCAACTGGAGAAATATGTAGCTTTATTTAGCACAGGCATGAGGATATAAACCTGCAGGGAGGGCCAAAGACTGGCGTTGCTAGCACTTGCTAACATTAGCACACTAAATTACATAATTTCTCCACTGACCATCTTAAATAATATGTGCCAAGTAGGCTTGTCAGGTAGTCTGGATTTTAATATCCTCGACTAGCAAATTAATCTCTGATGAACTTTTAGTTACGGTATCTCTGTTGTGTTGTTTAAATGTAAAAAAGATACTACAGAAATACAGTTAAACATCTATTACTTAAAAATGAGTAGTCATCGCAGAAATCACAAGTGGAAACATAAGGATACAGAAAATAATTGCTATATGTATTTAGGTGTGTGAGCATACAAACTTAAACTAAAATGAGCATTTCTTTATGTATTTATTATTTTTATACATTTAATCCAGCTGAGTAATTTCTCTATCTGTTTTCACAACAGCTGGGTCCTCTACGAGAAGCCTGACTTTCAGGGACGCTGCATCGCTCTGGAGGAGGGGGGCATTGAACTGACAAATATGTGGGCTGAACCAGTGCCTGGAACAGAACCACAGAACAACCCACCAATGCATATTGGATCCATTAGACTGGCTGTTTCGGTGAGTGCTGTGAATAAAAATCATCACATTTGACCTCCAGTCTCTCTCTGTCTACACAAGTTTTACCTCAGAAAGTCTGAAATGTAGCTTATGTGGGATTTTTGGCTTGATTAGTCTTTTTGGTGAGACAACCACCAGTTCTGATTTTAGAGTCCGTTGATGGCCCAGACAAAAACGCACACATGCTCCTCTAACCAGCGCTCATCATCTTTATGTTAAAGATAATATGGCATTAACAAAAGACTGCTAAACTTGCTAAAGACCATGTTGACTGGTTGTGAAGTGTTAAGACTCTAACTAAAACCTCATTTGTGCTCTTTCAGCATGCTATCTAAGCTAACAAGATGACCTATGGTGTCCTCACTCTGACTCCAGAAAGTTTACACTCAACTCAGTCACAGCCAGCAGAGTAGGACATACAGGGCTGCTCTGCTAATGAAGTTAACCAGTGTTAAAAATCAGAGATCATGCAGCATAATGAAGTGCAAAGAGAACTTACATTACTAATTTAGTTTTAGTTTTTTAGTTTTCAAAGGAATTATGAATGCAAGGCTTGGCAGCTCAGCAAGAGTGAGTGCTGTCCGATGGGGCCCCTTAGGAGGGGTTTCATACTGTCATTGCAAACTTTGCACGTTTTGAGCCACTGCTGTTGGTCAAAGTTTTTCAGCTTTTTTTTTAAGGGGGGGGGGGACACTGCCCTGGGGGCCTTAACCCTTTATAGGGCACTCATATTTTTTCATTGTTATGGAAAAAAATCAAGGTCAACTAAATGACCATGTATGGGTCCTTACCCATTTATAATAATAAAAAAAAAAAAAGACATTAAGTGTATGCATATTAAGATGTTAACAATGGAAAATGAACACACAAAAGCCTTGAGTATTTACTTGCACATTAAAAAGTTATTTAAATACAAATTCTAATTAATTCTAAAAGACAAAGTGAAGCTGCCTTTAGATGCTGACTGCTTTTAGAGGCAAGGCATGACTAGCTTCATAATACTGTATAATGGTGGTACCACCAGTTTTATCTTATAATTCCAACAGGAGACCCACCTATGATAACCACAATAACTATAAAAATTTTAGCAGTGATGAGGCTCACAATAAAAATTAGAAATGATTAATTCCATTTAGGTTTAATAAACTCTTGTAAAACTCACTAAAATCACTTATATTTTAGTATTTATTCCACTTATTTTTCTTTATAATTCAACCAGAAGATGTAAAAAAACATCACAATTATTGACTGTCTAAATTAATTTAAACAAAAATAGGATTCAGAAGAAAAAAACTGATATAACCACCTAAGTATAATAAAACTGTTAAAAGGATATAGAACTAACCAATATTTAGCATTTTTATTCTTAAAATGTCTTTAAATTAGTCAGATTTACCACTGGGTCACTCTTTAATATTTTACAAACCTTTGGCGACATCCAACTATGCTATGAGTCCTATTATCCTACACTATGATAAGTTATTTTTCAAGAAAATACCCTTTGTCTGGTTGGTATAAGTCTTTTAATATAGACAGCATTTTACACCCCTAAATGGGTGTATGTCCAAATATGGTTCCTCCTTTTCCACACTGAAATTTCAGCACCTGCTAAAAAATCCCAAAACAAAACCTAACATGCCATTTAATTCTACTATTCACTTTTATAATGTGTAAGTTTCATTAACATATCATGACTAGTTATGATTTTAGGGGCATTTATTTAGTACATTAAAAGACATAAAACTGCATTTTTTTAGTTTTGGAGGAAACAGGAAGCTTGAGATGCTCTGGGCCACTGCTGATAGGTCAGATGCTGTGTTGTCACTTTCTGATGTTGACTGATCTCCACTGATTGGCTGAGAAAACTCATCTGGTTTTACTGTATCAAAGAGATTTCGGGGAAGCCACAAAGAGAGTCTACCGAACTGACCAAATATAGAACCTTGCCCCATAAAGGGTTTAGCAGTTGCCTGCCTTGCCTGTTGACAAGCAGCAGACAACCATCATTTAAAACTGAATATCTGTTGGGGATGATAGTTACTATGATATATAAATCTCACCTTACATTGCATAAATATGCCAAATTTTGTTTTCCACAATTGTCTCAAACCTCTCTGTCTTGTAAATGTAATATCAATAATTTGTTTTCATCGAGTTAAATTTCACTTTGTTTCTTGAAATTAATTTTGTTTTTGTTTTGTCTCTTCTATTGTTCCCTAATTTTCTTGAGGTGTTTGATGTCTGTAAAGCTTAATATTAAGGAAAATGCTGTAAATTCAGCAGCAATCATCATTTATAAATGCATCTTCCTTGCTGAACAGTAAAAATAAAGACTAACGGTACTCTTTTCCTCAGCTCTCTGATGCACTATCAGTTTTTTTTTCTCTTTGTTCACCCAGCAGACAGGAGATAAAAGAAAAGCCATGTTACTGTAGAAAATTACTTATTTTTCAGGGTTAAATATTTGGGAAATGTCTGGGATATGTTTATTATGCTGCTTTAGTCTTTATTTTGTTGTTTTCACAGCCTACTTTAGACCACTACTGATAATTGCTGTTTGGTTCCTCTCTCTACAGGATTACAGCCTCCCCCATATCGATCTGTTTACTGAACCAGAGGGCCGCGGCAGAGTAACACCATACCACGACGACACCATCGAAACAGGCTCGTTTGGCATCCCGCTGAACACCGCCTCCATCCAAGTGCACTCTGGGGTGTAAGTCTGAGCACATCTTTGTGATTGAGTTCTGGCAAAGCAAGCATGGCAGTGACAAACAAGCTGCTGAAATCAAATCATTAGTGAGACACATGGCTGAGTTACTGTGATTGATTAGTGGGAGATGGGTAGCTATCTAAGGATTGGGTTTTATTTTAAATACATTTAGGTGGTGAAGAATAAAGAGATAGTCAGTCAGTTGTAGCAGCATAGTTTAAAGTAACTAATGAGACAGCCGCAGGTTTCTACATTGATTTTGTTATTGTTAATCACTGGGAGAGCTACCAGAAAAGTAGACTTCTGTCTTCCTGCTGTGCTCAATGTGGAGCTGCTTTTACTAATGAGATGTTCTCAGCGTACGTCTTGACAAACAGCTGAGAGATAATAACCATTACTGTGTTCCTCATACTTTTTCTTTGGTTTGACTCTCACTGGTTTGTCTGCTCAGGAATGTCTGTCCTGCCTTTGCATGTTGGAAAACAGAGAGTGGGTGTGCGGGGCACTAGGATCATAGAGCACAGAGGTGGAGACTAGACGGAGAGCGAGAATCAGACAAAGGTGTGGAGAGAATTTGGCATAGGGGAGAATCCTTTTTTTCCACGTGAGAGGTGTAGGCATGCAGGACATTTTTCGCCCTGCCCCACAGAGAAGTTAACTGCAGCAGATGCTTTTTTTTTTCCCACAGTTATTTCTGTGGGTTTACTTTGGCACATTTCTGAGAAAGCTGACATTGTGGAGGTTTTTTTCAGCGTGTCTCAACATTTTGACAAAACTAATTGCTGTCGTGTCACTACTTAATAGGAGTTATTCTGCTTCTGCAACAAGTGGAATAACCAGAGATGTAACAATACATTCAACTAGGAGTGTCTAGCTTTCCATAACTCGTGATTTGATTAAGTGATGTTGCTGGGTGAACAATTTTACATCTGATTAAACACAAATTATGATTATGATTGGGTAACTATAGTCTTATGTTGAGTTAACACCCAGATAACAGTGAAAATCACACACTTTTTAAGATAGGACTGCAGCAGCAGTTGGTAAACAGTTTGAATTTGGTTTATAGACTGTAGCTAATGTTAGCAGTGCTGGCATCTTTTCTGGATAACATCCACATGTCTGTGCAAAGTATCAACAATCAGTGCTTCAGTTGTATCCAAGTATATCCTAACACAGCCTGCATGCAACTTTATCCCCATTGTCTGGATTAAAATAGTGTGTAACAGCGCTGTTCCTATGAGATGCTATCAGTGCTTTTATTATTTACAGTGGATTAAAGAGCCTTGTGGCTGTATGGCAGTAGCCATTAAGCACAACTACAGGTGCAAGTCCTGGTGGGTGGCTGCATTACAGTTTAAACATTTGACCAGGACTGTGAGCCAGAACTAAAATGAAAGTAATAATAATATCTAAGGCTACAGACAGCACTGAAAGACCCTCGACCCTGGCACAAGTTGGGGTGTTTTGCAACCGTGGCTGCAAAACCACTGTTGGGTGTTTGTTAACCATACAGTGTGCTGCAGCACACTAGAAAGGCCATGTAATTCCTTTCAGGTCTGTCATTAAATCAAAATAATGAGCATATTGTACTTTGTGTATGAGGTGGTACTGGCTATTGGTGGTAGTATGATACAGAGAGTTGCCAGTATGTAGAAATTTTCTGTCTAGGGTGTAAAATGGCTTTTTCAGGTTGGTGGCGCTACTGCAAACCCTCACCCTGTATCGTTCTATTTAGTCTGTCAAACTTGTTACTTGTTGTATTCTTTTATTTTTAAATCAATGATTATTTTTCTTTCTATTGTGTTTTTCACTGATGAACTTTGATGTTTTTGTGAAGCAGATGTTTTTAAGAGTTACACCAACTTCCTGTCTGTTTAGATCTCCATTATGTCTAAAATGAACCAAAAAATCTGAAGTCAATAAGTTCAAATCTCTCAGACTAGTTTGTTAAAATGCAAAAGCTGTGAATCAGTGAGAAAACCAAAATTTAACTTTTATCTGTTTGTGGTCAGTTCCTGTACATTTTAGAGGATGGTCCCAAGAGACATTTTTTTTTATCTATGTCTGATACATATTTGTACTGATTCTCATGCATGTAGCTCTTACCCAGTCCCCTGTCTCATGTTTGGGGCCACTGTGAGGCCCCTGGGCATTGGACTGGCATGATTCGACTATCAGATAAGAATTTCCACAAGGGGACAATTTTCTAAAACGTTTTTGTGAGCTTTGCGGTATGTTAAGGCCCCAAAACAAGACAAGAAAAAATAAAATAATAATAATTTGAGCAATTTCAAAAGGGTCCTTGCACCAGTTGGTGCTTGGGCTCTTATAATAATGATAATAATAATAATAATGATAATAATAATAATAATAATACATTATTTAAACCAGCTAGTAATTCTGGTTTAGCTGGCTAATTGTGGATCCCAATCTTGATTTTGATTTTTTGGGTCACAGTGCTGTTCAAAGTCCAATATTTATTCAAGGTGATTCCAGATTTGCTAAATTCAGCTTCCAGTGCTAGTGTTGGAAAACCTCTGATGTGTTGACATGGTCAAAAAAAAAAGAAGATGATTGGCACTTGTGAAGCAAACAATGAGACAGCAGTGCGTGGAAAAGGACGCATTTCAGCCCAATGCATTTAAGCTTGAGGCTTTCATCACTGTTTCAACAATACCAGTTGGTGTGTTGCTATTTAAGATATTTATCTCACACCCACAGGTATCTTTGAAATGCTGATAAAAGCCTCGGGCTGAAACGCAAGCCAGTCTACTTCTGTTTTTTCTTTAAATTTATTTTATTTTTAATTTTGCTATGGTTTGTTCTTTGAGCCAGCACCAATCTACCCGGAGGAGAGATGTACATCAGAAACCTGCCAGTGAATAATTGTTGTTGCTGTTGTTTCAGTTATTTCAACTTTGGGTGGCAGTATATGAAGTGAGCTTGGCAATTTTAATCATTCCTGTTCTTATTAAGATCATTCTGACCCATTTCTTTTTTTTTGTGCAAAAATATTGAATTCCCTGGGTCTGGCTTCCTCTTCCCTGGGGGATTTAAGTCAAAGTTTCCAACAATGAAGACAAGACAGGCTGATTGTGCTGATGCTCCATAGACAGTACAGGCATTAGTATGTCAGACACAGTTGCACATTACTGATGCAGAGAACTGGCTGAAATTAGCAGCATGACTGACAAGCCAGGCCTGACACATCCTCTGCTGCATTGGTGTACCATAGAAGGTTGAGAGGGTGGGAGGGAAAACTGCCAGCAGCAGGTTTGCCAAACTCAGTTTGACTGCTGATGAAAATGTAGATCAGACAAAGTCAATGATGATGATGGTGAATTGAGTTTTTCCACAAACCCACACAAAACATGTAGTACAACAGAATCACTATATGGGGTTCATAATACAAGCAATCCTAAACTTTTTAGTTTCCCAGTACTTACAAAGACGTGGTCAAAGTCACTTCTGTATTAATAAGATTATTTTATTTAAATTCTTTTTAAGTTTTAAAAAGCACAAAATGTCCTGCCTCCTGATTTTTGTTGAGATGCTATAGTTAAGGAAAAAAAAAAAATATTTCTTTACAAAAAGCAACACTAGGGTGCTACTGCTTCTGCTACTCCCTTTAGAGACAGATAGAAAATGCCTTCCTCTGCTAGAGATGTTCTAATACCTCCCAGTGCAATTGAAATTCAGACAAATTAACACGGTTTAAATTGATTTGATGAAATGCATACAGCAGTATGCTTTCTCGAATAGCAGGGGAGGCAGTCTGCCTCTGGCAGGTTGGGTTTGGCATCAGTAGCTGAAGCAATACAACAGACAGGGCTGTGAAAAAAACATTTTTCCCCTTCCTGATTTCTTGTAATTTTTATGCATATTTGTCACACTTTAATGTTTCACGTGATCAATCAAAATTTAGTATTAGACAAAGATAAACTGAGTAATTACAAAATGCAGTTTTTAAATGAAGATTTAATTTATTAGGCGGAAAAGCCATCCAAACCTACCTGGCCCTATGTGAAAAGTAACTGTCTCCATATCAAACCAATAATTATGTGTAATTAACCACATTTTTTGGAAAGCTTACTTCAGTTTCACTAGCCGCACTCCTGATTACCTGATTACCACCAGGCCTGTTGAATCCACAAATCACCTAGAACCTCTGTAACCAGACAGTTTCAAAATGCACCTGTCTCAGTCAAAAATAGCCCATGTTTGCTTGTAAGTTTACATCTTTCAGCGCCTTAAGGCTGGCATCGTTTTTTTGAATCAGTTCCACAGCAGTGACTAAATCGAAATGGGATTATTTTCTCCTCTGCCAAAAACTCACGTCTGATGCCTGACATGCTGCCTTGTGAAGCCGCACACAGGCTCACAGTGCCAGAGGTATAGAGGCAGAGCTTCAACAAAGGTTTCTTCAGTTGAAAATGAGGAGCATAGTGAAAACGTTTGTATTGAAAATATTTTAATCTACGACAAAAGGCTTTTGTTCTCTGCTGTAGATCTATGACTCATGTCTGAGACAGATATGAAATACAGAGAATAAGTACTGCTTTCACTGAGTAACTGTAACAGCTTTGACCTAAAATATCTCAGCTCAGTCTGTTGAAGTAGAGTCGAGGAGTTTTTCATTTTTCTGATTCATAACAAGCCATGCCAGGTCACGATTCAGAATTATTTTAAACCAGCCTGGAGGCATAATGCAGAGGGAATTTTTTTTAATGCTGAAATATAATGATGGTGGGTGTTTCTCTTTCCTTCAGGTGGCTGGTATTCAGTGACCCCGGCTTTCAGGGAATGGTAGCTGTGCTTGAGACTGGTGTGTATCCCTTCCCCGAGACCTGGGGCTTCCCATCGCCATTTGTCGGGTCAATTAGACCACTAAAAATTGTGAGTATTTCTGTGCAGTTTGTTGTGTTCAATGCATGGGATGTTTGCTGAATGTAATGAGTTGCTGTTTTAAGCTTTGCAAGCATCATTATTCTGTGGCAGTGTTTGTCTTTCCACCACTGTGGTCCAGACTAAAATATATCCACAACTGTCAAATGGATTGCCATTATTTTTTTTTTTTTAAGAAATAATGAAATAATGAAATTAATTATTGTTACATTTGGTTCAGACAGTCATGTTACCTTGAGTATGAATCAGAATAACTGTTTCGATGTAAATATATCTTGTATTTAAGCTTATGCAAATACATGAAATGTCAGTGATATGATGAGTGATGAGTGGTCGGGATCTCTTTTACCTCTGAGCAGGTCTTTAGAGCTCAACTACCATTTATTTACCCAGTCTGTTTTCACTTACCCCACTAACAGGAAACTAAAGTATCCTGCTGGTTTTTGTTTTTGTTCAAAGCCTATAAATGCTTTTCATCTTTAATTTAAAGCTCTTTGCTAAAATATTGCACACTCAAACCTTGCATGCAGAATCTGTGGTGTTTAGTTTGTAGTCATGGTGAAAATTGTGCAAATTGTGCTGTGCTGCAATGAAAACAAGCAGTGAGGATGAGCCTGTGGCTTGTTCATTCCTTAAAAAATCACACTGGATCCTGACAGAGAGTCTCATTTGGCACCAGCTAACACATCATGGCACCATGCAAAGTTAGAAGGACGGAGAGCAACTTTTAATTCAGTCTCTGTAACAGGGCTGTGAGGACAACCTTATGCCTGTCTATTTATACCGTGGTTGATATCTTATTACTGTAATTAGCAGCGTGTCTGTGTGTCTGTCTGCGTCTACTTGCACCATTTTTCCAGTTGTCCTTGATAGAAGAAAACTTCTTAAGTGTACTGGTTGGAAACTGGTGCCATGAAAAAATCATAAATATGTACAGATTTTCTATAAAATCACAAAGTCCTCATTTAGGTACTTCTGCTGTATTCCTTTTACCTCGGAAGCTGAATGTCGGGGCTTGGAATGACGTCACACACAAGTTGAATGCATTCCACTCATCTACATAATAAACAGGAAACTCACAGTGCAAGAGAGGGAGAGAGAGAAGGGAGGGGGGGCGATCGAGTGAAAGAGAAGGAAGAAGCAGGCGCTGCTTTGATAAGTTAATCACCCGTCTAAATGACTTTGACTGATGCAGAAAAAAATGCAAAAAATCAAAGCTGTTCTAAAAAAATTATGATGGGCAAAAGTTTAGGCGCCGGAGAGTAAAAGTGATTAGCAGAACATGAGCCTAATCTTCTTTTTAACTTGTGAAAAACTGATGAAAAAGCCGACTCAGTGTGCAAATACCTTAAGACAGCAAACTAAACACATTTAATGTAGGATTTCTTCACTTGACTTCAATGACCTAAAAGAAGATGTCAGAATTCCTCATTTCAAGTACTGACAAAAGAAAATTTACTATGCAAAAGAAAGACATAAGCCTGCAGAAAACCAAATTACTGAGTAATGTATAAGCCGTGCCCCTGACAAAGCACATAGCCAATAAAAATTTAACTTTTTTTGGTTGCCATCAGATTTCTAGGAGTGGGCCACCCCTGGAATTCCCTAGCAACAGCTATAACTATCCTTATCCACCTTTCTATAAACAAATCAGTAAAATACCAAATCACCTCCTGTGTGATGTCTACTTGAAAATAAATTAGCTATTCAAAACAAAGCCATGTTTAGAACCAGGCAGTACACGTGTCTTCCTGTTGAGCATTGTAACATGGGTGTTAATGGGACTTCCTTGGATTTTGCAGCGAGCCTCAAGTGGACACTCAAGGAACTGCACTTTTTGCATGTCTGCATTCATTTTTCAGCTCTATATCTCTAAGATAATCACATTAGCATTAGCATCAGTTTCAAACAAGCTAAAGTTGGCATGCTAATATGCCTAAAAAAGATTTGAAAAACTGGCAAGTTGCTTTGCATCCTTAAGTAAGTAGTTAGATTTAATATAAAAGAGCTTCTAATGTGTCTTTAGTAGGAAGTTAATATTGAGTTGAGCCAAAGAGACAGAAAGTATAATAAGAGCGTGCATTTTTCTACTGGTACATACCTATACCTCTTTAGACTATATCGATGTGAGGTTAAAAATCAGACAATGTTTCCTTTTAGTAATCAAATACATGATAACCTTGGCCTCCATGAAGACTTTTTTTTCAAAGTAATTCTCTGTAGTGACTTTGTAATGCAGAGTCCTTAAAGTCCTTTGAGTGAGTCTCTGAAGGAGCTGTCACTGTGAGAATCAGCATTAATTAACCTCACACAATGGCAGAGCTTGGGTCATTATATTCTTTTCTATCTCTTTTTGCATTAAGTTGTAAAGCAATGTCAGTGTCAATTTCAAGAAAAGAGCACTGCTTGCGTTATTACTTTAAGTCGTGTTTCTGAAGGAGTGCATTAAACAAGAGTTGAAAAATGTTAATAATTGTGTGCTTGTTTCAGGGTGGGTTTAAAGTGGAAAATCCAAGCGAAGTCAAGGTAGGATTTACTCACTTATTTACTGAACTTGCTTGTTTTATGAGGAATTTTACATCTATGCATTGTAAAGCACCTATAATGATAACTTTGATATTTGCATGCCGGGTATACATGTCTTATAAAGCTCTGGTAGGCAGTGTCCATGACATTCTTTGGCCCAATTTTCTGCTCAGAGTTGTGTTTATCTTACAGCATTTCAAGCTAAAAATAGAGCCGTTGTTGAGGAATTTTCCAGAGTTGCCACTGATTGTTTTGGCAGCAGACTTCAGGAGAAATTATAGGCTGCATTTTAGCCTAAACTTGTATTTTTATTTGGAAGTCATGTAAGCTGAAGAGTTTTTAATATTGGGCTCACAAATATTCTAAAGAAGCACCCAAGGCTGCCTTGGTACTTTCTTTCACTTAGTCAAAGATGTACAGAAAGGGATAAAACATAAATCAGCAGAGCTGTTTTGTTTTTTTTATTTTGTAAGAAGTACCAAAGTGCCCTTTCTCTGTTAAGGCTGTGGTGTATGAGAAGCCTGGCTTTGAGGGCTCCTGTTTGGAATTCGACAATGATGTTTTCAGCTTTTGTGAGACCGAAGAAGACGATGCTGAAGATGGAGTAAACCCAGACACAAAGAAAATCAAGTCTGTGGGTTCTTTAAAGATCATCGGAGGACTGTGAGTCTTTATATCATGATTCTTTCTTCGTGCTTGAATAAAGTGATTTGATATTTTGGGTTTAAACACCACAAAACACATGCTGATTTTGACATAAAAAGCTGAATAACATTTGTCTCCAGATGGGTGGGCTACAGCCACCCTGGGTTTGAGGGTCAGCAGTTCATCCTGGAGGAGGGAGAGTACCTGGACTGCACTGAGTGGGGGGGCTCGGAGCAGCTCCTGTCACTAAGACCAATACTGGCTGTGAGTAGCATGTGGGACTAACACACTCTCTACTGTTATGCAACCATATTTCTGTGTTTACAGAGGTGCCTCGAGCACTACAAGAGATACTGTGTCTCCTGCAGATAAGCTATAAAAATGGAAAACTCTAGAACAAACAGACCAATAAAGGCATGAATTTCACACATAAACTCACATTATTGACTCTGTAGGATAGCCGATACAGAGATCCAATATTTTTACAAAGCAACAGAGAAGACATGAGGCATACTGCATTTTTTATGTGGAAAATTGATCCTTGAAGGTAGGTGTATTGAACAAAAATAAATGGAACATGAAAAGACAATAACGTTTTTAATTAAGCTGTGGCAAAGGGTTAAACTAAACATTATTTTCAGCTGGCTTTCAGATAGCCCATTTCATAAACCTGATCAAATCTAATTAATATCAGCTTTATTATCTGGGTGAACTGATTTACAAGGAAAGCCCTTGAGAAATGCCTCTCAATATGTGGAATAGGCTCTCAAAGTAGGGATGCATTAATGCATACTTGATTATTGTTATTAGCAGATATCATCCCGGTCAACACTTTAAAGTTATGTCGTATGCACTGATAGCACCAGTTAGTAGAGTTAGTATATTTAGCGTCTGATTCAGGAGAAGTCACATTTAAAACTGACTGGATTTCATGGTCGAACATGATTAAAATGTCTGTGGAAAAGATTTGCAATATGCAGTTTGTAAATTCTTCATCCAGGAGGCTCTCAACCAAAACAATAACAAAAGATGACAAGTAGAGACATGCTGCACAGCTCTGACCACTTCTGCTGCTTAAGTCTTGTTTTGAATTTCAGACTCTAATGAACAAGAACTGAACACCTTAAGTTGTTTTAACTTGTTTCACTGATGAATCTGACACAATGAGGGAGAAAAGCTGTCAGAGGAAGGCTTCCTAAATTGCACAGCAAGCAATCAAAGAATGCAAGCAAATATTATCCACTGTGGTGTCCCTCAAGGATTCATATTAGGTCCTTTATTATTCCTCACATATAAAAGGACATTGCTTCAGTATCAAATGCTACATTTCCATTGCTTTTTGCAGACAACACCAGCCTTCTAGTTAAAGTTCTAGATTTAACATCCCTTTTTAGAGTCTTATACCAAGAGCTTTCAAATAACTCTACTTGTTTCAAACTGATAAGTTGTCATTAACTATAAAAAGTCTCATTTCATTTTATTTGCCAGTAAAAAGGAAATAAGACAGTGAACAAATTACAATCTACAGTGACAAAGATGAAAGTATTAAAGTTTAATTGACATGTTTTTATGTGGGTTTTGTCTGCAAAAATGTCACTAAATCTTTTTGGATCTTAACAAAACAACACTTGCTTCTTGACATTATACTGTAGTTTATTGTATCCATATTTACAATGTTCTATTATTATTTGAGCGACATTTCCATCTTTATATAACACTGCAACTTCTAAAACAGTCTGTTAAATCAGCTTCTCTGTTGCACCAAGTTCTCCAGTCTTTCTTAAACTACAGTTGTTGATCATTTTGACATTCACAACATTCAGATTTGTTTGTTGTAATCACAATTCAGAGTTACCTGTTTGATTTAGAAATTATGTTGCTGACAACTCAGAATTTTGTAATTATTCAACCAGACAGGCTAGAAACTTTCCACTGCATAAAATAGATCTGTCCATTCTTAATTAAGTATCAGGGACTGTCTTATGGATTGAACATTTACATAATATACCTCGTACTCTGATATGTGTGTGTGAATAAATAAGATAAAAAAATAGATAATGCTTTGCGAGCAGCTTGCAGTGTAAACCTGGCAGGCCACTTCTAAAAAGTCAGAGCAAAACTCTAACTCTAACAGGAAATCCACCATTTTGAATAATTCAGCAGAAAATGAGGTGTTACCAGTGACTTAAATACATCAAACCATGAAGCTCATTTGAAAAAAAAGATGCACAAAGATTGAAAATAAAAAATTGCTAAAAGTTGCTATTTTAAGTATTGGTACTGATTTTCACAGTTCCTCTCACCTTTGAAGGGCAAAAAGCCATTAAGAGGGATGATGAACATACATTATGATACTCTATGTGGACAATAGTATTCGGACACCTGACCATTACACCAACAGGGAATGTAATGACATTGTATCCAAATACATGTACTTTGATATGAAGCTGCCTCCCTTTTGGCAGCTTCAACAGCTTCTACCCTTCTTGGAAGGCTTTCCACAAGGTTTTGGAGTGTTTCTGTAGGAATTTGTGCCCATTCATTCTGTAGAGCCTTTATGAGGTCAGGCAATGATGGTGGACTAGAAGGCCTGACTCGCTATCTCTGTTCAAGCTCATCTCTAAGGTGCTCCATGGGGTTGAGGTCAGGGTTCATCAAGTTCACCACACCAAACTCATCAAACTATGTCTTTATAGTTCTTGCTTTGCGCACTGGGGCAAAGTCATGTTAGAATAGAAAACGGCCTTCCCAAAGATTGACCTTAACTGGAAATAAATAACCTGGCATGCCAGATGGATGTACACATCCATCTGGAAAACCACTCATAGACAGCATTTGGGAAAGGGCAGAGCCTTTGAAAAAAAACTCGGAGTGTGATTGGATGAACGTTCTGTCTGTCACATCTTTACGGGCCAATCGGAGCAACAAAACATGTGACGTAGCCGCTACCAAGCTGCGCCCCTGCATAACGTGAACCATGGTGACTGTAGACATGTCAATACACGACTTTTGTCGTTTTTGAAAGGAAAACAACTCACTGCTGTTTTTTGTTCTTCTTTTAACAAATAAATGTCATCAAGTTCTGATAAAACTGGTGCTTTAGCAGCAATCCACTCTAATCTCTTCTGCCATAACTACACCGGCCTCTTGTTGCTGCTTGCTTATGTCACGACTCCGCCTTGCCCGAAAGTACTGCCCCTTGACGCTGATTGGTCCGGGCCCAAATGGTTCAGATGGGAGCTTTGCAAGATGGATTTGCCAGTGAGAAACACGGAAATGGGTGTATCCATCTGCTTTGCAAGGCTAGGAAATAAAGGGACCTAGCCCAAACCATGAAGACAGCACCATACCATTATCTCACTCCACTAACCCTCACAGTTGGCACAATGCAGTAAGGCAGGTAACATTCTCCCAGCACTTGCCAAACTCGGACTCACCCATC
Source organism: Cheilinus undulatus (assembly GCF_018320785.1). Classification (NCBI taxonomy): domain Eukaryota; kingdom Metazoa; phylum Chordata; class Actinopteri; order Labriformes; family Labridae; genus Cheilinus; species Cheilinus undulatus. The sequence goes on from NC_054878.1 coordinate 31,498,053, forward strand.
CAACTGTCAAACAGCGAACTTTAATTGGTCACTCCACGGAACATGTTTTCACCACTCCACAGTCCAGTGTTAGTGTGCTTTTCAACACTCTGTCTGACACTTAACATTGGACTTGGTGATGTGAGGCTTGCATGCAGCTGCTCAACCATGGAAACCCATTCCATGAAGCACCCACTGCACAGTTTTGTCCTTACATTAATGCCGGTGGAAGTTCAGACCTCTCAGACATGGATCAGCAGAGCATTGGTGACTTTTACGCACCATGCACCTTCACATTGTTGACCCTGCCCTGTGACTTTACGTGGTCTTCCACTTTGTGGCTGAGTTGCTGTTGCTCCTAAACGCTTCCACTTTCCAATATCATTTTACAATTGACGATGGAATATCCAGCAGGGATAACATTTCAGAAACTGTTTTATTGCAAAGGTGGCATCCATCACAGTACCATGCGAGAAGTCCCCTGTGGCAATGGGTCTGATTCATACTTTTGTCCATATAGTGTATTTTGTGCATTATACTACAACACCATGCAATATTGATATAGAGTCGGACAATTTATCAATAAATACTTATATTATCCACTTTAGTGCTTATTCCCTGTGTGGTTTACATCAGATTAATACTATTTTCTTCCTGCTACAGGATTTCTTGTCTCCACATCTCAAAATGTACAGGGACAGAAACTTTGGAGAACTTGGTGTCAACATTGACCTCACGGTGCCTGTTATCAACATGGATGACACGGGCTATGGCATAAAGACACAGTCCATTGACGTCGTTAGTGGTGTGTAAGTATCCTTAACTAACCTTCACAGATGTCTGAGCTGTGATGCAGATTACAAGGTTTGATCGAGCAGAGAATTATTCTTCCTTCAGCTTTAGTTCAGAAAGTAAAATCTGGTTCTATTTATTGGAATTCCTCAGCTGTTTCTAATAGAGTCTGCTCCGTTCCCTACCTGTCCATCTTACATTACAGTGCATATTCAAGCAGCATTTATGTGCTCCAAACTGATAATTATTTATGTTTTCCAGTGAAGTCTTGCGCCTTTTATTAGTGACCGTTGAAGTCAGGTGTGCAGAGGTAAAGCTGCCGCACCCATGCTGACACGTCGAGACGCATTACCTTGTACACTAATGTTTTGCCTGCCACACCTCACTTCCTGTCATGTTAGCATGCTGCCTCACACCCTGCTGCAGTGGGAACTCAAAGGGTGTGATGAAAGAGTTACTAGATTTCTGAACAACACTACCAACAAGGAATGTTGTTTACCTTTATTTTTTTCTATTTAAGTGTTTTTTTTCTTATCTGTATTGTGGCATGCATTAGGTAGATAAGATCCAAGGATGGTTTATGTTCCCTGCTTTCTTCTGCAGAAACAAACAAACAGCAGCAACCCCTAAAAATAAGAGTTATTATTTCCATCACAGACAGACAAGAATATGCAGAGTGTTGTGATCCCAAAGGACAGACAGACAAAGTGATGAATAATGTGGATTGGAACATTTCGTCCTCCTCCAGCAAACAGGACTCTCATAACAGCGAAGAGTTATTCTTGCCATGCAGCTAGCCTGTTATTAGCTCACACTCAGCCTCACCCATGTTTCGCTGCCTGTCTTAGTAAGCCTGTGATTGGCTCTGTGTTGTTTTAGCATCACAAAGATTTGTTTGTCATCTGGCACATCAGAACACACAGACACACAAATGCAAACACAAGCTGCATTTGTCCTGAAGCAGAAATACCCAAAGTATCCACATCAAAACACAGACAAAAGGCCTCCCAAAACATATTTGCCAAGATGGCACATGCGGTAAATAGCTGCTCAGATGCTTTCAAGAGGAAGTATGTAACCAGTTTGGAGTCTGACCAAGAATTGTTGGCATTTGAGTGGTCAGAATTTTCTACATTTTTGAATACTTTTCAGTCTATTTTTATATTCTGGAATATGAAAGAACCCAATTTCTGTTTTTTTAATGGTCAACTGAATTGAACAGTACAAAGTATGTAAACAGCCTCAGATTTTTAGTCATATTTTTGTCTCAAAGCTGCTGCAAAAGTAGGTTGAGTATCTGAGGTCCATTCACATTTATAAGTCAGCAAATACTGATGTTTCTCAAGTAGTTTTGTGTCAGTATTGCAGAGGTGACACTGTCTAAATTGCATAAAAAAAACATTGCTGACATTTGTTATTGAGGCATAGCCAACATATTTGTGCAGTTTAGACAGTTGCAGTTTTCTGCAAAAAATGAGAAATTGCCCAATACTGGTTGTGTAGGGCTTACAATGGTATTGAAATGGACAGATTTCAACATATTTTTGTTTTTACTGTTAAGTCTTGAATGCTGGTGTTGTGAGAACCTTAGTTCAGTCAGGACTACTTTGTCAAGAACCACAAATATGATTTTATTGCCATTATTTATATTTGGTGATGTGGCTTTTCTGGGATCCCTCTTCTCTTTTACGAGCCTACATGGAAAGCAGCAGTAAGAGCACACAGTCTTGCCTTTTCTGTCCCTACAAGGAAAACCTGTGGCAGGTAGAGAAGCAGCAATACCCCAGAGCAGAGCAGGCATCAGTGACAACAGAATGACACTGATCAAGACAAAGCAGAATAAAGGAGGAGCTAGGGTGGAGGAGGGTTGCAAAAAGCGGCTTGCTGAGAGAACAGCAAAGCCTAGTCAGGCTAGAGCAGTTTAAACATGGCATGGCAAGAGTGCAATTAGCCAATAGCCCGCTTAGAACTAATCAGCTTGGCATCACTTTGACTGTGTTTTTTCTTTGCCATCAAGTCAAGGCGCATTAAAATACAGTTTTATTCAAGAATTAAGCTCCCTATAAAGGCAAAAAAAAATTTACAAATGCCAATTAACAAAGAATATGTTTCTCCTGCTGATGTTTTCTCTCCTAGATGGGTTGTATTTGAGGAGCCAGGCTTTTGTGGTGAGTCCTACATCCTGGAAAAAGGCCTGTATGGGAGCCCAGAGGACTGGGGTGCAGTGAAACCCAGAGTAGCTTCAGCAATGCCTGTTGTGCTGGTAAGATGTGACTCAAATTTAAATATAAATCATCCCAGTCATATAGCTTGTGCTTTAGGTTTTTATTTTTTTTCCAAGCAATCCTCTCTTTAGCCAATGTTTTTGCCTTTAGCACAACAATAAGCTCTGAATTATCTTGTGAATTTTAATTTTAGCATGCTTTAATGAGCCATACGGCTGTTTTGCAATAGGAAAACCCTGGCTGTATTCTCACTTCCCCTGTTAGTCAGTTTGGCTAAGCAAGTGCTTTCATTTCATATGACTAATCATTGCACTCACATGTCTATGACTAAATCAAAATTTAAGATGAAGAGCAAACTGTAACCATAGATAAGCATTTTAGAGCAGAGAATACAGGCCCTACAGTGTATGAGAGGAAAATGTTTGTCATAAGACTGAAAGTGAATTCTTATATGATCACAGAGGTGAGTCATCATCAGGCTACTTCAGTTTCAGACCAAAAGATGACAAATGGACCAAGAATCTATTCAAAGTCTTGTGTGCTGCAGTTTCCTTCAAGTTTCTGACAATGTTTTTACTCAGGTCAATGCATGAGAGAAGACCTATTTTCAAACTAAGACCTGTGTGAAACTATTCTCACATCACCGGTGCCAAATATTGATATTTTATTTAAGAAAAATACAGAACTCTTAACAGTGTTTTTTCCTGGCTAGCCGACTAACCATCTAACAACCTCCTGATTCCTCACGGTAGAGCCTATGGTAGAGAAGCTGACAGTAGAATAAACAGCAGGATAATGTTAGGACAGTGATGAAAAGAAGAAATGAAGCATGAAAGATGTGAAAGTGACACCAAACTCTTGTGAATTAAAACACTGATTCTGCACTTTACCTCTTTGAGATTGTAAATCATGATACGTCATGTATGCTTATCTTGGAACATAGAAATTATGGCTGCATCATTACTGATACCATGGCCCACATATCACGCATCGTATCACAAGTTATCCTGCTTTAAAACTTCTAGCATGTTAATTTGAGGCCTTACAATATGTCAGCTATATTTATATATAATAATTAAAGTGGGCCATTCATCATATGATAATATGTATCATATTATATGTACTCTATCATAATGTGTTGTTTTACAGTACTGTACTGTATGATGTCTTTCTGTATCATATCATTTTGTTTCATTTCATATCGTAGTGTATCTTATCATATTGTTCTATAATGTGTGGTATTGTACCATATACCAGATTGTTTTTTTTTGCCAGACATTGTGAGGGCCAGACTGTTAATTAAGCAAATAAGATCTGTTGAGATGTTTTGATTTCCTTTGAAATGTACCTTATTTTTAGGCATTAGCAGTAAATTCAGTCCCTATCACCTATACTGCAGCCAACCACATGAGGCGATTGAGATATTTTAGCCACATATTTCTCGGGCTGTCATGCTGTGCATCACTGGGTTTGAGTTAAATATGTGTAATCCTGATTGGTGCAAAACACATGTGGTAAACAGGTCTTTTGTTTTTGATACCTTTTGATACTGATGAGTCTATGTTTATCATGCATCTTATTTACTAATAATGTAAATAATGGCTGACAGGTGGATTTTTGTGAAACTGTTCAAGCATATTAAGTAACATCATGATGAAGCACTTAAACAGTTTAATACAATGGTCTTTTGGTAAAAAAACCTGGGAAAAGCCACTTTCTTAGGGTTTTATCAATGAAACACTTAAATCAAGGTTGATTTTTGGCAACAATATGACAATATAATTTTTTGTCCGGGTCTTGGGGGGGTGGCTCAGCTTGTCTTCGAAACTAGTAGGGGGGTCTCCAAGGAAAAATGGCTGGGAACCACTGGTGTATCATATGGTATCATTACATACGGTATTGTTTTGTTTTATATTGTTTCATATTGTATTGTTTATAATATCCAGTGTATAAACTGTTTCCCTCTGGTAAGAGGTTTAAGGTTCCCCGCTTTAGACTGAACAGGTCATTTAATCCTGTGTCTACAGAGCTCCTAAAAAGTAGCAAATAAGGCAGGAATGGCAATGGACTTGACTGTGATCGATCATTGTATTTTTGCACTGGTACCCTGAGAATCAAATGGTAATTAAATTCTAGATTTTTTAGGGATAATATTTTTAAAATACTTATTAATTCACGTTTAATCTGTTTCTTGTTGAGTGTTGTCCATAGCTCCAGCATGGGTGAAGAGCCCGAAACAAATTTCTCATTCTGTGGGACATTAGAGTTTATTGTACTCATATTGTAGTGTATCATATCGTATCATGATGTATGGTATGGTATTGGATTAACTCTAAAAATTCCTTTCCTTGTCAGTCAGCCTGACTTCTACAGAAGATAAAAGATTTTTTAGATTATTTCTCCATCTTTGTCCGTCCCCCATGGCTGGAGTTCAGTGGAACAGTGGAATCATGCTATTTAGATCTAATGTTTATTTACTCATCACCTGCTGTGTTTCAGTGGGTTCAAGTGTGTCTCATGGAGCTCTTTTTTCCTTTCAGGATGATTTCGAGAATGCAGCCAAGTTTAAGGTAAGCATTTAAAAAGGCTTCAAAGAACAATGTAGTCATGCTGAAGCGTCATCTGTTTTACCTTCAGAAGTAGGAGGAGGTCAGGGACGATGACTCAGTCTGTATTTTGTTGCTGTTTGTGCCCCAGGTGCAGCTTTTCTCTGATCCTGGCTTTCAAGGTACCGTCCTTGTGCTTGAGGATAGCGTGGCCTCCCTGCAGGATGGTTTTTCTGTGGCTTCGTGCAAAGTCCTGGCCGGCAGGTGAGGAATTCTGTGGATGAAATAATTATTGGTGGGTACTGTGTTGGAAGTAGCTTCAAAGATATTTGAAACACAGTCCTGCAAATCTCAGGAGGAGGCACTTTTAAGTTACACAAAGGAGGATCATCAAGTAGCATGCTGCTTGTATTTCTAAAGGTATTCAGATTTTCATGAAGACAGAATCTGCTGTAGGCTGTTATTACTCCACACCCAGAAAAAAAAAAAATCATTCATGGCATCAGTTTTTACACTGTCTTACATTTTTATCAAAGATTATAAGCATTGAACCATTTCCCCTGTCTTGTATATAGACACATGGTGTTCATCTTCAGTCATGAACCATGGAGCATCATCTGCATATTGTAACTCAATATATGCTAGAACCTGCAAATTAATGTCCACATTGACATTGGAAACCTGCTTTATGTAAATGAGGATCATCTCACCTTATCACCATAGAGTCTCATCAGTGCTCTTTTCATGTGTGTTTCTGTAATCATGCAAATGACGCTCAGCTGGCTGGCATTTGAGGCTCAGGACTTCAGTGGCAGGATGTACGTCTTAGAAGTGGGAAACTACCCAGACCTGAGAGCAATGGGCTGCTTCAACACCAGCGCCTCCATCCTTTCACTACAAATAACTGGATTTGTGAGTTTTTTTCCCCTTGTTTATTTTCTCAACACATCTTATGTTTATATGCAGTTACAAAAGGGCATTTCTTTGTGTTACTCCTACTTAACCCAGAATTTTTAAACGTGTGTTAATGTGTTAGTTTGAATGAAATTGTATGTAGTAAAGGTTTTTAAGTCAGACGAACACAGAAATAATAAAATTGGAGGTCAGTTAACTCTGGCAAGTTTATCCCTCAGTGACCCCCAAACTGGCCGAGGCATTCTGTGCATGCTCTAGTTTCCACACCAGGCTTTGACCTGGAACTTTACAAGCATAAATTTGACCAGCATAAATGTGTAGCATGGCAGAAGTACCGTCTGCTTTTATACCACAACATGCCTGAAGGATAGAGTCCATCACATTTGTGATGAAAGCAAAGAATCTTGAACAGTGGTTCCCAACTTCTTTCCCTTAGAGTCCCCCCTTCTTGTACTGAAGAAAAGCCAAGCCCCCAAGACCAACACAGAAAAAAATTATGCTTACTTTAAAAACAATCAACATTGATTTTAATTGTTTCATTAATGAAATCCTATGGAAACAGGTTTACACGTCTGTCTAACCAAAAGATCTTTGTATAAACTATTTAATAAGTGTTTATTGGATTTAAGTTAATATGGGCAAAACCTTATTTTTAAAGCATGAAAGAAGACAAAGCTTTGCTTCCACCTCCCAAGGAGTCCAGGGGGCAAGGTTAGGAACAAATGATGAAGAATGTAGAAAAACTACAGAGCTATACAGATGTTCAAGTTTCCCTATTCTACAAACAGCCAGTTTGCCACTTATTTACTTGTTAGCAAGGGCCACCAGAAACACTTATGAAAGGGGGAACATCTGTAACTACTTTTGCAGAGATAGACATTCTTACACTGATAAACTGATTTTCACTCGTTGCTTATACACTGGGGCAGGGACGGTAGTCCAATTAATCTGACAAATTTCCCCACTGCCATAGCTTTTAATTTGGTTTCAAACATACGGTACTGAGCAGGACTTTTAGGCATGTTTGGGCCAAAAATTAAGGCTGAGGTAAGGTGTAGCTGTGGCAAGTAAGCTGCTAGACTTAAGCAGAAGTAAGGGATGTATAAAGAAGTCCTGGTAAGCCCAGTTCTTTCTTAATTCACATAATGAAATTCCTTTTATTTTAAATTCAGCTCAACAAGCTCTGACTGAAGTAATACCTTTCAATGCTTTTCACAGCTTCTGCTACAAAAGACTTTGTATGACTTTATAAAACTTTGCAATGTTACTCCCAATGACCTGTACACAGACTCTGAAATAAAGTAATTGAAGCTTTCCATTACTGTACATCAAATAGTTGTTTACTATGAGTTATCAGCAGTTTCACTAAAAGTTTAACCTGTTTATCCTGAAACAAATAAAACTTGTTGGTGTTCTGCACTAAATGGCAAACACCTAATCCAGCCTCTCATATTTTTAAGTCAAAACCATGCCCCCTCCTTATATAAAACATCCAAATTAATGAAGGTTTAGTTGTCCTGAATTGTTTAAGAAACCCACAAGTTCCACCATTCAAGCTGACCTTTATTTTAGACAAAGTGGTTATTTAAATTGTCTGGCTCCCTAATATGCCAAAGGCATTTCCAGAGTGCTTTACATACATTTTAAGGAAGAAACCATCCATTACAGAGCACAAAGTGAGCCCTAAGATAAGAAAGTGCTCTGTTGCCATGGTAACCCCAACGCCACTCAAAGTTCAGCCTGCAGAACCTGCAGCTCTCCGCTGGCTTCCTACGCTTAATAGCTACTTTCCTTGTCGTTCTCTCTTGTTTTGCAGGAGTTCTCACTGCCTTCCATCACAGTTTTCGAGCGGGTCGGTCTGCGGGGGAAGAGGGTGGTGCTGACTGATGGATCGGTCAACCTTCAGCTGGCTGGAGGCTGCAGCAGAGTTCAGTCGGTGCTGGTGGAAGGAGGGATGTGAGTACTTTACAGCTGCTGTGGGGTTGCTCACTCTGATGTTAAGTTCAGATCCAAAGTCTCCTCTTGGTGTGAGTTTGGCAGGTTCATGTGCAACAGTCTAGGAGTAAACACAGTAGAAGCTACTGAGTGCAGCCAACATATACAGTATCATACCATACCATACCATACCATACCATACGATGTGACACAAAACTCCAGTATTAGACACAATGCAACAAAAATGATAATAATGACAATGATAATACAATCCTTATATCATAGGATACAATTTTTAACAGTGCTGTAAAGATACTAAACCATACAATATGGTACAAAATACAAGAGATTAGAATATAACAATTTAGAACAAAAGAATAATACTTTAAAAATACTTGTACTGATACAATAACAATATGATAACAAAACAATACATGACAGTATGATGGAATACAACACAATTCAAAGAGAAATTATAATCATTAAAAATGATACTTCAACAATAACACAATGATTCAACAGGATACAACAGCATTGCTACACAATACAATAACCGCATGATGACAACACTAAAGCAACACTATAATGATAAATAATAATGCCAGTACAACACAATACATGCAGTACAAATATAAAGGACATGATATGCAGAGGTGTCAAGTAACGAAGTACAAATACTTCGTTACCTTACTTAAGTAGAGCTTAAGTTTTCATTTCGGCTCACAGTACAAGTTATCAGATCTTCCGCTCCATGAAACACACGGCAATGCTTAGTAGCACGCTGTAGCATTTCCTGTTCTTTCTGGTGCTGTGAACGGCGAAGAGACGCTGGTGTTTTGGTTGTCACTGGGTTGTGGAGAGTTTTGGGGTCTGTAAAACCCGGACTGGACTTCTGTTGTGGATGGTGGAATTCTATTGTATTGAACTGGACTAAACTGAGTTGTTTTTGATTTAGAAAAACCGGAATGGACTCTTATTTTTGATGAACTGAACTGAGAACAGTGAAATGACACGCACACACACACACCCACACACACACACATTGTTTGGTTTAGTTTATTTTTTGTGCCTTTTCCTTCTTGCTCTTGAGTTGAATATAATTTGAAAAATCTTCCTGGGCTTGCTTGATTATTTTGTGTTGCTGAATTGTTTTACTGACATTAATTACATTGCATTGTATTTTCACTGCTGCTGAGTAGTGAATTATTGTTTTGTGCAGGTAAAAAAAAAAAAAAAAAAAGTTTTATTTGTTTCTAAATTGTCAGACATGACTCTGAATGGCACTCGACTAAACTCTTTACAACACATACATGGTTCTTGAATGTATTTGTATTGTACCAAAATGTGTTCATTTTCAGTGGGCACAAATCTGGCTGAAACAGGTGCATCCCAAATTTTTCAAATTTAACATTTTAATATAACATTATAGCCATTATGGCCTTTATAAAATGTTTTTTGGGGAGGTGGGGTAGCGCACTATAGGCCCCTGTGGCCCGGCTTAAGCTTTTGTCCTTAATGGCATTTTCCCCCCTTACATTACTTTTACTTTTATACTTTAAGTAGTTTTGAAACCAATACTTTTATACTTTTACTTAAGTAAAAAGCTTGAGTTGATACTTTAACTTCTACAGAAGTATTTTTAAACCCTAGGAACTATACTTCTACTTAAGTAAGGAATGTGAATACTTTTGACACCTCTGATGATATGATACCATACGACAACATATAACTATATGACAGGACATATTGTATCAATAGGATTCAACAGGAATGCTTAACAATACACTAATGATCATATAACAATGCTATAATAATGTGATATGATACAATATAATGCAAAACAACAGAAGGAAATATTGTTATATAGGAAAAATATGATAATGATACTATAACAATACAGTCATAGTATGATGGGAACAATAAAAATTTGCAATTTTATTAAAATAAAAAAAATGAAATATCACATTAACAAAAGTATGCAGACCCTGCAAAAGTACCTAAAATAGAGCACAGATTCTCCCATTTATCTGGATCTTCGCTGAGATGATTCTACACCTTGACTTGAGTCCACCTGTGCTAAATTAAAGTGACTGGACATGAATAAGAAAGGCATATCCCCGTCCATAAAAGGCCTCACAGCTGACAATCATATCAGAGCAAAAACCAAGCCATGAGGTCAAAGTAACTACCTGCAGAGTTCAGAGACAGGATTGTTGTAAGGCACAGATCTGGGTAAGAGCACAGAAAAAAGTTCTGTTGCACTGAAAGTTTCCAAGAGTACAGTGGCCTCCAAATTGCCAAATGAAATAAGTTTGGCACAACTAGGACTCTTCCAAGAGCTGGTCCCCAGGCCAAACTGAGCAATCACACGTTAAACATATTGAACATGATCTGCATAGTGCATAAATGAGAAAAAGATACCATCACCATGATGCTATTCATCAACTATCCAGTTTAAGGAGCAATACTTAGAATTTTGATTAAAGTAGGCAAAAACATGTGTATAAACCCAGTAGTTTGAATTTAGGGATATGTCTGCCAGAGGATAAGAGATCTGGTACTCAGGTTGAAAGTCGTGCCATAGCCAGACAACTCTCTCCTTCTAAACAGAGAAATAGCCCGTATTTGATGAATTAATTTTCGCCTGTTGTGGGTCTGCAGCTCTACTTTGAAATCTCTGTTGTTTTTATTCTAGTCTAAATCTATTGTATTCAAAAAAACTAGCAACATTCAAGGTAAGGTTTTTTTTTCTCAAGCATTCTGTCCTTGAGAGCATAACAGACAGCAATAACTCAGGAGTGATAAATCCCCTAAAAAAAGCAGAGCACTTAAACTTAAGGATGAGGACTTTAGAGGAAATGAAAGAAACAAAATAGAGGGTTTTGTGTCTCAGGTATTTTGTGTTCTTTGAAATTGACAGGTTACCCATTGTCTAGTCTAGTGCAGAGTCTGACAAAACAGTCTGATGTTTTTAAGGGGTTATGGTCATTAAAGGCTGCGTAAGTAGGTGGTTGACTTAGCCTGTATTCTCTGACATGATAGTTCTCAAACAACATCATGCAGGTGGCCTGCACATCTTACAAGACTGACAGAGTGAGTGATGACGGAAACCTGCTGCTGATGTGTGACATTTAGACTGCAGGTGTGAGCCCATGCTAAGGAAATAAAGGGCTCACAGTGAGCCAGAAATGTCTGTGGAGTGACACATTCCTGCTGTAGGAGAGACGGGCAAACAGCCAGAGAGCAGAGCCACCAAGCTAAAAGCAACGCTCAGCGTCACTGTGGAATGGGCTTGGTAGAAGCTCAGCACATTTTGCAAGGATTAAATCAAACACAGGGCTGCAGGGAAGAGACGGCACAAATACACAGCCACAAGTCAAAAAGCAAACGTTGTTTCTCCCTGTACCACAACTTCGTTTCGTTTTCATTTGCACCAGAAAGATTTAGACTGAGATGTGGGATTCATTATTTGTTGACATTTATTAACCTGAGATCATGATATTTAAGATACCAGCGACCTCTAACCTGGCACGCCAGAAGGATTTGTTTCACACATCCATCTAAAAAACCTCTCATAGACAGCGTTTGGGAAAGGGCAGAGCCTTTGAAAAAAAAAAACTCGGAGTGTGATTGGATGAACGTTCTGTCTGTCCCATCTTCATGGGCCGATCAGAGCAACAAAACATGTGACGTAGCCGCTACTGAGCTGCGCCCCTACCGAGGACTAAACAACATAGTGAACCGCATAACACAAACCATGGCGACTAAAGACATGTCAGTACACAACTTTTTTCATTTTTTAAAAGAAAACAACTCACTGCTGTTCTTTGCTCTTCTTTTAACAAAGAAATGTCATGATGCTCTGATAAAACTGGCACTTTAGCAGCATCCACGCTAATGTCTTCCGCCATAATTGCGCCAGCCTCTTGTTGCTGCTCGCTTACGTCACGACTCCACCGCACCAGAAAGTACTGCCCCCTGTCACTGACTGGTCCTGTCACTTTCTAACCGGGCCCAAATGGTTCAGATGGGAGCTTTGCAAGATGGATTCACCAGTGAGAAACACGGAAACGGGCGTATCCATCTGCTATGCAAGATTAAGCAACCATGGAAGATGTGCTCAGATTTCCTCCTCATACTTTCAGCTAAACTTTGAGAGAAACTTTCAACTAAATGAATAATAAAAACACCCATTTACAAAAAAAAAAACAAATTTGTTTCTATTTTCCAATTCTCTATACAAGAAAAACTGTTGTTTAAAGCATGTAATAAGCTTTGGAGGGACATTTCGGCTAGTCAAAATACTAATACAGAAAAGCTGAATAAACAAAGTGTCTTGTTTTTGTCTCGTCTCCGTTTCCAGGTGGGTGTTGTATGAGGAAATCAACTATCGGGGTGCTCAGATTCTGCTGAAACCTGGTGAAATCCCCGACTGGCGCCAGTTCTGCAACTGGAGGAAAATAGGCTCCCTCCGCCCTCTACTACAGGTACATGACAATGCTCTTCAATACACATGTGGGGCTCTATGTCCAATAAGGCCACTCATAAGGGAGAAAAGGGGAAGAGTTTCCTAGGGCCCAGCATGCCTGTGCCCTGCACCTTATAAGGTGCATTTCAATCAATTAGAATATCATGAAAAAGTTCATTTTTTTCCCATAATTGAAATCCAAGAGATAAACTTTCACATATTCTAGATAAATCACACACAAACAGAAATATTTCAAGTTTTTTAAAATCTTGATTACAGCTTACGGCTCACAAAATTTAAAAAATCCACTATCTCAAAATATTAGAATATTAAAAAATACCAGTCATAAAAATGATTTATAACACAGAAATGTAAAACCTCAGAGAAATTACATTAATTTATGCACTCAGCAGTTGGTTGGAGCTCCTTTTGCACAGATTCCTGCATCTTGGCACGGAGCCAGTCTGTGTAAAAGCTGGGATGTTACAAAGTTCAGGTTCTTCTGATAGCAGCCTTCAGCTCGTCTGTATCATTGAGTTCGGCGTCTCCAGCCTTAGATTCTCTGTGGGGTTCAGGTCAGACCAGCTAGCTGGCTAATCAAACACAGCAACACCATGGTCAGCAAACCAGTTTTTGGTAGTTTTGGTTTCACTGTGGCCAGGTGCCAATTCCTGCTGGAACTGAAAAAATCAGTATCTCCATAAAGCTTCTCAGCAGATGGCAGCATGAAGTTGCTCAAAAATCTGATCTGGTAGATGGCTGACAGTGTTGACTGGACTTGAAAACACAGTGGAACAACAGCAGCAGATGGCATGGCAAAAAAAAATGAAAACACTGGACTTAAAGCACCTTGGATTCTGTGCCTCTCAGATCTTCCTCCAGACTCTGGGGGACTTCCAAATGAAATGCTAAATTTGCTTTCATCTGAAAACTTTGGACCTATGATCAGCAGTCCAAATTTTTTTTCCTTAGCTTTGGTGAGAAGCTTATGACATCTGTGGTCCAGGACTGACTTGCCACTGGGAACACGACACTTGAAGCCCATTTCCTTGACCCGTCTGTGTGGTGGCTCTCGATCCACTGACTCCAGCCTCAGTCAGCTCTTTCCCCTAAGTGCTTGAATCTGCTTTGTTTGACAACCTTCTGAAGGCTGAGCTCATGCCTGTTGCTTGTGCACCTTTTCTTACCCCACTTTTCCTTTCCAGTCAACTTTTCATGAATATGCTTGATACAGCCTTTGAAAAAAGCCTCTCCTTCAGCAATGACCCTCTGTGGTTTACCCTCCTTGTGAAGGATGTCCATGATTTCCTCTGGACATTTGTCAAGTCAGCAGTCTTCCCCATGATTGTGGTTTTGTGGACTAAACCACAGTGAGGCTCAGGAAACCTTTGAAAATTTGACATTTCTATAATTTTCTGATATTTTGAGATAGTGGATTTTTGTGAGCTGTAAGCTGACATCCTGACATATTGATTCTAGTATATGTGAAGGTTTAACTTTTTTTTATTAGATTTCAGGAGAAAATTAACTTTTTTCAATGATATTCTAATTTATTGAGCTGCATCTGTATGTGGTGAACGCCACAGTGAAAGAAGTAAAGATGGTTGTTTCAAACACAGTTGTTATTCGAAAGTCGCTGGCAATTCTTCCAATAGTTAAAAAACCTATACCCCCCCCCCCCCCCCACACACACACACCACATCACACACCTTCTTTTTCCCCCTTCGCAAAGAGACATCTCATTGACATTTAAAAACAATAAATGATAACAGACATTAATGCAGCACACAGATCCATGTTACTTATCAATGTAGCCTATTGCATCCTATTTAACAACACAATAATCCACAATTCACTGTTTCATTTCAACTATGGATGGACTGATCATCACATCCCCCAGTTTTTGGATTGTTGCTCTCGCAATAGTATTTTTATGACTATGGGGCTCTTGGGTAGAATAAGGTTGAGTACCGCTGGTCTTGAGGGTCCCTCTATGAAATATGGAAAAATGATGTCATTTCCTGCCATTTGAAACTTCTGTACTCAACCGAATGAGGGGTATTATTTTAGAAGAAACTTTATCTCTCTAATATTTCTGTGTCTCTACAGACATTCTGAGGATGGTTAGTTTTTTTTTTTTTTAATCCTGAGTTAAATCATGCAAAATCCCTTCTGCATATTACTGCAACTGGCTTCCACTAATGAGATTAACTCCTTATGATCAATCACCACAGTCACACTGACAACATCTGACACAGTAATTTCATCATGCTTTCATGGTCGTAAAGGCCTCCATGTTTACCTGCCTTCTTCAGATCAGCACCTTTTGCTCCCTGATGATATCACAGTCTCATCCACCTCTGATTGGTCTGAAATGGTTAAATGATAAAGAAACAAAGCTTTATCAAGGACCAGCTGCAAGTAAAAATTTATTTAGATAGTTATAATGAACAGTTTTGACACACTAACTTTATTGGCATTTGTTCATCTCATTAAAAATAACCTACATCCTGGGTTTTCATGCTTTTCACCTGGTGCTAGAAGATATTTTATTGATCCTGACCAGAAACTATGACAATGCTACTTTTTCCTCTGATATTGTGATAGTAAATAACCTTCTAGACTTCTGACTGCCTTTAGGATTCACTAAGCACTAGATTCACTTTATCAGTATTAAACAAGGAGCTGTAAGAGGGCTAAACCACCCAAATTAGGGATAATACATTACTTTAGCAGACACCTAATAATGCACACCTCGTTTTATTTCATATTTACATGTTTAAAAGCAAAGCTTGATGATCTTTAGTCTCCTCTAACTTCCCCCTCAAATTGCTTCCTGTCATTAGCGTCTCTGTCTGTGCACCCCCTGCTGTTTGTTGAACTTGTGCATCAACTTTTGGATCAAACCAACTACAAATAGAGGAGGGGGGCTTGGGTATAATGTATGGAATTCGAGGGAGAATACGCCCTGATTGAAATATTATCATTACGACAAAGTACACAGATTAAGAATAATAATAATGCCTTAAAACATCTTGAGGGCTCTGACCCCCTGTTTGAATGGGCCTGAAGCCCCCGGGTCTTCCGTTGTGAAAGCTGCTGTAACACAACACGTCCTGTCACAATTATAACACTTTAAACTTCTCTGGCTTTTAAAACTGTTGGAAATTATTTGAGGTCAAGTAAGTACTCAACTGAAGACTATACAGAACAAAGGAGTAGCCTTTTTCATGAAATTCTGACTTTCAGGGGAAAAATACCTCTAAAAGATGCTAAATGTGTTTCTTCGCATCTGTACGGTTTTTAACCCTTTGTTCTTCTTTTTTTTATTTACTGACATCTAGAAAATAGTGTTAAGATGCACTGTGATACCACCATCTGGCGGTAGTGCCACATTACAACCAGGCACCAGTGAAAATAGTTCTTAAAAAATAATAAATATTTTTAAGCTGAGATAAAGGATGCATTAAATATTTAAAGTGTTATAAATTAATGACTATTCTATGATTTTGAAATCATGTCCCATCCTTTTATGAATATGTTTTTACACTGCTGATCATCAGTTACAAAGCAGAGTCAAATGGTTTTGACCACAAGCCAAAACAGAATACAAAAAGATGTGCAGTAATTTGAAATTTTTGACTAAAAGCTCCACTTAAAAAGCCTCAACATCCCACTCACTGCAGCTGATATCATCCCTGTAACAGGATAATTGTGTGGTGGAGAGTTGTAAATTTCAGTGAAAATGACACTCTGATGAACTCACAGAACAAAACTTTATTTCTAACTCATTTATTATTAATCTTGAAGTCTGTTATTAACTTTTACAGCTTTGCTTTGCACATGAATGCCTTTAAACTTAGCTTAAATGGTACAAAGGTCTTTATAAATGTAACTTCTATGGTCAGAATAATACTCTTATCCTGTGATATCGACTATAAGTGCTGATCCTGTGTGTGTTTGGCCTCATGTATGTGTTTTGTGAGCAGAAACAAGTGCACTTCCGCATCAGGAACAGACAGACGAAGCTCATGATGTCACTTACCGGAGATTTGGATGATGTCAAACTGATGAGGATCCAAGAAACAGAGGAGACTGATGGATTCGAGCAGATCTGGTTCTATCAGAACGGGCATCTCCACTGCAAGGTACCAGAACAATCATGACACCGCTGGAGAGATTGTAAAAAGGGCAGAGTGATGATAAGGCTTTATTGACAATTAATCCAGAGAGCAGCTGGAGTTAAATCTCCTCAGATATGATTCCTTAGCTCTAGATGGACAGAGATAGAAATAATAGGCTCCTGTGATTCATTAGTATGCTCACCTCTGTTCAAAGATATTACACACTAATGTATAATCTGTTCGCAGATGTTACACACTTCCTTTACAGGGGTTTGGATTTTAGAGTAGGAAGTGTTCTTGTTTATGTTTTCGCCTCATACACAAATAATATACCCACTCCAATCATGTCATGGGCTACTGGCATTATTAATCTTTATAAAGAGATGTTTCGGAGAGGAAGTGCTTCTTATACTCCATTCTGGGGCAAACATTTACACAAATCTGCTTGTCATGAAAGCTAATCATGGTTTGGATTCCCCAACCTCCTGAAAACGCTTTAAAACTCATGAAAAAAGATCTATTTAACCTCCATTCAACAAACAAACTTGTCCTCTTCTCCTCTTGAGTACAGAGCAGTCAACATCTGCATGTTTACTTCCTGTTAATCTACATCACATCCCTTTAATTGCAACTAAAACACCAGAAAAGTTATTTCTCTGTGGGCTTCTTTTGCTGAAGTACGTCAGAGTGAAGCCTCTGTGTCTCTATTATCTACTGTTGAACTGAGACTCACTGGAAAGATTATCAGGTACTACTCAAGAGCATTTTACCGACCAAGAAATGCAGCATAAACGCTCTATAGAAAAGGGAGTCTTGGCTGGAATTTATTTAATGCAAACCACTCAGCTGGGCTTGCTGGGAAATATGCATTCATGCCCAGAGGGATTTATCATCCTTCAGATGTTAATGCCTGACTGGCTCAGAGATTGTTAGTATGCTAGTGGGTTTATAGTTCTAGTTACCATAAGATCAAGCTTGTATTAACAGAGAATTTATATTAATGTACCATCCTTGTGTCCAATCCCTGCACCAACAACTCAAATCATCCTATATGTTACTAGGCTTGTTGGTCTTTTTAAAAAGATATCTGTGAGAAGAGATCTTTATGTCCAGTCCTTGGTTACTCTATAAATACTTGAAATATATAGGACAACACTGGTCTTCTGTGGAACATAACATTGTGGTTTACAAGATACATGCTGTCACTGAACATACATATTTCTAAACTGTACAGTAATGTAAATAGAAAATCACCAAACACTGATATACATCTCATGTTCCAAAGATCATTAATTTTGGGCAATCAGTGGCATTAACTTTATAAGCTTAGACATCCATTCAAACTTTTTCTATGTTTGGATGTTACAAAGTACGTTACATTTTATGATTTGATTCTCCATTGACATTAAGAAACATGTTTTACTCCAACCTCGTTTCACTTCAGTCTTCAGTACCGACTATTTTTCACTAGACTGCAGAATGAAGAATGTTTTTGGTTAAATACTCTCAGAAATTGAGTTTTCTTAGGGACCCAAGCATGTTTTTATTTCTAACTAATTAGCTGATCACTGATACAGATCATACTTTGTGTTTTAGAGTACACTGTATAACCATCAGGTTCTGAATCAGTTTTGATTGAGTCCTTTTTTAAGCAATGGCACTAATTTTGGGATGGTAAATATGCATTAAGATACACAAAAAGTATTTGACCAGCTGACTGTATACCAACAGGGACTGTAATGTCATTGTATTCAAATACATGCACTTTAATATGGAGTTGCCCCCCTTTTGCAGCCATAGCAGCTTCCAGTTTTTCTTGGAAGGCTTTCAACAAGATTTTGGAGAGTTTCACTGGGAATTTGTGCCCATTCATTCTGTTGAGCTTTATAAGGTCAGGCACTGATGTTGGAAGAGAAGGCCTGGCTTGCAATATCCGTCCCAGTTAATTCCAAAGCTGGTCCAAGGAGACGAGGTCAGGGCTCTATGTGGGCCAGTCAGGTTCTTCCACACCTCATTGCATAGCATTGTCAGAGGTGTCTTGGTATGCAGAAGCATTAAGATTGGGGGCCTAACTAACCTGGCACAACAGTTGGATTTGTTTCACACATCCATCTGGAAAACCACTCACACACAGCGTTTGGGAAAGGGCAGAGCCTTTAAAAAAAATTTGGCGTATGATTGGATGAACGTTCTGTCTGTCACATTTTTATGGCGCAATCAGAGCAACGAAATGTGACGTAGCCGACAGCGCGTGCACCCCTACTGAAAGAGTAAACTCCATTAGAGCTGCATAACGCAAATCATCGCGGCTATAGACATGTCAGTACGCGACTTTTGTTGTTGTTGTTTTTTCTTCTTTTGACAAAGAAATGTTGTCAAGTTCTGATAAAACTGGCACTTTAGCAGCATCCACGCTAATGTCTTCCGCCATAATTGCACCAGCCTCTTGTTGCTCGCTTACGTCACCACTCCGCTGCGCCTGGAAGTACTGCCCCTCGTTGCTCATTGGTCCTGTCACTTTCTAATCAGGCCCAAACGGTTCAGACGGGAGCTTTGGAAGATGGAGTCACCAGTGAGAAACACGGGAACAGGCATATCCATCTGCTTTGCAAGGTTAGGGCCTAAACGGAACCCTGAAAAACAGCCCAATGCAAGTATCCCTCCTCCACCAAACACCAATCACTAGCACAGTGCAGTCAGGCAGGTTGGTAGTCCAGTGTTGGTATGCTTTACACCACCCCATCTGGCGCTCGATAGACTTGGTGATGTGAGGCTTGCATGCAGCTGTTTGGTCATGGAAACCCATTCCATAGAGCTCGCACTGCACAGTTTATCTACTTATATTAATGCCAGTCACCTACAAACGTTTGCAGATGGAGTCTGCATGGCTAGGTGCTTGATTTTATACACCTGTAGAAACGGGTCTGATTGAAACAAATGAATTTAGCAGGTTTGGTCAAATACTCGTCCATATATTTTATCAGCTGATTTATTGTTAGGTTAGTCTATTTGGCTTTGTAGTGTACTGACACCTCCTACAAGTAGGAGAGTAGCCTGATAAAAGGAGTAGGGACATCAGCTTGATATCATATCAACAGATATTAGCTTTTAAAGTTAAATATCTATATTGGAGGATATGAGAATTTTTGGAGATATATGTACAAATCATACATCGGCCTCAAATATTGGCAAAATATATATCGCAAGTTAGCCAACAAGCTCTGATCTGCAGGTTTCAAAGATAATTTCAGCACAGATTCTGACATTCGGTTCATATTTTTGATCTAAGAGACTAAAAAACAAAGTTTGGGGGATTTCAACTCAGCTGCTTTAAGGACTGAGCAACAGCAGTCAGTGCAAAAGCTCAAACAGGGGATCAGGTTGCTGTATCCCAGCATTATTTCCTTTATTTTCAAACATGTGTTTCAATAAAAACTGGTGATCCAGACCAGCTGCCACTCAATCAGGTTACCCCTATTACCTACTTATGCTCTTATCTGAAATTAATACCATCAATTATTGTCATATTCATCACTGCCACATTGATCTGGTTTAAACACTGGGTCCAATACAATCCTTAAATCCATTTACTTGTGGGAAAGTTATTCCTCCTTTCCTGCCTATCATTGCACACACTCTCTCTCTGGTTTCTTATCCTGTCCCTAGAATAAAGATAAAAAGCCCCAAAATCAGTCTCAACTAAATGATCTACTCTCATACCTGTGTTCTCAGATGCTGGAGGAATGCTGCCTGTGCCCCAGTGGTAGCGTCACCATGGCAGGAAGCCGAGTGGGTCTCACCCCAGAGCTACAGAACCAAGTCCACCTGTGGAGCATCACACCTGAGGGCTTCATCAGGTACTCGCCAATGCCTGATCTGGTCCTGGAAGTCAAAGGTGAGCATGCAGACAGCATCACTAAATGCAACTATTGGTTTTTGAATACCTGCAGTTTAATCACTGTCGCAGAGGAATTAAATTGTTGATAGAAGCAGATGAATGAGCTGAGATGAATTTCCACAAGGAATCCAAGCGTTCAAAGGTGTTGAAAGTCACAGTGAAGCATTCGAATGTTATATAACGCTGCAGTGTCACTCAGGCTGTTAAGTTAAGCCTTCAAACACAAGGAATGTCAGAAATGCACTTTTATAGTCACTGTTTACAGTACACTTAGATACCACTGCTGCATTGGAAGCAATTATGTACGAAAAATTGAGATTTTTTTTTCCTCAAACAAGAAAGTTTTACCGTAGAAATAATACCCTCATATCGACCTCAGAGTCTAGTTGTTTGCATCACTGTCAATTAGTGACACCTTGTGGGCTAAATCATGCTAGTGTACAAACTCATCATCACTGCTCTTAAACACCAGGCATCACTTTTCACAGTTATGTTTTTGAAACAATATAAAGAAAAAACTATAAAGAGTAAATATCAACATTTACTTTAACTTTCAAAAAACACTATGGTTAAGATGGTCATAAATTACAATCATATTTTATAAAATAAAAGGTTATCAATATTTAAACAATCAAAGTTATTTTCTTAGTTTGACAGTATTAAAAAGTATAAAAGCTTTTTAAAAAGCAGATTTTTAGTCACATCTTTAATCCAAAGCTGCTTTGAAATAGAGTTATTTTATGTAACGCTTCATTTTCGTGCTGCTAGCATTAATACATATTCATGATTCATCAAGGTCCAAATTAAGTGCATTTTTTTCCAATCACAATTAATCATGTTTTATTATTCCTTTCTTTTGGTAAAGCCATTTCAGTCTACCTGCAGCCACAGTGATGTGAATAAAGTTCACCACTGCTCCTTAATGTCTCATTTCACTTAAAAAAAAAAAAAAAAAAACCTCAGACACAGCTGAGTGGACAAATCAGAAGTCTTTTGACCCGTTATAACACATATTTCACTTTTTCTGTTCAATTGTTTCCTTTTCAATCCACAACAACTTCCTTTTTCCTTGGCTAACCTTGTGTCGTAACCACAATCTATCCAGATTTCTTTCTTTAATTTCAAAATAAAAGCAGATCTGAATCCCACGGAAGGTCTGTGACTGTCAGTTTAAGAAAGTAAAAGAAAAACAGTTTAAATGTATGTAGTGGAATTTCAAAATGTGACAAAAAGGTTGGATAAATCACAGCTAACTACAGAAATCTTGAAATGAATCAAGATTAAAAATATGAATAGTTCACAGCTCTAAATTTTGTCAGGTTTCCCTGAGGGAACCACCCTGTAAACCAGTTGTTTTATAAGGAGAATACGTGTGAATTTGAAAGCGTGGGCTACTTAAACATTTGGGTGCCCAAATTTAAGTACTTGTACTTGATCTGGGGGAAAAAGTATTAATGGTGCATCTCTGTTTGAAAATATGGAGCAGCAAAAGTCCAAAATGAAGCATCCCTACAACTCCTCCATGGCTAACACATTTTTATACTTAGTAGGAAGTACACCAAGGATATACGTTAAAATTTTTGTTTCATGTTGGCTCAGAAGGCTGTAATGACTAAATGGAGTAATGGAGTAGCGAAGAATCTCTTTCTGTTCAATTGTGGAAATCTGTGATGTTTGGTGTTACCACTTTAGAGAAGTTCAGATACTCTATCATTGGAAGGACTTCTCAAAGAAAATGGGAGAAACCTCTGAAAAATATTATGCAGCTTGGCATAAAGTTAACTGAATAGGCTGAAGGATAGTTCTTTTAATGTACAACATCATTACATTTATTCTACTGTTTGCTGATAAGTGCTGAATGTAAGCCAATGTGAGTGCTTCTGTTATCCCTTGAACCACCAGTGCTCATGGAAGGGAATACTCTTTAAAAGACCTTCACTTCATTGGGCTATAAACAGTATTTTCAATGTTTCTAGCCCTTTTAGTAAAAAACTTGACTTTTTTCAAACTATCTTGAGTGCCTGGACCTGGATCATTAATGTCAAAGTTTTTGGTCTTAAGTTTCCCCTTTTTATTGGTAAATACCTAGTAGGTATATTAAACTGCTGCTATTTTATCTTAGAAAAACAGTAAAAATGTTCCAAGAAACAAGTATGGATATCATTCAGTTTAGATGAGCATCAAATCAAAGTTGAATGTATTTACTGTTATAACCTTTTTATATATAGTGTTAACTTACATCATGAATTATGGGAGGAAAAAACTTAGCACTGATGATAAATGATTTGGGAATTTTAAAAAAGTCAGAATGATAAGTTAAATCTCAAAGTCTGAGAAAAAAGTCAAACTTTATAGTTCAAAAGGTCAAAACATGGTATTAAGTCAAAATCCTGTTTTTAAAAGGCAAATATATATGACAGAGAAAGTCCAATCATGAGTTACAAAGGTCAGAATAAGATAAAATTTGAAATCTTGAGTTAAAAGGTCAAAATATGACTTTAAATTTCAAATAATGAGTCTAGAATGTCAAAATACAGTATTAAAAGTAGAAGTTAGGAGTTTTAAAGGTCAAAACAAGAGCTAAAATTCAAAATCGTGAGTTTAAGTCATAACTGTGAGATGCAAAATTGAAAATATGAAATGGAAACACAAATAAATCTCTTTTCCCACAGTCCTGACTTTACCACAGTATTTTTACTCCTTACTTTTTCAAATTTGTAATGACTTAACAAGGATATTTCAAATCATCAAGGTTAAATTAGCATTTTTATCCTGGAGGAAATGGGCAGATCTCACACCAGTAGGCCAGTTATAATAAGAATATGGTATGATCTTGCAGGCCAGGTATAACTGTACCACAGGCTGGATTTGGCCCCTGGGCCTTGAGTTGGACACCCCTGGGTTAAAGGGATGCTGCTCTTACAGCTTTACATTTGCTGCAGGAAAATCTGTGTCTGGGGGAGCTGGTCCTGTAATGTTTTTGAATTAGACTGAATGCGTTGGAGGACAATGCTCTGTTTGATGATTTTCTGCTCTGTGAGGAAGGGTTGGTTGATGGGTGTTGGTAAGGCCGGGGATATACTTGCAGTGTAACCTTGCACTTGCATATTCATCCAGCTGCATCCTCACAGTTCTTGTAAATATTGTCTGTCTGAGATGCCGGTCATCTGAGGATACCTTGAGAAAGTACAAGCTGGTCAGGTCAGCACCATCTGCCATCCGTGTCTTCAAGGTTTTCCCTACAACGCTCATGATGTATTGGTTTAATTAGTGACCATGTTAACTGCTGACTTTCGGCCGGCTGTAATTGGTTGTCATTGTTACAGCAACTGATGAAATTAGGAGACCTTGCTAATACAATCAGCCAAGGAAACACTCAGCTGAAAGTCACTGCTGAACCGTGACACAGATCTTAATTTCTTTGCTTTACAGGTTTAAATGTCAACTAAAACACATTTTAGCTTTCCCAGCAGGTACAGCTGGTACGTCTCTGTGCAGTGACAGTAACACACTGTAAAGATGTGGAGAATGTGGACTTGTCTTTAATACATTCAGCGGTTGTCTCTGCTGCTAGACCTGCATCTTGTGTCCACATTGTGATAAATTTTCAGGACTTGATATTCGTCCCCAGCTTCTGTTTGTAGCTATGATGTATCCGCATCCATGTAGTTATCAGCAAGTTTATTTCCAGCCTGACTCCTGTTTTATGTCTGTAACTTTGTTTAATGTGCTGCTGCCTGTCTAAGTCAGGACACTCTTGTAACTGAGACCTCAGAGAGGATCTCCCAGTTAAATGCATTTATATAAAATAAATAAATATTACTGGTATTTAAAAAAAACACTGGACTTACCAGAATGAGAACAAAAAACGTTGACTAATGATGAATCTTGTGTGTTTCAGGTGGCCATAACTATGACAAAAACCAAGTGATTCTCAACACACTTGACCCTCATAAACTGCACCAAAGGTGGGATGTGGAGATCATATGAACACATATTTGTTGCTCAGACTCTCAGAGGCACAGGTCAACGACAGGCTCTGCAGTACGGCTGCTAAGGACAAAGAGAACTTTTGAAACTCTTACGAGGAAGTCAAGAAAGAGAAATGGAAACTTCAGTAAGAATGTACAGCTGCAGACCAAACACAAGTGAAATCTGACTTTACTTATTTCACTGTTTACCAGCAGTAAAAATTTATTTTTGACTTTTTTAAATACATCTGTTTGCCTGTTGTTAATTAACTTGAACAGTGTTAGCAGTTTTTCATATATTTTTATGCATTGTTGAATTATATATTTTATGAAATGTAACTGTTGTTGAGCTGCATGCAACATGACGATGCAAAAAGTGTCTTTGAAACGTGTCTTTTTTTCTTTGTTTAATCAAAACTAGACAGCACACAACTCTTCTGTTTTCAGAGTAATAAAAGTATTTTTGTCAATAAATTTCTTAAATAGATTGTACAGTAGACTGGGGTGCACTCTCTTTACAACAATGGACACAGACTTGATGCAAACACTTTGGTTCCAGGTTTGATTTTCCCCCATACCTGAATTCACATGCTTTCTTATGCAAAAAAAATGCTCCCAATGACCTGCCTCACTGCACTGCTTCTGCTTTAGCCAGGTGAAAACATGAATTGATAAAGATTTTCAGCCTAATTTAAAACTTGTTTTGTTATATAACTCCCTGGTGGATCAACCAGAAGTCTGGGTGTGGATAACCAGCTGGATTCTAACCTGAACAGTATTTATCAGGATTGTGGTTGGTGATTATTTTATTAAATTCCCCTTGATACAGATGCAACATAACTCAAGCACCTTGTGAAAACATCAAAACAGCACAGGAGGGAGTAAGCTTAAACCAAAACAACACATCAGCACAATCTCATTATAAGCTCAGGTCACGTTTGAGCTCCATGGCACACCAGCGGCCCTTGGATCCCTTTGAATAATAGAGTGTGCGTCAGTCCGGAGCAGCTCAGTAAAGGTGAGCAGAATCACAAATTTGATTCTCTGACCGTCTCTAGCTTTGTCCAGCACTTTCTTTCACTCCCTGCTCAGATTCGACGGTCCCCATGGGAGCACTCTGCACCAGCTCCTCAGCCTGCCTGTCATCCTCTTCAGCCACCAGCACGACTGTCTTCCCTCTGGCATGGCCCCCCTCCAGCTTCTGGAAGGCCTGGGGCACCTGGGTGAATGGAAACTGGGCCTCTACAACTGGCAGGATCTGTGATGAAGCAGCAGGAAAGTTTGATAAGCATGAATTTAACATCAGCAAGTAAGCCAGGAAACGATTAAGAGACCAGATTTAAACCATCAGCAAATCTAAGAGGATAAATACTTTATTTAATGGTTGGGGAGATTTGGATGGACTATTTCATTGGAATTAGTGTTGACATTCTAATAATATGGGTAAATATACATATTTTTCTGACAGTGTATGCTTCAAGAATTGTGCTGATGGAATAAACTCCATGCATTAAGTGCTTTACATTACAAACAGCTATGCTAGAGAGCTGCAAACATCATTTACTGTCATCAGTGATTTATCTGAGGATAACTTTTTATGCATAATCAACCAACACTTTAGTCTATAATGGAGTGATATCAGAGTGAAGGACCAGTGGTGCATCTGTCTTGAGCAGTTAAGGGTTTGGTGTCTTGCTACCTTTGGTTCCCACCTGTGTCCTTACAGACTGAGCTACTGCTTTCATGTCTTTAAATGTCTTCTTTTGAGCATCAAAACCAAAAGACTCTTCATTGCTGTCATTGAAGAGTTCATCACTTGACTTTGCCGTGTCAAACCCTGGTCCTGTACTGCTCTGGCCTCCTGATGGCCATCCCCCAGGCCTGCACCATGCCCCATCTCTCCATGTATCCTCCATCTGCCTTCTCCATGATGCACGCGGTGTCTGGACCAGCCTACTGGGTCCTGGGCACCCATTATGCAATGAGCTGGATCAGGCTCCGTAAAGCGCACCAGGTGCCCGTAGAAGTGCAGCAGCTGTTACAAGTAGCTGACCCTTCCCATCCCTGCTCTCCTGAGAACATCTGCATTAGACACACGGCTTGCCAACAATACCCAAAGATGAGCTGGAGAGAAGTTGTCCCAAAGGAGTCTGGCTGGCACCTCTAGTCATCAGTGTCCAGGCCTTACAAGAGTATATTAAGACTGGAATGACCAAAGACTGAAAGACCCTGGCCTTCGTCCATATACTCAGATACCAGGAACGCCAGTGTTTTTTATGCCAAATGTAACAGGATGCACACCTTCCAAAAAGTTCCCCGTTTGTCTCATCAGTCCACAGAATATTTCCCCAAAGGTCGTGGGGATCATCAAGATGTTTTTTGGTAAATGTGAGACGAGTGTTTATGTTCTTTTTCATCAGCAGTGGTTTTGGCCTTGAAACTCTCTCATGGATGCCATTTTTGCCCAGTGTCTTTCTTAAGGTTTAATCATGAACATTGACCTTAAATGAGTCAAGTCAGGCCTGTAGGTCTTTAGATGTTATTCTTGGTTCTTTTGAGACCTCCTGGATGAGTCACCGATGTGCTTTTGGAGTAGTTTTGGTAGGCCTGCCACTCCTGGGAAGTTTCACCACTGTTCCAAGTTTTCTCCATTTGTGGATAATGGCTCTCAGTATTGGTCGCTGGAGTGCAAAAGCCTTAGAAATGGCTTTAAGATCCTTTTCAGAGTGATAGATGCCGATGACTTTGTTTCAACACGTCTGGCAGTAATCAGGCCTTGGTGTGGCTACTGAATTTAAACTCAGCTTTCCAAAAACGTGGTTAATTACAGGTAATTCCTGATTTAACTGGGGGTTAACTGCAATTATTTTTTTCACATAGAGTCAGGTAGGTTTGGGTGGCTTTTTCCCTTAGAAATGAAATCTTCATTTAGAAATTGCATTCTGTATTTATTTGGTTTATCTTTGTCTTATATTAAAACGTGTTTGATGCTCTGAAACATTTAAGTGCGACAAACATGCAAATAAATAAGAAATCAGGAAGGGTACAAATACTTTTTCACGGCTCTATAGATCACTTCATTAACCCTGGCCCCAAACTAAAACTGTACTGTAAAGTAACCACAATCATTCTGATAAATAAAGCTGATGACCACAAGCTGCTGCATCATCTCTGCTTTCATAGCAGCAAATGTATCAAAGTGAGGGCGTGGTTGAGAATGTGATGAGGCTGGACAATCCTGTGCTGCTCCCACTCCAGCAGCAGCCAGGCTTGTTATTCTGGTCAGCATCTCTTGTCGATAACAATGAATGGGTAGCGCAGGGGCGTCACGCTGGAAACCATCCACCTCAAATTGAGAATAGGATGAGCACGGAGGGGGTGTGTGTGCATTTCATGCAGGGTGAGTGTGTGTCCACAGCTTCCCACCACTGGTCTGAGCGTGCTGCTCGATGTAAGCCCCGGGACAAAAGGACGAATGGCTGCTCAGCACTGTTTAAAAATGCGTCCACCATCTCCTGGCGCCTGATTCAATCACGGAAACGCACACCAACCAGAACAGCAGGAATGTAATGCACACACGTTAACAAAGCAGCAGGAGAGCGAGGATTACAGGCATGTGAGGAATGCCTGTTATGTCCATGTTCAATGATGGAGACATGAAGATCATACATGCTGTATGATCTCCACATCCATGTCAATTTCACTCTCAGGGTGTGACTGCTATGCAAATGAGAGAATTTCCATCCAGTCAGTATGTAAATGGCCCTGAGGCACACCTGCATGTATAATAGCAGTAATGAGGCTGTACAATACCTTCCCTGCATCCACAAGCTCGCTGACCTCGTCGAGCGCGGGCCCATCTGGAGCATAAAACCCCCACCTGTAGAAGACACCGCTCGATATGATGTTCTGAGAAGAAAAAAAAGGAGGCAGAATTGAGAAGTCAGGCAGGTCGGAATCTACTGTATGAAAAAACAGAGAGAGGAACCAGGTAGCGCAAGATCAGGAAGTGAGGGAACTAAGTTATGCTTGATTAAAATGTAATGGCTTACAAACAAAGTTTTAACAGGATAAAAAAAAACATATTTACAAAAAACATTAAACCTTAAAAACACCATAACAGGCATAACTTACTATGGAGACAATCCATCATCATGTTTCCTTATGTAAATGCACATTTAGAATGAAGACTAAAAACCTGTTTTCTATTTCAGCATCAAGATTTAGAATTACCTTACTTAAATTGAGGGGGTTTCAGCTGTAAAAGCTGCTCTCATACATAATATAACAGAAAGAAACACTATAATAGGAATGATATATGATTTATAAACAGGGATGCAAACATTACCTGCATGGTAACAGTATCATTTAACCTTTATTTTACCAGGTCAACCCCATGAAGCTCAGAGATCTTTTTCAAGGGAGACCTGACCAAGAATGGCAGCAGTTTCAAAATAAAACATTCAATCTGGTACGGTTTATAATAAGCAATAATATCGATAAATCGGCTAAAGTCGCATGCATAAAATCTGACTTTTCCCTAGAAAAAGGTTTCAGGAAAAGCTTTCAGGGTCACTGAGAGTTGTAGTTTAAGCTCAGTCTGCAGATTGTTCCAAGTGAAATGTGCAGAAAGCTTGAAGCCTATTTTTCCTGACTCAGTTTAGAACTGCACATCAAACCAACAAAGGTTATGCAATCAGCCCTTCAAGACTAAAAGAGAGGAGAGGTAGTCCAAAATTTTGCCCAGAGTGGCTTTATCTGCAGACAATAGCTTAACAAGTGATTTATCAGAACTGGCAGAAATAAAAAATTCTGCAGATATGTCAAACCTTCATCGAGCCAACATCTGATGCTCTGGGTGTCACACACAACATGAAGCCCCGGGTCAGCTGGACTGGATTTGTTGCAAACATATTTGTGCAGCTTGGATGTTTGTCCAGAAGGTTGCTTGCAACTTTGGCATTGAATAATAATTCTCTGTTTTGAAACATACTGACACAAAGTGTCAATTGATATAATAATAAAAATGATTTGAACTACATTTCCCTTCAATCCTGCTAGTTATTGAGCAACAAGTTGCAGAATTAACAGCATGGTTCCCAAAGTAAAAATCCTGTTCCTTTCCTCCATAGCAGATTTGATTTTTAGTCATATTGTTAGAAATATCCAAGTTTGACTTACCATGGCCTAGCTGGGAGTGGAACGTTGTGCTCCTTGAGAAGACAAAAGTTCGTAAAATATCAACCTCTTACTTAAATCTTAAGAGATCCTTGGGACATTTTGTGCCATTTAAGTTTTTTTAAAATCATTTTCAAGCTATTTTGGCTGTGTTGAATGAAAATTTGCCAGAGGATATTCGTTTTCTAAAATTTAGAAAACTGTAATCTTAGTTCCCTAAATTATCCTAAGATGGCAAGGCTACAAACACAAAAAAAAAAAAAATGTTCCTTAGGACAAATCAATGGCCCATTGAAAATAATTAAACATGCCATTTTTTATCCCACATTTAATTTAAGATAAACTAATCCAAGATTTCATTAGTAGCTACTAGTTTTCAATTTTCAAATTTTTTGTATTTGTCCAACAGATGGCGCTACCTTTACCATTCAAAGCACTCTGCAAAAATTCAGCTTTTACCCTTTTCTACAACGGTGCCTTGCTACTGAAATGATAAGTGTGTGTGTAGTTTTCGATGTTGGACAATGGTGTATGCATGGGAAAGAAAATGTGTGTGTGTGTATATGTTTGTGTGTGTGTATTTTATTTGAGTTTCTGTGATTTTGTTATATTAGAAACAGTAGTAATGTGTAAACATATAATAACATTATATATAAAATAATTATATCTAATATTTTTACAGCTGATTTTAGGAAGCTTAACTATTTTGACTGGACTGTGAGGTTCAAGGTTTATTTTCAATCTGAGCATAAAAAAAAGCATAAAAATCAGTGTTGCTGCCAATAATTATATCCATTTCAGGGCCTAATAATAATAATCACAATAATCAAATATATTTTACTTTTTCTTCAACTAAAAAACAGTGGAGTTGTGTAAACATACTGGCCTTTAAATATAATTTATATTTGATATGTATATTTTTGGCTGAGGTAGTTTTAAAGAACTGACTTGTTTATTAAAAAAATGATGCATCAAAAACAATGTTGCTGCAAATCATTGACCCACCTCAGGCCCTGATAATGATAATAAGCAAATATTCTTTGAAAGGTACTTAATGGAAAATATTTTAGTTTTTTTGTGGGGGGGGGGTTCATCAAAAAACTGTGGAGTTCTATAAACATAGGTCTTTATAGGGTTAAAAAAAAAGTACTTTTTGGTAGTAATTGTGTACTTCAGGCTGAGGTAGTTTTAAAAGATTGACTTGTTTAAGGTGGAAAAAATAGATTAGAGAACACGGTAGAAAAAGGTACATACATGCTGTACAGACTGAATTATTAACCTCTAATGATTGGGGATACATAGCTCCTTCAGACTTACTTTACAAAAACTATGTACACAGTCTTTTATCTTTGCCTTTTTTATGTTTTTGGATGCCGTTTCTGTACCAAATAAAATGTTTATTATTAATTATGAATATGCAGCTGGCTAGTTGTTTTTTTTCATGCATCAAAAGTCTTGATATAAGGATTCTGGGAAATGTCAAAGGAGGATCTGAATGAGAAATTTACTTCTGGAACCAGAACATCCAAAAAATGGGCAGACACTCTTGAGCTCTGTTTGAAAAAATAGGAGGAAAAGATATTGATATGATCTAAACATTATTAGCTGCAGATCCTTCATGTTGTCTGTAACTACTAGCCATTTGTCTGAAACATGCCCTCAATATCCTTTAAATAAATAATTAAAAATATTAATGGAGTGGAACTTTTTGCTGTGGTACTGGAGCTGGAATATACGTATACTAAAACAGTCATTCTCCTTCCTCAGAAAACTGCGAAGTTAACACACCATTCTAATAAAAAGGTAAAAGAGAAAGCATCTTCAGCAGTGAGGAGAAAGTTAGGTGAAAGGGAACACCCTTGTACCAATCTTGAAACACAACAACATGTTATTTGATCAGAATATCTGACTGAGTGGCTTCACTTTGCCACACCTCTCCAGCCTTTGGTAAACCTATCCCTGTGGCTGTAAAAGACATCAGATCATGACAGATTCCTTTCTAATCAGTGAGTGCAGCCAAGATTTTGAACACTAGAGGGCTCAGTTGCGCTGTGATCCTCCAGACGGCGAGGAGACAAGGACGTGCTGTCCAGAGCCGGGTGGGTGCTGAGGGTGTGACTGCTGCAATTGCGCTCCGCCAAAACTGACCAGCTGGCTGCTCCGGCGGACAAAGGGGCCCGGAGGCTTGGCAAGAAACACACAAACACTGGTATTTGCTGGGAGGGGGGAGAGGGTCGGCTACAATCTGCACAAAATACTGCTGGTTCAGCAGCAAACATACGCGCACTATACACACACATAATTCCAACACTGCCAGCCGTGCTGTCACCAACGCCCCTAGTGCCCAGGATAACTTGACTCAGTCCCTCGTGCAGCTCCACCCTGTCCGCGCTTGCTCACCCACTACCCTCATTACACATTCACTCCACTAACAGAGCAGCTGGAGGGACACTGTGTACATGCAATAACACGAGGCACATACACATGCAGAGACTTAAACTCTGAGTGAAGCCATTCCCTCTGCACCTGCAGACAGGCAGGTTTATGACACCCTGCAGGTTTATTTCTACATCTCAAGCATAAAACCTGCAGAAGGAGAATTTTCAGTGAAGCTTAGTCAAGTTGTAACATGATTTTCCTCCCATTTTTTTTTTTCAACAAACTTGATCTGATCAACTGAATGGAAATAAAGCAAAAACTCCTACTGGCTGGAGCAGGTGTTTACCATCCACGCAAAGCTGCTTTTCCATGCCACTGGGGATCAAGTATTCATTTCAGTTTGGGAGCACCCATGGCCCACACCCAAGCTGATGGCTTTATGAGAAATGCCAGCCTCAAAACATTCGATAAAATAAACCCAGCAGTGAGGCTTGTGTTTGCGAGGCGAGTGGATGTGAATGACAGACCATAAACAGCAAGATAATCTTTCACATCAGCTGTGTGTGACTTGGAGGGTAAATTAAACATTTGTGTACCTGTATGGCTTTGTTATGTAGTGTGAATCCAGCGTGAAACGTCCCGTCCAGCAGGCCCATGGAATCAGTGCTGAGGAGTAAAGGTGACACCAACGTGACGTACTTTGCTCCAGACCAGGGCTTCAGCAGCTTTGTTGCCCAATCCTCTGTTTCCCCGCCCACGTTGTCAAGAATCAAATCAAACCTGAGGGGAAAAGAACAAACTGTCAAACTTAGATAGACACATTGGGAAGAAGCCAAATACTGAAAAAATACACATATTTCAAGTACAGTGTTACAGAGCGTTCACATGATCTGTCATCTCAGGTGATGATTAAATGGGGGTTCCTGGGGCAGCTTAGGGTTAAAACAGAGAAAACCTGTGAGGCTAATTTATCATAAAGGCATTTTTGGATGGACTGAGGCAAGACCAGAGGGTAAATATGAGTCTGGAAGTATGGAAGGTGATGCCATAGGTTGCTGGATGATGCAACATCACTGCAAAGGACACCAGATAGGTGTTAGGAAGTGATTCTTTATAGAGGAGAGCTATGAAAATGCCAACGTTCTGTGCTGTCTATTTCAATTGGAACAAAATAACAAAACAATCTTGCACTACTTTGAAGTCCCAAAAGTAGGGACACATCATGGCTTAAAGTTTAGGAATCTTACAGAGAAACAGCAGCACATATGATTAAAAGTCTTTATCAAATGTCTTGAAAGGCAAGGTCAGAAAACGTTTGTGTGTGGTCCCGTTTATGAATTTTGGTACAGTTTGGCACTGTAAACTTTGATCTTGTGTATTCCCCCACTGTTACCCATCCAGCCTTGCTCTAAATAAAAGGAAATCACCTCTTTTTAGAGCTCTGGATCATCCGATTTAGCTCTAAAACAAGAACTCTTCATTTGTTACCACTTTGGTTTTTCAATGTGCATCAATTAATGAGAAAATGGAAAGGTAACTGGCTCAAAATGGTGCCAACTCCTGTCATTTATATTAAAGTTCAGAGTCATAGAATCCCCTTTTTTGCTTATCTGTATATCATTGTTTCCATTTAAAGCACATTTATGACAAAACAAAGGGAAAAATCTGTTAAAAAGGTGTAGTTAGCCTCTCAGCTCTATTCAAGACTCCTTAAGACTCTCATCTCCCATCATCTGGCTAGTTGTGTAGTTGGAGGAATGCAGAAACGTTATGGTGATAATAGCGTACAGGTCAGTTCCCACTGATTCCTTACTACAATTCTTCATTTCCTGACTTTTATTAGGACTACTTGACTGAAAACAACCTATAGTCAGTGACTACTGAGTACTATGAAACTGGTAGGTGTGCACATCAGGTACTTGATCAGTGATCAATCATTACCCAAGCAAAAACCCAACCAAACCAACGCATGTGCATGAAAAATTGATGTGGCAATATATCATCATTCACCCCTTGCCAATACACGTATCAATACAGATTCTACAGAATTGATATGTCTGGAAATGCTGTGATGGCAGTTTTAAAATATACATCCCCATGGTTCAGTTTACAAAGAAGCCAGCAGATGGCAGCAGTCATAGAACTGCACAATGCAGCTCCATTGACGTCTCACTCCTCAAACCAAAGTAAGTTGGTTGTCAGGCCGATAACATGGATCGTAGTGTTTATCTACAGCCAACAGGCTAAAAGCGAAGGTACTGGATTATTTCATATTTCTTCAAACAGCAGACAGGAGGGACATGAGGTATGCAAGCTGTAAGAAGGTAGACCACTGCAGTAACAAAAATCTTCATCGACATGTGACACCAGGCTTATTAGCATCAACAGCTAGGCTCAACCAGCTAATCTGTGCAGTCCAGCTCAGCACTGATGATGCTGTACACTCAAAGTTCCCCCCAGCTTCTGAGCAGGAGCATAAGCAGCACCTTTTGCTTTATTTGTAAAGACATGGGCTGTACAGCGGCACTGAAAATGAAGGCTGCAGCTGCTTAAGGAGTGTGACTAATGCTGAAAACTCACACAGAAACAGCAGTGCCGTTTTTATGCAGAAGTAAAGCAAAAAGTCATTTTTACAAATTAAAGTGGGCTTATAGTGAAATTAAACCAGAATATTATATGTAAAGTATGAAAAACAACAGCAAGAGAGACAACACATGGGACCATTTTAAGTTTAAAAAGTAAAATATTCATTTATTTGAATTTACAAGGAGCTAAGCGATTATAAACCGACTATTTCAACTTAGCTGTATCTCTGATGATTAGAATTTAAGTGTTTTAAAGAGTAAGAACCTTTAAACTACACCTCCTCTGCTGTCCTCTAAAATAAAGAACAGCTGCTGTAGTGAATTCAGTGTAGGAAATGTTTAGTACTCATGTTTATTATCCCAAATCAGCTTGTATTGTGATACATATCGTACTGGGGCCTCTGTATTATGATACGTATCGTACTGTGAGGCTGGAGAAAATACCCAGCCCTAACCCAGCCCTAGTTGGAGCTCACATAAATGATACTTCTGAAAATAATTTTTACAAGCATCCAGTTTATAATGAGTGAAGTGCTAA
Source organism: Cheilinus undulatus (assembly GCF_018320785.1). NCBI lineage: Eukaryota > Metazoa > Chordata > Actinopteri > Labriformes > Labridae > Cheilinus > Cheilinus undulatus. Next base: position 31,533,586 of record NC_054878.1, read on the forward strand.
AATACTAAAACTGTGGGAAAACTGCTTCACCACAGCAGCCTGTGGGGGATTTCCAGGGCAGCTTAGGGGGATACCCAACACAAATAGGGCCAACTGTGATCACTGGTTTATGCTTATTTTTTCTTACTTATGAATTTTCTCTCCGTATCAAACCTTCTTTAATGCTAGTGGTGTCATTATTTGTTTGTTTTTAACTGTTTTAGCCCTTTAAATTTCTCTGCAGTACATGCAAATGCTGCCTTATAAATCAATATTTGTGTCTTGCCTTGTCTATATTTTGCAGGAGCCACTGCTTAAACAAATGGCTGCATAAATACTAATTGCTTTGCCTTCAAGCTTAACCACGGGTTTTTGGTTTTGAAAAGAAGGAAGAGAGGTGAAACCAACAATCACTCAGGTCTCGAGTCCCAGTTTCCATGGAAACTGGAAAGTAAGTCGGCAAGTAGTCGTGCCATGCTGCCAGGAGGATGTTTACCAAATTTTGGGGTGCTAAGGGAGAGAAGCACAAAATTCTCCAATATGTAGATGAATCACTTTCATTAGCACCTTTAATGGACTGACTCTAACTCAAATCATGCTTCAGTAGTAGGAGTGGAAATCACAAGGTAACTCAAGATAGGATACCAGATGATATGCTATATTTGGCCCATGTTATCAGTAATATCACAGAAAAGGCATTCTGTTAACATTGATAATAATAATAGATCACAATATAGGACTAACTGAAGAAAATAAAAGGTAACGTGTTGGGATAAATACATTTATTCACTGCATTTTAGTGTCACTTTCCCCTTTTATTTCTTTTTATATCATCCTCATTTGATTAAGGTAAACAGAAACAAGAAAGCAGGATTTTTTGCAAACTATTCTATAAGGTGACATTTTAATGTTTGCATGATGGGTAGAGCATAATATCTCTCCAGCAAACCAAAAAAACTGTATTAAACTGATATTTTGATAAACATTTCTGGTAAAAGAAGTGTGGAAACTTCTATAAAATTGAAGTAGAACATACAGTATTGCCATTTGAACTACATTTTTGATTAGTTGTTCAGCCCTAATTTAGACTTGCCAAAAAAGAAACTTATCTTGTGCCTTGGTTTTCAACTGGCAGGTTGGGACCCAAAAGTGGGTCACAAAGCCATTGTCAATGGGTAATGAATGTGTGCCTGGAAAAAAACATGTGGGAAAAGTCTACAAGATGCTTTTATTTTGTAGGACGTGTCTCAATTTTTTTGCTCCATCACATAATTTGTTCTATCTAATGTCCAAACTACCCCATTTCTCATTCAAATAATTTGGTTTAAATTGAAAATTAGGGTCGAAATTTGTTGTACGGAGGTTGTGATGGGTCCTGATGTTAGCCCAGTGTGGGACCAGTGATCTAGTGTGTTAAATAATTTCTGAATTTGCTTTACAGGGACTTTAAAATACTGATATCTGGTAATAGTGATATGATAATTATAGCACATGATCAGAGCAAGTATTGCCATTTAATATTTTCACCTACCCCTATTTAGTGAGGTGTTGGACAAGAGCTTATGAAGAAAATTCTGCCCCAATGTGTTTGTTTTTAATGGGATATTTCAGTATTTTTGAAGTTGAGTTGTATGAGGTACTTAAAAGTAGTAGTGGCATTAGCCTCCAGTGATTTCAGTGAGCATTGCTCCTTTAAGATGAACTTGCTGGTCGTACGTGCCAGGAAGCTTGGCTGTAGGCAGTGTAACAGAAGGGTATGGTTTAGCAAGTTTTTAGTAAAAATGGGCCACAAAACAATGTTGGCTCAAACACTCACACTATCAAACTAGAAAAGCACTCAGAAAGCGCAGACCTCCGCCATTAGCTCTATCTCCCAAAAGTGAAGAATCCTTTAAAAAATTACTGGATCCGTCCCCATGTGCCCCCCACCATGGCATTTGCCGATTTCTCCCTCCCCGGTGGTGTGGAAACACAGTGAGGCAAAGCATTGGCTTCGCTATGGGTGGACTGTAATAGCGAAGCGTTGTTGCCTGCTGGTGCCAACAGATCCACTGACAGTCTCACCCATGTCTCACTGGATGACTGGAAGTCATGGCAGAGGGTGAATATTCCTCTATTCCTCCCAGCATTGTGAATATTCTTGCTACAATTCGCTGTCTTTCTCTCTGTTACACTTGGACTCGTCTCCTCAACCAGGCGTGCATATTTCAAACTCTATAAACTCCAAAACTTTGAATGGAAACACAGCCAAAATGCTGCTGGGATTGAAGTTACTCATGCCCGCCATCTCCTGGTGTAAAGTGGTAACAGCGCAGAGCTCTGCCATTAGCCCTATCTCCCAATAGTACAGAAACCTTTAAAAAATTCCTGGATCCAGACGGTGATCCGGATCACTCCCAAAATCTAATCAGTTCTTCCTTATGCCATTTCTGACATTTCCTGAAAATTTGATGAAAATCAGTTGACAACTCTTTTAGATATGTTGCTAACAAACTAACTAACAAACGAACAAACCCACCCGATCCCATGACCTCCTTGGTGGAGGTAAAAATTATGAAGCATTTTATTTTAAGCCCAGAAAGCCTCTCTTTTTTTTCTCTATTTTGTAATGCAAGAGCACATAACCAGCAGTAAAATCTTGCATTGCAAAACAGAGACAAAACACAGAGGATTTCTGGGTAAAAAATTCAATGCTTCAAAAGTTTTCATAGTGTGTATGTTTGAGCCACCATTGTTTTGTGGCCCATTTTTACCAAAAACTCACTAAATTCCACGGAGAACCTGTACCCATCTGTTACGCTGTATAGCCTAGCTTCCTGGCCGTTACAACCAGCGTCTCCTCTGCAAAACAGCAACGCTCACTTAAATTACTGGAAGCTAATGCCACTTCTACTACTAGGTACCTCATACAGCAGAACTTTAAAAATACAGAAATATCCTTTTAATAAATCTGTACACCATTACCACTTTACATCAATTTACTGAAAGATTTAATAGCCCTATTACTATTTTAGTCCCGGTTTTGTGCCACCATTTGAATTTAACTTCATCCTTGCATTAATGTGAAGCACAACCCCACATGAAAAATTCTCTACACCTTTTTTTAAATATTCTCATCTTATTCTAACTTCTAAAAGCAAACATTTCACAGAAACAAGCTTACTTCTCCATCATTTCCAGCTGCTCAGCTACGTCTCCTGCTGTGTAGTCCACCACCTCGTCGGCCCCAAGCCCCCTAACGAGACCCTCAGCATTCTGGGAGCAGGTAACTGTTACGTGGGCACCCCAGGCTTTTAATAACTGGCAGCATGCAGAGGGAGAAAACAGAAATAATCACTTTTCATGCTGAGACTAAAAGACTCCAACATACACTGGCACATGTTGAAGAACAGGCTTTGCCTTACCTGGATGGAGAATGTTCCTATACCTCCTGATCCTCCTGTGATCAAAACTCTAGGAGAAACCACAGAAACCCCCCGGGTCATTCAATTACTGTGAACTTTACTGAAGCATAGCAACTAAAGGAAGGAAGCCTCAGGGGCTGAGGGAGGGTTTAGAAGGACTGGAAGCTATTACTTTTAAGAGGAGTGAAAGTTCCTACAATACATTCAATTTAAACAGACAGTGTTAAAAACCTTATTTGAAAACCTCTTTGATGCCAATTAGGATGAAATAGGAGAGGAGTGAATGTGAGAAAACAGTGTCACATCAAAACAGAGGGGTGTATGACTAATTTACTTCTACAGAGAAAAAAGGAGCCAAAAAGACCTTGGAGAATAACTTAAATGTTTGATGGCAGTTAATATTCTTTGACTTGTATTTTTGATGTTCCGGGTATAAATGGTAACAGATAAAAGGGGTTCAGTGAAAGTTCATCCATGATCAGGCTGGTTCTTGCCTTTTATTTGAAGCACTGTCCCTGCAGAGACCACCTGCATTAACAAGTGCAGACAGAGCTGTGTTGGCTACGTAGGGGATGGATGCTGCTTCTGTGTGACTCAGTGATTTCGGTTTCAGGGAAACCTGCAAAAACAGCCGGAGACAATGTCAAATGTTCCACATATTCCAACAATTTTCTTAATTATCATTTTGAGAGTCAAGTCTAATCACAAGAGCTGCTGTGATGGCAGCGAGCCTGGAGTTACTGAATAAATTATGCACAATATTGCAGGAAAACAGGGCAATTTGTGTGTTGGGGAAATCACTTCCTCAGTGGCTTCTGCAACCAAACAAACATAATCCTAATTACTTCTTACACAGCAGGATTACATAATTGGATGAACTTCTTCAAAACTTTCAAAAACACTCTCTAAACTACATTGAATACTTAACAGAAAAGTCAAATTATGTTCCAGTAAACACACATAAAGTTTACAACTCTATTGTTTTTCAGTAAATCTCTCTGTGGCTCACCTCATACTCTGTCAGAGTCACAAATTCAGCCAGACTACCTTGTTTCCACGGGGGAACAGCAGCCCACACCTGGAACATGCAGATGGAATTCAGCACACTCAACAAGACACAATTTAACCACCCACTCTTTGTCTCTGAATCTGGTTAATCAGCGATTAAGCTCTAACTCATCTGTTCCTGTACACACCATTAGTCAGTTGCAGAGATTTTTTTTTACACTGATGGAACAAGATTACCAGAACACTGTATGTGGAAATTTCTGCTGATATATCTTTCTATTATTCAATCACATTAAAGCTGAATTTGCATAATGGTGTCATTTTGTCAGCAGGAAGACAGTAATGTTGGAAACAGCATGGTAGATGGCTCACATTAATGAGTCAAAGTCAACTGATGAACAAGCAGAAAGAGCCGTAGCTTACAAAAAGAACAATGATCTGACAAAAGAGCTGTGTGCAGCCTATACTAAAACACATTTACATCACTTTAACAGGATTGGGTATTGTCACTGATTACCTGAACCGATTTGATTCAGATTCACAAGGTCTAGCTTTGATTTGATAGATTTGATTCATGATTCATGCAGGGAGATTTTAGTCACAAAAACTTTTTTGCTTCGACATAAAGGGATTCTCATAAAACAAAAGTTGGAAATAGTACATAGAATGCTCCATCCAGGCACATTACCAAAAACATCAAGGTTTGCATTTAGAAAATGACCCCAAACTAGCAGTATTTGCTTTATATTTTGCATCCATGTGGCCCATCTTGATTATGCATCTCCAGTTTGCAACGACAATGGCACCAAATATCAAAAATAAAATGATTAGGTGTGTGATTAAACCCTTGAACCTGACACTAAAAGCTTTCAGAGGCGGGTGCAAGTCAAGTTTCAAACCGCATGAGGAACGTAAGGCAGGCCGAGATATAAAGGTCAATCTCTGGAATATACAAATCGATATCATAATTAAAAATTGAGAATTGATCTGAATCTGAGAATAGATTTTAGCTTAACATCTGCAATTTTGCTTCACATTGAATTTAAGCTTGTGATATAAAATTTTCTATATAAACAAACTTGACTTTAGAGTTTAAAATATGCAGTGGTGGTTCCCCATTTTGGGGGTCTTTAAACTTCTAATAATAAATAAGTTTCAATTAAAAAAAAAAAAATCGCTTCATCTGATTTTTCCAAACTGTTTCATAGAAACATTTGTGGATCAAAAAAAATTGGAGATAATTCAGAATTAATTTTTGAAAAATTAGAAACCTCTGAACACATTCATGAAGATTTACTCTACAAACAACTTTTCAAAAATGATGGCTGATCATGGCTGATCATCTTTCACATTATTGCATGTTTTGCAAAAAAGGTTTTATTTAGTCTTAAATTGTTTACTCCAATTTTTATTTGTGTATTATTGTCTTTAAGTGCAAAGAAAATACTGTTGTGAAATAGCTTATAGTTTGAGGGTTTTACTTTACTGTTTAAAAGGGATTTTTTTTGTTTTTCATAATCAAAACACCAATATCAGTTTCTTGTGTGTGTAAAATACAGAAACCCCCTAAAGAAAAGACTACAAAAAGAAAAATGTGTTGGATGTTTGAATGCACAAATACTATTCCTACAAGTTAAGTGAATTAAAAAAATTTTTTTTTTCTTCTAACAACAACTTGTTAGTCAATGCCATTAAATATTTAGCAGGTGGCCCTATCAGGTGAGTCGTCTCCATTTGTGGACAATTAGTCTAACTGTGGACTGGCGAATACCTATGGTCTTTGAGTTGACTTTCCACCCCTTCCAGTCTTATGCAATTCAATCATTCTGGATCATCACAATATATCTGGCTGAAGTCTTGTTCAATTGATTGAACTTCAGGTGTGCCAACTCCTGTCTCCAATTAGCTATTCTTAGAGTCAGTAGCCTAAGGGTTCACCAACCTTATCCATCAGCACTGAATGTTCAACGGCTATGTTCAATCAAGACTTTAAATATTATTTGTGTGGTATTAGGGTAAGCACATTGTGTCTGTCTATACTTGTGACTTAGATGCAGATCAGATCACATCTGATGACCAGTTAATGCAGAAAACTAGAGAATTTCAAAGGAGTCACATACTTTTGCTTGCCACTGTGTGTTTTGTTTTTGAATGTTTGTTTTGGTTACAGCACAAAAGGCAAGGGGGGGGGCAGGATTTTCTTTGTTCTTTCATTTGCTAATGTGCTTTTTGGACAATAAATAGCCAAAGACACAAACCTTCCGCAAAAACATTGGACTTCTTTTGCCTGCTCACACTCTGGTGCATCTGTTGCTATTTGATAGTTTCAGAAAAATAGCCACTACATAGATGATGCACCGTATTACACCAGTTAAGATTATTATAACAGGTATAGGATGTTATCCACATTGTTCTCTCCAACAACAGTGTTATATTTTGTTGACTACAGGTGTGCAGTGCAGCTCCTACCTCATCTCCAGGAGCAAAGTGAGTCACCTCAGATCCACAATCCACCACTACACCAGACACATCACGCCCCAGAACCAGAGGAAACTCGCTATCATTGTCCATAACAGACATTGGATCCCTTCTTAATTTAAGCAATTTTGCTCCATAGCCACCTGGAAACAGAGGAAACAAACGGGTATGGGAGAAAACAGTACACCATTCCCACAATGCCTGTAATGAATACTAGTCCAACAACTTACCCCTCATGGATACATCCAGAGGGTTTAGACTGGCCGCATGGACTTTAATCATCACTTCACTGGAAGAACTGACAGAGGGGATAGGGTGTTCTTCTGTATACCTCAAAACCTCATTAGTGCCATACTGATCAATGACCCATGCTGGCATGCAGCTCTGTAATCTTGAAGGTGAACTGCAGACATGTCTCCTGAAGAGCACACTCCGACCTGCGCTTGCTAATGTTTTGGTCGAGCCTGCTGCTTTCGCGTTAAACATACACAGGAGCCTCGTCGATGCCATGGCTCTGACAGACCCCATTTCTGTCGTCCTTCAGCTTGCTGTTCCTAAAAGGTCAGTTTTAATTTAAATGTGTCATTGGGAAAGCACTTGTCACAAAGTTAGCTAGCCAGCTAACTAGCTAAGTAGCCACACAACATAACATTGGCAGGAAGTAAGCGCTGAAAGCTGACGCAAAATTGTATTTAACCGGTTAAATACGTTAGCGATGACGCATTCTGCACGCCAAGTATCACATTAAGAGTGAAATTAAGCGTTTATAAGAACCACTAATACAAAAACATGCAGGTAACACACCCCTCTGCAGCTAGGTGCTACATAACAAGCTAACCTCTGAACTCAAAGCAGCAGCCAATCAGGATCCCGAAGCTAAATATTTCGACCAATAGAACCAGAGTTTGACTCTGACGTAATTCCTACTAACCATAACAATAATGCTGTAAGTTTTCTCAGTTACCCCCCTAAAACCTTGCATGAATATCCTCCTGAGACCCGAGCTTTTGTTTGGACTACATTTTTAGTGTCTCCTACTTATAAGGGATATGTGGGACCTGATAAATATCAAACCTAAGCCCTGTATTTGAATATGAAGTAGTTTCATCAAAAAAAATATCCTCTCTTACTGCACAATACAAAACAAACCTATTTATTTACTTGTTAGAAGCAATTCTGGCAACAGAATGTTTTTCCCTTTACTATCAAAAAAAATTAAAGCTTTCCAAAACACAAAAACTCCCCTAAAATTTCCAAGACATTACCAAAAATTTTGATGAAAATTCTTAAAAATCATTTTAAAGATCAAATTTTTAAAAAAATCTTTAAACAATCCCTTGATAGTCCAGTGAAGCTTTCTGAAACAGCCTTAAGATTAAAAAAGTCTACAAAAGTTCCATGAGTATTCCTGAAAAGTTTTGTGCAAGTCTCCAAAATTTAAAGGCAATTCCACCCAAAATTTCAAAAAAATTAAAAAAAAAAAAAAAAAAATAGAAAGAAATCCCCTCCATTTCTGCGTTTACAATTTTTCACAGTCAGGAATTATGTAGAATTTCCAAATTAATAACCCCAAACATCCAAACAAATTTCCTAAAATTTCAATTAAAATTCAGGGAAATTTTGAAAAAATTCCCCTAAAATTTCCAATCAGTTTTCTCTAAAAAATTACAAATAAATTCCCATGAAAGTTCCTAAAAATTTCAGCACTACCCTGAGTCAATGTCCTTGCATAGCATACATATCTGGCTAATAAAAGTGATCCTGATGGATGTTGGAAAATAATCTTTACCCTTCTACTTTTGCAAACCTCCTATCTCATATTAAATTTATGGGATCTTTGTCTACCTAGACAAATTCTTAACTGAAAAGCTATTTTAGGTCTATTTCTTATATATCAATTTTTTTTACCTATGGCACATCAGTCAGAGGAGCCCATAAATGCATAATCTTCATTCTGAGGATCTTTTCTTGATGTCTGTTCCACAGGTCAGTACTGAACTAGGGGTAAAGGAGGTTAATTTTGCTGCTCCTTTTGCTGGAAAAATACCTGAAACTTAATGATCATGGTCTTAGATGCTTTTAAAAGGATGCTAAATGGCTCTGTGACAGACAAATTTGGCTGCAGAGTAGACTGATATTTTCTGAGTGTAGGACAGAAATATTTGTTTAAATATAAATATTTGTTACAAGTTTCTTAATGCATTTTAATTTTGTATGTTTTAATTTCATTTTTTGTATGACTGCTCATTCTCAGAAATGTTAAGATAAATAGATTACTTTAAAATATAAATATAATAGCCAACTGTTTGCCTTTTTAAACCCATTTTTTGTTGCTTTTTACCCACTTTCATCATTTTTACCACCCATTTTTGCCACTTCAGGCTAATTATCTGCCACTTTAAACTTATTATTGCTATTTGAAGCGAATCATTTAAACCACTTTTGACCTTTTTTACTGCCTATTTTTTGCTACTTTTTTTGTTTCTTAATTGCTGCTCTTGCCTTTTTTGCTTCTTTGGACCTCTTTTTTCCATTTTTAACCATTTTTGGCCACTCTTTAGCCAATTTCCACCACTTATTTCCACCAATTTTTGCTGCTTAAACCCATTTCTGCCACTTTTTAACTGCTTGTTACCATTGCCACTGCCCATTTTTCCACATTAAGCAAATTTTTCCCCACTTGAGGTCAATTTTTGCTACTTACCACCCATTATTGCCTCTCTTTCACCACTTTTCATCACATACTTCCCCCAATTTTTGCCACTTTTAACCCGTATTTGCTCATTTTTGTCTTAATTCTGCAATTAGGTATTTAGTTTTCCATTAAAGTTATTTCAATTAATAATAGTAATAATAATAATAATAATAATACATTTAGATGAAGAACGCAGAACTCGGGTGGGTGTGTACGGTTGTATTCTACTTTGTTCCCTGGTAACCTGACATGTATGCACATCATGGCTTAGCTATGAAGTCTAACATTTATTTCCAAATGGTTTGGTTCAGTGTGCCCATCCACAGTGTTAACATTAGAAATAAAAAGGTAATTCTGTTTTAAGAAAATGGGTTTACATTGTGAAAATGCCGTTTTGTACAGCATAATAATCCCCAAAGTTTGTTCAAATCCCTGTGCTGAATATTTTAAAATGTTAGTTACATTTTTATATATTTGATAAATAAGGTAAAAATGATACTGAAATGTTTATTCTAGGGAACAGTAGTTTCAAACCATAGTGCTACTAGAGGAGAAAGAACTGAAATCCTCTGAGTCCATTAAGGCCTAAAACTGAAAATCCATTATGCAGCAATAATTATCTATTATCATAAAAATGCAAGTGTACATGAAAAAATTATAAAGCAATATGCCTGACAGGCCCACTCAACAGTAAAGTGACTGCTGAGTGCTCACTCAGCCAGAGACAAATGGATGGGATACCTGTCTGTAGAGCAATCACTAATGGACAGAACACAAGAGAAAAACAGAAGAAAACATTATTTATTTATGCTTTAGTAATGTGCTGGGGTAACATGGGTTTGTTTTCATGTTTACATGATGTTGATGTACAGTTATCACAGGGCATTAGCTGACCATGTTTTTAAGATTCTCCTGGGGACTGTGGTCATAAACAAGAGACCACACTCCATCACTGATGGCCTTTTCATTGTTGACCTGACGGTAATTTCACTTTACACTTGTTAGCTTGAAAACTGTGGAGGGACTTAAGGCAGTGGTGTCATCAAGATTTCTGAGCCCCAGAACACACATAACATTGGGCTCAGCCTAAGTCAACCCAAACTTGATGCTCCAGTGAGTGACTGGATGAACGTTCTGTCAGTCTCATTCGTTACAGGCCAATCAGAGCAGCAAAGCAGTGGCAGGATTACGAAGCCTGTTGGTGAAACAAACTCATGCCGAAGCCAGAGAAGTGCAGAGCCATCTTTTCTACTGAGACAAGCTTTCCTTCTGGATCTTCTACCCTTCCACACTGAACTCACCAACCATGTCTTTATAGTCCTTGCTTTGTGCACCGGGGCACAGTCATGTTGGGACAGAAAAGGACCTTCCCAAAGCTGTTGCCACAAAGTTGGACACATAGCATTGTCTAAAATGTCTTGGCATGCTGAAGCATTAAGATTGTGCTTCACTGGATATAAGGGGCCTAAACCTGAAAAACAGCCCATTACCATTATCCCTTCACCAAATTTCCCTGTTGGCACAGTGCAGTCAGTCAGGTAATGTTCTCCCTGCATCCACCAAACCTGGCCATCTGCTTGCCAAGCAGAGAAGCGTGATCTGTCACTCCACAGGACACATTTCCACTGCTGACACAGACCGTGTCAGTGAGCTTTACACCACTCCATCTAACCCTTTGGACTTGGTGATGTGAGGCTTGCATGCAGCTGTTTGGCCATAGAAACTAATTCCATGAAGCTCCTGCTGCACCGTTTATCTGCTTATATTAATGCCAGTGGAAGTTCAGGACTCTTCAGCTATGGAAGCATAGGTGACTTTTATGCATCGTGCATCTTAACAGTCATTGACCCCCACTGGGGCCCTGCCAATCCCATTTTTCTCTCAATATGACACCCATGATTTAAAACAGTCGTCATGCTGATGACTGATTTTCATCACTTTGTGAAGAATGAATGCTGTGTAGGTGCATGGCTATCCATCAGAAGATATCATGAGTCATCTTACAGGTCAAGCAAAGCAGCCACCTCATGCTAACTTAAATATATGCTGATGAAAACATTAGATTAATTAAAACATGCAAATGACTCATTCTGCTTGCAGAGCTGGTGTTCCATTTCTCCCAGACACCAAAAGGAGAGAGGTGAGAAAAGAAAGAAAACGAGGCAGCCTTTGGCTGAGTGATCATGAATCAGCATGAAACCAGGCAACAAACAGCACTGTCATTATGATCACAGCTCCCAGGGGAAAGAGGACACACTGGAAAATTGGGGGCTTTGTCTATGCTGGCTCATTATTGGTGGGCCTGTCTAATGAATCCTAATCTTGGCAGTGGCTACAGCACAAAAAAATCATGTTACTGTCTGAAACTGAGTTTTTTCTGGAGGGGTTATTCTTTCTGAGAAACACCATGTGCAGCTTTTTTAGGCCTCCTTCTCATCAAGGGACATGTGGCCCAAATCGCATGGTTGCTCCAAAAAAAGACACAGTTTTGATCTCATTCATTTAGTAGCTTTGCAGAACATGTTGTCAGAGAGTTCAATGTGTTTAATATAGCCCCCTTAATTGCAAAGTTAGGCTTATTTTTTTGCATCTTTTTCACCTTCATTCCTCCCAATTGTGTCAGCTTTTTAAAATTCATCTTTCTCCATTCTTCCCTCTCCTTTTTAAGACCTTTCAGAGTCAAACAAACCAATTAGCAGACAAATCTCCAGATACTTGGCAGAGCTCAGCTAAACAGTGATCCTGCAGTGAGGTTGGGCATGAATGGCCGCTCGCTGCTTGGATAATGATCAGACGAGCCTTGTTTATTATATACAGCTTCTCCAGAGCCATGACAGAGGAGAAGGAAAGGGGGGACTGTGCAGCACAACCTCGCACTACAGCCGGCCTCTGAGATTATATTTTTAGAATGAACGATTGGTTTCTCTCCTTGGTAACTGCCCCATTTTTCTTTGATAGGTCAGACACAAGAACAGCATTTAGTAGCTGCGATATAGAGCAGGCTAAAGGAAATCCAAAGGCACCTTTTTTTGTTTTATATGGATTTAAACAGTGTCAAATTAACTTGTGTTTCATTTTCTGCCTGTTAGTTGAACCCATCCTTGCGTGAAGAATGTGTGTTTAATGAGTCAGACCTGGAGGTCAAACAGGGGATCCACAAAATGATATTTGATTTATTCATTTCAGTGGTTATATTAGACTCAGTGAAACTGGATTTGCTTGTTGGCGTATCCCTCCGAGGTACATGGGTAAACACACATGAACAGCGGGGGTTCGACAGCTGACATGATCAACACACCTGGAGCACACTGCAGGCTTGTTATCTCTATTTACAATAGGACAAAGCTGAATATAATACCCATTTGAAATTACACTTAGCTTAAAGGATTGTTTTTTATTGTAAAAGTTAATGAGTTTATGTTTGTAATGCACTCAGAATGGCAAAACTAGTTTTCAGGTTAATGTCAGTGTTTCATCTACTAATGCATGAAGCATGAGCTTAAAGACCCACTTACCTGGCTCAGAGGATTTAGAGGTAATGGGAAACACAATAATGACACATGGCCAAACAAGACAATCTGCTCTTTGGATTTGTAATGCTAGGATTTGGTTATTGTTGGTTTGGTTATTACTAAATAACATTATGATTAATATAAATAAAAATATTAATCAAGATTTAAAAAATGACAGGGCACCACAGGAAACAACAATAAAAAAGGATCAAAAATCAGTTGTATATATATATATATATATATATATATATATATATATATATGTGTGTGAAGGAGAGGCAAAATAGCCACACCACCAGGTGGTGAAGACGTCACAGGTGAGTAAGGTGGCAAGCGAGAGACAAAGAAAGCTCCTTGGTGTGGTTGAGAGCCCACAAAACAGCGGGAGAGAAGAAAGAGAGCTCTCTAGTGTAGCCAAAGAGTACAAAATCAGTATGGTCACTTCACTAAAGAGAAACCCAGTGGCTGGGCTTTGACTCAACGGTAGTAACACTAGTGTTTGTGTAAGTGAGTGAACTGTGCTGGGCATAAATGGACACAGCAAAGTAAAGCAAGGTCTGCTATGGGTTACACCAGCTGTGTATAAGTTCAAACATAGTCTAGTTTGAACGTAAGTTTTTACTTATGACGGAGTTTACGCTCCCCTAACATTTAAGATGAAGCACCAGCCGTGATAGTTTTAACTTAAGTTTTAGCTTAAGTTATAACTTAAATCTTACACCTACCTCCTACTAGGTGTAAAGTCCTCAATAGAGTATGGCTGTCATAGTGATAGCTCTGAGAGAAGGGACAACCTGGAGGTTGACAAGGAGTTGAGGATTTTACCGGCAGTTGCGTTCTCCATGACCAATAACACTGTTGTTTTCCATGAGCGGAGATCATTTCCGCCGTCCACTGTTAAATTATCTCGATTAGCGATTTCACCACTTGATGACAGTGTTGTTACTTTATACTGGCTCTAGGTTTAGGCTGTAGGCTTCACAATATATATGCAAAATGCCTTGACATATTTTTTATCCACACTGGATGCTGCTTGAGGATTAATGGCAGTTAGCATACGTTATTTTTAGCCGTTAGCATCTGAAGCAAACACTGGGTTAAAAATGCTTTTCAGTGATTGGTTAAAGTAAGAGAAACATCATATCCGCGACAATATTTGGTTAGTTTGGACTTAAATCTCTACTAATTAACGTCAACTTTACGTCTCTGTGGTGCAACCAAACAATGAAACAACTTAAGTTAGAACTTCACTAAATTCAGCGTAGGGTTTAGTGTGACTTTACACCATAACTTAAGACCGAACGTACACATAGTTGGTGCAACAGGCAGCTGATGTCCAACTAGGTCCAGGAGTTAGCAGGGATCAGTCCATTAGTGTTTCTTCCACAGTTTGGTGTATCTCAAGCAAGTGAAAGTCTTGTACTGTCAAGAATTAGCTTTAGGGCAAGAACAGGGCTTTCTTCCAGAAGCAGGAGAAGAGTTGTGTGTCCTTCTTCGGATACTGGTGGGCTTTCTGCAGCGCTCTTGTCCAGAGGATGTCAAAGGAAGGAAAGAAAACCATCTGTACCCAACTGGCTGGTGGCTGATTGTGCCAAACTTTCAGGTGAAGCTGGGAGTACCAACAACACGGGGGAAGGCAGCTGGTCTGCTACAGGCTATGGAATGGTGATCGAAAGGCAATTAGGAGGGGTCACAGGGGCTTTTTTTTTGTACCTGTGGACCCCCTGCAGTTTCTTCCCAGGTCTCCTCCTGTCAGGGAGAGTGAATTATTTCCTATTTGTACTCAATGGCATCCCCAGGACCATGATTCTGCTGACCTCCATGGGCCTTCAGTTTGGCTTGACCCCAGAAAGATCTCCCCTTTATCCCCCCTTATGGACAGCCTTTGGCTCCATAGAAATATATAGAACTGAATTGTATCTAAAGTTCAACATGATGATGTTTTGGACCTTCGCTTGAGGAATATTATCAAACCCCGTGTCACTGAAATGTAATCCGTGACCTCTGTTCAGTACTGTAAAGGCTATCCAACCATCATAACGATGTCAATATCCCAAACCTGACCTCAGTTCTCCGTTTGAAGTTCTGTCAGAAAGCTGAAATGTCCTCAATCTATGGTCTAAAACCTAACAATGATCCCTAATAAAGTGTCCTGTACACACACTTACACTCATGTGCGCTCACATTGTGATGAGTCCACAGTGGTGACACAGGAAACACAATGTGCTCTGCTGTTCATCTCACAGATAGCATCTAATCTTATCTACAGGCTTCCTACACGCTGCAAGGACAGCAGAGGAAATATAATGCACTGTTCAGTCTCTGTTTATCCAGTGGATTAGGCAGAGCTATACTGTCAATGTTGCTTCTGTCAGTTTAAAAATTTGGTTTACACTATACCCTCCTGAAAAATACACATGCACACACAAAGTACAAAACAGTCACATGAAACCACGTATCTTTAGGCTTTGACTGTGTTTTTTTAATGGATATCTGTCCACTGACCACTGTTAAGTCTTCAAAAGACACAAACCCTTTCTAAAAGGATGTTTGAGGAGTGGGACAGACACAGAAATGAATTCTGTATGTCATGTATTGACTTAAAAACAAGTTCCTGAATCATAAGATTACCTGTTAGACAATGCTGATCTTTCTAATAGTCATGACATGCATTCAGTAAAATTAAAAGTTTTTAATTTATTGACTTTTTCTTATCAAGAGAATCATATTTGAAGTAAATAAATATGCTTCATACATGCCAAGTCAAACCTGCCCTATAACAGTAGTTTAGGAAAATAATGTTTTCAAAATATTGAGTCAAACTTTTTAAAATAGAAATAAAATATTTCTAAAAAGATGTATGAATAATGACTGGCTAAGTACTTTGTGTTCATTAGGTTTACATAGGTGTATGTAAACATGGTTTTTAACTAGGTTAAGTAGAGCTTTAAGTATTGGCAAACACTAAAAAACAAGTGCATACACAAAACACATCTGTGATGACTGAAAGCCTTCTAAGATGAAACCACTGAAGAATACAACTACAGTCATTGTTCCAAACTCAGGCTGGAGGCATTTACTCCAAAGTCTTTAGTTTCAAGTAATTACTTATTAAATACATCACATTTACAGTGTCTTTAAAAGCCCCCTTGGATATTTTACCCTTTTAGTGGTTTTATAAATCAATCATGGTCAATCCAATTTGGCTTTTTTTTTAAACAAAAAATGTAAAAGCAAACCAATTTAATGTCAAGATGATAACAGTTTTCTACAAACTAATGTAAAAAAAAAAGTGAAATGATGCTCACGTGAGTGCAGTGAATGTGTCTCAAGTGACTGAAGTACAAAGACACCTGTGTCTGGAAAATCCAGTCACTGGTTAATCAGTATTCCTGGCTACCATTACACCATAAAGACAAAAGAACACTCAATTATTGAAACACACGTCAGGAGATGGTAACAAAGGAATTCCAAGGCACTGAACATCCCCCAGAGTTCAGTTAAACCAATCATCCACTGTTAAAGAAAACTCATCAAATCTGGACTAGAGTTCACCAAAAAGCATGTGGGAGACTCCATGGTCAAGTGGAAGAAAGTTGTTTGGTCTGATGAGACCAAAATGGTGCTTTTTGCACATCACCACAAACACACCATGCCTACTGTGAAGCATGGTGGTGGCAGCATCATGCTGTGGAGATGCTTCTCAGCAGCCGACCCTGGGGGGATAGTAAAGGTAGCGGGGAGAATGAATGCGGCCAAATATAGGCAAATCCTAGAGGGCAATCTTACTCAGTCTGTGAGAGAACTACGGCCTGGGAGAAAATTTATTTTCCAGCAAGACAATGGCCTGAAGCATACAGAAAGCTGCACAGAAGTGGTTCAAAGACAACAAGGTGAATGTTCTGGAGTGGCTGAGTCAAAGCCAAGACTTCAATCCAAAAGAGAATTTGTCAATAAAATTTAAGCATCCAAGGGGTTGAATACTTTTAGGCATTATTAGTCACCAATGGGTCCAGTTATACCATGCTACTTATTATTGCAGCAGAAAGCCTTCATTTAGTTTGGTTTACAGTGAATTAATAATCTTTGTATGACACCTGCTGAGATTAATCCCTGGATCTTTTGCCACAGAAAATTACACCAACACAAATTCAAAGGAACTTTATCTGAAGTCCAAAGTGTCTCAAACCTAATTGGACAGTCGTCAGATAAATTAACCACATTCATTATACAAATGTCAGTTCCTGCTGGTGGAGTGTAGGAAGAAGAGAAGGCTGTAAGGAGGTGTGGAGGGACTGTCAGTAGAGCTGACAGGCTGCTAATGAGAAAGCATCAAGTAAAAAGGGCTTTTTAGTTTAGTTAGAGGCACAGGATTTTACTGGTTTGTTTTTGATAACACAAATCCCACCATGGATTAATGTGTTATTTTGTTGTTGTTAATATCATAATTTATCACCACCAGCTTTTCATGTCAAACAAAGTCCTCCTTTATCCCTTCTTTACAGCCAGCAGTAACACTGTAAAATATTTACATTTTTCCTTTTCTGGTCTGATGTTTGCTATGTAAATTCACATGACTCAACTGGGTATGTGATGCGTAATTGTGAAGACTTACAGTACAGGCCTTATCTGACAGACTACACATTTCAAGCCTTAAAAACAGTTTAGAAATGATTTATTTCAATTATAGGCTTTAGTTGGTTAAGATAACTGTCCACTTTTTAAAAAATGATTTTGATTTATCTCGAACATAAAATAAACTCCTACATTCAACCTTTGGTAAGGAGAAAGGCAGAGTTCAAGAAGGGGAAAAGGGAAGCTGAAAGCTTATCTAGTCCTGCACCTGCCTATAATATTACTTCACTTTATGATTTCAGCACCTGATGTATGAACATCTATGTAGCAAACCATGGGCTTCACTTATTTCTGGTTGTACAACAACCAATTTGACGGATATCAAAAAAGGACACAAATAATCATACATACATATATATGTATACATAACTATCTATACATCTATAGATAATACCTACATATCTACATACATCCATACCAACTTTTCTTTAGTCACCACCTACCTATTAGATTCTTGATCTTTTTGCTGATCTATTAATACTTGCTTGTAACAAGATTTAAATTTCCTGATACTGACACACATTTTTAAGTGTAGTGCCAAGGCTGTTCCAAAGGATTGAACCGCAAACTGAAATACACATGCTTTTAAGACTGCAGGCTGTTTATAACTGAACACCCCCTGCAAATAATACTCCCCTTGTTTGCTTGAGAACAACCCTAATATGTTCCCTGGCAGTACTTTGTTTTTTGTCTTGTATACAATTTGTGCTGTTTTAAATGTAATGAAATCAGCAACTTTTAGTCCCTTAAACTTTAAAAATAGCAGGTTAGTATGATCGTGATATCCTGCATGATTTATTATCCCAATCACTCTCTTTTGCAATGTGCATAACTTTTGTAGGTTGCTTTTGTATGTTTCCCCATGCTTCAACACAATAAGACAGATATGAGCGCAATATAAAGTATGTATCTGGTTTAACTCACTATTCCAATACTTCTTGTGATCTTGGTGCACAAACATTTTATGTGTAGTTTCCAGCAGAGCTTGTGCTTAAAATAATAATAAAAAAAATAATAATGAAGTATACCGGTAAAATAACAGGTTATTAATAGTGAGATGTAACTTAAGTAAAGCAAACAAACAAATATGTCAAATATGGTTGAAAACTACAACTGTTTAGTTAGGTGTTGTTAACCAAGAAGGAAACTGATGTTAAAGCCTGCCAGTGTGTAGAACAGTAATGTAGAAGGAGAGAATCGGCACAGTAGCAGAGTCTGTTCACAGACTACAGTCGTGGCCAGGTCTCGACTCTCAAAATGTCAAATCTAACATGGTCAAACATGACCTTAAAGTAAACAGGCTAATGTGGCTAGCTGTTAGCGACATGCTAAGTCCATTGCGGTTACAATTTCAGTTCAGCTCCATCTATGGTCGGTTCGTCCATGGTATCTTTTGCAGTACATGTTGCAACAAATCAACAGGTTGCTCCACCATTACATTACACACAGTAAGAGATTATATGATTTTTAAAAATGGATACGATAGGGAAATGATATGCAATATTATACAGTAAGAAACGATACAATGTGATGTGATATTGCATGGTAAGAAACAATATAATATGATACAATGAGAATACAGTTTTGATACCCATATGGAACAGTATGGGTATCAACATCAATCTATGTGCATTAGTCAGAGGTGTCAAGTACAAATACTTCATTACCTTACTTAAGTAGGAATTTTGGGTATCTATACTTTACTGGAGTAATTATTTTTCAGCCAACTTTTTACTTCTACTCTTTACATTTTCACGCAATTATCTGTACCTTCTACTCCTTACATTTTAAAAATAGCCTCATTACTCCTATTTCATTTCAGCTTGTTTTCATTTCAGATTGTCATCGTTCAAAAAAACACAAATAAAAAAAAAACCAAAACCTATCCAGATAAATCGCTCTATCCAGATAGAGTGAATTTGATTGTGGTTGGATGAGAAGTATAAACATAATACCATTCCAACAGCCTATTGGTTTGTACGTGATCCATCGTACCTGCACACGACACAAATCACATCACACTCCAGCAAGGAAATAGCAGACGTATGTTGCCTAGTACGAAGATGTCCGTGGCAGAGACTCAAGAGAACTCAAGCAAAATGTCCCAACCAAGCACCAGCGAGGAGGTTAGTAGCCAGGAAGACCAATACTTACAGGCAACTAGTAATCATATCTTCCGCTCCATGAAACACATGTTAATGCTCAGTGGTACACATATATGGTTCTTGAATGTATTTTCATTGTACTAAATGCGTTCATTTTCAGTGGGCATAAATGCAGCTGAAACAGGTGCATCCCAAATTTTTTAACATTAACATTTTAATATAACATTACAGTCATTATGGCCTTTAGAAAAATGTTTTCTTTGGGGAGGTGGGGTAGCGCACTATAGGCCCCTGTGGCCTAAGCTCTTGTCCTTAATGGCATTTTTTCCCCCTTACATTACTTTTACTTTTATACTTTAAGTAGTTTTGAAACCAGTACTTTTATACTTTTACTTGAGTAAAAAGCTTGAGTTGATACTTCAACTTCTACAGAAGTCTTTTTTAACCCTAGTATCTATACTTCTACCTGAGTAATGAATGTGAATACTTTTGACACCTCTGGCATTAGTATCCATATTGCTATGACTATCACTGACTATCATTGCTAGTATAATACAATGCTACTTGGAAATACTGAACATATCAGAAATAACAGAGACAGTTTGTGAAATCTGGGGACTTGGGCTCAACTTTTAATATTGTAAACAATTTATGCAATTAACATCATTATCTGACAGTATCTCAGGCAGCCACAACATCCGTATTTTTCTCAGCTGCAAAGAGCTCACATTCTAATGGCTTTTTACCAACTTGTCAAATACTGACCAATAAAACATCCGATTTCCGTTGCTTTTAATGAGATCCCCTCAGACATTCTTGGCTGAAAAAACAATGTTAAGTGTGTGAAATTTCTCTGTGCAGCTATCATTTGTCAGATGTCTCTGACAGGCAAGTGCAGCTCAAAGAAAAAGCATTGATTCTCTGCTGTCTAGTTGACCAGATGGTCCTGAGACACACCGACTCCCCTTGTATTCAACAGTCTTTGAGAGCAGGATTAGTCCATGTACATTACAGGTTTCTGTCTGGAGCTTTTCACACAGTATAGCCGTCTTTCAACACAGTGTGGGTGGAATCTATTCCCGGCAAACAGGTGCCATCATGTCGCATCAGGTATCCCTCTCAGAGGTGAGACTGAGAGGGGAGGATGGTTTGTCCTAGATATGCAGTTAGCTAGATCAGAGCTGCTCTCGGAGGACCCTCTGAGTTTGGTAGCCACCGACAGTGGGGACAGTGGTGTTGTACATCTGGGATACAACCTGATTTGCTTATGAAATCAGGTTAGCTCTGTGGGCTACCATTCCTTTCATGTTAAACAGGCCACACAATGTATACACAAGTAGGAAAACAAGACTTTGCATGATGCCAGAGTGAATATTAATTTAAGCTATCCGATTACGTGTGATAACTCAATAAAAGACCCACCTGTTGGGTCACACTGACGCAGCCATGTGTGTCCAGCTTTGATAAAGCAGAGACATAAAGCAGACACAAACACTGTTCATCTGGGCCTGACAGGACAGTTTTCCAGGGATTGGTGTCAAACATCTTTCCTATTGTTGGGTTTCTATGGTGACCACAGCCTCTGGACATGAATCACTGAAATGGCCGACAGGAACAGAGGATCCATTTATGGACCTAATTGACGAGCTCCATGTGATTAGTGAAAATGAGAGAACCCAAACAGCTTAATCAAGGTCTGCCTCTGTCTATGCTAATTGATCCACTTCAGCTGTATGTGTGTACAGCAGAGGGGCTGCTTATTGCGTCTCAAGAGGGAAAGCTTCCTTTAAAGGGATATTGCAGAAAAAAGTGCAGCTGACCATCTGGCAGGAAGGACCTTTCAGCTGATCTACAAACTTTTTTTCTTTTCCTTCCTCTATTTCCAGTCATTTAGGACATAATGTTACTGATATGTTCCCGTTGCCTCCTTTGAGATTCATTTACAGTTGATTTTTTTTATTGCATAGCACAGGAAAACTGTGGATAGCAATGTTTTTGCAGTTTTGTTTTTGACATTGTTATGCTGTATGGACTGTGTGGTGTCAAGGTCCTCTGGAAGTCTTCCCAAACCAAACCACTGGCTTTATATTAGAATGGACAATTTGTCTCTGTCTGTTGTGTAAAAGTGAAGCCAAAATACCCCCACAATGGTTGCTGATGTATTGATTCCATTTGTACAATGGATTCACAGGGATTTATATCTGATTTGGGCATTGGACACTAAGCAGTAACCCTGAATTCTTTGTGTGGACACAACTCAATGTGTATTGAAAAAGGTTTTGATTTCTGATTGCACAGAGGTGTTCTGGGATGCCTCTGATCATCTGGATTAGATTGGTTGTGTAGAGACAACAAGTACTAGTAGGTGTTTAAGACTTCAACTATATAATGTGTAATTGTATACAGTATACATGTCCAATTGTATAGGGTTTTATGAGCCTACTTCACACCGCAGCAGCCATATTTGGGGCTACGGTAGTAAACAAACAAAGATTTCTTTTTGAAAGTGCTTGCTGCAGATTGCAGCTCTCAGTTGCCCCCTTTGCAGACCACAACTGTGAGATATGACCCTTTTAAAATAAAGGGTCACAACTTGTCCACGATAGCGTTTTGGAGTTGTTGGATTGTGTATTTGATGAGTTTGATGAGGGAAAGCAAAAATTCCGTCTGCTAACATAGCGTTAGCGGTGCAGCTGGTTTAACAACCCCCCCCCCAGGATCCAGAAACAGCTTGCATCGACAACTAAAGGTAACAAACCTATTACTAAGACTATAGGAATTATGGCAATGGGCGAATTTGCCAATCCCTTTAAAGTAAGGGTCGAGATAAAGCTTACAATACCGAAAGTTACAAGTCAATAACCTGACTTGCCAAACCTAATGACAAAATGTTTAATATAGCCCAGTTAACAGTCTGCTTTCAGGTAAAGGTGTGTCCTCCATGAAAACACTCTAATGGAGTAACATGGCCAAGGCTTAAGCTAATGAAGCTACATTAGCCACATAAGCTATGTAGATAGCATAGCTACTTAGCCAACATAGCTTGAGCTAATGAAGCTATGTTAGCATATGCTATGTTTGTATAAAGCTAAAGAAGCTTTGCTAGTTTTGTAGCTACATTATATTTTGCTACATTAGCTTTTAAATACCTTACCTGTGTAGCTAACACAGCTATGTTAGTTTTAGCTATTTTTACTAAAGCTCATGTTGCTAAAGCTTAAGAGTAAAAACTCTTTAATGCAGCTAACATAGCTCAGGCTAAAGCTTGGTAAACTACATTGGCCACATTTACCATGTAGATAACATAGAAAGTTTGCTTATATACCAAAAGCTAATGCAACTTTGTTAGCTATGTTAACATATGCGACATTTGCTAAAGCTAACATAGTTATATAAGCTCTGTAGCTATGTTAGCTTTAGTTATATTACTTTCTAGCCATTCTACCTTTCTAGCTAATGTAGCTATGTTAGTTTTAGCTATGTTTGCTACAACACTAGCTTATGCAGTAACATTATCTATGTAGCTAGTGTAGCTAAGTTAGCTTAAGCTAAAACAAACATAGCTTAAGTGGGCAACTGTTGGCGTGAATACCTTTTGAACAGGTGAATACATAATTTAACCCTGGATTAGACCTCTAATTTTTTTCTCTTTAATTTAAAAAATGTTGTTTAGTCTGTGACATTTGCATGTGGTCATTACATGACCATAACTGCCAGATTTTGAATATGAATAAAGTTGCATTACAAGAAAATCTAAACTGGCTATGCGTTGTACTGGTAAATTATGCCACTGCCTTTCTAACAGTGGTGGGATCTTACAGTAGTGGTCTGGATCTGAGCCGCAGTCTGCAGCCGGAACCCCTCTTGCTCTTTTAGAGATCTGGATGTTTTGACTTAGCTCAGTAACAACAGCTGGTCTTTAGGCTGCCAAACAGCTCTTCATTTAGTTTGCCTTTTTTAAAAATCTTAAAACAACAAAAAATTTTAAAAAAACATAATTGTCTTTCAAACAGGAGCCAGCTGTTAGAACTGATTCATCTGCAAACATCACAACTTTTTAATTCTTCGTCTTAAATTGAGCTGTCATTTCAATTTAACTACTACCCCTAAAGATTTGCTTGCTAAATACTATATCACCATGGCCACTGCATGTTTATGACAAAATGAGGGGGAAAAGCTGCTAGCGTCGTGCCACTAGCCTCTCAGCTTGTAGCTGAGTACCCCAATCCATTTGGATTGCCAGTAGTTTAACAGCACAGCACACGCAGTGATGCCAAGTCACGGTTAGAGAGCCATGGAAATGATGTATGGGCTGGTGTTTGCATGACAGGCAGGCAAGTGAGTTCTACTGTATACCAAGTCATCAGAAGATGCATTGTTAATGAATCTACATGACAAAGTGCAGTCACTTGGTATCTGAATGCTCAAGATGGGTTGCTAATCCCTTATAATTCTTTGTCTGAACAGCCCTGTGTTCAGGTGACAGAATTTGGAGGAAGGAAATGCAGTGAACGGAACTGCCTCTTGGTGATTGACGCCAAGCTCTTCCTCTCAGGTTGGTACAATCCACAGCTGAACAGATTTTTATGTTGGTTTGAAGCAGCATATTTCATATTTATGGAAATTCAGTGACTTTTTTTGTTCTTTTTGTGATGTTTTCTGTTGTCTTTTTTCATCTATCTTATTAATTCTGGTCTAGATGACTGCAAGGAGCCTCATTTATCAACAGAGCTGCCAACCATGGCATGGCATCTGTTCTTTTTTGTATCAAATAACTAATTTGGAGAAAACTACTGATAAAGATGATAATTGCTTACGATTAAGTCAGACTCTGGGTTTCACTTTCTGGAAGATTTATTTGGGGCTTTTGTGTATTTATTTAGAGATGGCAGTGGGTAAAGTTTGAATCTGGGGAGAAAGAGAGTGAGTGGGGAATGACATTAGACATATACATTTTGTTAACATTTAAAAATTGATTGCCTGCCAATGATTCAGCCATTTGGCATCACCTGAAATACACTGGGCAATAACTGTAGTCTATATATGAATCTATTTTTTATGTTTTCTAAATGATAAAATCTAGAGTGTTCTTCTTTTGTCCAAAACACATAGGAAAGAACTGGATCTTCATCTAGTACGGTTGATGTGTTTTTATATGCAGGGTTAAAAATATAATCTATTAACCAATCAGCTACTCTAACTCAGGGGTGTCAAACTCAAGGCCCGGGGGCCAAATCTGGCCCATGGTACGGCTATACCCAGCCCAAATATCATATCATATTTCTATTATAACTGTCCCACCTGTATGAGGTTTGTAGATTTCCTCAGGTATAAGAATGTAAATTTTATTTTGAGGATTTCAAATATCCTTGTTGAGTCACAAAAATGTGAAAAGTAATCATATTTTGACCTTTGAAATTAATTATTTCAAATTTTAGCTCAAGTTTTGATATGAAAATGAATGAATTTGTATTTTATTTCACCTTCAAAACTCATGATTTTGAATTTAATCTCATATTTTGACCTTTAAAAATTCATGATTTTAAATTTTGTGTCATATTTTGACCTGTAAAATTCACGATTTTAAATTTAATCCCATAGTTTAACTTTTAAAATTCAAGATTTTAAATTTAATCCCATAGTTTGAACTTTAAAATTCATGATTTTAAATTTAATCCCATAGTTTGAACTTTAAAATTCATGATTTTAAATTTAATCCCATAGTTTGAACTTTAAAATTCATGATTTTAAATTTAATCCCATCGTTTGACCTTTAAAATTAATTATTTCAAATTCAAGCTTATGTTTTCACCTTAAAATGAAATAATTTGTATTTTATGTCATTCTTTGAACTTTAAAACTCATGATTTTGAATTTAATCTCATATTTTGACCTTTAAAACTCATGAAATTGAATTTATCTCATTTTTTCACCTTTATAATTCATGATTCCAAATTCTCTCATATTTAGAAACTTAACATTATTTTGACTTTAAATTCTGTTTTTTGACCTTTTGAACTAATAAGTTTGACTTTCTATCCCAGATTTTTTACCTTTAAACTTATTATTCTAAATTTTTTCCCAAATGTTTTTTTCCCCATTATTATCTACCGTTGAAAATAAAGTTGACAGTTAATGGTTAAATGCTGAACTGTTAGGCTCTCAGGTAAGACCTTAATTGAGAATCCAGCCCCTGCTGTGATTTAGTTTGACACCCCTGCTCTTATGAATCTATACAACCTGGAGTCAAAAATTGGATTTTTTTTTTTCACCAGTACCATTTCTATACAAGGATGTCTCCCTTCTCATCATACTGCTCCTGTTTTGTAGGTCTGTGTGTGTTTAGCAGCTAAATTAATAACAAGAAAATTGAAGGGCCAAATGAAATTAACTTCCTCTTTAATGGAGGCAATAATGAAGGAAGCAGCAGAATATGAATCCTGATCAATAAGGAGTCCTCATGGTGCTGTAATAAAAGCATTTTAATTCTTGCCTAAAGAAGACAGAATCATTTATTCATCAACACAAGCTCTTCCTTTTAAACTGATGAGATATTGCCATCAATGTCTCTGGATTTTGAACACTTATCCAGTCAGTGACATACCTGTGTTTTCCTTGATCATTACTGAGCTGTTCCTTTAAAAACTCAGAGTAAATTCTGCTGCCGGAGGCTCTTAATCAAAAAAAATCACAAAAGATAAAATGTGGGGATGTGCTGCTCAGTGTCTCCTAGCTTGGCTCACCTCTGTTGTAGAGTTGTCACTATTCCAAAATTTGGGATTTCAATGCCAAACTATTTAAAATCAAGCAATACTGATACCAGAGGTGGATAAAGTCATAACCCAAGTAAATGTACAGTTATGGTTAAAACTGACCTAAGTATAAGTATTTAATACAAAGTTTAGTTTAAGTACTGAGTAGCTAAGAACAAGAAGAACTTTGATATCCAACCAGGTTGTTCAGATAAAGTCACACCTCTATAATAAACTCAAATACAAATACACAGCAATATTGACAGTGTTAATTTAACTCATCTAGAGCTACAGTTAACACTATGAAAGTGTCTACATTGGTCCTTGCTACATATAGTTAAACCACATTTTTAAAATGTTAAAAATCTTTAACATGCAGTAACTATTGATAATTAGAGGAAAGGTGGGTCTCCTTTGGCAAGAACAAAGCAGAGTGGACCTCATATCAAGGCAACACATGCTGATGAAGAATATGCTCTATGTGTCCTTTAGAACACCTTAAGTCAAAGGTGGGAATCCTACTTCAGTGGATAACTTCACTCATGGTTCAAATGTGTCCAAAAAAAAAAAAAACAGTCTACCAGAACATGAGCTAACCCTGGTGGATCAACACTGTACAATAACGCCACCACTGAAGACCATTAAAATCAACTCTGAAATGTTCAGCGTAGTTTTCACTGTGCACAACGGCTGTTTTGGGATGTGATGTGGAATCATTCTCATTCTGTGTGCTACTGTGTAGTCAGCAGAGGTGGAAAAGTACAAGAGTATTGTACTCGAGTAAAAGTACAGTTACTTTGGTTAAAATTTGCTTAAGTAGAAGTAAAACTTCTGATTTTAAAATGTACTCAAAAAAGTACAAGGTCCCCCCAAAAAACTACTGAATTGATTTTGACCCA
This sequence comes from Cheilinus undulatus, assembly GCF_018320785.1. Classification (NCBI taxonomy): domain Eukaryota; kingdom Metazoa; phylum Chordata; class Actinopteri; order Labriformes; family Labridae; genus Cheilinus; species Cheilinus undulatus. The sequence continues at coordinate 31,561,053 of NC_054878.1, forward strand.
GTTAACATGTAATTGTTTGGTTCTTTATTTTTTCCTTCAAAATGTACATTTTTTTTGTCTTTGGCAGTGAGATCAGTTCCAATGCCCTAAAGTGCAGCTGCCACTAGGGGGCGATTGTGAAATTCATGAGTATGTCTTTATCATGCACCATTTTCACTAATATTAACTGATGGGTGGATTTCTGTAAAATGGATCAAACGTTAAGCCAACATTATACCTGAATACCACAACATATTTTTCCTCTGCACAATTTCTGATTTTAAAAATCTTTTGGGGGCCGGATGGGAGGCTGTGGCAGGCCTGATGTGGCCCCCGGGTCTCCAGTTGATGATCACTGATCTAGAGTATTTAAACTCAAGGCATATAAAACATCACCATATTCTATAACAGACATAAAAGTGGCAGCAACCAGGCTCTGTTAAGATTCAAGGCAAAGGGAGGATTTGATTCAAAAATAAAAACCCAGTTTAAGTTTCAGCCTTTTAACCAGCTGCTGAATGTGAGGAGTGAAAGAAAGAGATTCATCGATCAAAATACCAAGATATCTCTAACTTGAAACAAACTCAGTCTGAGAACACTGAGGAGAAGAAATCGAAGTCTAGTTTAGGGGCTCAAATTTAGCATTTGAAAAAAAGCATGACCGTAGTTCTGCCAGCGTTCAACACAAGTTTAAACCATACAAATTCTGCTGAACAGGGTTAAAAGCAAGTTGTGGCTGAGTCAGAGCAGGGAGGGTGGTGAGCAGTGCATGACAGTGTCATCGGCACTAAAATGAAAATTTGCATTAATGACATTTTCTCAGTGCCAGTTATATAGAGAGTAAACAGGTGTGCCTATTACTGCTAGTGTTACATCAGAAGTAAAAGGAATAAAAATGATAAAACTTGAAAATGATACAGCAACAGAATGACAGCCAAGTACTAAAGTCAAAAATGTACATAAGATAAGAGTGATTAAAGGTGTTGTAGACATCAGTGCAAACATTGTATCTTTATCTGTTTATCGATGTGTTTCATTGCCTTTATTGAAACAAGGGCTCTCTGAATATACCATAAAACAAAATAAAGAAAAAATACTACTGATCATGTTTAATTTGTCAGCCATCATCTTAACTTATTTTAACTGGAAAACAACAGGAAACTTGAGAAATTTGAACTTGCTTTAACATTTTTAGAAAAAGTCAGCTCTGGCTAGAAATCATTTAGCTGTTTTTAGTTGTAATCATTTTTTTCCTGGCAAAAACCTGCTGTAATAACTCTCTGGATGAGGAAAATGTCCCCACGGATGAGAGTGGTGACAGCTTTTTCCAGTCATGACAGTCAAATGTTGGCAGGAATGGATGATTTGCATCAAAAAAGCGATAAACAGAGAAGGTATCGGGATAATATAATCACCACAACATATTACCGTTACAGCCCTGACAACCACAGCGCATTAAGATAAAAAGCTTTTAAGATGAAATGTGATTATTGATCCATGGAGAGATGTACAGTGTTTACAGTGGGAGCAGACAGGTGTTTTCCTTTATTCAGAAATATTGCTTACATTATTTCTGGCTTCCACAGAGGGCTGTCTTCAATTGTTTTCAACACATAACATCACAATCAATATCTCTGGCATGGATTTAATTTTGAAGTGTGTGTGCTTTAGTTTAAGGTTCATAATTCTACCATAGAAACTTTGCAAATCTGAAAGACAAGGTTTGCAAACATGGAAATCTGTGTAAATTGTCCCTATCCTTGAGTGAACATGTTCACTGAGGATCCTCTTTTTGCTTGGGACTGCTTTTTTTGGGCAAACATATTTGATTTTTCAGCAGTACTCCCTGTCAATTGAATGATGTTTGCTTCTTTGAAAACACCGCTGCTATAGCACTGAGGGATTTTCAACTTCTTGTGTGTGTTAGTTTTAGCTTTCAGTCTTCTCATGCACCTTAATATAATCAGTCAATCAATAGATCTTAATTTGTATAGCACCAATTCATGACAGATGCCCTATTTCATTTCAGTAGAATTGCAAAGAAGAAAGGGCATTACAGAGAAGCTCATAACAAATAAGCACCTAACAATTGATATCGATGTGGTTTAAGAGTTTGTTAAAGGTTTGTCAAGGTTTAGTGTATAACAGAAAAAAAAAACTTTTTCTTAGAGAAAATACAGGACTGGTGTCTTTTCTCATTTTTATACATCATAAAACTGTGATTCTGAACTGTTACAATTTGTCTTTAAGTGTTTCTGGGGTTGCCATACTGCAGAAAAACCCTTTAGTGGATGGATAATCTGCAGGACAAAGATTTTTCTTAGCTGTCCTTATAGTCATCCAGAAAATCCTTAGGCAAACGTCGACTAAAATCAGTCATTTCTACAACTTACATCAACAACTTTGTTGGCTATTTAAAGTTAAGGACCATTAATTATGAGAGAAAATACAGAGTTGATAAGATAAACACATTCCAGATATCCTTTACCGAACCTGCCACATCCAATGTTGTTCTTAATGGCTTTTAAATGATCTTTAAGTAGTCCCCATATTCAAATGTCAGGTGTTTCCCTCTGGCATCATGCTAATGATAGGAAGCTAAATACTTAGCCTAAGTAATTTACTGCCTTTTCTGGTTAGCATAATGTCTGAGGGTAGGGAATCTGTCAGTTTACTCTCATTTTAAACCAGATAGTGGATACTGGCATTCACTAAAGACTTCAGGTCATGCTTCCATGTAATTTAATGTATTTGAAACTCACAGTGTGTCCCACAGCACATGTATAAGCTTCTCTAAAAATACGTAATTTCAATGCATCAGTCTGGAAGAATATGTGGAACAATGGACACTTCGTGAAGTCATGGATATTGTACTGTTAGCATGCTTGCGCGCTAGCCAACGTTAACATCCGCTTGCTAGCTAACATGTTATTAGCAACGGCAGCAGATTTCAATCAAGAAAAGGTCATTTAAGGAAAAATACGTTTATTTTCTTTAAGCCAGTAATGTTAATATAAAATGCAAGATACATGAATCGAACAGTGAGTGAAAACAGTTGTTAAATTTGGATATAATCACCTAACATCTACTCATAAATTGCTGTTTAAAAGGGCAGAAGAAAGCAGGCAGTTATACCATCGTCACTACCTTTTAGTTTAAACAGCAGTGCGTGATTTGAAACAATACTAACCACAAGACATGACTGAGAAACAGAAAGGGCACAGAAGCTTCCTCTTGCAGTTTACTTACAGTCTGTGATGTATTATCCAGAGGTGGGTAGTAACACATGACATTTACTCCGTTACATGAACTTGAGTAGTTTTTTTGAAAAATCTTACTTCTCAGATTAGTTATTGAGCAGGGTACTTTTTACTCCTACTCCGTTACATTTGTGATTAAAAAACTGCTCCGTTACATCGGGCAATACACTGGTTTACTCATCTATAATTCATTTTCATTAAGTTTTTTTTTTACAGTCAGCTGAGCTCTCACAGCAGTGTGAAATAAAATCCTCAGCGCCACAGAGTAAACGGAGGAGTGATCCCGCCCCCTTAACTATCAACAGTTGGAGATAATGGCTGAAGATGTAATACCTGCATCTCCTTCAGAGGAGCGTGTTCATCCCTGGCAGAACATCAAGACTCTTTGCCTCTCAAAAGACGAGGAACAATAGCCACATAATGCATTGCGTACTGTGTCTACCTAAAAAGGTGGAAATCTCAAGCTTCAAATAATAGCAAATCAAATCTAAGAAAGCTAAATAAGCTAACAACTGTGCTGCTGGTTAGCTAAACATATAAGTTCAAGTCTCTGTTTTGACTTGCAGACTGCAAAGACACAGCTGTGTCAGTCATAAACGATGTCATGTGTCCAACCACCTATGAAACTACGCCACGATTGTGATTTTACACAGCATTATTTAACGTTACGTCGTAGGTGATACTATTATCGTGTGTGTGGCACATCTCTTATATCAGTGATAATACCTACCATGGTTATAATGTGGGGCTGGTGGGCTAAAGTTGTCTTTGGTTTTATACGTTTCAGTTTGGTTTGACAAATTTTTTGAGTGATAATCAGGATAAAAAATCATAAATTGGAGCTAAAAAATAAAAATTAAATAAAAAAGGCCAAAAAGTCAGAAATGAGGCCAATTCATAAGATTAATTCCATAAATATGAGCTAAAAATCATTAACACATGATAAAATAAATATAATGTGATTAAAAAGTAAGAACTGCAAGGTACAAATTTATGTAGGCTATGTGAGATTAAAATCATCATGTAGAAATAAGATAACTATTATGATGGAGTCATTTTTTCCTCATTATATTAAATTTTTCATCCCATAATTGTGATTAACAAACACAACATGATTACTGCTTTGGTTATAAACCCATTAAAGCCTGAAAACACATTCTATTTTTTTTTTGGGACTGAAATTGTTATTTAACTCTCTACTGAAATCCAAAAAATCAAAATTTCCATAAAATTTACCATTTATTTTTTGTATCTCATTTGGTATATTAGGTGTTTTTGGTAATCCACTTGAGGGCATTTTTATCCTTTATCAGATTGTATTCAGAAGTTTTTTTTTTTAGTAATTTATTGATCATACTGATTAGATAGAGGTATCATAAAAGTATGTGTCAGATATGATACAACAGGCTTTAAAGGGTTAAGTTACATTTTTTATTTCTTTTACTTTTGGCAAGTTATGCTACTTTATTTATGACAAAAATACATTACTACCCCTGAATATGTGTCATAATGCAATACTTTTAAATAGATTGCACAAAATGAAGTTACTCATGACTTGAGTAGTCTTGTAATAAGGTACTGTTTCATTCTTACTCAAGTACTTGTTTTTATGAGTACTTTTACTTCTACTTGAGTAATTATTATTGTCAAGAAACAGTACTTTTACTTGAGTACTGTAACTGTGTACTCTACCCACCACTGGTATTATCCAGTGTCTGTCTTGATGGCCTCTGTGAACAAATATACTTCTATTGTAAAGAAGGTTATCCCTGGCTTAGTAAAAATTGTGTGTATATATGCACATATGTTTTATATAAAGTGTAAATTACTCAATACCTTCACTTAATATGTCCTTAAAACTAAATGTGATATTTTCAAGCAGCATACTCTAGCTGCTACCTGTTGCTTTTTTTTCTCTTCCTCTCTACAGCAGAACAAGAGAGGCTAGTTGTTCTCTGGCTGTACAGAGTGTACTGTGAGAACAGTGTGTGAACACTGCTGTTAGATTCAGTGACCATTTGAGAGTGTAGAAACCTCAAACATTTTCACTTCAGTCTTTTTTTAATCGATGAATCAGCCTGCTGGTACAGACATGGGTTTTGGACTCTAGGCAATAAGCAGAGGGTGGACAGGTGTGACACTGAGCCTCACATTTATTTGAGGTGTGAAATGAATTATTCATGAAGCTAAACCCTTCCAAACAGCTGAAGTGGTACAACAAAAAGTAGCATTCTTAGAATTGGTACTAAAAAAGTATACAAAAATTCAGACTCTTTTCCTTTCCCCCCAAACTTTACTGTTTCTAAGCAACGCTGTAGAGATTCTTACCACAGAGCTGAATCTTGAATCAGAGGGGCTTAGCTTGTAATGACAGAAAAGTGGCTGTTTTATTGATTGTCAGCCACATCATTGACTCAGAAAAACAAAAAATGTTAACTTGAGTTTTAGGAAATATGCCCCCTACAAACATGTCTCCAATTTCACAACATCATGTTTATATAATGACCATGGGATCTCACGCTATTCTGTAACACATGGAAATGTAAGGGAGGCCTTGAGACAACGGTGTCCATGTGGGTTAGGAGTACAGTGTTGTATGAGCATTTGTGTCATTGTTCCGACAACGCAGGCGGACATCTGAATAATTCATAAAGCCAATCAATGATTAAAGGTCTGCTGGGTGTCACACCTCACACAAGAGGAGAGGTGTGTCCGTTTGAGTCATGGAGACAGTATGGAGGACAGTATGGATGCTGAGTTAAACTGTCTGTAAGTCAATATATTGTAGAGGTAGAACTCGAGGCAATAAGTTTGCCTGAGTGGATTTTTGCACACAGAATGTGGTAGTAAATATCCCAAATAAGGATCCACTTATCATTTTAAACACACTTTATATTTTTTTGTTTGACTTCTTGAAGGTTAATGTATCAACACAGTGATTCAACCTGAGCCTGCATTATGAAAGCTGACATGACTGCTTACTCTGTCTCTGGTGGATCTTTCCCGGAAAAAAAAAATCTGGCATGCAGGAAGTGATGCGTCTGAAGTTACTGGAAACAGCATCTCTGGCTAATTCAAGATGATCAGAAAGGACTTCGCACATATTACACCTAATGTTTGATGGATGGGAAGTGCTTTTGAAGAGTGTTTCAACTACCTGCAGTCAAAACTAATAAATACATATGACTCAGCAAAGTTTTGCATTGCATTTATAGGGATTATACCAATGTTGGATATTGTAATTATAATTACATTATAATATGTAATTTGCATATTCTGAAGATTTTTGTCTTATCATGAAAGAAGACCATGACTATGATGATTCACTTTACTGTCTGCTGTCAGCTGCTCCTAGCAGGACACTAGAGGAGCAAGCACATCAGAGCTGCCTGAATAAAGGGGGCCTGCTTGTAAATATGTGTCAAAAGGACTCAAAAAATGGATTAAGACAAAAAACAGTTTATCACTACATATAATATATTAAAATATATTTTTTAAATCTCAATGTATCCTGTCTTTTTTCTATATCCTACAGACACTATATGAACAAAAATACTTGGTCACCTGACAAAAGACTGTTCAAATACATGTACTTTAATATGGAGTAGGCCTGCCTTTTATATAACAGCCTCTACTACTTGAGGAAGCTTTTCACAAGATTTTGGAGTGTTTCTGTTGGAATTTGGGCCCATTCATTTTGTAGAGCATTTATGAGGTCAGGCACTAATGTTGGACGAGAAGGACTGGCTCGCAACCTCCAATCCAGTTCATCCCAAAGCTGCTCGATGGGGTTGAGGTCAGGGCTCTGTGCAGGCTCTTCCACACTGAATTCATCAAACCATGTCTTTCTAGTTCTTCCCCAGGCTGTTGCCACAAAGTTTGAAGCATAGCATTGCCTAAAATGTCTTGGTATGCTAAAGCATTAAGATTGTCTTTCACTGAAGATAAGGGGCCTAGCCCAAACCCTGAAAACCAGCCCCATACCATTATCCCTCCTCCACCAAACACTGTTGGCACAGTGCAGTCAGGCAGGTAATGTTCTCCTGGCATCTGCCAAACCCAGACTCACCCATCTGACTGCCAAGCAGAAACGTGTGATTAGTCACTCCACAGAACACGTTCCCACGGCTCCACTCTCCAGTGTCAGTGTGCTGTGCCCCACACCTGATGCTTGGCATTAGACGTGGTGATGTGAGGCTTGCAAGCACTTGCTCAGCCACGAAAGCCCATTCCACGAAGCTCCTGTCAAACCATTTTCATGCTTACATTAATGCCAGTGGAAGTTCAAAACTTTTCAGCTATGGAATAAGCTATGGTGTGTTGGTGACTTTTACACACCATGCACCACTGCAGTCGTTGAACCCACTGCATGATTTTACATGGTCTTCTGCTTCGTGGCTGAGTTGTTGTACCTAAATGCTTCCACTTTCTAATAATATCACTTACAGTTGACTGTGGAATATCAAACAGGGCTGAAATTTCACAAACTGTCCAATTGCACTGGTGGCATCCATCACCATACCCCGTGCTTGAAGTCAGTGAACTCCTCAGAACTACCTGTTTAGTTTTGTATCACAACTGTTTGGAAATGGAGACTGCATAGCTAGGTGCTTGATTTTATACACCTGCGGCAATAAGTCTGATTGAAACTATCTGAATTCAATTACTAACAGGTGTGGCCAGACTTTTGTCCATATAGTGTATGATATTACATAACTCAACACCAGCAATCTATAAACACAAATGATATAATGTCATTGATACAGCAATAATGATGCAGAACAATCCTCCAAATATTATATAGGATTTTCATTTTGCTTTGTCACAGGAAATTAATTGTGAATGGTTGTATTTCTCACCACCTTTAGACTGATGAGACTGAAATAAAAGTTACCACTTTAATTGTCTGAAATTAGAATTAACTCATAATTATTATCATTTATATTTTTCACATTTACAGATAAGTTTAATTGAATTCTATTTAGAAAAAAGCTTTTGTGTAGAGTCATTCTAATATGTTTACACAGAGACTGAACAAAGGAGCTTCTCCCTCTGTTTAACACTGATGTACACATGCAGCCACCTGCGCTCTTAAGCCTCTTGATGTCAGGTTTCTCATTTAGCCCAGACAATTACTTTATTAAATGCCTATTATATCGCCCCATTCATTTTATAACAATGTAGGATTTGAATGACCCTCTCTATTTATGGAATAAAACCTCAGAGAATTAGTTTTAGCCAACTAATTCCTCAAAAGAAACATTAAAGTTTCTATTTTAAATTGGATTCTCGCTTATCAGACCTCTCTCAGGACCAGCTGGTGCTTTAGATTTGTCTGGTTGGCAGAAAGACAGAAGTGCCTTGGGATTTTGTGCTACACTGCAAAATCAAATCTTAATAAGCATACTTGCCAAAGTTCTTGTCAAAAATATCCCATAACTCCAATCTTAAGTCATATTTACAACAAGCCTAAATAAAGACGTCAATTTAAGATATTATAAGGAAGAAAGAAGGTCTGGATTATGAGTTTCCAATGCAAAAAGTACATTTAACTTGTTAAGTATTTAATTGAGCATCTCATTTCAAGAAAGCCTACAGGTAAGATTTGCTTGCTACATAGATATTTAGAAAAGAGGCCTTACTTTTGACCTTTTATATCTTAAAGTCCCTGTAAAGTGATTGTAAATCTTTATTTTAGGTTTGTTGTCTGACAAGGCACTGTGTTATGAGCTACAAGGCCAAATTTCAGATGTGAAAAACCTCTGTAAGTTTATAAAATTAAAATTCAAAATCATGCCCACAATCATGGTGTGGGCATGTCAGTTGAATGACCTGAAGAAATACAAACCTCTCAAATAAAATAATGCTTCTGATCAGAGCGCAGCTTCCTGATTCTGTGGCAGAGAGAGACAGAAGTTGGGGATTAAATTTACTGTTTTCTGGTACAAATTTCCCAATTATGATACTGTTAATGATCCATAGGCCACTGAGGTTGATAGATTTGGGAAATTTACCTCACAGTGAACACAAAAATAGCATGTAGCTGTCTGTTAACTTCCAATAAAGGAAGTGACATCAGCTAATAACCGACTGCACTGAGATGAACTGCTCTGTGATTTTATATCGTTGTAGCCTTAAGGGGCAGGGTAAATCTCCATCAAGACTGGTGATGTCATGGGTTCAGAATTAAACCAAGCCAGGAAAGAGGTGAACAGCTTTCTGATGGTCTAAATCAGACATTCAATCACACATAAATTCAGGGTTTTCACATGTTTACAGCAACCTTATTCAAACATATCTAGTGTTTTAAGACACAAAGGTTGATCTCACTTTACAGGGACTTTAAGATAATTAGTCTGAGTTTTTCAGATAAATGGGGCTTTAAATAACTACAATGAGACATTTTTACTGAAAGTAGAAACATATAGGCTACAAAGATTTGAGTTTTTGCAGTGTACCTGTCTCTTAACTATTGGAATTGTCAGCGATTATTGGATAACACCTGTTAAATAACATTGATATCAAGTATTTGGATTGCTGATACAGAATGTTTTCATTTACATAAATGGCACATGATTACACCGATCACACCTCATGCAATTTAAGGCAAGTAAGTAAAGTGTTTGTTTACACCAACTTTTCAGGGAGATATTATCTCAGAGGAGTAAAGTACATTGGTTGTGACACCACTCTGATATGCTGAAAAGCAAAGTTACAAAGTACTAAGTTCTTGGAAACCCAAATCCTTAGGCTATAGAGAGGACTGTCTGCAGGACAGTACATGGAGAGATCCGGAAAGGGGGTTGGAGGTGAGATGGAGGGGAGATGGCGCAGTACAGGGAAAGGTTAATAGTTCAGAGAGGATTGGGAGACAATAGGCTGGACTAATGAGTCATGAGGCTGGCTTTGCTGGTGCTGAGGCATTTCCGAGCCGCACGCTACTCACTCTGACACCACTATGTTCATTCTAAACACACATACTGTAGCTTTTTTAGAGGCTTACCAGCAGTTTTCACCTTATTTACTTGGCATATAATGGCAAAAATACATTTGTAATGTCTAAGATTGCCATGTAAGGGCCTAGTATTATTATGTATAAAAAAAGCATTACATTAAGAACTCTTTTCCAGCCTTTTTAGTTTAGTTTTTAGTATTTTAAACGGGAAATTAAAGGTCCTGTGAGAGCATTTTATCTGGTTATGAAACCAAATGAAATGAGTATGGATGACTCTTTATGGGCCACAAAATCAAACTTAATCATCAGCATAAAGGGTGACTAAAATAGTTACTTGACCTGCCTATAACTTCTGCCACAGAGCAACAGCACACTGCAGATTAATTTTGCACCTCTTCAATGGCAAATTCTTAAGGTGATTGATACATTTGTGCATTGGAATAGTTTAAATTTGATTTAATTTTTGGATGCAGATAGCCTAGTGGTTAAGGCGCACCTGAAGGTGCATGTGGCCTGTGTTCAAGTCTGGCCACTTTCCTGCACGTCTCTCCCAAACTCTCTCATCTCTGTTTCTAATTCTATCCACTTTCCTCCTCTATAAATAAAGGCATAAAAAGAGGAAAAGAAATAAATCTTTACATTTTGTTTAAGTTTTAGTTTAGTAGATAAGGTAAGACTCACAGGAGCTAAAAGCCATGACTTTTTCTCAATAAACCATATTTAAATTTGACTCCAACTCCCTTTCTGTGGCTTTTAAAGACAAAATTTCTGTTTAGATCTATGTTAGCTTAACTGCATACGAGTCTATTGTTGTGTTCTGCAGCTGTTACAAGTTTTGCTCCAACATGGACAGGACATGCAAGTATTGAGACACAGTGACAACAAAATTTGTTTAAATACCTAATCAAACATGACATAGTGTTCCCCTGGGGGCTCTTTAAACTAATATTTGGTCTTCCAGGAATAGAAGGTAGACCTACCATTTAGTGCCACGTGACTCCAGTAGCAAGTTTCTGTACCTGTCATTTAGCCTTTTTCTTTCTTGTAGAGCCGAAACACGGAATGATAATTCTTTAAAGTTGTACCTAGGCTTGTTTAGATTGATACACCAGTGGAATACCATAGAGGCCGGTCTTGTTTCCAGTCAATGCTGCTCTGGCATTAATCCAGAGGAGATCAGCAGGGACATCGGGGAATGCTGAGCCCATCTCTGGCCTTTAGTGCAGCAGTTGCTTGTCTAGACTTCCTGGCAGCATAGCTATGATGAGCACATGACCACACCCTTAACCACGTCAGAATCAATTTATGGGTTTGGACCTGACACGAAAACAAGATAATGAAACGTGTATCATATCAGATAAAAATAAAGCAATTACAGCGGTCATTTTTCATAATTTATTGTACATTTCTTCCATTATCTTATATCCAAACTAATAAACAGTACATTTTCATTTATACAAAATATAAACTATAAGGGGAGAAATATAAATCTAACATCAACCCTTCCCATATGGTTACACATACAGTCATTTCCTGGGTCTAACCCATGGATGAAGGGGGGAAAGGTGTCAATCAAACCCTCATTGTAAAAGACCACAAATCTTTAAAAATCACAAGGCAAAACTGACACAAGTCCTGCGGCAACTTATTCTGCTACATACATCATTTTTGACATTTCTAATAAAAAGACCCAAGAGCCAAATTATGAAAAAACCCAACTAAAAATGTCATCTGGCTTTTATTTTTCCCAATCTCCTACTGTGTGTGTCACTTACAGACATGAACTTTTCTCATATTGATTGCAAGGTTGGATTTGAAGCCACACAAAGAACCTCTGTACACTCAAGTGGTCCGCATTTCAATCAAGACACGAGACATGACAATCGCAGCCCTGAGCATCTCCATTATGTGATGGCGTGACTATGGAAACGCAAGCCAAAAGGGAAGCTGGGTGCACCAACGCTCCTTTTGATTCCATGCAGAGAGGCTAAGAGGGTTCGGTGATGATTTCCAGCTGAAGGCTGAACCCCGTTTTTATTGTCTTGATTTACATCTTTTTATCATTACTTAAGGAGGACAGAGAGGGTTGTGGAGTCCATCCTTGTTAGTCTTGTGGTCTCTGTGCAGTGAAGGGTGGAGGAACGAGGCTGGGTGACTGGATGAAAGGCGAGGAAGAGGGGGGCTTCAACAGTAGCGCTGCATAAGAAGAGAGGCGGCCATGATGATGGGGATCAGGAAGGAGAAGTTGCTGGGGTGCAGCGAGATGCCTGCTCCAGTAGGGGAGGGGGTGGTGTTGGCTGTACCGCTGTAAGTGCCTGTTGCCATGGTGGTGTTGGGGTTGGAGGTGGAGTTTCCACCTGCTGTGGGGTCTGTGCTGTTATTGGAGACCGCCTGTTTGACAGATGGAGAGATGAGATGTGTCAGGGTGAAAACTTTAAAATGGTTCTGTTAAGAAGGATCTGCTTTGTCTTATCAGAGCTTAACTTAGAGGTCATAGGAGGGAAAACAACAGCAAAAAAAAAACAATTCATCTAAATGCTATGCAAATTAACCAACAAAGTTTGACTTTGTGGGATTTGTGGTTATTAGACATAGTGATGCATACTGAGAACATAGAAATAGCAAAAACACTCCACAACAATGGGAACGATACAAAACACAGCCAATAATAAACACTATACTTTCTAAAAACAAATGATGACTGGTGAGCAAAGATAAGACAAAATAGCCTCTGCGCCTGCGTGTCAGGTTTCTTTTGGCACACCACACCAAAAAGTAACTTTAGATTCTCTCCCCACCTATGCACAGGTACACAATGCACTGAACCTAAATCATTAATTCACTGGACTGTTAGCTTAACAAGATGTAAAAGTAAGCGCCTAAAAAACCTTAATTATGTCTTGGAAATAGGGTTAAATTACACTTAATTTAAAATCGACAGAAAAGATTTAGAGTCTTGTTAGCTTCCCCAGAGAGCTTCAAGTCTAGCCTGATGTGAGACCATCCTCACTCAATTAGCCCTGTATAAACATATTTAAAGTCAAATAACCCCCAACCACAACCCATCATTTCCATCACTAATAAATAAACATGAACCTGCCCCAGCACAGTGTGTCCTGTCATTAAAAAAACATCAATTTGCGGCTTCAATACAAAGCTACGAGGAATATTAATGCAGCTTACCTCTCTTGTTAAACATATGGCGAACAAAAGCACTCCAATCTGAACGATCGTCAATTTAGGCATTTTTTCTTCTGTATTTGCTATAATTTGGCCAGGTGGAGGAGGCTGCGCTCAGGCTCTGCTTCTTTCCAATGTGGTCGCTGCATCACACGCAGCTTTTTATACCAGCTGCAGGTCTGTGACGTAACCTATAGGGTCCTGGCTGAATCCCGGACATGATGGAAACAAGAAATGTCAAATAACCATGAAACGAACGTGTGACCACAGGAGCTTAACGTGCGGAAACGTAGACGCACTTTAAGGATGCGTTGTGTAGTGTATGTATTAGTTACAATAGGGTTAACATAAGCACGATTGTTCAGCGTAGTCCCATGTTTCCACTTCATTTAGTTCAATATTTTGCTCTGCGTCGACTACTTTACTTCTACTTTGACCAGCTTTAGACCATTAAATAAAAAACCGTTAGGCTGCTTGTTTCATGCTAAAGTAGGGATTTTATATTTACAACTGTTAACACTGCCTCTGTATGGTATCACTCCACTTAGACTTATATGACTTATATTGACAATAATGGGACATTTCTGGACAACAAATACAGTAAACACAGAACCCCCTCCCCAGAAAAGTTCATACAACCTGTTGAGCAGTCTCTTTTGTCAGGTGGGGATGCAGCCTTAAGTGTGGCAACAGCGACATCCAGTGTCCAATATGGAGTCCAACCATTATAGATTACAACCTAATCCTAAATTTGAGCGTATTTTTTCCTAAATAAACAATCAGATATTATCATCACCTACACACTAAATCGAGCTACTTAATAAAATAATTTGTAAACAGATTTAATAACCACCAATATTTCATCAATCTTAGCTTCCAGAGGCATCTACGTCACTGTCCAATCACGACCGTTAAACGACGTAAACGGAAGTCACTGTAGAGCATTACAAGCATAGACTGTAGAAAGCATCGCAAGCTAGCAGTTTTCTAAAAGTTGTGGGGAAAAACGGAAAAAAATACATACTGCTAGCTAGGCCGGCCATGAAGTAGATAAAAGGGAGAGCTTTCTGGGTCACAGCCAAGTTGGGGGCCCATGGAAGTCAGCAAAATCATGGTCCATTGTAAGGTAATCCATAATGATTACATTTTGTATAACCTGACTAATAACTGATCTAATCAAAGCAACATAAAATGAAATTTATTTATTCATGCTGTTGTATAGTGTAGCCTTTTTTAAAGATAGAGCCCCTTTCCTAAAAACAGGATTAGCTTTTTATTAGTAATGTTAACAATGTGGATGGGCCCACTGAACTAAACTATTAAGATAGTAATGTCAGATTTCGTAGCTGAGCTATGGTGTGTAGAAACATCAGGATGCCAGAAAATAAAGGAGAAGAAACTGAGACAACTTAAAATAAGTAAATAGAGAAAGAAAGAAATGCAAAAGAGTTTTAAAGTGGGAAAAGTAGTGAAATAAAGTGGTAAAAAGAGATAAGAACAGTTGTAAATAGTTTAACAGCAGTTAAAATGTGACAAAGGAAATGTTTCAAAGTGACAAAAAGGAGTTTAACAGGTAAAAATGGGCTGAAAAGGAAAAAAAGGTTAAAAGTAGAAGTAGTAAATATGGACTAAAAAGTGAGAAAAACGGGATACAAAAATAGATGAAAATGGTGAGAGGGGTTAAAATGTGGCAAAATAAATTACTTGTAGTGGCAAAAATGCATTAAACAGGAAAACATGACCAAAAAAGAGAACCAGATGAAGTGTTAAAGCATGATCAAATATCAAAAGGGGTTACAAAGTGGTCAAAATCGGTTATAGAAATGTAAAAATGGTTGGAAATTTGTGAAAAGGGGTTAAATAGTGCAAATGTTGGTTGAACAGACAAAAATTAGAGGAAAAATGGTCAAAAGTGACTTAAACATTGCAAAATGGCCAGACAAGGTAGAAAGGTATTTGATTTACACAACTTAGTTAAGAATATGCTATGTAAACTTAGCAAATGTTGTCAAGGGAGCTAGGTTGTCTTCTATTATATTTGTGAAATGTCTTACATATTTTTGATACCACATCTGCAACAACATGTGATAGTAGGTCAGACGTACAGTAAACGATTATCATAAATACTTAAAAGTCAATGCTTTCTACAAGAGTTGTAAAAGTCAGACATGTAGTAAGCAGTTTAAATTTATAACATCATAAGCCAGCATTAAACCCCCCTTGACCAGTATCAAATCCAACATAGGCCAGCATTAACCAGCATCAAACCAACATAGAACAGCATTTAACCAGCGATGGCGAGCATCAGAATAACAACGACCAGCATTTAACCACCGTTGACCAATAATATCATATCCAACATTGACCTTATTTTACCAGCAATGACCAGCCTCAAACCAACATAGACGAGCATAAAAACCAGCATTTACCAGCATCAAACTAACAATGACCAGCATTTAACCATCACTGACCAACATCAAATCCAACATAGACCAGCATTTAACCAGCATCAAACTAACAATGACCAGCATTTAACCATCATAACGAACATCGTATCCAACTGTAGCTAGTGTCAAATCAACATAGACCTGTATTTTACCAGCATTGACGGTCATCAAAAAAAAAGACAAGCATTTAACCATCACTGACCAGCATTAAAACAACAATGACAAGCATCAAGTCTAACAATGACCAACATCATGACCAACAATATATTGCATCAAACCAGCATTTACCAGCATCAAATCCAACAATGACCAGCATCAAACAACAATGACCAGCATCAAATCCAACAGTGACCAGCATCAAATCCAACATAGGCCAGCATCAAACCAACAATGACCAGCATCCAACCAACAATGACCAGCATAAATTCCAACAATGACCAGCGTCCAACCAACAATGACCAGCATTAAATCCAACAATGACCAGCATCAAACCAACAATCACCAGCATCAAACCAACAATCACCAGCACCAAACCAACAATCACCAGCATCAAATCTAACAATGACCAGCATAAATTCCAACAATGACAAGCATCCAACCAACAATCACCAGCATCAAACCAACAATGACCAGTATATAATAAGCACTGACCAGCATAAAACAGGGATGGGCCATATATTAGCAAATTATGGTAGCTATTAGCCAGCATTAGCTTTTGCCAGAATTGAATTAGCAAAATTTGGAACCTTTAGATTGTGTTTTTGCACTTTTTGATAACTATTTAGGGTTTTCTGAATAAAAAAACATTTTGCCAGCTTTACAAATCTGTTAATTGGGGTACAGCCACACAAAACACTTTAAAGTCATTTACTTTATTACTTAATTAACAATATAGTTTGAGCTGATACAAGATTTTCTTTAAGAAATGCATGGGACATGAGTTAAATTATTATGCTTCTAAATTATACTTGTGGTGATGAATTTGAAGAAAATTCTATCATGTATTTTAAAATACTGAGATTAGAAGTTCTCAGTAAAATGTAAATTAAATGTGTATTTCCAAGTGAGGCAAGGCTAAAGGTGAGTTTATTTGATCGCTGGGCTGGAAACAAACATCCTCATGCATACTGACTGTATTTGCATGTAATTTGATGCAGAGTAAACAGCAGGCTGTCGTCATTGTTAAAACAACTCTGATCGAGTAGAGAGACATCACCCCCTAGCGGCAAAAATATATCACTGTACACCACAGGGGATCATACTGTTTTCATTTGTTAGGACAGGACTACAACATTCTCAATCATCTTCTTAATTGACAGGGTATTTTCACTGTACTCATATGTCCATGGAGCATAATACAAGTAATGCTATACAAAGTGGACAATTTTTATGATTAACTCCAGATGTTGGAGATTGTAACTTTATGCTGTCTCTATTCCTCTTTAGCTTGTGTTAGTGGATTTCCTGGAGAATAGTGAGACGCTCTTATCCTCGCCCTCGACCCCCAGAGGAACCTAAAGGGACAGCACTCCCTGCAGAGGCACCAGATGTGAGGGGCCTTTTGTGAGGCATCAGATAAGCTCTGTTCCCAAAGCCGGGCCAGATCAGGTATCATCAGCGGCTGTACGGAGGGGCGAAACCCAAGCTCTGCACACTGGATCAGGTTTCTGTTTACACGAGCATGGTCCCTGGATTCATCCAACCAGAGCAGAGCATGGAGGACGGCTGGAGACAGGTCCCAGGGAGGAGAGAGGCTCTGAAATAGCCCTGCTGTCCCGTCTGTCTGTCTACCTGTCTGTCTCTACACATGGGGTTTGGTGTCTCAGAGAAAGTTCTGCAATTTAAGGATGCAGTGGAGTCACCCAAGTCAAGTTTGCTTACGTTTTAACACAGAACTTTATGGATTATTTTCATTCAATGATTGGAGTTTGAAATGGATTTATATGTAGAAGATGGTCATTTTGACTAAACTAAAAAAAAGATTATGGGTTCAATGTTTTACTATCTAAAAAGAAAAGAAAAGATAACATGAGACTGCTAAAATAATGAGTTATCCATCTCGTCTGGAATAACGTGTTTATATAGCTGAATGCAACCTGATCCTCTCCATCTTTTCATCAGCAGCGTGGAAACATAATCTGGTAATAAATCGCTTGGCCTTTACCTTCAAGAATAACCAGGGGACAAATGTTTGTGTTTAAAGACATTTGTGCACATGTACAGGACACACACACACACCTCTCTCCTGTATAATAGTAAATCCAGCCCTCAGGCATGTGGTACTTTTCCCAAGGCAGGCATAGTTAGAGGGCAAAATATGGGCTTTTCAGGTGATTTTGTGCAGCCCACACACAGACACACATATAAACAGTGATCAAACAGATGCCATCTGAGAAAGCCTCCCTGTCATGGTATCATTTGACTCAGTGCACTCTTTTCATCTCTTTATTTTAAGACAAAAGTATTTGTACAGTGTTTGTACTGTGTCCCCTCAGATAAAACACAGTCTTTGCATTCCTTATGAAATCTATCTGTTGAGATTTGGGAGGGGTGGGCGCCAAGTGTTGGGTTACATCCAGTGGGCCCTCCCTTCCCAATCTGCAGAGGGCAGCGTCAAGTTACATGTTAAGAGTACGAGTTGGGCAGGAAATGGGTGACAAAACAGTGGAAAGTTTGAGAATATGACGAGTTGGTGACGGTGACGAGTTGAATGTCATTTTTACAAGTGTAATAAAGCCAAATGCGTCATATTGCACATACCAGAGATGTACAGTATATCTTTAAAAATATATAACTTTTTTTAGCTCAAAAAAAAAAAAAAGATATATGCTGCTCTTTTATACTGGCACATAGTATCTTGTTTCTTGTTATGCTTCACATATGCTCTATAATTATTTTGGGTTGTTTCAAATCAGGCTGTGCTCTGTGTTAAATAGTCATGGAGGCATAGGCCATAATTTTAATTACACTGCTCAGACTCAGACCTGCCCACAGAATTGGCTGCACCCCTGACAAACCCAGAGAATCGGCCCACCCCAGTTGTGATTTATTGAAGATATCAGTGTTTATGTGTTGGATCAGTAGCATTGGTGCTAGCGTCCTGTATAACAGTTACCTCATTTTGGAGCTGAAAAGTTTGTCAAGCTGTTATGTGTCTGACGTTTGTTCGTGCCACATTTAATTTTTAGTCGCTTTTCACCACTGGTCATTTTTTGGCACTTCTTCCACATTTAGCCCATTTTATACACTTTTAATTTTTTTTGCAACCCTTTTAACCCCTTCTTCATTCTTTATCTGGCATTTTTGCAACTTTTTTGCCACTTAACCAATTTTTATTTTTGCCAGGTTTAGCCTGTCTAACCCTGTTTTGCCACTCTTTGCTCATTTTTGCCTATTTAAACTTTTTTTAACTGCTTTTCACCATTTTCTGCCCAAAACAATATAGATAAACATATACGAGGTAAAAGGAAATTGGCAATAATAATGATATTAAGAATTAGATTAATTAAATTACAAAAAGAAACTGAAGTACATAAAACATACATAGTATAAAAAGCTAATTTTGTTTAAGAAAAAAGCTCTACTTTTTGAAAAAGGCTTTATTTTATACGATTCTTTTTTGTTGTTGTTGGTTTTGTAAGAGTGGTTATTCAGGTTAAATATAGAGTATTGTCATTACAGAGTATCTTTACAATGGGCCATGATTTTGCTGACCTCCATGGGCGCCAGAAAGCTCTCCCCCATATCCCCCCGTACGGGTGGCCTTGCTCAAACTAATCAAAACTTTAAACCAAATTCTGTAAATATTTCACTGGATCAGGACAAAATTATCCTGACACTTACTATACTTGTTTCTAACAATATACATAGCTTACATGCCTGTTTTTGACTGCTTTGAACTCCAAGGAAGCGTTTAGGTAAGTTTGTAAGTTAGGTGAGTAAAGACGTTTTTAATTTATTAATTTTTAAGGTTATGTAATTTATAATTTGAAAGTTAAGAACTTTTGTGAGTTCAAAGTCTCATTGAGTCGTCATTTAAAGTTACTATAGTCTTTAATTCGACTTTACTTTGAAAAACGTAACCGGAAGTTGCCACTCTATTCACTGCAGGTGCGTGACGGTGTTGCAGAAGTGAGTTAGGATTGTTCAGCGGCGGATCCTCCAGCCCGGCGCGCACGCATGTTCAGTGGACTCTCATGGTGTGAAGACCCAGATGAGGGACTCGAACGTCCGGGAATGACAGCCGCTGTCACCGGGAGTGACGGCTTTCACTTGGAGCTACACTTCTGAAAAGGCTCCAGTTAACACTCAGCTCTGATCCGGACCGGATCCAATCAGACGAGGACTATGCCAGAGATGGAGAAAGGGAGACCTCCGGAAAATAAACGCAGCAGGAAACCTGCGCACCCCGTGAAGAGGGAGATCAACCAGGAGATGAAGGTGAGAGAGAGTTGATGATGAGTTTATAGCCGGAGAGCAATTCATAACTTGTGGACGAACGCAAAGTCTTCCCACTCAGGCAGGCGAGAGTGAGCTTCGCACAAATGAATGCTGGGAATAATCAGACACGCACTGTTTTTGTTTTGAGTGAATGCGCTCCTTCTGATTTAAATGTAAGCAAACATGATGTATGGATGCACCATTTTTGTTGCGCATTTAGTCAAACGTTTGCACCCATGAGAGAGGATAAATCTTTACAAACTTTTTGAATATAAACTTTAATGTCAAGCAGAGGCCAGAATCACATTTTTTTTTTTAAATTATGGTTGTTTTCAACGAATAAGACCAGGTTGGCCTTCGCCTTTCAGTGACGCCATGCCAGGCCAGCTGTGGCTGGACTCTAATGTCCAGCGGAGATCCAGATGTGCGTCACTTCTTCCCCGCTCTTGCACACTTGCTGTACCACAGAGGCTTGCCCTTATACCTCACAAGCAAGAAAGAGGATATTATTGTCCTTCTGATGGTAATTATACTTGGTCCCACAATGGGAAAACACTTAAGCACACACAGTTTAAAAGAAGGTAAATATGATCAAAGCAAGCTTAAGTTCCTATTAAAGATAGATTGTGTTTATGCTTGGAATTGAAAACTCTCCCCTTTTGCTGTAAAGCACACACAGTGCACAAGCTCTAAGTTCAATCAGAGTAACAGACATTATTTCCTCCCACCATTATGAGTCTATTACTGCATGGAAACTAATCCATGGATTGTCTGCTTTGTTTGGGTTTGGACACTGGCTATTTGAGATTGTCGACTGCGGTGGTAAGGGATACCCAATGCTCCCTCAAGCAGGAGCTCAGAAATCTAAAAAGACATGCAGTTTCTCTGGGGATGATGGGGGATTCTGGCCTTTTCGTGAGAGAGGAAATGTGCACTTTTTGTGTAAGTGGTTTGGATTGTAGCGCTTGATATCCAGGGGAGGTGTAGTGTTACAACTTAACTAATTTTAATCAAAACATGTGAAACGCTATCCCCGCTTGATGTGAGCCCTGCCTGGGCTGAATCTCAGGGTCGGCCCCGGTTTGTTGCCTTTGGCTGCAACTCTCTCTGTGGTTTGGGATATGGCTTGTCACTCTCACAAAGCAGATGTTTGTCTGAACTGCCAGAAAGAAACAAAAACAACATTGTGGGAAGTTGAGGGGTGGGTGAAAGAAAACAACGTATTTTGTTAACAAGAAAACAGAAAATGATACGGGGACTGGATGCAGGCAGGAGAAGTACCATTAATGTACAGTCTTCCTGGAGAACATAGCAATACACATTTAGATCTCATGCTAAACTTGAGTTGTGACAATGCCATTGTTGGTGCCACTGGTTTGGGACTAGAGGGGATTAGTGGAAATGTAGATATTTGTAGCGATGGAGTTTTCCAGTATCTATAGCATTACCATTATCTGCTTTGATACTGGCCCCCTGCACAGAGTAAATAAGGTACAGCGTAGTGTATCAGTCTCTGCAGCAGTACAATGCCTTGGTTTATTTGCCCCTTAATTGTTGATTGGATGCAAAACTGGAGTTATGACAATACAGATATCAGAATAGAAACCAATATCAGTGATACTAGTCTCAGTTATAATGCCAGTAGGTGTATCAATATTTACACTATAAGTGTACAACAATGTATTCCCCACGTAATCCACCAGAGCACCAATGCAAAACCACAGTCAATTAGTCACCTGCACATTGATATGATGCACAACTAGTGTTGCACCAGTACCAATGTTGACTTTGGTTACAATGTTGTCAGTTGCAATACAGATTTCGTTACAAAATTTACTCCATTACAGCATGAGTGCTGAGTATAGACATGCATGTCATCCCTCTATATACAGATCTGATTACAAACCACTGTTGACTTTTGACAAGACAAATTCCAGTATCTATATCTATATCAGTGTAGATTTAGGTCACTAGAATACGTGGCAATACCAGTATCTGTATCAATATTGGCCTTTACTTATGGCTGGCAGATATGGACCAACATTCTTATCACCATCATTTTTTAGCTGAATATGGATACACAATACAAATAAATAAGTAACACAAACAAGGTCAATTCTAAGTCAAATCAGTGTTCATCAAATGCCAAATGTCCTACAGGCAGTATAATTAACATATCAATGCATTGCCAATGTAAACATGAAAAATTACATTTTAAAAACTGCCCATTTCAGCTTGGACCCTGGTGAAGGTTACAAGCCGAAATGTGTTGGACTAACAAAGTTGCACTTGGGAAGTTGTTGAAGTTGTGCCAGAAATACCTGCTTAACTTTTATTCAGCTAAGAGAGCTGAAGAGACAAGAAAATCGTGAGAAAGAGTGGGGAAAGACAGTCCAGTTTAAGGGTGCTTGCTCCACCAATTGAGCTAAACCAGTACAATTTGATAAATGTAACTAAGAATCAGGCCTGGCATGTTACCTTGCCTTACCCTATACATACGGCCTTCTTGCGGTTATGAATATTATTTTTTATTAGCAGTTATTAATTTGCTCTTATTGCTGTTATTTATATTTGGCAATGTTGCTGTTTTGGGATCCGGCTGCCCTACTGTGAGCCTACATGGAAAAAATTAGGCTGGAACAACAGCGCACATTCCTGCATTTCCCATGCCAAAGAAGGAAAGCCTGAGGCAGGAAGAGAGGCAGCAGTAAACCCAGAGCAGAGCAGGCATCACTCACAACAGAATGACATTGATTAAGTCAGATGTAGCACAAAGGAGGAGCTGGGGTGGAGGAGGGTTGCAATAAGCAGCTTGCAGAGGGAGCAGCAAAGCGTAGCCAGGGTAAAGCCATTTATACATGGTAGCATGAGTGCGATTAGCCAATAGCATGCTTAATTATTCTTCCAAGACTTAAAGGAGTCACAAGTCATCACAAAAGAGTCACATGTGGCTCAAGAGCAAAGCGTTGAGTTTCACTGGTCTAAAGGTAGTGCTGGGTAATGCTAGGATATAGCTTAATGTTGGCAATCACTGTTTTTCCAACAAAACTATGTCTATGTAGTCTCTGCACTGGTATCGGATAGGTTGAAGTCTAAATAAATGGTACTTTAGCCGGGAACACTCCAGACAAGTAGAGTTAAACCCTGGAGATGTGCACCTTTAAAATGAGTCAAATTGTGAAGGGGCAAAGGAACAAATGAGAAAAAAAGGCAGGAAGGCAGAAAAACTGACTTCTTGCTCAGCTGAAGTCCAGCCTAGTGTTGTCTCTGTAATACATCTGTTTCAACACAGCATTCGGACCTACTCCCTCCACGTCAGACCCGAGCGCAGCACTGGTCACCGGATACCTCACTTTAATCATCGTTAGGCATATTTAGCTGGATATGATACCACTGCTTGCACTCAACCCACACACTCTCCCAGACACACATACACACACAGCAGAAAAGTGAGCAAGCAAGGGAGAGATCCATTTCTTCTTGAGGCCCGAGTGCAGAGCAGAGGTCGGAGTGAGGAAAGCAGGGGAAAGAATGTGCAGTCAGTACTACAGCACTACAACACCGCCACAGCAGGCCGGGCTGTGCTGGAAAAGGGTGAAACCTGAGAGGCAGAGCTGTGTCGGGTGTCATGGCTGGAAGGTGGAGGGGAGGATGATGAGGATGGGAGGTGGAGGGTAGAGGAAGAGAGACAAGGGGAGGAACAGGGAAAGCTGGGCAAAGAGAGAGAGTGGTGGACACTGGAGAGAGAGAAGAGGAGTGGGGCATTTCCGAGAACCGTGGGACCTTGCTGTGGTGTAGGGTGTCCTGCTCTGATTTCTGCCCGTTCAGGATCATGTTTCTCCTCCAATCCGGTTCTCCCAAAGCCACAGAGAGAGGTGGGTGGATAAAGAGAGAGACCTTTGTGTTGTGTGTGTATTTTTTTTTTCATCTGGTCGTAATAAAAAAAAGCAAGACCACACATCCCATCTGTGGAGAACAGTTTTCTTTTCTGCCTCTTTTTTCCAATTAAGAGAGATAAACAAAGGATGATTCATAGATTTCACACTGGTGTTAGGTTTTAAACCTTTCCGTCTCAGATTTAGCAAGAGTAAACAACTTGAACACATCATGGAAAAAGCGTCATACTGTACTCCACTGTGCCCGTATTCATTTCCAAAGTGGGCTGAGGCTAAGAAAGAATCCCTCACATTGATTCAGAGTAGGGAGGTCTGATTATGTTTAACATAGGATAAAAAGTTCCACTAACAACCCTAAGATGTATGCTCACAATTCCCCATTTGCAAGGCAGGCCATGGCTCAGTTACCCTATCCATTTACATGGAAGTTTAATCAGCAATTTCTTCTTTTCTCATGCAGACGTTTGCCGAAAGCACCATGAATGAGCTGCTGGGATGGTACGGCTACGACAAGGTAGATCTCCGAGACTCGGAGGCCAACGAGATAAGAAACTACAGAGAAAGGAGGCAGCATGTGTCTGTGCTAAAAGGTGAGGGCAGGTGTGGGCATTTCACTTCTACAGAAGAGCTTTCTTGAATTAACTCCAACAGGTTCTGCAGGTTTCAGTGCAGACATTGAGTCACTGTTCAAATTTGCCAGACATAGTGTAGATGTATACTCTCAAGTTTCATTCATTCAGATACATCTGTTGTTTTTCATTACCTTTTTTCAAAGTACATCAATGTAGGGCATTGTTATTTCAGTATCTCATATACGGATTTTTGTATTGCATTACATGATAATCATCTTTAGGTTACGGTTGTGTTATGTCTTCCAGAAAACTCATTGCCAAAGCCAAAAAGCATGGAAACCAAGGTTGGCCACTCAGTCCTTGCCATGAAGAGTGGAGAGAGAGAGTCCTCCAGTGTCCCCTTATCTTCACCATCCTCTTCATCAACAAGCTCATCCCTGACCACCCCCAAAGAGCACAAGAGCGCCCCCGTCATTGTTCCCCTTATAAAGCCATCAGCAGGTAGTGTGATATGGACCCACACATTAAAAGATGTGATTTTGGCCTTAAGCATCATCTTCTGTCTCATGTTACACATAAGGAAATAATAATCGATTACCAGTGTTGGAGTTATGTGTAAGAAGTCAGGGTGGAGGGTCATGAATCAAAATAAGGGTTACTGTGTTTCCCTATGGCTCCTGAACAATACTCAAACAGCATCAGATTATCTTTTACAAGTCATTTTGTTTTACAATATGATACATTAATACAAATATGTTACAATTAAAACTTAGATCAAGTCTAAAAATGCCATCCCATCCCAAGCCAAACCCATCCCATCCAGCCCAATTAACTGTAATTATTAATTAACAATTCAAACCAGACTTTTTTTTCATTAATTGGCTCTTATGAATAAAGTTTTGAAATACAATTTTGTCATTTTGATGACAGAAATCTATTCAAATGAGATCCTAATGCGCACAACGTGAAAGCCTGTACTATTGACATGGCATAAGTATTGTTTATGATAAACAGAGCTGTAAAGATGATTGGCTGATAAGATC
The DNA here is from genome assembly GCF_018320785.1 of Cheilinus undulatus. Lineage (NCBI taxonomy): Eukaryota > Metazoa > Chordata > Actinopteri > Labriformes > Labridae > Cheilinus > Cheilinus undulatus. The sequence goes on from NC_054878.1 coordinate 31,586,825, forward strand.
ACTGGGTTCTGAATGAAATAAGCTTTTTAGAGAGCATCTACAGATTGTACTGCTCTTTACTCACCTCATACGTAAACTGAAGTGCATTCGATCATGTGATCAATTTGGGTATTTGCTTCTTTTTCTTCCAACTGTGTGTAACTGTGCACTGTGCTCCCTCTCCCTCACCTCACTTGCCCCCAACTACACTGTGTGCTTGTAGAGTGGGGCAGACTCACAGTTCCACTTTTTAACATCTACATTTAAAAAAAGATCTAATATTTATGAAATATACCTGTTTGAGTGTAGTTTCAAAAGACTTCTTAGTTTGAGAAATGTGACAAGTTGACCTTTGCAGAAATTCTTGGACTTTGTGAAGTGGGTCTGCACCAAGCAAAGTTGTTCTGGGTTTAGCAAAGAAAAATGGGCAAAATTAAAAATCTGGGGTTAGATTAAAGATTCAATTCAAGATTCTAAAAGCTTTACTGACATTCTGCAGCATGTGACACATGACACGAAAGACATTAGATACTGAGGTCCCGGGTTTAAAATAGAAAAGAATAAGAATAGACTTTAGAAAATCACTGTACACTATACAAATACAAATATACAAAAGAGATAAACAATGTCCTGACTGTTGCAGTATGAACCGGGTGTGTATGGAGGTGGGAATATTTCAGTTGTAATATTGCACATTTGTAGTATTGCAGTCACTGCTTTGTACTGAAGCAGTGTCCTGGGCTGCTGTTCAGCAGCAATATAACTTTCCTGGTATGTCTGGCAGGATTCTTTGACTGCTCTCAAGTCTGTCCCTCTCTTCTGGCCTGGACCTGAATAGAGGGACAGGGATCCTGGCCCAACCCAGTTCCTGTAACCCCAGTTCTACTTCAGGCCAATCTTGGGCAAAGAATCTAACTTCTAGTCACAATACAGCAAAGCATGGCAGGGCAGGATTTATAGGATAACACACCTGGTTATGATACCTTACGATAAATTATGGCACAGCAAAATACCATACAAAATAATATAATCCGTATGATACTGCATGATATGCCGTGATAAAGTATAATTTGATAAAAAAAATACTATTATATATTATATATTACATTATAATAAAATATAATATTATAATGCCATTGACAAAATATAATATGAGATAATGCAATACGATATAATAGGATACAATTTGATATGATACAATACCACACAATACAGTAGTACTTGATATGGTACAAAACGGCATGATAAGACCCAACATCAAGCCTATCCATAAGGGGGGCAAAGGGGAGAGCTTTCTGGGGTCAAATCAAACTGGGGTCCCATGGAGGTCAGGAAAATCGTGGTCCATAGTAAAGTTAGGTTGTGATAACCATACGTTATATTTAACCAGAATAGAATACACTCTTATAAAAGCAACAGTTCTGTATTACAATATAGCCTTTATCAAAATGTAAACCCCTTATCTTAAAACAGGAAAGGGGTTTGCATTTGCTAGTGTTAGCAATGTGGATTGGCATATTGACTAAAACATTTGGAATGTAGTGGCAGATTTCATGACAAAGCTATGATAAGCTCAAACGTCAGTGTGCCAGAGAATAAAGTGGAGTGAACTGAAATAACTTTGGGGGAAAATAATGAAATAATTGCAAAATGAAAAAAAGGGCAAAAGTTGGTTAAAAGTGGCAAAAATTGGCTGACATAAAGTGGTATAAACTGGTTACAGAGAGGCAAAATTTGGTTAAAAGGGGCAATAACGGGATAATAGCAGCATTAATGGGCTAAGAAAAAAAACAAGAACAAAAATAGGCAGTAAATGGTGAAAAGCAGTTAAAAGCGACAAAAATTGGATAAAAATTGGTTTAATGTGGGAAAATATAGCGTAAAGAGGTCGAAACTGTGTTGAAAAGGGATTAAAAAGTGGCACGAATAAGTAATTTGAATACCAGAGCCTAATTGATACCATGGCACACTTTTCAGCTCTGAAGTGAAGTAACTGTTAGCCAAGATGTTTGCATCAGTGCTGCTGATCCAACACACATGCATTGACATTATCAAAAAAAAAAATCACAACTGATGAGGGCCCATTCACTTGGTTTGTCAGGGGCCCAGCCAAGTCTGTGGGCAGGCCTGCCCAAAATTAAACGATTTGATGCGATGGGACGCAATGCCATGCCACGCAATGCAATAAGATACGATATGCTTTATCATTTCTGTAGAAAAAGTTGCAATATCTTATTGTCTTTCCAGAGATAAGTAAAGGATTAGCTTCTTTTTAAAGTACGCTAGGAAATGAGTGATACCCACACACATTGATTCACCATTATTTTGAGAAAAAAAAGCTATGCTCTTAGTCAAAACTTTACAATCTAAGATATTGCAAGGGGCAGCTCAGCATGAGTCAGCTCACTAAATCCTCATAAGATAATGCTGATGCTTTATTGGCTTGCAATGATACTCTTTGCTGCTCTTGAGTATTTAAACTGCAACACTAACAGTTGTTCTGACAGTTCTCAAAATTTCTGGGTCTGTTCAGCTATTCCAAAAAAAGTTTTATGCGCAATACATAAAGAGGTACGCTTTTTATTTTGTTTGCCAAATATTGATATAAAAACTAAAACTCTAGATATAATACAACTGTTGCATCTCTCGTGTTGTTTTAGTGAGTCTTACACAAATACAGCCGATGTATCTACAGATTCACAGCTTGATAAATGCACAGAGCAACAGTGCAGAGAAAAGATCTCTGGGTGCACTTAAAGATTATTACTCAAGGCTTCTTTAATTAGTTCGTGGTAGGGTATATCCCATAGGAAGCTCAGGAGCCCCTCCAGCTGAGGGCCAAAATCCTGTAATTCTCTAACGTACTGACATTGTGTAAACATACTTTATCAGATAGCCACATAAAGGATCAGTTTCTATCCTAAGAGATAAAGCTGACTATTGTCTCCTGACCTAGTGTTTGATTACATTGTCACACATTTGGAGCACTTAAAATCACTAAGTTCTGTCTGTTTACAAATGCTTCAAATAGTCATTATTATTAAAAAATAGTAAGATTAAGACTTTTGAAATAAAACATTGCTAAAAGTAGTCTAACCACATAACAATATGTAAACCCAAAAAGCCTCAGAGCCTCCTGAAATGAACTGTTTTGACAAACAGAGGAGTAATGCATTCATTACTGAACCTCACACTTATTTGTCTGCTTTTCCCCTTTCAGTGGAAGATGTACAAAATGTGCAGATAGTGTGTGTTTGGTGCCAGAAGGAAGGTGTGAAGCGCTACTCTCTGTGTATGGGCTCTGAGCTGAAGAGCTTCTGCAGTGAGAAGTGCTTTGCTGCCTGCAGACGGGCCTACTTCAAACGCAATAAGGTCAGTGGTAATGGAAGGATGTGTAAAGTACACATAAATAGTTATTTGTCTGTTGGGATTCTAATTTTTTGGTGAGATGTTGAAAATCCTGATATCTGTATGGCCATATGTGACCTGTAGATGTATTTCAATGTGATGAATTCAGCTAACTGTCAGACACTAGTGTATATACATGCACATGCACACCAGCTGTTTCACTCTCTGTAAACATGACCCAGGCATCATCAGTCTTTGGCAGGTAAAAAGACCTTCAAAACAAGATACCCCTGATCTTGTGAGGTCATAACTGATGGTTTAATTTACTAGAATTTAAGAAGGGGTATCTTTGAGAACAAACTTTTTAGTTATTATTGAGGCGCTGGTGTAGGAATGGTGGGTGGAAGGTCAAAGTGTGTAGAGGACACTTAGTATCAGTTTCATGTTAATGGAGAAGGGCCCTGCCATTAAGTGGCTTTGGTCTGCAGGACAGAAAATCTACAACTTTGGTGAACCGCTCAGGTGCGCATTTCTACGATTTTTCACCTTCCATTCTGACATGGATATACCCTCTTTAGATGTGCGGTGTGACAGCCGCTTCATCACCTTTCGCCCTCACTGTTGTTTATACTGGGGTAGGTTTTACTCTCACAACAGAGACAAAAAAGGAAGGCAGAGCAGACTGTGTGCAACAAGCCCTCTAGTTTTTCGAAGGCAGAGAGGAAAGCGTTGCCGTTGGCTTGTCGCTGCTTGTCTGAGAGGAAAGCCAGGAGGCCTGGGGCGAGGTGTCCACTTTCAGTGCATACCTTACCTTCAGCTGCCTCATGTTTCGTAACTCAACACGACTCAGTGGGTCACAGAAATGGGGGAGCACTCCGATCCACAGCAGATCAGCTTACATAAATCAAGAGGAATTTCCTATATTAATACTGGCAAGGTCATTAATAAAATGACAAGCCATGACCTGCATTATCTCTTTCTTTGGTTGAAGAGTCTTGATTGTTTCACAACACATTAATTCCCTTTTGTCAGGCTGATCTTTAGGAGTTCAGAAGTTTTCCTACCTTGAGGACTAAAAAATTAACTTAAAACCACAGGATGATCTCAGTGAAGTATTTTTAGCTCAGGCAGGTGCTGCTACATTCATGAATAGGAGATTAATCTATCAAAGGAGGTCTGATAAACCGCTTCACAGTGTTTCTTGTCAAATGTGTCACATTGTGGTTTTCCCCTATCAGGCCAGAGATGAAGACCTCCATGGTGAGAGATCTCCTCAGCACCCTCATACGGAGGACTCGCCCAGACTGGTGTTGAAGATAAACAGCAATGTCAGAGTAAGAAGACACTACAAATAAATCTTTTGTTTTCCCATGAATATGACATAAAATAAGATTAAATGAGCTGTAATACATCACATTACTTTATACTTGTGCAAAAAAAACAATTAAGCTAGGATCTGTTCCTTCAATGACCCTCCACAGTCTCTCTCCCCTGTGCCACAGGTATGTGATTGGTGCAAGCATGTCCGCCACACTAAAGAATACCTGGACTTCGGCTCTGGTGAAGAACGACTCCAATTCTGCAGCACCAAGTGTCTGAATCAGTACAAGATGGATGTTTTCTACAGAGAGGCTCGTGCAGCGCTCACAAGCTCCAGCCCCAGTAGATCCAGCCAGGAAGGGAGGGCAGAGAACAGTTTGGGAGGCCAAAAGCTACTCACTCCTGATTCTTGGAACAGCAGCAGTGCAGGAGAAGCTCGTCGTAGAAACCTTTCCCCCAAAGTGCCTGCACCAATCCTTGGATCGGCAGAATCCACCTCTATCTCCCCCTCAGAGGCTTCCTCTTCGAATTCCAAGGTCACTGTATCTGGGTTGAGGACACTGGAGAGACCCATCCAGCCTCCTCCACAGCCCCCGACTGTTGAGGTATCACCCCATCCTACTTCCCTTCATCCTCCACCACCTCCTCGTCCTCTTCTGGAACATCCACCAGTACCTCAGATCCCCATACCGTTCATCAGGCCTCCTCTTCATGCTCAGGGCCTGAAAAGCCCCCTTGCCAATCCTCCCAGAAACCCAGCGCCCTCTTCAAGTCCTATCCACAGACCTCCCCATTCTCCTCACTTGCAACCCCCCACCTCCTCATCCATGAATCCCCCTGGACTGATGCACCCTTTCCCAGGAGCATACTTCCCTGGCTTACACTCCCCACCCTTGAACATGATGCCAAGAGGTCCTGTCCCAATGCCTCCAATAATGAACTATGGTATTCCCTCTTTCAGCCCTCTTCTGCCTCAGCCCACTGTCTTGGTGCCTTACCCCATCATTGTCCCACTTCCTGTCCCTATACCCATTCCTATTCCCATTCCAGTCCCTTCAAAGGCTACCCTAGAAACTCCAAGTGTAATCCAGCCTGTGCCAGAGGGGACAGAGAGGGGTAGATCCAGGGCTACAAGGCCGCCAACACCAGGGATTCCTGAGGGGAGTACCAGATTGATAGCCAACAAACTGGGTGGAAACTCACCAAGTGACCCCAGCACTGATTGGGTTAAATCAGAAAGGTCATTCCCATCCCCGGCATCCACCCCCCACAGTGATACATCCTCTCCTAGAGCACAGTACAATGACTCCCCCAGCTCAGCCCCAGAGTCAGAGGGCCTGACAGACTATAAGCAGCACCAGTCAGAGCGACAGGTCATCCAAAGGGTTCTTCAAAGGACCCAAGTAAAACTGGGAACAAGTGCCAATGGAGTGGTTGATGTATTAGGGCTCGGGGAGTCAGGAGTGGGGCAAGGTACCAGATCAGGGCTCCACAATATTATCAGACCAACCCCTCCACTATCTCAGTCCCCTTTACATGACACCTTCTACCACCAACAGGACTCCCACTCTCCGCTTTCAAACACGCCAACCAGCCCCAATGGGAGCAGTCATCCAATGGATGCCCCATCCTCTTCCCTGATATCTCAGGATCATGGTCCAAATGGAACGACCTCCTCAACACCGGCAAGCCCAGACTCATCCTTAACCCAGAGAGTGCCAGCATCAACCCCTGACCCTGCAGTCAGTGAGCTGGAGGCCATTAAAGAGAACAAGTGCTCCGTGGTTGGTGCAGTAAGGGTTGAGGGTACAGGTAGTCAGTCAGAAGAGCCCCTAGCAATAGTTGGGGAGGTAGGAGAGGACCCCCATGTTCCTGATGAGGACCATGCCTATGCCCTTCCAACAGCGCCAAAGATGGGTGGTACCACCACCCCGTTGCTCTTGCCCAAGCTCAGGGACAAGGGTAGCCTGAGGAGCCCTGCAAATATTCCCAGTTCTGGAGACATGGAGCCAGCTCTGAAGAGGCGATGCCTACGAATCCGTGATCAGAATAAGTAGAGGAAGAAGGTGAGAGATTCATATATATGACTAGGAAAAGTATAGATAACATAAGACTTCTGTGGCATCAATTTTTTGTTGGGTTTCACTTGGAATGTGAAGCTCTGATATCTTCGCCATAGATTTAGAGCAGGGGTGTCCAAACCTTTTCCACCGAGGGCCACATGCAGAGGAATTGAAGGCTGGCTGGGCCACATTGAGAAAGCTCATTTATAACGTGTTAAAGACATTGAATCCAATGGTAAACTGTTTAATATATTCATAGAAAATATCCTACATCACAGCTTTCCATTAATGGCTTTTTAAAATAAAAAGCTCATAACTGTTAAGGATTTTGGGATTGCCAATCAGAAGAGGGGCCTTCCCCTCTAGATCTTCCCTGGTTAGGATGAAAAAATGGTGACAGCTGATCTCCACATTCAGACTCAAAACAAGAGCAAACTGCAGGAAGCTGTGTAACTTTATAGTAGTGATGGTACTTAAAGATGATCAGAGCCATCTGCTTTCTGAACTGGACCAAAGACGGAGCAGGAAAAGGAACAAATGAGCTTGATTAGCGCTATTTTCTTCTGTAATCCATTGTCTTTATTCACCAGGGCGCTATGAATCGAGTCTTTATTTTGGTAGTTAATTTTTCACTATTCATGTTCACTAACCCTGATGTTAAATATAAACATGTCAGCAATTTCTTCTCAGCAGATGTTAGTTTACAAATTAACTCAGAGCCTATACAAATAAAATAATTAGGAAGGATTATATACAATTAGAATATACTACCTTCTTTCTTTTAGCTAATTGTCAAATTTGTTTTATTAAGATTTATGGCTTTTTACACATAAATACTGGGTGTCATATATTTTAACTCACCCATGACGGGAGCGGGGCTGCATTCAGTAGAAGCAGTGATGCTGGGCTTTTGACTGGAGGATGCCTGGCACGTCTGGAGCAAGTTTGGATGTTGAGATGCAAAGGATATCACAGGGATGGCTGTCTGTTATATTAGTTCTCAGTCTGCTTTTGTTCAAAGTAATCAAGGAAAATGTTTGCTCACATATGTAAGTTGAGCCGAACAGACACATTATTCTTTTTGCGTGGCGTGTCATCAGAGGAAACTTTTCCTTTTCCAAGCTTCGGTAGAAGTCGGGTAAGGAGAGAAAGTGGTGTTTATTCTTCAGTGAAGCCGCTAACACGGCTTCAAAAATGTTCTTACCTGTTGTTGTGCCTTTGAAAGTCATCAGATCAAGCAGCTCCTCTGTAAAGCAAAGTTGTCGTCAACTACTCGTTAAAAGATTAAGAGCTGTGGCATCGGTGCTCTTGTCACATGTGATGGAGTAAAAATCAAAAGCACAGGCTTTGTCTGAAATTTGTTGTTTTAAGTTAGCTGACAAGTCTTTGATTCGCTGGGCAACTGTGTTCCTAGACATACTAACATTGTTGAAGTCCTGCATTTTCTCTGGACATATTTTTTCTGCGACTTTGGTGAGGCACTGCTTTATGAAGTCTCCCTCAGAGAAAGGCTTACCATGACAGGCAATGAGATGAGCTATCTCGTAGCTGGCTGTTGTGGCATTTTCTTGAGTTTTGTTGGCCCGGAAAAATGCTTTTGCTGAGCTAGCAAGCTGGCGGTAATCTGCTTAACTTTCAGCTCTCGCTTGGCACCGGTATATGAGGTGTAAGAATGTTGCTTCGTTTTAAAGTGTCGTCGAACGTTATAATCTTTCATAACTGCAACGGTTTCATTACAGATTAAACAGACACTTCTCCGTGACCTCAGTGAAGAAATATTTGTTTTCCCACCGTGCCTGAAAGTTTCTGCACTCACTTTTTATCCTGCGTTTCTTTGCTTCTGTCATGTTTCATCACCCATCAACACTTCTTTGAGTGATGAGCTACCTCTTCAACAAAGCTACACCACCTAGTCTCGAAACTAAGAAGTACAATACAGTCAAGCACAAGCTTCATTTTGCTTTATTTTTAGAATGTACAGCGGGCCAATAAAAACGGGCCGTGGGCCGCAGTTGGCCTGCAGGTTGTAGTTTGGACACCCCTGATTTAGAGGCTCTGATAGTTGTTATCAATCAACTGCTTCCAGATTATCAGCAACTGAAAAGATCACAATACTTTGAGATAAGACAACCAATGTGTTCCAAATCACATACTTTGATTAGTACACTTAACTGCAGTATGCTTCAATGCGGTGCACAGCACTAGTCTCAACAGTGTTGTCCGAAATTGTGTACTGTTGTTTTGCACTATCAGCTATAGTTTAACCGTTTCCTTTTCTTCTACTCCTTTTTTGTAAAGCCTTATTGTGGCTGTTATCCAACTTTCCAGAGCTAACACTAGCTACTGCATTTGTACTAATATTTACAACTTGCCAAAAATCTGACATCTAATAAAGAATGCCCTATAGTAAAGACAATACATCAAAAACCAACAAACACTACAATGTTGAAGCCTTTTTAAGATGTGCTACCATTGCTAGAAAAACTTAAGCTAGCTGGCAAATTCTAACATTAGCTAGCACACTAAAAGTACCAAATCATGACAAAACCAATAAGGCATTCGTTAAAGGTGGCAACTGTCATCTTCTTTACGGAGTACAAGAGGATTGGCTTAACTAACCTCACATAAGCTTTGAACAAACAACTTGTTAGCTAGGGATGAGTATCAAAATCCGGCACCAACATGGTACCAGTACCAACATATCCAATACCTACCGGACCAATTTACAACACGGATGTCGATACTTCATTTTAGTACCTTTCCACTCCAATGTGGCCAAGGCAAGAAATATGTCATGGAATTTCCTTTTCTTTTCCCATGTTCTACTGGCATCTGTTCAAGATATTTCTGCAAATCATTTACGATACCCAGACTGCTTTTATTCTCTGCAAACTATGAACACACACTCTCAAAGTATTGATTCAGGCACCAGTTAAAAAGTATTGCTTTAGCACCAGTATCAGAAAAAACCCAAATGATACTCAACCCTATTGTTTGCGTACTTGCTAACTAAAGTAATATTAGCCAGGGAATGTTATCAGGAAATGTTTGATTGCTAGTTGTGTTCCAAAGCTAGATGACGGGTTTTTCAAAAAAGTTATTCTACTTTGAATTATGGAAAGAAAATTGCTGGGCCCCTGAAAGACCCTAACCCCTCAACAGACATGATTGACTTATACAAACTGATAACCATGGGATCAGTCACACTGCACCTGCTTTTGGAAAACATTTGCCTCCTTGGCTTGGCTCTGATCAGCTTTTGGAATCTGTTAACGCGTTATTGTTGGGGTTAAAAGCCCTAACTAGCTTCCTCTTTTTATTCTGCTTTACTTTCTGCCCTCCCAACTTTTGTCAAGGCCTTGGAAAAGCATTTAAAAGTCACTTAAGTTAAATTGGACCCCACACAAATGTTCACTGCATGTACACATCTTTGAAGCTTGAACTTTGAGCCACTTAAGAACATTTAATATTTTAACCCTGAATAAGTCTTAGTTTAAGGATAGGAAAGTGTGCACATATACACATTGACACAAACAGTGCAAGCTTAATCACAGGTCTCACAGTATGCGCGTGATCACTAAACAGCATGGCGCCAAAGAGAGAGAATCCCAGTAACCTGGCACTCCTCGGGGCTCTAGGGTTACAACAGGGGAAGGAGGTGGAGGGCACAGGCAGTGAGAGTCACTTTGAAAGGCGATCACTTCACCACTATTTGCCGGTCACAATGCTTTGTTTGCTGCCAGTTTTTAAGAATCAGTTTTTCATTGATACATGAGTGCTTGTCTGTTTTAATAGGATTGAAAGATTTTAATGGTACATCTGGTTCAAAAAAGTTTGCAATGAATGAGATAGTCGGAGAATCAAGAACGGATGGCTGCCGCTGAATCAAAACCATGACCTTGAGGTTATCCAATGGTCTGTCCAACCTGACGCCCAGACCAAGGGGGAAGAGCCAGAGGGGGATCAAATTTGCCCCTCTTTTCAGTATGGACAGTGAGACAGTGCAGATATGTTTCTTTTTTATTTCTTTTGGGGCTTTTATCCTGTATTAAAGGACATTTTAATAGAGTAGGCAACCAGGGAAAGAAACACAGGGCTTAAATCTGGACTTCTCACTTGGAGGAAAATAGCCTTGGTACATGGGGTGCGACATAATCATTAGTGCCCCACAGACAGGACGAGAGGCATCTGGCTGCAGACCTCTATGGCAGTTTTGGGCTAATCTGTTGTAGACCTCTACAATGGGGCATCCTCACCTGTGGGGCAGGAAGTGATGCACTAACCCTTGTTGGGTTTTACCTTAGTTTGTGTTGTGTTATTTTGAATTTTATCCCCCTAACCCTAACCATTTGGGTTTGGGTGCCTAACCCCAACCCTCTTTGGATTTTTCTTAATGTGGTGGGTTAAATTAAAATTTACCCTCTGTAAATTTTCCATTTTTATTCATAAGATTCTGCTGTTGTGAACAATAGCCACTTATCACTCATTCTAATTCAGGCTTAGGTGATGTATGTCACTTCCCACCCCACAGCCAAGGTCGCCCCATTGTAGAGGTCTGCAGCAGAACGCCCTACCACAAAGGTCTTCAGCCAGGTCCTCATTTAGACATGTCTCTGAGGTCACTACAAAGACAGAAGTGATTGTTAGGGAGACTACAAGGCGCTGTGATATGTGAGATAACCCTCTGCTGTGATAGAGCTCTGGGCCTAAGGGGCACAATGAGAGCATTCCCATTACACATGTCATAATGACACCCTGTTCTGACTTTGGCTTGTCTCGACTCCCGTGTATGCATTCAGAACTCTCTGCTACTTGCTTTCCATCCGCTTCCTTCGTTTCACTCAGCACTGACATCCACTGCCAACCAGATGTTGTTGTTAAGAGTGCAGCAGAAAATCCTCCTCACTTTGGACCAATCAAAGGCCCTATTGATTTCACTCGCCTGATTGGTTGTCCAAATGGCCGTAACACCACCCGATGTCCTCACCCGCTGGTATCTTGCCATAATGAGATCACGTTACCATTTTACTGTATGCCCTGAGATTAATCCGTTGATATTATTGGGATGGTTTGGATTTCATCTGGCTCACTTTTCTCTCCATTACCCTTTCCAAAGGCCACAGGTCGGCTTAATAATTATGTTTTAAATGACGATAGAGAAGGAAAAGCACAACATGAACCTTTATCTTATACCCCAGATGTTTTGTGTCTAAGTTACAAGATCCCCTTTCACCAAATGAGTTCCCACTTAATGCTTTGTCATTTGTTGTGGTTTCATGCATCCCCTTAGTAACCAATACATATGAAATCACAGCATGCTGCTTGTGTCGTGCAGACGGATTTATGGCCCTGCGTTTTGTGTAATGGGAGCTGGCTGCTGTATGTGAATGACTTTAGCTTGCCACCTCTGAGCCTGTCCTGTTCCATTGTCTCCAGTGCTAAAAGTTTTTTAAACAATCTCCCACTCTGACAGAATCTGCAGCCAACTGGAGGATTTCACCTCAGGAAACAGCTCTTTTTTTTTTTTTTTTTACTCGTCTCAGCTTTCCCTGCCTTTATTTGGGATATTTTATAGCCCCGTGTAATCCGATCCCACCACATGGGTATTCGCTGAGCGTTTGAAACTAAAACGCAATGGGACAGAGGGAGTACAGAACCCTAGTTTGGCCCTTACATGTGTGTTTGAATGAAAGTCTGTGTTGGTGTGTGAGGGAGAAAGAGGCCAGATGTTCTTGGTTTGATTGTGCCCTGTGCGACAGTTATCTGAGTGTTGACATGACTAAAAGCCTCGTTCCCTGTTTATGAAGGGTGGATTAAGGAATGAGTGTCCAGAAAAGGAGTGGGTGGTAATAAGATATGCTAGATATGTAAATTTAAAAGAATCAGCCAAGAATCTCCAACATCTCACCACTTTTTCTGTTTCTTTTTGCTCTCCCTCTCTCCTCCTGATGAACAGACTCCCTGTTTAACACTGTATGGCGGTGCCAGATTCAGTGCCACGCCCTCTTGTGGACAACGCCAGTGCTAACACCCTCAAGCCAGTCCCTCAGCCTGTCAGCCCACCAGAGTGCTGCTCTGCCTGTAGACCAGCAGGGTGCCAATCCAGGAAGCTGTCCAGATGGCCGTAATATCACAAATCAAAGACGGGGAAGAACGACACAGTCACAGTCACTCTGTGTTGGACCAAAGAATATTTCTAGCTGGTGTGTTGTTGTGGTTATTAAAGTGCTTCACGAGGAGCATTTTGGACCTTGTGTGACATTGACCCAAAGTGTGGCTGTGTGTGCTCTTCCTCCTCCTCCTCCTCCTCCTCTCCTTGCAATCCACAGCAGACAGGGCTTAGATCAGCCTTGTGTGGTCTTCTCAGATGGAGCCTGAACATGATCTCTTTCCAGGGGAAACGGTTTGTTTTCTCTGCCCGCCTCGCACAAAGAGCCACATTGTTCCTCTCCCCATATCCCACGCTGACTCCCCACTCCAGGTTTTGGGTTACCTGGCCGACGAGGGCTCAGACTTCAGGAGCTTTTTTTATTTTTTTGAGCGACAGCCAGGAAAATGGTACACTCTTTCTCCCCCTCCAACCTCGCCCGCCCAATCTAAATACGGTACACAGCAACATACAAATTCTGAGGTTTGATTCCTCACAACCGGTTGCTTGTGATTCCTTACCCTGCCGGCGTCCTCCAAAGGAGGAGAGGAATTCTGCTGAGATTAAAAGTCCATCCTCTGGCAGTTTATTCAAAGAGCCGAACTGGGCTGTAAAGACGGACGACTGAGGAGGAAAGGATGCTCCCGCTGCATCCTCTAAAACAACTACAAAAAATATTTGGGACATGTAGAGCTGAATGGTCTGAGAACATTTAACTCGTCCTGATGACGCTGGTTCATAAATGTGTGATAACAGACCCTCCCTTACTTGATCTGCCAAAGCTTTCAGAGCAGAATTTGAATCTCTTCAAGCTCCACATGCCATGCTTGTTTGCTGAAACATCCTTGGCACATGGAAGTTTTTCAAAGGCTTGTAATATTACCAAATGTGGTGTTATGCAACAGTCATTTGCTGTAGTACGCAGCGATCAGTATTACAGTCCCTGCTACCAGGGACTCCTGAGATTTGATCATTTAGAGGCTTTGTCAACACTTTAACCCCATTGTAAAGTTTCATTTTTTTCTAGTTGAACTCTTCACAGATATTATTTGATGTTACAGTAACTTATGGATGATGCATCTGTAGATTTTCCACAAAAAAAAAACGCTTTATTTCTTCATTTCTTTTCTCTGTTATGATTGTACTTTGTGCCTGCTAAAGCCCTTAAATGCCCCCTTGCTGTTTTATGTTTGTATACTGAATCCCCACTAGAGAGCAGTGTTTGCCTTTGTAACTTTGCACCTGCCCTTTCTTGAGAAGAAAGCAACAAGAGGCCCCAGAAGACGCCTGCTGAAACCGTGAACATGACACTGCACTCAGTGCCACCTAACTAATATCAAATGCCAAGCAGATAGCTGTTCTTCTACATGTCTCTGCCATTATTTAATCATTATAAACCATCATTTAGTCGACTATAACAGCAGTGTCACCGACAAGAAAATCAAGGCTGCCCCTTTTCTTAATCAAGAGTTCAAGAATCCCCTGGGATAAATAATCATCATGGCCTAAAATAACTCCAAATATGACCCACCCCCCCCCCCCATCATTCCAAAATGACATCAGCCTGTATGTGTGCGACAGGTTTCCCCCCACTCATTCCAGCCTACATCTTCACCACAGGTCATGCCATCGTGTTAGTGTCATCCCCTGGCCAGGGGACTCTTTGTCAACAGCTAATATGAGTCGGTGTTGACGTCACTCTGAGCAACAAGTGGCCAAACGAGAAAACATTTTCTTCAACTGCCATCATTGGTTTTATGCACATTTTAATCATTGCCATTTCAGATCTGATACCTGATATGTTTTATCTGTGCGGAAGACTTGTGTCTTTCTGTCAGACATTTTTGTTGCTGTCAATGCCTAAAATACATTTCTGACCTCCCCTGTCAAACATATATCCCACTGTCTACATAGATTATTCACAAATTGTTTGTATCAGAGTATAGAAATTTTATCCGAAAGCTTTCTTGGAGACCTCTTTATAAAGTAAAATAAATAAAAGTTATTCTAAGAGAAAGGACATCTCTGGTGTGTTTCCACAGATCTGTTATTATCAGGGTCCCCATGACCTGGAAAACAATTGACCAGTTTTCCAGTCATGTAGCATGCATGGAAAATGTGAGAAAAGGCTAATCACCCATGAAAATGTTTCAAACAGGGTTCCTGAGGGTCTTAAATTGCACATTTAAAAATTAAGGCCTCAAGAAGTCTGAATTTTTCCAGTGAGGGGTTTTTGTTTGCTATTATTTTAAATGTTTTTCTCCACAAATTGTTGCATAAATATCCTTCAGATTTCAGGGAATTCAGTGTTGGATGCTCTAACTAACCTGGGGGACTCTGCACTCTGTGCTCTTTTATACATTAGTCCAGTCCTGTAATATCTGGGCTACCAGGTTGCCTTATTTTAACAGGTCTCACCTGACAAAGGTATTTTTCTGCTTTTTAATAGTTAGTCAAAAATCATCAAATGCAAGTGCCTATAACCAAAAAAAATGTCTTTGCTTAACTCCATTTGACATTTTAGAAACGATTCATTAAATCAGAAAATTCAGCCCTGGTCTTGTGTACTGAGAAATCTCATAATCATTTTATTTTTGACCATTTACTGTGCACAAAGTGGTATTCATTTTTCTCAGTTTAGGTCTTAAAAGGAGAGGCATCTGGCTGCAGACCTCTTGGGCGTTTTGGGTTCATCTGTTGCAGACCTCCACAACGGGGCAACCTCAAGCGTGGGGTGGGAGGTGATGTACTAACCTTCGTTCCTTACCTTGTGGTGCGTTATTTTTAATTCTATCCCCCTAACCCTAACCTTTAGGATTCAGGAAGCCTAATTCTAACCCTCTCAAGGGGTTTCCTTAATTTGTGGTGTGTTAAATTTAAATTTACTCCCCTCAGTAAATTTTTGATTTCTATTCGTTAAATTCTGCCATTGGGAAAAATAGCTATATTGTAACCTCTGACAGCGAGCGGAAAACATACATAACTCAGTATCTCATTCTGAGTAATGTCCTTCACTTCTCGCCCCACGGTCGAGGTCACTCCATTGTAGAGGTCTGCAGCTGAACACCCTGACCATAGAGGTCTGCAGCTAGATCCTGTAAAAAGGTTTTAAAAAGTCTTAAATTATTATTATTTTTTTTTTCAATCCTGTAGAAACCCTGATCAAACAGTTTCTTTTAAATGTCTGAATTAAAACCACGTCATAATATTTGAGGGCAAATTACCCCGAAATGAAATAAAATTGTGAAAAACAGGTTACAAAAATGCAAATTAAAAAGAACAGTAAGGGGGTATTTTAGGGGAAAATAGGAAGAAACATATGGTTATAAATGCCTCAACCATTGTTGTAACGAACTTATATTTATAAAATTAGTGCTAGACATGCAGATATTTGGATTGTTCTATGATCAATTAAATCACATTTATAAGCAAGTTCATGGTTAGCCATAGACCTTACATCTTTTGAGTAAGTGGTGTATGATCACAATTCTGTCATCTCTTAAAATGTGATTAAAAAGCTCTGGAAATTTCTCTCTGGAAGAGTGGGAACCCTGAGTATTTATAGTGGGCTATTTTGACTATCTTTTATTTCTTTTCCGAGTAATTAAGACTGTTCTCTAAGTATCATTGTAATTTAAGTATGAACCACGTATCAGTTTAAATGATCCAGACATGATTTTGTAGATAAGGCCTGCTAACTCACTGCTGTTCCTGTAAATGTCTATTTTTAGTGCCAGCAGTCTGCAAGGCAGCGCATCAACATTCCTAAAATACTGAAAGTTGGTCTAGTCTCTGAGCTGTGACGGTAAAACTGATGAATGAGATAAGAGAGCAGGAATTCCGGACTGGTCAGGGCCTCCCGGGCACTGATTGGAGGTATAATGGGGGGCGGTGATATCCCGGACTAAAGCTACTTTTCATGGGTACAATTAAGACGAGAAGACCGGACATGTCCTTTAAAAACTAATTACTACAAAAGCGAAAAGAGAACTGAAATTTAGAGCGATAGCTTTCAAGGCTCCAACGGTAGTCAAGCTAACACCGGATGTTGAACTTTGCCTTCAGAATAAAAGCGTCAAACACCCATGCCATTTTAATGCTGCTAGGTTGCAAAAAAAAAAAAAAAAAAAAAAAAAAAAATTTTTAGATGACAATTAAAAAGTTTCATTTTTTTTTATATAGGTGCTGGGCCAAAACCTCACACATCTAAAATAACAACTTAAAAAAACTCACAGTTGTAGCATTGATTTTTGAAAAAAAAAAACAAAAAAACAAACAAACAAACAAACAAACAACTCCCAACTCCAACTTTTCATAGAAACATACTTACTAATATTTACTAATATTTGTTTATTCACTTAGACAGGCTTCATTACACATATATATATATTTAGTATGTAGATTTATTTTCACAAACATTTGCATTATATACCCAAGCATACATTGCACGTGGGTTGCAGTAGCTCAGGCTGTAAGGGCTCAGGGAACTGCAGGGTTGCTAGTTCAGATCCAAACTTGGAAATCTGTCTGGTAGATGAAGAGGTGCCAGTTCCCTAACTGCTGATGTGCCCTTGAGCAAGATACTGAACCCCCAGATGATGCTCCATGCGGGCAGCAGTCCACCATACTCTTTACATCTTCTTTTTAATACTCTTTGTAAAAAAAATTAAAATAAAATAAAAAAATAAAAAATAAAAAACTTTTAAAGCTCCAGTGAGAAACTTTTGGTTTGTGTTGGCTTTGGCACCCCCTCTGGACATACCTCCTTGTTGAAAATGTTGCTAAAGCACCAGTTTTATCAGAACTTGATGAAATTTCTTCGTTAAAAGAAGAACAAAGAACAGCGCTGAGTTGTTTTCTTCTCAAAAACGACAAAAGTCGTGTACTGACATGTCTATAGTGGCCACGGTTCGCGTTATGCTGTTCTCTATGGAGCTTATTCCTCGGTAGCGGCTACAACGTCATGTGTTTAGTTGCTCTGATTGGCCTGTAAAGATGTGACAGACAGAACGTTCATCCAATCACCCACCGGGTTTTTTTCAAAGGCTCTGCCCTTTCCCAAACGCTGTGTATTTCCAGATGGATGTGTGAAACAAATGCATCTGGCGTGTCAGGTTAGTGTAAGTGGTGTTTTGTGACAAAAGTTGCATCCCAGTCAGATGTACATCACTCATTGTTAACATTTGCCCTGCAAGACTTTAAAAAAGTCTTCAATACAGCACCCAGTCTGACACCTACTCAGTTTCAGAGCTCACAAATATCAAAATTACCTTAGGGTTAGGGTTAGGGTAACTTGTCAAAGGGCCTTTAATTCCTGATTTTTAAAATCAACCTCTTTCTGTTTTGAGTATCTGGTATATTAATTCAACAAAAATATGTTTACATATCATTATTATTCAACTAGTAGTACTAGTGGACTGTTATTGCCCTTACTAGTGCTACTAGTGGCACTTTTTGCTCTACTAGTAAGGCCTAGTTGTGCACTAGTAGGCCATAATTTGAGTACTAGTACACAACAGTCGATATCACCAATGTCAAATATATGCTCCAAAGGCTTTCTATACTGTTGTACTGTAGACCTTATAAACATACTTTAATGTGTTATTCACGCCATGAACACCTGCCAAACGAAAAAAAAACCTTAATGACCTCTACACTGATTTCATTTCAGGAGCATATAAGACAGCTTTGATTATTAGTGCAGAGATAACTAACGATCTTCATATTCATGATAGTTCTTGGTTAAATTTAAAGCATTCTTACGGCCTCCCTGATGATGCCAGAAGGCACACCAGGGTGCCATGGCAACCCTGTTATGAAAAGCTGCTTTCCTCATATGCTTCTTATGTATATTTGCATGAAATGTATATATCATTAATTGATTTGATAATGTAATACTTATTTAATAGTTATTTAGACTATATATTTAAATAAGATTAAGGAAAAAGTCATTGTTGAGGTTAAGCCTAGACCTGTAAGGAAGCTGGGCATTCAGTAATGAAAGATTTATGGAGAAGAGATGTAATTCAATTCAAGTGCACATTTGTCCCTTCTTTTTTGATATGTGCAACAAAACATGTTTTTACCAAGCTTATATTGTGTTATTTTTCCCGTTTTATGTCAGACCATTCTTTTGCGTATGAAATTGTATCTTTATTTTTTGCATTGTCGAATATATTTCAACTCAATTTGTAGTTGTTGGTCATGGGAGTTTTACTTTGAAAGTCCTTACCGGAAATCATGCTCGCGAATCCCGCCTAGCTTGCCCGTGCTCAGTCCTACAGGTTGAACACGTTGTGGTCGGATCAGATTTTGTTGTAGCTACCTGGGAGCAGACCGGGCACACCTGGAAGTTCACCGCGCGCCTTCTTTCGGCCTTAACACGACTCTTCCTCTCGGTTTCACTTTCCTCCAACACATTAAAAAATAAAACAGGAGCGAGACTGAAGACTTAGTCAGCGGATAAATAATTAACCTGACAAGTCAAAGCGCAGTTTACAGGACAGCTGACATGACGAGCTGAGGAGTGTCGCTACCGCCCGCCTGTGCGCCGAGACAACAGGCCTACAGGTGTTTGAGTATTTGTGATTTTTGTGGACTCTTGACCTGGATACACTGGACTGGAAGCATGCTGGGAGCGGAGAGCAGGCTGGAGAGCCGGCTGAAGAAGCTGGAGTCCCTTATGAAGACTCCACAGTCGGCTCTGAACTTTCAAACACTACTGGTGAGTGTAGGCTGATACCGTAGGGCTGGGCGATGTGGATCAAAAGACACAACTCTGTAGTTTCTGGCTCAATGGCGATGAGGGATGTATATCGAAACTTTACTTTATAAGAAAATAGCTGTCTCAATACCTATATTTAAAACGCTGATTCTATCAGTACAAGTCAGACGATATACCGGCTTGATAACATGGCAACAAAATGAAAGTCCTACTTACTTTTTAATTGGCAAATTTTGCTGTTAAAACGCTCAACAACACTGTTTAACTTAGCCACTTTTACAAATGTTGTCAGTTTATTTGCGCATTGAGACAGTTCGCAGGAGATTGCTTGCAACCTGTGTCTGTCTAAAATGTCTATGTGCTATTGTATCAAACAGGTATGAAAATCATAATATGACAGTTACTTACAAAAAAATGAAAATATGATAATTGCCTATTAAGTCTAAGCATTTCAGAAGCTAATCATAGCGTATTACTGTGGGCTTCACTATGGCCTCACATTAGGCCTGACGTCTATTATTTTTCTTTTGAATCAGTCAGTCAATAAACAATATCATTTAACCCTATCTCATTTAAAATACATCGATATATCTTTTTTATTATTATCAACTTTTCTCAAGTATGAGCAAGATAAACAATAAATGTGTCATATCTACCCTTAACCTGAATATGTGGCAGGTAAGTCAAAACCAGTCATACAGTCACACAGAAAAAGGAAGAATGCATGTTTTTGTCACTGTGTAAGTGAAAGTTTGAGCATGTTTATCATTACTCTGGCATTAAACCACAGAGAAAAACTCCACTTAAAACTATGTGCATCTGTTCCTGCATTTTAAAGAGTTGTTTTATTTTATCTCTATCAGTTATAAAGGGACTCCATGAGGGAAATGGACTGAATAAGCATGACATTAGAAATGACCAGCATACCCTTCATTGATTCTTTTCTGCCTTTCATCATTGCTGAGTTTCTTGGTGTGTCCTCTAATTGACATGCCCTCTCTCTGACCTGTCCTAAGAATGTACTGGGCCAACTTTGATAAAACTACTGCCAGTGCTAAGCCTCTGTGGCCCGACCTCTGACAACAGATACACATTTTTATGCTGATATGGCACAGCTTTTGTTCTGATCTCTCACCAGGCTTCGCTCACCAAAACTTCATCTCCTTTGTTTGGTCATTTAATGTACAAACCTTTTTAGCAGTGTATGATCAAAACAAAGGTAAAGTCTGGTAATCTGTCTTTCATACAATCCAGGCACGCCTCAGGAGTTGTCATAAGAGATGGACATGATTGTCTGCATAGTTACGCTTTCATGCAGCAAATGAAGAGTTTGAAGTTGCTGCATAGAATGGCGTCAGAAAAATAACGTTATTAACAGAGTGGTAATGCTTGGGCATCATAATGAGGAAAAAATAATAGCCTGATGAAGTGACGAGATATGCTTAGGGAGCATAACATGGTCAAAAATATAACTTCATCAATGCCTGAGTCATGCTTGGAGACTGACGGATAATCATATGTAGAGATCAAAGATCAAATGACATCAATCTGTACCAAGTGTAAATAGATGAGGGGTGCTCTCAAATAGCAGCCGACCAATTTTGTTTTATAAGGGCCAACGCTGATAGCAATTATTAGTGGTTCATGAGACCCAAAACCAACATTTGGAACTGACATGCATTTATTATGACAAACAAAATACACTTTATGTGAGAAAAGGAGAAATGCATGATAAAAAAGTGCATGAGTGGTCGCAGTGTTGATTGCCAAGTAATTGCTGATCAGATTGTGTTTTGGGCGGGACAGTAGATGAAACTGGGGAGGGAAGAAACATCTCGCAGTGGAGCCAAAATAGCATATTTTTTGTACACTTTATTGATTATTGGTCAGAGAGTGCAGAAACATATAATAATCAACCAAATATCAGGGTTAGTGGTCACCCAGGTCGATAACTGGTTGACCCCGACTTTCGAATCATAATGGGGTCAAATGATAACATTCTGATCAGATGGTTGGGAAACATGGGGTCAAAATGAAAACCCCAGTGATAAAAGGGATCATGCGTAGAAGGCACAATGCGATCAAAATGATGACATTACAATATCAATGATTTACTGATGCTTAGAGATCATAACTTGGTAACCTCATGAAAAGACCATTGAGGCTTATTGTCAAAAATTATAGTCCACTAAATATAAGGATGTGTCATACTTGGAGATCAAAACGATTCCCTGACACAAAGATACTGGATGCTTAGGATGCTCACAATGGGGGCAAATATAAAACTGGTTTATCAACTATCTCAGTTATGGGTTCCAACTGGTGATTTGATTTTCAAATGAGCTGTAGTCATCTGAATGATAACCATATGTTTGTGCGAGGAATGCTAATAGATCAAGATGGTGGCAGACCTTACTTATATTGACAGTACTGGGGGGGTCAGTGGTGTCAAAATGGTTATCAGATGAATTTAGAGACTTCATTGGTGTGCAAAGCCTGATTAATGGATGAGTCAGGACTTTATAGTCATGATGGGGTAAAATATGTGCCCTGGTAAATAATGAGCTATGCTAAGGGGTCATAATGGGGTCAAAGTGATAAATAAGTCCTTCTTTGAAATAAAAATGGGGTCAAAATGGTAAACTGAGTTGTAAAAGTGTCATGTTGGATTATCTTTACACCACTAATGAATGTGTCTTCCTTGGGGTTCATCACCTGATTAATGCGTGAGTCAAGATTTGCGGTCGATTCATAGTCTGATAAATACAAAGCAATGCCAAGAGATACAAATGAGATCAAAGCACAAACTTGATGAACTGATGGCTTTGGGTTTTAATGGCTCAAAAATCATGTCCTGATGAATGGATGAGTCTAGCTGATGGATCATGATGGGGTCAAGTGATAACCTGGTCAGTAGTCTGGACATGCTGAGGGATTAAAATGGGATCAGAGTGATAGCTTATCAAACAGATGAGGCAGTGGAGATTTTGGGTTGTACTTCCAGGTGAATAACATAGGTAAGCCCATTATTCTATTTTGTTTCTGTGCTCATTGTTGATTGTCAACGCTTAAAGTCCCTACTCTACTTGAACTAAAGACAGCCAAACTTGTCATATACAATCAAGCAGCTTACTGCAGTGAGTCAATTTAAGTCACTGACTTCCCATCCAACCCTCAGCAGTCATCACTCTCAGTTTGATCACTGCAGTCAGCTGCATCTGGTTCTGAGCTGCACGCTGGTGGAGTCCACAATGGCCAGCATGCTGCCTAATGCAGGGAGCTACCACGCAGGAAGCTGGAGTGACTTCCTGGAATTATGATGCTGTTAACCTGCTGTGACCTCACATGACTATTTCCTGTTTGTCCACAATCAGCTTTGTCGCAAAGTTGTTTGAAGCATTTTCTAAAATCTGGAGAACGAAGGATTTAGTTCCAAATTAGTCCCTTTAGGATTTCCTTTTTTTTTTCCTCTCTGTAACCTTTAAAGTAATTAATGCTATTCCACAGAAAGCAGAATTTGCATGTAACCAACAACAACCTTTGCAAGTGATGAATATCAGTGGATTGATATGTTTTGCAGCTGTAATTTGACTGTTATATTTACCTTTATAGATTTTCCATATAGATGCAGCCCCATCTACTCATGGGTCTGGATTTGTAGGATAAAAACAGTATTATGTTTCGGCAGGCTTTTGTGCGTTCAGGAAAAAGAAGGCCTATTTGGAAACCGAAAGCAGGCTGAATGTTATCCACACTATGTACATAGCAGCTCAATGAACAGATATCTGCATGGCAGAGCTGAAAACAAAGGTAACGTTCTCACAAAGATGCAGCAAGACAAATAAGACTGAACAAATGAAACCACCAACATCAGCAGAATCCAAAACACTTACAGAGTCTAATCAACAATATAATCAGGAAAATAGTTTAACAACATCGTGAGACATCAAGAATTCAGACGTCATATGATGCCGTGTGTTTGTGCCAGAAAACAGTAAATTTAATCCCCAACTTTCGTCTTGGCTCTGGATCAGAGCCAGACAGCTGTGCTCTGACAAGAGTACACCATAAGGTCAGGGAGCAGGTTAATTACCAGAGTGCTTGTCTATTTTTCTACTTGATTCAGATGCAGAGGGAATAAACATCTTACCTGCTGAAGGTGTGTTTTAATCCACATTCCACTTGCCTTTAGTCCTGGATGATTAAAAGGGGCAGGCTGTGACTCTCTCTACGGGCGACAAAAATTCAATCCCTTCTGTCTGTTAGCATCACTATGCTAAAGTTTAGTGAAGTATCAGATGATAGACAGGTTCTATTCCTGCCAAGTCTGTCACAATAAAAGCCTCCAATGCTCATCATCATCATAATTTTTAAACTTAGGGACGTATTTCATGACTTAAATTTGGTCTGGTGGGTTATAACTAAGTGGCCTGTCAAACGACAAACCTAAAATACATTGTTTTTATTCGCTTGAGAGAGCCTTTAAGTTTTCTGTCCTCCTCTACTCCGCTAATCCAGTTGACAGTGCTGTGAGATACCTCATTTTTCAACAGAGCTGTCAATCACAGTGCATTATCGGATGTTCATTACGTAATGAACAATTAAGAGAAATATATACCTGTGCAATTATGAGCATGATAATAATATTTAAGGCAGAACCTGGGGTTTTTTGACTTCATAGTTTCCCCATCTGTTGACACAGAGCAGGTGGGCTTTCCTAGATATACTGCAGTCTGTCAGCAGGGGGAGGTTTAAATATTTTGGCTTCACTCCCAGGCAGCTCCTGCACTCTGTCACTCTAAATATACAGTGAAGACATAGACAAGCATTCACTCTCTCATTCACAAGCCTCTTCATGTGTTTTAACTATGGAGTACACAGAGAAAACGTACTCTTTCTGTGCATGAAAGAGCCTGCACATAGAAAGGCCCAAGCTCTTTGTCCAGAACCTTCTTTTTATGAGGCACCAGAGTATAATCAAAAGATTTACAAACACAGCTATTGTGTTTAAATAGTCGACATTATTATTCCCCTATCAGCATATTCAGTGATTACAGAAAACAAATGTGCCAGTAACAGTGTTTTTAGTCGTTGTCTTCACACCAGAACTCTCAGAGAGGATGGAGGTAGCGATTATAAAGGTAGCTAATATGCAAATACAGGCTATTTCAGAGGTATGTGACACATCCAGTGTGCTAAAGCATGTGCAGATCAGACCCTGCATGAGGAAATACATGGAACAAAATCTAGCACAGTAGAAACTTGTCTTCAGTTTCTCTGGTGACAGGACTCATTTTACATTCTGAGATCCTGTCTATTGTTGTTTGTGCTCAGACTGTATCAGCTAACAGAGGAGTAGGTGGGAGGTGTTGTCTGAGGGAGGGAAGAAACACACAATAAGCCGTAACTAGAGGATCATGTTCAGATATGTTCAGATTCCAGCCCAGGAGTGAAAAATCAAAGCAATTGTTTTCAGCTCTGACTGGTTTAGACCCAACCAGCAGGCGAGGACTTCAATCTTTAAGCTCTACGTTTAAAATAGATGTGGGATCATAAGTTAATGTGTGTTATCTCTAAATCCCATGACCAAGCAAGATAGCCATCCACAATCTTGATGATGTCAAGATAGGGAATAAAAGCCTGTTTTAAACAGTAAGAAACCAACGTGTCAGATTCCAGGAGTTTTCTGTTTGACGTCAGACATTCTTGTTTAAGGATTCAGGTTGGATTGTACCTTCCACTCAGCAAAACCTTTACATAATGTACATTAATAAATGTACATAATGTAAAAGCCAGTTATAACAGGGGTGGAAACTAACACATTTTAGTTCTGTATGTACTTTTAGGAGTAGTTTTTCAAAGAAATAGTTGGACTTTTACCTAAACACACAAGCTGTTAAAAAGTATGTCATAGCTGCACATGATGCAAGCAACAGTGACGAAATCAGCTTTATTTTCCTTAATTTTTTTCACTTCCCTTACTCAACAGATACTATCAGCTTGTTTTACAAAGTGGAGACAGTTGTGCATTGTTCATAACTAGGGCCCGACCAATATGGATTTTTGGGGGCAGATGAGATACTGATATTGGGGAATAAAATTCCCAAACCAGCTGATTAAAATCTTATGTATTTTTTTAAATTAATTAATAAATAAAAAGAATAAAATTAGTTACTTCAGATCGATTTAATATAGTTCAAACATTTGTTACATTTGTTAAAGATTTAAATTGAAGGCATTTAACTTTTTCAGATACTTTTATTGTCAAAAAAGATTTATCATGAACAAAATGCTGTGCAAAAATGCAGTAACCTCTGGAAAACAGAGATATTGGTAATGTGCATCACATTCTACAGATTTGTCTAATCAAGTGGTCAGTGAATTTATTTACACATGATGAATTTATTTTATGTAGGTAATAGGTAAGTGGATAAGTGCCGTCATAATGATGAATGAAATGCGCCTCTTCGATGTCCTCTAAACTTGCATCCACATCTCTCTCCTCTATCTGTTGGAACCATGAAGTCTTTATGACTCAAGCTCCAACCATAAACACACCCCTCACCCCCCCGCTGGTCGTAACGCGTGTTATTGTAATTTGTTCTGGTCTTATCCATCAGCATTTGGCTTCCTGATTAAATTTAATATTACTGTGAGAAATTGCACCATTACGTTAAATGTGCGATTACTGACTCGGCTAAAGTTTATGGCTAGCTAATGTTAAGCTAGGCTATCCTAACTTTAGCTTGACGGACACAACGAGGCACGTCATGACTCATGGACAGGTGTGTTGAATTGAAACAGGAAGCACATGGAGTAATTGTTTATTTCACAAACTTGTTGTAATTTACCATTGAGACAAACAGTTCTCTCCAACAAATGTGATGCTCAGCCACGCTGCTCTGGGCTCTTGTTCACTCTGCTGTAAGGAGGTAAATAAAGAGTGGCCTGAAAAGATTTGGAGCACCCTCTACTGAATAAATAATTAAACACAGACATTCAGTAAAACCAAGTCATATTCCCTGCACTTTATTAGTGAAAATACAAGTGTTAACATGGATGTTAAATAATCGTTAATCAGCCAACTTTTGGGTGAACTTTGGCTAATCAAATCAGCTGGCCAATTAATCAGCCAGGCCCTGATAACATCCATTTTTGTGATGAGCATGTGCTGTTTATTGTGTCAACACAGAGGCTAGATTATACAGCTCACCGCTGTCAAAGGCTCATTAATACAAAGCACAGCACTTTAATTTCTCTGCATTCAAATTAAAAGCACTATATGTTAATTTTTTTTAAGAGGTGAAACAGAAATTCACAGGGCAGAGGATTAAATATTAAACTAATGCTGAATGGACAGTGAGTGTGCTAAGCAATGCATTTTATTTGAATGCATTTGTTTCACTGACTAGTTTTGGTAGGTGCTATATGACTAAACTTTACCTGCTTGCTTGTTTCCAGTTGTTACATTTACATTAATCGTACAAAATAAAGCACAGACTATAAATTTAATGAAAAAAGTTGCTTTCTGTGTAAATTTATAAACTTCTGGGGCCTGTATCTGTAAGTATGTCTTGTAAGTATATCTCATAAAACTCAGGACGCCTGTGGTCTGGTGTTTTGTCAATGTTTCTCATGTGCAGAAGTTGTTGTCCTCGAGGTAGACAGTTGTGGTTTTTTTTTTTTTTTCCCCCACACTACACCCTGGTTCCTGACTCGATCCATGATGTCTTCCCGAGTGGGAGGCCAAAAATAAGTTAAACAAGGAAATCCCATCAAAATTCAGTTAGTTTCTTCACAAACCAAATATGCTTATGGGTTCTGTGAAGTCTTCTTCCCAGCAAATGTTAGTTATGTTTACATTTAATTTTTCTACAGAAAAATCATTGTGTAGATTCCCCAGGTCTTAAAAACCTGCTGTTTATGTTTGTACTGTCTTGTCTAACCGTTTGTAAAGGTAAAATTGAAAAACTCCTCAGGGAAGTTTGAGCTATCAGGAAAAAGTTTTCAGTATAGCATACATGCATAACTTTCCTGACTGAGCTAAACAGATGCCCACAAAAACTCCCTTTAAGGCAAAATAGTGGACTTTCAAATACAAAAGAAAAGGGAGAGTAGTCACTATTAGCAAACAAAATTCCTACATTTATCCTGACCAGAAAGTGTAATCATATGACAGCCAAGGTATGCATGATACTATTGGCATGATAACGGCAGATATTAACATAAAAAGTTAAAAAAAAGTGACGACAAATATGAACATTTCTGCTGATATTTACAACCAGTATATTGGCTGTTGATATCTGCCATGGGTGCAAAAAAGTTTTTCAAATTTTCGGCAGGACCGAAAGTCAGCTGAAGTCTTTTCTTTGTCAGTCACATTCCTTTAACTTTAAAGTGTGTTTTTAAGGAGTGAAGTTTTACGTCTTAACTAGGGCTGGGAAATTAATCGCAAATTAGATTAAGTCGTAATATTGCCTGCTGCAATTTACAAATTGCAGAAGTTGCAATATTTCTTTAACTTGAAATTTTAACTTGAATTTTTTGAAAAATACATAAGATAAGGAACCTAATAATAATCATCTATTAAATTGCAATCCCAATATGGGGGGGGGGGGGGGGGGGGTGCAGGATGCAGTTAAATTATTTTTGCAAATCGTTCAGCCCTAGTCTCTGTGTCGGGCTCTGTGTCAGCCAGCCAAAATCTTCCACACTGAACTCATCAAACCATGTCTTTATGATCCGTAGTTTGGAATAGAAAAGGGCCTTCCCCAAACTGTTGCCACAAAGTTGGAAGCATAGCATTGTCCAAAATGTCTTTTGTATACTGAAGCAGTAAAACTGCCCTTCACTGGAGATAAGGGGCCTAGCCCAAATACTGAAAAAACTGCTCTGTACCATTGTCCTTCCTTCCCCAGACTTCACAGTTGGCACAATACAGTCAGGCAGGTACGTTTTCCAGACATCTACCAAACTCAGACTTCCCCATCTGACTGCCAAACAGAGACGTGTGATTTGTTCCTCCACAGAACATGTTTCCACTGTTCCACAATCGAATGTTGGTGTGTGTAACACCATCCAATGCTTGGCTTTGGACTTAGTGATGTGAGGTTTGCATGCAGCTGCTCGACCACGGAAACCCACTCCATGAAGCTCCCGCCATAAAGGCTTTTGTGCTTACATTAATGCCAGTGGAAGTTCAGATCTCTTCAGCTATGGAATCAGCAGAGCGTTGGTGACTTTTACGCACTTTTACTCAGTGATTTCACATGATCTTCCACTTCTAGCTGAGTTGCTGTTGTCCCTAAACGCTTCCACTTTACAAAGGTGGCATCCTATCACAGTACCACACTTGAAGTCACTAGAAAGACCTGAATACAATCATTTACAGGTGTGGCCAAATACTTTTGTCCATATAGTGTAGGTAGGGCTGTTTATAGATGCATAGATAGAGTTCAAATGCTATAGAGTTCAACATGGCAGCCAGACTGTGGCAAACAGATCTCTCTCCAGTAGTAACCATAGCTGCTAAGACACACACTTGTATACACACGCACACACAGTGTAAAATGATCACATATCCTGGAGCGCTCAGCCTGAATCCAGAGCCATAAGCTGTTTGTCCCACAATAGCTTCTGAGCCTTCAGGTCTATTTCCACCCGTCTGCACTGGGGGGGATCTCTCCACACGGCTGCTATTTAAAGGTACAGAATTGTTCCACATGCCTCTGCTGCCCACCCACTCACATGTCGCCGAACAAACAGACACTAAAGACCTGACTCAACCCACACACACACACTCACTGGATGACTCCACTTGACCCTTGTTTTTGGGGAACAGAGAGTCCTACTACTCCCCCCCTCCCCCCTCCACCTGCCCAACTGCCCCAACTGGCCCAGCAGCCTCATGAGTTTGGATCACGGGGACATTTCGGTTCCTATGTGAAACTCAACACCGCTGATTTAAGCGCTGATGGCACTACAGAGACCCCTGCTATTAGTCTGATACTGCCAACTGCAGATTTACATGTGCCATATTGCTTCCATTTCTTGATGATAGATTTAAGCTGAACTCCAGGGATGTTCTGTGCCTTGGATTTTTTTTTGTATCCATCCCCTGACTTATACTATTCAGTAACATTTTCTCTGAGTTGCTTGGAGTGTTCCTTTGTCTTTATGGTGTAATGGTCACCAGGAATACTGATTAACCGGTGACTGAACCTTTCACACACATGTGTCTTTAGGCACATTCACTGTCCTCAGGTGATCTCCAGTTCACTGATTGTGATTGGCTGGACCTCTGTTGAATTAGATCAGTCACTTTAAAGGGGATAAATATTTTTGCTGTCATGAATATTTTTGTTTAATTTACAGTACTTTGTCTAAATCTGCTTTCACTTTCACATTAGAGTTTTTTTTTGTCTTTTTTTTCTCATAAAGGTCAAATTATATTAACCATGATAGCTTTATAAAATCACTAAAAAAGTGAAAAATCCACAGAGGTGAGTACTTTTTATAGCCACTGTATTTTTTATATCTGGGGGCAGAACCACTGCACACAGTCACTGATGTTTTGTTATTAGATAGATTACTCTGATTGTAAAATGTAACTTGATTTGATTTTCTCTAAAACTCTGGACAAAGTGTTTATTAAACAGTCATTAGCGCTGTTGGTTAAAGCCAGGATTAATTATCAGTGAAGACAATAATATTATTCCTTCCATTCCTCCTCATTATGTCCTTTTTTTCAGTTTTGCCGTCTTTTACCCTTTAGACAAAGCCCAGGGTCACCAAGTTTACAAAACTCATCCTGACAGATTAATGAAAGTCATTAAAATATTCCTTCCTTCCTTCCCAACATAAATGAAACTTCAGATCAGCTTTGAAACATGATATTTTATTTTCAAAATGAGAGTTTCAGCCAAACATAAGAAATAAGAAGTCCAGTGTTTGACCATATTAGCTGTATTTAAAGCAGTGGTTAGTTTAAGAGGTAAAATCGTCAGTAAATGAGGTTTTTAAACACAAGAGATAACCTAGGAGTTACATCTTCACACTATACTTTTTTTTTTTAACTTCTCGTTTTGTTAAATAACTTTTTTGTCTTTTGTGTCTTTCAGGATTCCATGAACGCGTTGGCTCATGATTTGAACTATCCAGCCTTGAGGAAAAACAAAAACATAGACGCCTTTCTGAACCGATGTAAGAGCTACAGTGTGCTTGGTTAAAGGTCAAAAGTCTTGTGCTTTGATTGAGAACATAGCTGCTCTGTGGAGCAATGTGGATATGAAAAGATCAATTAGTTGCTTGTTTGCAGACACACACAAACTGTATATGAAAGTAAAGTTAATGGCCAGACACTGGTAGACATAATCTAACAACTTAATGCTTAAATGTAGAGACTGAGTAATAAATACAGTTTTAACAGCAAAAGTCCACAACTCAAAAGATGAGTAAATAACAGTTCAAAGTGATCAGTATCGAAGGACCTGAACATTTTTACCCATATTCACCACTAACAATTATATGCGATATAAATGTTGGTCAAATGAATGGATCTGCCTCAATTTATTTATTTATTTTTCTTTTTTCATCCTCATTCCTTAAACTTAATTGCGTTCTTAGGACTGAAGTTTCAGGTCTGAACTATTACTAGTTTATTTCCTCAGATAATGAAAAATTAATTGTTGCACTCAGGGTGTAAGTGGCCAAAAATGGACGCCATTCATAGAAAGCAGCAAAATCATATACATGAATTTTCCCCACTTTTTCTTCATTACTTTTTAAAATCAAGATTGGACCTGATCATAACTATAAAATAATAATTAATTTTAAGGATTATTAACCTTTCAATGCCAGTTTAAGAGCAGAACCCCCTGATTTTTAGAATTATAAAAACACAAAAAATGAGGGGAAATAATGGATATACTACATGCAAAAAGATTTTTTGAAGGGGGTTTAAACAACTTTGAATATGTCAAAAAGTTAGCAACAACTTTGACATTTATGCATCAGTATTTCTTATTATTTTAAGGTTTTCATAAATTGTTACACTCAGGTGTAAATGCCCTAAATGGACAGCCACACAAATAGCAGCAAAATACATATAAATATATATACATTAAAAATAACTTTCAACTTTTCTTGCATTATTTTTTTGATCAAGATCAAGATATAATGTAAATAGCAAATCAAAGAAACTATTTATTACCACAAATTAAATTTAAATGACTGGGATTATCATGGCCTAAAATATGTAAATAATGAGCAAAAACTTTAATGTATTATTTATTATATATTTGTATCTTAAGATTTTCATTAATTTTGAAACTCAGTGTGTTAGTGGTGGAAAATGGACACTATTCAAAAAAAAAACCCTGCAAAATAAGAAGAATCTTTTTTGCTTTTTGTCATTGATTTTTTGATCAACACCAGACCTGATCATCATTAAAAAATATTGAGTAGCTTTTAGGAATTTAACCCTTTAAATGCCAGTTTGAGAGCAAAAAACAAACAAACTATTTTTTGTATTAAAATAAAAAAAAATGTTTTATTTTTCATATATTACAATCAAATCAAAATTCCTTTCAGGGAATTTATCACTACCATGAATATGTGAATAATGAGCAACATCTTTTGCTTTTATGCATTTTTTATATTAAGATTTTTATTGATTCATACAACCAAGTTGTAAGTGGCCAAAGTTTGTACACCAAAATTAAATTGCATCTTTTTTTTTCAGTTTTTTTCTGCAATAATATTTTAATGAATTTCTGACCTGGTCATAACTCTACAATATTGATCAATTTTTAGGAATTTAAAACTTTTAGTTTCAGTTTTAGAGCACAAAACCCCTGATTTTTGTAATGTAAAAAGCACATAAAATGAAAGCTTTTTTATGCTACATGCAAATTGAATTTCCTCAAACGGGATTATCATAGTTATGACTATGTTTATAAAGACCAGCAACTCTGATTTTTATGCTCAATTGCTGTTGTGTCCAATTTTAAGATTTTCATGAATGGATTTCATGGAGTTGTCACTCTCAGGGTTTGTAGTGGACAAAAATGACGGCCAGGGTATATTGTAGCAAAAAAAATCCCTACTTATTTTGCATTATTTTTGTTCAACGTCACCCTGATCATAACTGTGAAATACTGATAATCTTTTATTGTAATTTAACCCTTTTTAGTTCCAGTAGAGTAAGAAAACCTGATTTCTGTTATGTAGAAAACATAAAAAATGATTAATATTTTTATACTACAGTGCAAATTTGATTTCTTCACAGTGGATTATCACAGCCATGAATACGTTGATAATGTGCAACAACTTATTTAAGATTTTAATGAACTGTTACTATAGTGCACCTATGGAAAACCATGGGGAAAAAAGCATGCAATTTTCCCTCTGACCAAATATGAGAAAATGGCTGACATTTGGTGATGAACAGGAAAATCTGCAAATTTGAAGCAATGACCCCAGAATGAAAGTCTAATATCATAAAATGTCTGTTTTTTCCTGTGATGGCTGGAAGATTAAAAATTGTGGTTTTGTTGGGTTTTAATGGAGCCTTTTTGGTCACAAACAACCCGAGTTTAAACCAAAATTGTCCAGAGCTTATTAATGACCTGTTACTGGTCTGTTATTAGAATTTAAAAATTGTATTGAGAAACTAGAAAAGCACTCAGAGAGCGCAGACCTCCGCCATTAGCCCTATCTCCCAATAGTAAAGAAACCTTTAAAAAATTACTGGATCCAGACGGTGATCTGGATCACTCCCAAAATCTAATCAGTTCTTCCTTATGCCATTTCTGACATTTCCTGAAAATTTCATTAAAATCCGTCCATAAATTTTTGAGTTATGTTGCTAACAAACTAACTAACAAACCCTGCCAATCAATAACCTCCTTGGCAGAGGTGAAAGACTTACCCGCCAAAATGTATGTTTTTAGTATTGAAAAGTCAAAGTAATGAATAAAAGAACACAAAAAATACACAAAAAAATGCGGCTAAACAGCTTGTATACCTCTGAGTGGTTTTAACTTTAAATAACCTCATCCACCTCTCTCTGGTCAAGCGGTTTAAAATTTTCCTGTTCCTTCTTAACCTAACAGTCTGTTGCCATGGTAACACACTTCGTTTGTCTATCTCCGCAGATGAAAAGGCGGTGAGTCAGCTGAGGGAGCTGCAGGTGAAACCGGACGACTTTGAAAAAGTGAAGCTGATCGGTAGAGGAGCATACGGAGAAGTACAGCTGGTGAGACGTTTGTGTCTGCAGGGAGTCGATAAATGAATCAGCGTGTTGATGTTGTTCGCAGTCCGTTTTCTTATTATGAATAATGCAGCAGCAGTGCCGTCAGGAATATAAATGGAGACAGAGCAGGAGAGAGGCTTAAATGTTTCTAAAAGCAGCAAGTTGCACCAAAACACCTCAAATGTTGACCAATAGAGGGCGCAGGAATCCTTTAAATCCCCAAACATGAACTATGTAACCTCCTGCAACTTGTTTAGAGACAAAATTAGCTTCTCTTTCCACATTAACTCCAATTAAAATAACTTTGAGTGCTAAAAACATCATGAATGGTTGCAGTACTTCCTTCTATAGCGCCATGTTTTCCAGATGTGTGATTCTGGTGAGCTAGAGTCTGGTTTTTGCTAAGTGTCTTGTGGTAGAAACAAGTCTGGACAGGCTTAACGTGTAGGAGAGGAGTGTGAAGTCGACTGTGGAGGAAGGGTGGGAGGGGGGCTTACTGTGTTTTTGCTTAAATCTTGTATAAGCATGTCTTTCTGTGGGTGTGTTCCTGTAATTATGGGTTCCCCTCTCTTTCCCTCTTGCTCCGTCTCTTATTTTATCTCTGTCATTGTGACATTCTTACCATTTTGTTCTGGCTGTCCTCGCGCAGCTATCATTGTTTTTTAAAGCTGATGTCTCGTCTCGCTGTGTTGTCTTACTTCTCCTCCTGCAGGTCCGTCACAAAACCTCTCAGAAGGTTTATGCCATGAAGCAGCTTAACAAGTTTGAGATGATCAAGCGGTCAGATTCGGCCTTCTTCTGGGAGGAGAGATACATCATGGCCTTCTCCAACAGTCCCTGGGTCATCCAGGTGTGCACATTAACAACTGAAAACAAACAGCATGTCATGAGAGGGATGGAGGATTGAGAATTTAGACATAAGAGAAAGATGCAGAGTTTCTGTCACGTTTGTTATGTGTACATTTTATAGTAGCAGCAGATCATAGTTTGTGTCTGGCATTTAGGCTCTGACCTTATCACTCCTGGAGGATTGATCAGATAATATCTTACACCCCTGTCAGCGTCTGCAGGAGGATGCTGTGGTGGTGGTGGGATTAAAAGCCAGAGCAAAGTACTGATGCAGGTCAGGGCTGGCAGTGGCAGAGCAGAGGGAGGGACCGGAAAACTCAAATACACGTGGCAGGATATTTGTCAAGTGATTGGATAATCATGAATGTCAAGTGAAGTCAGCGTGGCTCGTGCAGGGTGACCGTGAGGTCTTAAAAAGTATTAAAAGTTGATAAATCAGTGCAGTGAAAAGCTTTTAAAAGTATTGAAGACTATTTAATGCAAGACTATAATGCCTTAACTTTTCTACTTTTAAGTTTTAGCTGCAAAACCTGTGAATGTGTACCTCTAGATTGTGGTATGACAACTTTTTGAGAAAAATCAGACCTTTATGGTATGGTAGTGTAAAAAATGCTTTGCAAACTTTTCTAACAGTAGATTGTTTGCTTCTGCCATGTCTAGGTCCACTGCAGGTGCCACATTGTGAAGTCAAATCTTCTTTGCTGCAAAAACAGTAGATGGCAGTGTCACAGCCTTAGTAAATCCATGGTGCAAGCATCCATAATAAAGAAATAATCCTTATGAAACATGTTGATTCTAAGTCGAATAAATTAGGCCTTTGGTTTGGTGCATAGACTGACTTACTTGCTGATACCATATTTGGGCATCATGTGATGCTTTTCCAGCATTTGTATCAGTATTAGATACACTCTTTTTAGCAATCAGTGCACACAAGGAGTTTAAGTTCAAAATCATCAATTCAGCTTTTACAAAATGCAGTAAAAATATTTGTACAGATAAGTATTATGCAGAATGAGCATAATTAAGTTTTTTTTTGTTTGTTTGTTTGTTTGTTTGTTTTTGTTTTTGTTTTTTTTGCTAGAATGCCCATTAGGGTTAAATAAATTGCTTGAATTAAATTGAATTGGATGGGGATGTCCTTGAAGGTCCTTGAATGTCCTTCAGGAATTATAGAAATTGAAGGGAGTGTGTTTGGCTATTTTGGGTGGTTTGCTTGAAAGTATTTCCATGCAAAAGTTTGGGTTATGCTTGAAAAGTTTCACTGGAAGTTTTAGGGCGTAATTTGATTTAAAATTTTGAGGCATTTTCATTGGAATTTGTGAAATTTGCTGTAAAAAATTTAGGTAAGTTCATGAAAATTTAGGAATATGTCTATATTGGATAGTTTCATTGGAAGTTCTTGTTAAAATTTGCTTTGAGATTTCTTGGCAATTTCATTGGAATATGGGAAATGTTTTTGAAATTTTGAAGGTTTTAGTTTGCACTGCATGGGTGAATTTGCTTTCAGAATTTAACCTATTTTCATGAAAATTTGGGGAACTCAACTGGGATTTCTTGGGGTAATTTGGGTGGGGATATCCTTAAATTTTCAAAGTTTTTAATGGAGTTTGAGGTCGTGTATTTGTAGGTTTTTGGGGAATATGCTTACAAATTTTGTTGGAAATTAAAAATTTTCAATAGTATTTTTATTGGACTTTGAGAAAAAATCTTTGGGAGTGTCTCTTATGCATTTTCAATGATATTTGGGAAGTGTGTTTAAAATTTCGAAGAATTTGATTTGAACTGTTGGGGTGTATTTGCTTTGAAAATTTTAAGTATTTTCATGAAAAGTTGAAAAATGTATTTACATTTTTGGGGAATTAGGGTGGGGATATCCTTTCAATTTTCAAGATTTTTCATGGAATTTGGAGGAATGTATTTGTTAATTTTGGAAAATTTGATAAGAAATTTTGGGGTAGTTTGCTTTAAAATTTTGGGTAATTTACTTAAAAGTGTCCAGAAATTTACATGGAATTTTTGGGTAGTTTTTTGTGGAATATTTTGGCTTCTTGGCAAAAATTCACTGAATCATTAAGGGGAATATATAAATGAATTTTGGGTTACTAATTATGGGATACTTTAAAAATATCTTTCAGAATTTTCACAAATTTCTTAGTAATTTCTTTGAAATTCTAGTGAAGTTGTGTGGAGTTTGAAAAGAAAAATTCCAACAAAAGCTCAGGTCTCAGGAGGTTCAGTTAATGTGGTAGCGAGCAGTGAGCCAATAGTGTAAGAATGTGACAGACAAAAGTAAAAGTAGTTAAATCGTGGTTGAAGTCCGTCTTTATGTCTTGCACAAACATGTACAGGAAAATTGTGTAAAAGTAAGAGAATAAATGATGTAAGATTTAAAAAATAATCCTTTATGTGATTATGATGAAGCAGAGACTGATTATTAAAATGATCTAACTGAAACCTTTCCTTAAAAAGATTAATGATGACAGCCAAAGCCTACAGGATTTCTGAGATTATGATAATCTTGTAAGACGATATTTATTTTCATGTCTTTTAACCAGCCTCAACCTCATGTTCCTTGATATTAAGCTGATGTCATGGAGATTATGACATATGACTGGTGTCTGCTGTTTGATAGTAGATCCAGATTATCCAGAAATAACACACACACTCTGGAGTTTAATCTTTTTTCCCACTAATACAGCTTGCCAACCTGTGTGGTGCTTTCAAGGACATAAACTAACAGAGTTTGTCATCCTGTAGCTTTGCTGTGCTTTCCAAGACATCCGCCACCTCTACATGGTGATGGAGTACATGCCTGGAGGCGACCTGGTCACGCTCACCATGAACTACGACATACCGGAGAAGTGGGCTCGCTTTTACACAGCTGAGGTGGTGCTGGCGCTGGACGCCATCCACTCCATGGGCTTCATCCACCGTGATGTGAAGCCTGACAACATGCTGCTAGACCAACAAGGACACCTCAAACTGGCCGATTTTGGCACTTGTATGAAGATGGACTCAGTAAGTCTGACTCTGGATCTATTTTTAAAACTTCATAGGCCTTGATCTTTTCATCTAGAGAAGTATGTATTTTTTTATATAGAAATGAGTATATGGATTATTTGAATAAAGGAGGTCAAGGAGGTCTGTTCTGTCTCAGGTGGCTTTTTTATCAGTGCCCCATTGCACCACCTAATGTTGAAATATAGATTTGCAGCTCCATGCAGCCCTCTTGCATCAGGTTGTTTTGAAAGTCTTCAGGAGTTATTATGCCTAACAACCAATCAAGAGCACAGCTGAGGTCCCGCCTTTTCTGTGGGTCAGGAAATGTTTTTCCTTCCTTTGTTTTTTATGAGTGCAATTTCTAAATAGCCGGTTTATGAGTGGTTACACACGTTGGAGCTCCCTGAAAATATAACAGTTTACAGAGTGTCTTAGAAACATGATCAAAACAGCTCAGAGATTTAATTCTGCTCTAGATTTGTTGTTGTTTTTGTTCTCTATCCTCATGTTCTTTTTTCTACTTCTTCATCACAAGCTGTTTTAGTCTGAGTGAGTGGCTTTATCCTTTCTCGGTATGTCTTTTCAGAATATGTAGTTTTTGAAAAGTTTCAGGATTGTTAATCAATTGCAGATAGGGTGAGGGCAAAGAAAGCTTTTTGTTCCACATATTTACCCCCTTAAAAACAACTGTTATTCAGTCATAGTAGCAGTAGTAGTAATAATAACATCTTCATTCATATAGCACCTTTAAAAAGGTATGAACAAAGCTTAAAACCTCAGACACAAAATAACCTAACCAACAACAACAAAACATGCCGTATTGTGATCGCTCTGTCCATTCGTTTTGACGTATATTATGTGGTGAGTGTTTGTTTTATTTTGGCCAGAAGGGAATGTCTCTTCAGTCTTAAAAGCAGTTATTTTGGCTGTGATTTGGCTGCAAATCACAGCACTGAGTCTGTGTGGATAAATCTCAATCAGGCTTGCAAATCTGGACACTGCAATTTTACTCCATTCTTTTTTGCAAAGCTGCTCAAGCTCTGTCAGGTTCCACGGGGATTGGCCCTGAACAGCCCTGTTCAAGCCCAGGCACGAATTCTCTATTTTATTAAGGTCTTGTCTTTGACTCAGCTACTCCAGAACATTCACCTTGTTGTCTTTAAACCATTTCTGTGTAGTTTTCACTGTATCTTTCGGGTCATTCCCTTGCTGGAAAATAAATCTTCCAAATCTTCGCTCTCACAGACTGGTTTTCTTATATTTTGCAGCATTCATTTTACACTCTACCGTTACAAACCTTCCAGGGCCAGCTGCTGAGATGCATCCTCACAGCATAATGCTGCCATCACTGTGCATCGCAGTGGAGATGGTGTGTTTGTGGTGATGTGCAGTGTTTGGTGTCTGCCAAAGATAGCGTCTTGTCTAATGGGCAAAAAGCAACCTTTTGTTTGAGTTGCTTGGAATGTTCCTTTGTCTTCATGGTGTAATTGTAGCCAGGAATACTGATTAACCAGTGACTGGACCTTCCAGACACAGGTGTCTTTATATTCAAATCGCTTGAGATCCATTCACTGCACTCAGTTGATCCCTGTTTACTAACTGTGAGACTACTAGCACCAATTGGCTGGACTTCTGTTGAATTAGGTCGGTCACTTTGGACATTTCTGCTTGAAACATGACAAAAAATAACTGACAAGAACATTTTGGTCATCTTACCAAGTAAGAAATTTATCTATAAACTCAACCAAAATTTCACTGAAACGTTTCACCTTTCAATTTTTTGTCTGTGTTTGCAGACAGGTATGGTTCACTGTGACACAGCTGTGGGCACACCGGACTACATCTCCCCCGAGGTGCTGCAGTCTCAGGGTGGTGACGGTTACTACGGCCGAGAGTGTGACTGGTGGGCCGTTGGAGTTTTTATTTATGAGTTATTTGTCGGTAAGTGCTCTAACCTTTACACTCCTATGTTTTATATTTAGTAAAATAACATGTCAGCAGGAAAAATTTCAGGTGAAATGAAATGAAGTTTCATTCCTGTTTTTCAAGGTGAGACTCCTTTCTATGCCGAATCCCTGGTTGGGACTTATGGGAAGATCATGAACCATAAGAACTCACTCTTTTTCCCCGACGATGTGGAGATGTCTAAACATGCCAAAGACCTCATCTGTGCCTTCCTGACTGACAGGTTTGCACATGGAAATCATTTCATCACACTCTTCTGCTTTAAAAAAATCTGAATAATTTATATAAACCAGGCTGCAGCTGACACATAACAAACACAGATATTTTCTGCTCTGGGTTGGAGAAGATTCTGGCAAAAGCTGAATTAGAAAGACTGTTTTAGAAGCAACATGTTAGCTGTAGATAGAGCTTGTTTCATAACATGATTAAAGATAAATCTGTGAATATGCATAGCTTACCTTTATATTAATACTGTAAATGAACACAGTGCTGTA
The DNA here is from genome assembly GCF_018320785.1 of Cheilinus undulatus. Taxonomy (NCBI): domain Eukaryota; kingdom Metazoa; phylum Chordata; class Actinopteri; order Labriformes; family Labridae; genus Cheilinus; species Cheilinus undulatus. The sequence continues at coordinate 31,626,969 of NC_054878.1, forward strand.
GATCCATTTTAAGCAGGAACAAAAGATTGTCTAAAAAGTGTGTGAATTGGACAGAAATCCTCTAAATTGAAGTGCACTGCACAAGCAGTCTTCTTTAAACATCACTTAATTCAGAAGTTTTAATGCTACATGCAGCCTGGTGAAGGCAAAACAGCTGTACATGTTTGGTGACTAAAATATTGTGTTTAATAGATCAGTTTTCTTCATAACTTTGGTTTCAATCAAGAAACATGCAGTACAGTCTGCCCACATATCTCATCTTTGCCACGTATGTCATTTTTATTCTTTTTTGTGCGTTACATGCCTTTATAGAGAGGACAGGACAAAGGATAGAGTCAGACACAGAAACAAATGCTGTAAATGGCCAGTAATGGTGAGATTAGACACCTTTGAGAGACGCAGTGCTCATGCAGGCTGTCTGAAAGCCCTAACTTGTTGACATGCAAACTGAACTGCAAAGCAAGACTGCTGAGATGTGGCCGTCAAATCCAGTCTGAAACGGCTGTTTGCAAGTGTATTGGCCTGTTCTTTTTTTGTATACTTATAAAAGTATATGTTTACCCGACATATCAAGATAAAGGCCTCATTTCAAAATTGAAGAGGTAAAAATGAAGGGTTAAATTGCTTGTAATGCAATTAGAAAAATTACTTAATGAATGTATCCACAAGAGATCTACAAACTGATAAATAGACATCTTAAGACTCTGAAGTAAATTTTCAGCATGTTTCAGGCCCAATTTTCTGCTCATACTGAGGCTGCAGTCGAAAAAAGAAATTTTTCGTCCTCCTTAACTTACACTTAGTACACCATCATAAAATATGAAAACAGAATTTAAAACCTGTATGCAGTAGTGCTGATCCCAGCTATAATTAAAGAAATAGTATTCTTTTGTATCAGTAAATACATAGTAGTACTATTTCAGGTAAACTTTACATAAATCTGTGGGTGTGGGTCATGCACTAGGTTCCAGACCCATCCCCCTGGAAGAAACCACTTCCTGTTTACATTAGTAGCCCCGCCCCCTCAGAGCTCAGACACAGGCCCTTTCTGCTCCCGTACAGAGCAGCCTTTCATTTGTCCCTTTATTTACCTTCGCACTCACTATTCTCCCACCACAGACAGAATCTCACATGTGCACGGCTGCCCAGCCTCACACACTCACACCAGTACATTCATTTACCAGTTAACCCACACGCTCTGTCACTGTCGATCCATCCTGCTGAATCATTCCTGTGAGAACCACCATCCTCTTTCCTCCTTGGCCTTTCTTTTTTACATCTTCCCTCCTTTCCATGTGTTTTTCATCAATCAGTTTTTTTTCCTCATCTTGGACCACTGTCTTTTCCTCCTCCTTCTTTTTTTCCTGCAGAAGCTCTTTCTCCTGCATGATTTTAGTAGTTGTACTTCTGCTCCTTGGTTACAAGTCAGTTTTTTTTTGCTTATTTGTGAGGGTTTAAAAACTCTCCCTATTCTCGTTTTTCTTCCTCTCTGCCCCTGCCCTCTCCTCTCCTCTTCCTCTTGGCTGGGTCTGGAATGTCCCACACGTGGCAGGCCCAAAGTGCCGCACCCCTCCAGCCCTGTACCCAGAGAGCAGGGAGAGTTTTAAGAAGGTAGAAGCAGTAGGTTTAGCTTCTGTTGATCCCGACTTTTTCTCTCCTCCTGAATCTTTATCATCTATCTGTTTAGAGGAGGTTCCAGTGCTCACCAGCGGTCATGTGGCTCTCCATGCTGGTCAGTGTGGCCACCGGTCACTTGGCTGTGTGTCGATGACGATGCTGGTGGGTGTAGGGGCGGAGCCGGGTGTGAGTTTTGTGTTGAGTTTTTGCTCACAGTCTGGTTTTTGTGTGTGCAGGGAAGTTCGTCTGGGCCGTTCAGGAGTGGAAGAGATTAAAAGTCACCCATTCTTCAAGAATGACCAGTGGACCTTTGACAACATCAGAGAAAGTAAGTGTGTGCACGTTTCTGAATCTGATTTTATTAATGACTTCTATGCATGTGAAGATTTTCCATTTCTGGTAATGTCTGACCCGTTCTGCCTCCTATTATCTCAGTTCTTATCACCTGCAGCCCATTCCTCTGCAGATCTGTTTCTTTTCAGCATGAGCTCATGGTTTATTTCCATCTCATAAGCAATAAAGCATTTATAAATGTGTCATATACTCTTATATTCTCCTTCTTTATTTTCTTATGTTTGAAAGATTTGATGTTGTACAAAACCTGCAAGATTATTGGCTTACTGAGAAAAGACTTAAGAGCATTGAAATACATTAAACAGTGTGAGCATATGCAAAAGTATTATTTGAAGTGTTTCAACATTTAAAAGTAGATGAGGAGTGTATAAACTTTGCTTTTGCTCCCTCATATGAGATATACATAGTGTTTCAATGAAGCCGTTCATTAAGAGGAGCATGTTATGCTTAAAGGAGTACAGCAGCAGAACAGAGTTTTATTTAGTTAAATACAAAAGAGAAGATAGCTTTTGCATTTTCTTGCAAATTAATTTTAATGGTTATAAATGGTATGCCTTATGATATGATGAGATACGCTGTTCTTTCTGATTCTTTGTTACTGTTATCTTTAAACCCAACAGTAATGGAATCTTTCTTAAATTATGAACATATGCTACTAAATGTGATTAATTATAAAGCCTATATTTAATCAGATTAATTATAGACATTAATTTGTGTAATTGATACACAATAAAATATGCAATATGATATGGTAAGATATGAAATAACAATATGATACAATGCAATAAATGAAATAATATGATACTGTAACAGAATACAATACTAAACAACATGCATTAAAACAAGATTTAATACACAATAAAATAAGATAAGCCACACCTAAGTTCAAGCCAAAATCTCAAGGCACACCATCTTCATAGCCATGCTAAACTGCCTCTAAAAACTTTCTGATAGTATTTTTAGTTGATGTATAGTTGTTGTAAGAACTTATGGTTGTTCAGATTCACAATGCTACACAACATGGGAACAACTGAATTACACAAATACATTCTAATATTTATATTTTTTTGACCATATCATCCTTATTCAAAGCTGTTAATAAAAGCCATCTATTGTAACTAATCCAAGACTTTCTGTACCATTTATAAGTCATTTTTACACCAAATTATCCAAAAAACATGCATATGAAACTAAGGCACAGTAAGAAAATACTAGAAATACTACGGAAAATGTTGGTTTTCTATATGGTTGTCCAACTTTTTTAATACTTGTATACTCATAGTAATCATGCATGGTTGTACAAATTCTCAAGGCACACCAGTGTGTCTTGCCATGCCATTTGAGAACCGCTGCAATACACTAATGGACACTAGGACTGAACAATTTAAGAAAATAATTAAATTGCAATTTTTTTCCCCAATGTTGCAATTGAGATTGCATATGCAGTTGTTTCTTAAGATGCATCATCTTATGTATTTCCCAAAAAACAAGCAATAAATCATTTTATATTGTAATAAAAACAATATTTGGTAGATTAAACCAAGGTCAAAAATTAGGTCAAAAAAAATCTAACTGTGATTATTTTGACTCATTTAGTATGAATTGTTGTATTGAAGAGAATGGTTCTATGCCTTTCTCATTTTTAATAAGAAAACATTTAAAAAATAAAGAAGGTGGGATTTTTTTGCCAACTTTTATAGAAAAAATTTATGCTTGAAGGTGTGCATGTTTGCATGATATGTAATGCAGAATGTCGCTGTTTCAGAAAATGTATTAATCTGGTATTTTGGCACACATTTTGGATTGAAGAAATATTGCAAAATTGCAGTAGGCCGTTTTGTGATTTAATCTTTATTTTTGATTCATGCCCAGCCCTAATGGACAGAATACAGCACAATATCACCAGAGACACCATGATAAGACACCTCTGCCTTCTACAATACAGTACAGTAGGTTATGATATGATATAAGACAATTAACAAGTCAATATGGAAAGATACAAAATCATACATTACAATACGATATGATACAATGCAATTAAAAGAATTTAAAGTACTGATACACAATAAAATACAGAACAAGATGCATTAAAAAAGATATGATACATAATACAATAAGATACACTAAGGTACACTATCATAAACAATACAACATCTGATGCGTTAAAATATCATACAGTTTGGTGATGGATGTGATACAATATTATATAACGCCCATTATACAATATGATACCTACTATATACACAATATGAAAGATATGATTCCAGTTACGATAATGTATGATTCATAAAGATAAGGGGCACCAAACAAAATGGTAAGATGATATACTGACACAGGATAAACCAGGCCATACAATACAATGCCACATGATAAGATATGATGCGATATAATTAAAGTTAGGACAAGATCAGATAAGATGAGATGCATTCAGTAAGATATGGGACACCACACAAAATAAGATAAGGTAAGATAATATACTGATACAGGATAACACACCAGTCCATATAATACAATACCATATGATTCCAATACATGCGATACAATATAAGCCAGAAAATACACCATTTTTCCCAGATATTGTTACAGTTACAAATGTTTTTGGTATACACATGTTTATTTTACTTTATGTGCATTAGAGCAATAGAAAAAATCAATATATATAATATAATCAAGAAGTTTATAACCCATGGAACTGTGGCTAATCTCCCTGGATGTGGACAGAAGAGAAAAATTTACAACAGAATGCAATGCAGGATAGTTGGAGTGGTCGATAAACATCCTCAGTAAACTTCCACACAAATTCAGGCTGTCCTGCAGACTCGGTGCAAAAGTGTCAGCTCGGACCATATGTTGTCATCTGAATGAGATGAAGCGCTACAGCAGGAGACCGAGGAGAACCCCACTGCTGACAAAGAGACATAAAAAAGCCAGACTGGAGTTTGCAAAAATGTACCTGAGTAAGCCTCAGTCCTTCTGGGAGAACATGTTGTGGACAGATGAGACTAAGGTAGAGCTTTTTGGAAAAGCACGTCATTTTACTGTTTAACGGAAAACGGAATGAGGCCTACAAAGACAAGAACACAGTACCTACAGTCATACATGGTGGAGGTTCAAGGATGTTTTGGGGTTGTTTTGTTGCCTCTGGCACTGGGTGCCTTGACTGTGTGCAAGGAATTATGAAATCTGGAGACTATCAAAACATTTTGGGCTGCAATGTAGGGCCTAGTGTCAGAAAGCTGAGTCTGTGTCAGAGGTCATGGGTGTTCCAGCAGGACAATGACCCCAAACACACCTCAAAAAACACCAAGAAATGGTTGGAGACAAAGTGCTGGAGAGTTCTGAAGTGGCTAGCAATGAGTCCAAATCTAAATCCCTTTGAAAACCTATGGAGAGATCTCAAAACTGCTGTTGCAAGAAGCACGCTTCAAATCTGAGAAACCTGGAGCAGTTTGCAAAAGAAGAGTGGTCCAAAATCCCAGTTGAGAGGTGTAAGAAGCTTGTTGATGGTTATAGGAAGCGATTGGTTTCAGTTTTTTTTTCCCAAGGGCGTGCAACCAAATATTAATTTGAGGGTGCCAATAATTTTGTCTGGCCCATTTTTTGAGTTTTGTGTAAAATTATGTCAATTTTGTCTTTTTTCTTCTGATTTGTTTGTGTTGCTCCAGTGCACATAAAGGCAATAAACACATGTATACCAAAAAAATTTGTAATTGCAACAGTTTCTGGGAGAAATGGTGTATTTTCTGGAAAAATTCCAGGGGTGCCAATACTTTTGTCCATGACTCTACATTAACATATGATTTCATACATTACTGGACATGATATAATTCACTGTGATAAGAGACAAGATACAACAAGAAATCTCTTTACAATATGATATGTTATGATATGGTTGATATAGAACACATTACACATTCAATACCATGCCATATTATTCCATTATGATGCAATGCAATATGTTATATTATAGAAATTAAGAACAGTAATAAACATGCATTCATGCTGTTTGCTTCCCTGTTATAAGAATCATTAAGTTCCTGCAGAGATCTTGACTTCACTTCAGAGCAGTGTTTTCTAGATTAAAGCCATAAACTTCCTGATGGAAAATACAGCAGATGCCTGTTCAGAACAATGCAAATGGAGGAGACGTGCCAAGAAAAACTTTGTTTTAAATCAAATGGTTTTGTTCAGTATTGCTGTAATTATGAATATGATTGACTAGTGATTTATTTTTCTTATTACACTTTGTCTGAAATGGGCACACACAGTCTGAGACACTGTAGAGTGGAGGGACATGATCACTGAGTTAAACTTGTAATAAAACCAGTGTTTGTTCAACTAACCTTTAAATCTTCAGAAAGATTCAGTCTTATCAGACTCAGCATCTCTAAGGAAGGAAGGAGAGAGAAAAAGGGGATAAATGAAGACTTTAAACAGGACCTCTGTGTCTGAATCGAATCAAGTGTAGGCTTTTTCTCTGTCTCTCAGCCTCACCTGGCTCTGATTAAGACAACAGACACAACTTCAGACTGCCTGGCGGTGTGGAGCATAAAACACACTACTGTGGCACCGCTGGGCTGCTCAGTTTGCACATTCACGTCCTGTCACACACAAACGCCCACTCAAAACATGACTGTGCTCCCATTCTGGCATCCTGTAGAGCTGCACGTTCCTCCCAGTCCTCTGTGTCTCACTTGGGATAGCTTTGCCCCCTGCTGCGTGCGGTTTTCTGTTGAGATTTTCCCATTTGTTTTCATGTTTATGAAGATTATCAAGCTCTGGGACGGTTCAGGAAAAAGGATCCAGCACCCAGGATAGATGGGACAGGAGGCAGCACCCCCCGTAGCGGCGGGCGGGGCCGGCTGTGTGGCCAGCTTGGACGGCCCTAATGAGAGGGGCGCCCCAGTTTGGAGGGCTGCTCCCGCTCTCTCACTCTCACTGCGGCCATGGCTGCCTGTCATTAACCGCCCGCTATCAGAGAGCATTCTGGGAAGCCATGCCACAAGGGCCTCCATGGAGCGGCCTGTGTCTCTTTCTGTCTCACCACATTTCTGCTGTTTTTTTTTTTTCCAAGTTCTTCTTTTATTCCCCGCGTTAGCTTCATTCCTGAGCTCGGTTCCTGCCTGTATTTTCTGCACCGTCTTTGAGGCGCATTTGTCACGCTGAGGGTTTGTGTTCTGACCCGACAGTAATGAGCTCTGGTCTGAGCAACTGGATCCATAATGGCTGCTTTCTTTTCCAATTAGGAACTATTTATAGGCTAAAGACTAGCTTAGTTTTATCTGATTGGCCCTTTGACACGTTTTTGTCCATCTGTTGTGCAGACTGTTTAAAGCTCGCCTGCTCCTGTGAGAAGAGAAGTGAGCGTTTAGGCTCTGTCTGTGAAAGGAACTGTGTGTGGGGCACAAAGCGAGCTCTGTGTTGCGAGAGGAGTGGTGTCAACCTCACGCCAACCTGCAGAGAGTCGCTCCTACTGCGAGCAGTGCCAACGCTGGCAGAGTTTACTCCTGAAAAAATGTGCAAAGTTTTTGGAGGATCTATTTTAAGTTGAAATGCTGTTAGAAGCAGAGGTTAATCTTTAAATCTTTGTTAGTCTGACTTTAAATAAAGCATCATTCTTCTCTTTTCTCAAAAGAACTCCCTTTTTTAACCAACTTTCATCTATCAGTCCAAAATATTTTATATGGAAAGGAATATTTTTATCTTTGCACACTGTACATCAAAATTTCCTATGCTTTGGCAGACTGAATAAGATTGTCCTCCAGGTTTTCCTACATTTTGCCACATTCATTTTACCCTTAATCTTTACAAGCATTCCAGGGCCAGCTGCAGAGAAGCATCCCCACAGCATGATGCTGCCACCACTGTGCTTCACAGTGGGGATGTGTTTGTGGTGATGTGCAGTGCTTGGTGTCTGTCAAACATAGCGTCTTGTCTGATGTCCAAAAGCACCTTTTTGGTCTCATCAGTAAAGAACTTTCTTCTACTTGACCATGGAGACTTCCACATGCCTTTTGGTGATCTTGAGTCATATTTCTTCAACAGTGGCTTTCCCTTTGCAGCTCTCCCATAAAGCTTTGACTGGTGATGAACCCGGGCAACAATTGTTGTATGCAGAGTCAATCCCATCTCAGCTGCTGAAGCTTGTAACTCCTTCAGCGTAGTCATAAGTGTCTTGGTGGCATCTCTCTAGTCTCCTTCTTGCATGGTCACTCAGACTTAGGCAGCGTTACACGTGAGCCATATTACTTTGATTTCTTTATGATGGATTTAACTGGACTCCAGGGAATGTTAAGTGCCTTGGATTTTTGTATCCATCCCCTGACTTACACCTTTCAATAACCTTTTTTCTAAGTTGCTTGGAGTGTTCTTTTCTCTTCACAGTGTAATGGTAGCTAGGAATTCTGATTAACCAGTGACTAAACATTCTAGACATATGTGTCTTAAAACTAAAATCACTTGAGACAAATTCACTGCACTCAGGTGATCCATGTCTCACTCATATTTTCATTTAATTGATATGACTTTGCAGTATCAGTTTTCACTTTCAAATTAAAGACAGATTTTTTTGTGTTTTTTTCTTGTGAAAAAAACAAATCATATTCACCATGATTGATTTTTAAAATCAGTAACAGGGTTAAACATCCAAGGGGGGAATACTTTTTGTTGGCACTGTAACAAAATCACACGTCCTCCTCCCAGTGAAACTACTAAAAACACTCGCATGCACTCAAAATAAAAAAGAAAGCAACAGCACCAATCAACACACAAATACACAGTCATAAAACCATGGCAGGGTAAAGTGCATTAATCACTTTGTTCACTTGAATCTCGCCCAGGGTGATACCAAAAGAAGTACCTGGCAGGTACAAGGTAGGATCCCTAATGTAAAAAAAAATAGAAACTGTTTGAGCCAAGACAAATTGAGCTGCTACCACATATGGGGCAAACATTAGTACTCACCCTCAGTGATTTTTTTTTTTCAGACTTACTTTCTCACTACATTCACTGAAACATCAGGCTTAATAAACTCTTATCTTATCATAAACAGAGAGCCAACATAAATCCAGCATTAGCAAGCTGTTAGGAACAGTGGACAGAACAAACGTGCTTCAACAGGCAGAATACTCCAACAGAACCAGTGTGAATGAGGGAGAGGTAGAGAAAAGATGGATAGAGACCTCCTCCTCTCCTTAACTCTCTCTGTGATTCTGTCTTCCAGCTGTTGCTCCAGTCGTGCCCGAGCTGAGCAGTGACATAGACACGAGTAACTTTGACGACATAGAGGAGGATAAAAAAAATGCTGAGACCTTTACTCCACCCAAAGCCTTTGTGGGCAACCAGCTTCCATTTGTCGGCTTTACTTACTTCAAAGAGGACCAGTAAGTGTTTCATACACCTATTTTACTTCATGTCTGCAGTTTTGCATTCAACTTATGTCTGTGCTTGTCTTTTTGATGTATTTTTGTGAACGATGCTTGGATTTTCTTTTCAAATAAAATGCTGCCTTCATGTGTGGGCACTTCTATAAAGGCTTTAAGGCTAAGGAAACAGGCTTTTAAGGATATTTCTGTTTCTAAAACGACAGCTTCACACCCAAACCTTTAACACAGCCTTACAGCAGTCAGACACTGTTTGCCTGTTCCAGCTTCACACTGCTGCCTTGTTCTGACAGCCCCTTTTAAAACCCTCCTCGCTTATGATGGAGTTTTAAAGCTCTGCTTTCTGCTGTTTGGAAAAGAAGTAAAAAACAAAAATAACACATGTTTCAGCTTTATGATCCTGCTACAATTTAATCAGCAAAGTTTTTAACTCTGGGTCTTTTAAGGCTTACATTTATGAATCTGAAGGAAATAATCATACATCAACTTTATGCAACAGTATAGATTAAAAGTCTAAGCATAACTTTGCTGATACTCTGGGAGAATGGGGCTGTTTTAATTCCCTTGCCACAGTCCACACATCTGTTTTTGCACATTGTCACTTTGGTTGTATCTGGTTCAATCTCTCAGGAAAAGACTAGCTTTGACTGCAAGAATTTTTGGTTGAAAATCCCAGAAGAAAACCTTCCCTGTTACCAAACTTAGCTCAGCATTCAGCAGAGTTACTGAAAAGACTGCTAAAGGATACAAGTCAAAGAGAGGCAACTCTCAGGTAGAGAGGTGAATTAGTAAATTTAATTGTTACAACAGTTTAGGCCTAAAATCAATCCCAGAAAGTGCCTTTTCCTCTAAAATATTTTGCTTTAAGTCATCAAATAAGCATAAATACAAGGGTTAAATGGTAAAGGGAAATGTGACATCAGGATATCATTCCTTTCCATGATATACTGCAGTGGTTCTCAACTGGTGGGTTGGGACCCAAAAGTGGGTCGCGAAGCTGCGGATGTGCGCCTGGGAGAAACATTGCACCAACTTGTCTCTGAGCCCTTATAAAACATGCAGGTTTTGTCCTGTTTCATTGTTTTGTTACACCTTTTGTACTGCCTTAGGCCCAAGTTCTACTATTTTGTATTAAATACATCTGATTAACCGAAAAGAGCTCTAAAGTTTGGGTCACTATTCTCCTTGAGGAGTTGATGGTGGGGCCCATGGCCCAACCAGTTGAGAACAACTGATTTACATAGTGTATACTGTACGTAAAGTTGTGCCAAGGAAATGCAGTGAGTCTTAAAATTGCCAATCAACATTTGGATCTCTAGATCATTTGTAATTATTATCAAACTCATCCTGATTTCAGAGGAAAACTAAAAGAACTCCAGATGTTGTACTTTCCATCAGGAGTGGGCATTGCTGGGTAACTCATGATATGCTTTACAATGTGCATCATGTTGCCCATGATAATAATATTAAAAGGATACAGTGTATCTGTAACGTGTTATATTTCAAGACAGTCATACAGGGATAAATATTTATATCTGATTAACTGAAGAATATTACAAATATACAATTGCATTTGTTCGCTGCAGTTTGTTTTTAGTTTTTGCCTCTTATTCTCATCCTTGAACTTCTCTCCTCCTCTGTTTGACATTACTGTTGTATAATGCATCCAGGAAAATAGTTGGCTGTTAATCATTGAAAACACATGGAAAACAACAGACTAAAGCTAAATTTACTGGAAAATCTCTTGCTGTCCTGGAAAACTAATTTCATATCAGAGTTCCCTTAAATAACCTTGATACTTAAAAGTTGACTTGACCAACTCAGTTAAAGTCAAATTGAACATTTATTTCTCTTCAATTTTCTTTGTATTTTATTTTTTGTATATTACTGATTACATAAAAAAAGTATTTTTTTATCTCATTACTTTGTTGATTATTCAGAGGAACACACTAAAATAATTCATGGCTGCAACCTGTTGATTTTTTTCTGTGTAGTCTAGTTATTATAGTTTAGAGAGATAAAATTCAAAATTATATTGAATTTAAATTTATATGTTATGATGCGTATTACTGTGTAAAAGTTTTAGGCATGTTTGGGCCAAAAATTGAGACTGTAGTAAAGTGTACTGCACGTGTAGATGTAAAGTGTAGATGTTGCAAGTAAGCCTTCTGAGGCGGGAAGCAGGATTGACACAACCCCGGTCGTTCTCTGGATGTCCTTGCATTTAATAAGAGGCATGGGGAAATAATCTGTTGAAAGAAATAACAAAGTCCACACCTTTGAGGCAGAGTAAGGGGTGGATTCGGTGAGTAAACATGGACAAGGGCAGGGGTTCCCAAACTTTACAGCCCATGACCCCCCAAAAAAAACGGCGTTAGAGATCGACACCCCCTTCTTCCCTTGAGAGGGATAGAGTATACAATATTGCACAAAGCACCATGTACAAAACTTGCATTTTTGGTGGTTTTTACAACTTTTACATGCATTTAATCACATATATTATGTAATAACTATTTGAACTGTTTTTAACAATATTTTCAAAAATAATGGACGCAATTTCTGAATTTAAATCATATAGATTTCTCTTTGTTTTATGGAAAGCATCCTGCAACCCCCCCTTCACTGACCCCAACTTTGGGAACCACAGGACTAGGGTACTGTCCGTGTGAGTAGTAGCATCGCCACAAGGGTCGAAAAACGCCATCACAGTGCTTATCACCAGGGATAAAATGGCACGGACAAAAAAACATTGAGCTGGACCCTAACTGCTGAGTGACATGTGTTGACATGTGTCGAGCTTGACTCTGACTGCTCTCCTCCCTTCCTCCAATCCAGAGTTTTGGCACATCAGGCCCATTAATGAACCCTCTACATCCTACATGCCTAAAATGTATGCACATGACTGAATATAAGTAGGTTATAGATGCCTTAATCAATATTTTTGTTTACTTGAAATTAAATTAAGTGGGATGTCACTTAAAAGTCTTGGAGAATGATCTCTGGAGGAGAGTGGGGACCCTGAGTTAGTTCCAACCAAGTGTTCTGATTAGACAATAAACTTTCCATGAGTGCTGATACAGAGCACAACACCATGGTGGCTGCTGACATCATCTATCACGCCACCTCACTTAGGTGTTCTTATTACAGTTCGTTATCATCACAGCAGACAGAGTTTGCTCTGATTAATCTAGCTGGTACCTCTGAGTCCCTGAGCAGACTTTTATGTAACTTGCTGCATAATTAATTAGAACATACACACAAATTTTTATCAAACCAAGTCCCCTGAGGTATCCATGGACACAGACAAAGTAGCAAGAGGAGAAGCAGGAGAAAGTTTGGGTTACTTGGCGCTGGTTAGGGTCGGTTTGAGGTGGCAGTAGCTCAGCTGAAAGGGACTCTGATTAAGTCACACTATGGACTAAGGTGTGGAATTGGTGGTTGCTGGAAAGGAGACTATTTGAACTGCTTGGGCAAAGGAAATAAAAAATATCTTGTATGGTATTGCTTCATTAAACCATGGTTGTCTTTGTCATATTCTTTTTTTCATTTTCCTTACTCTCACTCATGTCACATGCCACTGTGAGAAGTCATAAAGCTGTGATGCAAGGAGTCAAATTGGAAGGAATATCAGTATTATGCCTTCTATCCACTGCTAAAGGTTTCAGTTGTTCCCTGTAAATGATGATCTTATGCAACTTATGAATTCAGAGTAGAAATCATGAGGCACTCTCTTGACCATCAAGTGAGCATTTTGAGTCTTTATAGGCCGAAATCTTTCACTTTATTGTAAAAATTTGACAATGTGTGAGCGTTGGTTGTTGCCAGTGCTGGAAAATTACCCGTGTTGAACTCATTTACATTTATTATTGGTTTTCCTTTCTCACTCAGGCTGTTGAAGGAAGACAACAACAGCTCTGTGGAGGATTCAGAGGAGAGTAAGGAAAGCTCTGAGGATAAAGAGAAAAGATCAGAAAGCAAGAAAGAGGTAGGTGTTTTTGTTGGTAACAGAAGGCAGACAAAGCACACAAATTAAAACATGGAGATTTAAACCCAGTAGTATTTTTAATCCTGCATCTGTTGTGTGTCTAACCAGCTGCAGAAAAAGCTTCATCAGCTGGAGGAAAAGCTTGACCATGAGATGCAGGCCAAGGATGAGCTGGAGCAGAAGTGCAAGTATGACTTTCAAATATGACACTCTTTGGTGTTTGAATATGACAGAATAAAAAGCTAAGTTGTCATTTCCCCACAGGAATGCCACCAACCATTTAGACAAGCTGGTCAAAGATCTAGATAAGGAGGTAAGAACAGTTGGATACATTTTATTTAAACTTTGCACAAGTGCGTTTTATTTCAGTTTAAGTGTGAGGAGTTTAAAGCTGGTTATATAACAGACTAAAATTAAAACTGCTGCCTCAATATGACCAACAAAAACAAACATACCAACAGCATAAAGATTTACTGTTTTAAGTTGTTATTCTAACGCCTGAAACAGATGCAGCGGGGAAGGTGTCAGACAAAGTGATAAACTGTGAAACAGCCTTTGGTTTGCATTTGTCAAGACTGATTAAAGAAAGCAGGATGAGAATTTTTATTGTATATTAAGGGAAAATGCCACCCAAACCCACCTGGCCCTATGCGACCTAGTAGCCTCCCCCCATTGAGTTAAGAAATCTTTTAAACAGAACCTGTCTGACAAGGTGAAGTTGCCTAAAAGATGTCAAAAAGCAACACATCATGGCACCATTTCAAGAAATTCAAGAACAGATGAGAAGAAAAGTCATTGACATCTAAGAGACTGGAAAGAGCAACAGAACCATTTTTAAGGTTTTGGGACTCCAGCAACCCATGGTGAGAGCCACTGTCCACAAATGGAGAAAACTTGGAATAGTGGTGAACCTTCCCAGGTATGACCAACTTATCAAAACTACTCCAAGAGCACATGGATGACTCATCCAGGAGGTCTCAAAAGGGTCCTGAACATCTTAAGACCTGCAGGCCTCACTTGACTAAGTTAAGGTTAGCATTCATGATTCAGCAATAAGAAAGTGACTGGGAAAAATGGAAAAAGTACTGCTGACCAAAAAGAACACAAGGGCTCGATGCACATTTGCCAAGACTTAGGGTGAAATATTCTGTTGACTCCCGAGACAAAGGTTGAACTTCTCTTTCATCTTGCATAAAACTAACAGTGTAAAATGAACATCATACAAACAGTCAAACATGGTGGTGGCAGTGTGATGGTCAGGGTTACTTTGGTGCTTCAGTACCTGGACCACTTGCTGTAATTGATGGATCCATAATGTCTGCTCTCTACCAGAAAATCCTGAAGGAGAATGTCCAGCCATCAGTTTGTGACCTCAAGCACACTTGGGTCACGCAGAAGGAGGATGATCAAAAACACACCATCAAGTCCATTTCTGAATGGTTCAAAAACAAAAAAAATGAAGGTTTTGGAGTGTCCTAGTCAAACACTGGACTTCAATCTGATTAGGTGCTGTGGCATGACCTTAAACAGGCTGTTCATGCGGCTGACTTAAAAAAAAACTCTGCAAACAAGAGCAGCACAGCCAGTTACTAGGTTTAGGGGGTGATACTTTTTCAAATAGGGCCAGGCAGGTTTGAATGAGTTTTTCACCTTAATAAGTTGAGTCATCATTTAAAAACTTAATTTTGTGTTTACTTTGGTTATCTTTGTCAAATATTTAAATGTGTTTCATGATCTGAAACATTTAAGTGAGACAAATATACAAAAGGAAGGGGGGCAACACTTTTATACAGCACTGTAAATGCTCGTAAAAAGCTGGTAGAAGACTCAAGCTTCATATATGGAAACTACTGCCAAAATCCTATAAAAGTTCATATAAAACCATCATATAACCATACTAAAGTCTATTCATTTACTCAAATTGTTGTGATTTCCTCTCTGGTCAGATGAACAGCAGGCAGAAAGTGGAGGCCTCACTCAGGCAGCTGGAGAGAGAGCGAGCTCTTCTGCAGCACCAGAGCAGCGAAAACCTTCGCAAAGTGGAGATTGAAATGGACAGGAAGCGCAGCCTGGAGAACGAATGTGAGCGCCCAGGAATTATCTCAGTGTTTGGCTAGAACATCTACTTTTTTTATCCTTAAATGTCATATGATTTTCATGAAAACGAAGCCCAGTTATAAAACAACACACTTCTGTAGGGCTCAGTTGTTTTATTTTCATGTATTTTACATGCAACATGAGTTTGGCCTGGAGGGTTTCTGCAGCCCACTTGTTGTGAGAGGCATGTTTATTGTATATGATGGCTATCAGAGGATGGGTGGTTGTATTTCTAGGCTCCACTAATCAAACCAAGTACTACATAAAATCATTTATTCTTTCATATTTTCCTCCAGTGAACAACCTTAGGGACCAGCTGGAGGATCTCAGAAAGAAGAACCAGAATTCTCAGATTTCCAATGAGAAGAACATTCAGCTGCAGAAACAAGTAAGAGCGAGCCTTTTTATATCAACATCTCTCTTCTTTTAATAACTCTCATAAAGCTTCACTGTTTCATGTGTTTGTTCTTATGCAAATGAAATATGCTAATTAAATAAGTAATATTGAGGCAAATAACTGTGCCTGGTGTTTTTATCATTCTTCTTCTTCTGCTTCTCTCTCATTAAATCCCTTTAATAGAGCTGCTGTTCTGACCCACTTTAGCCTGCAGTGAAATGTTTCATCCTCTCTCATTTCTTGTCTTTAGCTCGAGGAGGCCAACGCCGTCCTGCAGGATGAGCAGGAGGCGTCGGCGCGGCTGAAAAAGAGTCAGACTGAGGCGCAGAAACAGACTCAGAACCTGGAGGTCAGCCTCAGGGAGATGCAGGAAACAAACAACCAGCTGGAAAACGGCAAGATGGAGCTGGAGAAGCAGCTGAGGGGGCTGCAGGCCGAGCTGGAGGAGGAGAGGAGAGATCGTAGCCTCCGGGCTGAAACGATTACTGACCTGCAGGGTGAGACGCAGCTCTCTGTTAGACTTTGATTTCAGAAAAAGTGTTAAAATTCTCTGGATAAGTCTTTTAAAAGTTAGACTCTGCAAGTGAGACTGTTCTCAGCAACAGTACACTCTGCAGTTCACATGAACATAGTCAGAAAGCTCAATATTACACTGCTGCAAAATCAATAAGAATGCACGGAGGCATAATAACAGTGCACGCTGTTGCAGAAGCACACTCTGAAAAGGGCTACAGGGTTATTTTGCCACAGTTTAACTGACCTCTTGTGACTTGTAGTATATTGTGACTAGAGGTAGGGAGTAAGGAGGGAAGTTAGAGGTATCTGTACTTGTACTGAATATTAAGTATATTTACTTTTCAGATACTTTTTGGGATCCCTTTTGCCTTTAGTGACAGGACAGTGGAGTAGAGATAGAAAAAAGCAGGGGTTTGAATTGAGCTAAACCTGCAGCCAACCTTGCTCTGCTATCAGCTCAGTCTTAAGGTTGCCGAAATATGTGTGCAGTATAGACAATGTTTAGTAGTGTGCCTGCAGTTTTTGATACTGAATATTGGGAATTTATGGCTTCTATTTTTGCTGCCATGGTATCAAACAGGTATAAATGTAATTTTTTTTTTACCTATAATAGAAATTTAGCTAAAGATAATTGAGTTAATAAAATGATAACTCTCCTTTCAGACTAAAACTTTAGATATTTTATGCTCTGATCAGTAGGCTTGATACTGTTGGAAGAATTGGGACTTTATAAGGCATCACTGTTCAGGTGAATGTCGATGAAGACTTGAATAAGTGCAGCCACTGTATGGCAGTGTGATCCAAACCTTTTAAATGAGTTTTACTTGAAGAGGCAGCTTGATATTGGTCTGTAGTTGTTGGTGTCCAGGTTTGTCTTCTTTCAACTTGGTTTAGTAACTCAAGACTGAAGCTTTATGTTTGAGGTTACCGCTGAACATTAGATCATCACACAGTCTGCATGCAGTGTTTCCTAATGAGCACGGGGCTGAATAAAAATGCTGTTAAGAAATGGTTGTTAAATTTTACTTCCATAATCCCCACCATAGAAACCAGCCAACGGGTATTTATGAGCTGTTTATATTCCAAACTTTAATGTGCCAGCCTAAATGTGAAAGGTCAAACTAAGTTTTGAAAGGTTAATTTGCTGCCATAACTGCCGCTAATCAAACCCTAATCATCTGAGCTGCTCCAAGCATCGCTTCAGGAAAAAGTTATTACACAACATGTAGTGAGCGGGTATGTGAGTGTTTGGACTGAATATTAGAATGAATGTGAGTGAATCGTTGTTTTGGATCAGGCTTTGGGAAATATCAGATCATAGGTGGAAACATCTGTTCAAAAGGCTGAGAGTTGGAGCCAGGGTAGAGCCAGAACCTCTTGTAAGCTGCTGTTTGGAAACTTAGTCCACACAGAGGTCAGAGGGGACAAATCCAAACAACGATGTCGACTGTTTGCCTTCATATTTTTTTTCTTAGTAAAACTCTCCATAGGGGTGGAGTTAGCAAAGGGAAAAACATGAGGTGTGTTATTTTTTGAACATTGGAAGCTGAAAACTTGCGGGAAAATCAAGCAACGTCTCATTCAGGTGTATTTTCTTGATGTTTTTAAAACTTTATATCCTCTTTTAAGCTCTCCATATCTTTCTGTTCCTGTTTCTCCGCCTCAGGGCAAGTCTCTGGCCTGAAGGAAGAAGTGAAAGAGAGGAAGGACTCTCTCTCCAAAGTGAAGAGTGAGAAGAAGAAGCTGCAGGAGAAGCTCAATGACCTCGAGAAGGTTAGTCAAGCCAAGAAAGACTCCTCCTTTAATTTGACATTTGAATACAATGATGGAATAGAAAACATTTCTGTGAAAATATTGGCAAACTGACCCATTTTTTGATTTTGTAGGAGAAGAGTAATCAAGAGATCGACTTGACTTTCAAGCTTAAGTCGCTGCAGCAGAGTTTGGAGCAGGAGGAAGCAGAACACAAGGCCACCAGAGCCAAGCTGGCAGATAAAAACAACATTAACCAGTCCATCGAGGAGGCAAAATCCGAGGCTTTAAAAGGTGAGCAATATGGTGCCGGTTACCTAGTGGGTATGTCCTTGAAACAGAAGGAAAAATGCAGCCTGTGGCTCCTGCATGTCATTTTCCACTCTGTCTCTATCCACTTTCTAAATGAAGGGAAGAAAGTCCACAAAAAATAAATCTTTTAAAAGGTGAACAAGTGGGAGGATAATCTCCTGACAGATGGTTGAAGGATGGAGGAAATTATCAGTGCATTTTTAGTTTTTTCCAGCAACAATATGTTACTTTAGCACATTAGAAAAGTAGTTCAGGAGCAATTTGTCAGTTAAGTTGTACACCAGTTTTCAACAGGATGAAACACATTTAGTGTTTTTATTAAGACTGACAAGACAGCTCAACCTGTGTGCCTTGATGGCAATCTTCATCCTGCTGTGAGTTAAGCTTAAGAGCATTTCATTTAATTTCTCGAGACTGATTTACCCCCAGAAACAAGAATTAAAGCTTTTTTAATCAGAATATTACTTTAGATTGCATTACAACAGCCCCAGGCACAGTACAAAATGCTCCTCCAGCTGTTCTTCAATAGTACCACTTACTTTTCCGCCTTTTGTTGCCCTGTCCCTACTTTTTACCTCCGCCAAGGAGATTATGTGATTGGGAGAGTTTGTTTGTTTGTTAGTTAGTTAGTTAGTTTGTTTGTTAGCAACATAACTCAGAAAGTTATGGACGGATTTTGATGAAATTTTCAGGAAATGTCAGAAATGGCATAAAGAAGAACTGATGAGAATTTGGGAGTGATCCAGATCACTGTCTGGGTCCAGGAATTTTTTAAAGGATTCTTCACTATTGGGAGATAGGGCTACTGGTGGAGGTCTGCACTCTCTGAGTGCTTTTCCAGTTTGAGATGTTACGCTGGCATCATATTCAAAAATAGTTCCTAACGGTAAAATGTCTCAGGTTCAACATCTGATATATTGTGAATAAAATCTGTGTGTATGAGATTTGCAAATCATTCCATTCTGCTTTTGTTACATTTAAAACAGTGGCTCAACTTTTTTGGAATTGGGGTTTTATTTTATACATGCCTTAATTACAAAGTATTTTTTCATGACAGTTATCAAAGCAATACCCTGGCTATTTTTTAATACCCAGGGATAGCGTATCACTGCTTAGTCCTTTAGTATTTAATAATTGATCCTTTCAAATGAAGGATCAGACATTCTCTGTCAACAAATGCATGTTGTCTATGAAGGGCAGGGCTAAGCGGCTAACTGAAGATGCAAAGGTAAAACACAGCAACAACAATGATAAAAGAGTAAAAGTATTGCAATAATATTGCTCCAGTAATTCAGGAAGGCTGTAGAGGAAATTGAAGATATCTTTGGAATTTTGACATCCTGCATTTGGAAATATTTTTTCTCGTGTCCAGCAGGTAGAGTACAGCCCTCTGTCCTGGTTGCCATTTATCTGCTTCTGAGAGCAGCTTTAATTAAAAGCAAAAATTGCTTTGTCAATACTGTGAAAATGAAATGATGACTGATTTGTTTTCCTGGCTGTTTAATTTCTCCAGCGATGGAGAGCACCCTGCAGGAGGAACGCAGCTTGAAGCTGCAGGTGGAGGGAAAGCTGCTGCAGCTAGAGAAAGATTACTCCATGCTGGACTGTGACTACAAGCAGGCGCAGCAAAAACTGGACGAGCTGCGGACACAGAAGGAGAAACTTTCTGAGGAGGTCAGTCCTACTGTTGATAACATCAAGCTGCAGTTAACAAAAGCACTTTTGTCACAGTCTGTACTAACAAGTGCCTCTACTGAACTAGAAAGTGTAGTTACAAGAGCTCAGAGAGAAGTAATTTACAACAGTCTTGAGTGAAATAAATTTGTTATGCAAGTATATCAGAGAAAAATAAAGCTTAACTTTAACTCAACGAGGTTTCCAAATATTTGAGCTCCAAAAGCTGACAGAATTAACACTGACCATGCCACTCTTTAATCAAATCATAAGCAGGGACAATTATTGATCTGCTTGCAGCTGTAATTCCCTCTGAAACCATCAACCATGCCTGTGTGCTTTGCTGTGTCCGTGCAGGTGAAGAACGTGAGCTCGCGTCTGGAGCAGGAGATCCACAAGCGCAGTCTGAGTCAGAGCGAGCTGAAGATGCAGAACCAGCAGGTGTCAGTGCTCCGCTCCTCAGAAAAACAGCTCAAACAAGAGCTCAACCACCTGCTGGACATGACGCAAGTCCTGGAGAAGCAGAACCAGGAGCTGCGCAGGTTGAACACACAAAACAAACAGCACACTCTAGTAGAGAAATATTACATAAAAAATTATATAGTACAACTTCAGCCTATTACAAACAAGCTATAAAGAACTGATGTTTTACATGTAGAGGTTATAACTATCACTAGTTTCCATCTCCTGTCCTGGGTTAGGCTTTTAGAAAAAGAGAGAAAGAAAGGTAGAAGGAAAAAGTTTACATAAGAATTACATACAGAGAATTTTACACTTTGGGCTGCTGTGTTAATTGGCCTTAACTCATGTGGTGTTTTAGCCAATCAGATAGAGTTATGGGTGGGACAGTGTGAGGGAGAGCTCAGCACAGAAGCACAGCCAAAGTAGGGGACTTCTTAATTGATTAATCCTCCTCCATTGATGCAATAAAACGCCGATAACAATTATCTTTAAAATGCCAAATATTGGCGCCATTAATCAGCCAGATTGAGCTTCATTTGTTTCAAGCTAATTTTAAGTTAGCTATGTATTTGTGCTACTTACACTTTATAAACTAGGTAGCTGAATGCTAACTTTAGCAGTTGTCCGACTGTTACTAACAGGTTATTAAGTATGTTGCTTTATCTGAAATGTGGCTGAGTACCCTCCTTTTTTTAAAAACAAAAAAATACCTAATCAATTCCAGAAGAGTTTAATTTTTAATTAAACAAAATATCACAGCAACAGGTCATTCTAACAGTGTTTGAGCTTGCCCTCATGTGCACTACATCAGAAAAATGTCCACCATTCAAATATGGTCACTGAACACAATGCATATTGAACATAAAGACATAATGGAGTTGTTTGTTGTTTTACTGTCTGCTAATTGTTGTGGAGAATCTCATTCAGCATGTTGTATTTAAGGGAAGTGTTTTGGCTCTGGTGGGTGGCTGGCAGGCTGAAATGATTGACAGCTTATTGGTTGGTCTCCAGGGAGAAGCAGGAGGCGGGCGGCCAGCTGAAAGAACTGAAGGACCAACTGGAGGCAGAGCAGTATTTCACGGTAATTCTACCCAGTAATTCCCGTCCTTTTGTGCACCTTGTCAAACAGAAGTGACAACCAAATATTTCTCACTCAGCATCGCTAACATTATATTGTCAGACAGGAACGGAATCTAAACTGATCCACAATGTGGGGCTGGTGTGGGAAGATAGGAGCAAAGCGGGTATTTTTTCCTGCATAGCATGCCATATCTGTGATAGGAAATTAATTAAATCTCCACCTTTCCTCCTCCTAGACCCTTTACAAGACGCAAATACGAGAGCTGAAGGACGAGTGCGATGAGAAGAATAAGCTGTACAAAGAGGCGCAGCAACGTCTGGCAGAGTATGAGGAGGAGAGGTAACTGCATTGTTCTGACCTCTGAGTTTTCAGTTTTTCAACAACAGACCCTAGACACATAAAAACACTTCAATTAAAGCACAAAATTAAACAAGAATACATGAGTAAATTTAAAACATTCATAACACTGATAAATGCATAACGCAAAACACATAGAAACTCATATTGTGATGGTGTTTTCCAAGCTAAAATCGAGATATATTGAGCCTTTAATAGTGTGATATTGCACGGTTAACATTTATCTATTTTAAGAAGAATGTAGCAGACTTTCAAGATTGTTATTTGCCCTTTGTGAAGTCGTCTCCTACCTGAAGCGGAGGACTTGACCTTTATTTGAATGACTTCAGTTTTAACCAGATTAGCAGCATCTACAGCCAAAGTTTACTGCTGATAAAAAAAAGACCTCTGACAAAGTTTCATTTTTGTTGAAAAAATGCTTTTAAGCACCGCAGTGACAAAAAGGTCACAAAAATGAATGCACACCCAGGCATTTTAAAGTGACTCATACATCAGTCCGTCTCTGAATGGCACAATCACAGCAGGGATTTTTGTATTTCAAAGATTAATCTGGTTGTATAACTTCAATAATTCCATACTAATTGGTTTTTCCCTTCTTCTCTTCATAGGGACTCCCTGACAGCTCAGCTGGAGGCCAGTCTGACCAAAGCGGACTCAGAGTATCTGGCTCGCTCCATCGCTGAGGAGCAGTACTCGGCCCTGGAGAAGGAGAAGATCATGAAGGAGCTGGAGATCAAAGACATGATGGCGAGACACAAACAGGAGCTCGGTGACAAGGAAGCCACCATCAGCTCGGTGAGATCAGAGTCACAGTCAGAAACTGTGAAATTCATAATCATGCTGTTTTTGCTTCTAAAGTCTTTTCTTAATAACATATTGCATTCCTGACAGACAGCTTAGCACAAAAAGTAAGGAAATTTGTGGATGGTAGACCATTTCTTTGTTGTAACAATGCTCCCTGGCAATAAATCTTATACTGCTGGAGAGCCTGTTTATTACCCTTTTAAATGGTGCCACATTTGTAAGGATCATGCATTTGTGGGATGAGCATGAGAGCTGAGTATGTGGGTTGGGCCTGTGAACAATTTGCCAAATCTTCTCTGCCAATTCCAAACAGCTTATTTTGCTGTTGCTATTGACTCTTGTTTTAAGCTTCTGGTACCTCCAGGTGCTGCCAGTCAGTTGCTTGATTGGCAGCACCTGTGAGCATGGACCCTGCTACAGTGATCAGTAGATGTCTGCTCCAAGAATTAGCCTGTCACGTTTGACTGATCTGGATGGAGCCCGTGCGATAGGCTAACTTCAAGCTGGTGTTCCGCAAAACCAAGTTGCACCATTTTTTGGAGTGAGCCCTAGTACCACCAATAGAGTAACCTCCTTAGGTTGAGGCAGTGTGACGGTGTGGGACGGTGTGGGATGGCATCTCCTTCACTGGAAAAACGAGGCTTGTCATCATTGGAGGCTATCTAAATGCTGAGATATTCAGATGAGATTCTGCAACCAGTGGCAGTCCCATATCTCTACAGTCTGGGACCAAACTCTATCCTCCAAGATGACAACGCTCGCCCCCCACAGAGCATGGTTTATCAGAGAATACCCCTAGATTTTTTTTTTTTTTTCAATTTTAAAGTCATACTTTTACCAGAAAACAAACTCAGAATTGCAGAGTTTTTAAAAAGTGAAAATTAACAAAAAAAACCTTGCAATTTCTGAGTTTAAAAAAAGTCTCCAATTTTGACACTATAATTAAAAAATTGATTTTATAGAATTGTAAATTTACTGTATTAAGACAAAAATGTAAAGAAATTAAACTAAAAGCCGTGGTTTTTTTTTTTTTTACTTTTGGACTTCATAATCTCAAAAATTGTACATTTTTGTTCACATACATTTATGACTTTAAAGTCAAAATTTTCTCTTTTTTTGTAACTTGAAGATTTTTTAAACTTGAGAATTTCGATAGTTTTTTCTTGAAAATTAACAATTCCTCCTTGGGTTTTTTTTAACAGTGGCCCTAATAATGCAGTAATGGATATTTTTTACATAAATCATTTGTCAAGAAAAAGTGTATGTTGGCCTATTTTGTTCAGATTTTGTCAAAACAATTAAACTGATGTGTACTTTTTCCAAGTGGGTCGTCGGGGGGATTAGCTCTTCTTAGATACCAGTCGGGGGAGCCCTAAGGAAAAAAGGGTTATGAACCACTGCCTTTGAGGACATCTATTTAACACAAATGAACACATTATCATGGGAAAACCAGCTCTAATTTCCCAAAATAACACAATAATTAGGTGAGCTCCAAGAAAACAGCCAAAATTTACTTAGTATTATAGAAACGCTGAGTAAAAATAACATAAATGGATGTATCCCTACTTAGGGCTTCTATATTTTATAGACTTTTTTCTGTGTTTTGAAGCACTCACTCATGAAAAGCTGAAAACAGGTCCGCTACTCAGTTTTTGACTTCTAATCCTGCTGAAGGTTGTATTAAGAGCTTTGACATCATCTCCTTACCTGTACTTACAGGTAGACTGTCTAGTCCATGACCTCGTGATTTAATCATGATTGTGGCCTGATTAAGGGTAGAAATGTCATGAAATCACTTGATTTAATTGCTCATGCAAGTTTAATATGCACATTATGTACGTGTGTAATCCTAAAATAATAAACCACTGAGGAGAAGATCAGAATGAGTGTCTGCATTTGTAAAACAATTACTGATTGACTCAGTGTTAATAGTAATATTAACAGAAATAGAAGGCATATTAAAGATGCAGGATGAGACCAAAAGGCTTGACAAAGGCCTGACCTGTTTTGAAAGACTGATAAGTTAGAAAGAAGTACCCTTTAAGACTTGAATGAAAAAAAAAATCCTCCTCTCCCTTTGCTGCTTTGTATCACTTCCCTAAGCCCCACCCGCCCCAGATGTACTCCAGTCATCACCACTTCAAACCGTTCCACTCAGCTGTATATGTCAGACTGAGAGGACAGTTACACTGACAGGAAATCAATATCCCAAAAACAGTTAAAGAGTTGCTACAGGACTGTATCCCTCTAAAAGTTCAGCTCTGAGCACCACAGAGGCGAGGATACTAGAGTGAGATAGGAGTGAGAAAGCTGCCAGCACCACTCTGCAAAAGCTTTTGTTGCTGCTGCAGACTTACCAATGTAGACAACAGAGAAGAAAAGAATAAATGACTCAGAAAATGTTGGTGCATGTATTTTGGAACGTAATTTTAATGCTTTCAGTAATGCATTAAATATTGTTAATTCTTTCACAATAGTGATAGACGACGCTATCTGCATTTTCCTGGCATCGGCAGATACTAGCTAATAAGTTCTTTTGACCTCACAGCTTGGATTTTGCTTTGACACTGGACTCCAATAGTGGACTCCAGCAAGGTATAGAAACATCCCAGCAAAGATCAAGAGAAATGGCAGGCACCTGAGCTTCACTCTAAGTGTTTTCAAAGGGTCTGAATACTAATGTCAATGTGATATTTCAGTTGTTTTATTTTCTAAAGATTTGCAAACATTTCTAAAATTCTGTTTTTACTTAGATTAATGAGAATGAAAATTACTTTTTTCAACTGTAGTAAAACGGTGAAGGGAGTTTGAATACTTTCTGAATGCGCTGTATATATCAGTGTCAATATCGGTATTTGCTAAAAAAGAGTAAATATAATCATATTAAATATGTGATGAACTCCGATATCATGCACCCCTAGTTAGGAAGTAAAAATAATTATTTTTCATGTTTATAGTCATGTATAAATTTGTGTGTTTTTTGTAGTTTTTTGTTTGTTTGGAAAAGCATTTGTTACATAACATCCCTTTTGGGTACAATTCAGTTTCCACACCTCAATTGTGGTCAAGAAAATGATCTCTGCTAATCCATATTTTCAGTAGAATTAAAGAACAATTGCAACAAGTGGGCGGGAGGGGCAGGGCTTGCTCCATTTCTTCTCATATTAGGAAAAAACACATTCAAGTTTATATGTTTACACAAACCTAAACAAAAATGTTTATCATGTAGATGGTTTCATATTACAATCATATCCAATTCACAGAGATTACAGGTTTTATATATTCTGTCCTTTTTGACCAAATCCTGAAAAAAAAGAAACCCTTGAAAGAAAATGACAGTTTCTCCAGAATGTAAATATCCTGTACAATATCAATCCATTCTTCAGTTGTGGGTGCTTCAGGTTTTAACCATGTTCTAGTGGGAGCCTTTTTGTTTGCTGCCAGGAGCATTGCCAGCAGCTTTTTATCTTTCATAGTCCAGTCATCAAATGAAATGTCTCCTAAATACAGGGCTTCAAACTTACAAGGTATTTTCCCCGTAAAGATGTTATTTAAATGTTCAAATTTGTGTTTTCTATGTTAAATCCCTATGTATTTCATGAACTACACTCTTTACAGTCATGTGTCCTAGTCTGTCTGCTTTCATTGGCACGTTGCTAGCTTTCCTGACTTTAAGCCGTTACCAAATGCCAACTAGACAGACAGATTTACCTTAAAATACCGACTATAGGTGACACCGATAGCTACACTGCAGTCTGTTTTTGGGTGTCTCCCAGAGGGGAAAAAAAGCATTTAAAGGTTGATATTGCCTGATCGCTTGTTAAAACTAGCGTTCCACAATGTTTAAATACTCATCAGTAGGCAACTATTTTCTTCACATGCAGAATTTTGAACTAATGAGGGAGAAAAGATGGTAAAAGGTGGTGCTTGCCTAGTCTGTTGCTGTGTATCAGAGCACATTGTGAGCAGTGAAGCGACCGCTGGCAATACATCATGAATCGAGCCGAATTTTTCAATCAGGCCTTGTGCAACGTGGGATGATGGCAGCTGCACTTGGGGTACTGATGATGCTTGTCTCAGCACATATTGGTCATGCTAGCACATGGGTTACAGCCAATTGTTGATGAATATATGTATTACAAGTGCATCTTATACACTGGATTTTACATTATTACGAATCTACTCAGTCACAAAAATGTTTTTTTTTCTTGTAGAGAAAATGTCCTTGCTGCTGTTTTTACCAATAAGATTTACCTTTCCCTCTCATCCCCTCCACAGCTCGAAGAGTCCAACCGTACTCTGACGGTGGATGTGGCAAACCTGGCGAGTGAGAAAGAGGAGCTTAACAACCAGCTGAAGGAGCTGCAGCAGCGTGAGTGTCATCCTGAGTTAATGAGCACCAGATTTCTGCAGGAATGACATTCCCTTAGTGCTGGAAAAATGTGTTACAAAGCTGTCTTACACATCCGCATGATTTATGATGAGAGGGCTGTAAAAAAGCAGTCATAAATGTCTCTATCAGGGAAGCAAATGTCCATAAACGCAGCAGAATACTGGTAGACAAATTTGCAGCATAAGTTAGACTGTTTCTGCTGAAATATGAGGAAAAATACTGCATGAATTAATATTCTTTACTTGTTTTTATACAGAACTCCAGAAAGCAAAGGAGGAGGAAAAGAAGTTAAGCTCGCTCAAAGTAAGCTTTGAAAAGCAGCTGCAGAATGAAAGGACGCTGAAAATTCAGGTATGATGTCTGGGCACCTACACAGGTCTGAAATACTTCCTTTATTTCATTCTTTTACTCTTCACAAGCAACTGTTATGCCATGATAAGAAAAATGTCAAGCTGCAGGCTTGTGCTGCACTCAGATATCTAAAAGGAGCTTAAAAATCTATCTGACATTCCTGCAGCCTTCCCTGTTTACCCACAAACTCAGATTTATCCTGAAAAGATCTCTGTAAAGCTGCATCACCCTGTTTTTCTCCATTGTTCTCAGGCTGTCAACAAGCTGCACGAGGTGATGAACAGGAGGGAGACGATGAGAGGAGGCCACCGGGGCACCAACACAGAAGTGCACAGGAAGGAGAAGGAGAACAGGAAGCTACAGCTGGAGCTGTCGGCCGAAAAGGAGAAACTGAACAGCGCCATCGTCAAATTCCAGAGAGAAATGGCAGAGATGCAGGCGGTCAGTACACCCACGCAGCACACCGGCATACCAGCAAATGGCACAGCGTGAATACATACTGCCACATTTACTGAAAAAAAACCATCTGTGTTTCTGACTGATACGGAGGATTTTTAGAGCTCATTAGCTCTCTTGGGTGGTGTAGGAAAACACTGGTTATCGGTTGAAGACAGGGCACAGAAATAGGCATCTTTCTCAAAATGCATATTACATATGCATCATAAAGATCTGTCCATGACTGTTTCCAGGCAACTTTTAAGCTCCTCTAAGGACATTTTATCTTATGAAACAGACTAAAATTGATACAGATGCCCGTCTGTTATCTTCTAAAACCCACAAGACCTTCAGCAACAAGGCTGATTATTTAAAAACTATTATCAGCCTAAAAGCAAGAAAATGGCAGACAGTATGCTGCCAAAATAGACTTTTCTGAGACAAAAAGCTCTGAGGAGTGATACATGTGGGGCAGGCATTTTACCCCAGTGAGCTTTTTAATAGTTTTTGAGTTTCAGCAAACCAGTAAGAATCAACACAGGCTTTACATTAAGACGGGCTAAGTTGCCTGTAAAATGAAAGTTCCATTTTCTGACTCTCCATAACTGGGGAGTGGTCATAAGAGAAACTATGTTACTGTTGTCCACAGGGGGTGCATTCCCTTCTCTTCCCTGCTACACCCCGGTTTCCAACTATCTTCTTGAGTCTTGTTCTGATTAAAAATGTGGCGTATTTCAGATGAAACTTTTGCTAAACAAGGGCCACATCTGAGCTAATTGGTACACTGGCAGCAGCTATTGTATATATTGGCTTAGAGTACAGCTAGATCTCACCTGTTACTGTCCTACACTGAAACAGGTCAATAGAAGAATGAAAACATCTTTTCTATAAGCGGAAGCTTAAACCGAGGCTGGTTGGGAGCAGTGCAAAAGCATCTTCAGTGCCAAGAGAAGCTTTCAGTGTGGTTCTTTGCTCTTGTTGTAATAAAGAAATGTGGTCTAATTCTGATAAAACTGCCGATATACTATAGCTACATCCAAGCTAATCACTACACCGACAGCAGCCATTGTTGTCAGGTTCCAGTACAACTAAACTCTGCCGTAGCTACCGCCTTGCTCTCATCAGTTGATGCTGGTCAGTTCTCAGACCTTTAATCAGACCCTAAAGGGACTTAAAACCTATTTGCAAACCAGAACTTAAAACAGTTTGCAGTGTTGTTGCTGTTTCACTGAGGCCAGAAAGCAGCGCCACTTCAGCATTAATCAAACATGATCCGGGGTCCTCCCTGCTCTTTTGTGTGCAGATGTTGAGGTGTTTCCTAAGTTTTTTGTATTGTAACCGCTGTGAAACAATCACAAAATAACATATTATTTCTCTGTATCAGTGTTTTGTTTGTAACTAGCATCGCTCGCTGTCTCTGCTTGATCCTTATACTGATCACCCACCACTCTGTATTTGTGCTCTGTCTTTCTGATTTTTTTAAGACTATTTTTTCCCAACTTTTATACTTTTCAGTAAAAAATTATTTGAAGTATGTAGTATTAAAAAGTATCAAAGAATTTGAAAACGTTACCAAAAAATACCCCCACAATGGTCAGATCACAGCAGAACCGATTCATACATTTTTTAAAGCAGACATCCACAGTTTGGAAAGTCCAATGACTGAATGACAGTTTTTTTCTCTTTTACTCTGAGCTTTATTTGTTAACAGAGCTCTAAATCAGGGCCTCATATCCTCTTTTCAGAGCATCAGAAAGTCAGAAAATTTTAAAAAAGAAAAAAAATGAACCCTTGAACTTACATCAGCCTGATTATGGAAAACATTGATGACAGAAATCATGCTTGATAAATGTTTATCAGATGTTTTTTTTTATTTATTTAATAAATTAGCCTGTGTTCTGTCACAGAGGAGGTGGTGTTATACAGCAGCCAGTCACAAGAGGGTGCTCCAAATGTTTAGGTGTTGTTTTGGGGAGTCATTTAAAGTCTGGGCATCAAATATTCATTCAAGTGTCTACCAATACCCCTTTCCATTTTGTACTTAAAATATAGGTAGGCTTATTCCATATTTGGGACAAATTTAGCTCTGCTTAACTTGTGATGCCCTTAATACTGATTCTGAACAAGCAGTTAAAAAAAAGACTGAATGCATCAGAGGAAACTTGTTATTTCAGAGTATTTGCTCTGCTGTATTATTTATAACTTATTTGTTGTATCATGGAGAATGTCTGGTCCCCTTTTCCAACACTGTACTTTGCTTTGTCATGTGTCTGGGTGTTTCTTTTGTGTCATAGCACACAGGTATAACTATATACACAGACGGCTCTGTGGGGTTTTCATTACGCTTAATAGAAAATACCTTGGAATGACAATGGTTCATGTGTTTTGTTTAGGTGATAGCAGAGGAGAACCAGGTGCGTCTCGAGCTTCAGATGGCGTTGGACAGCAAAGACAGTGACATCGAGCAGCTTCGTTGCCAGATCTCCTCCCTGAGCATCCACTCTCTGGACTCCACCAGCATCAGCAGCGGCAACGAGCTGGACATGGGTGAAGGATACCCAGGTAGACCACACCCCCATCTCAATCCTTCCACTTTTAAACCACTTCTGCATGTACTCTGTGTTCTCCTCTCTGAAGAATGTCTTCCTGAGTTCTTACTGTTCTCTTTGTTTTCACTGCGAGTTTCTCTGTCTTCCAGGCCAATTGATTTTGACCTTTTCCTCTTAATGCTTCTTCCTTTTCCACCCTTATTTGACCTCGACTCCTCCTGCGGGATCTGGCACAGTGCGCATTACTCACTCCCACACCTCTGAATCAATGTCCTTCACCTACCAGCGCACGCACAAATCTGTCTGCATCGATACGCGGCCCAACCTTCACTCTGCTCACTCTCTCTTTGACTCTGACTCTGACTCTGAGGATGATGATGAACATGATGGGCGGGTGGAGCAGGGACCCCGTCCCCTAGCTCTCACCTACGATCAGCCCACAGAGGATGAACCTGCAGGTGACCCTGCATGATGAATGGGGTTAAAAATAGAACTCTGCATTACATCTAACAGCTATTTGTGACATTTAACAGCAAACTATTTGTGTTTTCAGACTCTTTTTTTTCCTAATTGACTGGAGTTGAGAAACAACCTTGGTGTGTCCCTGCAAAGTCTCATCTAATCCCTCTGCTCTGTTGTCTCTGTCTCTGCTGTGCGATAATCCTTTTTATTGTGCACTGGACACGGGAATTCTCACAGCATGATGCTGCCCTGCTTTGCTTAAAATTTTCCACTGCAAAAGATAAGAGGACACATTTCTCAAATACTTGAGGTCGTGAAGTTTTCCAAAGCTTGCATTTTTTCAAGCTGCCAATTTAACTTAAATTGTACTAACAGATATTTACCATATTTTGTGCAGAACACTGGTTATGATGCCTTTAACTCCTGCAGAACAGTCTGTTAACAAGCAGCAAAGCCAGTGCCCTTTGGTTTAAGTGAGGAACCATTTCTCCTCCATGCAATAATAGGAATATCATACCAAAGTCTGAAAATGTTAGTGTTCTGTCACGTACTTTGAAAGCTTTCCTCTTAAACTTTCTTGTTTTTCCTCTCAATGATCTAGACTCCAGGCTAGAAGGCTGGATTTCACTTCCTTCCAAGAGCACAAAGCGCTTTGGCTGGGACAGAAAGGTAAAATATCTGCCTCTTTTATCAAATCAGAATTATTTTCACAGTAATCACCAACACCACCGAGTCATTTCCTCTTCTAACCCTTTGGCTCTTGCTTCCTTTTCCTTTTCTTTACAGTATATAGTTGTGAGCAGTAAGAAGATCCTGTTCTACGACAACGAGCAGGACCGAGAGCAGGCCAGCCCTTTCATGACCCTAGACATCGAGTGAGTCATTAAAAACAGGGATTAAACACTATGCCATGAATAAAAGTTTAAAATAAACATCATATTTTCCTGGAACAGTAGTTTCTACTCCAAGTAGCAAATTTTAATTGCTTTGAGTCATGCCAGTGATTTAAGGAGACTGTGCTTCAACCCTGCATGATCAGACAAATTCATCAGATTTGATAGATATTTGTGACTCCTATATAAATATATTGAACAAAGACCTCACTAAATATCTGCATTTTTAGAAAGCTTTTTTAGTCTGCACTACCCTCTTGGTAGTGTGATGTCATCGGGCTTCAGCGGTCCTCTGCCCATACTATTTCTATGCATTAGTCACCCATCAAAGATTCATTATGCGAGCATGATCGCACTGTCAATGAA
The DNA here is from genome assembly GCF_018320785.1 of Cheilinus undulatus. Lineage (NCBI taxonomy): Eukaryota > Metazoa > Chordata > Actinopteri > Labriformes > Labridae > Cheilinus > Cheilinus undulatus. Next base: position 31,659,208 of record NC_054878.1, read on the forward strand.
GAGAAAATCATGAAGACGTTACTCTCAGTGTAAATCAAAGTGAATGCAGTCAAAGAGAAAAAAGACACAAGTGGAGCTGTCTTATAGTGTCTGTATTAGTGCTGACTTAGTGAGGGAGAGAGAGAGCATCTACCTGGCTGTGCAGTGAGTCCTGGCTTTTGACACCAGTACAGCTCTAAGTCAACACCTGGTTTGATCCTCCTCACATCCTAATGTCTCAGTGATCACATGGATGCTTTCCTTCTCTGTAAGCATGTATTAAAAAAGATGGACTGGTGGGATTCACGCCATCCATTAACCCTTAGAGCTCACAGAGCACGGATTTGGTAAATTACACACACCCCCAGGATGTCCATATATGGACATGGGGGTTGTCCACACCAAGGTTATAATAGTTTTGGATTTTTCTTTAGTTTTTATTTTTATTTCACTTTCACTTTTTGTGTTCAATTTCAATTTAGTTTTATTAGTTTTTACTGCTGGTTTGTTAGTTTCATTTAAATTTTGCAAAATGCTTTGTTTAAGTTTATTTTTTATTTGCTTTAGTGTTAGTTTTAGTTTTTTTTTTTTTTTCAGATAGATTTCAGGGCTGAGTGAACATCATTCATTCAACTCCAGACATAAAACTACCACTGTGTGTAGTCTTAACCAATCAATTCTGGCAATTTTACACTCCCCAGACATGGGTGTAGTTGCCAGTCAGTATGGTTGTGTCAAAGACTAAAACTAAGGATATTTTATCTCTATTTTTATTTTATTTCAGCTGCTTTTGTAAGTGCACTCTACAGTTTCAGTTAGTTTGTTGGCTAAAGCTTAGTTTTTATTTAGTTTCAGTTAACTAAAATGATTTTTTAATTATAGTTTCAGTTATTTTGTTAGTTTTAGTGAACTATAATAACCTTGGTCCACACGAAGTAGAGCCAAGGCATATAAAAATTCCGCTAGTTTTATAGGTGTTCAGCCGCAAACCAAACGACTGAACAGTCTTTTTTTACACTAAAGTTATCACAAGATATCCTGGGGGATAATACAGGATCGTACCAAATTTAAAAGCTAATTAACCTAGCAATGTAGATACATTTCAAAGTAGATATGATGCTGGCTTAGATTAAAAAAAATTAAGAGGGGAGAAAAAAGAATAAATGTGAAAAAAGGGTAAAAAAAAAAGGGTAATACAGTTTATTACATTAAGGGTGAACTTTAGTGATAAAAAGACTTATTCTCTAAGTTTCATCACTTTTTAAATATTTTCTACTTATAAAGCAAATTGCAAAGTTACTCATCCTAATTTCCTTGGTCATTTTTAACTCTTCCATGTCCCTGTCTCCTTCAGTAAACTGTTCCACGTCCGATCTGTCACTCAGACTGATGTGTACCGTGCAGACGCCAGTGAGATTCCAAGGATATTCCAGGTAACACTCGTCCTGCTTCGTTCTCTGTCTGCCACCTCCCCCTCCTTTCACACTCTGTCAGTAGATATCAGGTGTGGTTTTCTTAATTCAACTCACTGTCACTAAAATTCCCCCCGCCTTCTTTGATTCTGTCAGATCCTGTATGCCAATGAAGGCGAGAGTAAGCGTGACCAGGACGTTGTAGTAGAGCCGGCACCGTTTGGGGATCAATCCTCTTTCATCAGCCACAAGGGCCATGAGTTTATCCCCACTCTCTACCACTTCCCTTCTAGCTGTGTGGCCTGCCCTCGACCCCTGTGGCATGTTTTTAAACCCCCGCCGGCACTTGAGTGTCGTCGCTGCCGCACAAAGTGCCACAAAGACCACCTGGACAAAAAAGAGGAAGTCATTGTGCCTTGCAAAGGTCAGTTTGCTGAAATAAAGAATGAAAACACATTTCTTGTTGAGCATGGATTCACAAGTTTGTCCATTTAAAATGAAGGGGAGAAATCATCCTTTGTGTTGACTGTTTTGAAACCATTTCAAAACTTCTCTGTTTTTATTTTTACCTCATTTCTCTTTCTTTCTTTCTTTCTTTATCAGTGAATTACGACATGTCCACGGCCAAAGAGCTGCTCCTGCTGGCAAGCTCTCAGAGGGAGCAGCAGCACTGGGTCAGCCACCTTCTCAAACGCATCCCAAGGAAACACCCGACTATGAGTCCGCCCTCCGCTGCTACTAGCACCCCTCCTGAAGCAATTCCAAGGTCCTCTCCCCGGAATTCTCCACGACCTTCCCCTCGGAGTTCACCTCACCTATCTCCCCACCGTGGAGCCATGAAGATTCAGTCCACCAGACAACCGCATTCATCAGGAAAGGGCAGGTGAGTCAAAAAAACATAATAAAGCTTAGTTTGTGTAATGTTTTTTCATGGATTAACCACTGTAGGGCATTATTATTCTTATAGTGAAATTCAAAAAGCTGTGCAGAAGGTATCTCTAAATTCAGTGTTTTAGTTTTGCAAAAACCACACATTTTTTCACATTTAAATATAAAATTTGTAAGGTTTGCTCTAACTATAATTCAGTCACATTTTAATCATAATAACACACATAAACACCAAGTTAAATCTCAATGACAAAGTGTTCTAGTAATTTACTTCTTAATGAGTCATGTTTGTAGTGTTTGGAAGCCATTTGTCTTGACACACCTTCATTTTACTTTATTAAAACTTAAAATCCCTTGTAACTCAAGGCTTTTCTTGAGCTTTTAATGTCATGCAAAAATCAAATTTACTCCAAATCATTTCAAGACTCGGTTTAGGTGCACATAAGAGCGAGATGCTGTTCTCCTGGAATCAGGTACAAGGTCTCACAGAAAAACACAGAAAACAGAGATACAGACATAAACAAACAAGATACACTATATGGACAAAAGTATTTCATTTCATTTATTTGGCACATTTTAAAATACAATGACACACAACAACAATAACAATAATGGACGGACAATGACAATAAGCGATTAAATTTTAAAAGGCATGCCAAGGAAATCCCAAAAAACCCTCAAGGGGCTTGGAGAGAAGGGCTTCCCAACATAACAGTTAAACTTTAAAGAAAAGACAATCAAGACAGAAAAAGGACAACAAGACACCAAAAACAGAGGCAGAGCAAAAAACAGGAACAAAAAACAACAACAACAAAAAACAAATAACAACAGATGATGGATTATTCACATAGCAGTAAGTTTTTGACAGAGTTTTTAAATGACCTTGGGGAAAGTTTGGCCAAGTGAGGAGGAAGTGAATTCCATATCCTGGGAACGCTAGATGTTATACTAAATTGTGTAGAAATTGAGCAATTCAGAGTTTATTAATTTAATAAATATTAAGTATGCCAAGTTTGCGGGACAAGGGTAATGAATGACTTCTTGGAGCTAAGAAGGTAACAATTCTCACTGCTCTTTTTTGCAAGTGGAAATTTGGCCACCTGACCACTACACCAACAAGGACTGTAATGTCATTGTATTAAAATACATGTACTTTAATGTAGAGTTCTAATAATATCACTTACAGTTGGCCGTGGAATATCCAGCAGGGATGTAATTCCATGAACTGTCTGATTGCAAAGGTGTCATACATCACAGTACCACACTTTACCTCTTCAGGACGGCACATTTTTATGTTTACAAATGAAAACTGCATGGCCAGGTGCTTGCTTTTATACACCTGTGGCAATGTGTCTGTTTGAAACACCTGAATTCAATATTTAATATCTATGACCAAATACTTTTGTCCATGTAGTGTATATGACAGATTAAAACAAGGAACATGACAGTGTAAAAAAACACAGGACACCAGTGTGAAGCCGCTGCAACCACATGCACCACCACTAGGGATGCACCGATACCAATCCTGGTATCAAGTATCGGCCCAATCCAGCCCCTCAAAGCTGGATCGGTTATCGGTGGGAAAGGGCCGATCCCTGGTGTGATCCAGGCAACCAGCTCTAAGCCTTTTTTACAAGGTTGTTTGCACTATTTTTTCACAGAATTGTCACTTTATTTACAGTATGTGGTTAAAAACACTTGTGTAATGCAGTTTTTAACTGGAATGTTACCTCTGATGTACTTTCTTTGTTTTTTGCTGCATTACCAGTCTACAGGGTATAAAAGTTTACAATTGAATTGTAATTTCTATAAGTTCTGAAGCATTGCTTTTACCAAACTGCTGGTAAACATTTGAACACTTTATAGTTTAAATAAATATCAACTTCAGTAATCTATATGTACTCATTTTTTGCCTTTTACCCCAAAAGAATGACCAGTCTTATCTTACAGTAGGGTATGCAGGTTATTCTTTTAACACTGGTATTGGATCAGTATCGGTATCGGTCGATACCCAAAGCCCAGGTATCGGAATCGGTATTGGGACCAGAAAAGGTGGATCGGTGCATCCCTAACCACCACTGCCTAAAACAGTGGTTTCATACTTGTTTTTGCCCAAGGCACACCCAGGATCAAGCCATAATCTCAAGACGCACCATTACTTCCATGCAACATATCCTCATCAACATGTATTTCTAGTTCTTGTCTTGTTGTAGGAATAGCATATGGTACAAATTCCCATAGCACACCTAGACTTGCCTCAAGGCACAGCATTGTGGCGAGGTGCACCATATGAGGGACACTGGCCTAGAGCGCTTCCCATAACTATCAAGTTAATTCTGATGACATTTTTCTGAAGGAAGCATTACTCAATGAACCACAATTAGAGTGTGGAAAATCCTTAAATCTGGGATACGTCTTCAAAAAGATTAAGTGTCTTTCAGGATATTTGAATATAAACTTACAATCTCATAAAACCAACATGGTCATGGCTCTGTTGCCTCTGTTGTGATTTTTTTCAGTCATGTGCTGTTTGAAAGGAGCTGAAAACTGCGACTAACAAAGGATACACTGCTTTATAGAAGATTCCTGAAGCATTTGCATGTGCCAACTGCACTAATGCAAAAAAAAAATGATTTTGCACAGCATCAATACCCTCTAGCAAAGTAGGCAAGTCATGATAGGGCAACTATACTATCACAGCCACCCTGGCCAGTCAGCACCAGAGTCATAAATGCAAATTATTTTAACAATTTATGAATGTCAGCCCACAATGCCAGTTAAATGTTGCGTTTAAGCTGTGACATAGCATGAAAGAAGGCTACTCAAAGTAGTAATGCGGTAACATATTCAGTACAGGAATGTGGATATTAATCTGCAATGCTGGTGCTGCTAGCATTGATAATGCAGCATATCAAGTTACCTTTGTTTACCCACAGAGTAATGCATATTGCTAAGTGTAAATAATTTCATTTAAAGTCTTACATTTTGTCTTTGAAGAGTAAAATCAGCTGAAATTACAAAGGCTACAAGCAACATGGTTGTAGATGGTGTTTTGTGATGTGAAATTAATTGTGCTGAAATGTTGGCTGTTTTCTGAGTTTGAAACTAGTCTGAATTTCAATTTCTGTTTAACTGACTCTGATGTTTGTCGAAGTATCCCTAGTAGCTACCTCACTGAGTAGGAAGAAGGCACTAAATAACTTCAGTTTCTAATGTGTTGCGATTAGTTGTCAAAGTTTGCTCTCAGCCACATCCTAACTGGCTCTCGTCCCCCAGCACTGGCCCCATGCTCCGTATCATCCTCCACTGACCTCTTCACTCCTGACCCCACCATGCTAACGTCTCTCATGCAGGGAGGCTGTAAGTAGTCGAGCTTGTTGTGCCCGTCTGTAATGCTGTGCAGCCGTGTCTATTAATACCTCACCTCATCTTAACAAGCAGCACTCACACCTCACATAGTTCCACACCGCCCCTTTGTAAACCAAGCATGTATTATCCCTGCTGTTTAGGAAGCTCATGAGCCTTCAATGAACTTCACATTTACCATTTCAGATTGCTTGATTTTGGCCTGAAAGACTGGAGTTGGTCGTTGGATGATGTCGATAATGATGATGATGATGATTTATTCTTCTGAAGGAAGTGAAGGAGGGGGGGTCGGAGGGTAACTGCACCTCTGCATGTGTTTGAAGTTATTAGGAGGTCTTAATGGAGCTAGAGGAGTGTTTATGTTTGCTTTTTTTCCATTTTATGTTTGAGTGAAACGTGTTTGAACATAACCACAGTAACTGTGTGATGGTTTGGAAAATGTGTGTGCTCATATTTAGCTTGTTTGTGGGAAGTAAAACAATAAGGCAAATGTTCATTGTAAGGGAAATGAGAGACATGAGGAGATTCATACCATTTATCAATCAGGAAGTCGCTTTAGCCTGGGAAAAATAGCTTGCATAGCTCTATCCAAAGGTCATAATTCTTTTGACAAATACTCACATATAGAAAAATGTATCATCTGAAATGAGTTCATAATATGTTTTTTTTAAGTCAGACACAGGCAGGTAATTTTTTAACCTTCACACTGACCAAGTCTAACTGGTTTACATTGCTTTTTGTCTGATACTAACAGTGTACTGGCTGTGACTTCATATTTACATGAGGGCAGTGTTAGTCTTGCCCTCAAATTTTATGTAAAAAAAAACAAAAACTTTTTAACACATAACACTAAATATATCATGTTTTTGATAATTGGATGTTAAGATTAAAGACAATTTGCTAACAGGTTAGCACAAAGACTAGATACCTAACCTAAGCTCCTCCTGCTTGCTAGCATCAACTACATAACATAAAACTTTTTTAAAATGGTTTTTAATAGAATTTGTAAAACTAACAAATCAAACATTAAATACTGGTTCAGAAAATAATTAATCACAGACAATAAGGAACACTGTACAAGCAGAATTTGTACAAGAATTAAAAGGTGAGTCATGCTAGCTACTAGCATACTGCTTTGCCACTTATCAGGTGACAAACCTTCGGCCTTTTTTTTGGTCTCTTATGTAAATATAATTATAGGTGGGACTTCAGGTGATTTAGCACGTTGGTTCTCAGCTGGTGGGTCAGGACCCAAAAGTGGGTATGAAGTCATCAGCTGAAGTGCATCTAACATGAAATTTCAAAACAAGATGCTTTTATCAAGTCATTGCATCACCATGGAATGGGCAGAGGGGGTTAAGAAATTCCCATGCACTCCTTTGTGCCCATTCACACATGCATGAACTGATTAGCAACTTTAGCTAGGGTAATTAGCCATGCACCACGACTCAAGAAGTATTTTTGCAACAGAAATGTTTGAAGTTTAAGACCTCTCTCCGCCAGAGTTTCCTGTAGGCCACAACCACGGCGGTGCAGAGCAGCCGTATCTGTTTGAAGCGTTTGCACAGGCAGCGAGAGCTGAGATAGCCGATGCCACGAACCTGGAGGGGCAGGAGAGGAGGAGGGCGTCTTTGAATGGTGACAATGCCCCCCTGGAGGATTTTAATGTTATAGCTTTAATATTTTTGAACAAATTGCCAAGTTTTTTGCACTTTATAATCACCATATTTTTTACATTACAGTCGTAATCAGTCCTGAAACTCTTAATCCACCTGACTCCCCACAGTTTGCTGAATCGGGTGATGTAGTTTTTATAGGATCTGGTGAAGAGAGCTGGCAGAACATACAGTACATAGCTTGCCTCAAGATCAGCTATTGCAGTGGCCTGGTTTCAACTGATAGAGTACAGCTGCTATGCATATTTCTAAAATATGCATAGCAGGATTTAAATACATTCTACTCAAATGTGCAGATTTGAAACCAATTTAATCAACTTCCTTAAAGAAATTACTTAATACCCATACAAAGAAGTTAACAGCTGAATAAGTGGTCAGGGGGTTTAGCTGTGTTTCATTCTGACCGTACTAAAAAGATGTCTGTGTGAATCTTCTCACCTATCTCTCTGTAATCAGTCAGTACAAGCACCATCTGGAAATAGGCTTTAATATTTTACTTCTTTCCAAAAACACGGATGAAGATAATTCCAATATTTCTCTGCTATTTCTGCATTTTACTCATGCATTGTGAGGTTGTTGTTGTTGTACTGGATTGCTTCCTTGTGTAATAAGTGTGGATTTTGTGTGGGCGTGCGTTTGAAGTCCAGCCATCCTGTTGGTAGCATCCCAGGTTTTCACATTATTTTGTTTTTCTCTCTCTGTGTTCACAGTTAACCCCGGCTGATCAAAGATGTGCATTTTCATCTCCGTGGATTAACGGCGGTGGTCTGGAGGCAGTGTCTACATGTGTTGTTTCTTCAGGGAAGTAGACAGGAAAAAAAAAAAAATGCTAATCACAGAAACTGGCTGTCGTCATGAGAACCAGGACTGTCTTTGTTATTTTAACAAGAGGGAAAATCAGCAGTATTCATATTCGAGTGAGATTTCATTTTCATCTTAAAAAAAAGTAAAACCTCAGCCTGACTCTCAGTGATTATAGCTGCCTTATTTTAATATCACAGAAACATGGATGCTTGATTCAACCAGCTGCAGTGACTCACGTGGATTTGTGTGAGGTGTAAGCATGTGTGTGAACATTTGTATATAGGATTAAGAGGTCTGTCTGTGTATTGTAGCACAGATACTTTAGCTCCAATGATTAGTTTTATTTTTATTGATGCAAGTCAACAGGACATTATACAAAATGCTTGTTATGTAAATGAATATGATTTTACTGAAAGAAGGATTTTTCACCATCATGACTGTTTATTTCTTGGAAATATTACAACTCATAAAGAAAATCCAATAAACAGACTAAAAAGAATCAAGTGAAAAGAAACTGTTTTCTTCTCATTTTTTCCTATATTTGAAAAAATTCCATTATCTCGTAATGAGCCACTTATTCTTCATTCATTGTTTGAAATCCCTTTTATAGGATTTGTCTCAATACACTGCTGTGAAGGATTTGAGGAAAAGAAAGCAGTTCCTAATAACTTTTTTTTGTGCTTCAGCCCTTTAGATTTAAGTGTCCGGCTGAATTCCTTTTAAAAAGTTTTCTTTCTAATGGTGTGTTCCATTTGATCCTGGAAGTTCTGAGATGCCAGGCGAATACATCACCCTCTGAAGTTGGAAACCTGAATCAGAAGCAGGAGAAACTTAAATAATCCTGAGTCACAAACTTGTTTATAGAACACCGTAGAGTTGGATGTGGTGTCACTCCCTGCTGACATTGATAAGATCAGTCCAAAGTCACGTCCTGCTCTCCAGAGTAACCACACTCCTATTTAGGTGAACACAAGCCCTAAGACTGAATAGCAGTATATGAGAAAACGCCAGGAGGTCTGCTAGGTAAATGGTGATATTGATCACCTCCATACCAGGAAAATCTATTAAACTGTGGGAAAAAAAAACACTTTTTAAATTTGGAGGGATCATGCTCAATGTATGTAGAAATTTTCAGATAGCAGCCTAGAGGTCCATTTAGAGCTTTAAAGTACTAACTTTCCTGTTCCCATTCATTCCTAACGGCCATCCCCTAATTCCTGACTGCCAGCAGACATTCGGGATCACGTTTGATCATTAGTCATAGTGTCATAACCATTCAAGATAGACTTACAATGAGCTACCTTAGTGTTAATAGATGGTGCATGCAGGAGACAAAAATTAGTATGCTGTCAACCTTGTTTGAAGAAAAACATAGTTAATATGCAATCTTGTTTAAAAGAACAACATTACTCAATATCCCAAAGCGTCATAGTGATGTCTCTAAATGGAGGAGCCTGCTGTTACATGCGAATTCAGTCAAGACCACTCTTTCAAGAAACACACATTATTTACTGTTATGATTGTTTCTTTATTAGCATTCTTTAAGTTGCACTTATGGCTATTATTTATATTTGGTGGTGTGGCTGTTCAGGGACCCCCCCACAAACCTACGTGGAAATCCTCATGCAGGAACAGCCTTTCCTGCCTTTCCTATGCCTACAAGGAAAGCTTGAGGCAGGGAGAGAAGCTGAAAAAGAAAGCCAGACTAGAGCAGGCATCATATGGTATTGATTAAGTCAGAAGCAGAATAAAGGAGGAGCTGGGGTGGAGGAGGGTTGCAAAAGCAGCTTGCAGAAAGTGGCAAAGCTATGATCTCAATTGTATGGCAACACTTGACTCCAACTAACACTATATGCTTAATTTTTGGCCATTGGCTGCTGCAATTGAAGGTTAAGATTGGGGAAAAAGTGGGTGGTTACATTGAGCTCTGTGTTGACTAAAGCTGGCACCACATACATCACCTGTCACCTGATCAGCTAAAGCCTGGCACACAGAGATTATTAAAATCCGAAAGACCCCTCACAAACACAAATAATTACAGATTTTATGTTTTGTTCTTATATTGGGCCGTGCAGCAAGATGACAAACATGGTACTCCACACACTAACAGATTCATTCACGAACAACCAAAGTCTTCACTCACGTGGTTCAAATCTCACACAGTTAGCCATGACATTAAGGGAAACAATCTAAATGTTGCTAACTGTTAGCTACCTGCTACATCCGTTGTAGTAGCAGCTCCTCTCCTTGTCATTTCAATTGTGGTATGTTCAACAGGAAGGAAACACCTGTGCCACAAATTCAGTCGTCCATTTCTGGTCCATCCAACTTCATGCTTCATGTTTACAGTCATTGCTATAGCTGTGTTTGCTGTGCTTCCTCTTTCAGTCTGCTTGCTTCCTGATTGGCTATTGCTCCTTCTGCTCAGTGGTCCTTGGTTTTCTCCCAACACAACAGGATTTCTGATTATAAATATTGAACACGTTAAATATTCATGCTCTTTAGTTGGAGCGATTACTACGCAGACTGGAGAGGGAAAGATAATTCTTAAAAACACCAAAAACAGGAAAATCTGTCAGGTTAATGTTAAGAACTGTTATCTGGTGTTATCTCTGTGTTGCTGACTTTGGTTGGAAGGGGGGGATAGGACCCCACATTGTAGTGTACTGTTTGCCTTTCTGTACAGGAAAAAAATGGGTTGCAGTAGTCTGTTTTAAACCTCTAGAGGGCAGTCACTATGCATATTTCTAACAAAAAATGTAGAATTGAAACAGTAACTAAACACTGGGATATGAACCCTATACAGAAAAAGCACAGGTTAGCAGCAGGTTGACTCTCCTTTCTAAGATAAATATCAGACTTTTCCACAATATTTTTCCAGTTTTGCTACCTCCATGCTAAATTTTAAATAAATGCACATGATAATGACTGCTGAAATGTAACAGCTTAGATTTACTCTGCATTCTCTGCAAGCAGCGCTTAGTAATATTTAAAGACATTGCCAGTGGCAGCTGAAATAAATACTTTTTTTTTTGCTGTAAGGGCTGCTGTTATTGAGAAGAAAAGTCAACCTTTAAGGGGGCAAATCATCTATCTAAGAGATCCTTAGTGTGGACTGTTGTGCTTTGCAGGTGTGTGATGTCTTATTTAAGCTAGCATCAGAAGCATTTACAATATTGGTATCAGCATCTTTGAAGCTTAATTATGCCATACCTGAATTTAAAGAGTGGTATGAGTGGTGTCTAAAATATTTTTACACATTTTCATTAAAAACATTGTAAATGATATGCAGTGTACACTCTATAGTAATACTGAATGATTTCACAAGATAAACAAAAAAAGACAGTGGCATAATTATAGATTTCTTCTGCACATCTAGAATTGGACCACTGTGATCCTCCATTGGTCTTCTATCTGACTGAAGTGTATTTAAGGAGACTATCTGAGCTATACCAGAAAAAGGTCCGTCTATTGAACTACTGCATGTGGAGTGAGTGGGCTTGACTGAAATAAATCTTTCAGAACAGCCTAAAGCCAACTGGCACTAGTCATACATAATGTAATGCTTCATCATGTTGCCCATCTGCTAAAATGGTATCTCATACTGCAGGGCTAATCCATTTTCTCCATCAGCTGTGTGACTGTATGTTCCAGTTAAATAACCATGAAAGCTGCTGTACCTGCCTGTTCAAGTGACCTCAGGTGGCACGCAATTCTCTCCCACTGTTCTCCTCATTACATCTCCTAATTAAAGCTCCGCCCTTAACACTGTGACTCTACTGAACCCCTCCAAGACATGTAGCAATGTGCTGCTTAGCTCGACTCACCTCCTCTGGTTCCTTGCTGTTTTGAACAAGGTCTTTCCAAGGAAACTGCACTCCAACCAACATAAACCACCATTTTTGTTTCATGGATGAATTTCAAATAAGGAGGGAGAAACCCCACAAAGAAGGCCACTTCTAAACAGCTTTTCTCCTTTGTTATGTAAAATTCATCCATGATACACAGCACGTTGTGCTTATCAGCTTTAACTGTTTTAATCGAGAGCACCCTGGGGGCAGTTTACTTTCTCTATGTGTTTAAAGCTCCAGTTAGGAGCTTTTAGCTTGTGTTGCAATAGCACCCCCTGTGGAGAAAACATCACATCTCACTTCTTCTGAACGTGTCATATATAACCAGTGCTTTCTGTTGAAAAACCTCATCCTGCTAAGAATTCTTTTGAAGGGAGCTGTAAACAAAGACTGTTTTTTCAAGAGTTAATAACCTCCCTAACTTCAGTTGATCCATGCACAAAGAATAATTTTGCAGCACTAGTAAAACTCTATGCTGGTTTTTATTACCTGTAGCTCAGATGGAGACAGCAGTATTAATTTCAGTCTGTTTGATAACCTGTTCATCACTCCTTGCAATATCTTTTAATCGTAATTTCCTGCTTTGTACCACCATGACAGTGGGAGGATTTAAGTACTCCTGCTTTTCACTAAAAATAAAACTCGTATTTTGTATGTGTAATTGTGACTATTGTCATTACTATTATTATTATTATTATTATTATTTCCATTTTCATCTGCATGTTGAGATCTACTGCTGTAATAGACACATGCTCACATGTTGTCAACCTTGTTTTAAGACTAACATGGAGTTTTCACAATATCAGGTAAAAGAACTACACCACTCACAATCCCAGAGTCGAAGTGACATCTCTGATGAACCTGCAGTTGCCAGGTTTCAACCCGTAGAGGATGGTCACTTGTCCTATTTCTGAAACAAAAGCTGTTTCTCAAAGTCCTTCCTCTTTAGGAAGGATCCTACTGAGTCAGGTCCCTCTGAGGTGAGGCCAGAGTTCTCCCTAGCTGGCAACTCTTGAACACACATTTGGAACAGGCTAGTGAGTGTGCGTGATCATGTCATAGGAATGGTCGCACCTATATACATGGCGGCAGCAGAAGTAAAAAAGAAGGGGTACTAAGAACAACTTGTGCAACTTTTACCTAGCACCGTCTAATATGCTATCACATTATCATATAATCATAATACACATAATAATATGATTATATAATCCTATTCATCATACAATGTAATCATATTATATGACACTACTTTTACCTATCCAGCTTTACTTTGATGCCATGAAATAATGATGACATATTTACAGCGGAAAGAGGAAATTTAAAAGTGTATTAAGCACTCAAGAACCAGGGTTCCTTCTGATATTGTGCTATTATACTGTATTTATTTTTTGAAGAGAAAGGAAAAGGGTGCACACTGGATTGTGAGTAATTCCTGTAAACAGAGGATACATACATCCTTGAAAATTCTCTGTTTGAAATATTTGGTTCTTGGAAAAATTTTGAGGCTCCTCGACATTGGAGCAGTCCTCCAACGGCACTCGATGATGTAGTATCCTCAAAAAACGCCGTTCAAGAATCCTTCCTTGGCCTTGAGATACAGCAAAAATGTAAAACTTAAATGCCTTGAACTCAAACGCTGAAATCTCAACCCTAACTGATGAAAAACATTAATTTATACCTATATCCATAGATTTATAGCAGAAAAAAAGAGGTCTTGAGACTTTGATATCAAGGTTTAAGGTAAAAAATACTGACTGGCCTGATACGGAGTATGATGAAAAGATACTTTACATACCTATTCCTCTTCTCTGATGAGTTAAGTTTCAGCAATATAGATCATAGTCTTCAGGACTGACAGCCAGTCGTGTCTATTCTTCCCCTCCTCTTTACCATATACTTTAAATGTTAAAGTTAGTCAAATATGTCTTATTCCCACTTACCTGCATACGTATTTAGTCTCTGTGTCCCTTCTCATCTAGCTTGTCAAGCCATTTCAACTTGTGATCCTTGATGGTATTTTCATGTTGCATTCAGTACTGGCTGTGTTCAGTCCTTGCTTTGTTTGACATTATTTCTCTAACAAAGTAAGCTTTTTCGTTTGGCCACTCTCCTTTCTCTTAGATAATTTGTGTCAGTTAAATCAAATCATTTCATCTCTGTGCTAGAGTTGTTTTCCTCTGAGTAATTTTCTTTGTTTATGAAATGAGGGAAACCTCAATGATTTTCAGTAAAGGTTGCTGATGGTATTTCTTTTGTCATGTTGCATTTAGATTGAGTCTAGTTGTACTGCACTGGAACACGACACTGTAACATGAGGATGGGATGTGGATTTAAACCCAGCACAACACACTGCAGCTCTAAAAGTTGGTGAATAAGCACTTCTTAAATTTATAGAATGCACACTCAATATAACTACATGAATCAATTCTTCTCTGCCCTGTGTCAGAGGAGATCTGATACTCTACAATTTACACAGTACAACTCAAAATGCTGAGCCTCTGAGGAGCACAGCCTTCCTTGTCTGTGGTGTGTCTGTATCTGCCGGGTCCAGAGAAAGAAAGCACAATCAGTGACAGAAACCCCTGTGTCAGTTAACTCTGGCCCTGCTCCCTGAGCCAATCTCCACAATCCTCTCCCCTGCAGATGAGTTTAACTACACCCCACTACCACAGACACTAAAAAACAGAAAATGTAGTCTTTTTCTAGTGATAGTTAGACTTTAAAGTAGCACCAGATTTATTATTTGGTAAACCCACAGCACAAATTGTCCAGTTTTGGATGTCCCCTGGATTTTGACTCGCAAATCTGTTGCAACCACCTGTCCTTGACTAATGGCGGTGCAGTGACGGGTCCTTGTTTACACAATAAGTAATGATTAGAATGGGGGAACCTGCTCCCTGAATGACTCAGTATTTTGCAAGAGAACACAGCCTGGTCTGATGTAAGGAGCTGCCTGCATGCAATTTTAAATCAACAGTAAGTTATTTTTTAGCTTGTGATTCAGAACATTATGTGCATGAGTGGGAAATGAGGAATGTTTAATTTGTGCTGAAATATCTGTGCAGGGTATTTAAGAGCATGCTGCTCCTTCATTTTTAATTCTGTTTTGTCTCCTCATGTCTTCAGTAATGGGTTCCTGGTGCTTCTTCGCTTTCCTCTGGTCGGCGTATTTCTGCTATGGCACGCTGTCCTGCCCACCTCTTTGCAAATGCTACCCCAGGAGAGCTGAGGTTGTCTGTAATGAGGTTCCCCTGACAGAATACCCCTCTGAGGATCTTCCAGAGGACACCACCATGCTGACCATCCAGTTCACGAATATCACCTCGATCTCTGAGCAGCATGTGAACACAACACCTCGGCTGGAAGGGCTCCACCTGTACGGCAACCACCTACAGAACCTCTCCTCTCACTTTCTCAGAGGTGTTCCTCTATTAAACACAGTGGATCTCACCGGGAACAAGCTGTCTGAGCTGCCTGCAAATGTCTTTAGCCATGCCCCTCTCCGCAGCTTGGTGCTGAAGAATAATCTTATTGAACAAGTCAATGTCGAGTGGCTTACTGATAACAGCAGCCTCACCTGGTTGGACTTATCAGGAAACTGTCTGACAGAGATCCCCTCTGCTTTTCTACAGAAACTGCCCCATCTGGACAATCTGGACATTTCCAACAACCGTCTTGGGAAGCTTTCTCCAAACTCTCTGCTTCCCTTAACCAAACTCGAACGGCTGAACCTGCAAAATAACAAGCTAGAAACCTTAGATGAATCCACACTTTCGGGGCCCCGTAACCTCACGTATCTGTTCCTCAGTCGGAATAAGCTCAACAAACTGCCCTCAAACCTTTTCCAGGGGCTGAGTCAGCTTCAGCTGCTGAGTCTCGATGACAACCAGCTGAGCCACATCCCAGTGGGTCTGCTGGACCCCCTTGAGTCTCTGGATGAGCAGGGACTGGACCTGTCCAACAACCCATGGCTGTGTGATGGGAAGGTGGAGTACCTGTGGAGGTGGCTTCAGAAGAACAAGGTGAAGGTGTTCCTGCCAGAGACCGTCATATGTGCCAAGCCACCGCCTCTGAAGGGGCGCCCAGTCATTTCACTGACAGACAGTGAAATAAATGTCCAGTCTTAACCTTCTCTATCCTCACAATGGTTTAATGTGATATGTCAAGGGCTCCATTCAGCCTAACTAAGCTGCCTTACCATTTGTGAAATGTTGTCTTTGTTTTTCTAATGTGAATACGTAATAAAAGATTTGTGGAGTAAAAGAATTTAGGGTTGTCTGTCTTTGTTACATTTCAGTGGCAGCTAAATATGCTGTTAAATGTACAGTTTGACTTTTAAAAACTTTTATAAATATTTAAAGACAATCAATATCCCTGTCAGATTGGTAGAATGGCCATGAAGCTTGGCAAATTTACTTTGTACTTTTATTGCCATTAAAACAAACATGTTGGACTGTGTTGATCTATGGGCTTAAAAATGCTAAAAGTTGGGTCTGTGGCCAGAATTAGCTTTGAGTTTTTTAGTCCATCCAAAATGCATAGCTTACTTCTGTACTAAATACTTTGACTGCATAAGTGCACAGTGGTGCTGTCCATGAATCGACCATAAAATGATGGACACTTCACATCCTCAATGAGCGCCATATTGGTGACATAGCTGATGATGCTGTAACGTTAGCATGCTAGCGTGCTAGCATAGGTTAGTATTCCCTAGCTAGCTAACGTGTTATACGCACTGGTAGCAAATTTCAACCAATAAAAAAAGCATTTAAGACAAAATAAGCTTATTTTATAGAAGGGAATAATGTTCACAAGGGCACTTACATATATTTGTTATTTGTTATCTGTAGAAAATCGGGCCCCCTTTTAAAAGCTTTAAATAGCTTCCTTGGTGCGAGCCCTTTTCACACAACTATGTAATTGCTGCAAATGTTGTTTAATCATTGCCTGTGTGTGAAATAAACCTGTTAAAGGGATACTTCAACGTTTTGGCAAATTCGCCCATTGCCATAATTCCTATAGTCTTAGTAATAGGTTCGTTACCTTCAGTTGTCACTGCAAGCTATTTTTAGATCGGCACTGCCGAGTTCGGAGCTGCTGTGCCAGTTCAATGTTAGCAGACGGTATTCTGGCTTTCCCTCATCAAACACATCAAATACACAATCCAACAACTCCAAAACACTCATGTGGACAAGTTGTGACCTGTACATTCACCACCAAAATGTTTTTGCCAAAATGTTGAAGTATCCCTTTAAACCTGTTCAAGCCTGCATCAGCAGTGACCGCTTTTCTCGAGACAGTTTCATAAACCTGCATCGGAGAAATGTGGGCTTTGCTGAATGAGGACTTAAACTTGTCCGTGCGGCTGAACCATCTGTGCAAAATGGCATCATCTGAAAGCCCACCAACAAAGCGCCAACTCTTTTCAGGACAGTGATGTTACTTCAAACTTAGCCAATTCTGAGGACTCCACCTACCTCCCCACTGAACTGATTGACACCACCACTGCACAGTAAGTTCACATTTCATGTAGAAAACTTTATTTATTTAACTTATTATTTTCTGTAGGGGTGAAATTTTGGAGTCATGTAATAATAGTGCACATCACTGCACTGCACCAAACTCTGATGTCAGGAGTAATTCACAAATGATCAGAGGTCCATGGGTAATACTAATCCCGGTAGAAATATGCTTTACACTTTTATCAGTATGATGTGATGTTTTAACATTTGTGTATACCAAATTCACAGTATGTACAGCCATGAGGTGTTTATTACTTCAATAAAATATTACTTTGTTATTTTTTACATCAATTTTACATCAGTTTTTTTAATCATCTTTAGTCTTTTTTCATGATTTATTTGTTTTTTTCCATCATTTTCTGTCAGTTTTTTTAAATCTTTTTTTTCTTTTTTTCATGATTTTTTCATCAATGTTTTCATCTTTTTTGGTCAATTTGTTTTGTCATTTTTTTGTTTCAATGATTTTCATCATTGCACTAAGTAATTTAAGTAGTTATAGTTCATTAAAATGTTTTTTTTTATTTAATTTCAAAATATGACTGATAGAATAGTTCAAAGAAAATAAATGCCTTGACTTGAAGTGAAATCGAAAATGTAAGAACTTTTATTGACCAAAATGTTTTAAAAACCAAGAAGAAAAGCAGGAAAATCAAGATTTGTGTGTTGTAATGTATGAACTTTTGAAAAGTACAGGATGTTGGATGAGCTGGTTTGTTTGCTCGGGGTTTGTTTGCCTCTTGCAACATTTTGTCCTGATTCACTGCTGGCAGCAAATAACCAAACATTACATAAACTAAGTCCGTGATCTCAAACAGAAGGGATTCAGCCGTCTTTCTTATCAGGTAAGATCCTGCCTGTATGATCAGATTGAATTTTGACATTTCCTCTGTATCCTGTATGAATGAGTCTCTTATCCTCTACATGTTGGTATTTTCCAGTGCTTTAAATATGAATTTGTGGATACTCCTCTTGGCTTTCTCTGCACTGGCTGAGTGTGTCTGTCAAACACAAGGCACCCACTCATGTCCAGATCTGTGCTCCTGTTCCTTTTCACCTTTGGGTGCAGAGGTGGAGTGCAGCCAAAGCCTTCTAACTCATTTCCCTGAAGAAGGTTTACCCTCCAACACCACGCGACTCTCCATCCAGTCCACAGACCTCCACGGTCTAACAGCTCAACATTTGAGTGCTGTTCCTCTTTTAAAGCACCTCCAGCTCTATCACACCAACCTGACAAGCCTTCCAGCGGATCTGCTGAAGAACGTTCCTCTTTTAAACAAGTTGGATCTGACAGGGAATCAGCTGGTTCATCTTCCTCCAGATATTTTCAGCCACGCTTCACTTAGAAGTCTTCTCCTGAGGAACAATCAGATTGAAGAAATGGATGCTGAGTGGTTTTCTCACAACACTAGCCTGACCTCGCTGGACCTTTCTGGGAACCGTTTAACAGCTATGTCTGCTGCTTTCTTTCAGAAGATGCCCAGTCTGGAGGATCTAGACTTAAGTGACAACAATCTGCATGACATCCAACCTGACCACCTAAAGAACCTTCACCACCTGGAGAGACTCAATCTTGGTGGTAACAAATTAAGCTCCCTACAACCCACGACTTTCTCAAACAACCTGAAACTATCCCATCTGTTCCTGAACCAGAATCAGCTCAGAGAACTACCAGGCAGCCTCCTCAGAGGTCTCGAACATCTTGAGCTTGTGATGCTCAATCAGAACCGGCTGCAGAGTCTACCATTTGGACTGCTGGATGAGAGAAAAGATGATTTCAGGGTGGTTTTATCAGGGAACCCCTGGGTGTGCGACAAGAGGATGGTGTATCTGTGGAAGTGGCTCAGTGCCAATGCTGACAAAGTCTTCTTTTTGGAAGATGTGACATGTGCAGAGCCAGAGGCGGTCAGACAACGACAACTGGCCATTTTACCTGAGACTGAGCTTGAACTGGGCAACACTGGAGAGTAGAGTCAACAATCTACAGAAAATCTGTTGCCAAACTTTGAAATATTGCTGTATATTCCACTTTATCAGATGCTGAAATAAAACTTAAAGGTAACAATCGGAAAAGACGCCATCTAGTGGTGAATAGTAGAAGTAATATGTTTCACTGTTTTCTCAAAAACTGAACCATGATGTTAGTAAATGAGTGTGTATATTTGGTTTTGGCTGTGAATAAAAAGTGTGATTTTAATGAAACTGAATGGGACATTCTTGTCGTGACCAGTTAAGGTTGTACATTTTAAATCTGACACTGCACAGAAACTAATAATGAATCACATCAGCTTTGCTGCTTATCTTTGAAAAATAAGACTGAAAAGAAAAAACTATCTCCCCAGCTCACAATCATTCATTATAGAAATGTAAAGAACTCATTTCACGAGTATTCTTTATTTAAAAGATAAATCATGTTATGAAACTGGTATTTAAAGGATTAGAATCCCAAATTTGATTCATTATTGGGCCGTTTTGAACAGGACTGAAGCTGATCGACAGATTTGACTCAAAATTATTCCTCTGTCATGTTATGTATCATTCTGCAAGGATTTTCTTCTTTTTACGGCTAAGAGGTGGCAAAGTGTGTACCTAACACCATATTACAATAAAAATACATCAAAATTCATGTTTTCAACAATCTTTGGCATATCTGAGACTAATTTCAAAAAAATCCCCCAGCACCGTTCAGTCATGTTATAGAAAATAACTCCTTTTTGACCTGATTTTGTATTAGAAAAACATAAAAACAACAAAAAAAAAATTGACATAATGCACCCAAACTGGCATTTAAAGGGTTAGATTACCAAAAGTTGTGAAATATCTTGATTAGGACTTAGGTTGATTGAAATCTTCAACCCAAAAAGTGGATAAAAATATTCATACATAATATTCATATGTATGTTTTTGGAAGTGGACATTTTGTCTTTTATTGTCTTTACAGGAAGAATATTTCAGTGACACTTGGTTTTTTTAAAATCATACTCTGAGTTTAGGTAAAATAATGATCTGACGGCTGACTTGTCCTGGTTTATAAGTGATAATAAGCTGCTCAACATGAACAAGCTCATTAAAACTCTAAGTTTTGTTTAGAACAAGCTTGAAGCAATGTCATATGTAAGGATAAGTGTAGCCAGATAACCAAAGGAAACTCTGGGTATGTTTGACTTTCTTTGTACAAGCCTCTGATCATCTGTCTTTTGATGTAGCAGCTATACACACTTATTCACAATGTGTGATGAGCCAGGCATGAATATTCACATCTGACACCCGCTTGTTTTTTCCCCTGATATTAACAGAAGCATCATACGTCTCCCAAAGCCACTCTTTCAGCAGCAAGCTCCAAATACCACCTGGTGGTTATACTGTATGCCCTAATAAAATACACAATTACCTCTCCAGATGGTGAGAGAGCAGAAAGAGGGCTGGAGTGGTTTTTCACCTTGACCTATTAACTTTAGTGTATTTAGTTGACCATTGAGTAGGAGTGGACTTTTATGCAGACTTTGAAGGAAGTCCTCTGATGCATTCTTGATATATCTTGATCTCTAAGGGATAAACATGAAGCTCAGTGAGCTTGACCTATGACCTCTGACCCAAAAGCAAGACTCAAAACTCAGAGCAACAGAAAAACTGGTCAAAATACGAACTGGAAACACGAGAGAAATGCTGGGACGCTGACAAGAATGACCAGACGAAGTGGGAAAAAATGACTTCCTAAGTCCTCTCCTATCCACTTTTCGACCTTTCCATTCTTTCTTTAATTCTCTCGTTTCTGTTAATTATATAAGTCTACTTGGCTTCTGTCTTTTTTTCAGCTCGTTATGTGAGAAGCTCTATACGCCGCCAATAAAACAAAATATCAGTGGTTACAGATTTTTCTGGTCTTACTTCCATAATGATCAGAAATAAATATAATAACCACAATTTAGAAAATATGCCAGCTTTATCGCTTGAAATGGTTTTGATTTATACACTTTCATCACACTAACTTAACATTTTAAAATAGCAAAACAAATGCAGTTTGAAATACAGACTGATTGATTTAGCCTACTGTTGGGATAAAAAAGGGAAAAGAAAAGAAATAGGCTAGTTATATGTGGGACCATATAGTTGTCATGTCTGTACTACACCTGTTTTTATCCTTATTTCCTCCCATTTATCACATGAATAATCAGTCTGACAGTGAAAATTACTCATCCTTTGCTCTGATGAGTGGTCAACAGGTGCGTCACTTTAATTGAAACCAACGCAAAGAATTGTGGGTTGTCTTTTCATCTCCCCTTTGTTAAAGGATGGTCCAGTGGGACTCAGGAAACATGAGGATGGACTTGAGTACAAAAAAGTTTTAGAGTTAACTCAAAGACATGACAGTATTTTGCACTTCACAATGCACCATATTTTTTTCAATGGTGTTGTAACTTGTCTTGCTGAATTAGTCAGGGACGTCCCTGACAATGTATGCAGCACTGAGTATTGATGGTGCTCTAGGGGTGTAACAGTACGAAAAAATTTTAGTTTGGTACGAACCAGTGTTTTGAAGTCACAGTTTGGCACTTTTTCAGAACGGTAATTAAAGCAAATAGATAACAGAATTTCTTTTTCTTTTTTTAATTAAATTGTATTAAAATAAATAGGCTGAATAAATTACATTTAAATAATTAATCATGCTGCAATCTCCCTCCAAAAGGTCTTCAATTAATAAATAAATACATTTTGGAATTACTAGGTTATTTTAGTTGATATACTGATACGTTTACACCCATTTCTTTAAACACTAAAATTTCCTAGCCAACTTGAACATATCATCATGCAACCGAAAGTTAGCTTGTTAAGTATGCTAACTGGCGTCTATCCTGCAGACTTCAACAAGGACTTCAGCACTTGATTATTTTTTAACCAATGGGACCTACTACAAAGTTTGGAAGAACTTTTCACAGCCCATCTTGGCGGACAAAGAGGTTAGAGCCGTGTGAAACCTGAGGATAACTTTACCTATGACACAGCTGCAGACATGATGGAGCCCCCCCCTCCTCCGAGGCTGACGGTTGAAGGTAATTTGATTCACAAAACCAGAGCACCACTGTTATAATGAAAAGATCTTAAATCATGGGAAATTCATAACCGGCTGGTGAGACTTCTTGTCGTTCCTCCTCGTTACAGTGATGTTCTTGTTTGATTGGAGCCTTTTCAAATGTTTTGATTGATCCGCTGGCCGACCTGCTGTCAGCAACACACCTACTGTTGTCTTTGTCCACTGTTGTATTTTACTGGAAAACAAAGTGTTCCTTAACAGGACCCTTTTATCTGGGAATATTCAGACTGCTGCTGTCGTTTGTTGTGGTTTTGTGGTTGCAAGGACAGTGTGGAAGTGAGTTGTTGTCTAGTTTATGATGCCATAAACTAGAGAACACAGATACCATGGAGCTGAAAAGAGTGCCAAGCAATTGTTAGGTTCTAAGGTTCAAATTGTTAATTAATGACACTTTTTAACCCCTTTTCATCACTGTTTCCACCTATGTTTGGCACATTTGTTTTTACTGTTACCCACTTTTGCCTCTTTTAAACAATTTTTGCCACTTTTAATCAAGTTTTGCTACTTTTTACCCCCTTTTCAGTACTGAAGCCACCTATTTTTGTGATGTTTACCCCAGTTCTGCCGGTGTTAACCCATTTTTGCCATTTTAACCACTTTTCAACATTTTCTATCAATTTTTTGCTTTCTAAACTCATATTTGCCACTTATATCACATTTTTTACTCTTTTCACCCATTTTTGCCACGATAACCGCTTTTTAATATTTTGTCACTTTTTACTTTTTTTTTTTTTTGCCAATTTCTCCCTTTGCTTTGCAATTATGTTGTTATTTTTCCTTTTTGTTTTAATTCCCTCTACTTTATTCTCTGGTTTTCTGATGTTTGTGCACATCATGGCTATAGCTATGAAGTCTAACATTACTTTTCCAGTGGTTTAATCAGTGTGCACATCCACATTGTTAACATTACAGAAAATTCTGTTTTAAGAAAATTGTTTTACATGTTGAAAATGCTGTATTGTAATACCCCATAAGCAAATAAAGTTAATTTTAGTTTCTTTGATAAGAGTGGTTAATATCCAGGTTACATATAAATAAAGTTATTACAGCTTAACTTTACAATGGACCATGGTTTTCCTGACCTCCATAGCCCCCCATATGTATGGGCCCCAGGAAGTTCTCCCCTTTATCCCCCCTTATGGGCGGCCTTGATTGTAAATCATCTTACTATGGCTACAGCATAGTGCAAACTGGCAACAAACCACAGGCTGTGCTGCTCAAGTCTTCAGGGGCCCCAGCAGAGGGCGCTAATGTTACAGTAAAAGTAGAAACTAATAAGAACACATTGTAATCAGTTTAATACAATTAAAGTAGTATAAAGAGAACATTATGGAAAACATTGGCAAGTAGGATCATCAATCCAGCTACATTTGGATTTCATCCAGTCCACTGGGCGGCGTACGACACTCAATAGATTTCCAAAGCAAAGTGCAGCTCATTTAAGAACCAATTTACTCCGTGGATCGCAGCCAGCAATGTGATGAATTGAGTCTTGATGCCAGTGTATATTCTGATTACATTTGGCAAATAATCTAAAGGAGATTTTTAATCTTCTCATCTAACCTCATGATTGATGTTTACATAAATAAACACCTTATTCCAGAAAGCTGTCTCCAGGAAAAGAAATATGCAGATTTGTCCAAGAAAAACAAGAAATTGAAGCATTTTTCCTCTGTGTTTTTTTTAAGGATGCTCACTTTAAAAGATCCGTCTCACTCGTTGTTGGTTGCATCACAGATTGCGGCTTTGTTTCAGTCGTGCTTTCTCATTCCTAATGATGTTGAGCATGTGGGAGTGTGTGGGCAGCGCAACGGCTGTGTCTTCCAGCTGACCTCTCCGGATGTGTTTTAATATCTTTGTCTTTCTTTAAGTCTCTCTTTCTCTCTCTGTTAATGTATATATGTGTTTATTTCCTGTCTGCACTGACTGTCCCCCATGTCCTCAAGCCTTGATCACACTGAGTGCAACCCAAATGTAATTTATCACTCCTATAAAATATAAAACATTGCTTCCTCTAGAGGCTGTTACTTATGAAAATTAAACCTTGTTTGTAAATGCTCCCTAAAGAGTAGTTGGAAAACTTCTGAGGTTTGATGTATGCCTTTCATTCCACCTCCCGTAACTGTTTCCTTGAGGTTGAGGGTTGAGGAGTTTACTGGTCTGAATCCTAATTTGCTCTTATGAGAACTCCCTGCAGACCTATACATCTGTACAAAGACACTATCTCTAAACTGCTTCTCTTGTGGTGAGGCATTTAATCTCCATCTGCTTCAGCTAACCCTGCAGGTTCTTGTGTTTGTTAGTGTTTAATGGTGTGCAGGTTGTTTAAATGAGGAAGAGGCTCCTGACATCAGTATGGAGGAAGGAGCGTGCTCTCTGACTCGCTGCTGTACTGTCTGCTAATGATCACTGACTTACGTTGAACTCCAAAAGGTCACTAGCAAGCTCTTCACGCACTTTAAAATGACTGTGGCCTTTTTGACTTAATGTTCTAATAATGGGGACATGATCGCACCTGAAAGCCCCTTATTAGCGCAGAATGGTACTCTAATTACTTGACATTTTTGTCAGAAAGGGCTAACACATAATGTCCCTGTGTGTATTTCTAGATTAGAAACTCAGCTGAGTCTTTGCTTTCTGTTCTGGTCATTTTTAATGCCTGACTTCTGCCTGACTTTTTCTCTGAAACACAAGAATTTATCATCGGCTGTAGAGCAGTACAGCCTCAGCTCACAAACACTAATTCCAAATAAGTTGAGACCTGGTGGAAAATGTATTGAAAGCTTAAATTCAGCTGAATACAGCAGAAAGAAGATATTCTATGTTTAAACTGAGAAGTTTTGTTTTTTTGGAATAACACATTTTCCTAATAACTGGGACAGGAGCATGTTTACCACTGTGTTACATCACCTTTTCTTAAAACAACTCTGAGAATCTGGGGACTGAAGACACTAATTGTTGAAGGATTAAAAGAGAAATTCTTTCCCATTCTTGCTTGATGTATGATATATGCAGGTTTATGTTTTCCACTTTTGCACTTGCACCATACGTGGAACTCATGCAGAATGTGGCTCTTGCGGAGTTACTCAGGGATGTCCCTGAAAAAGACGCCATCTGGATGGAGTTATACGTCAGTGTAGAGAATGTATCTCTGAGTTTTAGTAGTGCCGTCACAGATGCGCGAGTTACCCATGCCATGGGCAGTAATACACCCCCACACCATCGAAGACACTGTGACAGTAGCAGTGGTTACATTTTTTTTCACAATTTGATTGAATTTATTCTGATCAGAGATTTAAACTTCTCTGTTCACATGGACACTAAAAGATATGATCTGATTCAGATGTGCATGCTCATGTTTCATACATTTAATCTGAGTAAAACTGCTTTGACATGCGCAGCATTGATCCACTGGTCAAATCTAAGGAAAACTGCTGTAGAAGAAGATGCGTTTGTTGCAGCCAGCACTCACTTTTTTTTTTTTCAACTCCTACTTGCATGAAATATTGTTTTTCTCTATTATTTCATGTCTGTACCTTATATTATCAGATCAATTTGGTGCTCTTTTAAAATTTCAAGTAAAACAGCTGTCTCAGCAACAGATCAGTTTTGTTTTGCTCCCGCCATGTTTCTGTCTGGTCCGTCCGTTGAGTATCGGCTTAAACCACCCCTCTCAATCAGAATGAAATTTCTTTCCAAATAAGCCCAATCTAGGGATTTTATTCCACATGAAGTGTATATGTATATATGAAGCATTTTTATAAAGATAAGGCATTTATTCTGATTACAAGTGATCTATGTAAACATAGCTAGTGTTAATAAATAGCTGATGACTCTCTAATACTCGCTGGCTTTGGATCTTTCTGTCATTTCTTATCTGGAATTATCAACAGCAAGGGTTAAGGGTGCGAAGTGGAACACTTATGATTATGGACTGATAACTTAAAACAGTGTTCATCAACTGGAGGCCCAGGGGCCACAACAGGCCCCACATGGCTTCAAATCCGGCCCCCAGAGGATTATTACATTCAGACAATTTAATAAGCAGGCAAAATATGGAACGACCTTGTTTTGCCTTCTTTCTTGAAGTTTAAATAAAACCTTCAACCTAGCAGCCCTGAGTATCTGCACGGATCTGTTTCCTGCATTTTTTTTTTTTTTTGGCCAATCGTGACGCAGCATATTAGCATCAAGCTCAGATAGTCATCAAGAGAAATCATTTAGAAATATGTAGCTAAAGTATCTCAATCGCCCCCTTGTGGCTGGCCACATAGGCGACAGGGACTGCTCTCACTATTAAGGAACTGTTTTTACAGGTATGTGTTAAAAAGACGAAAACATTGATTTGATATCAGTTTATTTCAATGTCTGGCCTCCACAGTGTCAGTCAAGAAAAAGCTGGCCCAAGTGAAAATGAAGTTGACCCCTTACTTAAGGATCAACTATCTGAAAAGGAATACTTTAGTAGTGCAGTGATTGTTGAAGTGGTGGACAGGGTGGATAGTTCAATGTTTTAAACTGTTACAAAGTACAGTGGACACCTTGATGTAATGTGCATTTGTGCTAATTACTTAAAAAAAATATCACATTAAATGATTAAAAAAAAAAGGTGACACCGATGAGGATTTTGTGTACAGGATACTGAGCGCAGAAAAAGAAAAAAAAAGCTGGTACAAAGTGAAGTGTTCCTGTAATCACATTACATTTGTCTGTACCACAGTAGTGTCATGTGTTACTGCTGCTAACTTAATAATCACATTACTGGTGTTACTGTAAATCTTAAAACGTCCTATAAAACAGGAGAACAGAGTAAACAAATCAAGCGTCCCTTTGAATGTGCAACATTCACTGATTCACATGAATGACACGTCAGCTTGAGTCTATTGAGGAGGAGGAAGGGAAACGGCGACGCGGTTCAATTAACGGCACCTTTAGCTACGTGGAGATATGAGCATTACTTTTACAAAAGGACAAGAATGTGACAGTAAAATTTTAAACTGTGCCTAGGCCAGAAAGAACTCTCTACTGCAGTGAACTCTGCATCAGATCTTTCCGAACACCTGCAGAGGCAGTAAACTAACACAAGGCTAGAAGCTAAAGACCCCTGGAGCTCAAGAGAGTCCCTGGATAACTACATGATGCCGAAACCTACCAAGCAGCCAGAGCTCGATTTTTAACATCAGCCACAGGCAACCACAGAAGCTGAGATATGCAAATGCGTTGGAGGAAACTTGTTCTTGACTTAGATTTCTGTGAGGTGCTGTTTTTGTGTGATTTCGTACCTTTTTTGTATTTAAGAGCAGAAAGGACAGATCTTGTGTAAGTATTAATTATTAAAAGAAGGATTTGTCGTGTAACGTAGAATTATTAGTTATTTTATTGGCTTTATTGAACATAACATATGACAGACATACTGCTGACTAATTTCTCGTGAAGTACTATACACTAAGTCCTGTCTTGTAAAATCACTTCTTGTGTTGACATCACTCACGTATCCTTACGCCTTTTATTGCATGAAATAGTGCCATAATATTTTATAACACTTATGTAAGAATATATATTGTTTATCATTTTATTTTCCATTTGCAAATGAGTTAGCTATGGTTAAAATAGTAATGTAACTGATGACTTTTGTTATAAAGTAACTAGTAATGTGTAATGGATTACTTTTATGGGTAACCACCCTGACTTTGCTGTGGGCACAGCTAACTGGTTCTAGTGCGGTTTGTTGCTAGGCAATAGGATTGGCTCTTTGAAAAAAGAAAAGGCAATGGGGGACATTAGATGCTAACCATCTAATGAGACACGGCTGCATTTTTTTGTGTCTGGGACGACTTTCTTCTTTTCTCAGAGGTCACCACTCTTTTTTTTTTTTTAATGTGTAGCATTGTTGGTCTTTCAGGAGGATTTAAATATTTCCACCATTTAAAATGAGTTGTTACTATGCAGTCTTTTCATATTTCAGCTTACATTCGTCATCTGTGTTAGTGTTAAAAAGAGTCCTACAGGACAGTCAAAGCGAAGCTCCAAGGATGAAGTAAAATTAATCCCAAGACAAAGTTTGCCCTCTAGGACACACATCTATCAATGGGCATATCTTTTCTTTGTAGCGGTGCACCTTTGTTTTACATCCTTCATATTTTGCAGGTCACACTCACCTTCTTAGGTTATGTGTTTTGAAGCTGAGGCTAAAATAAGAAAAAAGGCAGTCCGCCTCATTAAAAGCTAACCTGGAGGTGGGTGAGACGAGTCACACTGTGGCTGCCTTTGGAGGCCCGAGGACAGTGCACTGCAAGCTTTTAACAGTAAAACCCTCCCACTGAGCCCTTTATCAACCTTCCCACGTTTTGTTTTACTCAAGATTGACAGTAGTTTGTTTATGCCTCAAACCTGTGTGATCAGAACCAGCATGCAATGCAGCTCGCCGCCTTCATCTAGCATGTTTAATCAAGCGGTTCAGCGTGGAGAAGTAGCACGATCCCATGCATTAACCTGCATCTTCATTTATCATAATCCTACATGCATTTTATTCACCTCTTTCTGCTGCTCATAAATCATCACTCTGCTTGACAACATAAACACAAGGAAAAAAATGTCCTGCTGCATTTGTGCATCATCTCATTACTGGCAAAAAGTGCTAAGGCCACTTCCCTGACTGTATGATTGGTTGTTGTAAATGGCCTCTCGTGCTCTCCAGGGAAATGGGCTATTAGGAGCCGCTTCCTAGATGGACGCCGTGTTTAACACCCTGCCACAAATTGAGGCTACTTTATTGCTGAAGTAAAGATTTTGATGGAGGCTGCTTCAATATCCTCAGACTTAACCATCAGAGGAACACATTAACCTTTGGAAAAATACAACATATTTATTTATCAATCAAAATGCAACAAAACATTAAGAGATGAGAATGGGGACAGAAGTGGGAGAAACTGCAAAGGCGATCTTAAAAGACGGCATTAGCTAAAAATATCACATGACAACAGGAACTTAATGGCAGCCAAATTGATGGAGGGCAGAAGGAAGCAGTGATGACGCATGCTAGGAGAGGAGATGAAGCATCAGGTTAGAGATGCAGTTCAATTTTCTCAGCCAGACACAGCTTGTTGTTTGTGATAGAATAGGAAAAAAAGATACATGCAGTATGAGTAATCACAAGCACAGTGGAAAGACAATTCTGAGCTTGTTCCCTTCCATTACGTGTTACATATTATCTCAGTTACTGTATTTTTGGCATTGTACCTTGTTGATTTATTGACTGTGATATAATGAAAGTGAATGGAATTTCTATATTTAAATATCTAATCCTCATTTGTTCTTTTTAAGATTAAAGCTGATTGTTGTGATATGAATCTACCTCAAGTGAAAAACAGGTTAGTACAATTTACACATTTGAGATTTTTCAACTCTACCACTATGTAGACCTTTCACACCAGTGACTGCTGAGTGGTCAGCAGAGTAACTCTATGACTGTTGAGTGGTCATCAGAGTGACTCTATGACTGTTGAGTGGTCATCAGAGTAACTCTATTACTGTTGAGTGGTCATCAGAGTAACTCTATGACTGTTGAGTGGTCATCAGAGTGACTCTGTGACTATTGAGTGGTCATCAGAGTGACTCTGTGACTGTCAAGTGGTCGTCAGAGTGACTATGTGACTGTTGAGTGGTTGTCAAAGTGACTCTGTGACTGCTGAGTGGTCATCAGAGTGACTCTGTGACTATTGAGTGGTCATCAGAGTGACTCTGTGACTGTCAAGTGGTCGTCAGAGTGACTATGTGACTGTTGAGTGGTTGTCAAAGTGACTCTGTGACTGCTGAGTAGTCATCAGAGTAACTCTTTGACTGTTGACTGGACATCCGAGTGACTCTGTGATGACAGCCACCATGAGAAGACACAGAGCACTTCGACTGCAAAAATCAAGTTTTTTTGGATTTGAAGTTGCTTTAACTATTTGAGATGATAATAATACCATAAATTCTACAATTTGGGGGTAGTTATTTCAAAAGTAGATGTAGAGATTTCCGTGTGAAACTCTACATTTAGTACCTTGAACATGTCATGTTCAGAATATATAGTGCAGGGGAACATCTCCCACCACTGTTCATACCAGACCAAATGAGGCTGCCTGTGTGAAACCTCAGTATAAATCATCTACAACATGAACTGTTTTATTGCTCATGAATTGAACTTTTCAACTGCGAGTAAGAGAAAGCCTATGTTGTGTCTTCTGATACTTTTCTTTTAACACCAACATTCACTTGTAAAGATCCAGATACAGGGGACCTACATCTGCTTTTTCAACTACAGCAGCTCTGATCTCTGATTGATTTGCCGATTACCTCCCTAGAAAAATCACCCACTTATTTTTTACTCCTTCTCATAACCTCATCCGACTGTAAACATCCACTCTCTTTAATTACTATGTAAATATGCCTCTGTAGCGATGCATCGGGTATGATCCCTGCAGCTTTGTTCTGAGCCTGCTGCTAGAGGAAAAAAATCTTTATAGTAGATACTCACCCTGATTTCCTTTTGTGTCCTACTCTGTAATTTTTCTTCTCAGGCATGGCAGATTGATCTCCTCATTGTCATCCATCCACAATCACCCGCTGTGACCCTATGGGGGGCAAACGGGGCCAAGGGAGTAATTACCTCTGAGCACAAAAGACAAGGACATAGCATTTTATCACTGTTTGATGTCTAAATCTCCTCTATGACTCCTCACATCCTTTGCCCATAAGTTTTTATGTCTCCTCACTGACATCCTTTCACACTGAGCTCACATGGATTATCATCCGGCTCCATTTGTCCAGAGGGGCTTTATGTAGCACCTATAACAGACCTTTCACCTGTTTTTGAGGTTGTTGGCATGAAGCAGAGGCCTGTTTGCACTATGCAGAGACTATGTCAAGGTTACTGAGGGAGATCATGAGTCACTGATGAGTGTCAGGAGAGGTCAGGCCATCTGTTTGTACAGGCCAGATAAGATGTAGTGGCATATAATTCATTTAAAACATATTGATGCGTGTGTTTGACAAGCTTCTGCAAAGATCTTTGTATTAGTAATCAATTATTCAGAAACGTCAGAGCCAATACGACAAGTAGAGGAAGACTGCTGCAGGGGGGAAATGAGGCTGTCTGCATTGTTTAAAATTAGCAGTACATCTACTGCTAACTAAGCAGTATGTTGAGTCGCATTTGTTTAGTGCATCAACTGCAAATAAAGATGAATTACACAGCTCCATTTCCTCCTGTTGTGTACAAATAAATTAAAGAGTTTGAATATTTGAAGCCAGAGTTGCACAGCAGACTGAGTCCAAGATCTGACACCTCGCTGACGCTGAAGAAAACATACTTACTGCTAAAATGGCAAAATCCCTCAGGAAGGTACCATCGACTTCAACACAGATATTAGTGTTTATTTAAAAATAAGTGACTCTTGTGTTAATCATTTTCTTTTTTGGTCCACTACTCTGCTAATCCAGAGCACAGGAGCACATTAAGAGCGTCGTTTGTCAATATAGCTGTCAATCATGAGGTTACACCCCCTTTTAATAGAATGAAGTGACTAATGAACACAGAACTTTCCTGCAATATATATATATTTTTTCTTTTTTTTTTGTGCTACAGCCTCTTTGTTTACTCTGTATTGGTCCATTTTACATTTCAGTGTTTATATATTTAGTTCTAGTCGAAGCCTTGGCTTTCAATTTTTTACTCTAATTTTAAATCTTGGTTCACATATTTTACTGCCATTACAGTCATTATCTGAGAACTATATTTGAAATTGTCTAGTTTATAATGTTCATTTTGTATATAGACATGCATATCTTGTTTATTTTGTTAAAAATCTTTATATTTGCTATTAAGATTTTTTTTTTTGTTTGACTTCTGCTGTTTGCTTTTTGTAATGCTGCAGCTCCAAGTGCCTTGAATTGCTGCCTTTGGGGACAAATAAAGTTTTTTTTCAGTTAATTGAATTGAATAGCTGGTGATTAAACTGCAGTTACTGCTGAGGAGATAGAATGTTTAACCAATGAATAGGCTGAGAAGGGGGTCTGGGAATATTTGCACTCATTGACTACTGAGAAAAACATGGATAAGAAAATTTATGTCTGATACTTTCAGATGCTGGAAAGATTTGACTAATTAAATCATCCTTTGCGACTATTTTTCTCACTCTAGGGTACACACAGTATGCCTGTAGAGAACTCAGAGACTGGCAGTCACCCAATACGACTAAGTGGAACAATCAAAGGGCTTCAGGTCTGAAATATTTTATTGTTCAGTTACATTTTTCACAGAGTGCATGTTGCATGTCCACAGTTTCTTTCAGGTTTTGGTATTATCAAATGGAATATTATCTGATACCTGTTGCCTAGGACTCCCTTTCTTGTTGCCATAGTATTGAAACAGGTATAAATATTGTTAAATATTCACTAGTTCAAAGTGAGTTTCACTTTAAAGGCAGAAATCATTCTCCTAGCTGTCTTTTTTTCATAAAAAGGGTACTACATGTGTGAACAGCACTTGATTTAGTGTGTCACATTAGAGAGAAGTCTGCACATTAAAGTAATGCAGTGCTGGAAAATGTGTGTTTGAGTCAATATGTGACAGATATAAATCTTCAGTCCCAGAGGAGGTATAAGTCTGATGTCACCACCCATAAATTTTGTTTTTTACAACCTACGGTTCCATATTAATTGTAATCATTGTAGCAAACCACTGTGGGACAAGGATGTTCAGCTCCATAAAACCTCATTGTGTCTGGATGAGATAATCAGCAGTGGCAAGTGCATCAGCAAGCAGGTCAGATCTATCACTGCGGCCGCTCTCTCTCAAGGCCAATTTCCTTAATTAGATGTCCATACATTTATCAGCGGAAGTGACACAAGGCCACTACAACATGGCTGATTCGGGGAAATTTTGCCCTTTGTAAGCCATTTTCAAGTGGGGACCGTCAGCAAAGGCTGTGAACTATGTGACTGAGAAGAAAGAAAGAGCCACTTCCACTAGACGCAGAGCAGAGCTCGTCATATCTCTTTGTTCTGCAGCAACGGTACACAGGAGAGCTGTGCGCTTCTTTCATGTGTTGCTGTTTATAACTTTTTCTAATTCAATCTGTTTGCCTCTCAATTGACTTTTGAATAGCTTTAACAAGCTTCAGCTTTGAAAAAGTTATTTGAAGCTGTCAGTGGACACTGCTTTCAGAGCCTAAGTTCATCTGGAGACTGTGCTTGGCATAAATGTGAAGGTTGTTAATCCAGACGGCAGAGCGCTGATCAAAGAAGCCAACACAACGGTAACATGTGACACCATTCAACAAAATGACACTTCAAACAACACAACAGATTACAGTAAACAACATGAATGAGCATGACACGGATTCTGACTTTTAATTTACATATTTATATTTGTGGAGAGGCTGTTCCCCTTGGACTGAAGAGACTGAATATAAAAAAGGGATTTCACATTATTTTTCTGCCCTGTGAAGTTGGTTCAAACAAAGCCTGGGGGAAATACGGCTGCCTCACTCTGACCTTCAACCAAGCTGAAACTTTCAAGTTCTTCCTCTTCACATTTTTATTTCAAATTAAAATCCCTCACACTAGAAAAATTTAAAGGTTTGCTGTGTGTTAAACATGAATCTCTGTGAAAAATTCAAGTCTTTACTTATAAGAGAGAGTGTTCAATTCCAGATAAGTCATCAGTAGCCACCGACAATACAGATGTAAGCTTCACCAGAGATTTCTACAAAATAACCATAATGTATTGAAACAACATTTAACTATGATATTACATTATTGTTGTATTTTCAGATCTTATTTGAATAAAAATGCATGTGTTTGGACACTTCTTTTCATTCTCAAGCAGCAACCTAATCATAAAGACTAGCAGCAGGATGAAACAGCTGACCTGGACTAAACAAAAATCCCCCAAAAGTTAGTCTTGTAACACTAAATCTATCTGCATTGCACTAGTCCAGCTCTGAAGAAAGATCCCAAAACAGTCTGGCTACAGACCCCCCTGCCCCCCTGCAGACCACTGCTGTGGGACGCCACCTATGTCAGAACAGAAATACACACTAGGGGCGCTTTCACATTAGGCCCGGTTGTTTCGAACCGCGCCGCAGCAGGATTCCTCCCCCTTTCCCCCCGGCTTGCTTTCACACTAGCAACATCGAACCTTGCCAAGGCGCACTTGCATATTTACTCTGTCTGAAACAGCAGGTGGCGGTATACACGTATCTGGTTTACTACCCCGCAAAGGAGGAGAAAGAAGAAGGAGCTACCATGGCAACCACCGGGGTCATGACCTGAGCAAAAATTATTTTTGTTTTGACCCGGCAAAAAGTCCATCCTGCAGCCATGGATGATTAAATCACTTTTAAGATGCCAGCAACTTCGCTCTTTGTATCTGCACATCTACTACAGCTCAGAGGATTAAATGGGCTCGCGCTGCGCAGATAAAGCGGTTTTTGAGGTGACAGGAGACTTTTATTGCCTTTACATCTCCTCTCACTGACTCCAACTTGTGTTCATCTGTAAGGTGAGTCACAACAGACTGTTTATTGGCTGGATTCTGATGATTTCCGCCCTTTATTGAGGAAATGTGAACAAACTGCCGTGCTGCGGAAAGAAGAATAGTTTTTACGATGAAGTCATAAAGCTGATACGACGCCCTATCCTGTATCCGAGCGCAGTTGCATTCACATCTCATCCAAACCATGCCAGAGTCCACTTGAATCGCGCCCGAGACCACCTCCCCAAGTGGGCCCAGGCCCGGTGCCCGGGCGTGGTTCGTTTGCATTCACACTACCCAAACGAACCAGACTTTGGGCTCAAGTGCACTTGGATCCGGGACCGGGCCTCTAGTGTGAAAGCCACCTAAAATTTTAAAAATCAAAATCGGACTTGACTTCTGGTTAGGCAAGGGTAAGGGTTAGGATGCAAAATTTAAAAGTCAAAAACCTGACCAGCAAAACCTGACAACAAAACTAAATCAAATAGTTTCATTACCGAAAAAAAGCTTGTCCTCCATGAAAACAGCTAACCTAGCTAAGGCAGAAGCTAATGAAGCTAATCTAGCTACATAAGCTATCTAGGTAACGTTGCTTGTGTAGCTAATGTAGATGTAGTGAACAAGGCTACGTTAGCTATGTAAGCCTTTGCTATGTTGGCTATAGCTCATGCAGCTACATAGCTAATGTAGCTAGGTTAACTATAGCTATGATTGCTAAAGCTTGCTTAGCTAAAGCTGACATAGCTGCATTTGTTTATGTAGCTTCCTTGATGAAAACATTTAACATAGCAAAGGTACCTTACATGGTTCTGTGAGCCACGTGAGCTACATAGATAATGGAGCCATGTAGCTAACATTGCTAAAGCTTAAGCTAACGATTAGACGGAGAGGTGGCTAAAAACATGTATGTAACAAATTTGAACCATTATTTTTGACATATTTGGATATATTTTGTCATATATATTTGATATGTTTTATTTGATGATTAATTGTCAGAGAAATTATGCAGTTACATCCACATGCTTTATGTTTCGAGATTGTGATCAAAGAAGAAAAGGCCACTTTGTGTTCAAATCCAGCCTGTGGCGTCTTTCCTGCATGCCATTCCACCTCTCTCTATTTTCCAGCTCTATCCTCTGTCCTGCCTCTCAGATAAATTTTTACAAGCACAGAAATAAGTACTTAAAAAAAGTTGGCACTTTCAACATAGACGTGGTATTATTAAAGAGAACAGAACAATCTAGTTCACAAGGAATGACAGACAATTTATCAGTCTTCAACAGGCTTTGTTGTTGAAGGGCCCACCGTACATCTAATCAACATTCATGCAACATCCAATGCTCTTAAAAGGTCAAAAGGGTTTTCAATTTGTTCTTTTCTCCAGCTCACCTAGCACAAATAGCTTTGTAGAGATTGTTCAAAATAGCAGGATAATTTAACACAATAAGAAACAATGAGCCGCAATACAGAGAGCATTTGAGCTGCTTGTTGTAGCTACTCCCAGTGTGCAGCAACAATAACTAATGCTTTCATATTAGTGCTCCTGAAACGATAATGAACAGAAACAATATGGTGTAATGATAGAGTATAATAGATTCTGCACATGTAATGACTTCATAAACATTTTCTTGCCCCCTTTGGTAACTGTATTACAGAAAAAAATGTAATCAGACAGAAGAGAATGTTTTCTGCAGGATAACTTTGCCCTGAGCTTTTCTACACAGGCTCATTTACAGCAGCAGAGGACAGGTGTGTCAAAGAGACCCTGCATCACCTTCCTGAGACTAGCATTATACTGAGACTGCACTGGAACACCAAGTCTCTATTAAACATAAAAAGCAATATAAAAAACACTGATAAAAAACCTGGAAAATAAGGTCATAACTCTTCAAAACACAGAGTTTACTCAGAGACCTTGTATGCTCTCTTCTTTTCTTCTTTCTCGATTTACTGCCTCTCTCTATTTGTTGAGGTCACTTTAGCAACATCTATTACAGTTTAATTTGGTGCACATGACTCACTGAGCATAAACCTTTTTTCTTTTTTAAAAAACTAAAAACCTTGTATTTTTATCCTCTAGCAAAGTCTCTGATGATCATGAGTAAATAGTTACTAAAGATGTTTTTTTTAACCAGCAGTCTGGTTCAGTTCAATTGTTTTGATATGAAATTACTTGTGGTACAACTGTCGAAAGAAATCGAATTGACTGATCTGTGCTATCCTACCTTTATGACACCCTCCTAGGGTACAAAGCGTTACTATCCGACAGAATTTCTCCCTCGTTTTGTCATGAACACTCTCTTTAAAAGTAAATAAGAATATTATATTTAGCAAATAAACCTTGTGGGGTACTAGTTTCAATGGCACAACATCTCAAGTAATGAGACATAGCAAGCTGTTGTTTGTTAGCAAGCCACTTCTAATTGCCAGCTCACGTATGTGAACGATGGTGGCCAGCTCCTATTTAAGAGCCAGCTCCCATTTGAGAGCCAGCCATTTTGAGAGCCAGCTCCTGTCTGAGAGCCAGCTCCCATTTAAGAGCCAGCTCCCATTCAATAGACAGCTCCTGTTTGAGAGCCAGCTCCCGTATGAGAGCCTTTCTCCTTGTGCCATTTTTGTTATTTAGATGAAGACAGCAGCAGAGGAGACATTCAAGAACCAAAACTTCTCCAAGTGTACCTATCTGACAGCATTTCTTCCTCCTCTTGTCATGAACGCTCTTTAGAAGTAGGATATACAATTCAACAAAGAAACCTTGTGGGGTACTAGTTTCAATGGCACAACATCTCAATTCAAGACAAGTTATGTTGTTTGCTAGCTGGCCTGTTCTACATGCCAGCTCTTTAATGTGAACGATGAGAGCCGGCTCCATTTGAGAGCCAGAGCCCACTTAAGAGCCAGATCCGGTTTCAGAGCCAGCTCCCATTTAAGAGCCAGCTCCTGTTTGAGAGCCAGCTCCCATTATAGAGTCCCTCTCCTTTTTCCATTTTTTTTCTTTTTTGTTTAAGATGAAGACAGCAGCAGAGGAGGCATTCAAGAACCAAAACTTTTCCAAATGATAGGCTGTAAGGGTGACCAGCTCTTAATACTGTCAAACAATCAAAACTTACATATCTCTCAAACAAGCAAATATCCGACACTACTGATATGTCAACACTAGCTGTGTTTCCATTATCCTTAGAAATGTGCAAAATCTAAGTAGCGCAATAAAAAATGTTAATGGAAACACCTACATTTCAAAAAACCTCTCAAATATCGCAAAAAAGTTTTTACGCTCTCATGAGGAGGTTTTTCAGACATTTTGATATAGAAATATATCGCAAAAGTGCCACAGAAACACTTTATCAGCATTTACAAGTCACAGGACGTAACGTTCAGTGTCACATGAACAGTCACTCCGAGATAACATGACGTGGTATGTGTAAACAGAAGAGGAGACTGAGACTTTTCTTAACATCATACTTACACCCTTACGTGGCTTTTGCCATACATACACACTTTGCCTCTGAACTATCATCCGTTGCCTTCGTGTTTTGTTCAAAATTATCTAGGCAGCCACTGTAGACGCAACCATAACCGTACCAGCAGTGATGAGATTTTGCGATAATTTGGGCTCATGCCCAAAATTTCCTTCAATGGAAACACATTCAAGTACAATTGTACTTAGTAAAAATTTAAGAAATGTCGCTTTTATTTTGCGAAAAGCTGTAATGGAAACGCAGCTGTAGTATCAACAGCCCATGTTTGCCAACTACCTGCATGTGGACATAACCAGCTTGGCAACTAACTTAAGCCTATTGTTTCACA
Source organism: Cheilinus undulatus (assembly GCF_018320785.1). Classification (NCBI taxonomy): domain Eukaryota; kingdom Metazoa; phylum Chordata; class Actinopteri; order Labriformes; family Labridae; genus Cheilinus; species Cheilinus undulatus. The sequence continues at coordinate 31,698,122 of NC_054878.1, forward strand.
AACCTTGCTGCTTTTTGCATTGTGAACTAGTCCTGTTTACATGGCCCACTGCCAATGCTACACAGTGCTGAGAGCAGCTGACAAAGCACTCTGTGGAAATGGAAAGAATGCCATTTGAAAGTTTTGTATTCTTCGCTGGACTTAACCTTGCCACCTTCATCAAGTAACCCTTTGTTTTGTTTTGTTTTTTCAAAGGTTCTGCCCTTCTCAAACACTGTCTATAGTGTTGCCAGGATGGATGTGAAACATAACCCATGCTATGGGTATGTGAAAGACTATCACCATGCAAGTATGAGGACATTACAGCTTTCCTTTAAAATTCCAGAAATGTGTTTGGATGTTTGGAGGGATCTGTTAAAACATTTTCAGTCAGATTTGTGAAATGTATTTGTAGTTTTTTAGTGTTTGATCTGAATTTTCTGGGGGGAATTTGCTTTGTAATTTTTAGAAATAGAATTTTGTGAAATTTATTTGGAGATTTTGATTGGGAATTGGAGCAGGTGTCGTTGATTTTCAGGGAATTTTCTGTCTTTTTCGCTGGATTTTGGGGAATTCGACATTTAGGAGGATTTCACTTTAAAATCTTGGTGAATTAGAGAGTTTAGATGGAATTTGTGAGAAATTTTTTATTGAAATGTTTGGTCTTTATGATAAAGTTTTTCTGAAACATTTGGGGAATTATTGAAGAAATTTTGGGGTACTTTGTCTGGGAAACACTAAAAATATGTTTAAAATATGTCCACAGAAATAAAGGGTGATTTCTTTGAAATGTAGGAAATTTGTGTAGATTTTGGAAAGGGAATTTGCCATCAGCTATTTTTGATTTCAGTCTTAGTCCAAGCTTTCATTCTCTTTCCTGAATTTGGTACTAAATTGTGGTAGTGTGTTCTATGCACCCTGCCAAACCTGGGGTCCCTGCTTTCTACAGCTGAGAGGCAGAATAGCTACAGATGCATTATATTTGGACAGATTCACCCACAGTAGAGAAATATCATGGGTTTTGAATGTTGAAGTCTAGTCTTTTTATTGAAGAAGGCTGTTGACGTACATTAGCCATATACTTAGTCAATTACATTAGCACTGGGCTAAGAAGGCCTTATGGTCCATCATCAAGAAAAGATGATGAATGACTCCACCATACCTATCTCAATGACAGACACCATTTCTTACTGACTGAAGACCCCCAACAACTGACCAACCGACTGACATGTAGCCAAAATGTATTCTCTGAAACCTTTCCAGTGCCGTAATCTCTCCAGAAACAGGACCTGAGCTTTAAAACCTATCAGGTTCTACGTATGCCAAAAAAGTGGAAAGAAAAAAACAAAACAAAATCCAAACTAAAGCTCAGGTCTCAAGAGTTTAAGATCAACTTTAAAAACACTATTTCAAAAGTTTTAAAAGTTTGCTTTAAATGAGTGAATTCACATTGACACAGTGAACCCATCATCAGAGCCTGATTCCCTAAGAATGGGTTCCAGCTTCTTGCAGTGCCAAGAATTGCTCATTATTTGCTCCAGTTTAAGATTCAAACATGGTTTCAGGTTTAAAGTTTGCCCTTCCTTTGGGCAGAGCTGTGCTCTAAAACTGATAGGGCACAATTTATCACCATCAAGATGATGAGCTTAGAGGGGAGAAGGAACCTTTTCAAGTTTATTGGCAGGCCAGACTCATAAATGTATGATTTTTATATCAATTGAAACAGAGCAAGCTAGGACACTTTGAGGAGAAAGATCATTATCCTTAAATGGCTGCAGACTGAACATTTTTATGAAGTTTTTTAGCTGCTGACTGATTTATGTTATATGTGTATATTTTATATAGGTAATATTAATTACAAAGTTGTATTCACAGACTTCATTTAACTTAAAATTTATTTTTCAGTCATAACTAAGTGGAGCTGTTTTCCTAATCACTAAGCAGTGAGTCTGTATCTCATAAATCTCATAAATATGGTGCACTTACAGTAATATTTCACTCATGTGGCTGTTTGCAGCAGTGTAAATTAGAGAATTGGTTTCCAACCTGGGTCTGGGTTCCCTTAAAGGGGGCGCCAAAAAAACTCAAGGGGGCATGAGGCTTTGTCTACTTAAGTTGTCAAAATTACGTTGTACTGTATATTGAAGTAAAAACATGATTAACATATTTAATATTTTATACAAAGGTTTTTGGCAATGAAAACATGTGCAAGCCCATTTTCTAGGGTTTTATCATTGAAACAATTAAAATTGTACATTTTTTACGGCAATGTATCTCTTTGGTCTGAAGTGCAAGGCCAGATATAAGGAGGGATAAAGGGGAGAGCTACCTGGGGCCCCGCCAAAATAAGGGCCCATAGAGGTCTGCAAAATCATGGTCCATTGTAAGGTCAAGCTGTGATGGACATATTTTATTTTACCTGAATAATAACCACTCTTATCAAATCAACAAAAAATGAATTTTTATTGTATATTTATATTTTAGTATGTATATTTTATTAAAATATATCGAGCCTTTATAAAAATGTAAACCCATTCTCTTCCCAGAATTTCCTTTTTGTTGTTAACAGTGTGAATGGGCACACTGAACTAAATGATTGAGAAACTGATGTCAGACTTCAGCGCTATAAGTCACGATGGGATGCCAGAAATAAAGAAGTAGAAACTGAGAAAACTTTAATGGAAAACAATTGAATGACTGTGTGAAGAGTTAAAAAGAGAAAAAAAAAAAGAAAAATGAGTGAAAGGTGGCAGAATTTGGATAAAAGTGGCCAAGAAAAGGCATAAAAAAAGCAAAAAAGAGTTAAGAGTGGCACAAAGACGAGGCAAAAATCTGCAAAAAAAGTATATAAAAGAAATAGATTAAAAGAGGCAAGAATGGGTAAGAAGCTCAATAGATTACTTCGAAGTGGCAAAATATGATAAATGGGGGGCGAAAATGGGTTTTAAATGGAAAAATGTGGAAAACTGAGGTTAAAAATGTCAAAAACGGGATAAAATTAAGAAAAAAGAGGCAACAGAAGCAGTAAGGGGTTTAAAATAGCAAAAAAAAGTGCTGAAAATTTGCAAAACTAGGCAAGAATCTAAAAAAAATGGTCAAAAGTAGCAAAATAGGTTACAGAAAGCAAAATGGACTTGCAAAAATGGGTGAAAAGTTGCAAAAAATGCAAATACATGCCATGTAAGTGGCAAAATGGGTTTTAAGTGGGAAAAATGTGGAAAATGTAGGTTAAAAATGGGATAAAGGTGAGAAAAAAGGCAACAGAAGCAGACATTTGTTAACAATAACAAAAATAAGTCCTAAAAAAATTGCAAAAATACTGTACCAAAAATGGTTAAGAAGCTGAATAAATTGTTAGGAGGTGGCAAAATAGGGCTTTAAGTGGCTAAAATGGGTTAAAAGCCACTTAAAGGTCTAGCAAAAATAGATGAAAGTTGAAAAAAATGATAGAATTTGGCAAAAAGAGGCAAATAAGTGGCAAAAATGGGTTTAGAGTGCTAAAAAAGTGTCAGATTTTAGTTGAAATTTAAAATTATTGTTTAGAAGTGGAAAAATAGGGCAACAAGCTGCAAAAATTTGTTTAAAGTGGCAAAATGAAGTGGCAAAATGGGACTCCAGTGGCAAAAATGTGGCAGAATAAAACTGCAAAAAAGAAAAAAAAAGAGCTGAAAGTGACAAAAATGGATGGAAGGTGAAAAGGTTAGATGAGGCAGCACACATACATGATTTCAACATTAGAAACCAATAACAGCTTCACACACTTTTTAGCTCCAAAATGAAGTAATGCTGTGGATCCAAGACACATGCAATGATATCATCAATAAACCACAACTGGGGGAATGCTCTGGGGTTTTTAGGGGCCTTGACAATTCTGGAGGACGGCCTTCTGCAATGTAGTTACGATCGTTTTTCTGCTTCATTTGTTCAACTTTAGGTAGAAAAGTTGAACAGGCCTTGTGTGAATCAAGCTTTCTTCCTCTTCTCAGGTGAATCTCTCTCTGGATTCACAGCTTTATTGAATCTGTTGAGGCCACACTTTGGGAACATCTATTACAGTTTCATATTACACTCAGGACTCCCAGCATAAATCTGTATTTTCATTAAAGTGAAGATAAAAGGTAATAACCTGGTACTCTTATCCTCCACTCATACTCTGCTGATTTATATTAAACGGTTGAATTCACACATGCAGTATCAGTGCACACATATCTCTGCTGCTGTCTTCATCTCGTGTTTGCAAACCTTTCTTCAACTCTCTGCAGGAGGAGAAGCTTTACATCAGACCACGTCTCTGTTATTCACTGAGAGAGAGGAAACCAGCTCACCAGTGAGAACTATTTTCCAGACAAATCTCTTTCCTCATATTGCATCCGCAGTTATATTTCCTTTCCATTTATTGCAACTCCAGGGTAAATGTACTAGCAAACAGCAGAAGGCTGCACTTCATCTTCACTGGTCAGTGTTTAGTTTGCACAGGCACCGCTGTATTGATTTCACAGTTTCACACTTCACATTGACATCTTGAAAGGCTTTGGCGTAGTCAACTGCAGGGCCATTTAGTAATGCATTTAGGGCAATACATTACCTGGGCACAAGCTATGAATTGAACGTTTATTATATTCTTCAGGTACCGTAAATTTCCCCAGCTATTTCTGATCTGTGTTCTTGAAAACCCAGAGGAGCCAAAGTGAGGAATTTGCAGGAGAACATTCTGAGATTTAAAAAGAAGTGGAGGAAATGAAAAGGTTAGGGAAAAATAAGACAGTTATCTTTCTGCTGGCTGGCTGAGTGCACAATTCTACTCTGCTATTTTCTAGAAGGTCATATTTAATCTATGTAATTATTGTCATGCAATTTTATACAGCTCTCTGCTTGAATCAAAATGCCCCAGGGTGCACCTACGCAGCGTTTTAAACAATTCTGTTGGAAAGGAAAGTAAAGCCATTGGGCACACATTAACGCTTCTCCTGCAGCATGTTTTTCCTCTTCTTCTGAATCTGACATCAGGGAGATTACCTTTTCCCTCTCCTGCTGCTGAAAAGATATCTCCAGCAGAGATAGTGCTGGGAGGGATGGGCTGTTAAGCAATAGCATTATGCACCCATATTCGTATTCAAATTAATGTGTTTGACCGTCTTCTGCAGGATATGAATCCATTTATATGTCCCATTTGGACCGTTTGTATGGGACATTATCTGCTTTCAGTAAGGCCCTGGGAGCGATATGTCATCCATGATGTGTTCTAATGCATCTGCCAAGAGCGGTTTGTTTTCAATGTTGTTGTTTTTTTTGTGTGCAGGATAACAGAAAAGCTCCTGGACAGATTTTCAAGAACTTAGTGGTAGGTGGTAACATGGGTCAAGGACAGAGACTTTGGATTTTAGACAAAAACAAACTAAAGTAACCGGCTGTGGGTCGCATAGGCCCAAACATAGCCTATGTTGAACGTTAGTTCTGACTAATGAAGGAGCATGCAGTCCACGAACATTTAAAGTCCCTGTTCAGTGATAGAAAAAAACTTTATTTTAGGTTTGCTGTATGACAGGCCACTTTGTTATGAACCATCAGGCCAAATTTCAGTAATGAAAAGCATCTCTAAGTTTATAACATTAAGCTTCAAACTCGGTAAAGTCTGCTCTAGGATGGTGTGGGCGGGTCAGATGAATGAGCCGAAGCCACGCACACTCACGAGAAAGACGATCTTCTCACATTTAAAAAATGCTACAACAATTTCTCTGTTAAAAAAATGCTCTGTTACAATTTCAGTTTTTTTAAAGCCACCAGAGAAATAACCACATAAATGTCATGACATACATGACAGAGCTAAAAGGTGTTTTTATTTTCTCACTGTCTTTGACTCTTCAGATTTTCCTTATATCTCATTTTCTGAGTCATGTGAAGTTATGTGTCTATCCCATTTATTAGGCGTCTTTGGTGTTAATTTGCTGCTGAAAACACTTGATTTCCTGATGTTTCTCTTCAAAATAAAAGTCTTCAGTGATGATTAGCATACAAGGCTTTTATTGTGACAGACGTTGCAGGAAAAGAGCATGTCTACCATGGAATAGTTTACTAAACTTGAGCAAACTGGCACAAACAGACTGGAGGGATTGAATGTGGCTGCTTAGAGAGAGACAAAGCCACAGTCTGCTTCTTTTAGACATTCAGGTCTAAAGACAAGTGAAATATGGATTAAAACACACCTTCAGCAGGTAATGTTTGTTCCTGCTGCATTTGGATCAAGTGAAAATATGGACAAGCATTCCAGCAATTAGCCTGCCCCCCTGATCTTGTAGTGAACTCTGATTAGAGCTGCCTGGCTCTGTTCTGGAACAGAGACAGAAGTTGGGGATTGAATTTAATGTTTTCTGGCACAAATCCCTTTGTTTTACTTTAAAAAACAAGTATGCCACCATGGCTGATAGATATGGGCAATGTACCTCACAATGAACAAAAACACAGAATTGATTGATAATCAATGAAGGCATTGACATCAGCGAACAACAGACTATTGAGATAAGCTGCTCTTTGGTTTTATATTATTGTAGCATTAGGGGGGAGTGGTTATCCCCATCCCAATCTGTGATGTGGTGAGGCACTGTATTTGCCCTGCCAAAATAAAACCAAGCCAGGAAAGAGGCGAACAGCTTTCTAACAGTCTTAATTCAAAATTTGGTCACACATACAGTAGATCTCAGTGTTTTCATGTTTACATATTCCAACATATCTAGTATTTTAAGACACAGATTTCAGTTTTCAGGGACTATAAAGTGAAATCTCAGGCTGAAAAACAACCTAAATAAACACCCTAATAAAGGAGACAGGTTCCTTTGCTGTGCTACATACCTCCATGTTGTTAACTATGGGGCAAGCCAGCCAAACTGTGAAACACAGGGTTTTTTTTTTTCAAATGACACCTATTTTTAGTCACCATTTTAATGAACACCCCCTCATTCATACGCTGTGTTAGACCAGATGTGCGCATTTCATAAATCACACATGGACCTTGTTGTAAGATGATTTCTTCACCCAAATCTGTGCTGGTTTCTACACAAGTTAGATAAATAAGGGCCTATGTCACTGCCATAGTTAAGAGTGTAGGCTTTAGTTGTCCCCCTCACAATGCTTTGACAAATTTTATGTACAATTTTCATCACTGGCTCTTATGTGTTGCCTTGCTGTCATTCTCCTTAGGTCTCTGGTCTCCTTCTCTACTTGCAGCTATTGAACTAAGCAGTTTGATGAGAGTTAGGTTTGTTCTTCTTTTTTAACTTTTGCTGTTTATTGTCCAAGCTGCTGTTTCACCTCTTCCATTTTAAGCATGCACGTCTAGATTGCTGGTTTTTTGTTGTTTTAGTTTTGCGGTTTTCCCATTTTCAGTGTTTTCACTTTTCATTAGTTCATTTGGCAGAGTAGAGGGAGATGGGGCAGTCCTACGGCCCCTTTCTTTTGTCCTATTGGCTGGCATCTACAGCCTTTGTTTTGTTCTTTCATTGGTCATTTAACATTTTGTTGAATAATACTGGAAGAAGATATTTGAACATATAGAGATGGAAAAATGGTATGCTGCATTTTATTAAAAGTGTGTTGTATTTCTGAATTACAGGTCTATCGTATTCATATCATCTTAATTAGGAAAGACTTAACTTTAAGCATTTATTTATTGCACAATCTTATGAATGAAACAGGAGGTCTTGTTGATCTCTAAGTCTTCATGAGGTCAAAGGCTTGGTGAGGCCGACAGCAGGATGGGAAATCCCCCTTATGGAGTCTAGACACTGTTGTTGGATATGAAAAAGGATGTGGGACGTGATGCAGGGTGGCCATCTGGTGATCTGGACCTGACACTGATGAGCTGGTCCTGAGCACTGATGATTTGGACATGAAGTGACTGGGATGGAGGAGGGTGACATGGACCCATGTTGAAGACAAACTGGCAGCACTAGAGAAGAGCAGCAGCATGATTGGTCTGTAAATGTTTTGTCAAAATCCGATTAGTTTAAAGATCGAACATCCAAGATCAGCTGATCATTAGAGAATAAGCAGAGAGACAAAGAATGAGCAGTATGAATAAATGAATATGGAGCAGTGTTTCTGCTAAACCTTAACCTAAGCTTCATTTCTTTGATTTCAGCATCTGATAATATATATATTTAGATTCTTATCTGCATATCTTCTGTGCAATTTCACATTAACAAAACTCTTGATGTGAGGGTAAACCAAACGTGATCATTCAGGTCGTACTTTTAAAATCCAACACTAACAACATCTGTCTACCAATGCTAAAACTTTCTCACTCATTCAGATGTATTTTAGAAAACAGTCAGTGAAAACCATCAGGTGTGAGGGCTGCTGTTGTGTTTGTGTTGTCAAATGATTAATGGGCAGACGTGGATATGATTAATCAAAAATTAACTTAATGAATTATTTTTAAATTTGCAAGGATGTTAACGTCAATAGAAATGAACCAAAGTTAATGTCAGCATTAACTGATATTATCAAAAACAACAAAAACATAAGTTATCGCAATAGATTTGATCACCTGAGGGCTCATGATGGTAACACAGTAACCATGCCGTCGCGGACAAGCCTACGAGTTACAACAGGTGTTTCGTGTTAGCTAATGGCCATGTTATATGGTGACTTTCAGCTGAATATGTCCGTGGTTGTGGTGTTTATACGTGTTATTTGGTTGAATATTAACACGTTCTCATTCTTCTTCTTCCTCTGGATCAACAGACTATGCAGTTTTAGCACATTACTGCCCTCTACAGTCTAAAATCCTAACTGCTATTAAGGGGTGTCCCATTTCTAAGTCACAAGATGGCCCTTACACTTGGTTTTGAGGAGAGAGTTAAGACTGAGGGTAAGATTGAGGGTTAAGGGGAGAATTGGAATTCAGCCTTATTCTTAAAGTCCCTGTAAAGGGATTTTAAAAAATCTTTATTTTAGGGGTGTATGACAGGCCTCCATGTTATGAACCACCAGACCAAGTTACAGTCATGAGAAACATCTTTAAGTTTATAAAATTAAGCTTCTAACTCATGAAAAAAGACTTATTAAAATCTGCTCTAGGGTGGTGTGAGTGTGTTGGTTGAATGAGCTGAAGCCAAGCCCACTCACATTACAAAAAAAACCCCTTTTAATCAGTGCACAGCTTCCTGGCACTGTCAGAGCAGAAAGACAGAATTTGGGGATTGGATTTACTGTTTTCTGGCACAAATCTCTCTGTTATGATACTTTAAATGACCCGTAGTCCACTGTGGCTGATAGATTTGGGAAATTTTTCTCACAGTAAACAAATACACAGCATGAAGCTGGCTGTTAAATTTCAATAAAGGCAGCTAACAACAGTACTGAGATGAACTGCTGTGCAATTTTTTTTATCATTGTAGCGTTAAGGGGGCAGGGTAATCCTCTTAGTGACAGGTGATGTCATGGGCTTAGAAATTTGCCCTGCCCAAACCAAGCCAGGAAAGAGGTGAAAAACCTAATGGTCTGAATCTAAAATTCCAGCATAACTAGTGTGTTAAGACACAAAGTTTGGATTTCACTTTACAAGGATTTGATATCGCTTTTATCCGTTCAGGCCCACAATCCCAGTCAAATGCTCTATTAAAACTCTGCCAGCCACTATAAGCCACTTTAGCTAGCTACTGCCTTTCTGCCATAATGCTCTTAATTTTGATGTAAACAATGGTGAACTGATGGCACTGATAGCTCCTTGTTGGTACAGCACAGTTTAGCACTTCTTTGATGAAGAAAATGGGTATAAAGTTGTCCAGAGGCTGTGTCAGGTTAAACTCACTTATAACTGAAGGTATTAAGTGACGACATTCAGCACAGGAATGTGGGCGTCAACTTTCAAAGAGGATCAAAGGCCGGCAGTGATTGCACCGCTAACGTTAGCCACATTCTGCATTTAATGGAGTGTGAAATATTGGCTTAGGAATCATCGCTACACTTTACATTCTTTGGTCATCGCCAAACATTTTACGCGGTAATTGGCAAACATTTTCAGAATGTTTTCACCAACTGTTAAAAAGATCTGGCGAAGAAGACCCAGGACTGTTGAGCAGCTAGAATCCAACATTAGACAAGAATGGGATAACATTCCTCTACCAGAACTAAAGCAACCGGTCTCCTCACTTCCACGACATTTACAGACTTGTTAAAGGAAGAGATGATGCTGTACAATAGTAAAAAAAAAAAAAAAGCCCTGTTTCTATTTTATTGAGATGCATGCAATCAAATTTCTCATAATATAAAGTAGAAAGAAGTGGACAAAGCCTGTGTGACGTCAGCCGTTTGATTACAATAGGTGGACTCAAACAGCTTTTGAAGCCAATCTGCAGTGGCTTCCATATTGAAATCACTCTCAACCAAACTTTGGATTAACCTTACGGCCCACCCACGAAGCTCGACTTCCTGTCAGCTAAGCTAGCTAGCATTCTGGTTGACAGATGGGTCACATGAGCACATGAAGACATAAGCTGAGATACGTTTAGTTTTTTTTTTTAACCAGGTTATAAACCAGTTTATTTCTGGGGTTAAAAAACAGCTTTTTTACGTGTGTAGTGTTTGGGACTTCCGGTGTTCCTGCAGCCATTCTCAAGTGGACACTCGCTGTATTGCAACTTCTTGCAATTCAACATTGGCTTCATTTTTCAGGACAGGAGGTTGCCGCTTGACTTAATTGCATTCAAAACCGTGTCCCAGCTTTTTTGGAATTGGAGTTGTACTTGGAACTTAAAGAAAACCTCTGCTAAAAAATGACAACGTTCACGGTGGCAGTCATGGAGTATTTCTTTAAAGAAAAACTGCAAGCTAGACATACATATGGCAGGACTTAAGAAGAAAGTGGCAGGTAAAGTTTGTTATGGTTACTGTACACAGAACTCATGAATATCCCTAGATTTTTATATTGAGCTGCATTTGTGAAGCAGCCTATGTTTTTCACACCTTATTCACCCTAGTTTTTGTTTGCCAGCACCCTAGGTCTATGTGATGCGGATGTATGAAGGAATGTTCTGGCAAGCAAGCAGGTAGACATTTACATCAGAACCACACGATCACGGTGAGGCTGCCTCATACTTTTGACTTCTTGCAAATGCTGTATTTTTTTTTTTCACTCACTTGTTCCTACTGTGAATACATCCAGTTACAAAAAAGCACTGACATAAAGGAACAAACTGTCATTTTAGCGTTGGATGCTGTTGCTTCAAGCATCAATCATCCTTTTATATGTCATGTCCTGCTTCGTCAGACATCCGTTTTCACTCACACACTCAGATGTGATTCCACACTGTAAAGTCTGACTCATGTCACTTGCAAAACCTCCTTCATTTAACCTTTGCTCATGTCATGTTTGTGTGTTAAATGGTTTATTTTGTGCTGCTATTTAAAACTAAACTTTTTATGTTCAGCCTTACAGAAAAGTTTTGTGCTACCAATTGACTGGAACTGCCGTCATCTTAAAGCCCCATGTCTTTTGTATTCATCCTGCTTATACCCTCCTAATAGCCTTTAAATGTGTAAGAGGATATTTTGTGGGCATCACTTTGCATTAGTATTTCCCCCATTTTTGACAGTCTTTAACAGTCGAACATCTGAACAGTATTGCAGCAGAGGAAAAGGTGTGATGTGGGCGAGAACTCACCTACCTAATGTGTCAAATATCGACATTTTGTCACAGCCCTTTCCTTTTCAAATGATGCAACGGGCTTCCAGCTAAATGTCATGTTAACCTTCCTCAGCAATCAAGAACGCTCAGAGAAACAGCATTTATTGATGTAGTTTAAAGGCTGAGAAAGTCTGCACAGGGCAAAGGTTAGGATCAATAGATTGGCCAGACAACACAGGGCCTTTTTTTATGCAGAATCAGGAATTGTGCTTTTGTTTGAAGGTAAGCTCAGAGGAAAAGTGTTTCAAAGCATTGGTCTATAACTGATACTACCCTTCACTATAATCTTGGCACCGGTAGGGGCTGCAAAAGTCCAAACAGGCGGAGCCACAGCTATCCCTATACACAGAGCTGGGCACTCGTCAACTGATCCATTAATTGTTGATAATATTGGAATAATTTTCAGCATGTATATTATATTAAAGAAAATTATCAGAACCTTTGACTTCATGTTTATTCAGTTTCTTTGAACAACATTCTTGCTACTTGAATTCATTTGTTGCTAGGGTTGGATTTCATTCGTTTTCCCATCATATATATCAATACTTTTTGAAAAGTTCACCTGCCTAAATAGTCCCAGAGTCAGGGGGAGAGGCAGACAGTATGTCAAGAGAGCTTATTGAATAGTCAACATATTAGTGTGAAATCCTGCTTGAACTACATGAAGTTTCGTACTACAAGACCACTGGTACTCACAGCGACATGGTTTTGCTCTGACTGAAAGCAAGCGACCTTGCAAACTGGAAGCATGTCTAGAGCGATGCACAGCGCAGTGCAGATCAGCTTGAAATGGCAGAGATCATCTGCGAACTGCGAGTTCACATAGGAAACAACATCAACAGTAGATTGTATAGCCTTTCTGGGGTGGATTTGCTGTACATTGCGACATGATTCCATAATTTTATTGCTTCTGTCATGGCTGAGTACATTATGAAGCTAAAACGTTCATGTTTGCTACAAGGGAAGTTTGGTTCCATGTCAAATTCTGTGGTTTTTCATCTCAAAAGTTAACTTTTCCTTGGCACTGTTATAGCTCTATGACACTATGACCTCCAGATGACCTTTTGCTTACACTGCATGATGAGCTAATGTTGGTATATTGATGATGTATGATGTATTTTGAAGTGGACCAGATACTTTGCATGTTTTTCTGGCTGTTTGGATCAATCTGCTCCATCTGGCAGCAGCCATTGCCGAAAATACACCTGCAGTGTATTTCCAATGGAGCAGATGGGCACTTCAGGAATGCGACGGAGCTAGACAGGCATAGGCACAGTGGAACTGCTCTAATGGACGAGAGAGAGAGAGTGAATTGCCCTGGAGTAAGATTCACTGGCAGATTGCGGCACAGCCGTTATATGTGGAAATTGGAGGTTAGACATGAAACATTGTTATCAAAAGCAGAGAGGGGAGGGGGAGCAATCATGCCAAGGCAAGGTACTGATCAATCGTGCACGATCTGACAGTGCCCTTAGAGTGAAATTGGTAGTGATACATCAGCGAGGTCTCTATTATTTGTGGATTTTCACTACAGACACATGGTTTTGACCTAAGGTCATTAAGGTAGATAAGCCGTACTTTTAACTGTTATTTAATCTAAAAAGTTGACTTTAGTTTATATATCAGGGCAACTTATATACCAACATGCTGAGACACCTGGTGACATCCACTCAAGGGCATCCAGCCAAGCTCACTTTCATTTCATTAGCTTTAGCTAAAGCTAACATGGCTACACTAGTTACGTATTTAACTTTACTACATAAGCCAATATAACTAAGTTAGCTTTAGCAATGTGAGCTTTAGCAGCATGAGCTTTAGCAACATGAGCTTTAGCAACGTGAGCTATAGCAACATGAGCTTTAGCAACATGAGCTATAGCAACGTGAGCTTTAGCAACGTGAGCTTTAGCAACGTGAGCTATAGCAACGTGAGCTTTAGCAACATGAGCTTTAGCAACATGAGCTTTAGCAATGTGAGCTTTAGCAACATGAGCTATAGCAATGTGAGCTTTAGCAACATGAGCTTTAGCAACGTGAGCTATAGCAACATGAGCTTTAGCAACATGAGCTATAGCAACGTGAGCTTTAGCAACGTGAGCTTTAGCAACGTGAGCTATAGCAACATGAGCTTTAGCAACGTGAGCTTTAGCAACATGAGCTTTAGCAATGTGAGCTATAGCAATGTGAGCTTTAGCAAATGTAGCTAAAAGTTAAGTAGCTGCATAGAGAACGTCTAACGTAACTATATAAGATTACGTCGCTGCTTTGTGAATTTAGCTTTAGCTGTGTTAACTCCATAGTTATGTCATCTATGTAGCTATGCAGCTAACAGGGCTATGTAAGCTACACTTGTTGCATTAGAATGTTTTCATTTGTTCCTGTAAGTAGAGTATTTACTCTGCTTTATTAAACTCTTTGTAATCAGGTTTTGGTATCCTAACCCTTACCCTAATCAGAAGTTAATTTAATTCAATCTCAAAGGTTTTATCAGTATTTCTTTTCTGAAAGAGATGATGTCTCAGATGTACGGTTTGCAGCCAGGAAAGCTTAAGAGAGACAGAAAATATGGGGTGAGAGTGGAGGAGGACATATACCAAACATGCGCCAGGATCAGGAATTCTGCGACCAGTGCATGGAGGACTCTAGCCTCCATATATGAGAGCCTGCTCTACCAACAGAGCTCAACCGGTGCTCAATGTTAACATCTGTTAGCCAGTTTAGACTGCCTGTGCCAACCTCATGTGTTCATAATTTTACACAGCCCAAAGTTGAGTCCATATTCATTTCTGCTGTATTGAATGTGTGAACAGTCTTAAAGGAAAATTGAACTTGGCAGAATTGTGTTAGCAGTTGTTGAAATAACAAAGGTCAAAAAGAGTTCTTCATCTTTCCATCTATATATGTGCACAATGTTGTTTTGAACTTGCATTTGTCTTCACTATTTGTGCACCAGCTGCAGACGGGGATTTCTCTATTTTTAGACACGAGACATGAGAAGAAAAGGATCCCAGTCCTAAAGGTCAACAGAGAGGCGAGTGAGGCCTCTGTGTGTTCATGTCATCATCACAATGTTTGTCTGTAACTCAACACCAAAGCCCCACTACATCACCAGCTGGATGTCGGTTTTGAGACTACCGATAAAAACCAGCGCAATCTCAAAGAAGTGTATCTGAGGGTTCAGGCAGAATGTCATACAGAGTTTATTTACAGCATACAAGCATGATCCATAATTTAACACTAGGTTTAATGAAATGCTGAAGTGCAAACGCAGCAGCGTGATACTGACGCGGGCACGGCATGCTATAGACTTTTTGCTGTTAATTATTCCTCTGCACCCTAGCTGCACACAGCGCGGCTGTGAAATGAAACGTCTGAGAGATAATAAACAGGAGGAAAACAGAAAATCTGCCCTCTAAGAGCTTTTCTCAAGTAAACAGCTACACAGCCTGTGATACTTTTTCAAAAAAGAACTCCTTTGCACAAACTTGTGCATCACACTTAATGCTCAGTCTTTTAAATCAAAAACACATGTTGGTTTACCTTAGATGGCACATTCAATTTGATCCAGAGCCCTGAAATGTAATTTAGATGCTATAACCCTTAGCAGTAGCTGGACATGCTCATTATAATGGGGGCTATTTTTGTGTGGCGATAACGAGCACCGTTTTGAATAAACACTTCGTATCTTAAACACCCACTGAACGCCACAGTTGACCAACATGTGGGTGTAAAAATGGGTGATTAGCCAGCAGGTCACGGTGGAGTGGCTCACACACGGCTGTGTTGTGTGCGTGAGAAAGCGTGAGTGTAATTATTTGTAGGCGTCAGAGAGGGAAGGGAGATGTTTGTCGACGCCACTATGTGCGTGTGCGCCTAGTCTAAATTTGAACGTGAAGGTGCTTGTGTGTGGCATTGTTCTGTTACACAATGCTCGCCTTTGACATTCCAGCTCCACCTGTCAGTGCCTACAAAGGCCTTTCTCCACCGCCGGTGATGTGTGCGAGTCTGCTGCTGGTCCAGAGGAGATAGGGGGAGAGTTGTGTTAGAGGCCTGTGTTTGTGTGTGGGTGGACAGCGAGGGCCGACCTCCTGTGCGATCCTTATTTCAGGCTGTAGAACTTCGACTGCAGCTCAAAGGGGGGAACAGGACTGTAGAGGGGGCCGAGACTGAATCAGCGGAGATGTAATGATCAAACAGGCTGACATCTTGTCTCAGTGATCAGTGCAGACAGGCTGTTAGGAGGATGATTCACCCTTCTCCATTCATTAAATATGTGACAGGTGATGCTGGAATTAGGCCCACGCAACACGAAGAAAATCTGAGATTACATTGTTCAATATGCAGAGCAATTATAATATGAAGGGCCATAAATAAACAAATATCAAGGATGTTTTATTCAATGCATGCACCCATGGAAATTTCTATGAAATGTCATAGCAGCCTGCCCCTAAATCTCCCTGAATTATGTGCATTCGCACCTCACAGTGGGAGACTTGTTCTCTGGAACAGGAGGGAGTAAGGGTCTCAGGAGGCAAGACATTGCTCACAGTGACTAGAACTACTGCCTGGTGTTTTTGTAAGCAAAATTAAGTTTAATGGTGCAGGGAAACCAAAATGCAATGTCCTCATATGAGGATGCAGAGTTGTAGGAGGTTAAAGTGTATTGCGGGGCTCAATCTTAGGTCCCTTTTTATTAAATGATGCAAGACAGAACATGACAAGGGAAGGACAACACACTAGCAACACTGTACAGAAAGATACAAACACTAAAGACAGAGGAAACAATACAAGAAGATAGAGACCAGCAGGCGCTAATAACATTACAATGTTTTAAGTTTGAAGGTGTTGAGAACTGCTGCCTGGCAAGGTCGTCCATAAGAGGGGATAAAGGGGAGAGCTTTCTGGGGCCCCGCCAAAAGAGGGACCCATGAAGGTCAGCAAAATCATGGTCAAATGTAAAGTTAGTGACGTTAGCAATGTTGATGAGCACATTGAACTAAATGATTGGAAAATAATGTCAGACTTCATAGCAAGGCAATAATATGCACAAATGTAAGGATGTCAGAAATGTAAGTACAGGTAACTGAGACAATTTTTTTTTAGAAAAGGATAGAATAATTGTGACAAAGAGTAACAAAGATATGTTAAAAATGGGAAAAAATGGATTTGAATAGTCAAAACAATGCAAAACTGGGCAAAAGGTGACAAAAGTGGGTAAAATTTGGCAGAAATTGATCAAAAGTGGTAAAATGGGCAAAAACTGTAAAAAAAAAAAAAAAGAAGTTGCAGAAATGGGCAAAAGTTGCAAAAAGCAAGGCAAAATGGTTGAAAAGAAGCAAAAATCGGCAAAACGCAGTAAAAATGGATGCAAAGCGGCAAAAATCAGGTAGGATTGCAAAAAGCTGGGGCAAAATTTGGCAAAGATGCAAAATAAAAGCAAAATGGTTCAAAAGTGGCAAAAATGGGCAAACGGTGGCAAAAAAGGGGCATCAATGGGCAAAAAGGGTACAAAGTGACAAAAATGGGCTACAAGTGGCAAAAATGGACAAGAAGTGGGGAAAACATGGCAAAGTGGGTGAAAACCAGCAAAAATGGACAAAAAGTTTCAGAAATGGGTACAAAATGGCAAAAGAGCTGAATTAGGCAAAAGTTGCAAAAAGATGTTATGGAAATGGGCAAAAAGTTTTTTAAGTAAATAAAATAAAAGTGTCAGAGAGGGTGAAAAAGGGCAACATCGGGATAAAACTGGGAAAAAGTTTCATAAAGAGGGCTGCAACATGGAAGAAAGTTGGCAAAAAAGTCAAAATCAGAAAGTTTCCAAAATGGAAAAAATTGCTAAAATAGCTGCTAAAATAGGCAAAAAGTTTCAAAAAGCAGCAAAAGTGGGTTAAAAGTGAATGTTTAGTTTGGATATTTTGGTGAATTTTTGTTGACATTTCAAGTATTCTACTTCTACTTTTTATGTGGATTTGGATGTTTGAAGGAATGTATTTGAAATGTCAGGCACATTCATGTAAATTTTGGACAAGTACTGCAATTTTGGGAAATTAATTTCAGGGAATGTGTATGTTTAAGCAAATTTTCTGTCATTTTCAGAGAATTTTCAGGAATGTTTCTGTAAATATTTGGAAACTTAATAAGAAATGTTTAGGGGGGATTTGCTTGAAAATTTTTGAACTATTTATAGGAATAATGGAGCTCTGGGGTATTTTTTATGGAATACTTTAAAAAAAATAGGTTTAGGAATTTTCACAGAAATTTCTTTGAAAGTTTAGGCAATTTGTGTGGAATTCGGTATGGAAAATTTCCTTGAAATTCAGAACTTTCAGTGGAAATTTTGTTAATGTTTGCACTTTACAAGCTGTGGTCCATCTGCAGACATTTGTGGGCATAATTTTTTGTCTCTATGTGACGTGTCAGGGAGGCGGTCAGTCTGGTACTGCTGGGGAGTTATGAAGCCCAGGTTGTTCTGATAGCAGCCTTCAGCTTATCTGTATTGTTGAGTGTGGTGTCTCTCATCTTCATCTTCACATTTACCCAGAGATTTTCTAAGGGGTCGATCAGACCAGTTGCTTAACCAGTCAAACACAGTAACACCATGGTCAGCAAACCAGTTTCTGGTGTTTTTTGCTTCACTGTGGACAGGTGCCAAGTCCTGCTTGAAAAGGTAATCAGAATCTCCATAAAGCCTCTCAGCAGTCCTACCAGACTTTTCTTTTCTAGTCAAATTTCCATGAATAGGCTTTGATACAGCCTCTGAGAACAGTCATCAGTTTCAGCAGTGACCTTCTGTGGCTTACCCTCCTTGTGAAGGATGTCTGTGATTGTCCTCTGGACAGAAGTCAAGTCAGTAGTCTTCCCCCTGATTGTGGTTGTGTGAACTGAACCAGCGTAGAGAGAGAGTATAGAGAGAATAAAAATCTGACTTTTCCACAACATTCTAATATTTTGAGATTGTTAACTTTTCTTTTATTTTTGTGAGCTGCAAGATGTAATCATGAAGATTAAAACAAAAAATCTTGCCTGGCCCCAGTCACTTTAAATATCTTCAAGAACCTCAGTCAAATCCAGGTGTCTCGTTTGAGATTTGATAACCATGACCTGGATGAATGAGAACCTACACAGGCAATCAAAATTATATTTTCAATTAAAGCAACACAACCAAGCCACAGCTGTGATGAAAGCAGTTTTTTCAAAGCTAAAAAGAATTAGACTTTTAATACTCCAAATACAAAACATGTGAAACTGGATTTATTTAGCACAATGATATCTGATTTAAACTTTCTCAATAATAAAATCTCACAAATAATGGAAGTGGAATATGCAGGGTAAATTTTTTGTAGGAATAACTGATTGTTGACAACTTTCAGACACACCTACTAGTCCCCATCAGTATTTGGTTTTAGGTGCAGTGGGAGAAAATGTCAGGGAATTTATTTATTTATTAAATATGCCAGATTGTAGCCATAGGCTAACTTACCATCTGTAGTCCCCAGGCTGGTTGGTGGGACACAGATGACAAAGAAACTCACAAAACACAAAACAACAAAAAGCAGTAAACAGACTGTACATGAGTTGACAAAAATACATCTTTAACAATGAAAAATGTGACTATTTTGCACAAAATGACTAATAACAAAGCTACCAGTGGACTTTTAAGTGCCTGTGGTGCTGAAGAGCCAGGGTGTGTAGTGCTAAAGAGCTGATGCACTGCACATCATAGTGAAGTGCTGGTGAAAATAGCACATTTTCTCTAATGCATGTTAATGTAAAGCACTGCAGTGATTGCAGTAGCTGTACTCTACAACATTTGCATTTACAGAGGTGTGCATGTACATAATATTAACCAAGGTTAGCATGCATAAATATGTTTATGTATGCAATATTGTATTGAAGTTGCATACATAAACATAGACGTATGCATGTATACACTATGTGGTGAAATGTGGTCATCAGCCTCATCTTCGGATGACCCTTGAAAGTTGCAAAGCTGGATTATTCAAAGTGTCTGTAAAGTGATCAGAAATCTTTATTTTAGTTTTTTGTATGACAGACCACTGTGTTATAAACTACCATGCCAAATTTCAGTCATGTAAAACATCTCTAAGTTTATATAATTAAGACTAAAAACAATGACAAATGAGGCAGTGATTTTGCTCTAGGATGGTGGAGGCGTGTCAGTTGAATTAGCCAAAGCCATGCCCACTCATACAAAATACGATTCTCTCAAAAATTCTACAACCTGAATGGAGGAATCACCCAACTGCTCTGCTGCTGTGTTACCTGAGAAACATTCTGATTTATGTCATGACAGATGGAAAGTTTAGAGCTAAAAAAGTCTCAGTTTCATTTTCTCATTCTGTATTTAACTCTTCAGGTATTCCTAAAACCTCATTTTCTGGGTTATGTTGAAGTTATCTCTCCCTCCCATTTATGAGATGTCTGTTAAGTTGCTGCTGGAAAGGTACATTTCCTGATGTTGCTCTTCAAATTAAAAGTCATTAATGATGATTAGCATTGGAGGCTATTATTGTAAAAGACCTGGCAGGAATAGAAAGTGTCTATCATCAGATACATCACCAAACTTTAGCATTGTGGCTTTACCAGACCAGAGGGATTTACCTGAGGCTGCTTAGAGAGAGACAAAGCCACAACCCGCTCTTTTAATCATTCAGGACTAAAGACAAGTGAAATATGGAAATATGGATTAAATCACACCTTTAGCAAACATAGATTTTAGGGTTTTCACATGTTTACAGAAACCTTACTCCAACATATCTTAAGTTTTTAGACACAAATTTTGGATTTCACTTTACTGGGACTGTGATGATTAAAAAAAATGTCCGGCTAAAGGTGGTCGTCACCTCTAAGTGAGGCTCTAGTACGGGTGGAGGTGGTACCAATCCTTCTGGCATGTTTTCAGCACTTGAATGGTGTGGGGTGTATTTGTGCCCATGGCATGGGTAACTAACACATCTGAAAAGGCAACATCAATACTGGGAGGCACTTACAGGGTGTCAGAACATGTTTTTTCAGGGATGTCCATTCTTATTTCGGAAGAACAATGCTGGGTCACAATCTGCGTGGCTTAACAGTAAAAGAGTACGGGTATAAGACTGGCCTGCATACAGCCCACATCAGTCTCCCATTGAAAATGTTTGGTGCATTATAAAGCCTGAAATAAAAGGATGAAAAGAGATAATCAAACAAGACAGAATCCCACTTTTGGTGTTGTCAGTCCCCAGATGCTTACAGTGTTAGAAGAAAAAGTGATATAACAGTGGTAAACATGCTCCTGTCCCAACTTTTTAGTAATTTTTAGCAGGCAACAAATTTGTATACTTGAATTTTGGTTGAAAAGGATTTGCAAATCCCTGAATTATGTTTTTATTTACATTTTACACAACATCCCAGAGTTTTCAGAATGTGGGTGCTTGGTCATTAAAGTCAAGAAACCACACAATAATCTATTTCCTTTTAGAAGTAATTTCCCAGCTTAATGCTTAAAACATCCTGCCATTCCTAATAAGCAACACGACCAGGATATGTTTGTGAAAAGTACTTAATGGATAGAGTAGATGGGAGCAGCTGTAATGATGGTTGTTAGAGCAGCTTCACTGGTATTCAGTGGTGAGGCGGGCTTCTGTTATTCTGGCTCTGTTCCAGATTTATATTTATTGATTAATCTGTCATCTCAGTAAGATACCAGTGTTGTATAACCTGACTACTGTCCAAGGAAAAATAATTCCTGCTGTGAAATGAGTCATGAAATGAATCAATTCTCACTGACAGGAATCAAGGCTCACCACAGCTGCTGTTCTACAATTTCTTACATTATCCTTATAAAAACCCTTCATTTGATGGTGTGTTACTCACAACACAAATACAGAGTATCTTTGTTTAATCAAATCCTTTGCTACACTTAGTCATGCAGGCTGTTAGTATCTTTTAAATGCATGTTTAAAAATGAGCAAAGATTGCGGTGTTTGTAGAATGAGCCTCCAGGGGGCTCTAAAATGAAAAATGGCACGTAGAGATGAGCTGCTCAGCTCCATAGTTTACTTATTATTATGAATTTAGGGTCAAGCTCAGTCGAAGAACCGCACTCAATACAATGCATTTAACAAACATTAAATCAGTGTTTTTGTTTTTGAATACATTTTACATAATGAGGGTGAAAAGCTGTTAAAAGTGGCCTTATAGTTCACACCACATGCAAAATCATTCTGGGATTGCTTGCAGAGTGAACTATGAAGGCCAATTTTAAGGTCTTTATCACTCATTATATCAAATTTATCTACAAAATTCAACTTGTGGTTTAATTTACTGACCTTTAAGTTTATAAACCTTGTTCGCTGCAGTTTTGATCAAAAATATTTCAATTAACAACTAAGCAAAAAAAGAAGAATACTGTTGAAAACTAGAGGAACTTAAACACTCTGATGAAAGTTTGCTGTGTCTTTGTTTAAGTTGTTAAAATTGCAAACATGTCTATGATGTTAGCTCACCTGGGCACAGAAACTGACATCTACAACACAACAGCTGGGCGGAGGACGGACAGTGCAGCAACCATGGAAATGAAGAGGTCTATGAAAGACAACGATGTCTAGTGGATTTATTTTCTAACGTTAACCTCAGCCAAACCGATGCGTGTAAGTATGACTGAAGTAACGTTTGAAATGCATGGATCTATTTTGGTATTTTTGAAATGTATGGTTCCATTTTTCATACATTTGAAATGTATGGATCTATTTTGGTACGTTTGAAACAGTGTTGATTTCGTCGACTTAAACTATGATTAAAAATGTTTGTCAACAGCCTTTTTTCCATGACAAAAACTAGACTAAGACTAACAAAAATAGATCTGTGATGACTAAAACTGATAAAAAGTAAGTTCAGTTTTCGTCAAGATTACTTAAACTAGGCTAAAATGTATTGTAGTTTTCGTCAGACATTCATGGTAATGGTAGTATCAGGATAAATGTCAGCTGTCAGTCAGTTTTATGATTCTGTAATGTTAGTTGAAAGACAGGCGTTAATGATAATGTGTACTGAGTACAAAGACATTAATTCAACAGCAATTGCTACACAGTAGCATGAAGCTCAATGTGTGTGCAACAAGCATTATGCTATAAAAGAGAAGGCTGGGGTGGAGGAGGTTAAGCTTTGCCAGCACCAGCAGTGTGGTGCATCAGTATAAATGCAAGCAGGGATTAGTGGGAAGTATGCCATATTTAAATGGACCGCTATGTTGAGAGAAAGAGCTGTGATTGGCTGTGGGAGCTGGGAGGTGATAATTTGGATCAGCTCACCAGCTGATCATGGCTGGGTGTATGACTGTCCTGAATGAACTAAGCTAAGCTTCATGAGTGGTCATTTCTACATGTACCTTTAAATTGAAAACTGAAGCATTTCTTTTGAGATCTTCATCAACAGAAAGAATTAGAGAGTAGAAAGAGGTTACATAACATTCAGTGGTACTTTTGCAGATTAGGTGACTCATTGAAGGTTTAGATTCTAATTGTAGGTTATTATGTGTGCTGCTTCTTTGCATAGGGGTTAAAAGTGTGGGGAAGTGTTGAATTGTTTCTTTATAAAGCTTTTATTGTTTAGTTCAGCTCACACACTTTACAATTTATCTGTGTAATTAAGGCGTTAGAAAGGAAAAACAGTTTCTACCTAATATTCAAGGATTAAATACTTGTTTCTTGGTCATTTCATAAAGAAAGAACAGGACTTTTTCACAGAGTGTAATAAAAGATCAACAACAGGAGAACAATGGACACCTGAAAATGGAGTCTGCACACAGAGTGTTGCTTTAACTGAGGCGTATCGAGAGCAGAATGAAGGGTAAGAAAAACACAACTGTGCACAGCATAAATCTTCCCTCAAGGTTCAACAAAATCAAACCGCCGGCATCTGAGACATTTTATTTGAAACGAGTCAGTCAGGTTTGAATTTTCGCTCCCCCACCTACTGTGTGGACTAATGCAGTTTCTGAGGTTTTATTCTATTGGTGCAGCAGGTTCATGTCACTCACGCTAATGTAGTCGGAGCTGAGACCTTTCAAAATCTGAAAAAGTAACCTTTAAATCCAGAGCCCATTAAGTCAATTTAGACTCTGTTTTTGAAGACATGTGACAGAGTGAGACTGAGTCATCCTTTCTTTCCTTTCATCAAAATGAGAGCTGTAATGCATTATGACACTTTTTATCAGGCAGACTCTGGACTGGTGATACTTCAGCACCTTTGAGAACTGTCTAGACTGATGATGCACTGTTGATGTTTTTGATTCTAAATATAAATGCACATTATTTACATAAGATTTTAACCACCTGAGAACCTAATTATCAGCCTTCAAGTTTTTACATTTACTCATTTTTTTAATTTTAGGGAGTACATTTTCTACTTTATCATTTGTACTCATTGTTTTACTCAGATCATTTTTTGCTTAAAATCTTCTATTTTTTTATTCTTATAATTTTGTAGCTGTTCATCTATTATTTCAAAATTCCAAAAATGTTGGGACGTTATCAAAAAATTTGAATAAAAACAGAATAGAGTGATGAATAAATCCTTTGCAACCTCTATTCAATTGAATTCAGCCTGAGGACAAGATTTTATATCGTTAACTTTATTGTTTTCAAGGAAATACACACACACTCTGAATTTGATGCCAGCAACATATTCCAATTAAGTTGGGACACGAGCAAGAAAACACTGAAAGAGCTGTGGAATCAAAAACATCTGGAACACCAATCAGGCAAGCAAGTAAAATGGTAACAGGTGATAGTCCAGTGATTAGGTGTTAAAGGGGCACTGCTCGAAAACTATTCACAATTAACAACGGAGCCAGGTTTACACTTTGTGAGAGACTGCAAAGGCAGTTAGTCTAACAGTTTAAGAAAAATGTCCCTCACTTGGCAGTTGCAAAGAATGAAGAGATTGTATCATCTACAGCCCATAATATTAAAAGATTCAGAGAATCTAGAGAAATCTCTGCACATAAGGAGCGAAGCTGTAAGTCAACATTGAATGCCAGAGACCATTGACCTTTCAACTGGCACTGCTTTAAAAACCTGCACTATTGTGAAATGGATATTACAAGATGGGCTCAAGAACGATGGATGGATGGATGAACACATGACATGGAACATCTCTTACTTTTGTTGAGGATGTGTTTGTTGAAGATGATGCTGTTTCAGTTATGTTGCAGCTAAGGGTCAGGTAGTAAGTTTTGAAACTTATCATCCACACACAGGAGCAATCTTTTCATAAGGACACAAGTATGTTGTGTTTATTTCAAATGACATATTTCTCTTTTCTATTCATATTTCCAAAATATCTCCAGGCTTATATTCTGTGCAAGAGTATCAGCAGCAGCCAAATTTCACCCTGAGATGAACTAGGTTTTTCTGAGTCTGAATCCGTCTTCCTTTTTTTGATTTCCTCAGGCTAGCCTGCCTACACTTTGATGATGACTTTTAGGGTAAATTAGTCCACCATAAGGATCTTTTTTCTCCTCATCAGCCACAGCATTGGCAGTCCAGTTGTTCCTGCAAGCCTCTGCTGAGAGTGTTGAAAGCTGCTGAAAAATTTAAACCTATTAAACATGTCCTGCAGCCAAGGAAGCTTGTCAGGTTGTGGTGTCGGCTACATGATCCTACAGCCCACTGACACTCGCTGCTTTGGTATTCCTGCTTTAGGAGACAGGTTTTATATCAGAGACATTACCTCACCAGCACAGTCAAAGAAACCCCCTAGTAACAGAAACAGAAGCAAACAGGCCGAGGAAATGTTGCTTTAACTCTTCAGAATTTAAAGCTCCTTTGAGGCTCAATCACTCAGTGTTGATTATGGCGCCCCCTGTGGACATCTTTTCTTTCCCTGATTTTGACTAGTACTTGTACTGAAAAATTCTCACCCTGCTTTCTTTTATGAGTCACTTTGAATCTTTGCAGTGCAGTTTTGAACAAAAAGGCTGTTTCTGTAGCGTGCTGTAACTCACTTTATCTGACACCTGGAGCTGTTTCAGGCACTAATTATAACTAGAGAGAAATATAAATATTCTCATTCCTGATGGCCTGGTTTGCTTTTGAAGCTTCAACTGGGGCACCAGAATTAATATGTGTGTGATTTATAGCTGGCAAACAAACAAATAAAAACATGATCACAGAAGATCTAAGCAGAAAGTTAAATATGACATTAATATTGCTTTGATATTAAAAGACTTGTTGCTGCCATTTTTATGCAGCTGATTTAGTTAACTAAATGTAGCCTACTTTATAAACTTCTAACAGCAGAATCAGAAATACTTGCCTGCATTTCCCTGAATTAATCTAGATTTGGAACCACTTGTTTGCCTTTTATGTTCTTTTTAAAAAATCAATAATGCCAATTAAGGCCCAATTAAGGGCAGTTGACCTTTTATGTGCCGAAGCCCAATTTTTCAACAAATGACCACCCCCAAACATCCCATGTCCCGTTTTCAAAGTTGTTTTTTAATATCAAACTTTATTCATAAACCAAGTTCATGAAATAACCACTGACTAAACAACACTCCTTACATAAAACAGAATGAACGTCGGGATTAAATAAAGCATTGACTCGTTTCAGAAGTAGTTTTGCGAACAGTGTTTTAGCAAAAGCTAACGTAGCCATGTTATCTATGCAGATGACATTACTAGATTAGCCACTGTAGCTATATTAGCTTTAGCAATGTGAACTTTAGCAAATGTAGCTAATGCTAATGTACCTAAATAGCTAATGTAGCTATGTTAGCTTTACCAGACTTAGCACAAGCTAACATAGCTTTGTTAGCTTAACCCTTTGCTTAGTTAGCAACGTAGCCATTTTGTGTGGATAAAATATGGGCTTTTTTGAATTGCAAAACTGTAGAAGGTGTCGTCCTTGTTAGCTTTAGCTTTGGCTAAGCTAGAGTGTTTTCATGGAGGACAAGCTTTCTCTTGTAAGCAGACTGTTGAGTCAGCTGTACTAAACATTTTGGGTTTTGCAGGTCAAGTTTTTGACGTTTGACTCTTGGTATCCTAACTCTGACCGTAACCCTTACCTTAACGCTTACCGGAAGTTCACTCCAATTTTCTAATGAAAGTTTAAGCCTGTATTTCAATCCTG
This sequence comes from Cheilinus undulatus, assembly GCF_018320785.1. Lineage (NCBI taxonomy): Eukaryota > Metazoa > Chordata > Actinopteri > Labriformes > Labridae > Cheilinus > Cheilinus undulatus. Next base: position 31,724,918 of record NC_054878.1, read on the forward strand.
ACAGATGTGGAGTCTCACAGTAGTCGTCTTCAAGAGGGGGCATCTGAGAGCTGCGGCCGGACTGTGTTGGGAATCCTAGTGCCCTAAGTGCAAGAATGCCTCTCAGCATCTGTTGTATTTTGTTGCGATGAGAACAGTACTCTAAGTTGAACGCAGCGCCACACTTGTTCATGTCAGTCCGTCATTGGCCAGTCAAAAGAAAGAAAGGTTGGGACTCAAGGGTAAAGTTTCTTCTACAACTACCACTAATGACACGATGGAATCTCTTGTTTTCATGTTTTTGGTGATGTTTCCTTGAATAATGGTAAATTTCAGCCACTAGAATAAACCTTACAGATACTACAGAGGGAGTTAGAAGGCCTTTTTTTAACCTATCAACAAGTGGGTGATAACATCACTAAAAACAGCTGCAGTGACTGTTAATAACATTGTTTTTAGTGCAATTGTTTTATTTAGAAATTATTCGTTGGTGCTTGAAATCTAAATTTGTACTTAAAATTGTATGTGACTGCCTGACAAGCAAAAACGTTCCCAGATTCTCCAACGTTTGGGATAAACCTTTGATATATAACACCTGTGGTTACACCCCTGGTTGTGGCTGTGATTGACAATGCCTCCGTAACCTGCCTCCCTGATGACCTATGAATCCCACACAGTCACAAAGACAGTCCTGATGACAGCATACAATGACTGGTGGGGAATACACTTGTAGAGTCCAGTCTGTTGACTGAGACAGGATGAGATTTTTGGAGCAAAATGTGACATGGTGCTATCTCAAAACACAAAGGAAATCATGTCTTCTGGTCTGATCTGATCAATCAGTCCTTTCTGTTAGTTTGGAATGGGGGCCAGTTCCTGAAAAAGGATCCCATATGAAGAGATCCTGCAACACATAGAGTATGTGCAGTAGTTTTATAGCTTCAATCAATCAAACAGTTTTGTATTTTCTCATCTGTAACAACCTTTTCATCTGGCACAAGCATACACACTTCGATGGTCTTTGCAGCAGGAAAATGTCTTATCTTTTTTGCATAAAATCTGTGTTAAAATCAGTGATGCTGCATGATTTAGCTCCCTCTTGTTCTGCACAAGCCTGAAAAGGGGGTGCCATGTCTTTGCTGTCAACTTGAGGTCCACTCCAAAAAGCTGGAGCCAAGTGGTGCCAAAGTTGAGTTGTCTAAAAATGCTTTCTCTTCTTCGTCCACCAGACTGAGCACACAGGTCTTGCACAAGCAGATAAAATCATGTACTTCTCTGCCTATTCACTGTTGAACCGTCTGTTCTCTGCATCTCCATTTTTAAAGTAGAGACATTTTTTCTGGTTTTATGGCGAATGTTCTTACAAGAGCATGTCCAAAGGGGCCGCAATGTGACCAGTGAGATGTCAAAGTGGAAAGCAACAGGTGAGGCAGGAATGGATTTGTACACCGTGAGGTGGGACAAACAAATTTAAGCACAAGTGGTCGACTCAAAAGGCCACTTAAAATGACCTTGAGGGCCTGACCTGCTCCCAGGGCCTTCAAATGAAATAGCCTACCATAGCATACCATACAAAGACTGAAACTAATCATTGAACTCAAAATCATAGGCATATCCTCATTTATAACATGGCTCCACTGGATCTACTACTCTCACTTGTGTAATTTTATTCATGTGAAATGCTGGAAGCTACAGGCTTTGCTCCCTGACTCAGTCACAAGACTGAGTCTTGCTATCTGTTCCCAAAGTGGGGAAAAGGAGTTTTAGATACGCTGCTCCTGCAGCCTGGAGTCTGCTGCAGGGAAATATTATGTCTTGGGCGTGCAACTGGTGTCTTTTTAAAAGTAGACTGAAGGCACTGGAGGAAGATGCATCAGCTCGTGGATGTTTCGACTGATTATTTTTCTTTGGGGGGGGGCTGATTGGTTGACCTTAGGGTTTATGTCTGAATCTGTCTGTCTTGGTTTTAAACGAGATTATAATCTAAATAAAAAACTGAAGAGGCTCTTTAAGAATTGATATTCTTAGTAGATATGATTCTCTTTTATCCAAATGCCCTTTTACAAACAATGCACTAATCCCTGATTAAAACTTTCCTTTACTCCCTATTTATCACCATGGATGCCCTCTTATAGTCTATAGTTTTACCATTTTAAAGTTCTCTGTTACCATTAACCCTTTTCTTCAGTTTGACTGTCATGTTTCTGCCCTCTAATAATGAATGATTTGATGACTGTTTTCCTAGAGCAGCTGCCATTCTTTATTAAAAAAAACATTCATTGGTACACACGTCTGTACAGAGGAATAAGCTACAGTGCAGTCTACAGTATGAGTGTGAGGACTGAGGATGGGGATTGTTACATAAGATGCCTACATGGGGGACAATCAGTGTATTGGTAGTTCATACAGAGTCCCTCTGTCTGGGGAGTCACTGCGCAAAGGCACAGCTCATCAAGTCAATATCTCACACATATGTCCCGTTAATGGGCGCCATTCCTCCAACGCCTTAAAGGTCCCTAGAGAGCCTTTCTGCAGTCCTGTTATTCCTTAGAGACTATTTACAAGAATGTGTCCATTATGGTGTCATTAGCCCGAATATGGGGATGAAACGTTAATTGGATATGCTGTTTTATTGTTTTTATTGTTTGATACTCAGATGAAGTATTCAGTGGCCTCAGCTGTGCTCTCAAAGCTCGTGTCCATAGTGGGGGTCTGAATCCCAGCCCCTCCCCTGGGATCCTTCAGCAAAGGGATGTATGTGTCGCTGTGACAGGAGTGCATGGTGTTGTCCCAAACCCCTGCGCCGCAAACGTGCTTGTGCGCCACGGGTGCAGCGTCCAGCTCAGCTGCGTCTGAGCGCAGAGCCATGAGCTCGATCTCATGCTTGGCTGCAGTCTCCAGCACCTGTTGCTTGTTGTAAAACAGCACGAAATTGTTGATAATGGGGTGAATAGGTAGCGCTATGGCGATCACTCCGCACAGGAAGCTGATGGCCGCGTTACAGCGCCCTAGGGTGGTCTTTGGGTAGACGTCTCCATAACCCACCGTGGTCATAGTGATCACAGCCCACCAGAACGACTGAGGGATGCTTGTAAACAACGTGTCCGGGTGGTTCTGCTCCATCGTGTATCCAAGGGCGGAGAAAAGAAAGACACCCACACCCATGTACATGAGGAGCAGCCCGAGCTCTTTGAAGCTGCTCTTCAGCGCGGATGTGAGGGTCTGGAGTCCGGAGGAATGTCGTGCCAGCTTGAAAATGCGCGCAATGCGCATTATGCGTAAAGCCTGCACCGCCTGCTGCACATTAGCCAGCTCCATCACTCCTGCGCCGAAGGAGGTCAGAGTGAGCACCACGTAGAAGGGCATGATGGCCATGAAGTCAATGATGTTCATGAACGCCAGGACGAATTTGACTTTATTCGGGGAGGAGATCAGACGCAGGACGTACTCGATAGTGAACCAGCCGATGCACACCGTCTCGATGACCTCCAGAGTTGGGTGCTCGGTGAGGTGACCCTCCGAGTCTTCCACCTGCAGGTCGGGGATAGTGCCCACACACATTACCACGGAGGACACGAGGATGAAGATGAAGGAGACGATAGCGATGATGTGCGCAGGGAGAGAGGAGTCCGGCTTCTCCATCAGCCTCCACAGGCACATCTGGAAGCGCTGCCAGCCTCCTGCAGACGGATCCCCCTCTCTGTCCACCAGGATAGTTCTCACTTTCTCCGCAATCTCAGCAAGTTCATCCTCCACCTCCTTCAGCTGACATTTACAGCATTCATCCAAAAAATCAGAGTCGATCTTCCAGAACTCCATCTCCTTCATGAAACAGATGGGACAGATGCCTCTCTTCATGTGGATCTCTCCATAATAATACAGCTCAGTGATACACTTAAAGGCTTCGGGGTCTCTGTCAAAATAAAACTCTCCTGTGTCAGGGTCGTAGTCGTCACACAAAGACAGTATTTCTTCGTTAGACTTGTGTGAACAGTCCACCAGCTCAGCCAGCCGGGTGTCCGGGTAACGGTTCAGCACGTCCCCATACAGCACCTGTTTCACCCCGCCGATGTTCACCACGATCTCCGTCTCCTCACTCGCTTCAGAGCCGTTACAGTCCGCATAGCGAGTCCTCTGGATCCCCCACATTATGAAGTCAACAAGTCCGTATGGAAAAAAAAACAGCCGAGATTTTCACACAACTGTTCTGATAAAGTAATCACAAGTCAACAAAAGCTCGAGCTCTGTGCGTAAAAGCTCCGGAATCTTCACGTTTGTGTCCTTTAGAGGAGATTAATAAATGTTGTCTCAGAGGTGAAGCCGTCTCTCTTCAATACAGCCTGTTTGACAGTGAGCAGTGCGCCTGTGCGCTTACAAAGTTGGCATTGAAGTGCGCGTAAGTCAAGCTAGCCATAGTTAAACCACGTGACTTCCTGCTATTCCTTCAAAATAAAACTCGCTGATTAAACGTTTTCCAATTGACATAGTTTTACATTAGCTAATGGTTAAATGGTAGTTAGTCATAGTTACTCATTTGTCACCTACTAACTATGCAAAATTTGTGCACCTTATTGTAAGTATTACAAATGTTAAAACTAATTCATGATATTTTTAGGTACCTGTTTTTTAAGCTTCACAGAGGAGTTTTCAGCTGGCAATGAAAAGAATTATGAAATTCATACTTCTTCCTTTTTTTTTTATCTTAAACCTACCAGCCATAGAAGAAGAATGCTGTATCAAAACGACTCCCAGAGAGTGATACATGTTTTTTTTTCCAATAAAATATGAAATATGTATTTTATAGCCTATTTAAAAAAAAAAAGAAAATACCACAGAAGTTTTGAAGCATTTTTATTATTGTGTCATACATACAATCATATGCTCAGCCCACATGATACCAAGAATTCAGACAAAACCAGGATCAGAGTGCATGGTAGTTATCTCATCATTATAGAGCAGAAAGGAAGATGGAGGCAAAATAAAAATTAGTTAATTAGTTAAATAAAGTATCTTGTCTTCTTTTCCAGGCTTTTGAGACAAAATTAGCAAGTTTAAACACATCAAACTTAAACAGACATTCCAATTTTTGCTCATCAGACAACTGCAGGTTTACACAGATGTGGATTTTGCCAACATCAGGGTGCCAAACTCAGCATAAGTCACAAGGTCCTCAGAGGAGCTTCAAGTATTGGGGAAGAACAGGGGAAAATACAATCATCTTATTATCGTTTTTATTTTCATTATTCATTCATGACTGTGTGAAATCATTATGCTGTTTGCACACATAGGTTTCATTAATGTCCAGTTAAAAAGGCCTATATTTCATTTATCAGTCTTTTCAGTCCGTGCTTTTAATTTTAAGCCAACCTTGTTTCTTCCGGTCATGCGCTGCGTGCTTGCGTCTGTCTTGACGCAGCGCAGTGCAGCCAGGCGCAGCGGATCATAAATCTCAGAGGCATGTAATGAATTGAGAAGTAGCAAACAGGGAAATCAGGGGCGCGCTTCCCGCCGGGGTTTTCCGGCTCTTTGATTAGTCAAAGTTAATCGATTAACATGCAGCACCACGCAGAAGAACTAACCCATCCTCTTTCCCCCTTTATTTAAAAACAATTACATAAAAAGCCTTTCTCTGCACATTTATCCCAGACAAAGACGCATCATACTGAACTAAGGACGAACACAACCATGAGGACAATGAAGCTGAATGCTCCCCCGGTCTAAGGCTTCACGAGCATTGACAAGGTTTGGTTCAATAGCTTTGTGAGATGTAATTCAACAGGGTGGTTGTCTTAGAGTGTGAAAGCGAGTGGTACTTTAGCATCCGATGAAGTTTTTCTAAAGCTGTGACTGACTGTATCATTCTTCATAGGTAATAATCTTTTAGCAACACGTGCTCTTAATTCAGTTGACAAGTTCTGCAGTGTCTCTTGTTGAATTATTGATCAGCCGAGAGAATCATACAGTGTCTTAAAAGTGCTGTTTCCCGGTGTTTGTCGCCCCCTAGTGGCAAACTCATTAAAATAAGGGTTTTTTTCTGTTGAATTTCTTCTGTTGTAAATGAATGAGCGAATCATTGAGGATATGGATTAAACACCGTGATGCCTAGTGTTTTATATTATAAAACTTTAAACTGTATTGCATGAAAACATGCGTAATACAATGCAACAGAATGAAAGTCAGGATTTAGCTAGTAGCTTTTATTTTCTAATCCATTTGCAACAGGATTATGATGAGTAAAATTACACAAGGTTCATAGTGTTAAATGATTTAAACACCATGACAGGAATTTTAGGATTATAAGGACTTTATTACTTAAATATGTCAAATTTGATAAACTGAAAACTGCATCATTGGCATTTTGTGGTAAATGTATCATAATTTTTGCACTATCCTACTTTACATTAGTGTTTTCTTTGTATTGTACTTGTCACATCTGCTACACTTCATGTTGTAATTGTACAGTGCCTATAGAAAGTATTCACCCCCTTGGATGTGTTAACCTTTTATTGTCAAAGTGTAAACAGATTTCTACTGAGTAATTTCACTTGAATAAAAAAATATGTTTGGCAAAAATTTTCATCCCCCTTAAATCAGTATTTAGTAGATGCACCTTTGGCTGCAATCACAGCACTGAGTCTGTGTGGATAGGTCTCAATCAGGCTTGCACATCCGGACACTCTAGACGTTCACTCCATTCTTCTTTGCAAAACTGCTCAAGATCTGTCAGGTTACAAGGGGATAGAGTGTGAACAGTCCTTCAAGTCCAGCAGCAAATTATCTTCTGGATTGAGGTCTGGGTTTGACTCGGCCGCTCCAGAAAATTCATCTTGTTGTCTTTATAGCATTTCTGTGCCGCTTTCACTGTATGCTTTGGGTCATTGTCTTGCTGGGAAAGAAAACTTCTCTGAATAAGATTGTCCTCCAGGATTTCCCTATATTTTCCTGCATTCTTTTACCCTCTACCTTTACAAGCCTTCCAGGGCTGGCTGCTGAGAAGCATCCCCACAGTATGATGCTGCCCCCGCTGTGCTTTACAGTGAGGATGGTGTGTTTGTGGTTAAGTTTTCTTCAACAGTGGCTTTCTTTTTGTCACTCTCTCATATATCTTTGACTGGTGGAGAACCCAGGTAACAGCTGTTGTGTGCAGAGTCTCTCTCATCTCAGCTGCTGAAGCTTGTAACTCCTTCAGAGTAGTCATAGGTGTCTGTGGCCTCTCTCACTGGACTCTGGGCGATGTTCAGTGCCTTTTTTTTTTTTGCATCCATCTACTTATACTTTTCAATATCTTTTTTCTAAGTTGCTTGCTTTGTTCTTTTGTCTTCACGGATTAATGGTTGTCAGGAATACTGACTCACTAATGGGAGACTGCTACCACAATTGGCTGGACCTCTGTTGAATTAGGTAAGTCACTTTAAAGAGGGTGAATATTCATGCAATCTATTATTTTACCTTACATATTTTTATGTAATTGACATTATCTAATAGAAATCTGTTTTCACTTTAACATAAAAAGTTTTTGTGAAAAAAGGCAAATTATATCAACCATGATTGATTTATAAAATCAATAAAGCACTAAACATCCAAGGGGATGAACACTTTATAAGCACTGTATGTTACAGAAATATGTTTTTGTAAGGTTTACCCAGCCCAAAATAGTGAATAAGCTGTTTATCAACTGGCTAAAACATCCAGTGGTTACACATGATTGCATCAGAATGGAAGCAGAAGACATGTATCCATTTATATATTTGACTCATTTTTTTAAAGATAAAAAACACATTTTGGTAAGTTTATCTCTGTTTTTGAGCTCCTTTCTTATCCATCTTACCTCTGGATCATGCTGGTTTCCTGTGATAATAAACTGATTTCACACATTTTCTTCAGATCCTGAGAGATAAAACTATCATCATTGGAAAACCACTGTAATCAGGAGCTATACATAAGTCAAGATCTTGAGAAAGCTACTCAAAGTCAATAAATATGATGAAAGCACAGTACAACAAAGTGTATGGATAATGAGGGAGGCCCTAGAGCTTCCATACATCAGAAACGACAGATACTATTGTTGTCATTATGAGCTGATAAGGGCCATTTAACAGTTTAATGGTGTAATGTACTTCCATGCTTCATTTTAATGATAACATTTACTGGCTTGACTCCATATTTTCAGCACTTTCGTCTCTTTTTTCTCAAGTTTGGAATATTTTTACTTCTAGATTGAGTTGCCTTGATGTGTCAAGGATCTGAACATTTCAAATGGTGTCAGTAAAAGTTATGATAGTTTACATAGCCTTACTATGTATTTTATCATAAGATGCAACTCTTGAGAGTATGTGTAATCTATAATAACTTAGTTAATGTTAAAGTGTGGTTCATTAATATAAAACTTGCCAATTTTTTCCCATTTACCATTGAGAAACTAGTGCCTTCATATAATGTTGTAACAAAAACGGTAAAAAAAAAAAAAAAAAACTAAGACAGGATTTGTACTGTTTTTGTTTTCATTAAATATTTTTTATTTTTAAAGAGTGTTTTGGGGATTTAAATGTGTAATTTTATATTGGATAAATGGCCCACCTTTTTTCCAAATTGCTAAAATGTAAACATTTCTCCTTTAAAACTTGTTTTAAGATCACAAAATAATACGGTTTAAATAGTTTTCCCCTCAAGCAAAAACAAATCAAGCACGCAAAAGAAGACGATGAAGCAAATTACCTTTCCTTGTTTCCTTTCAATGTTTGCAAATTATCATACTTCATCACTGAGCTTTAAACTGAGTCAGCCTTAGCACATTTGTTACATCCTTATTCTCAGTTGTGTGTTGCCTCCTTCCTTCTCTCGTTTACAGCGTGCCGGTGCTATAAACTACACGGCGCACGCTGATTGGCTGAGGCGCAGCGTCGCCGCCAGCGAACCAATCAGCGTGGGCCACGGTGAGATTTTTCGATCTACTTTTGTGGGAGCCGCAGCGGCAGGAACCTGCTTGTGTTGCTAACAGAGGAGAAGAGTAGAGAGCAGCCAAAACCATGAGACCGCTAATACTAGGTGAGTAAGAGGAGTAAAAGCGTAACTTCTTATTTGTAAGTAATAATCAGTGTTTTGCCATTTAAACTGTTTTTGACAGTGGTTTCGCTACTGTAGCTAGCTTAAATTGCTAACTTTTGGTGCACAGAAGCACTGCCAGGCCTGTGTTATCGTTAAATCAATGAATTAATAAACCTCAGTGTCACTTTCTGATGCTCAAATTTGCAATAGTTGTACATGTAAGCGCGATTTGAGTACGTTTATACGGCCTTGTTTCTGCGTATCCCACTCAATATGGCGAATCTTTGTTATTGAACTTACTTATGCATACATTGTTATGAATAAACCTTCATTTTTTTCCCATCAGGAGTGCTGGGCTGTTCCCTGGTCCTGAGTGTCCAAGCCTTTTACTCTGCCAGTGATGATGTTATTGAGCTCACCCCCTCAAACTTTAACAGAGAGGTGATCCAGAGTGACAGTCTGTGGCTGGTGGAGTTTTACGCTCCTTGGTGAGTCCATGAAACTTTGTGATAACTATTGTCCTCGGATCAACCATGGTAAAACAAGGTGGCTGTATGGCTTCAATGCAGACATGTTATGTTATTACAGATGGACTCAGTTATGTTTGAGTCATCTGTTTGTAATGGCTCCTCCTCAGAGATGTAAACCTGGTGATGTGCGGAGGCGTTGGACACTTGAATGCAAATCTGCCAGCTTTCTCTCGGGTTTGCTTACAGTTACACATCAATAGTTTATGGTGCACTCACTGATGCAAAGACAGTTTCACAGACTGATTAAACTAGCTGTAAACTTGGGTAGCATGTAACACAACCAGCTTTAAGCCAAACTCAAGAGGTAATTATTTGAGTCTCTTAAAAGTCACAAGATTTGAAGTTTTTTTTGTCTTGTTTCCTGAAGATCTTAATGGTTACTTCAGAACCAAAAAAATACTTACCTGAAGAAATGTGGTTGTTTTTATTAGGCTAAATACAGCAATTTAAAATTACAAAAATAAAGGCAAATATGGATGTTTATGTCCCTTCCATGGGGCTGACAGAGTGCCTGCCAGTCTGTCACTTCAAAACAGCCCTTTAGTGCCACATAAACCTCCTCAAACCATCTTCTCAGAGTATTTGTGTTTCTTCTTAGAGTCCTAACTTGAAACTTTTTGTAAATCTGCTTTTTAGCGTTGTCACAATATCGTCATTTTTTTTAACTTTGATATAAGTTAAAAGAAATGATATCAATGCCTGTTTCTATAACATGGCAACAATAACAGAAGTTCAAGGTTTTTAACTGTCAAAAATTTACAACAATACTAGTTTTTTTTTTACATTGATGTGTTTGTGAAAGTTATACAGTAGGTTAGTGTTGTAGGAGTGTCAGTGCAATTTTTTTGTGGGTTTATTCCATTCTTTTACAGCTGTCTTATGAAATAGATGTGCTCCTTTTAAAGCATTAGTTCTGACCAGACTTAAAACTAAAGTCCTTGAAACACACTTAAAAGTTAAAGGATGAACAAATAATCAAACTTGAGAACACACTTTAAAGTTTAAGTAGTAAGAATTTAAAAAAACTGACAGGTCTGTTGGCACACAAACTTTTAAGTGCATACTTCAGATGGAGGCCGATATTTACAGCTGCTTTTGGACCATATTTACAGCTAATGCTGGCCAATATTTACAGCCAGTATTGGCCAATATTTACAGCTAATATTGGTATTTTTTACAGCCAATGAAGGCCAATATTTACACAAGATTTGGGTGATATTTACAGCTGATAGTTGATGACATTTACAGCTGATACTGGTCAACATATACTGACAGCTGACAGCTGATATTTTCAGGCAGTATAGGCTTTTTACAGCAGTTATTGTCCAAGCTTTACTGCTGATATGTCAGTTGTAAAAATCCATAAAACTTCTCATACCCGCTGATACGACTATTAAGATAGTATCTGCCATAGCTGATGCTACACTGACAGTATTGTCCTTACCTATTGGGAATCTTTACCTCCTAGATCACAGTCGTTTTTTTGGACTGTAAAATGGGAAAAGGATATTAGAAAAAATATTCTGTTTACTGGAATGGTAATCAGAACAAGAATCGTTTACTTTTAGAAGATTAATCAGATATATATATATATTTTTTGGTTGAAAAGTAACTCCAAGTGACCAGTAGACTATAAAATAGCATGTTATGTTTCAGTTGTCCATAACAGACTAATTTCTTGGTTTAAATAATTAAAATAACATACAGGGACCAATGTTGGTTCAAATGATTGACAAGCAGAGCTGTGCAAAATTAAAGCCCATGTTAAATAAAAGTGTTAAATATTTACTGCATGTGTTAATACTGGATCACTTTCTCCTGTGATTCATATGAGTGGCAATGACTTGTGATGTGTTTTGGGTACATTTAGTTGCCATATACTGAAGCATCATGAGGTTACCCTAAAATATCCCTCATGTAGCTCACCTGTTGTTAATTTAAATGAATATTAATGAGGTATTTCCTCTCTTCTTCTCTGATGTTTATCATCACAGGTGTGGCCACTGTCAGAGTCTGACTCCGGAGTGGAAGAAGGCGGCTACAGCCCTCAAGGTAAACAGAGCATCTGTTGCCAGCTGGATGTTTAATTCATGTCTTCTTGAACCATCTTAGATGTACAGAAACTTTCACTTGTCCCATCAGCACTGAGCATGCATAAAAAAGATGTATATCAGAATCTTTTTGGTTACTTCTGCTGTTGGCAGTATGGCATTGTTGCTATGGCTAGTAGATATCAGAGTTAATAACTGCCAGTGTTCAGGCGTATGTAATCAGCAGGCTGGAGCACACGAAGGGTGTTAAAAAAATTGATACCGTGATACTTTAATGTGTTTAAGAACAACACAGTCTCTTATAACATGAAAAACTACTAATGAAAATATGCCATAATATGAAGATGGCATAAAAATATAAGTGGGCTTCGTGCTGGGCAGTTAAATGAGTTCTGATTTCAGTTACAAGTTAAGCTTCCTACAGTCATAAAAACAACATGATCAAAAGCAGTGAAGATGGAAAAGGTATTGATAGCTTTTCATTTTTATTGCTATCACATCAAAGTTGAAAAATCTGCTATTCTGACAACCCTAAAAACTAGAACTTTAATGTTTTTATTCACTCCAGCAACTCTTAAGTTCAGAAGCTTGTTCTTTAAGCTTCATAAAGGATCATCTCTGAAGAGGCTGCAGCTCTTATTTCCAGCTATAAATGCTCAGAAGTTTGTGACTTAGCAGTGAGAAAACAGCCTGGTGTGAGGCGTGGGCAGATTTTGGGACACAAGACAAATATTCATGAATAATATTATTTTTGTTCCAGAGAGGAACAAGAGGCACTGTTTATTTTATGCAGTGTGCTTTTCTGCACATAGTTATCACTGCTACTATTGTGTATCCGCTAAACATGGTGTGAGTATGTGGAAAAGTCTCTCTGTTGTAAAAGAAAAATTTACAGTTGCACATGTTTAACAAGGTGCTGACTTCCAGAAAAAGCACACAGATGTTATGAGAAAAAAATGATTGACAAACCTCCAGAACACGCTGTGTAGGAGAGCTAAAATTGTACACCCAACATGTTTGTCCTGATATCCTTCAGGGTATCGTGAAGGTTGGTGCTGTAGATGCAGACCAGCACAAGTCACTGGGAGGTCAGTATGGAGTCAGAGGATTCCCCACAATCAAGATCTTTGGAGCCAATAAGAACAAGCCAGAGGAGTATCAGGGTGGGTGCAAAAAAAATAAGCACCTGTGACAAAATTGATGCTTTATTTATTTTTATTCCCATTGTTTCTGAATGTTAATATCTGATCCCTGCCCTTCCTTCACCCTCCAGGCGGCCGCAGTAGCCAGGCCATCACAGACGGAGCCTTGAACGCTGTACGCTCTATGGTAAAAGATCGACTGAGCGGCAAGTCTGGCAGCTCCGGCTACAGCAAGCAGGTAGATCCAGAAAAAGATTAGCTGTTATTTTTGTTATTTTGAAGCCTCTAACCAAACATGGTTAAGTAACACTCAACGTCCTTCCAGCAGAGCGGTGGCAGCAGCGGCGGCGGCAGTAAGAAGGATGTGGTCGAACTTACTGATGACAACTTTGACAAGATGGTGCTGGAGAGCGACGATGTGTGGATGGTGGAGTTCTTCGCCCCCTGGTGTGGACACTGCAAAAAGTGAGTTTGATATTTAACACAGTCCGTCCCTGGCTGTAGGCACACAAAGCACACGACAAACCACTCCTTTACCAGGACAATGAAATATCTGTCGATGGAGTTTCCAGACACAAGTGTGAATGAAATATTGTGTGCAATTAGTTTGTTGGTAGAACCACCGAAAACATGCAAAAAGCTTGCAGTACTTTTTGCAGGAAATCAATTTTTCTGGGCAAAAAAAGAATGAAATCATACTAAAAATCCATGGATAATTTGGTCCATTTAGTATGAATCAACCCCTATTAAAACAGTGCAGTAAACCAGATATTGTTCTAATCCTTGTGATCTGGTGTGCATCATCTTTACATTTATGTCAGTATTTCAGAAAGCACACTTGTGCTGCCACTTTAAACATCTAAAGAGGGAGATTTCAGTGCACTAAAATAGCACAGGTACAGGTGTGCTGGCTGGAGGCGTTGCCTGGTTTGGGCTCCCTCAGGAGAGACTGATGACTCACTGGTCAAGCCAAAAGCTATAAAGAAATAAAGCAACAAAGCTACATGCCGCACCAGACCCAAACATCATAATGATAATCATTTGACTGTTAAATAGACATTGGACCTTCTTTCACTTATTATGCCACACCCTTTATTTCAGTTTATCTTTATTCCCTAATTTATGCAGGAATTATTTTTGTTTCTTATTAAAATATCTATTAATTCTCTTTTGTATTAAATTATCAATTTGAATATGTGATTTAATGTCTGGATTAACACCCTGTCTGTCCCTCTTTGTTAAATGTAATACTTTTGATAAATAAAGTCAAAGAAACAGAGAAGTTTACTGACGCTGCAGCATCTAGCTGGAGAAATATAAAACATCAAATATATAACTGCAGTCAGTGACCGCTTCATTCAGCTGTTTCTTCACATCGTTTACCTGATCGCCTCTCTCTCTCTGCCTCAATAAAGGCGGTTTGTGGATGCAATAAGTTTTGACCATGTTTTAATCTGCTAATCACAAATGAAGATCTTTATTTCCTGTTAAGTGATAACTCTGGTTGACGCTCAATCACGCGCTCACACGCTCAGATTTTATCAATTAAGAAAAGTATATTACAGAAATAATAATAAATAAACATAGCATGCAACCCAGCTCATGTGTGTTACAGACAGACATGCATATATTGAGGCAGTGCGCTGGCATACACGGATCTTACAGTATTTAGTGGAGAGAAACAAGTGTGTGTGTGTCTTTAGCTCACACAGAACAATCTTGCAGTTCTCTTCTTCCTCTTTGGTGGTTTTGGCAGTGACTCCCGGTGCACTGTTGCTGATACAGCACAGACACATAGGCATAACATCGCAATTGCAATTAAAAATGGGATCCACCATGAGACCCTTGATGTCAGAGCTTTGTAAAATGCTCAAGTAAAAAGCTGGCTGGGCCCTGTATACCAGTAGGATCAATATACCAGTATAAAAGCTGTGGTATGTGCTATCATTACTATCAGTGCTGCTGCTACCATCACATATTACAACCTAATGCTACTAAAATTTTCTGTCATTCATTGTACTTACTCACCAGCATAGACTGGTAACGCCACTTTTTAACAGCTTTTCCTCATTAGGTCATGATCCTGCATGTAAAGAAAGTAAGGTACACTATTAGGCAGGGATGTATGCAGTTAGGTCAGCTAAACGGTTAAAGTCAGATCCTTCGCAAGACTGCACCAGAATTACAGGTTGGTTAAAATAATAATCGGTGCTGTTATTTCATTAAAAGAAATAACCTAATTAAAAGAAGCTCTGTTATTAATTTATCCTATTCAAATAGGACTGCATAAGGGACATATTAAATAACAATAGGAATGAAACAATCTGTAAAAAATTGATTCTGAAAAGCACTGGAAGTTTTTAAACGCTTCTGAAACAGCGACAACAATTTTAAGAAACTTGGGTCGTAACTTGCTGTTAAGGAGGCAGTGGTTAGTGCTGATGCTGCACCTGTTGAGAACCACTGCGCTAAAAGACACGGAAAAGGAAATTTTAGGGGGATCTTTGCACCTTAAAATGGGGAAATTTCTCCTGTAGACTACATGATTTCATATGTTCTAATCATGTAAGTTTTTTTCTAACCTTTGCTTCCTTCTGTTATTTACAGCCTGGAGCCTGAGTGGGCAGCTGCAGCCACAGCTGTCAAGGAGCAGACCAAGGGCAGAGTTCGCCTCGGAGCTGTGGATGCTACTGTACACCAGGGGGTGTCCAGCCGCTACGGGGTGAGTGAGAATCTATAAGGTTATGTGCTAGAGTGACGCATTGTACTGAAACTACTGTACTACTGAAGGCGTGAAACAGCATTTCTCAGTGCAAACAACACTGCCTAGCAGGACACAAGTCTGAAAGTTTGACCACAGATGTGAAGAATGCCATCATAAATGGCCTGAAAGCAGTAACCAGACGCTAAGAGGCCATAGGACATAAAGTGTTGCTTTGACATTTAACTATTTGAAACCCAAGCTGGAATTAGATATTGGATTAGTGTTGATTTTTGAGTGAGATCTGCTATTGAAATGAGGCCTCATTTAGCATTGCAAATCCAACCTAAACAGCTTTTCATTTACTATCAATATGCAGCTTACATGAAGTCTGTTATGCACAGGATTAAATGTGTTTTTATTTGTGTAGATCCGTGGATTTCCCACCATCAAAATTTTCCGTAAAGGTGAAGAGCCTGAAGATTACCAAGGAGGCCGCTCCCGGAGCGACATCATTGAGAGAGCTTTGGATCTGTTCTCTGATAACGCCGCTCCTCCTGAACTAGTGGAGGTCAGTACGCCTGCATGTTGGGATCAGACATACTAAGCACCAGAATAATCAGCTTCTATCAGTAGTATTAAACTTCAGGAACCCTGATAGATGATCATTCGGTAAATGTGTTGTTTGTTGCTGTCCTGAAACAAAATAATGGGCTTTTTTAATGTATATTTTAGCTTGTTATTGTCAAATGTAATGGAAATTTACAATTATAAGGAATTCGGTCATGAGCGGTGACAGCTCACGTGTATGGCCAGTTATTTTGTCATGACATGCTCTATAAAATGAATCACATAATACACCTGTTTTTAATAATAGACCAAAAGAAGAGAACCTGTATCTTAGTCAGGCTGACAGTGAGCTTTAATACATAGAGAATCTCATATATTTAGTGTTTAATTTTCCTTGTCTTAGATCCTCAATGAAGACAGCTTGAAGAAGACATGTGAGGACAGTCAGCTGTGTATAATTGCCGTCCTGCCACATATCCTGGACACAGGTAAGAGCAGACACACCTGTGGCCCTGCATGTGTTAAAATACAACCTGAATAATTTTTTCAAGTAAGACAATGAAACTTTTAGGGCAGATTTTCAGACCAATACTAATGCCCTCTACAGACACATTTTCTGTATCCCTTAGCTCCTATCTTGTCTCCGCCCTTCCCCTGCCCTTCCCTTTCTGTTTAACCAGCACATGTCTGTGAGAAGGAAAGCATCAGAAGAGTGCTAATAGTGTCTGGGAACAAGACTGTGATCAATTTCAAGATACAAACTGTTTTTTTTAAATGTCTCAACCAAAGAAACTCCTTTCTTCAGTTTAAAAAGTATTCTGGTTCTCTTTCAGTTGCACTCTTGCAACTGCAGTCTGTCGTAATGCCCCTACAAACATCCCAAAGTAGACAGGGCTGTCCCTCCATCGTGGCAGTGCTTACATATGAAGAGGGAGGAATTTTTGCAAAAAAAAACAAACAAACAAAAAAAAAGTATAATCCCCAGAGTTTCACATCATAAAGATGCATGTGAGGACAATGAATTTACCCAGAAATCTGGGGTACAAGACACGTTTTAAGACCTATTAATTCATCTAAAAAGACAGCTGCACTTGCATATCTCTGCAACCAGTACGCCAGTAAAAAGCACTAAGACATGCGCCATCATGACAGCAAGTGCAGTCTCCATTGCACGAGACCTGGCACAATTGAAAATGTCATGTTTTATTTCAAGAGTTGATGTCACTGGTCACAATGTGCTAATGTACAGTGACACAGGCCAGACGAGCAGGGGAGTTGGTGCCACTTTTCACCATCTCTTCTCCCTAATTAAAAAGTCAGGTATACTGATAAATACATACAGCTTGTAGAGCGCTGGTTTGATTGAAAGGACTCCTCAGTTAAAGACAAGTGCTTTCCTAAGCGTGGGCTGGGGCTCACTGATGGACCACAAGATTTCCTTGACAGTAACTCGCATTTAAAAAAAAAAAACAAAACAAAAAAACCCAACAGATTTAATTACATTTTAAATGGTCATAAAGTACTTGATTACATTATTTTTTAAAATCCAACAAAACGCAGCAAAAAGTTTTAACTTATGTCACCTTTAATCATTAAATTTGTCTGATGTATACAAGCGGTGTTGGATTAATTGGTGGCCACAAAGTCTATTACAGCGATGTGACCTTCCATCTGATTTTACATTTCATAGTTTAGATTTGACTTGAACTATATCAGTATTCATACCGTTGCATATTAAGCCTTTAAATGTTGGGTAACACACATAACACAAAACATGATTATTTAAAATGAAATCCCTCCTGAATCACTCACCTGCCACTGTCCTTCCTACCAGGTGCATCAGGCAGAAATGGCTACCTGGAGGTGATGATGAACATGGCTGAGAAGTACAAGAAGAAGATGTGGGGGTGAGAAAGAAGACCCAGCACTAATTTTTATGTAAACTATCAACTATGACAGTCTCTGACAGCATAATCTCTCTTCAGCTGGTTGTGGACTGAGGCTGGAGCTCAGATGGAGCTGGAGGCTGCCCTGGGTATCGGTGGATTCGGTTACCCCGCCATGGCCGCCATCAACACACGAAAGATGAAGTTTGCTCTGCTCAGGGGCTCCTTCAGTGACACTGGCATTCATGAGTTCCTCAGGTGGGGCGTGTCCATTGTCATTTGGGAAAAAAAAAAAAAAAAAATCGAAAACAAAAATTATATTCAGTTGGTGCTAATTTGGTTCCTCTTCTCTTCAGGGAGCTCTCTGTGGGACGGGGTTCAACTCAGACACTGGGGGGCGGGGCTATGCCAAAGATTCAAGCTGTTGAGCCCTGGGATGGCAAAGATGGACAGGTGAGTGGGGGTATCACAGCGGCATTAAATTTATACATTCAATAAACATATATAGTATGGGTGATAAAAGCTTTTTTCTATTAATTTTATGTCAGAAGAAAAATTCTGTCAATATTTATCTACAGATGACTGGGAATGTGTGAACAAATCTCAACTTGAAAATAATTTTGGATATCTTTTTATCACAGTAATTAATGAAACCATGACCAAAAGTGTCACATTGTGAGGAAAAAAAATGAAATTGTCATAATGGAAAGAAATCATTTCACTCTTTTAACCCTCAAACCCTTCGCAGATATTACTTGCCCCTCACTAGCATGCCCTCACGCTTTTGTGTAACTACTTCTAAAACAGGTCTATACATAATCTCGGAAAAGACCTCTTAGATTTTGTCTAGAAAATAACTAAAACTGAACATGTTGTACCAGCATATTATGTCACTTCCTTCTGAAACGTATGGCGTCTTACATGAACAGTCTGTGAGTGGCCATCAGAGATGTACGGTCTGTGGCCAGACTGTCTTGAAACTCCAAGCAGCAGGGTTTTTTTGGATCATTTCAACAACACATCCATCAGCAGGTGAAAACATGATGGGTCTTACCAACCTAAATTTAGAGAATGGGCTAAATGCTTGACGTTTATGCCTGTCTTAATATATATATATATATATATATATATATATATATATATATATAAAGAGAAGTCATGTTCCTGTTGCCTTGTTGTTGCAAAAAAAAAATCTGCACTGAAAGCTGTCATGACAGCATGAGTGCCTGCAAGTAATCTAGGTTAGTTGATTTTAGTGCTGCACAGTTAATCTAATTGCAATCATGATGTCAGGATGTGAAGTAACATAATCACATAAAAGGCTGACATTATTTTTGTATAAAGTAGCACTTGAAAGGTTTATGGAAATGCCAACAGAAAGGCCTCTAATTCTACAGTAGTGCCACTGTTGCTCTTTGTATAAGTACATCTATTTTCAAAGTTTTATTTTTGGAAAAAAATAATTTAAATTAAAAGGAGTGCTCTGAAAACGTCAGGTTTTGTATTTTTGTTTCGTGCTATGTATTATTTGTATGATTTTGTGTTGAAAAGTGCACACTTCAGAACTATCATTATTCTTTGCATTTCCCTTGATTTTCAAGCAAGTAGACTCATTCAACCATTAATGTGTTAAATGTAATCACAGTTGTGAATTATCCAGTATAATCACAATCACACAGTATTACCAATCAGGCAGCACTAGTTAATATGGAAGGTTTTGTCATGTAACAGAAAACACCTTCATTTTATGTTTTATATGATGTAAAAAAAATACAATTTCTACTTCTTATCCAAATATCTGTCATCAGTTATCTGAAAGTTTTCCTGCTTTTCTCTGTCTTTGCTAACACTTCATTCTATTTTCTGATCCAACCACAGCTCCCCGTTGAGGAGGAGTATGACCTGAGTGATGTAGACCTGGACGATGACTACAACAAGGATGAGTTATGAGCCCAAACAGGGCAGGATTTGATCCAGACTAGCTCGGTTTGAACCGGTCTGGTCCGATCCTGCGCGACCCGCCTCCTCTCTCCTGTGGACGAATGGGAGGCCTGGCCGCCCTGGTTACTGAAATACTCCAGAAGACACATGAGAGACACCTGCGGTTTCTCACATCATCTTTGTCTGTCACACGTGGGAGGAACAGGACGGAGGGGGCTGCGAGTGTCCCCGCGGTGAACCCTGCCTCTTGTAACTGCTGAACATCAGACGCTGCAGCTGAGGAGAGGAGGGAAGAGGTTCTGAATGTGGCTTTATTAGTTTTCCATTCAAGTCTTTTTCAAATGTTGCTCCCCTCTCCCCTCTTCAGCACCTATTTTAAGATGTGGACTTGTCAAAGTAACACTTTAATGTCCGACCCAATGTGACTCTATAACCTTTCTTTTTTAAAACGAGTGAATCTATGTGGGTTTGCATCATTTTGTCCAGGATCAGGGGGAAACTGTGGGACTTCTTGTGTAGATTTTTCTTACACGACTTTATTTCAATTGTGTGAAAACAAAATGACATTTTTGTTACAAAAATAAAAAGGAATAAAAACGATCACGGCCTCCTTATTCACATAAACTGTTACAATATCAGAAAATGCACATCACTGAGCGCATGCAATACTGAAGGCATACAGCAATGTGTTCAGCTGCAGTCCTGAACAACAATAAGCCACTTTTTACAATAAGTAAGTCAGATTAAATGATACAAGTGATATAGTTAATTTTCTTTTAGTGTAACATAACAGGAATCATAATACTTGCACATGATCCAGTCAGTATAAATACATGATATGGCACTTCACTTAAGGAGAAAAGAAACTAAAGATTAGAGAGCTTTGGAGACAGGAATACCTCATCTAGAACATGTCAGAGTCCACAGAGAAGGAGCCACATTAAAAAAAATATCCATTAATGTAAACATTAAGACAAGGAGTGTTGTTGTCTGTCCGGGTGTGGTAAAAGCCGAGCCTCTAAAACTGAATCCATGTGTTTGTGTCATAGTCTGTGTCCTCAGAACTGACGAGAGGCTCCCTGATCTGACTGCAGCAGTCTGACGATGGATGGGTCACTCTTGGCACCTTTGATGAACTCCTCCAAAGACAATCGACCTGTAAAGAAGACCCCAAAAAAGATCTAAGTCAGCAGAGGTGGGAGGGTGTGAAGGAGGGCTGAATCACGCAGCAGATACTTGTTGAAATACACAGAAAAGCTGCAGATTTTTTTCTTGAGCTTAAAAATTAGTCACCACATCAAATAACAAACAAATGATATTAACTTGTATTTAATGAAGACAGTAAGGGAGTAGTTTATAGAATAACATATAGAATTAAATAGAATATGTCTCCATTGTCTCTGCACAAGTACAACAAAGCTGAGATGCAATCCTTAAAGAACAGGGAAATAATTAAAATAACGGGAAGTAAACACATGCCCCACACAAATCATTCATTTCCTGCAGGTTTAACACGATTAACTTCATACTCCAAACAGAAGAAGTAAACACAAGGTTTTGCTGTGTTTGGTGCAGTTATGGCTCTGGCATAAGCAGTTTGATCTTTTGGGCCTATGGCTTCAGCCAGTAGATGGTGCTGTTGCGCTTTTCCTTTTAATTCAGCAATTCTTAGGGCAGTGATCATCAACTGGTGACCCGAGGGACACATTGGGCCCCTCAGCTTTCCATCTGGCCCCCTGAGGTTTAATAAATTTGGAAAATGTGGAGAGAAAATAAATAATGTGATACTTGGGTTTTTTAATCCCCACAGCAATGATACAGCCCCCAAAACAATTGAGATTGGAACAATTTTATAAGGAATGACTCATTGTTTGATGT
The DNA here is from genome assembly GCF_018320785.1 of Cheilinus undulatus. Taxonomy (NCBI): domain Eukaryota; kingdom Metazoa; phylum Chordata; class Actinopteri; order Labriformes; family Labridae; genus Cheilinus; species Cheilinus undulatus. Next base: position 31,746,641 of record NC_054878.1, read on the forward strand.
TTTACCTAAAGCCACCTATCAGCCATTATTAACAGGGTTCCTACACTGCTGTAAGGCCTGTTTAAGACCTGAGCTGGGGCGGAGCCAGACATCCTTAATATCTGGAGCTTAGCCAAAACAACAAGACAGTCCAGGGGGCCGCTTCCCCAGTAATGTTGAGCTTATTGGGCAGTTGTATGCACTATGTTTATGTGATTTATAACATGTATTTAGAATAAATTCCAACAAATTCATGCATCATTTGGGCAGTATAATTCAGTTCAAACCAAAAAAAATCTTCAGAACTTACATATTTTTTCTCAGTCTAATTGCACCAAGTGTCATTAGCATTCTAAAATAAACAACTTGTTGAAGTTCAATAATTTTCACTTCTGCCTCCTAAAAATGTCTAATAAATCTGTTTTTAGTTACTTTGCATAGGTAGGTACTAATTTATTGTATAGGTTTACAACTGGAGCTGTGCATTTTGAAACAAAGAACATAAAAAGTAACATGGGGTTACAGATATTGATTTCTTTTTTTTTTAATGGTGAAAAAAATACCTGATTTTTTTAAACTATGTTTGAATTAAACATCACATTTCCATGTTGTGATACGTAAGGCCCAATTGTTCACCACTTTTTTTCTGCAAGCAACATACATTTAACTAGGGCTGGGAAATTAATCAAAAATTAGATTCAATTGTGATATGGCCTGCTGCAATTATCAAATCGCAGAAGGTGCAATATTTCTTTAACCTGAAATTTGTGTAAAAATGCCAGTTTAAAACTTTTCTGCAGCAGAGATGTCACGCATTACATATAATGCAATCATTCAAGTGCCATTTTTTTTAAGAATAGTCTACAAACAATCCTATTTTCTTCATTATTGTCCTTTTTTCTTATTAACAATCCATATCCAACTTGCAATACGAGTCAAAATCATCACATTAGATATTTTTTCAAAACTGTTCAGCCCTTGCTTAATCTAATATTGTGTTTGTTATAATATAGAATGATTTATTATGTTTTTTAGAAAAAACATAAGAGGAGGAACTTAAGGAATAATCACTAATCAAATCACAATACTGAGGGAAAAAAAATGCTATTTCGGTAGATTATTTCTCCAAATCGTTCAGCCTTACATTTAACCAACCTGAAAGATGGGCTTCTAAGAAACATTCAGGGCTTAAGCCCCATAAGCCACGGCCTATGACCTGAACTAAGAAAAATTACTGCCACTTTTTGATGGTAAATTGTCAAAAATGAAAGGGATGAGACCAAGGCTGAATTTTCTGATTTAATTAACTGTTTATGAAATGTCAGAGTTTGGAAAATCAACCCCTATCTATTAAAGTTACTTGTAAGTATTTTGCTTAGAAATTCCTTTTAAAATTATTATCAATTATCAATCAATACTGGCTGCAGACAAGTTGGCTATGACTACACAGCATATCACTGAAATAGCATTTAAATTAAAATGCAAAAAATACTTGGATTAAATAAAGTATTTAGATATCTTAATATTGAAGCAAACTGCAAATTATTTAAACGCATGTATTGGATGTAATTGAATTAAAAGTTACAATTTCTGGAAAAAAAGAAAGAAGAATTAGAACTTTCCAATATGTATTAAACTCAATGCCTCATAGTGAAAAATCAAGTAAATAGAAACCTTATATCAGTCAGCCATCCAGCTTGTACTATCCAATTTTTACTCAAGATTTTTACCAAGTGTTCTGTATGCTGCACTTTAATTTTGAAGTATTTTAAAGTACAACCCCCCCCAAAAATAAACCAACTAACTTTCAAAAGAATGTTGCAAATATTCCAGGGGTTATACCAGAGTTTTTGAAGGAGGTACCATTTAATGTATTTTACAAAGCTTCTGTTGAAACTTCACATTAGAGAATTGTTTTCTTATATTTGTTGGATTCAACCCCACCCCAGGTGCACCTGTAGGCTGACGAACACTGCAGTGTTTTAAAACTTAGTATAAAAGGACACTTCAACTTTTTTTCTTAACCTCCTGCTTCAAAACAAAGTGAGCTTCCCACTTCTGTGTGAACGCCTTTATATATCTGACTGGGTAATGACGTGGCAGAAACCTTCAGAACACTTAGACAGGAAATGCATATGCATGTTACATGCATGTTGTGTCACCTTTTCACACTAAATGTCAGACCGCTGGCATCAGCACAGCAGGCTCAGGTGCAAAGGCCTGTTAATGATGCTGTGAGTCGTGTTCATGTTACGTCATGTTGTTATATGACCCAATTTATTTCTCTGTTACCGTCTTCAGTTTCCTGTTCCTCCAGACTGATCAGTGGGTCGAAAATTGTCATCTCAGAAACGCTTCATTATATAATATGATTTATTTGTTTTACTTGTTGGATTTAACAAGAAAATGGTAAACACAAACTGATGGTCCAGAAGGCGTAGCGGTCTACATCAGTGCTTTTCAAAGTGGCGACCCTGACCCTTGGGGCCAGCATAGATGCAGGGGGGTGGGGGTCACAAAAATCTAAAGGGAAAGTGGAGGTAAAGCTGAAACAAAAATGAATATTATGCCACATTAAAAACTGAATGTCCTTTCAAATATTAAATTCAACTCAATATTTAAACCTATATGTCTATTTTATACACCAGTCGTGCAGCTCCAAAGAAAAGAGGGATTCTAGTAATGAATATTAAGAGGAAAACTCAAAATTAAAATATAAATAAGTATGTAAATTAATTCATTAATAAAGATGTTGACTATGACCAAAACATAAACTATAAGACCTCTCCTGGAGTTTAACGCTATGTTGGGTCCTTGGCATATCCTTGTCAACACAAACATCACCACCGGGTAATAAAACTTTAATGCTGAGTAGTTTTGTTGCCAGAATAGGGAGTAAAGGGCGTATAACACTAGTCAAAGTAATGACATAGTGGTAATCATATGAGACACATTTATTACAAGGGCTTCTGATTAGTCAATTTCAAAATTTCAGTCTATTTTTTTCTGAACAGTAGATTCATTTTGTCAATACTGGAACATTGCTTTGAACTGTTATATACAAATGTGATCATTCAAATCATTTAAATTTATCATAATCAAATTTACCTCTACATATTTAAAGGTATTCTTTTAAATCATTATTTTCTTTAGTGAGTTGCTGTAAAACAGCAACAAGTATTTGTTATTCCATGTATTTTTTATTTCAGAAATAAACCTCTTTAAGTCGATATAGGACCTACATTACAGTTATGGGGTTTATTTCAGCAATAATAAAATGATAATTAGCTTTCAGTTTTAAAAAAGTCAAAGAAACATTTGTTCTCCTCAGTTACATATATTTTCTAGTCACATAGTTACATTTCTTCAAACATTTTCAGCAGTTCTGAAAGCCAAGCAAATGGTCTGTTTTTACAGTTGTAACCGTCTGTGTCTTGTCCCAGCAGCCATCATGACAGGACATGTTTATCATGGAAACCCCTAATGTTAATCTTGCTGTTTTTCGCTCTTGTTTTCTACTCTTTTCTTTGCCACTTTTAATCTATGTTTGCCACTATTTTGTCACTTAACACCAATTTTCCCCACTTTTTGACTTTTAACCTTTTGTTTTTTGTTGCTGCTTTCTGCTAATTTTTACCACTTTTTTTGCATCTTTTTACCCAGTTTTTGTCATATTTTAGCACTTCTTTTTGCCACTCTCAGCCCTGTTTTGCTACTTTTTGCCTATTCTAACCCATTTTTGCTGTTTTTCTCCCATTTATGCTTTCTTTCACAATGATTCCTCTTTTCCATTTGTCTTCATTTTTTCTGCTTCATTTTCAGGCATCCGCCTGACATTACTCATTCCACATTACTCATTGTTTAGTTCAGTGTGCCCATCCACATCATTGACATTACCAATACAAATGTAATTCTGTTTCAAGAAAAGTGTTTTACATTTTTAAAAAGGCAATATTTGTACTACAGCATAAATAAAATGAATGTTTTCTTGCTCTGATAATTGCAGTTATCATTCAGGTTAAAAATAAAGTATGGTTGTTGCAGATTAACTTTACAATGGATTAAGATCTTGCTGACCTCCATGGGCCCCCAATTTGGCTGGGCCCCAGAAAGCTCTACATTTTATCCCCTCTGATGGGCGGCTTATTCTTCCACCTCTGCTGGTGACACTTTTGCTATCATGCTTTTTAAAACAGTTTAACCTTACTGAGTCATATTTGACCAATGAGGACAACAAATGTGTAGTTCAAATGCACTAAAGACAAGGGTAAACCTTTTACCAAATGGTTAATTAATGCTCATACATGCTAAATAAGGACACAAAGTATACTCCTTCCTGTTGTTTTACTTTCAGTAAACAACCATTATTTATTAAAAAAAAAAAAACGAGATCCTTACCATCATTGTCGATGTCCATCTGTCTGAAGATCTTGTCTGTCCTTTTCTCTGGTGTTGATTCATCCTCAGGCATCTTCATCACAGATGAAACCATTTTGTAAATTGCCTAAAAAGGTTAAAAAAGCTATTATGGTCGGATTTACCATTTATTTTGTTCATTTCTCATGCAGGTGAAATAAACAGCCAAAGTCTGAACTGATGTATATATGTTTCATCTTTTATCTAAATACTCTGTCCTGTTTGCTGTTGCTACCTGGTAATGACGGTGCTCTGGCAACCAGAGCTTATCCTGCTGTAACATTCACAGTCCTTCAAGCTACACAGACTCTAATGTGTTTGTTTGTATCTGTAAAACTTCACATAACAGATCATGTAAAGGTCAGATGTGAGAAAAGCCTTCAGATAAAAAACAGAAAGCACTCCGGGTTACATAAGCTGTGATGCTTTTGCGTGCTTTTTTCTTGCATTCATTCGTATCCACAAACACAACAGACTGAGCCAATATTGATATGGCCCTGCAGGCTGCTTGGCTCACCATATTGGAAAAGTAAATATAGCCACAGCGATAAGAAAATACAGAAAGGGCAGCTTGCCTCCACCAAGACAGGTGAGGCGATCTTATGAATTCACAAATGCAGTTGAATTATGAACCTGAATGAAGTCTTGAGACAGATTGATATATGAGAATCTCTTTTTTTGGATTAATCATATATATTTTTAAAGCCCAGTGATTTAATAAGCAAAATGTATTAATAAAGTCTCAGTTTCAGCTGCTAAAATGTGAGGATTTGCTGCTTATGTATATTTTATGTGATAGTACACACAGTATTTTACAGATTTTGGACACCTAGCTCAATTCTTATGTCTTTTTTTAACTTGTAGCAACTATGAAAAAATCTGGTAAAGAAAATATCTGAATAAATTGGTAACTTTAATAATTGTCAAATATGGTCCAGCTAGAAACTTAATAGAAGAATGAGTACTTGATTAGTAGTGCTATTTTAGTTAAGATTAAAGGGAAAAAAGGAAATTTTATACTTTGTGCGTATATATTCATCTTAAAATCAGATTTTTCAACTTGTGTTTCCATTTGAGATCAGATTTTAAGCCAGACTTTGAATTTGAAAGCCTTACAGATATTATTTGTACAACAGTCAGCTTGATTTTAAAGGTGTATGAGAAAAAGACTGCACTGCTGCTGGAACCTCATAAAGTTAAGTTCAAATAATATTGCGTTGATGGATACTGACTGGATTACGTAAGAGACCCAGAGTCCATTAAGAAAAACCCTAATCAGTAGCATGAGTCATACACTGTGTCCTCACCTGAACTATCTCCAGCATCTCTGCCCGGCTGATGTACCCGTTCCCGTCCAGGTCATACATGCTGAAGGCCCAGCGTAGCTTCTGCTCCAGGCCACCACGGGACGTCACACTCAGGGCGATGATGAACTCCCTGAAGTCGATGGTGGCATCACCATTGGTGTCAAATGTGCGGAAGACGTGCTCGGCGAACTTTGAGGCATCACCATAGGGGAAGAAATTGGCATAGATCTTCTTGAACTCCTCCACGGTGAGATGGCCGGTGGGACAGTCCTTGAGGAAGCCACGGTACCACTCCTGCAGCTCATGGTCGGTGAACTCTGTGTTTTCTCTCAGGTCATTCAGGACCTCAGGCCGCAGCTTGCTGTTCTGTTTACCCATGATGCAGCTCTCTCAGGCGGGTAGATATCTTGGCAGGTGTTTCTTCCTCTCTTCCACTCTCCTTGTGCCTTTTCCTGTCACCAATGCCGTCTGCTTTCTCTGCTCCTGCAGGAGACCAACAGCCCTCATTAATATCCTTGTATGAATACCATCAATGATTTATCAGGTCAATAACTCCTCTCAGCCTGCTGTAGTCTTTCTACATAAAACATGCTGAAGATGCTCCCCAGAAAAGATGGTTGAAGGATACAGCTAAGAGGTAAATCTGGACAGTTGTGAGTCCAAAATACAGATGAGATTACAGCTGTGATGACATTACAATATGTGTGTCTGTGTAGTGGGGGTGGCTTGGTCTCCGTGGCTACAGTATGTATCCTCAGGCATGGCGTTAATTTATCGACCCTTCACCACATGGTGGAGGGACAAGTGTCCTGAGGCTTTGTTTTACACAATAAAGCCACTCTCCTAACAATCATGCTCATTCTGAATGTTGTTACTGAGAGGGACTGGTAATAATCCCAACCTTTATGCCAGAATGAATGTCCTGATAGTTTGAAGCAGGTGGAGTACACGGAAACACTAATGATGGTTGGAAAAATATCACGGCAAACTAGCAAACTGAAGCTTTTGACCACCTGGGCCTATTCACCTTCGGTTTGTCTACATTCTGTTTCCATGGTTACATTTTGTTTATTCATGTACACAGGGTTGTTCATGATCAGGGATATGAGGATGCATAAAAACATCCAGAATAAAACCATAGCGGCATAATAAGTATCAGATGGGAAAATTTAAATGCAGCGCACTGATAAAGCACAGGCAAGCATGGGAGTGACCGCAGAAGGAGACTCGACTGTTACTACTAGTATTTTCAGTGAAGTAAAGGTGGCTGGGGGCTGATTTTTCCATAATAGCAGCCTTTTAATTATAAAGCATTATATTTTTAAGAGAATAAGTGGATTGAGACACAAATTAGTTGTGTCTACTGGCTTGGTCAGACCATGTGTGAAGCTAGCTCTGAAAAGAATAAAAGGACAAAAGAAACGATCGTCAACTCGTCCTCATGTATCAAGAAGACTATATGTGCTGGCTACATTTCAAATAGAACTGAAGGTACAAATGTAGTAACATGCCAAGATAATAAGCCCAATGAAGCTAGCTGTGCAAGCCCACTTTACGGTATGCAATCACTAGATACCTGGAGGGAAAATATTGGATTGTACAGAATTTTACATCACTCTGGTAAATGACGATACAGATGTATGGAGCAAATGCTATCATGTTAATGAGCATCAGGATATATGTTGTTCATGTCAGCTCAGGGTGTCAAACAGTGTTCATTTTGTTGTCAAAAGCTTTGACTAAAAATGTTTGCTGAGCACCCTTTTCCACAAGGAAGACAAGACAAAGAGGAGCAAAAAGTAGATTTTTTTAATGATGATAAAAAGTAAGTTTAGTTTTCATCAGAGACAAAATAAAACTAAAATGCCAGTGCTGGACTGTTAGAAGCTCAAAATACATGATAATTCTCCACTGTGTACATAAATTGGTAAAATCACAATGCCATGATTCCATGGCTGGCAGTGCTAGTGTTAAACTGTGCTAAATTTTGACCGTTTTATGAGTGTTTACTTATAACCTAGTCTAGTTTAACCAAATTTGTTTAATTAAGGTAAAATTTGTATCCTACTGGGGTGCCAGGTAGCCTTGCTATTTTGTCACATGCCCCATGTCCTCATCCCTTTGCTGCATGTCATCCCCTTTCTTTCTAACATGTCCAGTCTTTCTTCAGCTGCCCTATGCAATAAAGGCCAAACTGGCCCAAAAATAACTTACACAACAACCAAAAATGCATTTGTTATTAAAACGTGTCTCTCTTTCAAAATGACAGAAACCAAATCCCCATAAAATCAGCATCAAAATAAAACAAGTAACCACTGCCACTTTATTTTTCTAAAATCTCAGTAAGAAATTGGCCCAAACCTGAGCCAGTCTTTTTACATGTATCTGGTAAAGTGTGTGTGTAGGAGGGAAAGAACGAGAGAGATGTGTGGGGGCAGGGAGGAAGAAAGAATGGAAAAAGTATGACACATAGAAGGAAAAATTATTTCCAGCTATACTACATGAGCCCCTTTGCTAATGCGTGCGCTTCAATTACATAATAATCCCTTTGAATGGCACCTCCACTCATCTGTGTTACCTGTAATGACTTTATCTGACAGAGAGACGCATTATCCTTATACTTGCTCTCTTCTTCAATTATTGAAATCCCATCTTTCCTGTGTTACTGGCACCAGGATGATTCTAGCTGGCGAGGAACAAATGAGAGCTGTGTGAATTTGGATGAGGTCTTTTCTACACACGGTCGCCCTCGTTTCTTTTAATTGTCACATGGGTGCAATTTCCTGCAGTGTGATTAATCCAAGTCAGAGTAACACGAGAAGCATGGAGGTTTAAAGAACAGCCAGTGACAGATACTCTTGACGATGTGACTGCTGGATGGTAAAGAAATCAATGACAGCAGATGCACAACACATTAGCTCAGACTATTTCTTCCATAGGGTTCCTCCTTGGTTTTTTTCTCTTGTCTTTGTTGCAAAAAATACAACAACCTCAATAAATTTGGTGTGCGAGATTGTGAAATTACAAAGCCATGCCAACTAGCTACTGCTTAAAAAATTAGATTCAATATATTATACAGTTTCATATTTTGTTTAAATATGATAAAAAGTACTTCAGCTTCAACAGGATCCATGAAGATTTACATGAGAACAATTTAAGCTAAATGCTAGTATCATCATGATAACACATTTGTGAAATTAAGTCTAAACTACAAAATTAGTTAAAATTCAAGCAGCATTCCAGTGTTGAGAAATCAAATTGATGAGGAGGTCCAAAAAATGTTTGTTGTTCAAGTGTCCACTTGAACCAAAATTCAATGAGACTCCATTAGATGGATAAAACATGCATTTTTCTTTACATAAATTGGCATGTTTACAGCCTGGTTAAACAATTTAATTGGTATCAATCAAGTGATTCTTTATAAGGACACAATTTAAGAAGAATGAGACAACTCATTCCTGAGTTCACTAGAAGGTGGGTGTATTGTAGCCCTATACTGTAATAAACATGGACACAGTCCCATTGATGTCAAACATTGGTTTCTGTCGTTGAGTTTTGAAGCATAACAATGGCAGTTGCCTTTTTTTTTAAATGCTGTCCTCCACAAAGGGGTGGGACTGTGAAGGGCTTTATGCCTCTAAGCATAGAGCTACCAAGTATTCAACAGTGAGTCCATCTAGTTAACCCCTACTTATGCAAATTTATGCATGACTCTCAGTATTAATGTAATCAAAACACATGACTTATAATTGAGTTTAGCTAACTAGTCTAATAACATTGCAAAGCAGATGGGTTTGCCAGACTCCATCTCTGTCATCAAGCAAATCCATCTTGAAAAGCTCCAATCCACATTTGAGCCAAACCAAACATGGTTCGGATCAATCAGTGTCATTTGAGGAGAAAGAGGCGGAAGCTACAGGCAGGGTTTAGTTGTAGTCAAAGCCATTTGCAAGAGAAGCGCATGTGCACAACCTCATTTTGTCTGGTCGCTCTAATTGAGAACAGACAGAATGTTCCGCAAATCACCTTAATATCTTGTCCTGTCCATCCCAAACGCTTTCTATGGGAGCTTCCCCAGAAGAATGTGAACTACATCCATGCAATGGATATTTGAAACACTAAATCTGTGGTGTCAGGTTACTAGTCTAAAGACAAGTTATTACATTCTATAAACCTACTTCCCATTTTTGGTTTACTGTAGTTAAGATAGTTCAAAGAATGTGGCTAAAGTTAGCACAAATGGCCTTCGAGGTTCATGTCTACATTCATGTACTGAAAATCGTCACTAAATACACAACCTGACAAAGCCTCTGAGCAACTTTATCCCCATTTTCTAGGTCAAAATAGCACTAACCCACACTGTTCCTACTAGATGTTTTCAGTTTAGCATTGCTTTCATCAGGTTACAGAGCCTCATCTGGTTATTAAGAGCAGCTAAAGGGGGCACTAGTGACAGATGGCTCCATCATAGTTTAAACGGAGTGTGTGACTGGGATTGTGGACCTGAAATTACAAAAAACTGATTACTTAAACTGACTTGTAGTTCTGGTGCCAACTACCAAGGGATCTGACTTTAGCCACTTATTAGTGTGCATTCCTACTTTTAATGTGACATTAACTATTATTTTATATTGACTTACTGCACAAGGCTGTGAATACGTTTATTTCTGCTATCAAAATGTGAACTTTAGCATAGGTATTAAATGGATTTCCAGGCTTTTGCTGAAACAGAAGCCTGGAAAGAACAGCAGGTTGTTGCACTTCTGCCCTGGCTTTATTTTTCAACACGAGGGGTTGCCACAGGGTTGTAGCTGTTCACCAGAAAGATGAATGCCCCCCTCAACCCCACCTCTCTGCCTGTTGTTAGATTGAATGAAAGTAAAGTTGAAACAGCTTTTCCAAAATGATTGCCACCCCAACTGGCTTCAAAGCGCCTCCCCCAGCCATTGGGTGATGTCACTGAAACTCCCATACTTAAACTGTGCAGGTGCCTCTAGGTGAAAAAAAAAAGATATGCTAAAATTACTAGGATTCATTTTCTGGGCTCAACAGACATCTGTGCTAAACTTTCAAGACAATCAATCAAAGAAATAGTTGAGATATATTTAGTTCAGCCCCAAAGTAGTAGATAGAGCCACCTAAATTGCTTTACCCTGAAGCTATGCTGCTGGCCTGTCTATAAATAAACTGTTGCAAATGAAAATTGGTTAAAAACAGATCAGAGGCCTTCAATTATGTATTAAGACAGGAACATGCTAAGCTCATTGGATCTTCAGGGGCTTTATCACACTTGGTAGAAACCATGTGAACATTACAGAGCTAAATCAAACTGATGGTCACTTGGAGAATATAAAATCCTTGTCTGCTTACGCTGTTTTAACAAGGCTGTGGTATACATTACACAGCACCCTGCAGGCTTGACCGTTGTCCTTCCGTTCGAACATATAACAGGATGAGGAAGCGGCAGCACCTCCTAAGCACTGGGTCACATGGACTTTCCGGGTCAGCTCAGTGTGCAGGCTGAGCGGGAGCAGACATAAATATGGGCATTGCTATTTATTCCTCTTAGACACACAAAGCCGCATAGAAATGTACAATATTCACCACTGAAAATTGCTTCCATGATATTTTGAGGAAGCTTACAGGCTAAAATAGGAGTTTTGTGTCCAGGAAAAAAAAGGTTGTACTCTTGAGGGAAAATTGCATACTAAAATAACACAGACACAGTAATTTAACATTCTTATGTTGAGAAAGGTTTAACAGCTCTCACTATTCTCTATAATACAACCATTTGGGACTGAAGGTAAAGCAGAATAAAGGTAATTTCCATATTTTTGTAAATCTTTTGTCTAAAATGATTGTTTTTCTGGTGTTTGATCAAATAACCTCAAAGCCAGAGATTTTTCAAGCCCCAGTACACTGTGAAATCAGCTGCATGCTTACCTTTCTGTGTGTATAAAACATAAGCCAAATATGTAAACATGCAGACCTGCATTATAAACCTTAGAGGAAGTTTTAGACATTTTCACAACTGGGAACTCAGCATTTCTAGTGTCATTTTTTTCATAGCTGCAACTGATGCAGTGGAAAATGTTTTGAAATGTGGTCAAAAATAACTGCTCCAGCTCCTCTTCAGAACATATCACGATTTCCCCGCAGAGGCTTGAAGTTATAACATGGTCAGCAAGAGTTGAAGATTCACATCAACATCAAGCATTTGCAGATCCCCTCAATTACACAGCAACAGCCCCTGTTCTTGTCCCCAACCCCCACAGCCATCCGTGTTCTCTCTGGTCCACTTTTTCCAGAGGCTTCCTTGCCTAATGAGACTGTTTCACACAGTGTAGAAAGCATCACCCCCCACCCCCTTCCCAAAGCCACAGAGGAGACCGTGTAAACCTCTAACTAGGCTAGTTTCACTGCTGTTTGCAGTTCGTGACTCCACCTCATTTCCTGAGCAATGTTTTGTCACAACAAAGAAAGACTTTCTTCATTCATGAGATGCTTATTCCTTTCTAAGAAGGAAAGATGAAACAGTAACAATAGAAGGGAGGAGAGGTAAGACGTGTTAGAACATTTGTGTACATTGGGGGATTTGGGCTGAAAAACTGCACAAACTATGCCACATCGTTGTAGGATATCAATGCAAACGATGTCAAAATGCATCCAAATGAGTATGCATAAAATTGTTCACCTATGAATCATAAAAGCTATTAACTTTTTGGCAGCTGTCACTTTGTTAGTTTTTCCTGAGCTGTAAATGACAAAATATTTTTCAGTGTATTAACTGTGAAAGCGTCTAAAGCAGAATCTTTCTTGGCTTCATCTAAATTTTGACTATTTATTGGTTTTCTTTATCAGCTGTAACAGGATTTCACATCATGTTTTCGGACCAAGGATTTGGATGAAACAAGGTATAAAATACAGTGTCTTGTCTAAGAAGAAATTATGATCTTTTTGTTCATTTTTCAGCATTTAAGAACAAATTGATTACTCAAATAATATCTGATCATTAGTTTACAGGTGAGAGTAAAATGCAGCTGTAAAGCAAAACGAATAGGATATTTATTTTTCTTTAAAAAAATAGAACCAACATAATAACCCAAACCAAATTCAAACAGGAAAGAAAAACATTTTTTATGATATCCGCTGAATGGAATATAAATCATGCAAACTGACATGGACCAGTGCACAGAATAAAAGCAGACCTTCCATTTCATCGCTGCTTGTAGTGTGTGCAGAGTACAAGCAGCGCAGCGCTGAAGCCTCAAGTACTGCGTGTGCTACAGGTAACTAAGACGGCATCAGGTGGGTGAGGAGTCAGCTCAGTGTCAGAAGAAGAAAAAGAATAAATGAGCTCTCCAGGTTTTTTTTCTGTCTTTCAGCGCTGCTTTGTGGCAGTCTCCCTGAACTAGAGTCAGTAAAAATCATGCGGAGGATCAGGATGAAGTCCCAAGACACACCAGTAGTCAAGGCAACAGGATAGTAGTGCTGAGGCTTATGAGAGGGAGGCGGTGCAGCTATCAATCGGGGGCACACGCAGGGCAGAAGATAAATCGATACTTGCTGAAAAAAGGAACATATTTAGTCCAAGCATTGACTCAAATGACTGCTATGGATTCCACTTGTAGAATTTAACAGATTTTTCTATCATTTTTTTATACAATTTTCTTGATGGCAGCAAATTTACATACTTCATTCAATATAATCATAATTTTAAAAAAAATGCATGGCAAACAAAAGTTACCATCTGCAAAATTAACCATTTTTATCATGTCAGTGAGTTTTAAGGGAGTTTTCTTCCACAAATGAGGGGGGGCTTATTTGATTTGTAGCACACTTTTCACAAGCTGGCTACTGTTTGTGCTAGAAAATTGTGTGAAATGTAATAAAAGCAGAAAGAATAGTGTGAAATATGCGTTGTTGTTTTTTTTTTTCAATCACTGCTAGTTATTGTTCTAAGCATATTTCAAGCATGAAATTGTCATTATATTGACTTAGTTTCACTACAATGTGTTGATCTTTGTTGGTTGAATTTGAATTTTCCTTAATATAAAAAATATATCTGTTATGGTAAAATCATTCGGGGAATCTTATTCAGAGCAAGAAATCCAAAGCAGAGAAAGAATAGATGTATGTGTCCAATCATACAAGAGAAATTAATTTGTAGACAGGAATACTCAGAATTTGCTACTATACGTTACTATACAATTTGTTCAAAAGGTGAAGAAAAATTGAAGCTTTGAACAGTGTCGTCTTTAAAATTTTAAGTTCTTACACAGGTATTCCCTGTGATTGACAGGCAAACCAGCCCAGAGTATAATCCCTCTCTCACCCAATGACAGCTGTAATTGGCTTCAGCCCCCTGGGACCCTAAACAGGATAGGCAGTGTACAGAATGGATGGGTGGATGGATGGATGGATGCACAGGTAATTAGCAACATGCAAACAGAATTGCAATGGGGTCTAAAAGCAGGGGTTCTCAGGTGGTCAAGCCTTGGGAGGCACCACCAGCTATTTGACAATAAATCGCAACCCAAATCTAAAGAAAATTTTAAACACTTAAACATATTCAATGAAAACTGTTGTAGTTTTAACTTTAGATAGAATGAAACCTATGATTGAACAGAAAGACAGGACAAAACAAACATTTTTCAAAAGCATATAATTAAAGCCCCCCTGAGATGAGATGCACGTATACTAGAGATGTAATGGTATCAAAAAATTTGTGGTACTGCAGTAAAATAAGCATCTCAATATGGTCACAGACATGATGATTTTAAATGGTAGGTCTTCGGTAGGTCAAAAAGACTCATTTTTTTGTAAAGCAGAGCCAAGGGAAGTGGGAACTACAGTTTCTATTTGCCCTTGCTAATCCATCATCTTTTGTGCTCCGCTCGCTGGCTGGATCTAGCAGCGTGAAAATGGTGCGTGCTACTATTGGTGAATGAGAAGGTAGTGACAATTTTTGAAATTGTGGAGGGTCCAGCTACTTTTAAACCTGACATGTGGAGGTTTTTTGGTTTTACGGTGTCAAGAGAAGAATAGGTGAAGGACGGGGGGGAAAAAAAAAAATGCAGACACTGCCAGACTGCGGTGACCCACTTGATGGGAAATACGAGTAATATAACGAGTGACTTGGCAAATCATCACCCTGAAAAGATTCACTGAGATGTGAGGAGCAGAATCTGGCCAGGCCAAAAGACTCTTAAAGAAGGGTTCACAAGCCCACTTCCCCACAACAGGATCAACAGATCACCAAACATCTACAGCTGTGTTCAGTTGTGGACAATGGAGGTTTTAGAAGGTTAGTAAACACTGGAGCCAAAGTACAACTTAAGTATTTATTTTAAGCCAAATGCACACCTACGTACTTTTTTTGCACATATTGTAATATTCAAAGTGTAATTGTTGTTTAATAAATACCTTTCTTCAAGTCTTTGTTGATTTGTTTTGTTTTTGATACTGCAATAAATACTGTACCATGAACTTCTTACAGAGGTATGATTTTAATGTAAGATTTTGATTTGGTTACATGCCTGGTGTATAGATTTTATTTTACTTTCCTGACAGCCTGCTATTGTTGGTATTTTTTCCAAAGTTCTCAACTGATAGCTCTGTTATCATGAGAAAACTAGATTTGTTTTCCAAGGTTAAGAGAAAAGTATGACCTTGCAAAGCAGATGGATTTGCCAGGCTCCATCTCTGTCATCAGGCGAATTCATCTTGAAAAGCTCCAAAAAACAAAGTTTGCACTAAACTGATCACTGTTAGGACCAATCATCATCATTTGAGGAGAGTAAGCTGTAGTATAGCATGAATTTACCAGAACTTGACCACATTTGTGTATGAAATAAAAAGAATAAAAACAACATTTAAAAGCTTTTCATGATGGGAATGTTTTCACTCTTCTGCAGACTCAGCATGAGTTTGTTAAAGTCACAGGGGAAAGGGTTAATCTTTGTGTGAGGGGTTGTATACTATGACTGCTAGAGGAGTGATAAGCTCAAACTTAGCCACAGCAATGGTTTTGACAGAACTGGCATTTGTTATCAAAACAAGGGCAGAGATCAAATCTGAAAGCTTGTCATGACAAAAAGGATGTTGTCACTCTTCTCTAAATCTGCTTTGTTATGGGTGGGTTAAGTTTCACTGTAAGCCGGTGTATACAATGGCTGCTAACGGCAAAGCAATTAGCTCAAATGTAGCTGTAGAAAAGTGGCTGTTATCAGAACTGTGCCACATTTCTTTATTAAAACAAGAGGAGAGAGCTACACTGAAAACGTCTTCTCCCAACTGTACTCTGCAAAAGTTTTATCCACATCATAGTCCAATGTTCATATACTAAAACAGTGTTTTCTCAATAGGATATTTTGGAGTTTCGCATGCCCACATCCTTATTTTGTGCTGTCGCCCTGGTTGGCCCATAAAGAATGTGACAGAACATTCAGCCAATCACCTTCAGAGAATCTTTTGAAAGGCTTGCCCTTCGCAACAATTTTTATGGGAGCTTTCCCAGATGAATATGAAATATATCTACATTATAGATATTTGAAACGGTCTCTCTGGCATGTCAGGTTACTTGGGGCTTCCCCTTCATTTTCCCCATGCATAGCCTACATTTGCAACCCCCTGAAAACAGCTGTGCGTCCCACTTTTGGGTCCCAAGCCACCAGTTGAGAAACACTGGATCAAAGTAAGTTGTAAACCTAGTTTTATTTAGGCCCCGTTGATAAAGATAACTACACTTCCTCATTTTGTTAAATTATTTTCAACACATTGCTGAGTCTTCACCGTTCACTACTTTTTAAACTTACAAAGGAGTTTTACAGGATGTTTCAAGCCATTTTCATTGACTGAAAGTATATTTAAGAGTCTGCTATGAGCTGAGTAAAAAAGAGAAGGGTTTAACACATGTTCAGGAGTAGGTGTGATGTAGTCCAGTCAACTATGGGTGTAACCACCGTTAACACCCTCCTGCGTCTTTTAGGAGAACTTGACACAGCAGTCCAGAGCTGACTAACCACGGGAGCAGCAACACTAAGTTAAAACACCTCGAAAATTCTTAAAGCGAAGTAAACTTACCTCTTTTATAGGAGTCGTTTATTACTTTTCCGGTTTAAAAGTCCACACTTTGGTTAAGCCCACTTTCCCCACTTTTGACGTCACCAACCCCTCAACTTAACCGTTAACTTTGCTGCGGTGTAACCTATCACCTCCAGCTGTTGATAAAACTGTGGAAAAAGCCAGCACGACGACAGTTGAAGATGCTCGCGTTACTTTAACGAATGTCTTCAATACCCGGAGAAGAACCACCAATATTTTCTTTAAACAGAAACAGGCTAAATGTGTTTTTTTAAGCTAGGTTCTTATTTACTCGATCCTGCCTTCAGTTCCCGGCGTAGCGGCTTTATCATTCAGCGGAGGATGTGGCACAGAGCTCGGCTTTCATCCGACTTTCCAAAGTCACCACTACAGGGGTTTCTTGTCTCACTGAAGAAGAGTAAATACACGTTCCAAGCTTCTGGTTGACTAAGCACCGTTTTAAGGATATAGCATGACTTTAAGTGTGAAAAGAAGGGAAATGTCATTCTTAAGGTGTTTTTGTGACATGTTGTGGGTTTGTGATTTTATTGTTGTTCTTAGGATCCCCCTACGCGCTGAATGGACTCGTCCACACTCGTTGCTTGCTTCCATCGTAGAAACTGTTGCAGCAGCGTCCGTATGGAAAATTATCACTGGAGACTATTATTAGCAGTATATCTAAAATAAACGGCTCACATTTTAGAGAAAATCGTGATACTATGTGAGACACTCTATAGCTACACTGAACATGCTTATCATCAAAGGAAAAATGCCCGTAAAAGACAATAATTGTAAAAAATACAGAAAATGACAGTTTTGCAAAAGCTACAGTTTGATAGCCTCTTATATTGGCATATGGCTCTTATATTATATTTAATAGCCTTTAATATTGGCGCATGACTGAATTATACATACATTTTTGAGTTACAGAAACCACATTTTGACATTATACCTCTAGAGTGGACATTTTAAAGCCAAAATCAGCATCATTGTCTGCAGGCTACACATTTTATAGGCTGACAGAAAGCACTGGTAAAACACAATCCAGTTAAATCCAATTCATCTCCATTCCTAGTGTGAATTCTCCTCCGGCCTCTCTGAAGATGCACACCCCTCCATCAGTGCCTATGACAGTACCCTCTCTTGTGCAGGCTAAAGTGACACTGCAGCCAGGGTGGTGTGTATGTCAGCATTTCAGTGAGTGGATAAATAATTAACTGTGTGTATGCATGAGTGTGTGTGGGTCTTCCTGAAGCCTGACACCTGTTTCTATAAGCACGTGGAGTGTTTATCTCTACCTAAGAGTGAGTACAATACAGACCTTGGGGGGGTTGAGGCAATGATAAAGAAGTCTGAGGTTGCTTTTGTTGCAGATGCCAATTTGTAACCTAATGCTGTCACAAAAAGCCTATTGTTACTAGAGTACCAGAAAAAACACTGTTGATTCTCCCTTAAAATAGAGGTGTTTTAACACATTTTTGTGGAACAGTGCACTGAATGAAGTTGAGAAAAATGTGTTCTCATATAGCCCAGCCATCCCATACTTCAGTATGCTGCAACACAATTTAAGACCTAGGGCCAACCCTAGGTCTTAAACCCTCATACAACCAAATATTAACCTTTCATTTTTTATATTTTAGTTATATAAACAGGGAATTTCAACTCAAATTCTTTGCTTTCAGATTCATTAACATTAAAGTGTTTGTGGGGTGCAATTATTAAAATATTTTATTTTACTTTGTTTTTTTATCAAGCATCTGCAAAGTCAACTAAATTTTCTTTTCCAATATGTATCTGTATAAACATACTTTTCAGCCTAGAAAAATTCTTCCCAAGAAGCATTAATGTCTCTTAAGACACTAATTAGGCTAGCTCTTAAAACTGGGAATTGGTGCCACTAGTGAATTCAACACCAGTTAAACTGTCAAACCGTTGTATAATAAATGATTTAAAAGTGACACAAGTTTAAATTTCTGGCTGTGTTTATTTACTTCTGTATCTTTAAAAATAACATGTAGTCAAGTATTTAATGACCATTTAAAACACGATTAAATCATTTTTCTTTAATAACTATGATTTCAGTTATTGTAAATGACCTCTAACCTTCAGTACCTCTGGGGCTCACCGCACTTTTGGGAGCACTGATATAGGCGAACAGGTAAAAAAACATTTTTAATGGTTTAAATTACTGTGTTAAAGCTTATAATGTAAATCATAAGCTGTTGCTTTATGAAGGAAGGTTAATGAGATTAAATAGATATAAAAAGCACTTATTTTGTATTAGTTTAAAAATGTAGGCCTCTACATATAGGCATCTTGTTAAAATTTTGTTTGAAAATTAAAAAAAAAACCTCGATGACTGATGACTGAAACAGACCATACAATCCAGATGGGAAAAATGATGATGATAATTTTTCCCCCCTAAATTCTTAGGAAATCAAAAGCTATAAAAAGGCTGTTAAAACCAAAAGTTAAAATGTCATTTAGCAGACACTTTTATCCAAAGCGACACACATCTGGGACAAAAAGTGACACTTCTAGGTTTGTGCAGGTTGTGCACCCTTTTACTGCAAAACAGCTCATGATCCTCCACAGATTTATAGCACTGTATAACACTGGGCACAAGGTAGTTAACAATGTCCGGATATCCTGCTGGTGGTGATTCAGCACTGTCATAATCTTGAGCTGTTGACCCACATGGATGGATCAAATTTATCAAGTGCATTTTCTCTGTGTATTTTTGTTTCACTAATATTCAGTTTCCTCAATAGAGTACTTATTCATTTTACTGCTTTTTTTTTCTATTTTCTTCCTTTTCAAGTATGCAAGTCATTCAACTACTGACCCAGACTGAGAGAGCATTTAAAAGCCCGGGAAACCTTTACAGGAGTCAGTTAGCTGATTAGAGTGTGACACCATGACTTTCCAATTTTAAACTTTTTCACAATATTCAAATTTTCTGAGACACTGAATTTTGGGGTTTTATTATCTGTAAGCCATAATCATCAACATTTCAAGAAATAAGGCTTGAAATATTTCACTCTATGTGTAATGAGTCTATATAATACATGGGTTTCCCCTTCTGAAATGAGTGACAAAAAATATTGAACTTTTTCCACGATATTCTAATTTTTTGAGATGTACCTGTATATTAACCTGACACGCCAGATGGATTTGTTTCCAGTGAAAAACAAGGAAACAGGCATATCTGCTTTGCAAGGTTACCTCTATATGGGGATAAGATGAACAGTTTATGAATCTATCTAAAGGGATAAAGGGACATTACGGTTTAAGATTTCCTAGAGAGCTGCATTATCAGGTAGGGTGAAAGAGAGACTATTTCTGTAGATCTGTAGAAACATGATGATCCACAAGAGGTCGCTGACAGTCCTTTCCTCTGCTTTTCTGAGTCTGTTGAAAGCTCAGCTGATGACAGCTCAGGTTATTTGTTCTCTTGGTGTTTGCAGCCAGCTGCCAATCAGCCACATGCTGAAGACTATTCTGTATTTGCACTGACTATGGTTATTATAGTTAACTAAAACTAAATAAAAAACTAAAACTAAAATCTGAAAATCTTTTGAGTGAACTGAAATTAAATAAAAACTCAGCTCCATCAATAAAACAAAAACTAACTAAAACTGAATAGTGCGCTTACAAAACTAACTAAAATAAAATAAAATAGAGACAAAATCTCCTTAGTTTCAGTCTTTGACACAACTATACTGACTGGCACCTACACCCAAGTCTGGGGACAGTAAAATGGCCTGATTTGATAGGTTAAGGCTTAACACAGTGGTAGTTTTATGTCTGGAGTTGTATTCAAACATCATCTCTAAATAAATACAATGATAAGTGAAGAGTAGCCTGTTTGAAAATGTTTTTAAAAGTACATGCTGTTCACTCAACCCTGACATGTGTTCGAAAAAACTAACACTGAAACTAACAAAAACTACACTAAAACAAAGCATTTTCTATATGAAAACAAAATGAAACTAACTAACCAGCAGTAAAAACTAAAAAAACTAAACTGAAATTGAAGATAAAAAGTGAAAAAAAAGAAAGAAAACTGATGTAAAATCCAAAACTATTACATCCTTGGCTCTGACAGTGTAATGTTGAGTCATCTTTAGCGATCTCATTAAGTAATAAATTAGATTTATTTTCCTACCACAAAACAAGATACACTATATGGACAAAAGTATTTGGACACACCTGTTAATTACTGAGTTCAGATGTTTCAACTAGACCCGTTGTCTCAGGTGTATAAAATAATACATGCAATCTCCATGTGCAAACATTTGTGATACAAAATGGATCATTCTGAAGAGCTCAGTAACTTCAGATGTGGATGCCACTGTGATGGATGCAACCTTTGCAGGTCTGCAGGTTGTCCCACCGACAGTAAGCTGATTTAAGCATTGTAAGCGTCCCATTTTGTAGACGCCTTTTTTCAGTACATCACCATCTCTGTATTTTTTACATCTAGGAGTTGAAGGATATTCATAACCTTCAATTTGTTGAGCCTGAAACTCATTTTAGCCTCACAACACTCATGTTGCTGCCATGTTTGCTGTTTCTCCTTCTTTCACTCCTCACATTACAAATGCACACAAAAGTTAGCAGACTGAATTGTAATGACTATTTGAGAAAAAGCTGAGTATGTTCAGATTTTTCATGATTCAGTGATTGTCAGTAAAGCATATTTGATTATGCAGCTTGGATGACTACTTACAGGTAACTGTAGAAGTCAGATAATGAAGGGATATATTTCTGCCTTTTGAGCAAAAAAAAAAAATCAAGTCTGTGTATTTCTTTAATGCAAGCATAAACTTAATACTGGTCAACTGATTGATGATGTTCAATATAAAACTTATCCCTTTACAAATGTTTGAAACTCTTTGCTCATTACAGGATACAGTAAGACTGTGTAGTGAACAAGTTTATCCTTCTACCACTTCATCAAGTTTATTTCCCTGTAAGCTTGATGATCAGACTTAGTCTTATACCGGGTAAAAGGCTGAGTCAGTCACATTGCATATTGTACTAATTTTCCTTCTACGTTCAAGTCCATTCAAGGTGCGACATAAGTTACATTTCTCCACAAAAACTCGCTGACCCTCTGTTCTTCCTCCATGCCAAACATGTACTTGTCATCTTCCGCATGTTTAGTGACGAGCAGTGACTGCAGCAGTAAAGGAGAGACACACCACCCACATATTGATCTGTCTGTCTTTACATTACACAGAGTGAGGGCCGTTGCTCCGCTCTATAGTCCACTGTCAATATTTAGGGAACACAAGGCACTGAAATCAAGGTTTAACTTGAGATAGAGGTACAATAACAGAATTTTTAAATGATTTTTTTAACGTGTAGTGTGAGTTTGCTCAACCTATTCTATTTCCATGAATTTATCCACTCCCCACAGTATCCATACTACTTTCTGCAAAGTCCAGGGGTGCGTGAAAACAATAGCATCATTTATACACCAGTGAAAATCATTTAAATCCCCTGTCATATTTTCGACACATGCCTTAGTTTTAATTCAAACAATACTTGACCTTTTTTGAATTTAACTGATTTCAGATGGCACTGTAATGCATGTGCCTTTAAGTAGTATTGCAGTCATCGTGCAATGTAGGGATGGGTTCCATTACTCGAGTTCTTGGTTGCCTGTTGTTCTTGGTCATTATTCGTGTCACCACTCATGTGCCTGTGCACATGTGGTGTTTTTTTGTTTACTTGCTTTCGGCAATCTGTATTTTACCCTAACATGTTTGACCTTGAGAGTCCAGTTAGTTTGATTAGTCCAAGGGTTCCCAAACTTTTCCACCTGTGACCCCCAAAAAGAGAGTGCCAGAGGCTGGGGACTCCCACCATCCTTTGAAGTTGTTGGAGCATATATTGTTGCAAAAAGCAACTTAAGGAGCAGCTTAAAGCAGCTTAAGGATTTTTTTGTATACATTACTTTCATTTATGTACAAATCGTATTTATTAACAATGGTTTAATTTTAAATTTAACTGATTTTAAGGATATATTCCGTATTTTAAAATAATGCAGAAAATTAACCATGTGAAATCATTTTAAATTTGTTTTTGTTGTGGAAAGCATCCCAAGATCCCCCCTCAGTGTCTTGTGACCCCCCACTTTAGGAACCACTGGACTAGTGTGAGTGCTCTGTACTGTTCACTTCCCTAGCTTTGGCATGGGCAGAAAAGGTGAGCTTTGGTGGCTCACACACAAGCACAAACACAGGTATAAAACGGTGGTACAACGTATAATTTATGCAAATTGATGCAGCCTTGCATCGTAGAGACATCTACAAGTGATAGAGGGCTGTATCTGTATCATGGGGGACTGGGATGGGGGACAAGCACAGACCAAGGCAACTGGGCCTAGTTTGAGTGCACGCTAAGGCTAGTAGTAAATGTTCAACACTGTTAGTGCCACATGTACCATGTCAGCCATGGACAGGAAAATTAATGTCTGGAAGTACTTTGATGATAACATGCAGGACATAATCTGTGGCTCTAATTTAGCATATCACAGAAATAGGAGTTTGAAGCTTAACCAAAGAAACAGGAAAAAACAGTGCAGACTGACAGCATGGAGTCTAGCCTTGTATCATAAGCTAGCCCTGCTAGCA
This sequence comes from Cheilinus undulatus, assembly GCF_018320785.1. Lineage (NCBI taxonomy): Eukaryota > Metazoa > Chordata > Actinopteri > Labriformes > Labridae > Cheilinus > Cheilinus undulatus. Next base: position 31,770,072 of record NC_054878.1, read on the forward strand.
CATGACATTGAGAAGACTAGCATGCTAATAATAAAAGTGGTGAATGGAGATAAGCTCCAGTTAAGTCTTGTGTAAGGAAGAGGCTTCTGTGAGTTTACTGCATTTGTGAAGCTGCAGCTACAAGAGGGTAAAAGAACTGCAGAACTGAGGAGACGGGTCTGCAGACATTCTCACAGACTGTTCATCTGAGCGGACATATCTCAGAAAGGAAGTGCCATAATTTCCTAGTACAATGTATTTCCTGTTTTAGATTTTTTTTCAAATTCAACTTTATTCATAAACAAAGTCTGACAGTTACATTCATAAAATAACCACATTGCAAACATCACAAAGAAATATTTCATAAATAAAACAGAGGGAAGGGTCAGAGGTCTACTGTGGCATTACATTATGTATACACCTGTGTTAGAAATAGATACGTGAACTTTGGCTTGCTTTAGCTTCATTAGCTTTAGCTACAGCAGTTAACATTTACACATAAGCCAATGTAGCTAACTTAGCTTAAGCAAATGTAGCTTAAGCTAATGTTGCTGTGTATTTTTTTCTTTGAAGCTTCATAATTATAGATCCATGAGCTCTGTGAGCTTTAGCTTAAGCTATGTTAGCTAAGTTAACTATGTATCTATTATCTACGTAGCTTACACAGCTAATGGAGCTACGTAGGCTATGTTTGATACATTAGTGTTTTCATGGAGGACAGTTGTTTTCCTGTAAGCAGACTGTTTACTCAGCTTTATTAAGCTTTATTATCAGGCTTTGCAAGTCCTGTTTTTGACTTTTAACTTTTGGTAGCCTAACTCTTACCTTAACTCGTACCCTAACTGGAAAGTTAATCTGGTTTTATTCGACAATGTTTTAGTGTGTATTTTCATTCTGACATATTTGGTGTCTCACAGTAACGGTCTTTCAGAGGCCAGATCCTTCTCTTTGTTTCAGAATTGGGATTTGAAGACCACTGTCCTACAGACACAATTTACTGATGAGAAAATCCCCCAAAAACGAACCACACCACAAGAAGGTTCATGTCCACTTGAACGTTTTTATTATGAGGTGCATATCATTTAGGAGTAATTAATTTCTCATTCAAAGGTAGTGAGAGAACTCATATTTTTAGAAATGTGACAGGAAATTTCCACCCCTAATATCAGAATATATCCTATTTAAACAAATTTGAAGTTTCAAATAAGCAAAGTGATGATTTGGATTTGATTACCTTTGAAAGACAACCCTAGATTAAACCACAACTTCCATCTACTCTCTTCTGATAACTTTTGAGCTATTAAGACTCCATTTCCCATGAACACTTTTGCTCCTTTTTTAAAGTTTGATCTGACCTGAAAATCCCATACATATCAAAACAAAGACCTGAAGTAAACCCATGTTTTTCAGCAGTGTGAAAAGGTCAGAACACAGCATGCTGCTGTGACGCTGCTCTGGGTTACTATAGAATAAACTACGGACTAGAGGCACTTCATTGATCTATTTTTTAGGTTGTTTGGGGGTTTTCATGTTTTTATGAAGAGGATGGAATAACACAGTGGATAGACTCAGCAACAGGGATGAAAGAGTAAAGGATGGGCTTATTGCTGGTTGTGGGGTTGAACCAAGGGCTTTTGCTTGGAGGCTGTAGCCTTTATACATAAAACATGAAATTTAACCACTGAGCTTCACTGACAAAGCTTTTTTAATCATTATTTATGTCTTAACATCATACATGAAACCTGTTTTTCAAAGTAATCTACAGACACTCTGCTGAATGTCCTCAGCTTACTCTATGTCCCATGGCCTTGAACTTTAATGTTTTGTTTCTCATTCACAATTCTCATAAACCATGTTTTCAGGAACACCAGACCGCTTCTTTCAGCCAAAAAACCCCAGTAAACCTACTACACTTCCTAACAGGACCAACATGGCACACATGAAGCTCATTGGTATTAACATGTAAATTATGGGGTTAGTCCAAACAAGACTGGACTTCTAAAATCCATGGAGTCTTGTTAGTCTGACTGACATTGTACTAAATAGGGGTTCAGACGGCCCAGCGGTCTGGTCACACCATGGTGGCCCTGGCTCAAGCCTAGCCTCTTTCCCACATCTTTCCCCACTCTGTCATCCTCATTTCTGATTCCTGTACTCTCTTCCTCTCTAAATAAAGGCATAAAAAAGTCCAAAAATAAACCTTTAAAGAAAAACAAAGGAATTTTACTAAGGCAAATTACTCAAAGTCAGAAAAACACACCCAGCTAATGGGGTTAGATTCATTTACTCCAGCGTGCATTCAGACCCAACTTTTAGGCGTTTTATGCATGCTCCAGTTTCCACACTGTACTGTGACCCAGATGTACAATAGGGATCAACCATATTGTTTTTAAGGGCCTCATCAATACCAATACCAATGACTGAAATTTTAAAAAACAGCACTAAGTTAGTCGACGCAAGAAACAGCACAAAACAGCAGGAAAACAAGTGATGCCATACATTCACTGTGGATGGGGCATTAGGAGAGACTGTGGAGTGTGAAAACAAAGCCAGAGGGGAAGACACACCTCACAGTGGAGCAACAGTAGCTGACTTTTTTATTGATTTATTTTATCGTTCAGTGAAATAAAACACCGATACAGATAATCAGCCAAATGCCTTATATTGGCTTGAAACACACCAACCCCACCGTGAAGCACAGTGGTGGCAGCAGTAGCCCTGGAAGCTTTGTAGAATGTAGATGGTAAAATGAATGCAGCAAAATATAGGAATCATGGAGAACAATTTTATTTAGTCTACAAGAGAACTACGGCTTGGGAGCAGATTTATTTTTAGCATGACAATGGCCCGAAGCATACAGTGAAAGCAACACAGAAATGGTTTAAAGACAACAAGCGGCTGGGGTGCACAGATGGTCTAGCAGTCTACTGTGCTACCCACGTACGCAGGCTGCCCGGGTTTGAGTCCAGCCTGTGGCCCTTTGTCACATGTCTCTCCCCACTCTCTTCCCTGTTTCTGAGTCTATCCACTGTCCTCCTCTATCTAATAAAGGCATGAAAAGGCCCAAAAATAATTCTTACAAAAAAAAAAGCAATACAGAAAACCAATTCGGCTCAACTTTTACACAGCCTTTCATAATTGTATGACTTCTATAAGTGAATATTGTGATGAAACTGAGATTATTTTGTGTATTTTAGATATTGTTTATTTAAAGTGAAAAATCAAGTTCTAGGCAAATAAATTTAAAAAATCAAAGTCATACCTATTTCATTCAAGAGACTTGTGCCCTAAAGACAGTGAAGAGACCCTTAATCTCAGTGATGCCCCTATGCACTGCTGATAAGTTACATAAGCCACAGAACAACATTGCCCTTAGCTGTCAAAGCATTGCCACCTTCAACAGGCCCAGGCTCTTTACATGCAAATCCAGGAAGTGACAACACTATACTGCCTATTCTGCCACACGACTCCCTAACAAGTCCCCAAAACCACACACATGGACTGATGAGCAGCCAGATCCAGAACATCACCAGGGTTGTCAAGTGAGAACTTCTCTTCACAGGCGTTTCGTCTTATTAGGCCCGTAACACATCAGGGTGAATAGACAGTAAGCATCCAACACCCCAGAGCTACCCCCCTCTATGCTAGTTCCCACTGCCCATACCAGCATTTTACTCATAGCACGCTGAGTAAAAAACTCAAAGATGTAAGTTTCTTGTGCGATTAGAAGGAATAGAATAGGTCAAAGGCATGAATGGGTAAGAGATGGCTAGTAAATACACTAAAATAGATGTTTTAACTCATAAAAGCTGGATTCATCTGTACTTATCTGTTACAATTTCAGATTTTTCAGAGTTGAAATTTACTCATATGAAATATTTGCATAATATATTGATTAGAAAAGGCCTTCGGCATTGTAGATGTTAAAACTCCATGAAGGCCCTCAGTAACATGTTCAATAGCTACCATTATGCAACATTTGGTAGCCACAGAGTAACTTCACACGGCCATGGGCCAAGGCTCCATGGTTAATGTCTCACCCAAAGATGATGATTCTTCAGTCTTGTTTTTTTTAGCTACCTTATTCAATCTTTGGCCAAGTTATCTTTGTCTAGGGGGAGAACATTTTTCCTTCTGTGGTCTTCAGGAACGTTGAAACTTCAGCTGGACGCTAATAAATGCTACCAGCCATCATGCTAATAAGCTTGTGTGCAAAATCATTGGTTTTAGACTTCTATACAGGTATGCAGGTTTTCTGGATGTGCTCCAATCGAAAGGACATGATTAGGCTGCAGACAGCATATGGCCCACTGATACACTGATAAGATACATGTGCTGTAAAACCCAGCTTATCATATTTGCACTACTTCGCTTTTTATTGTGCGTGCTGATAGGGACACTGCTGAGTGGACTTTTCCTAGAAAATTCCAGGTACTGAGTGGACCTTTTTTATGTTAAAGGTTTTGTTTTAGGGGCCTATTAGTGAATGGATTCCACTTCTGTTAGGATTATTTTCACTTTTGCACCAATCATGATGATGCAGCCACTTTTGGACTAAATTAAGCATTGGAAAAAAGTAACAGCACGTCTTGTATCAAAATGCTACAAATTTGAAAAATCACATTAATCTAGTGAATACTACATTAAATATAAAAAACTAGAACTACCACCAAGCAGTAAAATGCCTCTGCAAGGTTTTTAAACCTTTTTAAACCTGCTCACTGAAAGGACAAGAGTGGGTCAAGAAGAAGGGCTGTGATGGTTTCTGTATTAGTGTGGTTTCTCAAAAAAATATAAGCAAGGGCTTTTCATGAGGCCCAATAGCCTTGACCTTTGACCTATGAAATCTTATCAGTTCAATTCAAGTGGACATCCAAAGTAGACATTTGTGCAAAGTTTATAGAAAATCCTACAAAGCATTGTTGAGATATTGTATGCCGTATCAGGCAGCTGACCCTTCCCATCCCTGCTCTCCTGCACATGTCTGCATTAGACACACTGTCTTGCCAACGATACCCAAAGATGCACTTAAGAGTCACAAAGGAGTCCAGTTGGTGCCTCTGGCCATCGGTCAACGTCCAGGCCTCACAGCCAGATGAAAAGACTGGAAGGACAAAAAAACCCAAAAGACTCTGACATTCTTTCACATTCTCAGATACCGGGAACACCACACTGTCCTGCTCAGCAAGCCCATCGCCCCGACTGCAAGTCCAAGTCTGTGGGTGATCTCAGCCTCACAGTCAGTGGTTCATGGGTTACCTGGCCAAGATAGGTGAACTGCCCTACAACTTCCACACTCTCACCATTCAAAGACAGATTCGATGGCAGATGGTTTAATCTAAATAAGCTTCTGTAAGCATGCTAACAGAGCTAAAATGTCAAATCAAACCATATTATGACAACTAAATAGGCTAGAAGTAGGCTAAAAGATCTCAAAAAGCAACACATCATGCTGCTAACTAGAGAAATCCAAGAATAGATGGGAAACAAAGTCACTGACATCTATCAGTCTGGAAAGGGCAACAAAGCCATTTCTCAGGATTTGAGACTCCAGCAAACTAAGGTGAGAGCCATTATTCACAAATGGAAAAAACTTGGAACGTGGTGAACCTTCCCAGGAGTGGCTGACTTACTAAAAAGGCCCCAAGAGTCCTGGTCCTGGTCTCATTCAGTAGGTCACAAAAGAACCCAGAATATCTAAGGACCTGCAGGCTTCACTCAACTCAGTTAAGGTCAGTGTTCATGGTTCAACAATAAGAAGGAGACTGGGCAAAAAGGGCTTGGGAGAGTTCCAAGGCTAAACCCACCAAGGCTTATCTCACATTTGCCAAAAAACTTACAGATTTCTTAAAAAGAAGATCATACAACAGGTGGTGGTAGTGTGATAGTCTGGGGCTGCTTGGTTGCTTCAAGGCCAGAATGGCTGTAATTGATGGAACCATGAATTCTACTCTCTACCAGAAAATCCTAAAGGAGAATGTCCAGCCATGAGTTTGTGACCAAGTTCAAGTGTTGCGTTATGGAGCAGAGCAATGATCCGAAACACACCAGCAAGTCCACCTCTGAATGGCATAAAAAAAAACTAACAAAATCTTTGACTTTGACTGGAGTTGTCCAGTCAAAGTCCCAACTTAAATCTGATTGAGATGCTGTGGCATGGCCTTAAACAGGCTGTTTGTGCTCGAAAACCCTCCAGTATGGCTGAATTAAAACAGTTCCGCAAAGAAGAGTGGGCCAAAATTCCTCCACAGCAATGTGAAAAACTTGTTGCTAGTTATTACAAATCTTTCTTGGAGTTGTTGCCCCCAAGGGTGGCACAACCAGTCATTAGGTTTAGGGGGCAATTACTTTTCCACACAGGGCCAGGTAGGTTGGGATGGCTTTGACCTTAATAAAAAAAATCCTCCATTTAAATTTTGTTTGTTTGTTTTAACTCAGGTTATCTCTGTCAAATATCAAAATTTCTTAAATATGAGATATTTAAGTGTGACAAAAATACAAAAAAATAAAATATAAGAAATCCATAAGGAAGAAAATACTTTTTCAAGGCACTGCAAGAAGGGGGATTAAGATTTCATTCAATTAAGAGCCATATGTGACCAAAACACCCATCTCTCTGAGGTGTTACTTCTTTTGCTGCAGTGATGACTGACTAACCTAATAAATCTGATGCTTTCATGTGTTGAAATGTTGATTTTGATGTGGCAGCGTGCAGTCAGTGAGTTCTTTGGATATAGACCAAAGGTTGAATCTGCAAAAGTCCAATCACTGTTCATGTGTGTGTAAATATATGCATGTGAACTCAATTTGGGACCAAGCCAAAAAAGTGATCTATACGATGTACAGTGCACGTACAGTAAACGGAATGTTCTGGAAAGGTACAGACGTGTGGGTGTCTTGTGTCAACTTCTAGGGCCTTAATGGTAGTGATAGGAGAGGGAACTGAGACATTAGTGTAAATAAAGTGTGTCTCTGTGATCTGAATAATAACTTTAATTATAGAGCACTTTTCAAAAGCAAGATACAAAATTATTTACAATAAAAACAAGCAAATAGATAAACAAGCAAATAAAACCCAAACATTTAACAACTTTATCAATACTACGCTGATGATGAAGTACATGAAAAGGTCCAAATTAGCCAAAAGATAACTGAGTTTTAAGAAGAGGACACCTGCCTGCTGGAGATTTCCGGGTCTGAATTTGCACAGCTCTGAGGCCAGAACCACAAAGGCTCAGCCACCGCGCTAAGGTTCAACAAAGAGAAACATGGCAGGATTTTTTTTGAGGGACTGGATTGGACGATAAACATACATGATATTACATGCCAAGGCACAGGGACATAACCTCACACACCAGATGGATTTGTTTCACACATCCATCTGGGAAAGCTTCAATAGGAAACGTTTGAGAAAAGGCAGAGGCTTTGAAAAAGCCTCGGAGTATGATTGGGTGAACGTTCTGTCTGTCACATCTCTACGGGCCAATCAGAGCAATAAAGCACGTGACGTAGCCGCTAGCAAGCTGCGTGTGCGCAGCTACTGAGGAATAACGCGAAACATGACGACTATAGACATGTAAGTACTCGACTTTTGTCGTTTTTGAAAAGAAAACAACTCACTGCTGTTCTCTGTTCTTCTTTTAACGAAGAAATGTCGTCAAGTTCTGATAAAACTGGCGCTTTAGCAGCATCCACGCTAATCTCTTCCTCCATAACTGCACCAGCTCTTGCTGCTGCTTGTTTACGTCACGACTCTGCTGCGCCTGAAAGTTCTGCCCCTCGTAGCTGATTGGTCTGCTTCGCTTTCTAACCGGGCCCAAACGGTTCAGATGGGAGCTTTGCAAGATGGATTCGCCAGTGAAAAACAAGGAAACGGGCGTAGCCATCTGCTCTGCAAGGTTAACAGGGACAGGCAAGTTCAACTGAACAGTTGGGTGCAGATCAGATGGAAACTGAGTGTTAGATGGATGGCAGTGAATGAGAGGCAGAGGGTGGCAGAGTGTGAGACTATGACCTCTAGCAGATCTGTTAACGTCTGTCCCAATTGCCTTCTGGGATTTTTATTTTAAATCCAAGCAACTGATACATATGACAGTCTATCTGGCATGTCAGGTTAGTAAAAGTCAGCACTGTAATAAAAGCTGTGTTTGTAACTTCAGGTGCCTGCCTCTAGTGGACACCTGACGAACTGCAGTGCTTTACACTTACATACTGGCTTTGCTCTTCAACCATGGAGGTTGATAATTGGGTTTATATTAGAGAAGAGGAGTGATAATGAGAGATGGTTAACACCTTGATTTATGGGTTTATTTTCTCTGGTACTGGTCGACAGGCATTTGTGTAATATTTGTTGAAAGGTGAATGTTAAATGTTGCTTATTGTTTTGTCATTTATTATTCATTCACCTTATTTTTCATAGATACCTTAAAAATCAAGATGTTGCATCCAGCCTGGTCTTTTTAAAATAATAACAATAATACTCATTTTATTCTATTTTAAAGCCAATAAAAACTGACACCTAAATGTCTGCAGATTTAGGATATGACATAATTTCTCCGAGTGGCTTTTTGAGGCCTCTGATATTCAAAATCTATCTCTTTGTGTTATGGATGCATAAATGTATGGATTTCTGCACATGTGAATCTCTTGTGCATTTTCAGTGTGCATACATGCATGTATTCTCTGTGTGCTGGGCAACACATGATAAACTTTGGTCCTTCTTTTCTTCATACAACGGTTCTATCAGTGAAGTTTTATCAGGTTTGGTCTAAAGTGCTCGCTGTCAGCTCCAGATAAAGCTAAAGAACAATCACGGTGGTTTATGACACAGCCATAGATACCCTGTGCATGACTTCATTGTGTCTGGACTTTCAGCCAATGTTTGCTCAACCACATTGACTGACAGGTCAGTACACCGTCAGAGAAGCTCCTGCAAACTGCATTAAGGACTAAACTGTGAGGTGCATCTTGATGCATTTTGGTAATATTGTATGGACAGAGTGTTTTTAATATTTGAAGATCTTTAATGTGGTGTGGCAAGTTTAACATACGATAATACTAATCCCTGGAGATAAGACTAAGCAAATCTGTTTCAGCAAAGGTGTAATGTTGGCACAGTCCCTCTGAGTATATGTATGTAATGCCCGATGGGGTGTTTGCCCTTAAAAAGTGATCGACAATGCAAATGCACCCCAAACTTCTGTCAGCTAATGTGCATGGAATCACAAGTAGAAAACTCCATTTCAGCCATTTTTAATAGGAGAGACTTACAAACACTTCTATAAGAAAAATAGAGAGGCAGTGATCACATATATGACTAAAGCTTGATACACAAATTTATGTTAAGTCATTTAAAATTCGACTTACTCAAATTTGCATTAAACATGATATCTCAAGACAGAAATAACAATTTCTACTCTACTCAAAGCACCTTTACACCACAGATCACACCTACCCATTCACACCCTTCCACTCTATTCACACACTGATGGCAGAGATGGCTATGGAGAAGTGGCCATCAGTATTAAATAATCCCATTCATACATATCCATACCTGTTTACATGCCAACGACAAGGCAGTTAAGTGTCTTATCCAAGAACGATTCGACATGTGACTGCAAGAGAGGAAATAGAAATAAAACAGGAGAGCGTGGTTCTTTGTGTTTTCTCCCCTACTTCTTCTTCCCATTCTACAATAAAAAGCTGAGAACTGCAACTCTTTGAAAGATGTCTTTCATCATGGTTAAAATGGTTACATATTTTTTGTGAGTTTTATTTTTTCTGACCTTTAAAAATTACAGTTCAGTTTTAATAAAATACAAATCATGGTGTGTTGACTCAGAAAGGTTTTAATTTTTTAAAACACTTTGATTTGGTTTAGGTCTTGTTCATTTTTTTCTTCTTTTGTTATATAAAATTGTGGAAATACCCCTATGAGCCAGAAAAAGTGCTGCACCATTATTGCAATATCAAACTCATAATGCTCTAAAAAATATTAAATTATCTAAAATTATTTAATTACAAAAGATAAACAACCATAGTCATTTTATCATTTAACCATTGCAGAAACATAAGAAATGATTTTGTTAACTACCAATGCTGTTAATTTAGGCCAGCTGTGGTATAAACTTTACTTGGGTGGTGGTTTAATAAATTTGTTAAGCACTGTAGCTATAAAGGTCTGTGTATATCATGGCCAACAGAATTTCTGTTCAAAGTGAATAATACAAAATCAAGAAACAAGCTTTTTCCCAATTGCTGTAAAAAAAAGTAGGGAATCAAATATATATATATTTAAAGGTATTTTCTGCTCTTTTGGGCAGCTCATATTAATCTGGGAATCAAAAGGCAAAAATTGCTGTTTCTTGCCTCAATGGAATATGAACAGCCAAAAGCCAAAAAAAGCTGCTGAACTGCTGAAAAAGCCAAAAGCAGTATTTTTCCATGTTTTGTTTCTTGATTTTGAATTTTTCATTTTGAATCAAAAATCTGTTGACCCATATAGCACCTTATTTGAACACTTTTTTTTTTCACACAGTGATGAAAATGAGTTTCTAACAGAGAAAGAAGACGAGTTCTGATCAGTTTCAATGTGAGGCAGTGACTCAAAGCCTTAATGGTTTTCGAGGGCCTGGACTGGGACGGGGGCATGTGGCTGGATGCACATGGAAAACCCCAGACAGAGGGTGGAGCTAAAATTAACCTCGGTCTATACACTGATAGCAACCACCAATCACATCCACTCTTCTCTTTCTATTTTAAAACCCACCAGGACACGCTTAACACGTGATCTTTACAGTAAAATGTACAGAACTGACCTTTAAAAAAGACCCTGTTACACTTCATTTCAATGTTACACCCTTTTTATGTTTGAAGTGTTTCATTTAACGTTAAAATGATCAACATTATTACCTCACCTTTATGTAACACAATCATGTGTTCAGTGTATACACTCATTTGATTTTGCTTTGATAAAATTCCCAATTTTTTTCCTGATTTATATCCTTGTCTTAATTTTATTCTAATGTGATTTGGAGTCTTTATGAATTTTAAGTTGGTAATCATATACTATTTACCTTTTATTATATACAGGAATAAAAAGGCAAATAAAACAGATAAATGCTTGCATACATAACACTTTCCTACTGTTCCATTGTCTTGTTTTCATCAAGGAATTACTTGGTACTCAAATATGTTCATACAGGGTCTTACTAAAGTAACATATTCATTCTAAAAGATAATTCGATGAAAGGGATTTTATGTAGCAGAATGATAATACATTTTGAATTAAAAACCAAAATATACCTAAAAAAAACTGTTACATTTGGGCTATGATGCACAACTTTAAAGTAAAAAAACTGAACATTTAAGTAGAAATAATTAACAACTGCAATATGAGGAGAAAAAAGGATACACCATTGCAAACAATTTGGTATAAAAAGCTTACCAGTATCTAAAATGTGATTCTGCATTCTTCCTTATAAATTGTGCTTTACTTTCTTGTACGATCCTATTCAAAGCAGCCCACTCACAGCTGATACTTGCAGAATTGGTGAACTACTCAGCATGGCAATCCATACACGTGATTACGAATACACAGATAACCACTGATTACACAAAACCAGGCATACAGTGGATAACATCTGCACTGCTATATCTCCTCAAATTGTCATGTGGCCATGTTATCATGGCACCATGAGGAAGTCGTGTGTCTTTTTCTCAGACTGCGCTTTTGGAAACAAACACCTTTTAAAGTACTCACACAGTAGGATTTGCTGGATTAAACAGTTGAGCTCTATAACAAATGATTGATTGAATAAGAGTACCCTCAGCTGCTCTATGGGGCAACAGTACAGGTCTCTGTGATGTGGGTCAGAGGGTTTACACCCCTCTCATGGGCCTCAGTAAGTGAAGAGTAGAATCATGATTAAATGCCATTAATTCATGTGTTTTGACTGAGAAAAAGACATCTGATTAGCTCAATACGTTGTGCTTCTTCATAGTACATCAGTCATAGTCACATTTCATAAACAGACAGAAGAAGATAGGGGAAAATATATAAAGGCCTATAAAAGCTCAGAAAAATAATGAAAAGCCAACATAAAAACAGAGAAATACAGAGGAGACAGGCACTCTTGCTTCTTGATGTTAGATTATAATTGAATGAAATTAAAACAAAGAGATTCACTCTGATGCACGGGTGTAATATGCTGAATTTCAGCAATGATAGCCACCAAAAGAGCTCATATCAAATGTGGCGAATACCTCTATTAACATAGATAGCAGGCAAAAAGAAGTTCTTGAGTTTCTAAACTTAATGAAGAAAACTGATTTTATTAACAGCCAAACATGACAAATATGTACAGCTATGAAATATTCATTTTGAACTAACCACATCACACATGCCATCATATTTTTCTATACTGTAAAATTCAATTCAAACTGTATAAGAGGGGTCTGGCTTCAGACCACAGCTCTCAGAACCCCAGCTCTCAGAACCCCCTCTTACAGACCACTTCAGAGAGAAGCCGCCTCTGTCAGGACGGATATCACATAATTTGCCGGTGCAGCTCAAGTCTAATTTTAGAATTTTTTTCTTTCTTTTTAATTTAACTTTATTCATCAACAAAGTCTTGCAGTTACACTCACGAATAAACCACATTGCAAATAATACAGACTAAGCAACATTTCATAAATAAAGCAGAAAAAAGGTCAGACTCCAATCCAGGATACTTCTTAAACAATCCAGGATTGTGGCTTGCTTTAGCTTTGCTAGCTTTAGCTACAGCTAATGTAGCAATGCTAGGTATGTAGTTTACATTCCTTTGTAAGCCAGTGTAGCTATGTTAGCTTAAGCAATGTGAGCTTTAACAAATGTAGCTAATGCTAATGTAGCTATGTAGCTAAAGTAGCTATGCTAGCTTAAGCAAACATAACATTAGATAATGTAGCTAACATAGCTTTGTTAGCTTTACCTATGTCAGCTACAAAGCTATGTTACCTATACAGCTAATGTAGCTTTGTTAGATGTAGCTACATTAGTGTCAGAGCGTTTTTATGGAGGACTAGCTATTTCCTGGGTGCAGACTGTTTGTTTGGCTTTATCAAACATTATTTAATTAGGTTTTGCTGGTCAGGCTTCTGACTGTTAACTTTTGGTATCCTAACCCTTACCTTATCCCTGAGGGTTGGTTTATGCTACAGCTGAATCACATTTAGACATAGAGTGACCTTTCCCTCCATAGTCTGCGTTCATTTCGTCTGTTTTTTGGCTGTTACCTCAAAGCTTACAGATACAGATCAAACGTAGAAATACCACAGCCAGTCGTGGGGCAGTGTTGAGCAATGTAGCCAACAGCTCAACCCAGAGCAGCAAAACACAATGAAGAAGAATCATTGGAAAAATGGTCAAACTTGATCGAGTTTTCTTAGGAAATGCAGTCGAACTCTTTTTTTCAGCTTATAGGATGGATGGAGCAGCAGCAAATAATGTTTGTAGCCCCATGACAGACAGCGACCTCTAGTGGATCCATTTTTTCAAGTCCACTCCAACATAACAGACGTTCATAAGTAGGAGGGCAATAACGGTTGTTACATTCAAATACAGAGATCTATTTTTATACTTGCATAGAGTATAAATGAGCCCTCATCAAATTATCCTAATCATATCCAGAAGTTTAATGTGATTTTATTTTGAAAGTTTTAGTATGCATTTCCGCCCTGACAGAGTCTCACAGTAGTGGTCTTTAAGGGGGGCATCTGAGAGCTGTGGTCTGCAGCCAGACTATCTTAAACTGTATATCAATCTTATATAAACAGATCTATACATGCATATATACTCATTTGATTAAGCTTTATAGCCATGTGCTTATATTTTTTAAAGTCCAATATGCCTAAAAATACTATATATTTTTAGTACAATAAATAGAAATGTAAACAATGACACAATGTAATGATTGACATTAAGGATGTCAAAAACCCATAAATTTTCTTCATAGAAATTCATTGGTAAATCATGTTTTTTTTTCTTTAGATTATGTCAACCAAATCAATGCATTAGACAATCTTGTACTGGATTTCTGTTTTTTGTAATATTATTTTTTATGACCATTTTGTTTCCTTTAAAAGTGTTTGAAATAAACTCCACATTTTACACCTACAGAATCACAGTGCACAAGAATCTTTGGCAATTCGATTTGTCAGAAACAGCCTGATGAATGCAAGTTTCACATGCATTGCTTGCACTTTCTTCAGAATGTAAAGATGCAATGCACAACTCTAAGAGTCTTTGTAAGATAAATGTCCACTTGCTGTACTATAACTCTATTATCATGATCTGTCTCAGACAAACTGCATTATTTAAACGCCCGAGAATCTGACATTTAGTAGGATGTTAGATGTAGGCTTAAGGGAAATATGCAGATAAAAATGGTACATTGAGTGTTCAGAGTGAAGCCCCCTTTGGACCCTATCTGTGTACATGTCTATCTGTGCAAACATGTCAGTATCTGACAGACTTCTCAATGGTGCTGATGGTCGTATATTGCAACAGGCCATTACACAATATTCAAATGCAGTTATGTGATCCATGTGCAAAAGAGCTAAAGAAATTAAAGAACCTTCCTGGGTCTCTCAAACTCTGCATAACAAATGAATCCTTGAAAAAAACATTGGTGGATCCAAGGTTACATCTGTTTATGCATGGACTGCCAAAAAGCTGGTTGCACTTCCAATATAAACATAAAATCAGCAGGAACTTTATTTGTTGATCAATGTTCATCATCAAACCCCATTTAAAAGTTTGTCTCATGTTTTTTCATTTCGTCCAATGGAAGTGAAAGCAACAACAGGTAATCAACTCTTTACAAGGTTCTTTACTGTAAGTACGATCATTTATAACTGTGAGGACTAGCCATACTCTGATTCAAAAACAGCTAGAAAAATGTGTAATCACAGCAAAACTGGGCACCAAAAACTAGCTTTCTGACTGTCTGTTGAGCATTACTATTCCCTGTTTAATCACTAAAAAAATGTATCAACCCACACTAAAAGACTATGGCATCTATACATAGCTGAGGGAACACTGCTTCATAAAGGTTTCTTTTTAGTCTAAATTGTCAGTGGATGATGCAGCTGATAAGTTTATCATCTTTTCATCTAGAGCTGGGACTTTGTGTTTGCAGCACGCCTTGATCACTCAGTGTTCGCTAATGAGCACATATCAGTGACCTAATTCATGCTGGTGCCGCAAGCTTGTAAAATTCAATGATTGACTTAGCACAGGTTCTGCTGGATGATGGACATTTAAAATATTAGGACGTCAATTCGTCAAGTCTTTATACTGTCTCATTTGTTGATAAAACTGATGCATTCAAATATCACAGCAAGAATTCAAGTAAAGACAAAAACCCTTAGTCTTAATCTTTTTTCAGTCTTAGTGAATTCATAAAGGTAAAAGCGACTACAATAAAATAAAAGCTTAATATAACCATTTGTAAATGTCAGGTTTTGGTCAAATGGACTACAAAAAAAGACCTAAGATACGACCAAACCCATTCAAGCATCCATTCATGAATAAGTCAGTGATATTAAAGACAGGGAATCATTTAAAACATCTGTATATCATAAGTCACTTTTATTTTGCTTTGGTCTGTTTGGTCTATCATGTATTCCAAAGCCCTGTATATCAAAATGCACATGAAATGCATGTCTGATGTGTTTCATAGTTTCTGCAGATGTACCAGAATTGATCAGTTTTGTAAGCCCGTGCTTTGTGACATGACAATCCTGTTAAACCTTTTGCCTTTGTCCCTCCACACAGGAGGGTGGATTGGACTTTGAGCATTCAAAGCACTGTCTGTGCCGTCCCAGTCCTCTGACAGAGCCTGGATGAGAGTATAAAAGCCCTGAGCTGAAGTCAAGAAATCAGTCTCGTCTGAGTACTCGCCAACTTGAAGGGAGAGAGCTTCAACGAACCCATCATGGGGGACTCAAAGCTCTGCCTCTTGCTGCTCCTCAGCACAACTGCCTTGGCCTGTGAGTACACCTAGGGGAATGCTTCTTTGAAAATTAGACCTGGTTGAGAAGTTTTAGTTCGCTTTTTAGAGTTGGTTGTTTTAATATGGCTTTCTTTGATCAGCACCATTTGTTAAATTAGAGTTGTTATACATTTCATTTTATCCTTTAAGAAAGCTTTAAATGTAAGAGATGTAAGAAATATTTTTCAAAGGGACTGCAGAAGGGTGAAAACTTTCAGGGAAAAGGCAGCAAAAATAAAAAGCTACCAGTAACATTAGTTGTGGCTGTAACATTTACCTCTAAACGTGTTACTAGCTGTTGCATATTGACAACTCAGTTCATTTTCTAAGCCAGATATTCAACTAAAAACATACATATCAAGAGAATGAAGAAAAAGTCCTGAGAAATATGTTTACTCTAACTTTTAAAGTTGATTATCATTAATACAGAATTTCTAAGTCTGATTACAAAAAAATACAGAGAATGATATCAATGAATACAGCAGGTATGAATTGTGAAGGAAACCCATTAAGAGGTCATATGCTTGCTTTGACATTGTAATGTGCCAGTAATTTAAAAAGTGTTTAAACGGCAGAGTCCCAGCTATAAGCTAATGCTGCATGGGGGTCCTTGATAGCAGATTTACATTTACTAAAGTCACTGTAATTCAGTAGCTTTCTTGGGATACTTGTACTTTTTTGAGTACATTTTAAAATCATAGTGTTTACCTCTGCTTATGTAAGTTTTAAGCAGAGTAACTGCACTTTTACTTGAGTACAATGCTCTTGTAGGTTTCCACTTCTGTTGACTATTTGAGAATAATTTGAAAGGTTCCACATCATGCCCTTCGGCAGAGTGTTTACTTGTGGTATATGTGTTTGGTTGTGTTTATTTTTTGATGTGACACAAACTTGCACCATGAATGAAGTTATCCACTGAGTTAGGGTTCACACCTGTGACCTCTGTGCCCCTAAAGGACACATAGAGCATATTCATTCTTTTAAAAAATGTAGTTTAACTATATGTAGTGTGGACCTCTATAAACACTTAAAACTATTGAATTAAACTGAGTTTAATTAAGGCTGTCAATTTTGCTGTGTATTTAACTTTATTAAAGAAGTGTTAATTTACCTGAACAACCTGATTGGAGTTCGATTTTCTGGTTGTCTTTTTAATAAGGGAAGATCATATTTCACTGTACAACTCCTCAGTAGCTACTCAGTACTTAAAGTAAACTTTAAACACTTTGACTTGAGTATGATTATAGGCCAGTGCTTTTACTTAAGTACAACTTAACCAGAGTAACTGTACTTTTACTTGAGTACAATAGTTGTGTACTTTTTCCATCTCTGGTTAAAGGACTGAAGACTAAAATGTAAAAGTCTGTCATAAAGTGGACTGTACACATCTAAAAGCAGAAATGCAATGACAATGAAAGCATAAGGAATATGAGTTGATGTGAGACATGTTTAGCTTCAAATGTCAGCCTCATAATCAGCTGTTTTATGAGTTATTAAACATTTGTTTTCTACATTTTTTTACAGTTGCCCAAGAAGAAGATCAGCCAACCTGCCTGCGTAAGTTTCACTACCTTCTATGATCACTCTTATGTTATACAATTCATCACTGTGTCCACACATTAAAAACATTTTAACTGGACTTACTAAGTTTCTGTTACCATTGATTTTCCCATCTAGTGGCCAAACGGTACAAGACCCTGCACAAGTACGTCTACCAATATGAAGCTGAATCTATGAATGCCATCACTGGAGCCTCCAAGCTGGTGAACGGACCCAAAGGCGCCTGCACGGTATGTAAAAAGCTCTTAGCAATGTGCCTTCCGTCTTAACATCCTCTTTTCAGTTGTGAGATGATTAAAAACATTTTATTCCTCTCACAGGTTGAAATTGAAGTACCTCAGTCTTGTAGTTACATCGTCCGCACCACTGGCTGTAGCCTGAGTGAAGTGGTCGACATGGACGCAGAAGGCAATGTTGTGTTCGGCCCTGCTGCCGGCTCTGACGCCTTTGCTGCTGAAATGGAGAAGTATGTTATTACTACCTGATCCATGAACACATGTAATATCTTCTTTTACTCTTACGACTCAGGAATTTGAATTAATGCATGCATGCATTTCCTTTTAGGTACCCTCTGAAGGTTGTGGTTGAGGGTGTGTATGATGTAAAACTGTACCCTGAGGAAGGTGAGACAACAAACATCCTGAATGTCAAGAGAGGTATCATCTCAGCCCTGGCTGTGCCTCTGGTTGAAGAGGAGAAGAACAAGATTATGGTACATTCATTAACAAAGAATCATATTTTTAAACTCAACAATGCTGTTATTACTGGTTTTGAAAAATAACTGCCAATAGTACATTTAAAGTATGCTTTTTCCCTCTGTCAGCCCACAATCCATGGCAAGTGCAAGACCTACTACAACGTCAATGCCAGAGAGGACATCGCAACTGACATCGATCTCACCAGGGATCTGTCTGGATGCGACCATTTTGGCCCAATCAGAGCTCACACCAACCCTCTGGCACTTATCCGTGGCTTGGTAAGACATCTGACCCTCTTGAAACTTGAAATTTATTGAGTGAAAATCCAAGCAGTGCAGTCCAATCTATGCAACCCGTTAATATCTATCCATTAATGAATCCACCTCAATACATTTAATCTATATTTCCAATTTCAGAACTACCCTGTGTCCAAGATGATCAGAAGCACTCAGACCTGCAACTACAAGTTCGACAACGAGAAGATGCACCCCATCTCTGGAGCCTGTACTGAGAAACACATCCTCATTCCCTTCTCACACAAGTGAGTCTCACCTTATATGAGGAAACTATTATGTACTCCATCATGTTAGTATGTCATGTAGAGGAAAGCTACACGTTTCTAAACATGTTGTACTTCTACAGGGGAGAGAATGGCGTTACCAATGTTGGAAAGCAAGCACTCACCCTGGTTGAGGTCACTCCTTACAACGAGAGGGTGTTTGAAACAAGTAAGTTCTTTGTTTTTGTTCTGTTGTATTATTTTGGATTAAGTGGGGTTGTCTCTGATTGTAAGATTAACTCATTTGAATTTGTGTTATAGGCGGAATTGTCAAGAGTCTTCATGCTGACACTGTTGAGGACAAGAGTGTTATCCAGGATAAAGATGCTGGTCTGAAACTCCTTGGAGAGCTGGCAGCTCTGCCCGAGGGTGAGAGCGACAGAAGGGCCGACCTCTTCAGAAGGCTCGTCACCATGGTCCGTGGCATGAAATACGAGACCCTGAGTCCCGCCGTTCCCGAGGCTCTTGCCGTGTCCCGTGCGCTGACCTACCAGGTCCTGGCCCAGTGCGGAACCCCTGAGTGCAGCAGTGCCATCATGCAGATCTTCAGGACTCTTGATACATCTTCACTCGAGGTTGATGCCGGTGTGTTTGCTTTGGGACTGGTGTCCAATCCTTCTCCTCTGCTGATCAATGACATGCTGCAGATGGCCAAATACAAGCCTAGCAAGCCCATCATGTATGCTCTGAGCAACGTTGTCAAGAGGTGAGAAAAACCAACCGCACTTAATGCAACAACTCAACAGCTCAGTACATGTGTTAGCCTTTATGTGTGGTAAGCTACAAAGGTTTTAAACATGCTCTTCCTTTAACAGATTCTACAAAGCTGAGGGAAAACTGATCCCCGAGATTCACGCTGTTGCTGAGTTCCTGACTGCACAGTTGGGCGATTGCAGTGGTGACCAGGAAACCACTTTCATGACATTGAGGGTATGTCCATCTGGTTGCTTTTAAATCCTGATTCAAATAAAAATATTAATGTGATTCTGAAATAAGAAATCGAGTATGTGCTTATCCCAAAGTCCCATGTGGAATCAAAGCTTGATCCAAAATGAGCAACTGGACTTGGTTCAGCTTCTTGAAGATGTTTCACCTCTTCACTGGAAGGCAGCCATCTTCAGGAAAAGCAAAATGTCTCTCAAGAACCATAACAATGTTCAATAATATAATTACATCAAAGCATAGCTGATTTTGTAAATACCACCTAAAAGATGCCCCTTTTGATCAAGCTTTGCATTACCATGGCACTGATGACTAAGGACCAACCCAAAAACTTCTCTTATATTAGGGGGCAGAGAAAGATGGTCAATATAAATGACAATATTTGATTTCATCCCCAGGTTATTGGAAACATGGCTGCTGCTGTTGGACCTGCCAGCCCTGCTCTCAGAGCTGCTGTGATCCAGTGTGTGAACAAACCTGAAGCTTCCCTGGCTGTGCAGGAGGCTGCCATCCAGGCATACAGGCTCACCCCAGTCCCCGCTGAGGCAAGTCAAACTATGAAAGGCTCTTAAAGATTTGAAAAAAAAACCCTACTCCATATTAATCTTTTAATTATTTTTATCCACAGGGCAGAGAGGTGCTCATGCAGGTGCTTCTGGACGGTGCTAGCCCCATGCAGAAGCGTATCGCCGCCTATCTGGTTCTTATTAAGGACCCCATGCCCACTGAACTGGAACAGCTGGCAGCTGCTCTTCCCATTGAGCAGGACCAACAAGTCAAGAGCTTTGTGATCTCACATGTGACCAACATTCTGTCCTCAACTCAGCCAGAGACCCTTGAGTAAGCAAAAAGCATTGATTGTTTTCACATCTGTTGACCTACCTTTCATTCCACACTGTCTTGATCTGATCAATAGACATACAGTAACATTGAATTTTTTCCTTCAGACTGAGGCGCAGAATTCTTGATGCCCTGCAAGGTAACGAAGTTGGACCCACAATGGACCCCACTAAGTTCTCTCGCAACTACAAGATCGGATCCGTGGAAGGCAACATGCTCTTCGAGGGTGCCAGCTACCTGCCAAAGGAAGTCATGCTTGAAATGACTCTGAAGGCTTTCGGCTTTGACATCGACATGGTTGAGGTAAAGAACTTGGGCTATTTAAAAGCAAAATCGTGCTTGTAGACAACATTGCCATGTACTCAGTTGTAAATGACAAATATGTCCTTTCTATAGATTGGCATGGAGGGTAAAGGATTTGAGCCAACTGTTGAGGCCCTGTTCGGAGAGAATGGTTTCTTCCCTGACACTGTCCTAAAGACAATGTACTTTGTCTCTGACAACATGCCATCCAGTGTCAACGAGATCTTGGGTAACATGATGCCTGCCCTGAAGAGAGACAGAATGAAGAGACAGGTACTTAGATCAATCTTTTTTGTTCACTGTAGTTCAAATGGCTGATGTTTGCCTCATCTTTTAACTGATTTAAAATTTCTATTTTCAGGCCACCCAGAACCTGCTGAGAGACCTGGGACGCAATGTGAACAAACTTGTGAGGGATCTCAAGACAGCAGAGTCCCCTGAGGCAATGGTTTATCTGAGACTTTTGGGTAATGAGTTGGGATACCTGAAGACAAATGAAATTGAGGAGATGGCCTACTCTGCAGTCATGATGATTGACAGCATGGCCAAGATGTTCCCAGCTGATGTAAGGAAGTTTTTCCTGTTAAGCTTGAGAGAGAAACGCTGAAAATTAATTTCTCTAATGTAATGTAAATGCATTTAGGATTGACATATTATATGTACTCTTTTGCAACAGCTTTTGAAGGCACTCATTACCAGCGCTGACAACACAATCTTTGCCCACTACGTTTTCATGGACAATGAGTTCTACCTGCCAACTTCCCCTGGTGTGCCTCTGAGGATTGCCCTGTCTGGTACCTTCACCCCTGGCATTAAGGGTGGACTTAAGATCGCTCCAGACATGGTGGGTATTAAACAAAACTCTTCTTCAATATAAGCTTAACTGATCTAACTTTAAGGAATTCAGTGACAGAAAATCAACCTATGCCTCCTGTGTATCTACAGAGCGAAGTCAGCTTCATGCCCTCTGCTGGCATCGAGTTTGACACTCGCATTGGCTCATTTGTCCCTGAATACGTCAACTCCGGACTGGAGATGCACACCAGCATCTTCCATGAGAGTGGACTCAAGGCCAAGGTCGCCATGGCACGTGACAATGTCAAGCTGACCATCCCTGCTCCAGTGGCTCCAGTGAAGCTGGTCAAAATCACGTATGTTTGAGTTACAAGTTACATTTTGAGATTTTTTTTCTTGACAGCTTCATTAAAGTAATGCATCAGATATTATATGAGACAACTACAAATGTAATACGTCAATAAACTAACAGACACTTCTCCACATACAAAATATAGAAACAGCTTTTTGGCTGTGGCTGGAACATCAGAGTGGACCATCCCCCCTGCAGTGACAGACAAGGTTGATGTGAGCGAGTGCACACCCTTCTTTGCTGGAATGAAATACTGCAGTGCTCTGCTGTACACTGATGCTTTCTATCAGGAGACACCTTACTTCCCCTTCACTGGTGACAGCAAGTGAGGAAAACTTAAAAATTCATAACCTAATAATTTTTTTTATTAAAATGAAATACCAGCAGCAGTTTGATTTACTTGATTATCCTCGTAGATTTGCCATTGAACTCCACCCAACTGGTGAAGTCACTGAGTACACAGCCACTATTTCCTACGAGCTCCTCAGAGAGGGAGAAGAAGGCCGTCAGAAGGTTGACTCCCTCAAGGCTGTTGTGAGAGCTGAAGGTAATGTACAAGAACATGTTATTTTCTATTACAAACTTGGTTTGGATGAAGTACTTTAAGTGGACTAATGTTATTTTAATCTATCGGGTTGTTGACTACAGGTGCCGACCCCACTGAAGCCACAGTGCTGGTAAAATACAACAGAAGGAAGAATGTCCTCACAGCTGACATCCAAGTCCCAGACTTTGATGTGGAAGCCGGATTCAGGCTGGGCATTGTTGATGGAAATACCAAGGGCAAAGGAACTCACTCCATCTCTCTTGACTTAATCAACAAGAACATCCCTCAGCTCTCAATGGTTGGACGTGCCAAGTAAGAAATGAACTATAAATACTCTGGAGATGCAGGTAATGTACACATATTAATTGAGAGTACACTAACTTACTTTGTTTCCAGACTTATGGCCATGAAGGAAGCTATGCTTGAGCTCCAAGTTCTTGTCCCCATGCTTGATGCTGACGCTACTGTCACAGCAAACCTGAAACGTGATGAGGAAATGGAACTGGCACTGAAGACTGACATCAAGCTAATGGGTGCCACATCTGAGCAGAAGATTGCAATGAAATATGGTAATTTTCTTTTCATTTTGTTTCTCATCATTTTTTCAGCCATGTAGTTCTTGGAAAGGGACTAGTAAGCCTGGATAATTATCTGAACATAGCCATGGAAAAACAATAGTACCAGATAGCAAAAAAAAGAATTACAAATTATTACAAGAGTGCTGCCAATTTAAAGAAAACAACAGGTTTGGAAAACTGATATAAAGTTATATTTTTCAAGACGCTGCTAATTAACAGAGCATGCACTTCCTTTAGTCATCTGATTAATGTAACTGTTCTCCTTCATTGCAGATGGCATGAAGGTTGAGGTTGAGGCCAAGTCTGATGTGAACGCTGAGACTGCCATCCTGCCCAAAGCTGGACTCATTGATGCGTACGGCAACCAGCTCCTTGACATGCCAGTGGGACAGGCTGACATGAAGGTCCGCCACATCTTCAAGAAGCTTGGAGAGGTATAAATCATTGGATTAAACAAATGTTTTCATTTCTTTTTGCAGAAAGTAAACATGCATAGAGCAATAATTATTCTTTTTCTTAGACTGCAAACGCCTACATTGAACAGTATGGTGCTGATATCAGAGTGCCTGAAATGCCCGAGATTTCCCTGCCAGAAAAACTGTTCCTGAACACGTAAGTGTGAAGAAGTCAGTAATTATGTTTGGAAATCTAAATATGTTTCTGAAACACTGATGCATGTTATACTTTACTGTTCAAACAGTGAGGCAAAGGCTGTCTACTACTTCAACAACGAGCGATTCACTATCTCCCTTCCTCTTCCTCTTGGTGGAAAATCAACAGAAGAACTTAATTTCCCACCAGCCCTGACCACACCTGCTATCTCTCTGCCCCAGTGGGGACTGGAGATTGTTTCTGTGGAAATTCCCATCCCAGAGCTTGTTGTCCCTGAGAGCCTTACTCTGGCTATTCCTCTCTTTGGAAAAGCTGAAGTTTCAGCTCTGATGAAGAGCAACCTCTACAACATGGAGGCCTCTGTGGCTGCTGGCAAAGATGTTGTTGAGACACCAAGCTACTCAGCTAAGTTTGATGTGACAGGAACCTCCCCAATTGACGTTCTCTCTGTCAAGATTGAAGGTATGGCTTAGTAGATGTTATCCGTTTGTTTGGAATATGTTAAGTTATTATGCTTTTCTCAAACTGGAATGATGAGCTGTTCACACTTGGTTGAACTTTAGTATCTTTAAAAATGTCCACTAAGGTGAATTAATGATGTCTCTATTACCTGACCTCCATTTAATCTATATAACTATACAACTGTGATACAAAATAGTCACACAAAGCAATTATTAATGAACAATCTCCTCTTTCTTGCCTTGTTATTTAGGATCTGGTATGCTGGCCACCACTGATGCCATCAAGGCCGAACTGAAAACCTCTTTGGCCCACAAATTCATTGAGGCTAGTGTTGTTATTACCGAGGATGCCACAATCACAGACAAGATTAGCCTGAAGTCCAACAGCAAGGTTGATGCCACAAGCCCCCTTGGTGTCAAAATTGCACTTGAGCACACTGGTATGGCAGGAATCAACACTGAAGAAATCTCTGCTGAAAGCAACTTAGAGGGAATGCTGAAGGTCGGACCTGTGTATGGAAAGGCCATTGCAACTCAGTCAGCCACCATCTCCCCATTCAAGCCAGAAGCAAAGATTGATTCCACCCTTCAGATTGACTCCACACTTGTCAAGGCCCAGAACACCATTGCAGCAACTCTTGCCAATGGTGAACTGTCAGTGATGTCAAACACCAATGCCTTTGAAGACACTCTGACCCATGTTGCTGAGCTTTCCTTTAAAGACAGCAAGCTGTCTCTGAAATCTGATACCAATGCCATGCCTCTTGGTATCAAGGTCCGCAACCAGGCTGAGGCCTCTGCTGGTGCAGGTGAAGTCCTGCTGAGAATGGAGACCAATGCAGACTACAGTGAAAACCGTGTTTACTCTCTGCAGACTGCTTCCCTCAACACCAACGGTCTGACTGTGAACAGCGATGCCACCATTAAGATCCTTGAGAATGAGGCAACTCACAAGGCTACTCTGACAATGAACAAGGATGGTCTGACCACAAGTGGATCCAACACTCTTCAGAGCCCCCTTGCATTGGAGAACACATTCAATGCTGGCTTAGATGCTGCACAGGCCTCTCTGTCTATTACCAACAAGGCTGTTTTGAGCGACATTAAGGTTGATAATGCAAACACTCTGACAATTACTCCAGCCAGCCTTGACTTCAGCTCAAAGGCTGAGGCTGCAGCTAGTGAGTATGCTGCTTACACTCATGATATCACCGTTGCTCTGAAAGACTACACAGCAACTGCCAATGTTAACAACAACCTGAAACTTCTGGAAGCCAACCTCATCAATGAGGCCAAGCTTCAGGCAGAGCTCTACAAAATCGATCTCACTGGAAGCCTGAAAGCCGTGTATGGCGAGGAAGAGATCAAGCACCTTTATGAGGTGAATTACGCTGATATGGCAGCACTTGCAAAATGCAGCACTACTGGAAAACTCCTTGGAACTCACATGAACCAAAACACTGAGATTGAAGTTATTGGCCTTGCTGCCAGGATCGCCAACGATGCCCGCTTCAACTCACAGCCAATGCGCTACGACCACACCATCCGTGCCAGTGTTGTGCCTTTTGATTTCAACCTTGATGCCATCGTCAATGCTGACGGAGACATGACCATGTATGGCAAGCACAGTGCTCAGCTCTACGGAAAGCTCCTCCTTAAAGCCCAGCCCCTGGCACTGGCTAGCTCACATGAATGGAGAGCATCACTGAACCAGCAGCTGGATAATGGTTTCACCCTTGAGACAACATTGGACAACAAGATGGACAATGTTCTGTCACTCCAGGAGCAGAAGAGCAGCTTCAGAATGAAATCAAAGGTGAATGAGCATGCCTTCAACCAGGACTTGAGCATTTACAATACTGCTGAAAGAGCAGGCATTGAGGTTTCTGGCACCATCCTCACCAACATCCTCAACAGCGAGTCCCCAGACAACCAGGAATATGCCATCTCAGGCTTCCTCAAGTACGACAAGAGCACAGACAGTCAGCTTATCCAGCTCCCTCTTATTGACCTGCCCACCTTAGTGGAAAGCATCAAGGGTGTAGTTGTGTATGTTGGAGAGGCACTGCAAGGCTTCATCAACAATGAGGAGGTAAAGGCAAGACTTCAAGCTATTCCACAGTACGTAGATGACTTTGTTTCTCAACTGAATCTTGAGGAAAAGGTTGCTCTGCTGAAACAGTACTTAAGTGATCTTTCACAAGAATACATGATCACCATGGAGGATGTGGAAGCCACTCTGACAAACCTGAAGGCAACTGTTGTAACCCTGCTGTCAGATCTCAGTGTTTACATCCAGAACATTGCTGTAATGGTTAAGGAGATTATTGCCAGTGGTACCCTACCTGAAACCCTCACTCAGACAGTCCAGCAGTACTGGACTGCTTTCAATGAGGAGTACGACATCAAGGCCATAGTTGTGTACATCATTGACACAGTTACAGAGATGATCCAGCAGATTGACCCAGAAAAACTGAAGGACAGCAGCATTGCATTCCTGAGTGATATTGAAGCCCAGTATGCCATTAAGGCTAGACTGCAGGAAATAATTAGTTATATCAAGGAGACAGTTGAGACCTTTGACATGCAGCAATTCCTTGATGGTCTGAAGAACTTCATTTCATCTATTGACCTTAAAGCTCTCATTGATACACTCGTTAGTAAGCTTCCCACAGAGTTGATCAGCGAAGTCACAACCACAATCAAAGAGCTTGTTCAGGATCTGGACATCCTTGGTAAGATCAACACATTCTACGCCAAGTTGAGAGAGCTGTTGGTGAAATTTGAGGCTGACAAGAAGGTTGTAGCTATCTTGGAAAAGGTTTTGGAGATTATCAAGCAACTCAAAATTGAGGAAACCATCAAGACTGTTACCACAATGGTGAAGGATGCCGATCTTCCAGGAAAACTGATGCAGCTCCTCCAGACCACCGTTGAGTACTTGAAAACAACTGATGTTGAGGGTATGATTCAACAACTGAATGCACTTATTGAAACTGTTGTGCAGAAAGTGAATTCATTGGAGTATAACGATCTGGTGACAATTGCCAATGATTGGATCAAATCATTGACAGATAGTGTGAATGAGCTGATCAGAACCCTTGAATTCCCCCAGAAATTTGAGGCAGCAAAAGAGATGATCAACCTTGTCCTGTCCTCTGCTTCAGGCTTTATGGAGAGCTTAAGAGAAATCAAAGTTGCAGAATTGATCAAATCTGTTAAGGATTTCATCGACCAAAGTTTGCTTGCTAACCTTAAGGGAATTGCTGAATATGTTAAGCAGACAATTGCAGATTGGGATGTCAATGCTGACATCACATATTATCTGAACCTTGTAAGCAAATACTACACAAAGGTCTTTACCATCATCACTAACATGTTCACAAATATCGTTGAGGTGATTAAGACAGTCTTACCCGACCAGAAAATCATCAGTGAGATTCAGCAAATCTTTGAGAGCCTCCTTACTGAACTTAAAAAGCTTGAGCTGAGCACACCATCCTTCAGTGTTCCTTTCACAACTCTTGATGTTCCTTCAATGAAGTTGAGCTTGGAAAAACTTGAAATCCCAACACAGCTGGACATTCCTGAGTTTACCATCCTGGGCGCCTACACTGTACCAGCCACCACAATTACCATTGATGACATCAAGCAGAAAATAATTGCACTTCTTGATTTCATTGCTAACTTTGAGATCACAATGGTGGACATAGATGCCTTCTTTGGAGAACTGACAATGAACTACCTTCCTACCTTGCCAGCAATTGCCTTCCCCGAGATCACTCTTCCTGAGATCTCATTCCCTGCCATCCCATCAGTCCCTGTAGAAAAATTTGTCAAGTCTCTCCAGGTTCCTGAGATCAAACTGCCAACTATTCCAAGTGGATTCATGGTACCATGCTTTGGCAAACTCTATGGTGAAATCAAATTCACTCTGCCCATCTATGCAATGAGGACATCTGCTGAGATTCAGAACTCAAGTGAGAGTGAAACAACACCCACACTTACTGGATTCTTCTCATCCCAGGGCACATCTCCAAGTTTTGAAATCCTCAATTACAACATTGACTCCACTGCTCGTATTGCAATCCCAAAAATGAGCCGTGTTGTTGTGGCAGAGACCCTCAAGCTGAACCATCTTATTCTTGGAGTTGATCATCAGGCATCTGTGAGCCTCTATGGCCTTTCAGCCCAGGCCCAAGCCAAAACCACAGTTAAGGTTACTACTACCCCCTACACAGCTGAATTTATGAACACAGCCTTTATTGCTATGGAAGAAGGAATGTCTGCCTCTCTTGATACAACCTACACTCATGTAGTGGACCTTCCAGTTTTCAATGTCAGAAATGAGGCCACTGCAAGCCAGAAAGCAGTTGCTCGTCTGAATGGCTACACCCTGACTCTCACTGTGGACAATTCTGGCAATGGCAAGCTTAATTCTGAAGAGGGCACCCACAAGAGCAACATGCATTTGTCACTCACTCCCAGCATTGCCACTCTGACCTTCTCTGGAGACACAGACTCTACTCTCTTGAAGATGAAACAGCAAGCTACAGCTGAGTTAGGTACCTTCTCCTACCTCAAGTTTAACATCCGCAATGAAGCTGAGGCACCAATCATCAAGAACAGTCTTTTTGTGGTAACTGGACATGCCAACCTCTATGACCTGAAGGTTGAGCTGAAAGCAAACCATGATACAGAACTGAATGGTCCAATCAGTGGAGTCCTGTCCAATGGCATCAATGTTATGGTCCGCCCTGTGGAGATTGTCTTTGAATTCCAGAACAAAGGAAATGCCAAGGTCACCATGTTTGAAACTATTACTGCCAAGCTAGATCTGCAGAATGATTATACAGCCATCTTGAAACCTGAGGGCCAACAGATTAACACTGTGGCTCTGGCTCGTCTCAACCAGTACAAATTGTTCTACAATTTAACTGTTGACAACAATGCAAATGAGGCTGGCATCTTTGCTGCTGTAGAAGGCGAAGCAAACCTTGATTTCCTGACATCCCCCATCAGCATTCCAGAGCTTGACCTACCTTTTGTTGATTTCCACACCCCAGCTATCAGTGATCTGAACTTGTATGAGGAGACTGGACTGAAGAACATTCTGACCACCACTGAGCAGACTGTAGATGTAGATGCCAAAGTTATTTACAAGAAGAGTCAAGCTGCCCCTCTTGCTGATATCATGGGTCTTATCCAGATCCCCTCTGTGGGTAACCTGATCACAGAGCTGTCTTTCAAGTCCGCCATCATTAACTTGAATGCCAATGCTGGACTATTTGCTGAGGATGATCTTGTATTCCGTCTGGGTGCTACCACAGCTTCTGTGTTTGAGGCCCTGGTAGCCAAAATTGATGGCACCACCAGTCTCACCACTAGGAGAGGAATCAAGCTGGCAAACTCTCTTTCCCTTGAAAACAAGCACATTGAAGGAACTCATGACAGCACAATCAGTTTGAGCCTCGAGACCCTTGACGCTGCTGTCTCTGTGGCTACAGTTGCAAAGATTGCCCTGCCCATCCTCAACCTGGAGGCAAACCAAAATCTGGTTGTTGACACCAAAACCAAACCAAGTGCTGCATCCACCTGGACAATGAAGGGCAACTTCAATGTCCCAGTGATCAATGCTGTTGGAAAGGCCGAGCTGGACCACAGTCTGAAGCTGGAGGGAACCTTTGAATATGCTTCAATCGAGACATCCACAAGGGCAAATATGGACGGAACAGTGCTTGAAGACTATCTGCTTTTGGGAGTCCTTGATAATGAGGCCAACATGTATCTTAATGCTGATGGCCTGCGATCTGCTCTCAAGGTAATCGCTGATGCCAAGCTTAACCAGGGAACCACCAAAATGCTTGCCATGGATGTTAATGAGAATCTTGAAGTTGAAGCCTCTCTTAGCCGTGTGTATGCAGTGCTGAAGTTTATTGGAAACAATGAGGCAAATGTGTTCACCTTCAACACCAACGGAAAGCACGTTGCCCAGGCTACAATTGATCTTGCACCAACCTCCTCACTGACCGCTGACATTGAGATTGATATGTCTCAGCCAACTAGCATTGGTGATTTCATCATCTATGGGAAAGCTAATGCTGGAGTAACACCTGCAGAGCAGAAGATTTCTGCAAATGCCAAGGTTGCCAGCCCACTGTTTACTACAAACCTGCAGGCTGATGTTGAGGGAAATCTCCCTGTCCTCAAAGTCATCATCAAGTCTTCTGCCACCTCTGTTGTTGGGTTCTTGCAATATGACATTGATGGTGAGTTGCTCAAATTTCCTGTACAAATTTTCTGTCCTTTTCAGCCAGTCTTGTTGAGAATTTGCTCTAACTGAAATAATTTCATTCATTTAATAGCTTCAACTTCAACAAGCTTTGAGGATGAAGCTCTGAGCTGGATCACCAAACTTGCCCTGACACATGCTGACTTGACCATGAACGTAAACCATGTTCTGAGCCTGCCCTTGAGGTAAGATTCTATTTGTTATTTAGAGTATTTTTCCTTCACTTTTATCCTAATGATTGATTTGTATTACTTGGCAACAATGCAGGAAATCAAAGGATATGGATCATTTATATGATATGCATTCTTTTCTGGTCACCCTAGCCATACCCTGAGTGTGGACATCAACAGTCCTACCTTCACCGATGTGAACGCTCATTATGCTCTGAGCAACGGCATCAGTGCTTCCGTTTCTATCCCAGCTGCTGGCTTCTTGGGCCTTCAGCTCAATGGTCCAGTCCCAAGTGCAAGACTCTTTGGCCGTTACCCTGTAAGTATCTTTAACGTTCACTGTTTTGATATGAAAGGAAACCAAGTACCATCAAAGAACAACTAAACAATGTTTCATTTCTTTTCTTTAACAGTCTGCCCCAGAAGTTGATGTTGACATCTTGATCATCAAAGCAGCTCCTAAGGATGCTGATAAGATGAGCCTGCAGGTTGCCTACAACATGGAGGCACCCAAAGTACTGCTCTCTGAAGCCAAGACGAGACTCCCTTCCATCATCTCTACATTGACAATGTTTGCTGACAAATACCAAATCACAGGCTACATTGTGGAGTTGAAGAACTCAGTTGTTACCCGCATTAGCGAAGCATATGATGCTGCAGTTAACTATGATGCTTCATTGAGCCAACTGTCAATCTTCTTCAGGAACTTCATTGTTCAGTACCAACGTACTGTTCAGACCTTCCTGGATGCAGTCATCAAGGTCCTTAGGGAGACCCAGTTCAAACTGCCAGGTACTGATGAGATGACCACTCTCCCTGAAGTACTTAAGAAGCTTACCAGCAGCATTGCTGCTATGCTAGATGTTATCATCCAGGGTGTCTATCAGATTGTAGAAGTGTACCTGAACTCCTTTGTCGACATGATCAGTAACGTGAAAGTGCGCATGCCAGTTGGTGATGCAGTCAGTGTAGGACAGGTCTTTGAACAGGTCAAAGCAACTTACAAGGCAATCTTTGATGGGCTGGTGGACTTTGTGAAAAATATGGAAAGTCTTGACACAATGCTGGAAAAGATTGGTGAGACCCTGAAGGCTGTTGTTGAAAAATCCCAGCAGCTTGTTGACTCTGTTCAGTCAGACTATTTGGATGCATTGTTCATCAACATCAACATCCTCTATCGTAACGTTGTCACAGTCTTAAAGACTGTTGTTGACCAGGTCTCTGCCCTTGACTTTGAGCAGCTCAACAGTACAGTTGAGTATGTTATGGACACACTCATTTATGTTGTGGAGACAATCAACAACACCGTCTATGGTATCCTTCAGGGAGCTTCAGCTGAGGCTCAAACCTACATGAAAGTTAGTGATGGTAGGCTTGAGATTGAACTTCCAATCCCCTTCCCTCAGTAAGGAAACCTCACAGACTGAGGCCTAAGTCCATATGAAACACTACCACCTGTTAAAAACATGCATGGAAGGAGTATGGACATTTAGCTCTTTAACCATATTTATAACACTGAGTTTAACAACAACCATTGTAGCACCATTTTAATCTAAATGGTTTATTGTTTGCAACGTTGAAATGTAAAGTTCTACTGAAAGGCGACTTCATGTAAATGGTGGAAAGCATCAATAAAAAAATTTAAACTCATATACTGTTTGCTTGTTTTTTTGCCCACTGTCTGATGTTTTCAGAGTTAGCATGCAAACTTCTGCAAAAACATGTTGCACTAAAGGGTAAAATAATAATATTTATTTGTATGGCACTTTTAAAAACAAGTTTACAAAGTGATTTAATATACACACAAAGGTATGTGTTCTAGCAACAAAGAACAAAAAAACACAAGAACCAAAACCAAGGAGCTGAGCACCCAAAATTAACAAAACCCTTAAAGCAAGAGAAGACATGAAATACTTAACCAACAGGATTAACTCAAACAGTATAACAACATAACCAACTCATCATAAGAACCAATAAGAACTCAGGAAACACAGTTTATAGCTTGTGCTGATTTGTAACACACTACTGACATGAAAATTTAAGAATTCATTATTTAAAAAAAAACAGAAAATACCATGAAAAAAGCAACCTTTTAAGTTGCATACAACCAAGAGGACACAATTCTAAAAAGAAAACCTTTGGCAATAATCAAGACTGCCAAGAACAGTCATATTGACACTGATTGTTTCTTCTTTGCTGCAACGTCTGACATAATTCTGATAAGGGCTGGGCAATATGGCCTGAAATTTATATCACTGTTTCTGTTTTGCCATTATGGTAATGGTTAAATATCCAAGTATTACAAAATTAAAAGAGATTTAAATGCATATCTAAGTGTTACAAACCTGTAGAAGTTGAGTGCTGTTACGATACAGATCACACCTATCCACTGATACCCTTTCACACCATTCACTCCTCGTTCACACACTAATGGTAGATGTTGTTATGGAGAACTGGAGTATTCACTAATCCCATTCAAACGCATCCACATCCATGTACACACCACTGATGCAGCAGTGGGATCAAACCGGGGCTGTGTCTTGCCTATCTACATGTGACTGCAGAGCTTGGGATCGAACCCACAGCCTTCTGATTGAGAGATGACTGGTTTTGTTATCAACATTTCCTTGCTTTTTTGGGGGCGCGCTGGTAGTCGAGTGGCTAAGGCACACACCATATACGCAGGTGACCTAGGTTTGAATCCGGCATGTGGCACTATTTCCTGCATGTCTCTCCCCGCTCTCCTCCCTGTTTCCGACTCTATCCACTGTCCTCTCTCTAATAAAGACATGAAAAAGCCCAAAAATAAATCTTTAAAAAAAAAAAAAACATTTCCTTGCTTTTTACACTGTGGTACGTTGAAGTGTGTGAAATAACATGCTGATACCAAGATATGACAGCAATGATTATTTTATAATCTTCGTTATTAAAGACTGAGCTAGCAAAGTATTTTGTGCATATGCAACAGCGGTGTTGGGAATCAGCCATGTGGAAACAAATACTCAGGACTAGTAGGCACTGATAAGGCTGGAGTGTGGTGGATTGGAGGGAAATTTTGAATAAAGGGTCATAAAAACAGCGAGACTCATCATCCCAGGATCCTCTGCAGCACACTCAGAGAGAACACATTCTCTTTCAAATAGGAGACCTGAGGAGACTCTGCAGTGGGTCCATGGGTAATAAAAGGTCCTGTGAGCCTTGCTCTCACAGCTTCATCTCAATGTTTGGTACAGTCAGTCAAAAGACAAGAGTTTTCTTTCCTTCTCTCCATGCCATCCAAGACATCCTGGGTTTCTGTATGGTGAAGTTTCAATAGGGAGTTTGTCAACTCCTTAGCCACTCCTGGGAGCTTTCTTTGTATGAAGTCCACCATCTTTACAGTAACATGTGGAACCACATGTTATCCAGCCATTTTAAGGACATCAGCCATCTTGTCCTTTCTCTCTTCTCTCTCTCTATTACACTAACACACACACATTTATCACGCTTTTCTTTGTAAAAAGTCTGCTTTGTTGTAGTTTACTTTTATAATAGTTGTCATTGATTCTGACCAATGCTGCTTTGTTTAATAGAGTCTATCATATATGTAAAGAGAAGTTGTCTGTGCACACACAGGGTAACAATCTGCTGGTTGAGGGGGTCATGTGCAATCTTTCCTATTTATTAAAATACCCATTTTTAGTAAATAATGATATTGTTATTATTCAAATCTTAATTGTGAGACTAATTTTTGCATCTTTTGGTTGTTGTTCCCTGCCTTCAGGATGGTGAGCCATTATTTATTCATCTTGATTTTTTTTTAATTAATATTCATACTACTAGTTATCAATATCATAACAATAACCTATTGTTAACAATAACTAGCATTGCAAATCCCAGCTGTTGTAATGACAAGGTGGATTAAGAGATTAATCACTTTATGCACCTGTATGTGATATTAATGTTACGCATTATCATGAAAAGACATAAAAACACAGGGAATGTGCAGCACTGTCTCGATTATAGAGACAGATTTACTGGGGATTAACTTCATCACTTTAAACCAAGTGTCTGTGAAAGTCATTGCCATTGAAACGACGCATCATCTCCTCTAGTTGCAGTTGGTGTGAACTGGTCAACTTTCAAAATATTGCAAAGCATAGGCAGTTGCAAGTATCATAACCTGTCTTTGGTCTGAACTGAGCTTAAGGATCTGCAGTTTTCTGCACTTCCACATTGGATTTCTCTTTCTCTTTTATACATCACAGGGTGGCACTTAGAAATGACTTCAATCAAATATTTGTGTCATATATAGAAAATGTTTAAAATAAGTAGCATAATATTGTTAATATGATATTGCTAGGCATCTGCAGATGCAAAAATTTCTGCCTTGGCTATGAAAACCTGCATATATCAGCTGTTTCTACAAACATTTGTGAAAGAATGGGTCGCTCTCAGGAGCTCAGTCAATTCCAGCTTGGTACTGTGACAGGATGCCACCTGTGCAACAAGTCCAGTTGTGAAATTTCTTCGCTCCAAAATATTCCACAGTCAGCTGTCAGTGGTATTATAACAAAGTGGAAGCGATTGGGAACGACAGCAACTCAGCCACAAAGTGGTAGGCCACGTAAAATGACGGAGCGGGGATCAGCAGATGCTGAAGCACATAATGTGCAGAGGTTGGCAACTTTCTGCAGAGTCAATCACTACAGACCTCCAAATTTCATGTGGCCTTCAGATTAGCTCAAGAACAGTGTGGAGAGAGCTTCATGGAATGGGTTTCCACAGCTGAGCAGCTGCATCCAAGCCACACATCACCAACTGCAATGCAAAGCGTCGGATGCAGTGGTGTAACGCACGCTGCCACTGGACTCTAGAGCAGTGGAGACATGTTCTCTGGAGTGACGAATCGTGCTTCTCCATCTGGCAATCTGATGGATGAGTCTGGGTTTGGCGGTTGCCAGGAGAACGGTACTTGTCTGACTGCATTGTGCCAAGTGTAAAGTTTAGTGGAGGGGGGATTATGGTGTGGGCTTGTTTTTCAGGAGCTGGGCTTGGCCCCTTAGTTCCAGTGAAAGGAACTATGAATGCTTCAGCATACCAAGAGATTTTGGACAATTCCATGCTCCCAACTTTGTGGGAACAGTTTGGGGATGGCCCCTTCCTGTTCCAACATGACTGTGCACCAGTGCACAAAGCAAGGTCCATAAAGGCATGGAGGAGAGAGTTTGGTGTGGATAAACTTGACTGGCCTGCACAGAGTCCTGACCTCAACCCAACAGAACACCTTTTGGATGATTTAGAGTGGACTGAGAGCCAGGCCTTCTCATCCAACATTAGTGTGTGACCTCACAAATGCGCTCCTGGAAGAATGGTCAAAAATTCCCATAAACACACTCCTAAACCTTGTGGAAAGCCTTCCCAGAAGAGTTGAAGTTGTTATAACTGCAAAGGGTGGACCGACGTCATATTAAACCCTATGGATCAAGAATAGGAAGTCACTTCAGTTCATATGCGAGTCAAGGCAGGTGAGTGAATACTTTTGGCAATATATTGTATGTCAGGTGAAGTCTTTTCTTTCTTCATCATCATTCCATAGACTTTAAAGAGTGTTTTAAGGGCTGTAATTGGTTAATTTGTTCAACCTCAAACTTAAAAAATGCATTATAAGGACTTCAGTTCTGAACTTTGTTTAAATATCGGTAAAATATTTTGTAAATATCAGCACATCAGATATCAACAAAAATCCATTATTGTGCACCCCCAAAAAAGTTCATTTCTAATGTATTGTTATCATTTTTGCTCACAGATTAAATAACATTTTTTTTAGCTTTTTATCAGAAAAAAAACCCTACAACATGTGGTTCATGTTTGGTTTAATGCCACCTTCCTTGAGGGCAGATCTGTACATTCATACAATACAATTCAAAAGTATATGGTTTATCATAAAACCACATAAAACACAAGTAGGCAAAGAACTGTTGAACTGGGGCAGTTTGGTTTTTAGTTATTTTCTCTGAAGTCATCATGGAGTTTTGAACCACTGATGATGATGACTTCCTTTTATTGTACTGCATGAAAAAGATGGAAGGAACACAAAAAAAGAAGAAAAGAAAAAAAGTGCAAACTAACTCAGATATGTTTGGAACAAGTCTTGGTAAGGTGAACCAAATGTTACTGTAACATTTGCTTTCTCTTCTTTAGTCCATCACTAAGGACAGAGTAGGCACAGGTAGACTTCTAAGCATTGTCTTCATTGCCATCTAGTGGTGTTTAATGATATCTTAAAAAGTGACACTATGCAAGATCAATGCCAAACAGTTATGCAGTTTAAAATGATTTACCATCTTACATGAATACTGACAGCAGTAAAAATAAACACTATCACTGAAGTGTAAATCTGAGGAGGACAGGCTTGTATGGCTTCTTGTAGTCCATTTAGATGTTGAACATGGTAGTCATAGATGGTTATGATGGAAAAAAATAAGAAAATTACATAAATTGTATGTATATTTTACAAGCATCATTTTTAAAACATATAACCAGGTCAGAATGAGTGCCATGATACCAAAAAAACAGATCAATTAGGGTTCCAAGCATACCAACCTAACCCTAAAAAGAGGAGCAAGACTCACTGTGGTCTGTTTATTAGTTGAAACAATCTTCACTTCTCTTACAATGGTGGC
Organism: Cheilinus undulatus; assembly: GCF_018320785.1. NCBI lineage: Eukaryota > Metazoa > Chordata > Actinopteri > Labriformes > Labridae > Cheilinus > Cheilinus undulatus. The sequence goes on from NC_054878.1 coordinate 31,807,462, forward strand.
AATAACGGACAAACACAAAACAGGACAGGTTTTATGCGGAGATGAGAAGCTTTCATCCCTCATTTTGAGGCCCATTTGGGAGCCAGTTTCCTAATTTATTTTCTGTCTTATGTTTGATAGACATTAAAAAGCCAAATCATACTGAAGAGAAGAGATGAAGAGATGTGAAGCTGACAGACCAGCTCCTACTACTGACTGCAATGAACCATGCCAAACGGTATCGGACCAAATTGGAACACTTGGTGGGAACACACCAGTTGATACTTGGTGCTCCAGAAAACAATACATTTTGAATCATAAGATAATCCCATTCGAACGCATCCGTACCCATTTATATGCCACTGGTGAAGAAGTGGGAGAAGACTGGGGTTAAGTGTCTTGCCCAGGGACGCATCGACATGTGACTGCAGGAACAATTTAACAATTCAATGATTCGAGTAAAAGCTTTGGAAAAATGTCTTCAGGTGCTTTCACACCTTTGTTGTTTGGTCAGTTTGAGTGGATCCTAATAACAGGTACTGTATGAAACCTCGCCTGGACCATAGTCTAGACCATACAGCTGGACCTTGGTCTGACCAAAAGAGGTGGTCTTGGTCCGAACCAAACTAAACCATGGTCCAGTTTCACTGTGGATATTTGGGCAAGCATCATCAGCCCGATGTCTCTCAGCACAGTAGGTTGATGAAGATTTTATTCCACAGAACATGGTTATAAAAGCAAAACAGTTTTGGGTGTTGCACACTATTGACGCCATATTGGGTGTGCTTCATACATGGAGCATCCAGAAAAGTTTGGGTCTTTGCTCTGGGACAGCGCCAAAATCATGATTAAACCCATGGTTGACAGTGGACTCCCCAACCTGCTGTGATTGCTCATAATCTCCAGCTAGCTGTTCACAAAGGACTTTTAGCTCAGAGAAGTGTTGCTGTCACAGTGTCTGTATGACGTAAAACAGCTGGACAGCTAAAGCCCATAACTTGAAATTGTGAGCAATATACAGTTAGCATACTAACAACTTTAGGCCTATTAATTATTATAGTATATTAATAAGTAATAGTGTCTTTATTTTAGGATGTTTTTTTCTCTCCAAGCAGGCAAGAGTACAGGCCAACACACTGGATGACCTGGGGGAACCTCCTGCCAGAAAGCTACAAAAGGTCCAAGCCTGCAGTAGTCTGGACAGCATTTTTGACGAGACTGCAGATGAGCAAGCAGCAACAGCTCAGAGCTTTGCTCCCATGGGTGCTAGTTCAATTAGAGACATATCTTTGAGAGACCACAACTTCTCGTCAAGACAACCCACTGCAGTGCTGGGCAGTAAACAAAGGTCCCTAATCTTCTTCTCTGTTTTTGCTGTATTCCTGTGGCAGCATTACAGCGCCACTTACATGCCTGGCATATATATTACAACATTTTCAGCCATTTTGATCATTTCTTACTTAACACAGCCATTTCTTGAAATGATGCTATTTTTACAGAAAAGTAAAAAAAAAAAAAAATAGATTGTTGGATTTTTGCTGATATGCCGATATTTACAGATTCATTTTAGCCGATACCTATATCGCTACTGATATTTAAATATGCTTTTTTGTCCTTTTGGACACACTTTAAGGTTTGAGGATGACCTATGAAACAAACTTTAGTCCTTTGAAACACTCTAAAGCTTAAAGAATGAGGATAAATGAAGAAAAAGACTTCAGCTGACATAGGTCTGTTGATTCAGCCTAAAACTCCACTAATTCATTACTATATATGGACAAAATTTACAGTCGATGTATGCTGAAATATACAGGCTAAATATCAGCAGAAATTTTGATATCTGCCGACACCAATACCAGAGCGATAAAATCGTGTCTTCCTAGTGTATTATATTTGTTACAGTCAGAAAATGAGGAAAATCCTATAAAAATAACATATTTCAAAGACATTTTAGGAGCTGTAACCATAGTTTTAGATCCTCAGTATTAGTACTCAGTGAGTTCTCATGTCCAAATACTCATAGTTGTGCTCAGTTTGGAATATAGTGGTACTGTTGCATACCTAGGATTTAACATTTTGACTTATTCCTAATCAATTTGTTGCACAAAATGAAAGATTGCAGCTTTTTTTTCAGTAAAGCACAATGAACTTGGAGATATAACTCGTGTACACTTATCAATCCTGTCAAAACTGCCTTTACTTTGGTGAGATACATTTGTGTTTAGACTGTTACTAATAGCCCTGGAAAAGCTAGGCCTGATGTTTCTTCTTTGACTTTTGTATGGCCAAAGGCAATTCATTATCGAGGTATTTTATCAAAAACAGAAAACTAGAACACAGAAAGTTCAGCATTATTTATATCATGTCTACATGGAGACTGTAGTCCAATGCTCCTTTGATAACAAGCAGTTCAAGTTCAGTGTTACAGCTCCTTATCAAAGGCCAGGGAACACAGCTCCACATTTTCTGAGTTGTGCTTTTGAAAAAGCATTTGGACGGTTATTATGCAATGTGTGGTTCTAAATGTCATACTATATATAGAAAAAACATACTTTAAATTCAGATCAAATCTTAATCTTTGAAATTGGAAATTATCAAAGTAACAAACTGACATTTAAACTTTCTATAGCATAATATTTTGTGAATGTAAGGTGCTTTATGTAAGACATTTACATTTGTATTAATCTGGCTGTATAGATTACTGAAAGTGCAAGTGCAGATGCTCACCACTATATGTGCAAAACAAGAGACAAAAGCAGGATATGAATGGTGTGGTTTAAGAATCAAATACTATTAGGGCTGTCAAAAAATAAGAAATTTCAATGGTTAATTTTGATTAATCTCCCTTCTCTTTGTTACAATTAATGTTCAGTTACTTGCACTGAAAACTGTTTTTGTTTCATTTTAGAATTTTGTACTGTATTAAACTAAGAATGATTTACTTCCTGTTTATTAGAAAACCTGCTTTTATTATGAAAAATATAACCACTCTGGATGGATTGGAGATTACGATACACACTCAACCATGGAAAAAGGAACATGTTATTGATTGAAACGGAAAAATAAGGGAGCAGTTAACAGTGAAACATTAAAAACCTTGGACTTTGACTTTATTCTGAACTGTCTGTGAGTTTTTCAAAGTGAAATGAGACACCAATATTTAGTAATAAATTGATCTATATACCAATTGATTAGTGAGGCACAATTAACCGAGTTACAATTCAATTTACAATTTTGGTCTCTTAAGATCATGAAACCAAGATAAGATTTTAAAAATTACTTTGCCACTTATGATGTTGTGCTTGAGTTTTTCCTCACGTGTGTTAAGTTTCATATAAATGATATTTTAATCACTAGAGTAGTTCACCACTACCTCAAAAATATAGATAACTTCTTTCTATTTCTTGTATTTCTTATGAAATATATCATTTTTATACATTCCCATTTTTGGTCTTATTTATGTTCATTTATTGCTTGTTTCAAAGTTACAGAATGTTAAAATGATGAATATATGCACAAGATCCTGATGTTGTTAAACTGAGTATTAAGCTCAAAAATGATCCCCAAATTAATAAAAATAATAGTAATTAGGATTTTTGCCAGATTCAAGCAGCCCTGCTATTTACCCTGACCTGTCACCCCCCCCCCCCCCATTTAAAATGGTCTTTACTCTGGAAGGATATAAAACAGTGGTGATGTAAAGTTTAAGTATTTTCTTTCACATCTGGGGAAAAAGTGCTTCTACTTCATTGAAAGCCATTAGAATGACTGAAACATTTTTACACATAAACACAGATTTTAAAGGATCATATTCTTGGAAACTTTATGAAACTAGTTGCCTTTGTCCCTCCACACATACGTATAGATTGGACTTTGGAGCTGACACAGTACAGCATGTAATTCCCACCTACTGTGTATTGAGAACACCTTTGGTATAAAAGCCCCATGAGGGGGCTGAGGCCTCAGTCTCGTCTGAGTACTCACTGAGGGAGTCACAGAGTCCACAATGGGGGACTCAAAGCTCTGTCTTTCTCTACTCCTTACCATACTTGCCTTGACTTGTACGTATTGTTTAAGCCTGGTTTTACTAAAATTCATCATTTTAATGTAACATAGATGTGTTTTCATAACCTGTGTCTTTCCACTGATGGTACGATGCTTATGATACAATGGTGCTAAAATTTCATATGTATTTCATTATAGATGCACAAGAGGAGCGCTCAACCTGCCTGAGTAAGTCCTAATATTTAATACTTCAGTTTTTTCACTCGTGTCACTGGATTAAAATACTAGTTTATTAATCCTCTAACATGTTACAATAGCGCTGGCAATTAATCTTATTTCATTTTGATTACAATTCTGGCTACCCTTGATCGAGAAAACAAGCCCATTCACAAGTCTTTAATAGTTAACACCTTCCTGTTGAAATAATTAAAAAGATTTAAAAGTATAACTGAAAGACATAAAGTTTCCATCAAATCTAGAAATGTTCTCTGTTAATCATAAAGAATACAAACTAGAGTACAAAGCATGGCAACAAACGCAGTTCTCCCTTATAAAGGGCACATATCTGGCAAATCAGGGATAAGATGACATACCTGCTCCATCCCAGATGAAAGATCAATAAATCACTTCTCCATGCACATATCAAACAAAACACAACAAAGAAAAGTGTCGCACTTAGGATAAAAGGAACAAGTACTGCTTATATAACTGCCTTTTGACTCTGTGAAAGCCCAGCAGTGTGACACATTGCAAAAGCTAAAGAGCTGAAGAGATCACTCACTAAAGGATTGCACTGCTTTGCTCCATGAACTACACCATGCCAGATCCACCCAGCCTGTTCAGTAGCCATGTCCGGCCCATGCTTTTGAAACACAAATCCACAACAGACTAAGGCTGGGCAATCAAAACTAAGATTCAATCACAATATGTTCCACTGAAATAAACATTTTTTTATTTGCAGACCAGACAGTTCAATATTTCTTTAACCTTAAATGTTGAAAATACCAGTTCAATGCATTTTTTTTTGCAGCAAAGATGTTATACTCTACACCTTCTGCAAACATTCAAGTGTCCTTTTAAGAATAGTTAAACAAAAATCATACTTTTCCTGTAAGTGTATTGTGTTTTTCTTCATTGAAACACAAATGACATAAAAATGATAAGTTTAATTTATCTAAAATTGTGCTGGTTATATATGGAGCCATTATTGTTGCAAAACTATTTGCAAATGCGTGCACAAATCCACAATTGCATGAACAGATCTGCAAGTGTGTGCACAAATCTACACATTTGCAGACGTGCATGTATTTGTGGATTTTTGAACACATTTTTAAAAAATTTGCAAAACTTTGTACGCATTTGCAGATCTTAACACACATTTGTGGATTTGTGCATTCATTCATTTGCACATCAATCTAGGCATTTACTGATTTGTGTACAGATCTGTGTACCCATTTGAAAATATTTTTTGCAAAAATAATAGCTCCATAGTTAGAACAGAAGGATTTTTTTGCTTGTGTTTGCTGAATAATACATAAAATAAGGAACCTAAAAATAACAGCATATTAAAAAGCAATATTGAAAAAAAAAAAAAAACAAAAATCACCCTACAACAAACTCATAAAGGGTTAAATGTTCCCCCTACTGGGCTACAGACTCAACAGCATCTCTGTGTGCACAAGCTCATCTGCACACAAATGCAACAGCACATACACTTGCTGAGCATTTATTTAGTAAATTGAGGAATATTTTCCCATTTATATGCAAAGTGGCTGTATTTCAAAAGCATCAAATTAACAGACAATTGTAACAGTAGAGTACATAGAGAAAATAATTCCACCTCTGTTTGACTTAAAATAAATGATGTGTAAATTAAGTCTGACTTTGAGATTGCCATATTACATAACCAGAGGTTAAATCAATCCATGCATGTAAGCACCCCCACTCTCTATCTTTGTGTAGAGCTGTTAAGCATGATGAGGACGAGAATATTGTTTTTTCTTTTCTATTTAGCTCCGTCCAAGAGGAGAGCTTTGATTTAAATCGTGAAAATGTTGTCATGTGTGGTGCTTAACTGAAGCAGCAGTAGTTATCCTGAATGTTTTCTTTGAAAGGTCACGATTTGTTTTAGGATTAAGAAAAGAGTTCCATGCAGGGTTATATACATTTTTTAAAATCAGAAATATTTTAAAGCCACAAGTTCCAAGTCCGGGTGAAGTTGCAGTCACTGGTGTAAAGGTCCAATGACTCTGTCAGTATCAATGTGAGTTCACGATGGAAGTCCTTCATGATATTGTTGAGTTGAATCCAAAGAATTCAAATTTGTGATTCGTGTTATGTGACTGGAGTATAAACTTCTGGTCAAGAGAGTTTTAGCTGAATTAATACATCTGATTCAGATTCTATAAAATGAATGAGTAATCTTTTAAAGAATGGCGATCTCATGTCAGGATTTCTGTTGTTATTGAGCAGCCATATGTTATAATAAGTAAATCTAATGCTAAATCAATATTTTTCCTGCCAGTCAACACAAGATACCAAGTGAACAACAAATATGAATACATGTACAATGCCGAATCTTTGAATGCCATCAATGGTGCCTCAAATCTCAGGAATGGACCCAGGGTCATGTGCAAGGTACTTCATGTTAAAACTTTCTTGTTTCTTCATTCTTTTTGGGTAAAAAGACTAGATATTTATTTCTTTGCATGTTGCACAAAAGCTGAAATAATATTTTAAACAGGTTGAAATTGAAGTACCTCAGACTTGTAGTTTCATCGTCCGCACCATAGGCTGCGTCATGGAAGAGGTGGTCGGCGTGAATGCAGAGGGCGAACCCGTGTTTGCTCCTGCTGCCGGCTCTGAGGCCTTCACTGCAGAAATGGAGAGGTTCGTCCCATCAGTGGAATTCCATTAAATGTCCCCCACAAGCCAACTGCTTCAGAGAAAAACTATCCAGTTTTATTTTTTTCTGCAGATATCCTTTGAAGGTTGTGGTTGAGGGTGTGTATGATGTGAAGCTGTACCCAGAGGAAGGTGAGACAACGACCATCCTGAACATCAAAAGGGGCATCATCTCTGCCCTGGCAGTGCCTCTGGAGGAAAAAGAAAAAAATAAGAACATGGTAAGTTTTCTAAATGACACAGTAAGGTAAAAATTCAACACTGCAGACTGTAGAGTTTACTCAGTGCAGACACTCTATGTGAAAGATCCTAGATGTGTCATCTATTCCTGTTCAGAAACGCGCTGGTTATTGCTGCTTCAGGAAGCCAATCATATACTGTACTTGACTTTACTGGATTGCTATATTAGATAAGGTGGGACTGCTCACCTGGATAACAAAGAAAACAAACGCTTGTAAGATGATCATTAAAATAGTGGCTGTAGGAACAGACAGCCTGGATGTTACAGCTGAGTGTTTGATAGATAATAAGAAAAACAAATAGATGGTTTAAAACAGAAATGTGTTGATGTGATGACTCATGATATTCTCTCTCCTATTGAATGATTCAACACCTTAGAAAAAGAAGACAAAATTACAATAATTGGGTTTTCAAACTGCCACTTAAGAATCCTGATAAAATTGAAAAAGGAAAAAAACAATCATCCATATTTCTGTCAATATCCATTTCAGCCCACCATCCACGGCAAGTGCAAAACCCACTACAATGTCAACTCAAGGGACGATGCAGCTGAAGTTGATCTTACCAGGGATCTATCCAAATGTGACAGATTTGTCCCAACGAGAGATCATGTCAGCCCCTTGGCACTCATCTCTGGCGTGGTAAGATATTGAAGCAATACATGGGTTGGTCTGGTTTGAAATTCTTAGAGATATTTTTATGTGAAGAGCCTCTGCTGAAGTGATGACAGACAGGGTTTTTCCTGGCTCAAAATGAGGCTGAGGTGGTGCCTTGCATGAGTTATGTGCTTACTGGCTCAACAAACATTTTTAAAAGCCATGTCAGGACAGGAAATCTAGTAACTGTGTAACTGCATTGTTGCATCCCTAGTGGGCAAAATCATTGGAAGGGAAAATTCAGTAGGGACGGCAATACCAATTTTTCACCATACGATACAGATACTTTTTGATGTAATTTTACTTTTACTACTTTTAGTATCGATACTGATATCGATACTTTTGAAGAAAGAATAAAATCCAGGTCAGAAATGTGTTTACTGTCATTAAATTTATCTTAATAACTCTTAATAAAAATCCTTTAAGTTTAAATGTCTGCACAAGCAGATAAAAAAATAAAATAGATGAAGTGCAGGTGGCCTAATGATTGGTCCCCAGAGTCACATGGTACGGTAGGATAGACATGTCTGATTGTCTCCAAAGTCACGTGACCTGGACAAGCAGTGAAGGCCCTTATTGACTTAACTGACTGCACCTGGAAAGTGATTGAGTGCGTGAGGCTGCAAGGGTTTGAAGTGGTAGAAACAGGAATGGAACAGCCCTTTGGATTTTCGTTGACACTCGGCATCTTGCAAAGCTTGAAACAAAGATAAAAACAAGCATTCCTCACCTACAGACCTATTTTCTCAGTGGATGAAGGCTGTTTTAAATAATATACTTACAGGAAAAATACTTTTCTTTTGCAACGTAAACCCCTTTTGCACCTTCCATGTTTTTTGTTTACAATTTCACTCTTTTCACTTCACTCTTTTCACTTCACTTTTATAGGGTTTGCTAGTGGGCATCCCCCGGGAATCCCTGTCATACCTCACAATGCTATGAACTATGGGTAATTCCCTCACGATAAGTCTGCAGATATGCCCACTCACGAAAAGGGTGCATGAAGGGCTCAAAAAGTCTGCAAGAGATCCCTCACACACTTTACAAATTGACTGTGGGATAGCCCTAAGCCTTCAAGGACTTAGCAGGAGCGTGCCTCAAAGTCAGTGAGTGTGGACAGTGAGACTGGGCCATTGTCTGGAGCAGAAAGAAAGGTGGCTTATAAGTACTCATGTGGTGTGGACACTTCATTAAAGTAATGGATACCAAAAAGTACTTAGAAAGTATCAATATATCAGTATTTTAGTACTGATACTCCCACCGCTACAATTCAGTCATATAGTAAAGGGTATCTTTTCAACAAAAACGCAGGAACTTTGTCTTCAAATTTTTCATTTCTGCCTCTCCATTCACTTTTCTTCATTTGTGGTGTGGCCTCAGCCACTACGTCAGGTTATTGCTGTAATAGCAGTTAGTAATGTAAGATTATTTATATCTTATTTGTACTCTGTTGTGTTTCTGTCACCAATGGCCTGCTTTGTCTAAGATACTTTTTGCTGCTGTAAATTGGAATTTCCCCTTGTGGGACTAATAAAGGAATATCTTATCTTATCTTATCTTAATCAAATGCTGCTTTAGAAGCTCTTCTTGAACTAGCAACTGAATCTGACGAGGGCTGGGGTGGCACAAAATCATGTGAATGCATCCATCTCCAACTTTTGAATGCAGGAAAAACCTTGATAGACATGCATCCATGGCAGTGTTGCTGTAAAAGCACTCAACAATGCATTCACATTGTAGTTAAAGGACATTTGACAAATTTCTTGTACCTTAAGTCAACTTTTTGTCTTTCAGCACTACCCTCTTTCCAAGCTGATCGGAAGCACGCAGACGTGCAAGTACAAGTTCCACAATGAGAAGAAACACATGATGTCTGGCTCCTGTACTGAGAAGCACATCCTCATACCCTTCTCACACAAGTAGATAAACCCTTAAACTTCACTTTACCATGTTCTGTAATGTAAGAGCATAAAGCAGTAAACCTTGTATAAGTATTCTGAACTTTTTCAACCTTGTTGCCCTCCACAGAGGAGAATATGGAGTTACTAATGTTGGAAAGCAAGAACTGATGCTGGTTCAAATAACACCCTATGACAATGAAGACTTTCAGCGCGGTAAGCTTCTCTTTTCTTTGATATTTTATGGTGGCAGATCATTAGAACTAAAACTAAAAGTCTGAATTCTGATTCTTGGCTTTGAATTAAAGGTGGAATTGTCAAGGGTCTTCACATGGAGATTGTCGAGGACAAGAGCGTGATTCAGGATAAAGATACTGGTCTGAAACTCCTGGGAGAACTGGCAGTGCTGCCTGAGACAGAGGGTGACAGAAGGGCCTATCTTTTCCAAAAGCTCGTCACCATGGTTCGTGGCATGAAATACGAGACTCTGAGTCCTGCCATTCCCAAGGCTCTTGCAGTGTCCCGTGTGCTGACCTACCAGGTCCTGGCCCAGTGCGGGACCCCTGAGTGCAGCAGTGCCATCATGCAGATCTTCAGGACTCTTGATACATCTTCACTCGAGGTTGATGCTGGTGTGTTTGCAATGGGACTGGTGTCCAATCCTTCTCCTCTGCTGATCAATGACATGCTGGAAATGGCCAAATACAAGCCCAGCAAGCCCATCATGTATGCTCTGAGCAACGTTGTCAAGAGGTGAGAGAATCCAGCCATGCTTAATTCCAGGTTCAGTGAGTAAAGTCTTCACTCAAGTCTTTTGTATGTCAAGGTACAAAGACTTTGAATTCTGTACATCTTCTTGCTCTGACAGATACTACAAATCAGAGGAAAAACTGATCCCTGAGATTTACTCCGTGGCTGAGTTCATGGCTGCCAGGTTGGGCGACTGCACCGGTGACCAGGATACCACTTTCATGACATTGAGGGTGTGTAACCTTCCTGAAATATCAAATCTAGATGACTGCCTGTAACAGTAAGTAGAAGGTTAATGAATTTTCCACATAGGTTATTGGAAACATGGCTGCTGCTGTCGGACCTGCCAGCCCTGCTCTCAGAGCTGCTGTGATCCAGTGTGTGAACAAACCTGAAGCTTCCCTGGCTGTGCAGCAGGCTGCCATCCAGGCATACAGGCTCACCCCCGTTCCTGAAGAGGCAAGTCAAATTCCTTTGACGTCTGACACATAACTGGAATAAATATTTCTCACGTTCTCTAATTACTCCTATCTCTATTGATAACAGGGCAGAGAGGTTCTCATGCAGGTGCTTCTGGACGGTGCTAGCCCCATGCAAAAGCGTATCGCTGCCTATCTGGTTCTTATGAAGGATCCCAGGCTCACTGAACTGGAACAGCTGGCAGCTGCTCTTCCCATTGAGCAGGACCAACAAGTCAAGAGCTTTGTGATCTCCCATGTCACCAACATTTTGTCCTCAACTGAGCCAGAGACCCTTGAGTAAGCAAAAATCTCTCACTACTTCAAATAATTATTTTTCCAAATATCTTGTGTCACCAGTCATTGTACATGGTGAGTAGGCAGGAGCTCTAAATATTTTCTATTTTCTCAAAGACTGAGGCAGAAGATTCTCAATGCCCTTCAGGGTAATGAAATTGGGCCCATGATGGACCCCACCAAGTTTTCAGGCAACTACAAGATCGGATCTGTGGAGGGTAACATGCTCTTTGAGGGTACCAGCTACCTGCCAAAGGAGGTCATGCTTGAGATGACTCTGAAGGCTTTCGGCTATGATACTGACATGATGGAGGTAGATTTAACTGCATCTTGGACTAGGTCACAAAGTTAACCAGACAGTGTTCTGATTGTAGACTTCATTTATCAAACGTGTTCCCTTACAGATTGGCATGCAAGGTAAAGGATTTGAGCCAACCATTGATGCCCTGTTTGGAGAGGATGGGTTCTTCCCTGACACTGTCCTGAAGACAATGTACTTCGTTTCTGACAACATGCCAACCAAAATCAATGAGATCCTGAGGAATGTGATGCCTGCCTTGAAGAGGGACAGAATGAAGAGACAGGTATTATGACCAAGCGCTTTAATGTTTTACAAATATAACTCTGATTTCATAAGTGAAGCTGAGCGATACAGAGGTAAGTTGTAACACTGTACTTTCCAGAGAGATATTGTTTATATCTGTATAGTTTAAAGGTTGATTATGAACGCTCTTATAAAAAAAAAAAACAAAAAAAAAAACATGACAAATAGTAGTATACCTATTGAACACAAAACACCAACTAATCCCAGTCATAGCGCTATACGATACCAGTCATCTCAGTGGAGATACTGGTATGGATATATTTTATAATTTGGGTGGTATTTTGTTCATCTGTTGATTGCTTTAATATTATTTTTATTTTATCTTGTTGTACGTATCTGTTTAAATGGATTTCTATATCTGCCAATAAAGATGATAATCTATTTAAAATATTAAGGCAAGATTAAAAAATATCAATGTATTCTTTAAATCTAATTTAAGAGCATTTAAATTATCAAAAATAATCGAATTGTAAAAAACTTTACAAGAAAACTCCTGAACACTGATTAGATTGCATAAATACATTGGCAACATTTGGAAAAGAGAATGAAACTGGCAAGGAGTGAGCTTTTTTATATGTATTTGTGCAATTTAGACAAAGCTCTTTCTCTTTTGGTTAAATATATGATGAAAGATCATTATTACTGTACTTGTTGATACCACAACCTTTCAATAATGGAGATTTTGTCATTTTAAAATACATACTTAAGAGTATCAACATTTTTGATAAATGCAATAAAAAGGAATTTTGATAATAACAAACATAGCTAAACCTTGGATGTGTAGGACTTTCCATGAAATAAAACAGGTTTCAATTACCAGTTGATTTTTATAAGAATTATATCAGAGTTCATAATTTTTGAATTCGACAACCATTCAGTATATGTTGACAGATATTAAAATATTGAGCTCATGTATCTCCATAAGATGAAAATTATGGACATATGATTTTTGGTCCACCAACCCTACTCACATGTGTTATAGAAGCTTGATTATAACATACAGCAAAGATCAATGTAACGGAATATGATGACTTACATTTACAGGCACCTCAGAACCTGATGAGGGACATTGGTCGCAACATCAACAAACTTGTGAGGGAACTCAAGACAGCAGAGTCTCCTGAGGCAATGGTTTATCTGAGACTATTAGGAAATGAACTGGGATACCTGAAGACTGACGAAATCACAGATATGGCCTACTCTGCTGCCCTAATGATCGACAATATGTTCAAGATGTTCCCTACAGATGTAATATGACAAAACTAATCTTTATTTACAATATATATAATTTTTTATCATTTAAGCTACATTTATATTAATATTTTTTTCTGCGGCAGCTAATGAAGGCTCTCATGACCAAGACCGACAACACAATCTTTGCCCACTATATCTTCATGGACAATGAATTCTCCCTGCCAACTGCCACTGGTGTGCCTCTGAGGATTGCCCTGTCTGGTACCTTCACCCCTGGCATCAAAGGTGGACTTAAGATTGCTCCTGACATGGTGGGTGTTTAAAACAACATCAAAAATCAAACTCAATGACACAAAAGCCACATGTTGCCTATGTCTCCTGTGTTTCTACAGAGTGAAGTCAGCTTCATGCCCTCTGCTGGCATAGAGTTTGACACGCACATTGGTTCCTTCATCCCTGAATACGTCAACTCTGGTTTGGAAATGCACACCAGCATCTTCCACGAGAGTGGTCTCAGTGCCAAGATCTCCATGGCCCGTGACAACATCAAGCTGACCATCCCTGCTCCAACAAGTCCTACAAAAGTCATCAAAATGACGTAAGCCTGGAGTGGAAAATTCAACAGACTTTGCACTTCTGTGCTAGGCAGCTGTTGGCAAACTAGGTCAAAAGCTATACATTGACTATAATTGAAAATGCAAGACAAAAACTATTTACTTACTGCTGCATTTGCTTGTGATGACAGACTAGATAGAGGCCAGGGTATGGTTAAGTGTACCAAGAAAGCAATGTCCCTATGTATATTTTATAAAATCTTGAACTGCTTTCCTCGATAGAAACACCCTGGTGGCAGTATCTGGATCAGCTGAGATGATGATCCCCCCTGCAGTGACAGACAAGGTTGATGTAAGTGAGTGCACACTCTTCTTCACTGGAATGAAATACTGCACTTCTCTGCAGTACATTGATGCTTTCCATGAGGAGACACCTTACTTCCCCTTCACTGGAGACAGCAAGTAAGCAAAACCTCCTAAACCATAACCAAATCCTTTCCTTCTACAAAAAGATTATCTCTGCAGTTTGATGATTCCTTAATAATCAAAATAGGTTTGCCATTGAACTCCATCCAACTGGTGAAGTCACTGAGTACACAGCCACTCTTTCCTATGAGCTCCTCAGAGAGGGAGAAGAGGGCCGTCAGAAGGTTGACTCCGTGAAGGCTGTTCTGAAAGCTGAGGGTAATCTAACTGAGGAATAATTTTGATGCATTACTAACTTTATTTGGAATACAGGTCACTAAAGTTGAGTTATGCTCGTTTCACTCTTGGCAATCAAAAACAGGTGCAGAGCCCACTGAAGCTGCTGCAATCTTGAAGTATAACAGAAGGAAGAATGTCCTCACAGCTGACATCCAGATCCCAGATTATGATGTCGAGGCTGGACTCAGGCTAGGTGTTGTTGATGGAAATACCAAGGGCAAAGGAACTCACTCCATCTCTCTTGACTTAATCAACAAGAACATCCCTCAGCTCTCTCTGGTTGGCCGTGCCAAGTAAGAAATCAGCAACAAAACCTCTGGAACATTGAAGTCACTGTAACAGTCAGAAAGGCACTAACTCACTGGTATACTTTTCAGACTTCTGGCCATGAAGGATGCTATGCTCCAAGTCCAACTACTCGTCCCTTCAATCAGTGCTGATGCCACTGTCACCACAAACCTGAAACGTGATGAAGACATAGAGTTAGCACTCAAGAGTCAAATCACGGTCATGGATGCCACATCTGAGCAGAAAATCACAATGAGATATGGTAGGAAATCATCAGTTGCACTAATTTTCTGACATCAAAGAGTGAGAATCATTTTGTGAATGATCCTTGGTTTTGTTACTTTTACAGGCGCCAGAAAGATGGAGGTTGAATTAAAGTCTGACGTAAACTCAGACACCACAGGTATCTCTCACTACGCTGACTACATCAAGAAGTATGGCAATGACATTCTTGAGTTGCAGGTTGGGGAGACCGAAAAAACAGTCAGTGAAATGCTCAAGGAATTTATGAAGGTATGGACTTTGAAATTGTTAGACCATTAAATCGCGTTTTTCAGAATAAATAAATAATGATTTATTCTTTTTTCAGGCAGTAAACAACCACATGGAAGTGTATGCTGCTGATATCCCTTATATTCAGAACTTCAGAGTGCCTGACATGCCTGAGATTTCCCTGCCTGAGAAATTATTCCTCAACACGTAAGGCTTATGGAAATCAGTGATCAATCATCTGGCTTTCAGAAATGTTAAGATCGAAATATTGTTATTTCTTATTATTTCTGTTCACAACAGTGAGGCAAAGGCTGTCTACTACTTCAACAACGAGCGATTCACTATCTCCCTTCCTCTTCCTCTTGGTGGAAAATCAACAGAAGATCTCAACTTCCCACCAGCTTTGACCACACCTGCCATCTCTCTGCCCCAGTTTGGACTGGAGATTGTTTCTGTGGAAATTCCCATCCCAGAACTCTTTGTCCCTGAGAGCTTTACTCTAGCTATTCCTCTTTTTGGAAAAGCTGAAGTTTCAGCTCTGATGAAGAGCAACCTCTACAACATGGAGGCCTCTGTGGCTGCAGGCAAAGATGTTGTTGAGACACCAAGCTACTCAGCTAAGTTTGATGTGACAGGAACCTCCCCAATTGACGTTCTCTCAGTAAATCTAAAAGGTAATATGTAGTAAATGACACTGAGGGTTCAGAAATCATGAAATTAGCCAACAATTTCAGGGAATGTTATGTCAGTATATTTGCAATAATTATTCACATTTCATTTTGTGTTTTATATAGGATCTGGAATGCTGGCCACCACTGAAACCATCAAGGCCCAACTTAAAGGTTCTCTTGCCCACAAATTCATTGAGGCTAGTGTTGATATACTCGAAGATGCCATTATCGCAGACAAAATCAATTTGAGATCAAGCTTCAAGGTTGATGCAACAAGCCCCCTTGGTGTCAAAATTGCACTTGAGCACACTGGTATGGCAGGAGTCAACACTGAAGAAATCTCTGCTGATAGCGACTTAGAGGGAACAGTGACAGTTGGACCCATGAATGGAAAGGCCATTGCAACTCAGACATTCGCCATTTTCCCACTCAAGCCAGAAGCAAAGATTGATTCCTCTGTTCAGATTGACTCCACACTTGTCAAGGCCCAGAACACCATTGCAGCATCTCTTGCCAATGGTGAACTGTCAGTGATGTCAAACACCAATGCCTTTGAAGACACTCTGACCCATGTTGCTGAGCTTTCATTTAAAGACAGCAAGCTGTCTCTGAAATCTGATGCCAATGCCATGCCTCTTGGTATTAAGGTCCGCAACCAGGCTGAGGCCTCTGCTGGTGCAGGTGAAGTCCTGCTGAGAATGGAGACCAATGCAGACTACAGTGAAAACCGTGTTTACTCTCTGCAGACTGCTTCCCTCAACACCAACGGTCTGACTGTGAACAGCGACGCCACCATTAAGATCCTTGAGAATGAGGCAACTCACAAGGCTACTCTGACAATGAACAAGGATGGTCTGACCACAAGTGGATCCAACACTCTTCAGAGCCCCCTTACATTGGAGAACACATTCAATGCTGGCTTAGATGCTGCACAGGCCTCTCTGTCTATTACCAACAAGGCTGTTTTGAGCGACATTAAGGTTGATAATGCAAACACTCTGACAATTACTCCAGCCAGCCTTGACTTCAGCTCAACGGCTGAGGCTGCAGCAGGTGAGTATGCTGCTTACACTCATGATATCACCGTTGCTCTGAAAGACTACACAGCAACTGCCAATGTTAACAACAACCTGAAACTTCTGGAAGCCAACCTCATCAATGAGGCCAAGCTTCAGGCAGAGCTCTACAAAATCGATCTCACTGGAAGCCTGAAAGCTGTGTATGGCGAGGAAGAGATCAAGCACCTTTATGAGGTGAATTACGCTGATATGGCAGCACTTGCAAAATGCAGCACTACTGGAAAACTCCTTGGAACTCACATGAACCAAAACACTGAGATTGAAGTTATTGGCCTTGCTGCCAGGATCGCCAACGATGCCCGCTTCAACTCACAGCCAATGCGCTACGACCACACCATCCGTGCCAGTGTTGTGCCTTTTGATTTCAACCTTGATGCCATCGTCAATGCTGACGGAGACATGACCATGTATGGCAAGCACAGTGCTCAGCTCTACGGCAAGCTCCTCCTTAAAGCCCAGCCCCTGGGACTGGCTAGCTCACATGAATGGAGAGCATCACTGAACCAGCAGCTGGATAATGGTTTCACCCTTGAGACAACATTGGACAACAGCATGGTCAATGTTTTGTCACTCCAAGAACAAAAGAGCAGTTTTAGATTGAAGTCTAAAGTTAACGACCATATCTTCAATCAGGACTTAAGCATTTACAACACTGCTGAAAGAACAGGTATTGAGGTTTCTAGCAACATCCTCACCAACATCCTCAACAGCGAGTCCACAGAGAACCAGGAATTTGGCATCTCAGGCTTCTTCAAATATGACAAGAGCACAGACAGTCATGTAATTCAGATCCCTCTTATTGACCTGCCAGACTTGCTGGAAAATATCAAGGGCTTTTTCTTGTCTGCTGGAGAGGCCCTGCAAAGTTTCATAAACAATGAGGAGGTAAAGGCAAGACTTCAGGCTATTCCCAAACATGTAGAGGACTTTGTAACTCAACTGAATATAGAAGAAAGGGTTATTCAGCTGCAACAGTATTTAAGTGATTTTACACAAGAATACATGATTTCCATGGAGGATGTGGAAGCCACTCTGAGAAATTTGAAGGAAACTGTTGAGAAACTGCTGTCAGATCTCCGTGCTTACGCCAAACACTTTGCTGGTGTGATTAAGGAGGTTATTGTCAGCGGCACCCTTCCTGAAACCCTCATTCAGACAGTCCAGCAGCAGTGGGTTGCCTTCAATGAACAATATGACATCAAGGCCATACTTGTGTACGTGATTGATGCAATAGCAGAGATGGTCCAGCAAACTGACCTGGAAAAACTGAAGGACAGCAGCATTGCATTCCTAAATGATCTTGAAGCCCAGTATGAAATCAAGGCAAAACTGCAGGGAATAATGAGTTACTTGAAAGAAAGAACTGAGGCCTTTGATATGGAAGTATTTCTTGCTGATCTGAAGAATTACATTTCATCTATTGACCTCAGAGCTCATGTTGATGAACTAGTAAGTCAGATCCCCACTGAGATGCTCATAAATATGAAAGATTACATTAGGGATGTAATTCAGAACCTTGACATTGTAGGTAAGATCAACACATTTTATGCTAACATCGGGGAGCTGATTGTGAAGTTTGAGGTTGACAAAAAGGTTCAAGTCATCTTTGACAAGGTTGTAGAGCTCATCAAGCAGTTCAAAGTAGATGAAAGCATCAGGGCTTTAGCCAAAATGTTGATTGATGCAGACATCCCCGCAAAGGTCATGCAAGTCGTCCAGGGCACCATCGACTACCTCAAAACAACTGAGTTTAAGGATATAATTGCTGAGTTTAATGTATATATTCACGTTATTGAGCAGAAATTGAATTCATTTGATTACAATGACTTTGTGGCTCGTGCCAATCAAATGACAGCTGAATACACTTCGGTTGTGAATGACCTTATCGTATCTCTTGAAATCCAAAAGAAACTTGAGGCATCAAGGGACTTTGCCATCTTTGTCTTGACCTCTATCAGAGATACACTGGAACAACTGAAAGAAATCAAAATGATGGAGTTGTTGCAAAATGCAAAGGACATCTTTGACAAGTTTGTGCTGACTTATCTAAAAGAGTTTGCTGAAATTATTAAGCAGGAAATTGAAAACCTGGACATAAATGCTAAGATTGACTCTTCTTTTCAGTTTGCAAGGAAGTTTTACACTGACTTCATCACCACTGCCACTGATATGCTCACCAGCGCAGCTGAGATGATTAAGAGGGTTGCACCTCAGCCGAAAATTGTCGAAGAGATATGGCAAATCATCGAAGGCCTTATAACTGGTCTGAAGAACGCTGAATTCAACATGCCATCTTTCACCATTCCTCTCACTGATCTTGTTGTTCCTTCGATGAAGTTCAGCATAGACAATCTCTACCAGTTTGAAGTCCCACAACGACTGGATATTCCTGAGTTCACCATCATGGGTTTCCACACCGTGCAAGCCATCAGCATCTCAATTGACGACATTAAACAGAGACTAACTGAACTGATAGATTATCTTCTCAACTGCCAGATGAAGATGCTTGATATGGGTGCTTCATATGGAGACATGATCTTGATTTACATCCCTTCCTTGCCTGAGTTTTCACTTCCAGAGATTACAGTTCCTGAGTTTTCCATTCCTACACTTCCACAAGTTCAAGCAGAGAAACTCACTGAGACTCTTACACTTCCACCATTCAAGCTGCCAGAAATTCCTTCTGAGATCATGATTCCAGGATTTGGTAAACTGAGTTCTGAAGTTAAAATCAACACTCCCATTTACAGTATTAAGAATGCTGCTGAACTCCAGAGATCTCTTGATGTAGATACTCCTCAGCTGACAGCTTTCCTCACCTCCCAAGGTACATCTATCAGCTATGACATCCTTAACTTTAACCTGGATTCCACCGCACGCATTGCCGTTCCCGAGGGGCGTTTGATTGCTGCTGAGACCTTTAAGTTCACTCACAGTTTCCTGATGGTAGATCATGATGTATCAATGACATTTTCTGACTTCACAGCTCAGGTCTCAGCTAAGACCACCATTAAGTCCACAACAGAGCCTTATAATGCCGAGCTTGTAAATGAAGCTTTCTTAGCCACCAATGGTGGCCTATCTGCAACTATGGACACTTCTTATAAACATGTGCTCAACCTACCCATCATAGACCTCACTGGTGAAACATCAGTAACTCAAAAGGCTGCTGCCCGCCAGGAAGGTACCTCTATCACATTAACTTTGGGAAATCAGGGTACTGCCACCCTGAACTCTAAAGAGAATTCCCACAAAAGTGACCTACAAGTCACAGTCAATCCACGTTCCATCAAATTCAACTTCAACAGCGACACAGATACATTTCTTTTAAAGCTGAAGCAAACACTCAGTGCTGACTCTGTCATCTTCAGCTACTTCAAGTTTGATATCCGCTCTGATGTAGAAGGCCCTGCACTTATAAACAACCACTTAATGGGAGAGGTAACTGCTAATATGCATGACACAAAGCTTGAGTTTAAGGCAACCCATAGCACAGATTTAAGTGGTAAGGTGAGTGGAGTTCTTAACAATGTGATTGATGTGGTTCTCAGTCCCAAGGAACTTGTGTTCAGCCTGCAAAACAAAGGAAACACAAAGTTTAGTCTATATGATGCCCTGGCTGTCAAAATTGATCTGCAAAATGATTACTCTGCAACCTTCAGACCCGATACTCAGCATATGAACACAGTAGCTCTGGCTCGTCTTAATCAGTACAAAGTTTTCTGTAGCTTGACTGCACATAACAATGAGCAGGAGGCTGCTATTCTTGCTGCTGTAGAAGGGGAAGCAAACCTTGATTTCCTGACAAGGCCCATCAGCATTCCTGAAATTAATATTCCATTTGTTGATTTAAATACCCCAGCCATCAGTGACCTGAACTTGTATGAGGAGACTGGACTGAAGAACATTCTAACCACCACTGAGCAGACTGTAAATGTAGAGGCAAAGGTTGCCCTCAAGAAGAGTCAAGCTGCCCCACTTGCTGATATCATGGGTCTTATCCAGATCCCCTCTGTGGATAACCTAATCACAGAGCTGTCGTTCAAGTCTGCCATTATAAATCTGAATGTCAATGCTGGACTGTTTGCGGAGGCTGATCTTGTATTCCGCCTGAGTGCCACCACAGCTTCTGTGTTTGAGAGTTTAAAAGCTAAACTTGATGGTACCACTAGTCTCAGCATGAGGAGAGGAATCATGCTCGCGAACTCTCTTTCCCTTGAAAATCAGCACTTTGAAGGATCCCATCACAACACAATCAGTTTGGGCCCTGAGACCCTAGGAACTGCTTTCTCTGTGAAAACAGAAGCAAAGATTTCCCTGCCTGTACTCAAGCTAGAGGGGAAACAAAATCTGGTTGCTGACACCAACACCAAACCAACTGCTCTTTCCTACTTCAGAATCATGGGTGATTTTGATATTCCAAGCATTAAGGCTGTTGGAAAGGCTAAGATAGATCACAGCGTGAAGCTGGATGGATCATTTGAATTTGTTTCTATGGAGTCATCCACAGTGGCAAATGTGGACAGCACAATACTTGAAGATTGCCTTGTACAGGGATCACTGGACAGTGAGATCAATCTGTATCTGAATAACAATGGCTTACGCTCTGTTTCCAAAGTCATTGCTGATTCCAAGCTTAACTATGGCGAAACCAAAATCATTAGCACGGATATAAATGAGAACCTTGAAATTGAAGCCTCCCTTAGCCGTGTTTATACAATGCTGAAATACAATGGCAACAACGAGGCAAATGTGTTCAATTTCAACACCAATGGGAGGCATAATCTTCAGACAACCATTGACTTTACCCCATCTTCATTAACCACAAATATCGAGATTGAAATATCTCAGCCAAGCAACCTGGGTGACCTCTCCCTGTTTGAGAAGACTGTTGCTGAAGTGAAAGCTGCCAAGCAGAAGGTTTCTACCAATGCCAAGTTTGTGAGCCCACTGTACACTACAACTCTAGCTGCTGAACTGGATGGAAGCACTCCTGTATTCAAGGCTGACTTAAAGTCATCTGCCACTTCTGCCATTACCTTCTTGGATTACGACTTTGACTGTAAGTTTTGTTCTGAACATAATACAGGTTTACATGTGAAATAAAAAGTTACAGTTTTAACTAAAGTCACTATTCTTTCACAGCTTCTGTTACCCTTACCTTTGAGGATGAAGGCATAAAACTGACTGGAAGGGGGATTTTCACCCACAGTGATGTGACCATGGACATTCAACAAATACTTTCCCATACACTGAGGTGAGAGTTAAACAATATTAATCATTTATAATATCTATAGTAATATTTTGTGGATTTTACTTCAGTAACTTCATTAATACTCTACAAACACCTTTTTACAAGTGCTCCAAGTAAAGACAAAGTACAGATAAAGTTACCTTTATTTTCTTCCCTCTCCAGCGAGTCCCGCCTCACCTTTAATGTGGACGTAACCAGCCCTGCCTTCACTGACATGAACGTGCGTTATGCTGTCCGCAAAGATGGAATCAGTAGCACAATTTCAATTCCATCTACTGGATTCCTCGGCCTTCAGCTCCATGGCAGGATCCCATCTCAGATGAATGCCAGGCTTTATGGACGCTACGCTGTAAGTGTCTTATGCTGCTTTTATATTTGAACGATCATAGTAACCAAGTTCTTAACATGTTATTTTGTTTTTTTTTCCCTCTTAAACAGTCAGATCCTGGGAGGGACGTTGATATTTTCACCATTCGAGCTTCTATTAAAGATACTGATAGAATGAAACTGAAGATGCTAATCAACACGGAGGCCCCTGACATCATGCTTAGTGGATTGCAAGAAAGACTTCCTGCCATCACCTCCAGTCTATCTAGCTTTGCTGACAAATACCACCTTTCTACACATGCTGCTCAGCTGAAGAACATTGTAATCTATTACACTGGGGAAGCCTACAACATTGCAAATAACCACACCCCAGATATGAGCCAGGTGTCCATCCTCTTTAGGAACACTATTGTTCAGTACCAGAGAACTGCTCAGGTATTCCTGGATGCTATCATCAATTTCCTGAGGGAGACCCGGGTGAAACTGCCTGGCTCTGAGGAGATGACCCCTCTGATTGAGGTGCTCAATAAAATGACCACTAGCATTACTTATTGGCTAGAAAAGGCATTGATCTTGATGGCTGATAATGCAGACAGTGCTTTCAATGTTGTAATGGGCACTATCAGTAAGATACAGGTCAAAATGCCCATTGGTGACGTGATGGCCAATGCAAAAATATTTGATGAGATAAGGGAGAGGGTAAGAACATTTACTGAGCTTGTTATGGATCGTTTGAGAAATCCAGAGAGTCTGGATATCTATCTGCTGAATCTGGGTGACACTTTAAAATTCTTCGTAGAAAAAGCTCAAGACTTTGTTGACAACACCTTTAAGTCTGATTACCTTGACGCCATTGCCGTCTACATTAATGCATTCTATGAGGAAACTGCCAAATTAATGAAAACAATCACTGAGTATGCAAACACAGCTTTGGACGTGGAGTTTTTAAAGAGCACCATTGATTACATTCTTGATGTGGTCAGATCTACAGTGAATCAAATCAACAAAACCATCTCTGACTATCTGCAACAGGCCCCTGCTCAGCTGCAATTTTATGCAAAAGTTAAAAATGGAAAGCTTGAGATAAATCTGTGATTTTAACCTCACCTGTAAGACAGAGATCAGATCATCACTCTTCGATTTGCTTCTGTATTGTCCAAACAAACATGTAAGTTGAGTTGTAAAAGTCTGTAATAGCACCGTGTCATGTTCATCTATATTTAAAAACAGGATAAACTGTTTCACTCGTACTAAAGGTGAACATTTTCTATACCAAATGTGCTGCAATTCTAATTTATTGTTTTTGTGTTCTAATAAAGTGCATTGACTGGATAATACCATGGGGTAATTGTACTTCCTTATTTTCCTTGCCTTTACATTGATATAGGCCACCATTTATAAGTGTCTATTGTAATGCCTGTGTAGGCATGGATGAAGACTCAACTATTTTTTAGCATGTTACAATGTCTTGAAAGGATTGTCATTTTGAACTCCATTGGATACACAACTGCACATCAAGTTATAAAGATTAGAGTTGTTCTGATTCTGACACCAACACCAGAAATATGTTGGATACTGCCTGAAAATGTAGTTATTAATATCAGCGAGTACACACGTTAATGCACTGTTCCAATGCAGTTTTGTTTAACTTTTTATTTTGCAACATTAAGCTGTGCAATATGTTAGTGTTTCCAGGCCTGGTGCGTACAAATGTGCCACTCTAGGCAAGAGGCAATTTTACCGCCCCTCAGTTTGTAGCTATAGGCAACAAGAAACAACACATCAACCTTGAGGTCACAGAACACAGGCATTGTTTTGGATGGTCAGAGGGAAGACAAAAAGTCACAAAATACAACAAAATGCACAGTGCCTCGAACACAAATAGCGCTTTTCTTCAGGTGGAAAGTACATGAAATCAGCTGTTTATAGCAGGGTTTTCCCTCTCTCTGAGCGACAGCTGTCAATTTAGCACCATAAAAAGCATCATATCTACACAAGCTCATTCTTGAGCTAAAACCTCAACAATGCCCCTTTTCACAACACAAATGCTCACTTGTACATCATGTGGTTTGATGAATATGTTGTCAGTCCCATTGCAGCTATACAAGAAATGACACAACACCACACACAAGACAGAATGCAAACTGGCTTTTGCAAAGCAAGTCTGCTTAAATGGCCAACAATATTGTAGTCAGTCTGAGTCAACAAGCGGGCCTTTTGCAGCTGTGCATAGTATATAATGCATGGGTTTGTACAATACTGCTAAGGTTAATACACAAATGCATTGATAAACAGTGTTGTTGCACAGAAATGACGGTTGTAGGAATCCAGTCGACCTGGTAGGCTGACTGCATGTTTGAGAGATAAGAAGCTCAACACAGAAAGTCACACACGCTTACATTAACTATATAGCATATGTATATATAGTCATGTTTACCACTTCCTTTAACAGCTACTGTGAGTGACTCTTCTGCACACTCACAGAGGAGTCAGAAGACTAGGTCCAGACCGGATAGGGAAATTCTATATGACAGGGCTCCACCCCTGTGAAGATAAATGTAACACACACAGAACTGGGGGTTCTTTCTTCTGCTGCCCTGAGTGGTATGACGGAAGGGGAATCCTCAGCTGAATATTTTTTCTTTACACGTGGTATTTGGAATAAAGTTTGCATCTAGAACTGAACTTAATCCTCTCTTGTCCTTGTGTCCAACAAAGAACTGACGCTGTATTTATCAGGTGTGTATAATAACAAATATTCTGATTCAAATTAATGTGCAACTGGAGCAGGGGCAGCCTCTTACTTTTCATCCTCTTGAAGCTAGCTGTTGTGTCGTTCCAATGACGCTATCCAAGCCTTCAAATCCCTGTCCCTTTTCTAGCGGGCCTGGAGCTTGGGTGACATTTCGGGGCCTGTAAAGATTAAAGCCACACCAGTAAATCATATATTTGAAGTCTTTTTACCCTTTTTTAAACCAACTTTGATTGCCATAACTACCTTATTGTATCCCACAGTGCTTTCGGCAACAAATGGAAGGCTGTTCTGTCGTCACGACATGCTTTGTCAAACTGCCCTTGCCTTAACACACACATTATTATGAATTCAGCCTGAATAGCCCACAATGGAGCGAAAGAGAGATATAGAGCCTGTGATGTGGCCCTCTGTGTCATTGCTATTTCAAGAACCACAATAATCAGCAGGAAAACAACTTATATTGTTCTCAGAGGTCCTCAAAACATGCCTGTGAAGTTTGTTAGTGAAAAACACTCCAGTATTTGATTTTTGCATGTCTAAAAAGCCCTCTGTTTCAGCCCTCTTCAGAACGAGCCATTTCTGTGTCTGTGGCTTTAAATGGTAATTAGCCGTCTGACTCCGCCCCTGACCAAACCCCTCTCAGGAAATGGATGTGGCACTCCTGATGTTACAGACACTTTTATCCAAAGTTTAGGCCCTGACTGGGGTTCAAACTATCAATCTCCCAGATCACAGTCAGCAGGGTAACCCACTGAGCTATCCAGCATCTCAGCAGGCAGTTAAGAGAAAGAGCAGGAGAGGAGTGTGAAACTTTCCTCCAAGCGGGGCAGGCAAAACAAACCTGAGGGTGGGTGCTTACTCCCCATGTGATATCATGAGGGTAAAATCTGAGAATGGCTTGTTTTAGCACACATTTTCTGAAAGGTGGAGAAAAAGAGGAGGGAAGGGAATGGATTTTTCTGGTATTTGAGGGGGTTGTGGACAGGCCAGGGGCACATATTTTTGTTAGAAAAGCCTGTAAAGGTGATTTTTGCATATGTCCCCTCGCCGTAAGGTGTTAGTTAGCATTCGTACTTAAACTACTGTTTCTAAATTATGTTGAGACATCAGCAGGAAATCCCTTAATGTAATGGTGGCAAGGACCTGATCTGAAATGTAATGCACATCCAGAGCCAGATAGGGTCACTGCTGCTGCATTTTCTTGTTAAACTTAGATGACACTGTATTATTCTAGTATGGGTGTAAGAGTGAATCAGTCAGTACCAAAAATGGACTGAGATAGAGGTTTTTGCCAATGTGGCTATCATTCTTTTGATTGAATAGTATAATTAAAAGTATCTGTTCATGTCAGGTTCATTTGCACAGAAATATGTTATTGTGTAAAACCCTGGATAATAGAAATTACATATGCACGATGTTAGATTTTTGCCATTATCTAATATGCTGATATTTCACAACTCACTTAAGCCAACACTGACATATGCACACCTTTTTTAATGTAAAAAACACCTGTGCCAAGAGAGGCAGGGTCAAACAGAGCTAAGAGAGCAGCAAGGTAGCAAACTGTCTGGTGATTGTTTTACATTTGGGCCATCACTCAAAATGTTCAGGGCTCTTGGTTGGCCCATTTGAGTGTCTGGCACTCTAGGCAACCATACCTGATGGTCCAGTCATAGATTTTGTCAATATTTATGGCCAATATATAATTTATACAGTTGATATGTATGACCAATATATTTGCTGTGAATACTGGCAGAAATGTTCATATCTGCTAATACCAGTATTTAACCTTTTAGGCTAACATCTGCCAATACTGAAATTGTTCCGATAATATTGTGCATCCTTATTACAAATGGCTTAAACAAATCAAGTTGGTTATTAGGGCAAAGAGGGCCAAAAATCTGAGTCAAGCCTAAAACATATCCACACACATGGTGGTCTGCAGCCAAAGTCAAGCTTGACGGTATTTCTTTTGCCCAGGCCTTTTCTGTCCTAGTAACTCCCCCAGAGACAGCAAGCAATGTTCAGACCCTTGGGAAACTGACAGCACAAGCTGGAACTTGAGGACACTGTACTGTCCACCTGAACAGTAACCTAGGGCAGGGGTCATCAACTACATTTGTACAAGGGCCAGATTTTTCTTAACAGACACTGTGCAGGTCCAACATTGAAGTAAACTACAATAAAATCAATAACTAGGTCTGAGTAACATATTCTTGTAAAATATATTATGTAATTCAAAAGTAAACGGAACTTTTAGCCTTTTGAGATCAGCCACTTTCACCTATACTGCAGCCAGCCACAAGGGGGTGATATATTTATGCATATTTCTGGGGCCTTCATGATGTCCTTTACTAAGTTTGATCCTACTATGCTAGGTTGTGGTCGGCCAAAAACAGATCTTTGGTGTAGACTCTCAGAAAGGGAAATTTCCCCCTCAAAGAGACTTGCGTGGAAGACTGCTGCAAAAAAAAAACAAAAAAAAAAACACCGCTTTAATCAACATAATCTAAATATAATCAAGGAAATTCCAAAACATATCTTAGAAAAATTGTATTTTATCCTTTTAAAATGTTCTAAGTTAACAATCTTCCATGGGCCAGATGGGAAGCTGATGTGGCCCCTGGGCCGCCAGTAGATAATCACTGTCCTGGTGTGCTTAGTTGCCACATTCACCATTTACTCTTCCCTGAAAGGTGTGGACTTTCCCTGCCCCCTGGTAATATGCAAGGACATCCAGACCAAGACCAGGGTTGTGTCATTCCTCCTTCCCACCTATGCAGACTTAGTCGCCATCACATGGTTTACTTCAGCCACAATTTTGGCCAAAACATGCCTGAAAGTTCAGCACAGAACTGTTATACATAAATGAGTCTCCATATCTCCCCATTAAATCTTAACGTTTCAAATAGATTAACTTGTGGTCAGTATTTCAATGTGAGGTGTTCTCTGTCACATGTATTTTTAAAGAGAATAAGGCATGCAATCATTATTTGAAATTTCAATTCAACGTAAGCAAAATTGTTTAACCCTTTATCTAATTTTTTAAATACACAACTACGTCTTAAAAACGCTGCATTTCCTCGCCCTGGTCGGAGGTCCTATTTGGACCTCCAGTAAACATGCCAGGTGGCTTTGTTGATTTCATTTAACTATGGAATTTGCTGAAGGCTACTGAGACAGTCAAAAAGGGTACATTCCTTACATGCAATATCTGATAGTCCATGCTATGTTCTGTCAGGTCAAGTTACATTAAACAAAACTAATAAATTCAGTCAAAACAAGTCTAGTCAAGCAAAGTTCTGCTCAACACTTACTTTCTGAGATTGCCTTTTGGAAAAACTGCCAGAAACTGAAACCTTTGATCCCTGACTGTCCCTTCTTGACAGTAAAAGAACATGTTATCAAGAAGTTCCTCAAGATACCACAAGATACCAATCAGTAGCAACTAGGGCAATGATGTCAGGGTGCTGTCCTCTGCCCTACAACAGGTTCAGAGCAATAAAATGTATACCTCGAATACAGATTAGCCCTACAGTCTAAATAATATCTCCATTTTTCTTGAGGATTTTTGTGGATAAACGTCTATAGACATATGTATAGCTTAAATCCTCATACTTTAGAACATGGCAAAAAACTGGGCAAGGGCAGAGGTTTTCATTATCACAGATAAGAAGGAATACTGCTTTCATTATTCATAAAAGTCTCAACTGACTTCATCAGTATTTGACTGCAAGGTTTAGGTGCTGCTTCGGATCAGCAGATGGCACTGCTGAACCATTTTCAACCCATGAAACACCCACTTTTATGGATTTGGTCAAACTATCAGTATAAGCTCCAGCACTGTTGTGGTTTATTATAGCACAGTCAAATAATTTCTCAGCACCACTAACACTTCCCATAGTGTGCACCTTCTCCTTATGCACATAATGCATGCACACAATGTTGTGCAAATCTAAGCCAGCCTCGACATGTTTGATTAATTCAGGGAGCTCAACACTGAAGGTGAGGCTAATGCTTCTTTATCATCTGTAATGCAATTTAAGCTGCCATGAGCTACAGGGTGTTCTTCACAAGTTCTGCCTCTGACTCACAAAAACTGTTAAAGACTTGAGCTTGTCTACAATTTTTCTGGTTGTCTGACTACTCAAATGTTCAACAGTCACAGAGCTACTCTGATCACAACTCAACAGTCACAGAGCTACCCTGATCACAACTCAACAGTCACAGAGTTACTCCAATCACAACTCAACAGTCACAGAGCTACCCTGATCACAACTCAACAGTCACACAGTTACTCTGATCACAGCTCAACAGTCACAGAGCTACTCTGATCAAAACTCAACAGTCACAGAGCTACTCCGATCACAACTCAACAGTCACAGAGCTACTCTGATCACAACTCAACAGTCACAGAGCTACTCTGATCACAATTTAACAGTCACAGAGTTACTCTGATCACAACTCAACAGTCACAGAGCTACTCTGATCACAACTCAACAGTCACTCTGATGACCAGGTTGTTACATATTCCTAAAACAATTTAGGAAATACTTAGATACAGATGTTTTATTTATCACTTTGTTAAGTTTAACATGGCCACTTTTCCAACATTTTTCCTCATGTTTGACTGTGAAAAAAGATCAGTATGTCAGACAGATGACTTCTTCTGCCTGATTAAAAAATGCCTTTTTGATTCAGCATTTCAGAGTACCTCTTGCCAGCATTAAATTGAAAGACAGATTTTCATTAAATTGAGCTTAAAAAAATTCAGCCATTTGTTTCTAAACATGCAGCTCACCCTGTAAATTTAGGTAAAGTATTG
This sequence comes from Cheilinus undulatus, assembly GCF_018320785.1. NCBI lineage: Eukaryota > Metazoa > Chordata > Actinopteri > Labriformes > Labridae > Cheilinus > Cheilinus undulatus. The sequence continues at coordinate 31,837,397 of NC_054878.1, forward strand.
CCTTGTGAAAGCATCATATCTTGATGATATGATGACTTTTTGGGAGCTTTAACTAATGTCATGTGTAAAAGTTACTGTAGCTTTACCTACCCTAAGGGAGGAGTATCCCTTAGACAGCAATTTTGAGATGTGAGACCGCTGAAAGGCAAGTCATGCTTTTTAGCGTTTTGACTCACTCGCCGACTGGATTGACCACAAGCCAACACCCTGCATACAAACACGGTCACAAAAGACTGCCCAACAATATTGCAATATAAGGTTTTGCAATGAAGGTTGCAGGCTAAAACCTGTGGGTTGAAGCTGCATAGCAGGTATTAGCTCTGCTGTCACTGTCCTGATGGGACAAAGCACAAGAGATTGAAGGGTTTCTGTCAAAGTGCCTGCAAACACTCCTAAACAAAGAGAACCAGTCTTTTGTTAAAAGGTCTAAGGTCTAACTGGAAAGCAATCACAGCTGTTACATTAATAATGGTTTCATCCCACTTACCAGTCCTAGGAAATGGTAATGGGCATGCTGGCTCACTGGTAGGCCTTTTATTTAAATGGAAAGAATGAAGTAGAGGCTTCCATTTGGCTATTAATTACAGCTGGGCATTTCCTGTTATGAAGGAAAAAAGTCAGCTGTGGCTGTTTGTTGGGCAAGTGTTACGACTAAATTTGTTAAGTGATTCATCAGAGGGCAATTGTGGAAATGTACCAGCCTGCATAACACAAGGGAGAACACATCTGGAAGAAATATACTACACGTATGTACATCTGCTGTTGATTGTTCAAGGTTTCAAACTGACAACAGAGGGATGGGTACTAATGATAAAAACAAATCAAGTGAAACAGCTGCAAGTTGTGTATAAACAGACAGTATAAGCTCTGTTTACTGGCCTGTATTTGGAAAGGCACATCATTGCAAAATTTTAAACCCTTCTATTACTGAAATCATAATTTGATCTCTGAATCTCAATCTAAAGTTTTACAAACAGGATGTCCTAGCAAATCACTTTGGCGTAACCTTTCTTGAGAAATCTTAAAAAATACTTCAAATAGCTCCACTGTGATAATTAAGAGGGTTTAGGTGGGTTGTGATGTATTCTGAAAAAGGGCCAAGAAATGTAAAGATAGCTACTGCATAGCTTACAAAGCTACAATTGGTTTAGGATAGCTTTGGTTATTCAAAGAAAAATAGAAACCCTTTATACAAGACATAGCAATGACATAAGAGCATAATGCAGTCTAGTGCAGTTGATAGATTCTTTTTCCATCAGGCAACAGTTGCTCGTGGTTTAACCTCTTCAGGCCCTTTATTCTGACTTTTCTACAACAAAATATTTTTTCATAATTTTGTTGATAATTGTCAGGAATGTTTTTGAGAATTTCATTGGAATAGTGGATTTGACTCTTTTTTTTTGTTTTTTGTTTGTTTTTGCATTTTCATGTAAATTTGTGACATTTATTTTTAAGTTTAAGGGAATTTGATTGTGAAATGAGGTGTTCTTTACATTTTTCCAAGAATTTCTGTGGAATTTCAGGTAATATATTTGTACATTTTGGGGAATTTGCTTAGAAATTTTAGGGAGCACTTGCTTTGAAATTTGAGGAATCTGCTTTAAAAATATTTGGATCTCCCACTGAATTTTGGGGAGTTGTTTTGTCATTTGAATATTTAGGCTTTATGATAAAGTTTCACTGAAACATTTGGGGCCTGCTGGAAGAAATTTGGGGTACTTTTTTATGGGAAAATAAAAAAAAAAGATTTAGATTTTTTTTTTTTTTTACACAGAATTAAGGTAATTTCTTTTTTAAAATTTGAGGGGAATCTATTTAGCATTTGAAAGAAAAAAATCCTAGAAATTCCTGTTCAAATACAGTGCTGATGTTTTAACTATTTGGAGAGGTGAAACATAGCAAATAATATTTACTCAAATGAGAAATTAGTAGTTTTTTGGGTATTTGTAATTAGGACATTTCAAAATTAGTACTTTAACCAGACTGTACTTTTAATTAGGAACAATACTTTTATAAAGGTGTGTCTTTATCTGAACACCCTGATTGGAGATCTACATTTTCATGTTGTTATTTTCAGTAAAGAAAAATCATATTTAACTGTCCTTGTGAGCAATTATCATCACAATATATCAAAGCTCTGCCAAACAAGTGTGCTGTTAACATTAGTTTTAAAGTCAATAACAAGTAGGGCTGAAAAATGTTCAAATATAAATGCAATTATTTTGACTCATTGCAAATAAAGTATGAACTGTTCTATTGTGGGTAATCAATTTTTTTATGTCATTTTTCACTTTTAACAGGAAAACCGTATACAAAATTTTAAAAAGTAGGATTTTGTTTGAAAACTGTTCTCAAACATTGACACTAGAACGTTTGCATGATGGATCTCAGCTTTACAAAAAGTATTTAACAGGTATTTTAATGCACAATTCAGGTAAAAGAAATGTTGCACCATCTGCAAATGAAAGCCATATTGGGATTGAACTACTCAGTACTTAAAGTGAACGTTTCACTCAACGTTTCACTATTACTTGAGTAAACTTAAAGACCGCTACTTGTACTTATATTTAAACCAGAGTAACCAGAGTACCCATTCTTGGGTTTAATAGTACTTTGTACTCTTTCCAGCTAGGTCCTTCTTATCCCAAATAAGTTGCAGAAACTAAAAATGCATTTCAAACAAAAGCTTAATTCCCGGGATATTATTATGATTTAGTTGGCAACACTATTTGTCTGGCTTTATGTTTTTAACTTGCGAGAATAAGCATTAATAACCGAAACGTTTTCCATCATTAGGTGTCAAAGACTGTTTGGTTTCGTGTTTGCTACCTCGACTAAATTAAGCTAGCTAGCCGTACAATACCAGCAATGTAACTCTTGCTTTGAGAACGGTGTTACTACTTACCGTTATTGAAATGCTGGAACGATTACAAGTCAGGGGAAAGCCAAGCTTTATAAATGGTTAGTTTTAACAAATTTGGACCATTTGTGATAATGGTTGCCTCTTGTGGGTAATCATAACTGAAGAGCGCTGTGAAGAGATATCCGTTAGCGCGAACAAGCTAGCAACAAGCTACTGCTGAGCCGTTGGGAACCCACAGGACGTCGTATGATTTATCTGGTTCAGTTTTTTAAATTATTTTTTTAGCTTTTAAATTTATCAGTGCTTGTTAACAAATATATTGATTATTCTCTTCAGCAGTGGTTTGAAAGCATGAATGATGTTTTTTTCTCTTTCCTTTGCTTTTCAGCCAGAAAAACCTTAAATCCTGTTGAACCAAGTCCAGCACTCATGACATAATGCACCTACAGCACTGTTTGACTGCAGATGTCCAGGTGAGCTGTTTTCTGCTGACTGCTTTTTAAAGTAATGATATACCGGGCTCCAGCTAATCCTGGGAGAGCTCACCAGTGCAAGATAACAACAAGACATAGAGTAAATGAGCCTCATTGACGCTTTGTATATTATGCAAATGAGGTTAGGCTACCTTTCAGGAAACAATGCCACCTTTACAACCTCTGGGGAAAAAAACCCTCTTTCTATAATTATTTCCCTAAAATTTGAGCCCCTAAACATTTTTAAAATTTTGTTTGTTTATCATACCTTATGTTTTTGCTTTAGCTTCAACTAGTGCACTGCTTAAAATGATTTCAATAAGACTAAGGTAGCCATCAGTGTTAAAACTCCTCATAATTTGCTACTTTTGAATACCACCTGTTTTAAAGCATTTCCTCCATAGATTACTGACTTATATATTGAAAAGGAACAGCTTTAAAAAATGCATTGATCTTTCGTCACTGTATTAAAGGTAGAAAAGGGAAATAACACTATCTCTAAACTTTACATACCAAGGCAGCATTGAAACCATTACCAACTTTTGTTTAACGTACAGTATATGAGTTTACCTGCTGTTTTTGTTGATTGAAATAAAAAAAACCCAATATCATCTTTCTGGGAATTCTATGTTTGTTGCAGTAGTATCAGATCAGTGGCACAGTCAGTTGTCTGCCAACTGGAAGGCTGGGCACACATATCCCATTCAAGTGTATTGATCTGAGCTCTCTGGTCTCTCTCCTTTGACAACACAGTTCTGTGTGAACTCAGTGCTTTAAGTACAAAAAATGAGCAGTGTCATGCAGTGAACTTTGGCTTGAGCTCAGAAGTCCCCTAGACTCAGGAGTGATTGTAGTTTATTTGTGTTTTTTATTGATTTATCTATTTGGATGTGCATGTATTTCGATTATGTTTTGATTGGAGGGTGCCCAACTTTTCAGTATCTCTTTGTTTTTGTTTTTTGCCAACAAATATGATAGTGCTAGTAATAAATCTGGTTGAATAACTGTGCTTGAAAGCTGACAAGTTATAAAAAAGAAAAGCCATGTATATAAAATACTTAGATCACAATGACACACCTGAGGGACATCAAAGGAAAAAAACAACTGCTCTCTAAATGAACTAGTGTTTTTGCTTCATTAATAAAACATCTGATTTATTTAGTGATAATTTCCTCATACCCTAATCACTGCTCTCAGGGCCGCTGTGACTCTTATGTAATGTCAAACTGCCTTCCTCAGCCTGATTAACTTATCTTAGGTTCACCAGTGTTATATACCTGATCAAAGCGCTATCACAGGCTTTTCTGAGTAGGTAAAAGGTGATGTAAGTATGTGAGGAAATCAGCACTGACACCAATTTTAGTAAGAAAATTGAAACAGATATAGATCTAGGTTTGATATAGAACAAAACAAAAACATGTAGACACATCACTTCAGTTTATTTTGAAACTGATGGAGCTATGACAAATGTTGATCAAATATCAAACATTTTTGTTTTTTGTAAGTTATTTGCTTTTTATCTGCAGTGGTAGAATCAAAGAAAATAAAGCTTCAGAGGTGGAAAGAGTACTAGACTATTGTTCTCCAGTAAAAGAACAGTTGCTTTGGTTTAAAATAACTTAATTAAAAGTTAAATTACCAGCCAATACACCTACTCAAATACAAATAAAAAGTTTTTCATTTAAAGTTTACTCAAAGTACTGAGTAGTGAGAACCTACTAAGGAGTTGTACAATAAAATATGTTCTGTCTTTTTGGCAGTAACAACGTGAGAAGGTGAATCTCTAACCAGATTTTTCAGGTAAAGCCACACCTTTGTGATAACGTGAAATACATCAGCTGTTTTTGAGTGCTATGCGGAATAAATCTTTGTTGTTTTGCTCAGAAAATAATTCTTAATAAATAATTTTAACCCTGAAGTACAATACTTCCCTGGATCTCAACCCATCTTTCCATATGGCCAAAGTAGCTGTGATTGGATATATGCCTTACTTGCCCCTACTTTCTACATGACGAAATTAGGTCTGATTGGATAAAGTCTCTGTCAAACATTTTCATCTCTTTTTTATTTGTTGACTAAAGTGTCAATTAATTTCATTTTAGTTTTTGTCCATGTGCACTTGTTTTTATTAGCTACTGTCTTGTTTTCGTCAGGGGAAAAAAGGCTATTAACGAAAACTATAATGAAAATAATTAGTCAACAAAATGAACACTAGTCTGGAGAAGGCAGCCTTCAAACCTGAGATAGCAGTTTGCTCACAAAAAGTGGGCCAAAATACCAGTGGACATGTGCAGAAGTCTTACTCAGAGTTACAGAAATCACTTGAATGTAGTGATTGCCTCAAAAGGTTGTTCATCGAAATATTAAGTTAAGGGTGCCATCATTTTTGTCCAGGCCAGTTTTATTAGTTTGTCTTTTAAAATAGGCCTAATTCTGTTGAACCATAATTCAAAAGGAATGTCTGATTTTCAATAGTTCATTTTCAGTTGTTTTTTATTTTTACTTTTTTTTTTTTTTAGATTTATTTTTGGGCATTTTTATGCCTTTATTAGATAGAGGAGGACAGTGGATAGAGTCGGAAACAGGGTCAAGAGTGGGGGAGAGACATGCGGTAAGGGGCCTCTGGCCAGATTCGAACCCGGGCCGCCCGCGTACATGGGGAGCGCCTTTAACCACTAAGCCACCTACTCCCCATTTGTTATTATTTTTGTCAGTTTTTTGTCAGTTATTTCAGTGGCCAATGTGGGATTTTGTCCATGTGTGTATTTTTGTTAAGCGCTTAAATGACCTCAGATATGTCCAATAGTTTTCAAGCTTTAGAAATTCATAATTTTATAATTATAACAGACACATCTTGTTGCATTAACTGTCATGATGGAGGGAGTATGAGAGACACCACTTTTATATTATGGAAATGATGGGTGTTACATGGAAGACTGCTACATGCTGCAGTATAAACTGCTTCTAGAAGCTGCCCTTCTTTTGCTTTATATTTGCTTTACTTGTGATGGACATGATTACTTTATGCCATTGACTCCAAGTTCAACCGCTCAAGGTCACCCTGTAACACTGAACTCCAACGCTCCCACCACCCATAAAGTTGTGGTCCCAATTGGCATTTCCTGGTTGAGTATAGCCCAGGCTCATGGCTCAAGGCACCCACTGCCAGGGCCTACTTCTCATTTCGAACTGAGGACTCTGTCCACTGAAAGTAACCACTCAGTAAGGTGTATTTACTAAAAAGTAATATCGCATTTTGGTTTCACAAATGAATTTCACATAATGAGAGAAAAAAATCTGTTACAAGTTGCCTCCTCGGTTCGCACTATGAGCAATCCCATAATGGTGTCAGCACTAACCTGTAATTCAAGGTTTTCTCCCTCATTGTGTGACATTCATTGCTGAAACCAAAATGTTGGTTTACTGTTTAATAAATGCACCCAACGGAGTGTTGTGTTTGTTGAAAGGGGTCCTCAATTCAGGAGGTTTTGATTTTGTTTTGACTGAGAGCCACCTCGAGATGCGATTTAGAAACTGTGCATTGAAGAAACAACTTTCTCCTGTGTTTCACTGGGGTGAAGCTAATTTTGTTATTGATAATTTAGGACTGAAACTAGGGGTGCACCGATCGATCGGCCAAAATCGGAATCGGTGCCAATTTCCTTAATTTTGGGGGATCGGCCGATACTTAGATAAGATCGGTGGATAAGATCGGTTTCATATGTACCTCTACCTACTAAAATGTGAAAAATGAAAGACTAAAGGAACTGATATAATTTAGTAGTTTGGACAGCAATGTTCTAAACTTTTCATTTATATTTGACCTCCTCATGTGCAGTTAAACCAACAAGTTTGTATTGTTTCACGGGTATTGTTCAATGTTTTTCAAGATTGGAACATTGAAGGTGTATGCTTTCAGTTATAAAAAAAAAATCGGTATTGGCGAAAATCGGAATCAGCAGGTCAAGCTTTTTAAAGATCAGTGATCGGCCAGAAAATTGCAATTGGTGCACCCCTAATTGAAACTAATGATTACTGTTCAGGGGAAGAACATTAGGAATGCAAGCAGGGCATGAATGAAATGGACATGACACATGGGGTTTGCAAGAAGTGCTACATGAAAATAAAATATTGTGGAAATATGACAAATATATAAAGAAATAAATCCCCCTAAACAGTTGAAAAGTGGTATAGATCACAATAAATGGATATATATTGCATCGCAGTATACTCTCTGTTTTGCAAAATGTTTAAAATCACAATAATGTCAAATCGTGACCCAAGTATCAAGATAATATCGTATCGTGGGGCCATTAGTGATTCTCACCCCTAATAATAAGATTGTGAAATACTTTTTGATTTTAAACCATTTTTTTTAATTACTATTATTTTGAACCGTTTTTAATTGATCCAGTTCCCACCATTTTATGATTACTAGTATTAAAAGACAACAAATTTAAAAAAAAATTACATCAGGCAGGAGAGAATTAGGGGACAGATGGATGGATGGATGCATGGATGGATGGGGCTAAGTGAGCTGTGCATGGTATGTTAAAAGGTTTCATGGAGGAGGAGCTAATCTTATGTAACGTTACTACTTAAGCCAATGTATTTTAGTTAGCTTTAGTAATGTAAGTTTTAGAAAATATACCTAAAGCTAACACAACTGCATGGAGAATGTACCTATGTATCTTTATGTAGCAGCTTTGTGATCTTAGCTTTAGTTGGCCACGGATCTACATTATCTACATAGCAAACACAGCTAACAGAGTGATGTGACCTATGCCTGGTGTGTTAAAATACTTTTATGGGGGACAAGCCGATCTTCTGTAACATTACTACATAAGCCAGTGTGGCTCATTTAGCCTTAGCAATGTGAGCTTTAGCAAATATAGCTAAAGCTAACATGGCTACGTGGAAAACGTACCTACGTAGCTTATGTAGCCGCTTTGTGAGCTTAGCTTTAGCTACATAGTAACGTTATCTACGTAGCTAATGCAGCTAACAGGGCTGCGTGAGCTATGCTTTCTGCGTTTAGCCAGGCATAAACTGTGTGATTTCAAGCCTATTCTGTTACAGTCGTGGTGGAATGTCAGCTCGTACCGTGCGACTGAATTGCATACAACACACGACCAACGTTGCATGATTTATGTGCTCACACTTTACAGTCCGATTGTCGTGCATGGGTGAAGTCAGGATGGACTGTGATGAAAATCTATGGAGCTTTCTTTGAAGAAGTCTTACGTACCGAGATTGAAGTCCTTTCCAGTCATTATCTTTATTAAAGCAGGAGTGTGGGAGGCATTAGAAGGTCAATCCTGCTGTGGTCAGGATTATTTTAAATGCTGTCTGGCAGTTTACAAAGAACAAAATACCTTAAAGTTGAGGACTGTGCTTGTGGCTCTGCTCTCAGTGTGGGGGTGTCTGGAGTTGTACGACCAAAATATAAAACATGTCGGAAATCCATCTGACTAGTCGAGAGCAACTGATCGGGCTGTAGTTGGGTCATGGTCGTCCATTGTATCCCCCTGTACACACGACTGATCAGACTGAAAGTCAGCGACTTCCAAGTGAGTCGTTTGATTCAAAATTGGCTGGATCAGATGAAATTCCCACAGTGTACGCCCAACTTTAGAATGTCATAATGGAGGACAAGCTATTTCCCTGTAAGCAGACTTGTTTAGTCAGTTTTATTAAATTTTTTGTAATCAGGTTTGCAGGTCAGGTTTTTAACTTTTAACTTTTAATATTCTAACCATAACCTTCACCCTTACCCTAGCCCTAAAAGGAAGTTTAGTCTGATTTTATTTCAAAGTTCAAGTTTTAGAGTGTATTTCCATTCTGAAAGAGACAACTTTTCAGCTGAACGGCCTGTGAGAGTGGCTAGCAGTTCAAGAGTCAATTTGAGGCTGGCTAAAAAAAAACAGAAAGCTAACTAGGTCCTATATTAAAATGTCCGTTTTGACAGCAGAGGTAAACTTGTCTACAGCCTGGTTCAACTAAGTAATCTGGAATCAGTACCTCATGTCATCATTTTAAAAAGACTTTAAGAGTGTTGTTTTGTGGTTTTTATTTCAGTAAGGCTAAGAATTATGCATGCACTTGCATACATCTGGGTGTGGCTAAATAAAAGACTGGTGAAGTTTGCCAGGAGGCTAAAGGCCTGCCTCAGCTCCACTCCTTTGTCTGTTTCTCATTTGAATAAAAGTTAGGTGGAGATGGCACTTCCAATATGGCGACCACCATCACTGGGATTTAAAATGACTAAAGAAACCAAGAGCTGGCATCAATGTCTTTTTTTAATTAAGAAGTTAAAAATGAATATTGGAACTTTTTAATGAAATGCAGCTATTACTAATGTCCTCTGTAAATCCCATTACTGTTGCTTTTATAATATTTAGTGTAGGCAATCATCTAGCCTCAAGATTATCGTGACATGAAATTAAGCGTCATTCTGAGTCATAAAACACAGACAGTGTAAAGACATGCTCTAAAATTTGGAGATAACAGCATGTAGCAAAAGCAGCAGCTGACCTGGGTTTCAATTCCGCATCATTATGATTCATATTGTTTAGTAGTCATGGGGCAAAGGTTTTTTCACTCTCCTTAAAGGCCTTTTTGTATATATGGGGCATTTATAGACTCAAGTATTGTCACCTTTGCTCTAAATCCTTTAAAGTGAAGAGTTACAGAGTATTGCACTAATTTCTTTTCAATCTGTTGATTTTCTTCACATGCTAAACCCAACCACAAAAAAACATAATAAAATACAAGTATTTGATCTTAACATCCCTTTTTCACAACATTTGATAAAAAAAATAAGATGATACAGTTAAAAAAAATTAAAAATGTGAGCTGATTTATCCTTCTGTGTAGTTTTCTTAACTGGACTTTGTCCTCTGCCAATATGCAATCAAAGTCAGTGATAGACTCTATGAGCTTTTATATGACATTGATCTGATTATTTTTTAGATGCATGATCATTTTATGATCTCCTGATAAGTAAAACCGTCTTATTCTTTTCATTTCTACATTACATTACCTCAAATAACCCTAAAATCTAAAGAATTCAAACCCTAAATACTACAGATTATTGGAGCAAAAGACATGAATCCCAGAGTCCATCCCCCACCCAGTGCTGACAGACAAACCTAAGTTTGTGAAACGCTTTAACCTTTGGCCTGCCACAAGGACAGCTCAGACTTTGGAACCAGGGCAACACATTTGCAAGTAATCACATACAGTAAGACTGCAGGCCTATAAAAGACAGGGCAACAAAGCAGGAGAATTAGTCTTCACAGAAAGAGGAGGACTCTCCCTACCTTAAAGCTTCTTGGAGCTTTACTAAAACCCATCATGGGGGGTACCAAGCTCTGCCTTATGCTGCTTCTGGGCACATACGCACTAGCCCGTAAGTATTATACATTTTAAGCTTTATTTTAGAGACTTTGTGGAGCTTACATTTGAAACTTTGCAGTTTGGATTTTATATGAGAATTTATTCTAAGAAAGGACTGAAGCATTTAATTTTTTATTTCTGTGTTGTTATTTTGATAGTAAGGATATTCCATTTTTTTAATTGTTGACAAAGAAACACTTCAAGCTAAAAAAGTAAGGATAAAAAAATACTAATAGTTTGATTTTAATTGTAAAAATCCCTGATATATAAATTACATGTTTACATGTTCTTTGACATGTGTTGTGAAAACCATTTGGCTATTTCAGTGTGGGAAAAAATATTTTTCTGTCTTTTACAGAGCAAGATGTGGCAAATGTTGAGGAACAATCTCCAGTTTGCCCTTGTAAGTTACCTCTTTGCCTTTGTAGTCTTAAAACTCTTATAAATAGGCAGACAATATTTAACCTAATGCATTTCTTATTCTTTTAAAGATCTAATCTTTTATTTAGGCTTTAATTTGAAATAATAAATGCATTTGGCATGAGGCACATGGAAAGCTTTGAAATATTTACTTACTGGACCTTAAGTTATGGTATTTTTAACTCTTTTTGTGTTGTGTTCACACCGATGCTTTTGTATATCTCTGTCATTGTGCAAAAACCTTGTATCTCCAAAATCATCACTTTTCAGGGAATAATAATAAAAAAAAACAACTCTGTAGTTATAAATTAATTCAACACTGATGAACAGAGTCAGCATCTTTTTGACACTTTCTATTGCTTGAATATTGGTTAAAACCTTAATGACAGATGTAAAGGTTTACTAATGGCACTGATTTATGGAAAAAATGATTAAAGCATGAAAAGTGGAGTTACGGGGTTTTGGTGACACCAGTGCTCTTAAAATGAAGGAAAGATGTGGACCTACTTAAAAGAAGTGCTTCAAGTTTTGTCGACTTAGATTGACATCATTGAATTTGTGAATTTTAATTGAGAAAAGTGAATTTAATTGCTTATTGAAGCACTTTTAAGTAGGTCTAACACTCAGAATTAGAAATACTGTCTAAATTCCAGGGCAGATTCCATCTGTAGAGGTGCTCTTTAACACAGTAAAGCTGTTACAAAGGTAGAATTAGCTATAGCAATGTGCCGTAAAATAAGAAATTTAAGTGTAAGCAATAAGTCCTGAAGAGCTGTATAAGAGGAATAAGAAATGTGCAAAGCTGCAGAGTTTTTAAGAAATAATCTATTTTACAAACTACAGAAAACCAAGTATTAAAAATACTGCACAGGGTATTGCACATTATATATTTATTTAAAAAATGTGGGTAACTGAATCAAAAGTATTTTTTAGAATATAAAAAATAAATCTTTGAACTGAAAAAGGTGTAAAGTGTATTGAAAAATCCAGATAACTTATGAAACTAATATTTCAAATGTGTTTCAGGGTCCAAAAGATTCAAGACCTTCAGGCGGTTTGTGTACGACTATGAAGTCGAGGCTTTTAACGGCGTGCAAGGAGCCACCGAACAGAGGAGCGGCCCCAGAGTTTCCTGCAAAGTATGTCTCACAGCCCTAACGCTAACTAAACAAAGTCTCGTCATCTCGATTTGATAGAATAGAATATCTAAAAAATTGTGACTTTTTGCTAACAGGTTGAGGTTGAAGTGCCCCAGACCTGCAGCTTCGTTCTGCGTACAACAGAGTGCTCTCTGAGTGAGATCTTTGACATTGATGATAATGGAAACATGCTGTACCGTCCCGCTGCTGAAGCTGAGGCTTTCAGAGATTCTATGGCCAGGTGAGCCACATTATGTTCAAGTAAAAAATATTCTCCATATGAATTCGCCCTGAAGTTTTTTGCTCTAAGATCACAAAAGTGGCTAAAATTAAGAAAGGTGTCCATGATCTGTTAACAGGAACACCTTGAAGTTCACAGTTGAAGGAGACCTCGACGTCAAACTTTTCCCTGAAGATGATGAGCCTGTCAACATCCTGAACATCAAGAGAGGAATCGTATCTGCCCTCATCGTGCCAGTTATGGAAGAGGATAGGAGCAAGAAAATGGTAGCTTCCCGAATGTTTTTTATGGCTTCGTTTTTGTTTTGTCAGTATTTCCAGCTGTTACAGATCAATTCAGGCCACAGAATGGAATCTCTTTTTCATGCAAAGATAAACAAGTTGCACAATGAGCAGATAAGCTGCCACAGTCACAGGTGCTAAGTCCTCCTGTAACATCATGTTCTCAGAATGACTATCTTCAGCTGTAGGGCAAAGTCCTAGATAAGTTTATCGCTCTAATGACCTCACCTGCTCTTATAACAGGGAGGCAATCTTTTAGATCAATTGATAAGTCAAAGAGGCTGCTGAAGGACAAAAAAACATGTTTACTAATGAGGTTATTGCAACTCTGTGTAATAAATCGACTCCAGCATTCACACAAGTAATTATGTTTCTTTTTTTTTGCAGCCCACCGTGCACGGGATCTGCCCCACCGACCATACCATCAACGCCAGAGAGGATATTGCCACTATTGTTAACGTCTACAGGGATCTTTCCAAATGTGACATGTTCTTTGCTCGCAGGCAGCACACCAGCCCCCTGGCCCTCATCACTGGCATGGTGCGACATTAATACTGTCACTAGCAAAGGCCAAAGGCTGTCAGATTGGATGTGGGATTTTAAAACTGAAAGTAAACAGTTCTCTTTGTAAGAAGAGGATAATTTGTTTCAGATGACTTTTTAAAAAACAACATTGGTGTAAAACAGCTAATAAAGAGCTGCTCTTTCTTGATGTAAACTGATGAGTTACCTTGCAAATTCAGAGGAATTTGTTTTAAGCAGCCTTCTTTACAAGAATTCTCTGTTCTCTTTCTCTCAACAGAACCTTCCTCTATCCAAGCTGATCGATAGCACCCAGAGCTGTAACTACAAGTTTGACAACCAGAAAAAGCACATGACCACCGTGACCTGCGCGGAGAAACACATCTTCCTGCCTCTGTCTTCCGAGTGAGTTTCAAAAAGTTGAAGAATGTAGAAAAAAGATTGGTGAAATAAGCTCTAGCTTTCTTTTACTCCTATTTTTGGTGCTCATTTTAATTCATCTCTTACTGATTTTTTTATTCCCACAATGTACAGAAATAATTTTGCACCAATTCCAGTGTTTTTTCTTCTTTTTTGTTGAGGACAGAAAATCAACTTCTACTTTCCTATTTTTATAAAAATTGTTTTAAAATAGAGAAACAGATTTACCATTTCTTTACATTTTCTTATTGACGAATTAAAAGTATAACGGGCGAAATACTTTTCAATTCCATATGTGCAATATGGAGTTGTTTTAATATCTGTCAACAGTTTAGAGTTTTTTTTTTTTACTTTTTATGATTGATTTTGGTTATAAGCATGTAATGGTCATAAATTAAAGCTCTTGTGAGGAGCATTAGTTTGTGTTGACACTGGCGCCCCCCGGTGGACAGACCAGTACATGACTTTTATTTTCCTACTTTCTATGACTTGTACATTTAAAAGAAGTGGTTTATCCCCCTCTGCTTTCCATGCATCCCTCATCACATATGAAAAAACATATTAGGGAAGTTTTTGTAACATGCTTATAGTCACTTTAAGTGGCACCTACCCCACCACAGCAGTTTCAGATATTTTAAACAACTTTTTTAACTTCAAGAAATTGAAATCTAATGGTGCTGCTTGCTTTTTGGGGCTCATACAGAGACATCACCGAGAGTCTTTTTTTGTAACCAGCTTGAAACTCCTCCCGGGAGCTTTAATATCTGTTTAATTATTTCACAATGCAATTTCCTAATTACTCTTCACTTCCATACAAATAACCGAATTCATGTTATTTGTATTTATGACTAATTTATGTACGTCTATCTTCATATAGGAAGGAATATGGAATTTTTACATTGTTAAAGCAGACTTTGAATCTGAGGGAGACCTCCAAGATCAACGACAGAATCTTCGACCGTAGTAAGTGTTCAAGTTGTTAAAATATGTTAGAAATAAAACGTTAAGAGCATGTTGTAATATATTTTTAAGCCTAAAAATATCAGTTTGTTTTCATTTTCTCTTGTTTCTAATTGTTTGTGATTCATTTTCTTTGCAGATGAGATCAACATCAAGTCCCTGGCCATGGATGTTGCTGATGACAAGCTCCCTGTGCAGACCACCGATGCCGTCATGTCCATCATGCAGGAGCTGAACACCCTGACCAATGGTGAGACGCGTGCCACTCTCTTCCACAACCTGGTGTCCGAGCTGCGTGGCCTAAATGTCGACACCGTTGGATCTGCTGCCGTTGAGATGATGGATGTGTCTGGAGCTCTGACCTTCCAAGCTCTGGCTCAGTGCGGCACCCCAGAGTGCACCAGCGCCATGCTGAAGGTTCTCAGGACATTTGACCAGGCTGCTCTTGAAGTCGATGCCGCCGTCTACGCCCTGGGACTGCTGTCTAACCCCTCCCGCCTGATGGTGAAAGACATGCTGGCTATGGCTCAGTACAAGCAGAGCAAACCCATCATGTATGGTCTGAGCAATGCAGTCAGGAAGTAAGTACATATCATCCTTTTAAATCTCAGCTACAAGTGGTGTTTTTCATACAAATCACTAATCTCACTTTTTTCTTTCTTAGACTGTACCAGGCTGAGGGTGTAACCCCTGAAATCACTGCTGTCTATGAGTACATTGCTTCCATTCTGAGCACTGACTGCCCTGGAGAGAAAGATCTGACCTTCCTGACCCTGAGAGTACGTCTCCATCTCTAAAATTTAATCCCTTCTCACACTTTTATGCAAACTTCCAGCACCATCCATTTTCTTCAGGTAGCCCAGTTCCCTTTTTAAAAATTCTCCTTACCATCCAGGTTGTTGGAAACATGGGAGATGCAATGGAGGCTGCTGACCCAACCATCAAGGCTACCCTGCTGAAGTGCATGAGACAGCCTGCAACCACCCTGTCAGTGCAGCTGGCTGCCATCCAGGCTTTCAGACGCATGTCTGTGACAGATGAGGTACCCAACATCTCCTTTGACAGATCATTATCCTATTCTTGTTATTGTATAGTGCAGTGACAAACAATGATCTTTTCTCTCCAGGTTCGCTCTAACCTCCAGAGAGTCAGCCAGTACCCCAAGGGTGCTGTGCAGAAGCGCCTGGCAGCTTACCTGACTCTGATGAGGAATCCTCAGGACAGCGACATTGAGATGGTGAAGAAGCTGCTGAGACAGGAGCAGAACATGCAGATCAAGTCATTTGTGACCTCCCACATCTACAACATCATTACCTCCACCGACGCAGAGACTCAGAAGTAAGAACAGAGCAACTGTCAGCACAAGTAGTGCTAGCTCAAATGAAAATACTCTGCAAATGTAACTACACAACTACCAACATTTAGCTGATTTTTCCCTACATTATTAATCCTTTCAGGTTTGGCAGGAAGATTCTGGATGCCTTGGAGGACCCTGAGGTCATCACACACAGTGACTACACCACAATGTCTCGCAACTACAAGCTGAGCGGCGTTCAGGGCAACATCATCTTTGATCCCAGCAGCCAGCTGCCAAGGGAGGTGCTGCTTGAGACTACACTGAAAGCTTTTGGTTTCAACATGGATGTTTGGGAGGTATGAAATACTCTTCTTTAGATTGTCATTTTCCATTGTCTAGAAGCTCAAGCAAAGAATTTCTATTTATAACAACAGAAAACTGAATGTATTTGACCCAGATTCTGACTGAACTTTCATGTTTTTTTCTCCGACAGTTTGGCATGGAAGGAAAGGGCTTTGAGCCAACCATTGAAGCTCTGTTTGGACAGAATGGATTCTTCCCCGACACCCTGTCAAAGGCTCTGTACTGGGCTGATGACAAGATGCCACCAAAGGTCAAAGAAATCCTGAGGAAATGGGTTCCAATGGAAACAGACAATAATAGGGTAAACTTTAGATGTCATTTCTTTCAATAACAGCCCTTCATTGGAGTCATTTCTTTTTCATCTCATTGTGACTAATGCATCTTTTTTTTCCCAAAGGTTCCTGAGAATCTTATGAGAGAGGTCACACGCAACTTCAACAAGCTGGTCAAGGATCTGCAGAGCCAGGATACCCCAGAGGCCATGGCCTACCTGAGGATCATGGGAGCTGAGATGGGCTTCATCAAAGGCAGTGAACTAAAATTTATTGCTGATAATGCAATGATGTATGCAGATATCTTCATGAGGATCATTCCTACCAAGGTACTGTTTTGTTCACATGTTTTATATGTATTCAAAGCCTATCCAACATTCAGAAGTTTCTTTTGTCCGTCAAAGCGATAGACAGTTAAAAGTGGATTTTGATTCTTTATCAGGTCATGGCTAAGCTGATCTCCAGCACTGAGAATGAGATCTTCGCCCATTACATCTTCATGGACAACAAGTTCATGATTCCAACAGCATGTGGATTGCCTTTGACATTTGCTCTGTCTGGTACTTTCACTCCTGGTGCAAAGGGAGGCCTTCGCATGGCTCCAAACATGGTAAATATTTCCTATTTTGTATTTTATTTATACAACTTTGATTCATGTACTCCCTCAAAAAATCCTGCAAAGCATTATTGAAATATATGACGATAATAAAAGTGCTAAAAATTGGTGTAACAGTTGTTTTTTGGGGTTTTTTTTTTTGAGATGTTATGTGGAGAAGAAGTGTGTTATAGTTTTCATGATTCTGCACCCTTTTTGATTCTATATGATCTTGTTTGGTTTTACAGAAGGAGCTGGTGTTCTCACCCTCTGTTGGAGTTGAGTTTGTGACCAAGATGGGAATCCACATCCCTGAATTTGTTGCATCAGGTGTTGAGGTGCACACCAACATGTACCATGAGAGTGCACTCAATGCCAAGATCACCATGGAGGAAAACCAGGTCAAGCTTTCCATCCCTGCCCCACAGGGTACCACAAGGTTCTTCACAATCAGGTAACAAAAACACAAAATATGCTTTATACATTTCAGTACGTCCAAAAACCACTGTACTGCATAGTACTGCAATTTTAACTGAGTCTGCTCTTTTTCCTCTGTTACAGAAACAAAGTGCAGATTGTGGGTGGTGGTTTTGCTGCAGAGATCCCAAGCAATGAGGGTGAATCCAGTTGCAAAGTTCTCTTCACTGGAGTCCAGTACTGCACAAGAGCAAGTCGTGCCAACACTCGTGGCAGGACCAATGTTCCTTATTACCCTCTCACTGGAGAGACTAGGTGAGATGTTCTTTGAAATAAAAAAAAAAGATTCTTTTGTCCTCTGTAGTTTCACTGAAGAAAACAAAAGTAATAGTTAACATAATTTGTTATATCTCTGCATTGTCAATTTGTGATGTTTTAATTTGAAAGACGAGGTTAAAAGAACTGGGAATAATTTGGGTATATATAATGGATTGTAACTCACTTATTCAACTATTGACAATTGATATTATGCGTCCCCTCAAGTAAGTTGTTGGCCCTGCTTCTTTACATTCAGTGGTGGTATCATAAGTTGGATTAGTTTCTTTATATTTAGTTATAGGTCATTTAGTGAGGAAACAAAGTAGTTTTAGTTTAGATTTAAAGCCGACTATCAGTTAAGAGTTCTTTGAAAACCCCTCTGACTTATTTTTTTCCCCACAGTTATGCTGTGCTGATTAAGCCCACTGGCAAGGTTTCTGAGTACACAGCCACCATCGCCTATGAACTCCTGAGTGAAGGAAAAGATGGCCGCCAGAAGGTTGACGCTTTGAATATTGCCCTGAGAGCTGAAGGTATGATCCTCTTATTCAGGGGAGAAAAATCTAAAGCCATATAGCATCCTTGTTTGTCTTGGGCAACAAATATGAAGTTATGTTTTTTCTTACATTTTGTCCCTAGGTACCGAGACCACTGAGGCAACAGCCACCATGAAATACAACAGGAACAGGAATGTCTTCACCACCCAGGTCCAGATCCCCGACTTTGATGTTGAGGCTGGTGTTAAGATTGGCATGACTGACAGCAGCGCCAAGGGCAAATCTATCATTTTTGAGATTTCCGACAAGAACGGGCCTCAGATCTCTCTGATTGGCCGTGCCAAGTGAGTCAACTCAGGCATATTCAAACAATATCATAAGTTACTCAACGTATCTACTGAAATAGTCTTTTAGATGTTTCTTAAGTCTTTGGGCGGGGTTAAGTGATGGGGGTTGATTAAATCTTTTTTTGACAGGCTTCAGGCCATGGCTGAAGGCATGATGCAGGTTCAGCTTCTGGTCCCCTCACTTCAGACCGATGCTGCCGTTACAGCTACAATGAGCAATGCTGACGGACTCACAATGGAGATCAAAAGTGACATGAAACTCCCAGAGACCACCTCTGTTCAGGCTGTCACATTCAAATATGGTATGTCTGTTTAAAAACATGGTGCTAAAAACTTCATTGATTAAACATTTCAATTAATCTGGATTTTTCCAAGCACGGTATCAAATTAGACATTAAAATACTGAATGCTTCTCATCTCAGGTGAAGACCAGGCTGAGGTTATCCTGATGTCCAGCATGAACGCTGATACTAAGATCCTGGTGCCTTACACTGAAGCCCTCCAGACCTGGCTCATGCAGTTTGTGGAGGATGTCATGGACCAGCAGGTTGTGAAGACCGACATGAAACTGCGTCATATCTTCAACAAGGCAGTTGAGGTAAGAAACCATAAATCTCTACTCTATTAGCAGGTTTTATGTAGCCTTTCAAACTTAAGCATGGGAAATGTCATGTGTGTTCAATAGGCCAGCAATATCTGGATGGACAAGATCACAGCGGACGTGCCCTACGTTGAGACCTTGAGGGACAAAATGGCAAATATCGAAATGCCATCCATGCCTTCCATGCCTGAAACCCTGTTCATGGACCTGTAAGTAAACATACTTATAAGAAATACAGCCATATCCTGGTAAAACTGTTGTATATTTAATGTCTAGTTGCTTTAATGTCTTCTCCTTTTTCTTCCTCTCAACAGTGAAAGCGCAATCAAATACAAGTTCAACGAAGAACGTCTGGCCATCACTTTCCCTCTGCCTCTTGGTGGAAAATCCTCTGAAGAGCTGATGATTCCTCCAATGGTCACCTCCCCAGAAATTTCTATGCCTCAGCTGGGCATGGAGGTTGCCTCAAAGGAGATCAGAATCCCCACTTTCACCATCCCTTCAGAATATGATTTCACTCTGCCTCTGATGGGAATGGTAGAAGTGACCTCCAAGGTCAACAGCAACTACTATAACTGGGAGGCAACTGTGTCTGCTGGTAACAACACAGTCGAGTCTCCTAGCTATGTGGCCAAATTCAGCATGAAGGCTGACAGTCCCATTAAGGTTCTCGCCTTTTCAACGGAGGGTAATTTAAACTTTACTCTCTCAGTAATTTAAGAATTTTATACATTTTTAAACACAAAAAGCAGATGAATTGTGTACCACATTAATATTTGTATGGTTTTGTCTTACTTACAGGAATGACTACAATCACAGACACTGCAGAGAAAACCATGAAAATGGCCACTGAAGGCTCCATGGAGCACATGCTCATGAGCACTGGTTTTGGTGTTCTGGAAACCATTGCTGTCACAGACAATGTTCTGTCAACTGGAAGGTACAATGTGTACGTTAGATCCCCTGTGGGTCTGGACACTTCCCTGACCGTTACCACCCAGGTCGTCCTTGCCTCTGATGTGCTCTCTGGAGACATCAACACAGATGGAAGCATTACCATTGGTCCCATGACTGCTAGCACTACCTATCTTCACACCTTCTCCGTTGAACCAATGAAGAAAGAAGCAAGACTGGAGAGTACACTGCGTGTGACCTCTGAAATCCTGAAGGTAATGAACAAGGTGAAGGCATCATATGCAAATGAGGAACTTCTGATCGAGTCCAACACCAACATGAACAGTGAACCCATCAAGCACACCACCAAAATGAGTCTTAACTACAAGGATGTCAAGCTGACTGCCCAGGCTGATTCTGTGACCAAGGCTGATGAGCGAATGCTTCGTAGCCAGTTTGAGTTCTCTGCCTCTGAAGAACAGGTCATCCTCAGGATAGAAAATCAAGCTGATGACACTGAGAACCGTGCCTACTCTTTGCTCACTGGGTCCATGACCCCCACTGGTGTGGAGATCAACACCGATGCCTCCCTGAGCATCCTCTCAAGCCTTGCCTCTCATAAGGCCTCCTTTGCCCTGGACATGAATGGCCTGACCACAAGCTGCACCACAACTGCTCAGTTTAGCCCAATGACCTTTGAGAATGTTTTCCACGGTGGAGTTGACGCTAATGGTGCCACCATGTCTCTCACCACAAAGGGAGCCATTAAAGATAACACAGCTGAGCTCAATGTTGAAGGAAAGATGGCAACTTCAGAGGTGTATTTCAATGGCATTCTTAAGGGTAACCTCTTTGACATTAACACCAGAAACAGAGTGAACCTCAGACTGAATGAAGATGGCCTGATCCTCTCCAACAACATCGTTGGATCTCTCAATGAGATGAGGACCGAAAATACCCACTCACTGGCTCTTACTCTTAGCTCCTTCACACTCAACTCCAAGACTGACAACTTCCTCAACACCAAAAACTCCTACATGCATGATATCACAGTTAACATGGAGCGCTTCACCGCCTCTGTTATGGTGAAAAATGACCTGAAGATCATGGATGTCAACTTTGTGAATGATGCCCAGTTCAAGGCCAAGCCTTACAACATGGAGCTGACTGGAACAATGATGGGAGTCTTTGCAGAGGAAGAACTCAAGCATATTTATGAAGTCAAGTTTGTTGACATGGTGCTCTCTGCCAAGTGCAACACTAATGGTAAACTCCTGGGCACACACATGACTCATGCCACTGATATGGAGATTGCTGGTCTGACCATGAAGTTCAACAATGCAGCCAACTTCAACTCACCATCTCTCCGCCTGGACAGCACAGTCAAAACTGTTGCTGAACCTTTTGCTCTGAACATCGATGCAGTTCTCACTTCAGATGGTTCAGTGCGTCTGTTTGGAGAGCAGAGCGGTGAGCTGTACAGCAAATTCCTCCTGAAAGCAGAGCCCATGCTGTTCACACATTCACTTGAGTGCAGAGCCTCAACAACCCATGATCTGGAAGGCAGACCAAGTATCAAGACCAACATGAACAACAAGTTCAACAGCATGCTGAGCTTCCAAGAGCAAAGTGTCAACCTGAAGGTTACAGCTAATGTGAATGAGCACACTTTTGATCAGGAAATGAGCGCCTACAACAACGCAGAGAGGCTGGGTGTAGAGATGACAGGAGAAGTCACTACCCCTTTCTTCACCGAGGCCAGTGAAAATTATGCCATCTCCGGATTTGTGAAATATGACAAGAACAGCGAAAGCCACTTCCTCCAGATCCCATTCATTGAGCACCTGCCTGCCTTTTTTGAAAACATGAAAATAACAATGATGGGCCTGATGGACCGAAGCATTGAAATGCTGGGCGATATCAACTCCAGGTATGAGATCAGCACAAAGTTCCAGAACAAAGTGTCTGAACTGAAGGAGGTCATTGACAACTTCGACTTCAATCTCTTTGTCCAAGACCTGAAAAAGTTCCTCACCTCAGTTGAAAACTATTTGACCAATCTGACAGCCAAGTTGCCAACCGAGCAGATTGTGAATGCATTGATGACAGTGAGGGATGCCATCATGAGCTGGATCAAGCAGTATAACATTCCTCACAAGTTCAATTTGATCTATGCCAAAATTGAAGAGATCCTTTCCAACTATGAGGTTGAGAAGATGGTTGAAGCTGTCATGGATGAGGTGGTCAAAATTATGAAGCAGTATCAGGTTAGGGAGAAGATCCAGGCTGTGTTTGCTGCTGTAAGGTCCATCGACATCAAACCTGTGCTCCAAAAAGTGATGCTACCTATTCAGGAGTTTGTCAATGAACTGTATTCCTTTGACTTCAAACAGCTGATCGATGACATGAGTGACTATTTTGCGAGACTGGTTGAGAAAATCAAATCTTTTGATTATGACACATTCACAATGGAGCTGAAAGAGAAAGTGGCAGAAATGAGCAAGATCCCCTGTTTCGGAAAGCTCTCTGGAGAGTTCAAGGTTACCTCACCTCATTACACACTCACAACCTCTGCTGCCTTTGAGAACACCACAACTACATCAGTCACACCAGAGTTCAAACTTAACCTTAACTCTCAGGCTTCTTCTACCTTGAAAATCCTTGACTTCTCTTTGGACGCGGGAGCTCACATCGCTGCACCCAAGATGAGCCGCCTGTCCATCACTGAGAGCATCAAAGTTGGCCAGTCATGTCTTGCATTTGACCACAAGGGAACCATGACTCTGTATGGCCTGTCACTTCAAGCTTCTACTGAAACAACCGCAAAGGTTGATACCGAACTTTACATTGCTGAGCTTGTCAATAATGCATTCCTCGCCATGGAAAATGGAGTGTCTGCCAACATGGAAACAACATACACTCATGACATGAAACGCTTCGGTAAAACATCAATGAATCAGAAGGCTGTTTTTGTGATTGAGGCTGGCACTGCTACTCTGACTATTAACAACTTGGGCGATGGACAATTCACAATTCTGGACTTTGCTGATGAGGCATCCCACAAGAGTGATATTGAGGTGGTCATGGATCTCCACACAGCCAAAGTGACCTTCACTGGAGCAACAGGCAGCAGCAACTTCAAACTGAATCAGAATGTGATGGCAGATATTTGCATTTTCCGCCACATCATTTTTGATGCCAAGTTTGAGACAGAGACACCTGTCATGAAGGGTAGTGTTGCAGCAGTCAAGTTCCAAGCTAAAGTTGAAGACATGAAAGTTGATTTCACTGCCTCTCACAATGCGGAGCTTACCGGACAGGTTGAGGGAACCATCGCAAGTTCCATGCTTGCTTTGATCACACCTAGTGAGTTCATGTTTGACACCAAGAACAAGGGAAATGCCAAGGTTACCCTCCCATTCAAAGTGTCCGCAAAGATTGATCTCCAGAATGACATGTCTGCAACCCTGAACTCTGAAGTGCAGCAAGCTAGCTGGACCGGTCTGGCTCGCTTCAACCAGTACAAGTACTCCCATTACCTCAGCATGGATAATGGTGATAGCGAAATCAACATCTTCTCCCAGATTAATGGAGAAGCAAATCTTGATGTACTGAGGGAGCCAATCACCATTCCTGAAATAAATATACCAATTTTTGGTATCAAGACACCAAGTGTGGAGGACTTCTCTCTTTGGGAGGACACTGGCCTGAGCAATCTCTTGATCACAACTCAGCAGACACTTGACATGAGCTCCAAATTGAAGTACATGAAGAACCCAGAGATGTACACCATTGCATACATTAACATGGATCCAATCATCAACATCATCAATACCAATGTCGAGAACATGCTCATCAGTAAGGATAAGGCTGCTGACATCCTGGCTACATCTTATGACAGAGCAAGGTCAGAGTATGAAAAATACAGCATTGAGCTGCCCAAAACCATCACAGTCCCTGCCTACAGAGTTCCAGTAATGAATGTCGAGGTGTCTACTTTCACCATCCCCCTGCCCGACTTCAGTCTCATCACAATGCCTGCCTTCCATGTCCCATCTGCCCTTAGCAAGCTCACGGTTCCAAAAATCCCCCTGCTCGGTGTCCGAAGCATCAGTATCCCTGTGATGGGTGATCTGACTTATGAGTTTGCCTTGAAAACAGCTGTGATCACACTCAAAACTGACGCCAGCATTCTTAACCAGGACAGCTTCATTGTCAGACTCGATGCCTCCTCCCTCTCTGAATTTGAGTGCCTGAATGGAAAGATTGAGGGTAACACAAACATTAACACCGCTGCTGGACTTAGAATGGCCTCTGTCCTGTCTGCAAAACATGAAATGCTGGAGGGAAGTCATGAGAGCAACATCATCTTGAGTTACGAGACTGTGGATACCTCCATCACTAACTCAGCAAAGGTTATTCTGCCTGCCCTGACCATGGAAATCAACCAGGAAATTGTTGGAAACTCAGATGAAGGCCTTGTTGTGTCCATGTCCACTCCATCTGCAGGACTCATTGCACTTCAGATGCAGACCAAGCGCCCTGCCCAAGTTAAAGCAAGACTCTATGGCCGCTACCCAGTAAGAAAACTTTGAATACTCAGTTGATACCCAATAACCTCTGAATGTGATTTCAATATTCATGGTGTTTGCTTTGTAGTAATACATCTTTTCTTTCATGTTCCCCACAGTCTGAGCCAACAACAGACATCGATATCTTGGGTCTGAAGATGTCTGTGATGAACTCTGAGAAGCTGAACCTCCAGACAACCTGGAATATGGAGATGCCATACGAGATGATGCTGCGAATGAAGAAACAGGTGCCCGCAGTCATGGAAATGGTGTCTGATCCTGCTGTGAAGACCTATAACACAATCTACAGGCATGCTAGAAGCCTTGAGGGTTCTTATGAGCAGGCTAAAGAGCAGGGCAAAGTGATGTTGAAGAATGCTGTTGACAATCTTGCAAATGTAGATCCTTCTAGTGTTATGACAACTGTCACAGATAAAGCCATTATGATGCTGAAGAGATACCAACAGAGAGTTAATATGGTTCTTGATGCTGTTGTTAAGTTCCTGAGGGAGACAAAATTCCAGTTCCCTGGGTATGAAGAGAGGCTGTCTGGGCTCGAGATCTACCAAAAACTTAGTGCCTTCGTTGCTGATGTAACTGAGGAGGCCGTTCAGAAGATTCCAGAGTACTTTTCCACCATGTTTACTACAGCCCTTGATTATTTTAGATCAATTGAATTCACCATCCCTGGCTCTAACTACATTGTCAGCGGAAGGGAAGTTCTCGATGACCTGTCTGTGTTTTTGGGGAAAGTTCAGGACCAGGTGATTGTCACTGTTAGGAAACTGGGAAACATCCAGCTGGAAGATATTTTTACCAAATTCTCTGATTTCATGCGGTTTGCCACTGAACAAAGCGAGAAGTTTCTCCTAACCCTTAAATCTCAGAATGTAGAGAAGCTCTCCACCTTTGTGAGTGATGTTTACACTGATGCCATCAACTCCCAAATTCTGGCTGATGTTGCCACACAGGTAGAGGAGGCCCGCAGAATTGTGATGGAATATGTTGAAGCTGTGAAAGCTAAACTCGAGGATATTATGGCTAACATGTCTACTGAGCAGCTTCAGGCTGATATTCAGTCCTGGATTGACTTGATGGTAAAACGTATTAATGCTCTCCAGAACAACATCATTAGAGCTCTGAAGGAAAAAAGCAAAAAGGTTGAACCATTTGTCAGAGTCAGTGATAGACAGATAGATGTTGATATTCCTTTGCCATTTCTTGCCACAGTCAACTAAGCGACAATGGCTAACTATTCCATCATAAAAACAAAACTATAGGTTAACAATGTCCTGTAACTGTACTGTGTGTGTCTCTCCACTCTGTTTTTCATAATTTTAACTATTTTAGTTGTCTCCCAGTTTTCTGACCCTACTGTGACTCTTTGTGTCTTGTACTATTTAAAAGAATATGTGACCTTCAATAAAGACCATTTGTACTGCATATAACTCTGTGCATCTCTTGTTTAGCAGTGGGTTTATAGTCTGATCTTCTGATGTGCTTACTGAAAAGTATGTTTTGTACAAAATATTTATTCAACATGGTATAGCAGTGGCATAAGAACATACGGTCAAAAATTCATAGTTACCAAGGTTCCAATCATTAACCTAAAATAAATAAATAACCAAAAAATAAAATGAAAAAAAAAAACAAACAAACACTAAAAACTATTTTTGACTGAAAGTAAAGTAAAAAACAGGCTTTACAAAAACATGAGTCAAACTAAAACTGCACTGTGTTAATAAAAAATAAAATAATAGACAAAATATCCTTACCTTTAGTCTCTGTCACAAGTATATTAACTAACACATCCTTTATAATTTGTCTTAGGCACAGTGATTTACATTTGGGGTGTGCTTGTTCATTGCAGAGGGTCAAAATTTGTTCTTTTTTTAATATTCTTTAACTTTTAAGAACTGTGACACTAACTTATGGACTTTACAGGAGTGGTATTAAAATATTGTTCACACATGAGTGAACAGCCTCCGTTGGCATATTCTTCAACATATCTCCAATTCTGTTAATTTCATCAACTAAAAATATGTTTAAAAATGTTTGTCTACTAGGCTTTTTCCATCAGGAAGATGTGGCTAAGGCAAGCTTAAATTGATCTTTGAAGCAAAAAACTCTGATGAATAGTAAGTTTAGTCAGGAGCAGAGCTGGAGGTGTAAAATAGCCAGGGCATAGCCCAGACCTAGGATCTAGGGACCTGCTCCCCTGGAATTCAATTATTCTTAAGCCATTCTAATTACAAAGATTTAAATTAACAGATGAATTATCATGTAAAAATGTGTTCAATCAACTCTATTTTGGATGTTTAAGCTAACACAATCTTCAACTGTTCTAATGACAAAAATAGGGCAAATCTTTTTCATTGAGTATAAACTAAAGTAAAAGAGACTGAAGTTGAAAACAAAGTAAAAAAAATAAAAATAAATAAAAACAGGAGCTAGTGAAAAATGCCAAACTATTACATCCCTAATAGTTACACATTCAAACAGCCTCTCTCAATAGGGGGTGCCCTCTGGCATCATAAGGGGGGCCTTGAAAATGGTTTATATGTAAGAAAGAATTACCATGAATATTAAGATTACTGGCCACCCTGTGTACATAATTAAAGTTGTCTCAGGTGCTCCTGAAATAACATTACTGTGAGGCATGCATTTTTTATTTTTCACTGCGGCAGGTGAAGTATTCTCATGGAGTGAGAAACGCATCAAAGAAACCCATTTTGTACAAAGCATTTAAATTGTTTCACAAGAGTGCCGTAGAAATCTATCTTATTGATTCTATCACTACGTAAACCCACATCAGACATAGAGATGAAAGATGTTCTCTTTAGAAATATATATATATTTTTTTGTTTATGGTGACTTGGGATTTTTTGAATTTAAAGGGCGCCTTGACTGAGAAAAGGTTGAGAAATGCTGCATTAATACACTGCCAATTGAAACCAGATAGATTATGGTATACTTTAAAAAGGGTTTATACAACCCTGTCATATGCCTGTGAGTCATTTTTATTCTCAGGTCTAAATTTAGCAGGCATACAAATAGCTACTGTGACACTCAGGCTCTTTCATCATAAAACAAAGAGAACAAGTTTAGAAACAAAACCAGTCTGGCATTTATTAACAACACTAAGTCCTTGAGTGAACACACCCTCTGGAATACACAAATGAATCCACACAATGGCAGGAAATGTCAATGTGTAGAAGAAGAGTCCTTATGTGTAAGTAGCAGTAAAGCACATTGGGAAAAGTACTCTGTTATAAATCCTAGCCCATAAGGTGGGATAAAGGAGAAAGCTTTAATGGGCCCAGCCAAATATGGGGCCCATGAAGGTCAGGAAAACCATAGTCCTTTATAAAGTTAAGCTGTTATAACCATACTTTATATTCAACCTGAATAATAACCACTTCTAGCAAAGCAACAAGCAATGAATTGTATTCATTCATGCTTTAGTACAAAACGCATTTTCTTAAAACAGAATTGCCTTTTATTTGTAATGTTATCAATCTAGATGGGCACACCGAACAAAACCTCTGGAAAGTAATGTTTGACATCATAGCTAAGTCATGATGTGCACGAATGTCAGGAACCCAGAGAATAAAGCAGAAGGAACTAAAATAACTAAAAGGGAAAATCTGTTAAATAATTGCAGAATAAATACAAAAATTGGCAAAAATGCAACTCAAGTGGCAAAATTTGCTTAAAGTGGCAAAAATGGGTACTTAAAATGTTGCAAAGCAGACAAAAAGTGGCAAAATGGGTTAGAAGTGGCAAAATTTGGCAGAAATAAGTGGTGAGAGTCGCAGAACTTATCAAGAAAAAGTGGCAAAAAAAAGATTTAAAGAGGCTAGAAAGAGGGATAAGCAGAAAATATTGGTTAAGAAAGGAAAAAAGTAGCAAAAATGGGTAGCAAAAAGGTGAAAAGGGATTAAAAATTGGCAGAAATGGGTTAATAGTGGCAAAGTGGGTGATAAAATGGTGAAAGGAGGTTAAATGTGAAATTGGTTAAACAGAAATTGCTTTAAAGTGGCAAACATGAGTTTAATATAGAAACAGGTAGAAAGGCAAAATAGGCAGAAACTGTGATGAAAAGGAGTTAAAAAGTGGCACAGCTGGCACATATGTTACTGATCCAACACACATGCATTGAAACTATCTGTAAATCACAGTTGGGGAGGGTCCATTCACTTGGTTTTCCAGGGGCCCATCCAAATCTGTGGGCAGGCCTGAGTGAAAGTGTCAGATGTTGGAAGTTGCCCATGTGCCTGTTACATAACTGAGCACACATCCAGAAACTGAACACAGTTGAAACCCCATGTTAATTTTAAAATAAGAGACACACAAATGATCAAATGTTGAATCTGAGATGTTTTGTTGTGCCCATTGTGAATGTGATGTCAACAGCTATGTTGGAACATTTTACAACAAGAGACTGGGGTTTACATGTTTTGGAAATCATTGCAAACAGCTTTTGTTTATATTTTACACTACGTCCCGGCTCTATTGAATTTGGGGTTTTAATGTTATTCTGTAATGTGGTGGAACAGATACTTTTCAGGCTATTTACTCACTTTCCATCTTATAGGATTACAGTTGTTTTATGTACAAAATAAAAATAAGCAGAGTAACTACCAACTCTCCCTGTTACATTGATACAGTCAAGTTTTTAGTATTAAACAGAAAGAACTAGTTCTCCAAAACTGTGCCTATAAATGTACTTCCTTTCAGTCACTAAGCATGAGGTCTATGCTGTAATTATGAACGTATCCTCCTTAAACAGCAAAATATAATGTTCAGTCTTTTACTTTGTGAAAAAATGAGGCAAAAGAAAGCAAAAGTAGATTTGGCAACACATCATTTCTTTATTGATTTTCCCAAAACAGTACCGCCTTTTCCCTTACATTCTGCATCACTTTTCCTCACAAATATTCCCATTGTTTCCATTCTACCCTTCAAACTTCTGATTACGTCCCTTAATTAATGTGACCATCATCTGAAAAACCCATAACAGAAAAAATACATTTGGCACATTGTCTGTTGTTTATCTTCTCTCAGAGTTTAAATTTCCAGTTTAATGGAAACTCTGCTGCGCTGTCGGGAAATAAAAACATATAACTTTAGAAATCAGAGGCACATGAGGGGGGCCAGTGTGGGAAAATTAACCAGTCCAGCACAATGCATTCCTGTGCTGTAAGTCAGCAAAAAGCTCAGCAACAGCAGTCAGGGAGGAATGTGACTTTTTACGCTGTTGTAACTCTAGCTGAATTTAGAAAAGATATTCTTTAAACTCTGATTCAGCTTTACATTAGTGATGTAGTACTGGAGAAAAGTAAATATACAAGTTAATTTGACTTTCTAGATTTTTTTTTCCAATTATCATTAACTAACAGAATAACCAGGATCCACTTTGGTTTCCCCCTGGATTCCCAGTGTAGTAACAGTCTCTGTAATCGATGTTCATAGCTGTCATTAAAGCTATCATTCCCACCGCTGAGTACCGGGTCGTTAAAACAACAACTTTAGTGGAGAAACAGATCGAACATGAGCAGAATTTATTTCACAAGTATGAAAAATATGCTGAAATACATTGATTGCTGTAGTGCACTTCAAAGCTTCAACGTTTTTGACAAAATTTGAGGTACATTCACAGTCATAATGGAAGACATCAGGTGTAGTATTTGTCTCAAACAAATCACAATTCGATTAAACATGTTGCAGTGTCAGAAAAAAATATCTTACATTTAGTGTCGCCTACCATTTCAGTCAAACCCTTTTAAGATTGTAATAAAAATGGGCTTATAAACACAACATTGACATTTTACTTGCCATCAGATGGCTTTATCCCATACAAGTGTGTGCAACTGGCTCACAGAGCACTGACAAAGCCCCACTCTTCCTTTTCATAACACTTTCTTAGAAAATGTGTTTCACTGAGCGAACACTCACATGCTCGGGCCCTCACACATGCTCAGTCTCCTCACTAGAATATGAACCACATTACTGAAATTAAAAAGAAAAGGTCTAAATTTGAATGATTATGAAGAATATCGTGTGTTTGAAATGTGTGTGTTGTAACTGTAGTAAAATGATAGCTAAAAATCCCTGGCTGCACTATTTACATGCTTCTTTTTAGTCAATTATTTTGCCATAAATTTAAAGGCCAGAAGCAGCTTTCTTCTCCCACTGCAGCCAGTGATAAGCATAAAAGCATGCTTACAAACTTAGATATTTCTGTTTCTGCACTATACTGGAGCAAAACAACTTGAAAACTTGTAAACTGCACCAAAAAATATGGTAAAAGCCCTTTAGGAGACTGGCAGACTGTTAAGTCTCTTGGATTACCATCTTGTTGCATTCAAACAGATACACAATAACTGTGAGGTCAAAACATGTTTCTGTGATGTGATTCAAATCAACAAAATCGTGAACTTAAGCTCATTTTTTTCTCATAATACTTTGTGTGAATAACTAGTGCTCAGGTGCTGTGCAATTTCCCAAACGTACTCATTTAACAATACAAAGTGGACATAAATAACGAGTGCAATGTGTTTTACTGCTTTGCTTATCACAAAAGTATAACCTTGGCAGTGAGGCAGTGGCCTCTGCAAACACTTGAAACACAAAAAAGTGAGTATTTGAAATCTTGGCTTGAAAGCAGTCCTTTACAAAGGCCATGTCCACATCAGAAGTGGGTAAATAAGGCTTCCACTGAAATGTAGCCTTTGTCCTTTTTTACCCCTCCACCTGTCAGACTGGCACCATGTGACCCACAAAGAACATGCTGTAACCAGTGCATTTCACACAAACACACGCACCCAGACATCGAATGATGATCCAGTGTGTTCAAACAGCTTGTATTTAGTCATTGGTTTTGGTTCAGCCTGGGTCGTCTGATTGTAAGGGAGTCTCCAAACCATGGTTACTGCCCATACATGTTCAGACACAGCTCCCCAGCAGGAGAAACGTCTCGCCTGCGCGTCAAGCGCGTTTCCCGAAAGCGTCGATTCACATCAAAACACAGCATTTGAGGCAGCCTTGGGAAGGTGTGGTTCTTTTTTGCAAGGCTGCCCGTGTAGCAGTCTCGAATACCTCCCAGATCCCCTCCTTGGTTTTGGCAGAGCACTCCAAATAGTCATATGCGCCAATGCGCATGGCCATGGCCCGGCCATCCTCTGCCTTCACTGGCTCCAGCTTCAATCGGGACAGCTCGTTCTTTACGTTCTCGTCGTTGCGCAGATCTTTCTTGTTAGCCACCAGAATAATTGGCACATTTGGACAGAAATGTTTAACTTCAGGAACCCACTTTTCGGGGATGTTTTCCAGCGAGTCCGGGCTGTCCACGGAGAAACACATCAGAATGACATCAGTGTCCGGGTAGGAAAGAGGGCGCAGCCTGTCGTAGTCCTCCTGTCCAGCTGTGTCCCACAATGCCAGCTGGACTTGCTTATTGTCTACTTCAATGTCCGCCACATATGTCTCAAACACTGTGGGAACATACACCTCGGGGAACTCGTCTTTGCTGAACACGATCAGTAGACATGTCTTCCCACATGCGCCGTCCCCCACCACGACAAGTTTTTTGCGTATGTCTGCCATTCCTGCCCTTATCCTAGCTCTCGCTCAAATATGGCATCAAAAAGCAAACTGTTCCCCCTAAGACTCACTCAAACTGCTTTAATAGGCGGAAAAAACACGATGAAGTAGTCCCGTAAGTCGACCTCTTTCTCCGACTCCAAACCCTTTACTGGTTACCACTGCGATCTCTTTATAAAGCAAAGGGTGGTTTCCTAAATATAGCAATCCAATCGGAAATAGGGAGGTGAGATCACAGTCTGTAAAGGAAGAGGTGATTGGATCTCGTGGGTTTTTCTTATGTAGAGGAGGGTCATGGACCACGAGGACCCACCCGACCCAGGATCAGCCAAAATCAGCCCAAATGTAACTGCAACATGATGTATTTCGGGTCTTTTAGGCCCATACTCGCGTAACGCGATTCGAGTTATGGAGCATCCGGTCATTTAGACAGGCCCACCCTAAACATTAAGACATAAACTATTATACTGTGTCATTATTGTCCAGAAATTTAATTACCCTTAATTCAATTAGCGTTCATTCAAAATAAGACACATTTCTGAGGTTTAGTGGCATCTAAAGGAAAGCGCTTTAGAAGGCTCAGCTTCATGGACTTTTGCTTTTTAAAATGTTAGGCTAATTAGCACATCACATTTACCTGAATTTACCAGATTTAGTACCTTCACATGTTGTTCAGGGTGAAATTTACATTGACATTGTTATACGCATGTCTACGTAGTTCACACTATTTACAGGGAGGGGGCACTATCGTAAGCAAACTCTTAGCATTGACTATCAAGCCCTGCTAAATCACCGCTCTCTCCAAGGAAACAAAACAATATAGAATTGGGTTGACGGCGTGCAACAAGCATAGACCCTCTCTCGACACGACAGCGCGTGAGTATTTCTGTTTTAATTCTTCACATCGAGGACGAAAGCTGTGGAAAATGTTTGATTTGAACGCGCCTGCCATGGTGCGAGTATTTCCCCTTTTGTTTAGCGGTTAAGGCCCCTCTGTTTGGAACTTGAAGGGGGGCCATGTTGTTCAGCCACTGAGTGCCTTGGTTGATGTTTTAGCTCGTACAACACCAACTTGGCAGTCAAAGCTTGCTAGCTTTTACGTTAGCTATTTTGTCTTATACGGCTTACTGTGTAAAGCCAAGATGTTGTCTCGGGGCAGTAGAGCAGCTTGTTTCCCGTCTGACAACTGAGCTTACTAGCTTACTGTTCAACCATGGTGTATTCGTGATTTTAACTTTGATGTCTAGCGTCACCAACCAATAATAAACAGAGCAGGCCTGCTGCGGGTAGCGTTAGCTGTTAGCGAAGGTGGTGCTAAAAGCTCCCTCAAATTGAATTAATATACGCTTAAAAGCCACATGCTCATATTCCCACTGATGCCAGTTAACTATTCGACGCTAAGGCAGTGAGATGCAATGCGGCATTTAATGCTTACCCATTTATCCTTGAGTTTGCCTTAATTTCTTCTCGGAGCCGAATGCTAGCCTGCTAACTAGCATTGGACTTTGTGCTAGGTTAGCTAGGCAGCTTGCTGGTAAACTTGCACCTCGGTTTTTTAACCCGATAAGTGGTATTTGGTTTGTTACTGCAGGTAGATGTAAGTTTTTTAAACTGCCGTTAAATAACGATGCACGTATAACATGTCCCGATAATCATTCAGTCACAAGTAGCGTTAACGTAACGTTACATCAGTGTTAGCATTTCGCTGGCTATGATATCTAGCCAACGTTAGGCTAACGGCAACGTTATTTAGCATTGTCGATGCATCAAGCTATTAACATTTTCATAACTCGCCTGTTTTGTTACTGCCTACCCTTTTGGAATCGATCAAATGTCCACATTTAACATGCTATGTGTTGTTGGTTTTACATAGAGAGGAGTGATATTTAATGTAGACGCTCAAGACAACTGTAAGACACGTAACATTTCAATGTTTAGCCGTGGTACAGTCGTGATACTAGTTAGCATCTCGGGAATTAGACACATCCCTGCGAAGAAAACCATCTAGTGCCGGTTGTTATGCAGTACCTTTGGATGTTTTGTTAAAACTCAAGGATACTTCAAACGTCAGCCTTTAACATAGCCCATATAGGAGTGGACTACATGTTTATTTTATAGTTCCTACTTTTAAAAACCCATAATACAACGTCCCAACTAAGGTGATGCAGTGACTGCATATAGGAAGAAAGTAACGTAAAAATTCGGAGATTTTCATCAAATACTGATTGGACACATCGCCACTTTATTTATTTATTTACCCTATAAGTTTTTACTGCAGTAACAATTTTAATGGGATCCATACATAGGAAAACGAGACAAAATATACAACATATACAAACGATGCACATCATCAGAAAAAGAAGCAAGAATAAAAACACAATACCAAGAGCTTTTTCAGTCCAGTCTTAAGTACAAAGCTTGGTTTTCACAGTACTCAATCTGTTAATTTATTCATTGTCCCCTTTCTGATTTGGTCAGTCACATTATTCCCATTCACATGCTAAATGTTATGTTCAGACTAAAGTCAGTAGGGATGAGAAAGCTCTTAGAGGCGAGTGCAGGTCAAGTTTCAAGCTGCATGAGCGACATAAGTTCTAGACTGGTTACGCAAGGAGCTGTCAGGAAACAGAGCAGGCCTATATACAAAGTATCAATCTTTGGATTGATATTGTAATTAAAAAAGGAAAATCAATCAATCAGTCACACCTGTGTTATGAAGTTGGTGTATTTCTATAAAGTTTCAGTACATTTGATACTATCTGTAAGTAAAGTTTATTTGTATAGCACCCTACACAGACAGCAGTCACAAAGTGCGTTACACAGACAAAAAAATACAAGGAATAAAAGTAATGACTAGGAAATGACCGCAATAGTCATAACAACAATGGTGTAGTATGAAAATAGGAGCAGTATCATTAGAAACACATTACACACAATATAAACAGTTCTTTTTACATGAAAGAAAGATCAATTAACCTAAAGCCCGTCTAAACAGGTTTGACACTGAAATTTGACAAAATAGAGAGAAAATGGAGACTGTATTTGTTTGAACAAAAAATATAAGAATTTGACCACCTTAGACCAAAGTGATACCTATATTTTCTCCTTATAACAGTGTTTCTTACTCCTTTTTTAAAACTCATCCTATTAGTGATCTGGATCACATGCCCCCACAGTTGTTTTTATTTTAATTTAGTATTATACATAACAGTCCTCCTGAAACCATCGGATTTAGATGGAGGTAATATGAAGTGACTCATAAAAGCCTGTCTGGTGTCATATTAACATCTATTATTATATATCTTATAATGCAAGGCTGCCGAAATAGACCATGCAGACGTGATATCCTTGTTTCTTAACACCTCTCAACTCTAACAATGACAATCCTATACTAACAGAATCACATTCTTATGTTTTATCTAGGCTTTCCCGTGGAATGAGCGTTCCATGCAGCATCCTAGGTATGAATGACGTGGCCTGGCAGGAGACAAGAGGAGGGATGCTGCATGCAAATGGTGCTCCTGAGACTGGGGGTGTCAGAGTCCATGGTGGAGGGCCCTTAGCAGCAGTCGGGGGAGCTGGACAGGCTCCTGGAGGTCCACATTTGCAGGGCATGGACAGGGTTGTCAACCCTACCCCAGGTACCCCGCAGCCTCCGCTTAGTGGACGATCTCAGGATGATGCCACAGTTGGATACTTCTTTCAGAGGCAGCCGGGGGAGCAGCTTGGAGGTTGCCCACCCGGCAAGCATCGCTGGCCAACTGGGGATGCAAACCATATAGATCAGGTAAAGATTCTTCATCTAGATTAGATATACCAAGCCTGCAGCATCTTGCTGTGTCAGAGTTTATGTGTGGATAAAAAAGTGTAGTATGCAGGCTAAACAAAAGAACCCTGTTTGTCACAATCAACACTATTTCACGTATTTCACATGATAAGTTAATCTGTGATTTACACCAGATTTACATCCTTGCCTTATTATCACTTCCTCAAGGCAAGCTTTTTGAAGCTACAGAGGTTAATGCTGTGGAGTTCAGCGACACAAAGATTTCACTCACCACGTCCTTAAACACACTTTAATCCTGCATAGAAAATGAGAGTGTTAAAATCAAAGGAAATGGTTCAAGGAGAAAGTTTTCTGAATTTGTTTCAAATCCACTTCATGATGACATTGATTTTAGAAATAAAAACACTGCAAAACAATCAACTTAATCAGAGTTTTTGGCCAAACAGCACAGCAGGGGAAATGCGGCTGCTTGTAATAGGGGTGTAACGATACATTGATGTGGATCAATAGATCAGTTGGTTGATAAACTACCCAATCATGGCGACAGAAGTCAAAACGTCAAATCTATCATATTTTAGTCATGCTTTTATTTTTAAGATTCTTCCTGCATGCTTGTTGACAGTTTCCACCCAGCTGTGTGTCGCTCTGAACTTTCATACAAGCTAGGTGTAAACGGGGTAGCAGCTGAGATTATTAGGATAAAAAGAATATTTACTCCTCTCTCCCTGGCCACCCACCTTTTTTGCCAACTACGTTTGCATGTCTTCATTCGCAAACAATCTCCAAATGATCATTAAGGTATAGAAATTTAACTTCCCTCACTATCTTGGTGGCTGC
This sequence comes from Cheilinus undulatus, assembly GCF_018320785.1. Lineage (NCBI taxonomy): Eukaryota > Metazoa > Chordata > Actinopteri > Labriformes > Labridae > Cheilinus > Cheilinus undulatus. The sequence goes on from NC_054878.1 coordinate 31,874,515, forward strand.
AGTTGTTAAAGTGGTGTCTGATACAGGCTCTGCAGCTAAGCTGAGAGGAAAAAGCTGCTGGACGCCTTCTTTGATACACCAATGGTAGTCCAACGTCTTGTACTATATTTGAAATTGAAATAAAAGCTGCGCGACCTTGGAGTGATAGCAGCTGGAAAGCTTTCTTTCGATCTCACCTCCCTATTCTCACATGTTATTGGACCGCTTGTGTCCTTAAAAATCAAACTTTGTCCTTGTCAAAATCATGATTACTGTAAAACTAAAAAATCCCTGAATTATTCTCTGCATCTTCATTTGTCATAGATTTAATCTCACAATAGTCTCACAATGTCAACAAACCCACACATGAACAACATTCTACATTAACATGGAAAACATGAAGGATTGAAATAGAGCAGAAATAACTATTCAATTCCATGTGCAACATATGTATGTATATATACAGTGCTTAACAAATTTATTAGACCACCACCCAAAGTAAGGTTTATGCCACAGCTGCCCAAAAGTAACAGCATTGGTAATTACCAAAATCCTTTTTATGTTTCCACAGTGGTTAATACACCAATATTTACAAGCTCTTTAACCCAAATGATATTTTTAATGCTAAAATATAATTATTATTGTTATCCATTAATTTTCAAATTTACTGATTTACAAAAAATAGTAAAGCACATTATTATTTCTTGATTAATATGTCAAATTATAGTTATTCACTTGCATTCCTGAACAGAAAAATGAGTTTTAGTGGTTGAATGTTATGCTTGATTCATTTCTGACTTCTCAGAGAAGCCCAGTGAGCCGGCTCAAATTTGGGTATAAAAAGGTGAAATCAGTTTGAAATTACTCATTTCTGTTCAAAATGGTAAAACGTGGAGAGCTGACTGAAAATGAAAGAGTCTGCATTAAAGCTCTTCATGATGCTGGATGGTCTCTGAGACAAATATAACAGGTGGTCTAATAATTTTTTTTTAAGCACTGTATATATGCAAAACAAATGTTAAAAGATGCCAAAAAGGTACATTGGGGCTTTAGAGTGTTCTGAAGACAGAGAAAAAATAAGAAATGTTTCTGACTTAAAATTTTTGCTGTTTGAAAGTTGAAATGTTCATCACAAATGTTTGTAATTATGTTTTTAATTTAAAGGCAATCAGGGATCCTTCATGTAATAAACAACAATTGAAACATTAATGGAAAGGCAGGTCTTTGTTAAGATTTTTTTTCATGAAATAGTAGAAACCTTTCAGCCATTGAATTGCCTTGACATTTTTTTTCCTTCAACTGTGTTAAATTTGTGCAAAATATTGTTCGTTGTTGATCGTAGGCTCCTGCATCAAATCCAAATCTTACTGTGGCAGATTTTGTGATTTCAGAATATACTGTATTGTTGCCCGAATAATCAATAGATAGATAGATAGATAGATAGATAGATAGATAGATACTTTTTTAATCCCAAGGGAAATTGCGTTTACATTGCATTCAAATTTGTATTGTATCTTGACAAAACTGGTAAAGCTTATTCTAAGCATTTGTAGGAACCCCTAGTTTATACTAATCTAGATTAATTTATGAATGAAACTGGAGTTTTCGGCAAATTTTTTTGTAATGGACAAATCTGCAGGCAACAAGTCCTTGTACGTCAACAAAAAATGAAAGATTTGAACAAAACTGATTTGGTGCTTTATTTATAAGTCTGAGAAAGTGATGTCACCCTTGCCTGCATTATCACAAGTGCCACAGCTTCCAGTAAACAACAACATATTTCCAGTTAAAGGATGCATATCTGTCCAGGTAAACTTTCTGTATAAGCAATCTCATTATCCATCAACTATGGTAATATCTTCTTGACATACCCAAAATCTAGTGGCACCTGATAGATTCCGCATTTTTATGCAAAAGATTATTAGAAATTTTTAGGGAACTTCTTCTTAATTGTAGACTTGTTTTAGTTTGGGTGCCATCCAGTATTGTTTGCATACTCCAGGTCATACTGGTAAACAGATAGATTACACCATGGACAGGCCACAGGCCTTTCACAGTGCAAAACACACTTAAGCCCAGGGGGGAAATGATGGTAATGTTAATAGTTCTGCTTTAAAGAAATACAGACTTTAGATCTGCAAAATGTGTGGGACCAGAGCTTTGGACAATGCGTTAGCACAGTAGGAGTGCTATCATAGCCGTGATAACTGGCCAGACTTGTAAAATATTGTCTTGCAGTATTAGTTGGCCATGTAGTTTTTTGTCTTTACAGTTCTCCATTTGTTAAACAGACTGGATGTCTTGCATCTGATTTGATCTACTGCAGTACATACACCTTATGTGTTTGATCTATAAGATAGCAGAGGGAAAGAGCATGTTTGAATACAATAATGCAGTTTTAACACTTTTTAGTTTTAGTGCTACAAGTCTTGAAAGGATTCCCTAGCCTTTGATAAAGTTCTGTACATAAAAGAGCAAGAAGTTGGTAGCAAAACTGACAAGTGTTGGTATGCCAATCGTAGACCAGAACAGACTGTTTTTGTGGTGTGGATTATTTGTGTGATTGGTGTACAGGACCGCCCCTGCCCATACACAGACTACGCAAAGCGCTTAGGGCCTTTTCACTGTGGGGGGCCTCACTTTGAGAGTTTTTTCTTCTCTCTCTCTGCACATCTGTCTAGTGATTCTAGGTAATGTTTATACGACATGAATTTTACCTGGCTGTCACACATTTGTAAATTAACCCTAAAGTTATCTATTTTTGGAGATCGGTGCCATCTGTGATCAATGATGTGCACACAGTGTCCCCTCACGCTCCCTCGCTCTCCCTCCCTCTCTCTCTCTCTCTTCGGATGCTTGCAGCACAGAAACTCTCATCACACCTGTCCTGTATATCCATCCGTTATTCTGCAACCTCTCTTGTCAAAAGTAAACTTGGACTTGTGTTGGGGGGGCTCATATCAGACTTTGCTTCGGGCCTCACTTTGGCCGGGGGCAGCCCTGTTGGTGTAACATGAACAGCTAGTAACAGTAGTATCTTGTGAAGGGGTGCTTACAGAAGTAAAAGAGTTCAGTCCAAAATTTATTATCAAAAAATTAAAACTGCACCCGGCTTCAAAGGAGTAACCAGAAGCCCACTGAAGGTTTTGTGTAAGATTAAAACACCTTTATTTTACATGCCAAAACATGTTTCAAAAAACTGCTACTGACAATGGCCCTGATGAAGACCTGAGTGGGTGGCTATCAGCTATTTTTGAATCTATTTTGCCATGTCAAATAAAGGCATTTAATCTGATACAAAACATACTGTGTGCCTTGGATTGCTTTTTTTTTTGAAGGACAGCATAGATTGAATATTTTGATTTACAATTTTTTGGATTGGAACTCCTTTGTGTTACTCATGTAACCACTCCTTCAAGAGATAAACTGAGCAAATCAAACCCAAAGCTTACAAGAGCACGTACTTGTGACACAATAAGACCTAGTAGCACTCCTACTTTGTTGTTTCCATAAACAGCTTCAGAGTTTTCTGTCTAAAACTTGAGTGTTTCTTTTTCTTGTCTTTACAAATCTGAAATTGAGATTTGATAGACACTCATGAATTTACTTGCTTTATGACAATAACTGTATATTTTGGAGACACATTGCCTCTTTTTTTTTTTTTTGAGTCAAGCCACTATCTGTGCAAAGTCTCTTCAGTTTGTATGCTGGGGTCCCCATTCCCCATACACATCTGTTCAACAGATCCCCCTGTATGCAAACAGTAGATCAAACATGATCTTATCAGCCAGACTGATTGGAAAAAGACTGTTTTGGAGCCTCTTGTTGTTTGAATATTCAGCACTGACCAGCTGTTCCCTTGTTATCTTTTACAACATTGGTAAGTTGTTGCATATAGGGACGGCTGCTAGAGTTTGGCACACCAGCGTGAAGTTGTGTCTTTCATAGGAAAAAAATCCTGCTGCTCACTTATAAGACTATAAGGGAGGATCAGAGAGGAGACAAAATTGGATGCAGCACTGCTGTGGTTTTGACCGCTTTAGTGTAGTGTTTAAGTGCTATGATTTCCAGGCTTTAATGTGTTTGTACGCTTTTAACATCCAAATGAGTTCCAGTACTGCCGGCCTTGCACCTTAAAAAGCACAGTGACTCATACACAGCATTAAAGGCTTTCTTCTCTGAGGTTTGGTGATTTGATAAATAACACTTATTTCCAAGTAGACACTGATGTGCTCACTGTTTTTCTGTCTCAAAAACTGTTACTGGTTCTTTGTTTATGTGGTTATAAACTGTCAAACATTTTCATGCCTCTGTAATGAACAAGAATCAATTGTCTGCTGCCAATCCAGTGCAGCCCATATTTTGTTGGAAGCTTTGTTTTTCGACTGAATCAAACTTTTGAGTGGAGACAAAAATAAATACAAACAGGCTAATTTGTTCTGCTAGAGGCAACAAACATTATGTTTTGATGTCTTTATTTTGTGGTCTTTCATTGAGTGCATGAAGCCTATTGTTTACAGTCCTGTTTTATTTCTTTTCCCTTGTGGCAGGTCCGTGCTGTTGATGAAATGAACTACGATTTCCAAGCTCTTGCTTTGGAGTCGAGGGGCATGGGAGAGGTAAGCTTCTTTTTTAACAACAGCATTCTTGTATTCTGTTAAGAGTGCTTTAAAAAAAAATCAGTCACACAATCCTCTCCACTGTTATCATTAAAGACAATTTTGAGCTTTGATGGACAAGTGTTTACACCCAAAACAAATGTTTTGCTATATTTAAGAAAAACTGTTGCACTGACCAGGGTTACCGTGAAAACTGCTCTTTAGCCTGTTTAGGTCACATTTATGTTACCACGTGGTTGTTGATATTGGTGTTTTTTATAGGTGTAATGCTATTTGTCATAAATTGTCATGATTTAGGAGCGTCACGGTTAGGTGTACATAGTCCCACCACGAATACGTCTAGGTTCTTTCTACAGCCTTTGATCTAAATGGAAAAACAGTACTCAAAGATGACAGTATCACCCATTACTGTAGGTGGCAGGAACGCTCGTAAGTGTTAGCTACAAAGGAGAGGAAAAACAGGCGAAACAAAACACGAAAGGAAGAAACGTTAACTATGAGTGCAGGAGCAGCGAGACTTACTGGCTTCGTCCTCTCACTAAAGGCCGGCTCAGACTACACATATTGAGCTCTTGTCAAACCCTTGGCCCGATTTTGCACGCTGGAAACGACAAATGATCTTGTAGTGTGACGTAATCAATGACGTGTTCAAGTAGCCTGTAGCCTGAGCCTTTACTTCTCTGTGCTGCATGTGAAAGCAGAGAGGGTTGATGACATTAACAATGCTAATACGTTTTAAGTGCCATACGCCATTCTGTTTACTAACAACTATGTGGCGCCGTCACTACTCTCTACATAAATCAAAAATGTCATACCATAAAAGGCTCAGTAATGCACGTATTTTATTTTATTTTTGGCATGACGTATTAATTTTGTCATTTTCAGGAGATGTTAGACTTTTCATTTCTGTGTTGCTTTTTATTTTGCATATTTCTTCAGTTTTTCTTTTATATTTTATGTATAAAAAACCACAGCTGCACCAGCTATCACTATTACCTGCTTTGAAGTAATAAATAAGGGAAACCTAGCATAAAACTATAAATGTGGGACTTTATTTTCCATTTTTACTGATGTACAGAATCTTTACCAAAACACAAGGTAAAAACAGATCTGTGACTTCTATATCAAAAATTTTGTTGATAATTACATCTGATATTTTGCCTGTGTATTTCAGCATATATTGACTGTAAATTTTTTCCATATATACTAATAAATTAATGGAACTGTAGGCTGAATCAATAGACCTATGTCAGTTGAGGTCTTTTTCTTTATTTATCCTCCTTCTTTAAACTTTAAAGTGTTTTTTAAGGACTAAAGTTTGTTTCCTTGTTCATCTTCAAACCTTAAAGTGTGTCCTAAAGGACTGAAATTTCTTGTCTGAAAAGCGTATTTGAATATCGGTATCGGCTAAAATGAATCTGTAAATATCGGCAAAAATCCAACATCTACATCCCTAGTCACCTCTGTTAACTGTTACACACCTAGTGTTTTTCAAGTGCAACATCTCTGTCAACTAAAAGTGATCTTGCAAATACTTTAGATAACACTTTCCATTTTATTTTCAGCTCCTGCCAGCAAAAAAGCTCTGGGATTCTGATGAGTTGGCCAAAGATGGAAGGAAAGGAATGCTTCTGGGAGAGGAGTGGAGGGACAATGCCTGGGGATCATCTCGTAAGTCCCTTCTGTTGTATAGTTCAGGTTTTTTGTTTTGCATGCATATTTTTTCTCCTTCTCATTGTTTTTTTGTAAGATGAGGGTGCAACATTTTTTTCTACTAAATGAAATGGTTTCAAATGACCTTTTGCATCAGCCATGATCTTAACTGGCCCATATTTGGTTAGGTTTTTACCCAGCTAAAGTTCAAGTACGCAACTACTTAGATATTGGCTTTTTATTCAGATCATTCAGTGTCTCAGCCAATCATGGTGCAGCGACGACCAGGCCAGAGTTTCCATGGGAATGGTGATGCCAATTCTGTGCTTTCACCTCGCTCAGAAGGTGGAGGCCTGGGGGTGAGCATGGTGGAGTACGTCCTGAGCTCCTCTCCAGGGGACAAGATGGATGGTCGCTACAGGAACGGTGGCTATGTAAGTGAAGCGTCTGCTGCAATATTGACAACCACAGGAGTCTCTCTTTCCCAAGAAACCCTATTGGGGGGTACACAACCTTTCATCATGTTCTGTCTGTACAGGGTGGAGAAGATGTTGACCAAGATGTAAGAGAGAAGAACGATGCCCAAGAGAAGGGGTCCCCCTTTGAAGAAGACAAGAGCCCAGAGATGAAGGTCGGAGAGGAAAACGATCCCTCCAAAGCTAATGGAAGAGGGTTACTAAATGGCATGGACAGAGACTGCAAAGATTTCAAGTAGGTTCCTGTTTTTTTTTTTCTAACATTAAGAAAAAAAAAAATCTTATTTCTTGTTTCTTATTTAGTTTGAGATGAATGAAGGGAAAAATTAAAGAAATGCATCTCTCTGAAGCTCTTCAATCAAAAGTGATCTTAAAACTAGGGATGGGACTTGATGAACAGGAGCTCTCTAATAAATACTGTTTAAAAGAAATTATGTTGCATACAGACCAGTCAGTAGGTCACTGTACTTAATATCCCTGTTCTAGCAAGACACGATATAAATGGAGCGTAGAGCATAAGTTCAGGGAGGCCACAGAGTCGAATGCTACCATATATTTGAGATCAGATGAACATGCAAGCCCTAACCAGCTGGATGGGCAGCGGATTCTCTCCATGCACACAATTGGTTGATTGCACTCATGGTCTTATTTAAAGTAGCCTGGCTATGCTTTGCTGCTCCTTCTTGCAACCCTCCCCCACCCCAGCTCCTCCTCTGTGATATACCTGACTTAATTAATGTCAAGGGCAGGGGGATCCCAGAACAGCCACACCACCAAATGTAAATATTAGTAATGAGAGCAATTTGATAACTGCTAATAAAGAAAAAATGTATAACTGCAAATCATGTCTAATTGCTTATCAGACAAAATAACTTTTTCCACTTGACCATGTAGTCTCCCACATGCCTTTTGTCGAACACTAGTCAAGATTTAATAATTATTTATTACCTCCGCCAAGGAGGTTATCTGATCGACAGGGTTTGTTAGCAACATAACTCAAAAAGTTATGGTAGGATTTTGATGAAGTTTTCAGGAAATGTCAGAAATGGCATAAGGAAGAACTGATTAGATTTTGGGACTGATCCAGATCACCGTCTGGATCCAGGAATTTTTTAAAGGATTCTTTACTATTGGGAGATAGGGCTAATGGCGGAGGTCTGTGCTCTCGGAGTGCTTTTCTAGTTTAGCAGTGGCTTTCTCTTTGGGACTCTTCCTTAAAGCCTTGATTTTGACTAGTGGAGAACCCTGGAAACAGTTGTTGAATGCACAGTCTCTCCCATCTCAGCTGCCTACTGATGCTGAAAGGTCTCTTTTGAGTCCTTTGTCTCTCTTGAGTTACCTTGAGTACTTATACCTATCCCTACTTAGAATCATCTGTGTTTCCCTGTCACTTTATAAAGAGGTCTTGATTGCAGTGTTTCTATCATTTTAGCAAAATCTGAGCATTTTTCTTAAGTTTTAGATCATGACAATGTCTAAAATCATCCATTTCCTCTTATGGAAGTATATTCTGGAAGCACCATAACCTCAGTTTTAAAGCTTTGTTCACAACACTTACTTGCAAAAGCTTTCTCATAGCACCTCCTTCTTTTAGTAATTGCCATCAAGTTTTTCTTAATTTCTGCTTTTATTAAAGATTTTTTTTTTTCAAATTAATAATACACAAACAAAAAAATGATTGAAGGGAACTGTGTCCTACCATTAGTGGCAGCGCTAGATGCTGACATTGTACAAAACTGGGTGAATTGCACAAACCATAAGATGAGGTGTTTAGTTTATTCACTGCCATTGTTGTTGCCAGAGTGGTAATTTAAAGACCTGCCTCCCTTTTTTTTCGATAGGCAGGTGACTACAGCTACAAAAACAGTTGTCGCCCAGGATTCCTATGTGCTTTAGACGCTTAGAACCTAAAAATACCATCATCAGTGTTGTTTGGTTTCTCTCTGACGCAAGATTTTGCACAAACACACCATTTGAGCTGATGTTTGTATTATTTACTTTCCCAGTCCAACTCCTGGAAGCCGTCAAGCCTCTCCCACCGAAGCAGTGGAGAGGATGGGTCCCAGTCAGACCGGTTTAGAGATGATGGGACAGCACCACCCCCATGCCCTCCAACAACACAACCCCAACCAAAACAAAGCCCCATCAGAGGATTTCCAGAACCAGGAGGCCCAGAATATGGGTGGTATGGAGCAGCAGGCCGGCGTGGAGTCCCTCCAGTTTGACTACGCTGGGAACCAGATTCAGGTGGACTCCTCTGGGACTCCAGTAGGATTGTTCGACTACAACTCTCAGCAGCAGGTCTGTTGGATAAACAGAAAGCCTGTCTATCAAAGGATCTAACTGTGGGTTTGCTCAACAGACTGTGATCTTCTGTTTGTTTTCTTGTTTCTAGTTATTCCAGAGATCTAATCCCCTGACTGTGCAGCAACTTACTGCAGCTCAGCAGCAACAATATGCTCTGGCTGCAGCCCAGCAGCAGCATCTTGGTATGTCAGGCTCATAGGGTTGTGTAATACTTCTCAACCACCTTTTTCTTTGTCATATAGAGATCTGTTCTTAGACTTGTATTTTAATTGATTTGAAATAACAAGTATCTCTTTTATTTTTACCCAGCTGGGCTTGCTCCTGCATTTGTGCCAAACCCTTACATCATTAATGCTGCCCCCCCTGGAGCGGACCCTTACACTGCCGCTGGGCTGGCAGCAGCAGCGACGCTCGCAGGTGATCATATCACACAGTTTTTATTCCACAGAAGAAGCTCTCATTTAGATGCAGCAGTATTTTTTTATTTATTCATGCTGATCTTCCTGTTCAGATAAAGTTCATGACTATCTCAAATAAGTTGTAGAAGGTGTGTTTTAACGTCTAAATGCTGTCCTCAGGCCCCACAGTAGTCCCACCACAGTACTACGGAGTTCCTTGGGGAGTGTACCCAGCCAATCTTTTCCAGCAACAGGCTGCATCAACTGCCAATCACTCAGCTAATCAACAAGCATCCAATCAGGGACCAGGACCAGGCCAACCACAGGTAGGAAGTGCGGTTTGGTTTGAGCAGTAAGGGATGAGATAGAAATATTTAAAAGTGATCAAAATATTGATTGGAGTTGTTGGCAGTAAAACTGTGGGCAAGAGTTGTGTCAAATTTCTGTGGAGATTTGGGACATGGAGTCTGAAATACTTCCCCAAAAAGGATCAAAATCAGTATTGTTAAATCAACTGGTTCTAGGTCTTTCTTATTTAAAGGCTAATTTCTCTTTCCTCATTATACAGAGAGAACACATTAAGTTGTTGCCAATCGATTTACAGCTGTACAAGAAAGTTGCACAACTTTAAAGTGCAGACTCCCGTGAGAGGGAATGATGCTGTCGAATATTAGGACTGCTGTCAATCAGCAGTAGGTTCATGGTGTCAGACTACATGGCATTTCTGACTTAAAATATCTCAACCCCCAGTGAGATGTTGCTGTAATACAACAGTTTAATACTAAAAAATTCAACCACAAAATAGATTTTTTTGTTTTGCTAGTCCAACTGGCTAAACAAGGGGCTTAAGCTAGATCTTAAACCAGGTTTGGAAACTTTTAAAAGCAGAACTTAAGAATCCTGTTGGTGTATCTTTATCTTCCTCAGGTAATGCGCACAGGAACCAACCAGAGACCTCTCACACCCGGGCAAGGCCAGCAGAGTCAGCAGGAGTCCCTGGCTGCAGCAGCTGCTGCAAACCCTGCACTGGCGTACACAGGAATGCCTGGTTGGTAGACCCCTACTCCTAACAAACAGACAAAGATGTCTACATGAATTTCCACTGCTCAGTGTTTTCATTTTCAGTGTAGAGTCTGCTTAACTGTTTCGTACTAGCAGTGTTTATTATCATATTTTGCAGCACTTTGCACAAGTGTTGTTGCTAGGTTACAAAAGTTGTCTTGCATCTCTAAAGTTTTCCATGGAAGTAAATGTCAAGGGTGATAGCTGCTGTTTTTTTGTGCTGGCAGTTTAGTAGAGCAGAGCACAAAAAATGCTTAGTTGCTTAAAGTTTAATTTTGTCACCCCTCCCTTACTGATCAATCAAAATCAGGAAGGGGTGGATGTCAGCATTGTCTAGAATAATGGCGAGATTAGAGAAACTGATCTGACAAGTCTTTGGAGGATACAGTTCCCAGATCTAGAGCTGCTGCTATTGAAGGCTAATGCTATGAAACTTAGGCTATTGTCACAGTCTGTTCATACAGCATGTCTTAGCCTGTTGAGTTATGAATTTAATTATTTTTCTGATATTGTTTTTCAAGGTGCACCTTTAGGCTTGTGTGCTTTTTTTGCTGGTACACAGTAAAACCTGCAGAAAAAGAACCACAGGCCAGACTGTTGGTCTGCTTGAAGTTAATAGCCTTCTCTGTATGGGACACCACTGATTTTCAAGGCCATCTGCACCCCAGTGAGCCTGTATTCAATTGATCTCAATGCTTGATATTGCTATAAAATAAGGAAATTTTAGAAAGAAAACAAAAACGGTTGAAAGGAATCATGTCCTAGTGTATTTGGCAGCTGTAGACCAGGATTCCATCCACAACACTGCTATGATTAGTTTTACTTCTGACATTGTTGTTGACGAAATTGAAACCATAGGGCCTGTTTCTTCTTGATGTTGATTGTTTAATTACAAGGAGCTGACATTGTGAGCATGCCGGTATTCTGTTTCTAACAAGAGGTACACCAAGTGCAGCACCTTAAGCATACATGGAGAGTATTTTTACACTGAAGATGCTGAGCCATGAAAATGCTGCGTTCCTTTGTTTTGGAAAGCAGGCACCAATTGGTGTAACAAATGCCACCAAAGGACACAGGCTCTGCATCATACTTGTAAAGTTACCATCTATCTTTGTGTGATTGCTGATTTTTCTCTCATTTTCAATATTCAGGTTATCAGGTGTTGGCCCCTGCAGCCTACTATGACCAGACTGGAGCTCTGGTGATGGGCCCAGGTGCCAGAACTGGCCTTGGTGGTCCAGTTCGTCTAGTCCAGACCCCTCTCCTCATTAACCCTGCTGCAGCACAGGCTGGTAAGTACCTGTTTGTGTAAGTTTAAAATGTGTGGGTCCTTGTTTTACTTATGTACTCCCACTTAAGGTCATTCTTACCTCACTATCCTCTCTTTTCTCCCACACACCACCAGCAGCCGCCGTGTCAGCATCCGGCTCGGGTAACAACATGTCTGGTCCCCCAGCCAATGGTCTGTACCGCTCCATGCCTCAACCTCAGCCCCAGCCGCAGCAGCAGCAGGCCCCCCCGCCAAGCAGCGGCCTGCCCTCCAGCTCGTTCTACGGCTCCGGATCAGTCCCCAACACCTCTCAGAGCAGTTCCCTCTTCTCTCACACTTCTGCTGCACCACCTCCACCAAGCTCCTCTCTGGGCTTCAGCAGCACCGGCGGCTCCCTGGGTGTCGGTCTGGGCTCAGCTCTTGGAGGCTTTGGCTCCTCTGGTAGGTGATTATAACTGTAGCTGAATGAAACAGTTTTATTTTTTGGAATCTGTCATCTTACGCTGTTTTTATTTGTTGTCTTACAGTATCCAGCTCTACCAGTAGCAGCGTATCTCGCAGGGATTCCTTGTTGGCGAGCTCTGACCTGTACAAACGTGGCGGCAGTAGTTTAACTCCCATCGGTCAACCCTTTTACAACAGCTTGGGTTATTCGTCCTCACCTAGCCCCATTGGCCTCACACCAGGTCACTCCCCGCTCACCCCTCCACCCTCTCTGCCCTCCTCTCATGGATCCTCTTCTAGCCTTCACCTAGGTAAGCATCATTTTGACAGAAGGTACTCTAATACTCAGTGTAATGCTGGAGCAAGATTGGCAGGCTGTAAACTTTACGGTCTCAAAATGAGCCTACAGTACTCAGATTTTACAAGTGTCAGGGTCTGTGACTAGAGCTGCCGCCGTAATGGTTAATTCAGTGTTCGAGGTTACAGGATTTTCATGCACGCAGTTTCCATAGAGGTAGGAGTGTGCGATAGGATGATCTTAGATCGTGAAGAAACAGAATGTATCAACGATCTGCTAAAACTGTTTATCATCTGTGCTACTTCTAGCTCTTTCTCCCTCACCCCGTCCCCCTCTGCCTCCTGTTGTAGCAGTGATTCACAGCTGCAAATACATCTGAAGCTTAAGACTTGATCCATTAGAAGATTTCTAACTGACCTAAACAGAGTTGTCATGGTTTTCTAAACCATCAATGTGCAAAAAATAATAATTTTTACAATCTGCACTAGTGTTGCACGGTATACCAAAATTTTCTGTATTTGTGAGTACCTTGTATTTCAGTGGTACCAGAATTTCTGATTTCCAAATATGGCTTGCACAAGTAAAACACTGAACAAACCTCTCAAGTTAGAAAATCAGTTTCGTTGATGCTCCTATAGGGGTTAATTCAACTGTGATCTAAACTGTTGGTAACCTTGGCTCTGCTGACTGAAATCCTTGAAATAGAAGTGATATTGTTTAAAAAAGAAATTAAATCATATAAATGTTTAGAAAGTAGTAAGTTTGATGCTTTGTATCTTTGTGACTGTGTGATATATATAGCCGTGCCTGCTATTTATAAGCCATAAATGAAAATAATAAGCAGTAAAGATAACTTTAGAGAAGAAAGGCCCATAACCAGTCACAGCTAAATATTAAAAGCCAGTACTGTTTCGTTTACTAAATTATGGCTCCTCATCTTTCAACGTTAAGTGATATTTACATGCTTTTGTTGAATCTGTATAACAAAATCCTAGTTTTTATTATTGCATTTGGTACTCTTTGTATCTCATTTTGTGTGATACTTAAAGTATCTGGTCTTTATGTAATCCTAGGTGGCCTGACGAATGGCAGCGGTCGTTACATTTCAGCAGCACCTGGAGCTGAAGCAAAGTACCGTAGCACCGGTGGGACGTCGAGTCTCTTTAATTCCAGCAGTCAGCTTTTCCCTCCGTCTCGGCCCCGCTACAGTCGCTCTGATGTAATGCCATCCGGACGCAGCCGCCTACTGGAAGACTTCAGGAACAACCGCTTCCCAAACCTCCAACTCCGTGACCTGCCAGGACATATGGTGGAGTTTTCGCAAGACCAACATGGATCCAGGTGGATAAGATATACTGAAACTGCTGTTTTATTTTAAGATGAGATAAACTTCAGTACAAATCTGTCATTTAAGTTGCAAAAGTTGTATCACTGGACTCATTTTTTATCTGTTCCTGTTTTGTGTCTGTAGATTTATCCAGCAGAAGCTAGAGAGAGCCACCCCAGCTGAGAGGCAGATGGTGTTTGGGGAGATTCTACAAGCAGCATACCAACTGATGACTGATGTATTTGGGAACTATGTCATTCAAAAGTTCTTTGAGGTTAGGACAGTTTGATGTTTATTTCTGCTAATGTGAACAACAATATGAACTTCTACTGAGACTCTAGTTTCTGTTGCAGCTGCTCAGCAGATTTTAATTTATGTGTTTACAGTTTGGAAGTGCCGACCAGAAGTTGGCCTTAGCCACGCGTATCCGTGGACATGTCCTCCCTCTGGCCTTACAGATGTATGGCTGTAGGGTAATTCAGAAAGCTTTGGAGTCCATCTCCTCAGACCAGCAGGTAATTGTAAGTGAGACTTCACTTCTTTTTAATATATCTGCCAACATTTTATATTTTCATTTTCTCTTTAATGTCAGAATGGTTACTGCGGTAACAGTAATTGCCTATTATTTCTCCTCCAGAGTGACATCGTCCGCGAGCTCGACGGCCACGTGTTGAAGTGTGTAAAAGACCAGAATGGCAACCATGTGGTGCAGAAGTGTATTGAGTGTGTGCAGCCCCAGGCCCTACAATTCATTATTGATGCCTTCCAGGGACAGGTGGGTTATTGTTTTTATTGTAAGCTATGGTTCACATGCAAAAATTGATTCTAACTTTAAATTATGTACATGGAATTGCTCTTTATATAACTAGTACTCTTTGTAGCTTTGCTAATGTCATCATTTTAAACATCATTTGGGGAATGTTTGGACACTCAGATGGGAATCGGTGAAACCTGTCAGGCTATGCTGCATGCTTTTGGGACACACTGTAACAAATAGATGCTTTTGGTTTTCAAGCCTCAGTTTTTACAGTGTATCTTTTTGAATGATGGGATTATTGAGTGGGACTAGTAGGGGCAGAGTTTTTACCTGCTATTAATTCAAGGAGGAGGTCTTTTGTGGATGCTGAAATGCCTTTGAAATTTATGATTTTGATCTGTACCCACATTTTTTATCTTCCTAAGCTAAGAAACAAAGGATGAGTCACTTTAGAGACAATTACCCACCAGAGACAACACTGGTATAAACGCTGCATTATGAAAAATGCTTTTCACTGATTGACCACATTAAGACGAAAACATTATTTTTGTCTTCATTTTATTTATCTGGTCATCTGAATGTTTTTTTTTTTTCTTAAAGATTATTTTTTTGGGCTTTTTTGCCTGAATTAAGATAGAATAGCTGAAGGGAGACCAGAAATACAGGGATAGGGAGTGTAGAGACGACTTCTGCTCAACAGTGCCATGACCATTGTGTTGAGGACTATAGCCTCCGTACCCACTGAGCTAACCAGGCACCCTGAATGATGCTTTTTACTAGTTAAGATGAACTTTAACCTCCTTGAGGTTTACCAATGACACAACTCAGTTAAGCGCAATGTAGGGTTTAGTGTTGACTTTTGATCCCTATCTTTAGACAGAACATTTAAGTGTCTCTATATCACCTTTAAATTCAGTCTATTTCAGCCTAAAAATGCTGCTATGCCTTCACTTTTTAACAACCTTTTTCGCAGGTGTTTGTTCTTTCCACACATCCATATGGCTGCAGAGTTATTCAAAGGATTTTGGAGCACTGCACCCAGGAGCAGACTCTGCCTATCCTGGAGGAGCTGCATCAGCACTCTGAACAGCTGGGCCAGGTGAGCACATCTGTCTCCTTTCTAAGCTCTTATTGTTTGCAGATAGAAAGTCTTGTAACAAGCTGTGACTGATCAGCGTTGAAACATGTGCCTGTCTTGTGTATTCGCATGTCTCCTTCATGTTTGAGCATTTCATTTATCAGCCTGTCATTGTTCCTGTGTATTGTTGTTGTGCTCTGCTAAATGTAAAGTGTAAGGATGAAATGTAAATGTGCTGTTAGCTGTCATTGCATCTGACATATGTGATTATTTGAACATCCACCCTACCCCCTCACTTATTCCATCTAGAAATATCAAGGCGTATCATTGGAGATGACACCCAAAACATATTATACAGTGTCCCGCGATGCACTGTTCAAGGTCAGAGCAATTTGCCTCTCTCTTGCGGATGTCCCCCCGCTCCTCTCCTCTTTCTCTTTTTTTTTAATCTTTTGTAAAGAGTCTGATGTAACACTTAGCTAGCTCTCCAACTCCCAACTTTTGCAAGCCTTCTCCTAACCCACTGAGCCGCCTCTTTCTCTTCTTTTCCTCCCTCTTGCTTTATGCCACAGAGGATTCACCAGGCACATGTTTTCCCTGCTGTCTGATGATTCTATCTTAAGCCTGCAGCATCTCCTGATCAATCTGTTTTTCTTTTTTCATATTTACTTCAACAAAACTGTTTCACAGAAGTTTTCAACTCTCTGGGCAATGTAAAGACTTAATATGCGACATTCTGAATTCTCACTAAGATGACAAAAATGTCAATAAATTATGTAAATATATGGCAGAATAGCAACTTCCTAAAGACAGTGAAGTCACACTCCTGTTGTTCTCAGCTCCGCACTCACACTGACAGGAAAGGACTTCCTTCAGCTTGTTTGTTTCACACAGAGACTCAAACATGTTTTGTTGCAACTAATGAGACTTGCCAAACTAATTAAAGGATTTTATTTGGCCAAAAAAGATGAGAATTTTACAACTTTAAGATGTATTTGTCCCTTGAAATTAATCTGAGTCTTGATTAAATTTAGCAACACTTTTCTGCCACTTTTTGTACAGAAACTAGCTGATAAACAGTACAGGAGGAGAGCGGGAGCTGAGTGATGGCTGATCTTTGTCCAAAGAAAGCATTTATTTTGGTCTGAAGTCGCATAGTAAGCCTTTCAATGATCATGAAAGAAAATAATCCCTTGTTTCGTCACCTTGAGCTTGCCATCAAGGCTGAACGACAGGGTCTCATTAAAACAGATTGAAAGGAATGGTTTTAAAGGCAAATAATTCCAAATTAAAGATGGAGATCCCATTTCCTCAACAATAGCCTCAACAATAACATCCTGCCAGAGTGGTGTTATGTGTTGCTCCATCTTGTCTCTCTAAAATTACACCCATAACTGTCTATCACCCATTTCTGAAGGGGCAAAGATGCTACTGGTCCTGCCACCAGCAGCATCTCTTTTGTCTGACCTTCTACAGTGATGACGTAAGGGTTCATTCAAAGACTTCAAACGGGGGTGTCACTCATTCATCTATCTATCTATCTATGTAGAATATGCATGATTCTCTCACTCCAATTAAAACCAGTGCTGAAAATTAGTGCATGAGTATCAATCAGAGTAAAAGGGTGTCGCACGGACTCTTTGTGATTATTAATTATTTATTTAAAAAAAGAAACACAAGTTATTTCCCCTGAGTTCACACTTGCACTGCCCCCTGCAGGATCAATATGGTAACTACGTCATTCAGCATGTTCTGGAGCACGGCAGACCAGAGGATAAGAGCAAGATTGTTGCAGAAGTTCGTGGGAAAGTTCTCGTCCTCAGCCAGCACAAATTTGCAAGGTTAGTTTTTTTCTAAATGTATAAAATGTCTTCTGTCTCATGTCAGTAGATGCTTAATTTCCCTTGGGATTAACAAAATAGCAATCTATCAAAAGCAGGCTTAAGTTATAACTTTGTTCTTATGCCTACCTTCTAGTAAGTGTAAAGTCTCAGAGGATGATGGAGAGCAGAAGATTTATCAGCTGTTTGGTTTCAGCTGTAGCTTCTCTTTGATCCATTACACTTAAGTTTTCAATGAGTGGAGAAAATTTCTGCCATCTGACTATTAAGTACCTTGAAATTAATTTTAGCAGCTCTAGGTTTAGGGCAGTGCTTCTCAGAGGGGTGTGGGACCCTGCATGCATATATTTTTTAAAATCATGATTAGAAACCTAATGTAAGACTGCATATTAGGGCAAAGTAAATAAAAAAAAGAAACTGTTTTTTTTTGCATAAAAGGCAAAATTGTGGGAGGAAATCAAACTTTTTTGAGATCATGAAGTCATACATTTATAAGCAAACAAACTCCAAATTTTAGAGTTTAAAAAATCAGAAATTTACAAGAAAAAACATGAAATTTTCAAGATTAAAAGTTTTAAATTTTGACAGTAGAAACTCAGGAATTTAAGGATAAAAGGTTGGGAACCACTGGTTTAGGTTGTATGCTTCAGTTATCACATAATGTAAATGCTTGGCTATATTTTGCGTACACTTGAGCTGCTTGTGCTGTTTCTGAATGAACTAACCTGACACGCCAGGTAGAATGTTTCACATATCGGTTGCTTGGGATATCCTTCTCATTCATCCGTAGTCTTTGTTTGGCACAGACGGACATGTTCTGCCTTCCCAGTCATTACAGGTCAATCAGAGCAATGAAACATATGAAGTAGTGGGCATATGCATCTCTGGAGGGAACTTGACACAGTGTCTTATCCTAGGCCAGCTATTACTGGATACAGTTGGTGAAACAAACTCATGCCACGGTTGGTTGGTAGAAAAGCATGAACATCTATCCCACAAAGAGAAGCTTTAGGTGCGACATTTGCTGTTCTTATGTTAAGAGGAAATGTAGTCCAGTTCTGAGTAAAAACTGCAGCTGCACTACAGCTGCATCCGAGCTTATCCTAGTGGTTACCACTGGTTACCAAATCACACCTGTAGATACCACTTCATTCACCTCAAATGAAACTAAATGGTCCATCCTCTCTCAGATTGAAGCTTTGCAAGATGGATATGAAATCTGGCCAGTCCATTGGCTTTGCAAGGTTATGGATTAACAGCTGCTATCTATCCATTTTCCACACCGCTGATCACTTTTGGGGTGAGAGGAGGGTACACCCTGG
Organism: Cheilinus undulatus; assembly: GCF_018320785.1. Taxonomy (NCBI): domain Eukaryota; kingdom Metazoa; phylum Chordata; class Actinopteri; order Labriformes; family Labridae; genus Cheilinus; species Cheilinus undulatus. The sequence goes on from NC_054878.1 coordinate 31,893,346, forward strand.
ACTGGTTGCCAATCAATCACAGAACAGACATGTTGAGACAAGGAACCAGGCACACATACACCTACAGTCAATTCAGAGTCGCCAATTAACCAAACAAGCATGTTTTTATTCTGTGGGAGGAAGCTGGAGTACCTGGAGAGAACCCACCCATGCAAGGGGTTTAGCATGCATACTCATCACAGAAAGGCCTTAACTGGGGTTTGAACAAAGAACCTGTGAGGCAACAGTGCTAATCACTTACTGACTGTGCAGCACCATTTACAGCAGTTATTTTTAGCTGTTTGCCTGTTTAGACACAAAAAGCAGCTCTGTGACAACCAACATTACAGGAAATATGGACTGGACTGGGATCCATCAGAAAGAGGTTGTAGTGGAGCTGTGTGAAGTTTGTTAAATTCTTCAGCTCTGATAAAATCTTTGGAAGTAGTTGAAAAACAACGAGACACAATATGTAATTCTCTCTCAATCTCTCTAGAAAAATCCTACCATCTCTATCAGCCTGTCTCTTAGGACAGTGTGTCTGCTGAGTATGCAGCTGCTGCACGGTGTGCTCTGTGTGCTCTGAAGTGGGTGCTTTTGTTATTACTCCACATCATATCCTTGCGCTATGGCTCCCTTATTTGTATTCTTGCCATGTCTAAGCCCACCTTGTCCTTCCGTGCCGAGGCCGTGAAGCTTGCTGCGCCCAAGCACAGAATGAACGTACTGGACTTTAGGCTCAAACGTGCCCAGACATGGTACAAATGGCCTTGTCTGTAAGACAATTGAGGCTTTTTTTCCTCCTCTGTGAGTCGCCTAAAAATGGACTGGATTCTTTTATACCTGTGTGACATGTGATCCAGATTCTACAGTAGATAGGGTGCTGAGTTGTAAAGCAGCAGGTGCCACATGAAGAGATTCCAAAGCAACTTTTCTAAAATAATGTCTCACAACTACAGCATGGAAATGGGCAGAAGCTTATCAAAATAAAGAATCCCCCATGGTAAGTCAGTGCTGTACCTCCTTCATCTTCTGTTATTGATCTGTTCGTGTCTCTCTGTGTCCCTTCAGTAATGTCGTGGAGAAGTGTGTGATCCACTCCTCCCGTGCAGAGAGAGCTCTGCTCATAGATGAAGTGTGCTGTCAGAAGGACGGGCCTCACAGCGCCCTCTACACCATGATGAAGGACCAGTACGCCAACTACGTCGTCCAAAGAATGATCGACATGGCAGAACCTGCTCAGCGCAAAATTATCATGCACAAGGTGGGTCAGTTACAAAACTACTGAGACAACAAATAAGAGTCAGTGTGTTTATATGCACATCAGATAAAGCATCTAGAATAAACTGACTTTAACTATAACTATCTTGAATATCTTTAGAAGGTTCAATGACTACACTGAGATGTTGTTGAATATTATCCTACCTAGTTTATCAATGAAAACAGGCCAGAGATAGATTGATTATTGTGCCTTTAAAGTCACTGAGTCAGTGGGGCCCACTAATGGCACTACTTCATTTTCACAGCACTTCTTATTAGCACTTACTGTTGCCAGGTTACAACAGTTGCCATACTTAGGTTTGCTCTGTAGTGACCATTAAGGCTGTTTAACATTTCTCTGTGAAGTTTTTGCTTTTAGTCAGGGAAAGTTTTAAAAGAGAACATGAAGAATGTGAAAATAGATTGTGTCCTGGCATTAGGGGTAATGTTGGATGACAAAATCTATACATATATATTTATATATACATACTTATTTTATATTTGTGAGTTCAGTGCAAGGCAAACAAATGTCATAGCTTGTTATTTTGGCAGTTATTTTAAATTCAATCTAATTCTGAGTCTTTAAATCCATCACGTTTTTGTCATATTTAACCTTTATTCTTTTAGTCTAGTTTAACCAATTTCAGTCAATAAGAAGTTCTTACATTTTAGTCTCTAGTCTTAGTCAGTGCATGTGTTGTCTTTTAGCTGGATATAAATGTATGTAGCAAATGAATGTAAATGTAGAAAACTAATGCTCAAAATAATGCTATCAATGCATTATTACTTAAGTCTATACTGAAGAAAATACTGACATACCTCATGTACAAAGTAGAGAATTATCATGGATTTTGAACGTCCAACAGTTCAACAAGAGTTTTTAATCACCAATGATCTATTTTTTGCTAATATTTGTGCCATCTTCTCATGGAAAAAAGGTAGCTGACGAACACTTTTAGTCATAGTTTCAATCAACAAAATTGACGCTTTTTTCTGTGTAATTTTAATTGACTTGAATTTGATTAAGTGGGGAGGAAAAAGTGAGATTGTCAATTTTCCACTGAAGATGCTGAGCCTAGAAAACCCATACCTGGTGCTATAATGCAAAAACAGATACTGCCAGTTGACTCTGTGTGATTACAAGGTGACTCTGACATGACTGAGTTTTACACCTGATCACGCACTCAGGCTTGATTGTGTTGTTCAACATGCAGTGTACGGGGGGGGGGGCACAACAGCTAACCACGGCCTGATCAGCTGTTACCAAGTAGTCGGATGACTTTCTAACATGTTTGATGTTTAGGTTGTACAACTTTACATACTCATGCAGTGAGTGAAAAGATACAAGCCACTTCCCAAAAGTCAGGGCACCTTTACATTTGTAAACTGTCAGTCAGAGTCCAAGTCACCATGATCCGCCTTCCCTTCATATCATAAAAGTTTAAACAAGAATTGTACATCAGCTGACAGAAATGATGCGCCTTTGCAAACATGTGTCAGGAACATGTCTCAGAATAAAAAAGGTTAATTTTTACTACGCACTGCTATACCAAAGGCACACCTCCTGCTTGGTGGTACAGCATCAGTTTTTCTTTTACCAAATATTGTTTCGCCTAATAATGTTTTAATCAGCGAAAAAGATGGTTTGGGTTTCTTATCTTGCATATTGTCTGCAAAAGCTACAAGGGGACCAGAAGAAGAGCTGTTCTGGCTCTTAGAACTGAACTGAGCCAAATGATCCAGATCACTAAAAAGAGAAGGAATTCCCTCTTCTGTCAGGGAATATTTTTATTATTTAGCTGTTAGCATGCATGTTAACATGCACATAACTGTGTTACCAGTGTAAGTGGTAAGAAATTGAATATTTGGTGTGGTCTTGATATATGCTGAGATGGTCTTGGAAAAAGGTCTTACAGTATTGTATTCAATGTCAGATTCTCTGTGTATACGCTGATTACCAGGGAAGCACTCTGCATGGATTGTACAGTTTGAGCACATAAACCATGAGCTTTTGTCATGCCATGTAAATAACTGAAATCAGAGTGTAGGCCTGGCTTTAGTGGGCACAAACTTTTAAGACTTTCCTAAATTACTTAAATATGAAACGTGATTGAAATTTATTTATTCTTAACCATTTTTTCTTGCTTCTCTTCATTTAGTCATTACTGTGACTTGACTTGGGAAAGTAGACTTTTAAAAGTTTAAATAACCTTTTTTTTTTCAAGAGCTTAAACATGCTGATTATTTCACTTTTTATTTTTCTTTTACTCAGAAGGAACAAACAGGGCGTTTTTAGATAAGAGTTCTGATTCTTTGGGATTACATTTTATTTATTGTATTGATTTTCTCAGCCATTTTTCTTGTTTAGTCATTCAGCCTTTTGGTATTTTCTGACCTCTGTCCTCTCTTCCCAGATCCGGCCTCACATCGCCACTTTACGCAAGTACACCTACGGGAAGCACATTCTGGCCAAGCTAGAAAAGTATTACATGAAGAGCGGTTCTGAACTGGGTCCCATCGGAGGCCCTACAAATGGCCTCATGTAGTCGACACTCTGGGTCCCCTGAAGAAGAGAAGGAGCCCCAAACCCTCCTCCCCAATGATCTGTGAGAGATGCTCCTTAGCCATAGGGGTTAGCCTTTGAAGTCCTCTGTCGCCCCCTTTTCTAGAGGGAGGAATTACCAAAAAGAAAAAAAAAAACTCAAAAAGACAAGTCAACTTCACCTAAGAACGCTGTGACAACTAAGCCCTGCCACTCTGCCGCCCCACTCAAGGCCACCACAGAGCGGCCCTTGGGGGACGCATAGTCAGCAGGGTGACTTTTTTTTTTTTTCTGGGTAAAGCACAAGCCCATTGTTAATGATGTAATTGATGTATTTGACTGGTTTTCATAGTATCTTGTACATTTAGTTTTATACCTTGTAAATTCTCTGTAGAAAAACAAAACTTATTACACATTTGCTGAAATTTACAATTCCTACAATTAACACCAGCAAGTGATTTTATAAGGCTAAATGGAGTGAAACTTTTAAGAGAAAACAACAATTCCATTTGTTTTTTTGTAACTAGACTTATCAAGTCAGCTGTTCTAACACAAGTCAAGGCAATTGAATATAATATTTGTATATTATCCCATGCACAGTCAAGTTTTCCCATGCCAAAGCAGCTGATGGATTTATTATCATGAATTACATATTCAGGATGGATTTAAACCCCTCCATCCACAGGTGACTACTATGTGTTGGTGCCACAGTCACCCAAAGGTCTTGAAGACCGCTTTGTGAGCTCAGCTTTGGGGATTGGTGCTTTAGTCAGGGGTCGTGTGTTTCCGTTGGTGGCTTTTTCTTGCCTCCTTTTCCAGGCTGAAGCGTGGGCCCGTGTTTACTCAGCAGCTTTCGGTACTGAATATTTCCAATCTGAGCTGCTGCATTCAATGAGCCCCGACTTTGAGCCGTCTTTTTCCCTCATGCAGGCGATCACTCGGGGTTTATGCAACGTTTTAGAAAAGATCTATTAACTTATATAAGCGGGGCATGAGGTTTGGTTGTACAGCGGGCGTGGAACCTGGTTTAATCTTAACATGAAATGAGTAGTGCGGGGGGCTTTTTTTGTGGGGGTAGCTGGGTGGGAGTGGGCTACGTGTTGGCATGCTGTGACAGGTTTTAATCCTTGGAATGATTCTTTTCTTTATCATGTTTTGTGTAACATCTTATCTGTCTTGTAGTTTGAGATGAACACTGCCCTAGAAAACGGTATCTTTATGTACTGAATAATCATCTCTTGCGTAGAAGTAGTTTAGCGATGTATAGCATCTTTATGTATGAGTAAATCGTTGCTTTTTTGGGTCGGGGGCTTGCAGCAGTGATGGGACCCCCACCGCCTGATGGTCAGAGTATGGTAGGAAAAATGTTGTGACGTGGAGCGTATCCCAGCTTTGTACATCTGAGGTGACGTGAACTAGAAGTAGTGGGGTAAATTAGAGAAAGGGATTCAGGAGGAACCTTTTTAATGGCTCTGTTTCTGTTTTTTTAATTTTATTTTTCATTTGGTTGGGTATGCAAGTGCAAAGGTGGAGGCCGGTGGGGCCATCGAAAGTTATACAATTCACCTGTAATGCTCGTAGTGATGGCTTCTTTGCTTCATATGAATAATTGTAGAATACATGTAGTATATGTGCAGTTAATAAGTGTAAGATTATTAGTTTAAATTGAAAAAAAATATGTCTAGTCGTGGTGTTTGACAGGCCTTGCTCTAAATTTGTAGTGATGCTTTTATTTCGTCTGTACAGTTGTACATTTGTAAACGTTTATGCTGTAAATGGGATGTCTTTTACACTTTTTTGGGGAGAAAAAGGCAAAAATGTGCATTTTGATGTGTGTATATTCATCACTCCTTTCCCCCTTGAACATAATGTATACAGTTTTATTTGATCAAGTGTTATTTTAAAGAAAAGAAGACTATGGCTTCACAATCTGGCATGTTTTTCTTTTGTTTTTAATCCGCTTTTGGGAAAGGCCAGCCTCTATTTGTACTGGAGCTGTAACATCTACTGTTGATAGTCTTTCTAATGTGTGACACTTTAAAAAGAAGAAAAACAAACACTCTGTACTACAAACTGAGGCTGCATTTAGTCCTCTCTGCTACCATGGAAACTTCACAGGATACGACAAGAATTATTTTTGTACAGAAGAGTGCTGTATTTTGGAACAGCTACTACCTTGTAAGCAAAAGCAATGTAAAATATTGTCAATTATATAAATATGAACATATGAGTTTTGTCACACTGTCAAAGTCATGTACATTTTCAGGTGGCCTTATGTACATTTCCAGATGTTAGATGAAGAAAACAAACTCATTTTTGGAAGCAGAATTGTGACTATGTATGATTAAACTGTTCTTCTAACATTTGACCTGTTTTGTCCTGGTTTCTCTCACATTTCTTTGATTTTTCAAATGTGTTTAGTAAATATTTGGAAGCCTTTATTAGTCCTTATAATCTGTGCCAAAGACGATGTAACGGATACTCAACATATGATTTGTTTTAAGGTATATTTATAAAATTTGATTAGAAACAATGTAAGAAAAATTAATGCAACGTGCATACAATGTAACTAAACCTCAACTTCAAACTTAAAATAACTTGAATAGGAACATATGTATTCATGATTGATTTATGTAAAAGCATCAGTGTGTTTAAAGTTAAGCTCAATGTTAGCAAAGCACAAGAACAAACAAACGCAAATCCATTCATGACATCCATGTCTTAGTCAAAGGCACGCTCACCCATAACAATGGCTGGGCCTTTGAAAGGCTCAGTAGACTGGCTCAGATACTCTGTTAAAAACTGCTATGTGTGTATATATAAAGCTTTACTGGGTATGTGATAACGGACTGCAGTGGCACACTGTTGCAGGATTCAGGATTAACATCCATGCAACTGAAAGAGGAACAAATATTAAATCTCTTCTCTTACATGTATGACTACAGTGGAACTGAAGGTCAGCAGCTAAGACATTTCATTCAACCGAAAATATTTCATAAAAACATAGTCAGCACTAATACCCTATACCCAGTTGTTATTTAGTGATGATGTCAGTGCATGTGTGTTGGATCAGTAGCACTGAAAAGGGTGTCAAAGTATGACTAGGACCTAGAATTATTCATTCATGTTACTTTTTAACCCCTATCATCACATTTTTCCACCTATGTCCGCTGCTTCTTTTTATCATTTTAAAACTATTTTTGCTATTTGGTGCTTTCTTTAGTCACTTACTTCTCATTTTTGCTACCTGGTCCACTTTTGCCACTTTTAACTCATTATTGCCATATTCTCTATTTTTGCCACTTTGAATCCATTTTTGCTGTTTTTCACCTTTTTAAACCTCTTCTTTTTGACTTTCATCCCATTTTTGCCAGTCTTTTGCTCTTGTTGCTATTTTTTGCCACTGTATATCCAATTGTTTCCACTGTTTTGCCATCTTCAAACATTTTAAACCAATTTTTGCCATTTTTTTGCCACTGTTTTGCCAGTTTTAACCTCTTTTTGCTTTTTTTCCCCTTAATTGACAATTTACGCTCATTTATGCCAGTTTTGCCTCTTTTATCTTACCACTTTAGACCTTTTATGGACTTCATTTGCCTTTTTTAACCATTTTTGCCACTCTATGCCCAATTCTGCATCTTTGACAATTTTAGGCATTTCCCTCCCATTTTGCCCATTCTTGCCTATTTTTGCCTTTCAGCCATTTTGCTTATTTTTGTAACCATTTTAAACCCATGTTTGCAGTTTTTGCCTTTTTTTGCCACATTTAATCTGTTTTTGTTGTTTTCCACCCCCTTTTTTACCACTTTATGCCCATTTATACCATTGATTTGCCACTTTTTTTTTTTTTTTTTACCACTTTAGACCGATTTTGCCATTATTTGCCTTTTATCCGTTTTGCCACTTTATGCCCTTTCTGCCTCTTTTTCTCCATTTTTGCCACTATGGCACTTACATCACATCTTTGCCTTATTTTGAACACTTTTTTACCACTTTTAACCCATCTTTGCTGCTTTTTCCCATTTTTGCTACTTTTTCCAATCATGTTTGCTACCGCCTTTTGCCAGTTTCAACCTAATTTAGCTGCTTTCACCCATTTTTTTTACCCCTTGCTACAATTATGTAATTATTTTCTATTACAATTTTCTGTTTTCAAAAACTGTTTTTCAGGGCTACATTCTGGCATCCTGATTTTTGAAGCTGTTTTGGCTTGGCTTGGCTATGAAGTCTTACTCCACTGTCCTAATGGTTTAGTTCAGTGTGCCCATCCACACTGTTAACATCACCAATAAAAAGTAATTCTCTTTTAAGAAAAGGGTGTTACATTTATAAAAATGTAATGTTTATATAGCATAAATTAATCAAATTCATTTTGCAGCTTTGATAAGTTATCACAGATTAACTTTATGATGGACCCTGATTTTGCTGACCTCTATGGGCCCCAGTTTATCAGGAAAGCTCTCCTCTTTATCCCCCCTCATGAGCGGCCTTGCTTAAAGCTGAGAGATCAACCATTGCCTTTTGAGTCTTTGCTATGCAGATTCCTTCAGCTGAACATGTAGACTAATGACAGTCTTCACAGTGATGCAGTATCTCTACAGCTGTAAGCTCCATAGTACAGCACTTTTAGTTTCTATAATCACAAGTCTATAGTGATTTATGACGCAAGAGTATTTATTGAAAGATGTTTCAGTTGGCTATAAAAGTATTCTAGTGGCTCTCTTTAAACTTTGTAATTATCTAAAGTCCATGTTGTGTTCGTGTTTTATTGGTGGGCGTGGCTTGTCTGCCGGTAGAGCATCGAGGTTCAATGAAAACACCTGCCGATCTCAGAGGAGGAAGAGAACAACATAATTCTGATACCAAATAAACCGAAACATGAGGATATTCCTGACGGTCTCCATTTTTACAGTTTTGGTGTTGAAATGTCCAGTGAAAACGTCGGTAAGTCATTTTCAGTCTGTTAAGCCTGGTTTGGTAAACTTCTGACAGCTAATCTCGTGCTCATCTTTCTCACTTCCTGAAGTTAGCAAAGGTTGTTGCTGTACTGTACGACAAATCAAGGTGTGCTCATTTTAACAGAGTTTCCTTTAAAAAAGAGACTTGAGTTGTGTTTTAATTTAGAAGCTTTACTTAGTTTAACTTATATTATTTATCAGGTACTCAGTGATTTGTGTGACATGGTTTATTTTCCGTCGTATGAACTTAATGTCAGGGAAGAAAATGTGTAAAGGCAGAGAAATAATGATGTAAATAATCAATTTTTTTTTTTTTTTTTTTTGGCAGATGAATACATATTTGGGTAACGCTTAGTGGGTCTTAATCACCTTGTAATTTTGTAGTTATTAATGGTAATTATCTGGAAATTTCTCAAAAATATGTACCTATTAATATTAATAATGTATAAATTCATCATAATTTTCTGGCAGTTCTCTGGTGGTATTTAACCTTAACCCTCTTACCCTTGCCATAACCCTCATACTATTGTGGACAGTCTCTGGTAATGGAAGTATTTTACAAAGTACTTTCTTAGGAAAGAAGATGACAATTTTCTATACATGTTGCTTCATGATTCTCACGTATGTTCATTGTCTTGCCCACAAAATTAAAATTAGTCCTAAGTGGATCATTTTCAAGTAACTTTAAGGGCTGAGGGTTAGGGGTTAGTAATAACTTTTTAAGGGTGAGTATTTACCTAGTAAAAGTGCATCAATCATCAAGTAATTCCGTGTAATATTGTGGTAATTCTCTGGTAATAAGGCATTAGGTAGTAAGGACTTAATTTAATTAAGTGGGCCAAAACAAAAAATACCTGGGAATTATCAAGCAGCTAACATAGAAAATGGTCATCTTATTTATAAGAAATTACTACCACATAATTACCAGAGAATTGCCGCAATATTACAAGGGTTAGGGTTAGATGGTTAGGATTGAGATTGGTGTAAAATCCCGCCTAATTACCAGAGAACTGCCACAGTGAAACACGGGTTAGGGTTAGATGGTTAGTGTAAAAACACCTATTTACCAGAGAATTGCCACAATTATATGAGGGTTAAGATTAGGGTAAAAACTATCAAATTATTAGAGCATTGCAGAGAGCAGAGTTAGAGGGTTAGAGTTAGGGTAAAATACCACCTAATTACTAGAGAAGAGTTGCCACAATTATTTTAGGGTTAGAGGATTAGAGTAAAAAGTCATCTAATTATCAGAGCATGGACACAATATCATGAGGGTTAGGGTTAGGGTAAGAGCTAGAGGGTAAAGGTGAAATACCACCTAATTTCCACTGAATTGCCACACTTTTATGACGGTTAGGTTTAGAGGATTGGAGTAAAATACCACCTATTTACCAAAGAGTTGCCACAATGTTATGAGGAATTACTTGATAATCAGTACGTTCATACAAGGTAAATTAAGCCAACTCATTAATATGCAATGACCATCTTGTTCTTGAGATATTACTGGATAATTTCACTTACTACTGCAAAGTTACTCAGCAATTAGGGACATCTAAATAAAGCGCTACCATCATGTCCTACATTTGGACTATGCACCTTTTTCCTTAAAAACAGCTTGTTTTTGGATTAAAATTGAGAGAATATTTTTCAAGAAAAAAATTATCTTTGTTTATATCAAGAATATTTAATGATGCAACCATAAAAGATGCCTCTTCTAGTTTTTAGCTGCAGAAAATGCCTATTACTATTACCCTTTGAAGCTTATAACATAGGGTGGTATGCAGAGTAGACGAAACTCTATTCCGCATTCTAGTACTGCTAGTTGACTTTTTGGTTACGTTGGAAGGCCTCATTCCCACAGTACTACAAGCTATATGTTATTAAATGTCATTATTGTATTGTTAATTATTCATAAAGGCTACTTATTTTCTTATTTTGTTCAATTTAGTATACTGAAACAATATATTTTACTGACACAGATATAATAGTGACGATATTACGAACGAATTAAAAATGTCAGTTCTGGAGTGCAGATGGTCGAGTGGTTTCAGGCGCTACCCATATACACGGGCGGCCCGGGTTCAAATCTGGCCTGTGGCCCAAATAAAGGTATGAAAAGGCCCAAAAATAAATCTTTAAAAATGTCAGTTCTTCACTACTACTATTTCTCATCTCATCAAGAGTAAATAATAATAGAGAACTGCCAATCAGGCTTTTTTATGTAGTCCTGATTCATAGCAAATGTTGTGTGAAGACACTTTCCAAATAGGGCACGTCTATGCTGTACTCTTTAATGCATTATTTACAAAGACAACAAACTTACCACTAAGTAACAATTGGTAAAGCTACAGTGGCCGGGAGAGAGCTTCCCTTTAACAGGCAGAAACCTCGAGCAGACTCATGTTGAACATCCATGCTGAGGCTGTGCTGGGATTGAAAAGGGAAAGAGGGAGAAAAAGACAGAGGGAGATTTAGAACAACAATAAATAGGATATCTGGACTGACAGCCATGTGTTGAAGCTGTGTCGGGTGTTTTAGGGGAGAGAGGAAGATGCAGGAAGAGAGCGAGATGGGCAAACGAAGCAACAATAGTGGATAAGATAAATGTATGGCTGTCCTGGCCATCCATCTTAAACTTATTCTCATTTTAAAGGCTACAATACCCGTAAAAATGTTAATAATAGCTCTTTTTGGATTAACATTTTAATTGTGTTAATAGAAGTCTGATGGTGGTAGTTGAAGCAGTTGTTGTCTAGCAGGTCCAGAGCAGCAGAGCGTGCATGAGCACAATACTGGTAACAGTATTGGCGCTTATTTCACTACACAGATCCAGCCCTACTCGACTCTACACCAGCCCTAGTACTTTACGTGCAGACAAAGCTGTATAGTCCTGTTGTCGTTTTCTAAAAATGGCGGGTTTGATTCCTGTGTCGGGTGTTGAGCTCATGACTCTTCGGTGACGACATTCTCTGACCAATTGGTGGCCGGCAGTTGGTCGATGTCACCTTTTAGTATCGGCTCAGCTCGCTTGGAACCAGAGCAGAGCAGGTACTAAAAAATAGTATCTGGTATGAGGTACCACGCCTGTGGAAACGCAACACAAACCGAGTAGAGTCGAGTCGAGTAGAGTAGGACTAAGACGGGCTGGTGGAAAAGGGCCTTATATGTGTGGTTTAAACAGGAACAGCAATGTATAATAGTAAATTCATCATTCTTATATCAACATTAGCAGCTATAATGATCACGAAAGGGGGAAGTATTTACAGTAGTTGAAGTTGAGCAGTTCTTATGTTCATTTTAATATTTCTGTTAATGATAAAGGACGATGTTGCTATTATCTGGAGAATTCTGACAACACAGACCTCAAATTTAGGGAACATATTTTACCCTTTTAAGACAAGTTTATATTGGTCTCAAAGGTCCCCAAAACATGCCTGTGAAGTTTGTTGCTGAAAAACACTCTAGTATTGGATTTTTGCATGTCTAAAAAGCCCTCTGTTTCAGCCCTTCTCAGAACGAGCCGTTTCTGTGGCTTTAAATGCTAATTAGCTGTCTGACTCCGCCCCTGACCACACCCCCTCAAGAAATGGATGTGGCACTCCTGATGTTACAATGTTACAGACGCTCTTATCCAAAGGTTTGGACCTGACTGGGATTTGAACCATCAATCTCCCAGACCATAGTCAGCAGGATAACCCACTGAGCTATCAAGCATTTTTTTTTTTGTTAGAAAAGCCAGAAAAAGTGATTTTTTGTATAATATGTCCCCTTTAATGAAAAATGTTGTAGTTTGGACCTCAGATGGAACTTTTAAAAAGTGCATCATTTGCATACATTTGTTCACAGCATTGGTTTTTGCACTGGTATTGCTCATTTTCAATACAAAACCAAAGCAGCCCAACATTTTCAACACACAGTGTCCTGAGTGCAGAAATGCCTGGATCAGCTGTGTTTGTCACCATGCTCGCTGCGTTTGGAGCTTCAGCACTCAAGGCAATGTCACCTCTCCCTACTGGCCAATCAGAATCAAGACTGGACTAGACTTCTGATAATGGCAGAAGAGAAGCAGATCTGATTTGCTTTTTCAAGCATAAAGTTTCCAGGTCTACAGCTGCTGCTTTCATCAAGACAAGATTCCTTTACAGTATTTTCATATTTTTATGGTGATATTTCCTTATGATGGGAAATAAAGCACATGGATATTCCAAAACATTACAGATATAATCAAAGAAGCAACTTCACAGCACCAGTAAACACCAGTGAAAGAGGTGCTCTGAATGTGGATTTGTGAGTGCTGCCAAGACAGTCTGGCTGCAGACTGCAGGCGGCATCTCTGTCAGGATGTAAAAACGCACTAAAACTTTCAAAAAAATTGGATTAAACTTTTGGTTAGGGATAAGGTAAGGTTTAAGGTTAGGCTTAGGATACCAAAAGTTATAAGTCAGAAACCTGACCTGCAAAACCTAATTACGAAACCTGTAATAATAATGTCTGTTTACAGGATAAAAAACTCGTCCTCCATTAAAAAACACTAATTCAGCTAAGGCTAAAGCGAACGAAAGCGACGTTACATAAGCCTAAAGACTGTACACTTTTTACAGTTTTGCAAATCTCATAAACTCATTTTTTATTCACCAAAAAAAAAATGTAAGTTCACTAAGCTAACATAGCTACGTTATCTATGTTGATAATGTAGATAACGTAGCTAGGGTAGCTCCATTAGCTTTAGTGAGCCACTGTTCATGTAGCTGCTTATTAAATGGGTCTATACATAATCTAATTCCATTCCAGATTAAACCTCTGCTATAGGTTGCACCAGCTTTGGGAAAGTTCAAACATAGCCTAGTTTGAACATAAGTTCTAACTTACAGCAGAGTTTACGCTCGAGTTTACGAACATTTAAGGTGTTGCACCAGCTGAAATAGTCCCAACACAGGCTTAAGTTATAACTTAAATACCCACTTTTTACTGGGTTTAAGGTTCCCATAAAATCTGACTGTCATGGTGATAGTTTTGAGAGGTGGGATATCTCAGAGGGTGACGAGGAGCAGAAGATATTACCAGCAGACTGGGGTTGCTTTTTTATTTTAGTCTCAGTCTTAGTCCTCAGATTAAATGTCTTTTAGTTTTAGTCACATTTTAGTAATTTCTACCCTTTATAGTTTAGTCTAGTTTTAGTTGACAAAACTAAAAATCATTTTAGTCTAGTTTTCGTCCAAGCATTTATTATTTTGCCTGAATCTGGTACCAGACCATCGTAGTGTGTCCTATGCACCCTGCCAAGGGGTCCCTGCTTTCTACAGTTGAGAGACAGATTAGCTATAGGTGCGTTATATTTTGACAGACATGACGGATTTTGAATGTCAGACAAAAACTAAATTACATTTTAGTCGAGTTTTAGTCATCTTGATGATCAAATATCTATTTTTGGCAGGTCTTAGTCTAGTTTTTCACATGGAAAAAAGGCTGTCAAATAACATTTTTAGTCATAGTTTTAGTCAACAAAATTAATACTGCTTGAAATGTAAAAAAATAATTATTTAACTGGTGATACAATGTACCGGCAAATTACATCACTTCTTAGGTGGTGTCCCACAGTAGTGGTCTGCCAGCTGCAGCCAGGCCCCTCTCAAAAGTGCTGGCTGTGGACACCGGTTCTCACTCTGCTTCACGTGATAACGTACGTTTCCGTTATTCTTAGAGATCTTGAGAAATCAGCACATTATCATGGGGAGACCAGCTTTGTTATCCCAAGATAGCGAGACACAAGTCAAGATCTTGAGAGAACAACCAAAATGTCCTTCACGGCAAAACTGAGCAAACTAAAATAAGTGGATGTATGACCATGATCAGATTTTTCAGACACCCATGTTTAAAATAGCTCTGTGACCCACTTTTAGGTCCCAACCCATTATTGCCTGAGTGAGAATCCAATTCAGATTCAGTGTTTAACTTGAAATAAGTAATATGGTGTTTGGACTGGCGGCCGTTGTATTTTTGGAGTAGCTATAAAAGTTTTCATAATTACCCATTCTCCACTTAAAAATTTTGATTTTCTATGTTTTTGGAGCATTCAATCATCTTCGAAAAGCTTTGAAGCTCTAAACATTATTTTATTTCATTTCATTTATTTAACCATTATGTTACCAGGAGAAAAAAAACTTGAGATTAAAAATCTCTTTTCCAGTGTCTTGGCCAATAAAAACAGCAGCACAGTCAAATTACAAAGTTACAGTCAAACACAGAGGTTAAATTCTTCTAAGAACAGCAGTTTTAAGTACTATGTTTAGACCAAGTCCTCATCTCTGAGTTTAGTTTATGCTGTGCTAAATTTACAAGTCTCTTAGAGAGTAAACAGCATTGTTGTAACATTACACTTTCAGTTTGGTTATTTGAATACGGATCATTAGACTATGAAAGCTTTTTGACTCCACGCTGAGTTTAAATAGCTGCGTTCAAACTATCAACACTAAACTGACTGACTGTGCTCACTTCCCTTTATGGCTTTACACAACATGCTTGGTAATTACATTTTAATTCAAGCTGTATTCTTTACTCATTAAACTTTATTGGTGATAACACTTGAGTCATTGTTTTCTTGTCAGCCACAGTGTTCCTTTCAGATTGAGGGACTTTGAATCTAGGATGTGAATCATGTCTTTATTGCCGTCTTCTGGAAAGTACCATAAAATGCTGCCACCACCTCGTCTGTTTTCTGATAATAGGGCGGGAAATGTTTTTTTTGTGTGTGTGTGCTCTCAGTCAGCCTCTTTACATATCCTCGTCCCATTTTCTTCCATGACTTTAGTTTCCTGGCTCTCCTGAAGACCTGGAGGGATCAGGATATGACCTGGAAAGTTCTGCTTCTGGTTCAGGGGACTGGTCAGAGAATGGTAATGCTGACATCATGAAAAAGAAAGTGTTTGTCATCACATCTCTTTGTGCAGCAAATTTATTATTCCATTCTCTGTGTTTAAATCTTACCAGGTGAAAATGACAATACAGAAGATGCCCAAACCTTAGCAGAAGACACAGATGATGGTGGCAAGAATCCTTCACATGTACGTCTCATGACTTGTTTTCTCTTGTTCTTCATCTTATGAGGTTGATGATTCAGGAGGATGTTATACCAGTGAACACTCCTACTTTTGTCCTCAGGGTTCTCCTCTCATGACCTCTGATGAAACACAGCTGCCCTCAGAAGACAGCTACATTATCTTGGCTAGCAAGAAGAGTTTGTTGGAGAACAAAGACGTCGTTCATGGTACTTTTCAGTATGATGATCAGACTTCAATTGAAGTGCAACAATCTGTTTCTGACTTAGTAATTGTGTTTACAGGAGTTATTGCAGGAGGAGTGACAGGAGGGATACTTGCAGCTGCAGTAGCAGCCCTATTGATTTACAGATGGCAGAAGAGAGATGAGGAAGCATACATCCTGGGTCAGCGGAGATCCTCAGAGGAAGATTATCACTAAAAGAGTAGAGATGAAGTACTTGTTTTTAACTTACAGCACAACATTCACCCTTTTTTATTTTATAAGTGATGCTGCAATGTCAAATTCTGTATAGTGGGAGCTTAAGTAGTGTTCTTTTTTTGTTGGGGGGGTAAGCAGCTATTGCAGCACTTAATTCAGTGTATCTAGTAATGGTGTTGACATTTTGTTTATATTTAAAATTATGAAGAAATATCTTATTTAAGGCTCCTTGAGTAGTTTAAGCTGGTTTTAAAAAAAGACTGATACAAATACTGATGCTTTGATATGAATTCTAATATTACCTGGGTGGGTGTCTCATGATGTTATTATAATGCAGCATGCCACAGATTTAGTGAAGCATTCACATTAGACTTAGAAAACAAACCAGGATGAGTTTTTCATCAGAAAACACTATTTACACATGTACAGGATTAAAAGAGTAAGCTGGGATACAATGTGAGAGTTCCTCCCAGCTTTAACTTTACTTTTTACAAAGCCTGATCTGTGTTAGGCTGTACTTGATAATACCTCTTCTCAGGAAATTCTAGGTGTGTACACACTTTTCAGTCCTTTATAGCCCTGTATCATAGAAGGAATTATTTTCACAGAATAATGAATTACTATTTATTTAATGAGTAACAAGTACTTTCATGACATCATAGATACTTCGACACTTGAACAGAACAGTCATTGTCCTCATTGTTAGTCACACCTGTGCCTTTACAACCATGACAAGATAAAATGCCTGCTGCACATATACATGTATCTTTTTGGTGGCACCCACTGGTGTTTTTAAATGTGTTTGATCAGCTGTGAATATATAGTTAAAATTTCAGTGTTAACCCCTTTATAATTGACTCTGATAAAAGTGGTATTACAGATGTGTGATGAATTATGAGCAAACTTGTTTGACATTATATTTTATATATTATATATAAATCACAATGATAAGGTTATAATCAGCTGCTACAATGTAACATGTCGTCTCGTGTAAATGTGTAATGAGAGCTTTACTATTTTTATATTGTATAATTGTTAATAAATAAGCATTACTACCACATTCAACCTTGAGGTCCTGTTTTAGGATTATACATAGAGCGTGTACTGTTTCTGTAGACATTATGGTGTAGCAACTAGTGTGATGCACAGTTCCTGCTTAACACCGTACAATAACTACTGATTAATTGGGCTATGTATTTCCTCCTTAGTTTAACAATGGTGTCCAATTTGATCAGGTTTTAGTAAGTAAAAAGTTTGAAGTAGTATAATCCAGTTCTGATCATTACTATTCAGTAATATCCCCTTTACTTTTTTCCATTTTGTTATGTTGCAGCCTGATGCTGCAGTTGAAAAAACCCCCAAAACCTTTTATTCTCATTAATCTACACTCAGTTCCCCATCATGAAAAAGTTAAAACAGAATTTTATACATTTTTGCAAATTTATTGAAATTTAAAAAACTGAAATATCATAATGACATAAATATTCATACCCTTTGCAAAAACACTTGAAATGTAGCTCAGGTGCCTCCAATTTCTTTTGATTATCGCTGAGATATTTCTACACCTTGATTGGAGTCCACCTGTGGTAAATAAAACTGATTGGACATGATTTGAAAATGCGCACACCCCTATATGAAAGGAGCAACAGGATTGTTGCAAGCACAGATCTTGGAAATGCTACAAGAAAAAAATCTGTTGGACTGACAGTTCCCAAGAGCACATTGGCCTCTTTAATTCTCAAATGAAAGAACCAGGTCTCTTCCAAGAGCTGGCTGCCCAACCAAACTGAGGGATTGTGGAAAAAGGGCTTCAGTAAGGGAAGTACAGGTGGACTCCAATCAAGGTGAAGAAACATCTCAGCAAGGACTGATTGAAATGGTAAGCGCCTAAGTTACATTTCAAGTGTTTTGCAAATATTCTGAATATTTAATTCAATGTGGTATCTCCGTTTTTTGTTTTTTGTTTTTTTGATACATTTGCAAAAATTATAAAATCATGTTTTCATTTTGTCATGATGGGGTACTGATGCACTGTAGATATCAACTATAAATAAAGCCTTAGAATGGGAGCCTCAAGAGAAGGACAAGTTTAGCTTATAGTTTAATAAAGTTCTGCAGCAATGTTGGCTGCGGTTGTAAAGATACTCTGAAAAAATCAAAATAAAGTGCTCATTGCAAAACGGGGTCTCGGTGACCATGTACAATTTAGTAGCCAAGGGCATCTGAATGCGTTCCTGGTTTGTAATTAAGCTTTGTCTACTATTGAAAAATCTATGAAATGCACCATTTTCAGTCAAGCTGCCTGTTCCATTTATTAATCATTTCTAATCAAGCATGTTCCAACATCACCAAGACCTTATTGGTTGTGCTTGGAATCCCTTCCCAGCTATTGGTCTAAATCCCAATCAGTCAAAGTAAAGCCTGCAGTCCCCGCCTCTTCCTGTTCGTCAAACCGTTTGTTTTCATCCGCGGTGGGTGCTCGCGCAGGTCGTCAGGGAAGTGGTGGGCGTTTCTCCGTGTTCGTTAGCTGACTGTTGATGGTGAGAGGATTTTTCTCTTCCACGTATAGCTCTACTGATGTTTCTTCCAACGCTCGTGGAGGACATGCATCACTTTAAACCTAGTCGAGACAGATTGTACACCACCAGGTGTTGTGGATGTTGCCACGTCCGGACGGGGACCATCATTCTGGGAACATGGTACATGGTACGTAAAATGGTTGGTAGGAGTCACTGAGCTAATGTTGGCCAGCGTTGTCTATGAAGTATGCCTAAGTAGGTAGTTATATAATACATGCAATGCTTACCGCGCTTTCAGCCCACGATATAATACTAGAAAGTAAATTTGTCGAAACGTCCTAGCCACAAAGTGTTAGCTTTATTGTTTTAATTTTCTGAAGCACGCTGGGTTAACGTTAATCATAAAGCTATGGTTAGCATTAGCCTGCTTTAATTTCATGGCTCTGTAGCTAAGTGTCTATGTTGAAAGAAGTCGTCTAACCTTGAAGCTTCAGTTTTAAAGTTATCAAGAACGCCAGAAATGAATGCAGATCCCCACCAACACTAGGTTATGACTTCAAAGTGCTAAATGTCAATTTGACTTAACGTTGTGTCGGACGTTAGCTCAAGTTAGCCGACTTTCCGCTGACTTGCTAACGCAGCGGCTCTCAAAACACAGCGAGCTTCCAAATAAAGTAGAAGCCTATTGGAACATCTATTAAAGATTTAGACGTTTCTTTGTTTTGATCTTTCTCAGACATGTCGGTGGTTTTTAACTCATTACACAGCCACGTTGAATTTAGCTGTTTGCTATTGTTTGCTAACGTTAGCCATCGTTGCCCTTTGCTCACTACAGCAAGTTCATGCAGCATTGCGATTCAGCTCACAGCTGAGTTAATCCCCTCTGGTTTCTCTACATCACATAACAGATGATCCTGTTTTTGGTTGCGTTTCCTCACAAATCCTCTGAAGATTTTGCCAGCCGAACAATATTTGACTCCCAAAACACGTGAGCCTCGTTCCTCTGATTTTCATGAAATCACTGCCTTAGTGAGAGAGCAGTCAAACCCGTTTAACATGTGATTTGACGATCACTCATGTTTTTTTCTGGTCATGGGTTGACAGGCAGTGGATTTTTTTTGTTATACAGCCTTAGTTGATCACGAGGATTGTTCCAATTTGAATGCTTACTCATTTTTTGATAATCATTTTAATGCCATGCACTTTATGAAACAGAGTTACAAAGTGCTTCACATGCAGGAGAGAAAGAGAGAGCAAAAATCAAATCAGAGTACAGACAAGCAGGAGTAAAAAAGTTAAGCAACTCAACATATACAAGTTATACAAACACCAGATTCATACAAGCAGACATCGAAACTATGAACGGAAAAACAAACACAAAACTTCCAACCAACATGCATTCACAGCACAGGCACGGAGGGAGTTTCTTAAAAATGCTCATCTATAAAAATTATTTTTGAGCAGCCGTTTTAAAGCAACAATGGAATCTGCAGACTTGATATTCTGGGGAAGACTGTTTCATAGTTTAGGAGCTGCTATTGCAAGTTACAAGATTTAAATTATGACCAAGGAACTGTTTAAAGGCCCTGGTCAGATGATCGGAGACTTGACCACTTGAATATGGGCTCAGTAAATCATTTAAATATGCAGGCCATGTAATGCCTTAAAGTTAGATGTGTTATACAGGAAAAAACCTTTTGGCTACATTTTGGTCATCCAGGGAAGAAGTATCCTATACATTCACAATTGTTATGTTGATGTAGGTGAACATGATCAGTCAAGTTTTATTGGGTATTTCTTGGTAAAAATTTATATTTTCTTCATCCCAGTGTTGTGTATGTGTCATGGGTGTTAGGTGCTCTTGACAGCAAGATGGTAGGCTTGTTCACATCAGGTGGTAACACAAGATTGATAAAATAAACTATTGTAAGAGAGAAGCCACTGTTCAGGTTTCAAAAGGTTAAATGTTTTTATTACATCTTGGTTTATTGTAAGATTATTGGAGAAGATATTTTTCTTGGTTTTATTATTATTATTTTGACCATAAATATCATATTAGGTTAGCTAACACTTCTCAGGTGACCACTCAAATCATTAGTATGAGGATGCTCAACAGAGGCTATTAATTCTAGCTCTGGCCCCAGTCTCTTCAGAACTGAAGAAGACTTTTGGAGGAGAGGGGAAAAGTCCTCAAGAACCTCAGTCAAGTCCAGTTGCCCTCTGTATGAAGATTTGATACCATAAAAATCCAGACAATAATGTTTTATTTGGTCAACTGCATTCTCAGTATGGGTCACTTTGACTTCTACTCCTTGTTTTGAATTAGGTCAAACAAAAGTTACTGGCTGTATTTGAAATCACACGTATAGTGCTCTAGACCAGTGGTTCTCAACTGGTGGGTTGGGACCCAAAAATGGGTCACGAAGCCCTTTTCTGTGGGTCGCAGATGTGTGTCTGCGGATAAAATGCTCCAAATTACTCAGTGAGACTCTTCAAAAATGTGCATGTTTTGCCCTCTTTCATTGTTTTGTTGCATCTTTTGTACTGTTTTAAGCCCAAGCTGTAATTTTTTTAAATTAAATACATCCAATTAACCAAAAAAAAATCCTAAATTTGGGTCGCAATTTTCCTTGAGGAGTTGATGGTGGGTCCCGTGACTCAACCACTTGAGAACCACTGATCTAGACTGTGATTAAGCCATTTTGTAGTGCTTTCTGAATTCTTACTGAGCGTTGCTATACCCTCTCATTGTACCCTTCAGCGTATTGTGAAAAGGATGAACAGCGTGTTCACTTTATTTACCATTCATGCATACCAGTCAAAACATAAACAAGCAAATGGGGTGTTAGACTGCCCCATACATGACAAATAGTTGATTTTGACCACCAACAGTTTTTTTTGTAGGCATAAATACCAAAATCTTCCATCTTTTTATATGGCCCCAAGAACTCAGTTATGTTTTTTTTTCTTATGATGACATGAGACTGACCCATCATCTATATGCACAAGCAAATGACACGTGGCACAAAAATACACATCCTTATTTGCTTTGAAAAATCATATTAATAATTTTTTTATTTATTTGCAAAAATACATTGATTATAACATGTCATCAGGGATTGGTACAGTTGTTTTTGACCCACACTCATTGATGCTGCACATTTTAATTGTGTGATGGCGATGGTATCACTGCCCATGGCCAGAATAGTACATCTTTTTAGAAGAGTAGGGTAGAGATTAGAGAAGTGAAATCTTTTTTAAACTGTACCAATGAGATGACTATATCGTCCACTATAGACAGTTCACTATATAATCCCTATTATCCCTATAATAGAAATTAGGGAGCAGGGAATGAGTGTGAGTTCAGACGCAACCCCTGTGCTTTAGTGATGTCACTGTAACTTCTGTTTAGTCAACATAGCATATTTTTTTCAAAGCATTTAGTCTCTTTAATTTTTCTTCTTCTTCCAGTTAAACATTAGATTAATTTTATGCCAGCATATGCAGTGTATTCAAAATTGCCACTCTTGCTTGTTTATTGTATGAAATTCATTTTCCCCTGTTTGTAAATGCAGTGTCTGTCCCCCTGGAGAAGCTGAATTGTTTTTATTCATGGCTATGTTTTCACATGATGACTATGTAACCTTGATAAACTAATAATGGGCTGAATTGTTTTCGCTTATCTTTTTTTGCTTCATCCTTCTTGTGGCAAGTTGGTTTCCCACAAGAAAAAACACTGCCTGTTTTTTGTAGGACTTCAATGTAAAACACATTCCTAGCTGCCTTTAACTGCTCAAGCTCTTTAAAAAATTATCCTTCCTTCCTTCTTGCAGGTAGTCAACTTGTTGATGGGCATCCTACTGACTGTAGCTGTGACCCACCCAGAGAACGTGCCCACTATTGACTTGCAGTATGAGGTCATCGACCACTACTTTGCCTCAGACAGGATGTCTGGTAAGCATTGAAATCTATGCAAGAGTTATTGTATTGGCAAATAAACAGCAATATATTTAGCAATCACATTTGCGTCTGTCTGTTAAAATCGGCCTTTATTTCTGCATTACCCAGAAAAGGGCGGTTAGGCACTTAAATAAAGAAACATTTAGAATGTGTTTTCGCTAACCCATGAGATTCTCTTGTGTGACTGTTGTCATGTGATTGATTTTCCATGGGGAGCATAGTTCCCTTCTAACAACACAACAAAAACAACTCAGTAGGTCAACAGAGCCCTGCTGTGCTCTGTACATGTGATTGATTTGGTCTCACTGGTGGTTTTTCTTGTATTTTCTTGTGTTGGTACAGGCGAGGTGTTTGCATTTGTATGTGCAGGGGAAGAGCTGGCAGGATGATCAAAGTGTCTTTCCTTTATAGCTGCTGGTAGTTTTGTTGGTTTGCTTGGCCTCTTCATCTTTCTGAAAAAAATGACTCAGCAGGAGAGAGAGAGAGAGAGAAACCACTGGGGTGGGTTGACCTTCCCATAGTGAGCTCACGCCAGCACACATTGCAGTGGAGGCTGTCCACAGCCCGCGGAGCCGATGTTAGTGTTTTAGTGCAGCTTCATCAGGCTGCACTCATTAGCTCCACACATCAGAAGCATGAAAAAGCTGATTAGCTGATTTGGACAAAATTTTAAAATCAGTCTCTTGCATACATAGAATTTGTCTTCAAGTTAGTCGTAGTGCTTTACAAAATAGAGTTGTCCAGTACCAGAGTTTTAATTTTCAGTACATCAAAACGTCACAAGATGTCTCGTCAAGGTGAAAATCATCTCGTGAGATCAATATTGCCCAGACACCAGGGGTAGCAGCTCTCCTGACAGAAAACAATACCTAACTGGAAGTTATAAAATATCACAAAGATGCCCTGGGCACTTTAAAATTGTTGGTTTGCCAGCTAATGAAGTAATGGAGCTGATCCGTGACCGAGTAAGATCACTGCTCCAACCCCCGTTCATCATAATGGTCCGCAATGATTAAATGCTGCTGCTAGAAACCTTAGAAGTCTCCATGAGTTTGTGTATGCGCGCAGACTCACTCATAGTGCTGGTATACGTGACTTTATAACTTTGATTCAGTCGCTGCTTCGTCATGTCTCCTCGTCTCACCGTCTGTCAGCCACATATCCATCAGCTGTTGGCTGTGCTATCATCAATCAGAAGCTTAACATGTGTAGTGCATCGGGTAGTTGTATACTGCAGTGGTAAACTTAGCAAAACAAACTCAGTCTGAATGCCATAGAGTCCACTGTTAGCTCCAAAAAGCGAAGTTGAAGCTCTAGTTAAATGTGCCCTGTTTGTTGTCTGACAGCAGACAGAGCAGAGACACACACACTCGCTCACTCACACACACACATTAACACACCTTCATCTATGTGTCTTGTCCAACACTGTCAAAGCTCATATGAGAAAAAAGCTAAAGCTAAAATAAGCTATTTCTCTAAATTACAATAGAAAACAAACCTGTTATTGACAAAAATATTTCTTTTGAGTGTTTTACATATGGATGTACTAGAAGAGGATGAGAAATGGTTTACTTTTACTGATGCAACTCTTTATATTTCAATCTGTTGTAAATAGTTTTTAAATTACTTTCAAAATAATCTAAATGCTTTTATTATCACTATAATTGTAGCAATGGGTGCATAGAGTAGTAAAATAAAGATGTGCTAGAATATTAAAATGAAAGGTCTGATTTGAAGAGCATTAAAATGTACAGTTTGAGTCAGAGTTGGACAAGACAAACTATGTGTAAGTATTGATACCCTGTTCAGTACAAGAGGAGTTTAAATATTTCTGAATAGACCTGAATGCCTCGCGATTACGACTTTCAGCATTATAAAGGACATATTATCCACTCATAATTTTTTTCAAAATGACAAAAAAAAGTGTAAAATCTCATCTTGTGTCTCGTGGGTACAAATCTCATCTTGTTAGATAAACATCTCGTCCCACCCCTGGTATGGGCTAAAACTATTTTGTTAATATCAGCATATCAGATCCAAAATCCAACAACCTCTTCCCTAGTTGTAATCAAAAGTAAGCCACTTTAGAGGGAAGAGAAGCTACAGGCACAACCTGTCTGTACCAGTCATTTTGTAATAGATATGCAAGACTCATCCATGTTATACATTTGTCAGTTGTGACAGAGGTTGAAAAGGCTGGGAAATTATTTGAAATTAAGTGACTCTAACCGCTGTCCTCCTATCTAGAAATAAAGGCAGTTGGCCTGAAATTTTATCTGAAAAAAAAAAAAATCTGTTTTCAAGGTTCAGGGATGGTGTTGAAAAAGCCATATTTTTATTGTGGATCAACTGAAAACAAAAGATAAATTTGTCCAACTACAATAAAAAACTAAAAGTGAATGCTCTTTTTATGCCTAGGTAACTCTTATAATATTGTACAGTTTTTTTTGTTTATAAGTACTTTTCTATGTGAATAATGGCAGTAAATGTAAACATTTACAGTTAGGCATGAGATACTAGACATTATTTTAGGTCCAATTTCATGACAAACTGAAACATTAAAGATGACTAAATGCAGGACAAAAAGCATTAAGCACTCACAGTTTCCAAGGAGAGTATCCCCATAACCCATTAGACCAACTTTTATTTGATAAAACATTGCTTTTAATCACCTAAATGAGCGTATTAACTTTTATATTGTGTTTAATTCATTTTTAAATGGAGCATATTTGTTTTTCAAGGAGACGGTCTTAGATGTGAGACTTGTTCTGCCTTCAACAATGCAAGACTAAAGCAGTTCATTTCACAAGAGCAACAGTTGTTTAAGATCCATTTCAGTTCCCAAAGGACCCACTCATAGGTCCAGTGGATTCACAGCATTAAACCTTTCATCATCACTGAATATCCCAAACATGAATATTTTGAGAAATGTATAAGACGCCTACGTTAGAACAAGGTATAGGAGGATGTGTTGGTATTTCTGTGCTCTAAATATTTGCTATTAGATCACCATCTCTGACATATCTGTTCTTGCACTATCACAAACCTTTAAATACAGAACAAGACTAGGTTAAAACCTAGTATATGGCTGACCCCAACTACCTGGGATGCCAGTTGAAATCCTTGACTGAGCTGTGTGTTCTGGCAGAGTGATTTTTTTTTGTTGGGGTGTGTAATTGTGCTGTCCCTTCTGTCTGTGGATTGAGAATTGAAGGATCCCAAAAGTTAAAAACATAAAGCCCCGTCGGCAAGAAAAAAGCTAACCTGGCACGCAAGATTACTCATATTCATTATATGAATATATTTGAAATACATCTGAGAAAGCTAATAAAATAAATAATACTGCTTTGTCAAAATATTTCCCAAATAAATCAAACTCTAAATGGAGCATGGGTACAATAAATAAACCATAAAACTGAAAGAATTGCTACATTTTACATGATGTTTTGTATAAAAGCTATGTTACAAAACCTGGCACTGTCCTGATATGGACTTAATGGTTACTGGTGAGTTAAATTTATACAGCTCAATTTTTGCCTCTCTCTCTCCCTCTGTGTGGAAACTGTACAGATTTGTACAGGGAGGGGACACATCACTACAGGAGACGCGCAAAACATCTTCTCTACCAAGAAAAGTGCTCAGTGTGGCTCTCTGCTCTGGTTTTGACAAGAATTGTGATCCGATTCCAAGTGAAGGGGTGTTCCTACAGCGACATCCAAGCTAGCTGCTACCGCACAAGCAGACCCTGGATATACCAGACAAGCCGACTGTAATGATCAGAAACACATACCGAAACAGACCGGGAGTAGAGCGAAAACACCTTTTCTGTCACGGAAAGCTTTCAGTGTTGCTCGCTGCGCTTGTTTTAATAAAGACATGTTGTCCATTTCTGACAAAAGTGCCGCTGTGGCTAAGTCCTAGCTAATCACTCCCATAGCAGGCCTTGTTTACAACCACTCACAACGACTAACCCTTTCCCCCTTAACTATCACATACTCATGCCAAAGCAGGTCGGTAGAAGAGCGACAACATTGTTTTCTGTTGCAGAAAGCTTTAAGGGTTGTTCTCTGCGCTTGCTTTAATAAAGGATCTTGTCCATTTATGACAAAAATGCAGCTGTGGCTAATTTTGAGCTAATCTTTCCATTAGCAGCCACTGTATACAAGCAGTCACACAACAAGTAACCCTTCCCCTCTTAACTATTACATACTCCTGCTGAAGCAGGTTGGCAGAACAGTGAAAACACCTTTTCTGTCACAGAAAGCTTTCAGTGTTGCTCTCTGTGCTTTTTTTTTTTTTTTTTTTTTTTTTTTTTTTAAATAAATAAATAAGTGTCCAGTTTTGACAGAAGTGCAGCTGTGGCTACTTCTGAGCTTATCGCTCCACTATTAGCCATTGTATAAAAGCATTCACACAAGTAACCCTTTCCCTCATCACATACTCATGCTGAAGCAGGTTGGCAGAAGAGTGAAAACCTCTTTACCAACATGAAGAGCTTTAAGGGGTGTTTTGATTCTTTATTTCACACAGAGATGTGGTCCAGTTCAAGTAAAAGGATACAGTGCTAAAGCTATGTCTGAGGTATTTCTGCCAGTGGAGGCAGCCATTAGACGGCCTTCAGTACAACTAAACCTCACTCTGTATGGTATGACTGAAAGTAAAAGTAGCATCACTCAGTCAGTCAGTCAGACACAGACAGAGCCATCTGTAGGGCTGACCTCAGCGGTCAGCCAAAAATACAGTAGGCTCTATCTTTCAAATTAACTCTAAAGACTTCATTTTAGTCTTCATAATTTGTTGAGTTTTTTTTATCTTAAATTTGTTTTGGATAAGTTGAAAATGAATCCCAGACCGTCCTCTGACTGTTTCAGACAAGTTGTTCTGCTTGAGCCAGACATACCAAGGAAAGCCTCTGAACCGCATTGCGCAGCAGCTCTTAACAAGCATCCTCTCTCGAGTGCAACAGGCGAGACAGTTTTCAGGAGGTGAGAGACTGAGTGATGGAAGGAAAAGAGGATATGAAAGGCAGGCCTTTTAATTATCCCATCCAGGGTTTCATTGCTTGTTCGCAGATTCTCTACAGCTGAGAGGGAGAGGCTTAATGCTCCCCAGAGCTGGCCTTTTAAAAACATGGTTAGTTGGAAGTAGGGAAGCCCTGGAGACAGTTCACTTACACTGTATGCAAATCACTGCTGTTTTGCAGAGCAGGCAAATGTACACATCTATCCACAGCCAGCAAGGGGCACGTAAACTACTTAAAGTCAAGCTGAAAAGAAATCAAAATTAATCTTTCTCTTATTTATTTTCACACAGAAAACGCCTGTGTTGGATTTGCCATCTCTCTGCTGATGCTCACGATCAGTGCCATGATGGTGTATGGAGCCATTACTGTAAGTCTATACAGAGGATGTTTCTAATTTTAATGTCTGCTTTGACAGGAAGCACTGTATTCAAAGCCCTGTCATGGTGCTTATGCAAATATGTAATCCCAGAATGTGCATTGCTTCAAAGCTGTTTAATGCAAGATGGAAGACGACAGGCAATTTGACTTCCATGTCCAAAAGAGTGGTGACGCAGTGGGAGTGTAGCAAACAATGTTGTGTTCTTACTACCTGTCATCTTTACCTCGCAGGCCTGTCTGATGGCATCAAGACTGACAGGTTTGATAGCTCTTTTCTGTGGCCCAGCTTCAAGCTGCTAGAGCAGATGGTTGCACAGTTAAAGTCTGACACACATCTGCAGGCTGGCACTCTGTGGCTGCTGGTGTGAGTGTTCTGCTTTAGCTGTGCAAGCACATCGTCCCAGACACCCACACTAGACTCCCTTTTTTCTTTACTGTGTGGTTGTGTAGAGCCACTGTTACTGTAGTGTCCCAGAAAACACCCTGATCCATGACTATAGTAAACAAACAGTATGAATGAGTCAGTGAAAAGAAGAATGTAGTCAGTGAATTAGTTTATTTCTCTCCCAGGCTGTATTATTACATTGTGTTTGGTAGCAAGAACAGAATACCTTTAGATGTTCTTGTGAAGTTCCCCAGTTGAAGGACTTATGAGCTGATTTTCAACCTCCTCTGAGTTTCGTTACACTTAGAAACACCCGAGTTAAATGACACACTTCCTGTTTCTGCAGGCAAACTCTTTCATTTACTCCAAACCACATGTGATGATTCAGTTACAGTCTGAGACAAAGGAAAGATGTTTTCAATCAGAGAACTCTCTGATTGAACATTTAAGGCAAGAAAGCCACAGAACAAATATAAGTCTTGAATGTCCCCCTTTAAAATAGGGATGCCCCTCAGTTGTTTATACAGATAAATTAAATTTCAGACTACTTGACTAGTCCTTAAGTAAGAAAAAAAACAAATATTTTGTGCAGTCATTGTCATGATGAGCTATCTTTTCAGAAAGCTGGCATCATGGTAAACAATGCTGAATTACTCTGCAGATGGTGGCAAACATTAGCACTGCTAGCACCACCAGCCTCCAGTCCTCCTAACATCCGCAGCCCTGTGCTAAACCTAGTTATGCATTGCTCTGGTCAATCAAAGCAAAGCTGGTTATATTCCATTTGACCTCTGCTGAAACTTAAAGGCTGGATCAGACTACACACATTTAGATGCATTTTGACCTAATTGCATACTGCCCCAACTTTGACATCTGGTGTGTCAAATGCTCTTGTATTGTGACACAGTCAACAATATGTCTAGAACATCCCACAGTAGTATTTATCTAAGCTAACTGGGATAATGTCTTGACTTGTCATAATTGTACCTTGTGATCTATTTGAAGGATACTCATTCCACATTGTCTTCTTGTTGATGCAGAAGGACAAGTCTATGTGCTTTATTTTCTTCTTTTCAGAGCACAAGACCACTAGCATCAAACGCAGTGCTTCTGTTATAGCCATGACTGACACGTCTTGACCTGCCTCCTCAATGACAATTGAAGTTGCACACAGCTACAAAGACAGCAGATAGCGCCATGATAGCAACATATGATGACTGGTCAGGACCACTCTGTCAGCCCAGACAGGACAATATCTTTGTTGTCTGCTATGGTGAAATCATATCTTATCTAGTTCAAAGAGATGCCATTCTACCACTGTGCTAGTTCATGTCTCTGTAGTAGAGAAAGAAGCAAACATAAGAGTTAAAGCCCCAGCTGGTAACAGGTCATAGAAGATCATGGAAGATCATGAAAGTTGGAGATTGCTGCTCAGACTGTGAATTTATCTTTAAATGTCTAATTATTGGAACAGAGCCAATCTATTAGATAAAAAATATGTTAGAATGTCAATTAAAAACAAATGACAAGAGTTAAGGTTAAAGTAAATACAATTTGATCCTCTTATGTAAGACCGTCCATTTGATGAGCTTGTTCATAACATAACTGTTGGTTTTCCACAGCATCGTGACGGCTGGCTCATACCGTTCTTCTGCTATCAGCTGTTTGACTTTGCCCTGAGCTGTCTGGTGGCCATCAGCTCTCTCACCTACCTGCCCAGGATCAAGGACTACCTGGACCAGCTGGTCAGTTCTAACAGTCTAATAAGGCTCATTGATCCTGATCTGACCCTGTTGATATGAATCAATCACTGTACAGTTCCCAGCATAGACAACACTACCCTAGTTTTAAAATTAAGCCTTTTTCACAAGGAAAATAACCTTTCATTGTTGAGATAAAAGTGTAGGAGTTTGTCTTTGTTGGGTCATTCGAAGAGTATGATTCCATATTCAGAAGATGACCTCTAAAGGCTGGGCTTTCAAATTAAGAAAACACAACAGTGATATCTAGTGGCTACTAAAGAAAATAACAGCTTGTATCTGCAAGATTCAAAGCATTACAACAACTCCCTTTTTCTTTATTTTGACACTAATGTGTGTTATTGTCCATCAAACTTGCATGTCATCATTAGATGTAGCCTATTCTAGGTATGTCCGTAACCACTGCATTAATATGTAAAATGTGTTTTAGTACAACAATTAATAACTGTATTGTCTAAAATGTGAATTTAAAGCATAATTATGTCCAGAAATTATCAGTTTACCTTATTATTTAAGTAAATGCCCAGTGCCCATGTGAGCTTACATGTTTAAACATCATTGTCAAATGAGCCACAGTGTGATTTAGTTTTCTGAAATAAATTACGGTTGAATTATAGTTGAAGACCAGTTAAAAATGTGTCTCTATTTATGCATTTCTTGTAAAAAGAGAAGCATTTCAAGACTTCCTCATCTTTTCATATCCCAATGATGTGCCAATCAGTCATCAGTTAAGTAGCTAAACTTCAAAATCTGTCAAACTGAGGGATGTGCTGTCTTGTACATCAGTTATATTAGAAGACATGGACATTGTCTGTCAAATGGCACTCTATATTTAGCACAATCCTTCAAAGAAATATGCTTCAGAAGAGGACGAAAGCTCCAGAACTGCTGCAACATTCTTGCTTCTACACAGATCCGTCAGTTTTTTTTTTTTTTTTTTTTTTGCTCATTTTGCTTTTATATCTATACTAGTGTTTTCTTTTTAGAAATATTGAATCATCAGATATATTTTCACCAGTAAAATCCTCATGATAAATACAAAATACACTTCAATTATTTGTTGCTACAACCCACTCCTAACAGAAATCTAAAAGGTTAAAAACTTTTCTCTTAATGCTTTAGCTGCATTGATGACTTTATTATCATTTTTTAATATCCTCAGCCTGATTTCCCATACAAGGACAACCTCCTTTCTCTGGACTCCAGCTGCCTGCTGCTCTTTGTGCTTGTTTTCTTCGCCTTCCTCATCATCCTCAAGGTAAAGTATCAGTTTATGTAAGTTAAACTTTTTTTGAATTGTTTTGTTAGTTATGCCCCTTGAATGTGGCCATTGTAAAAAGAAGCTTCTTAGATGTAGATGAGAAAGTCAAGGTCCTTTTTCTATGACTGTTTTCAGCTGGGAGTGGTGATGAGGATTTAGAAGGGCAAAGTGTTGTTTAATTTATACTAATTGTATTACTCCTGGTGTATTAAAGTGGAAAGTTGGGCCAGTTAGATTTGGTTTGAGGAGCTCTAGGAGATAAGTTGTTTTCAACCTTGTTAAACAATAAAACCCTGAACACTATCTTATCTTTGTTTTTCAGGCTTACTTGATCAACTGTGTGTGGAACTGCTATAAGTACATCAACAACAGGAACATGCCAGAGATCGCCGTCTACCCTGCCTTTGAGACTCCTCCCCAGGTTAGAAATAAGAAAGAACTTGACCTAAAATGCCCCATATACTCTCTCACTGATCACTGAGGGTTCATAAGTCTCAAAAATATCCTGTTATGGCCCGTCAGATGTAGTTGCATATAATGATAATAGCAAACCAGCAGGGGGCTTAAAATCAGACACGACAGTTATTGCAGTATGCATCTGATTATAAAGTTAACTGATTATAAGAGTTTACTCTAACATGATTTTTCTTTTACTAATAACTTTTAGTATAGTTATGATACACTGTTAAACATATTAACCTGATTATAACCCCCCCCCCCAAAAAAAAACACCGAAACCATCCTGCTGTAAAACATAATACTTTCAGAGTAGATGTCCAGCTGATGTCACACCTCTCTCAGACAAAACACAAACCACACCCTCTCTCCTCATCCCTTAGTGTTTGGACCAAGCGCAGCTATTTGATCAACTGATCTCCCTCAAATATGCTGCACAAAGTTGATTCTGTTCCTATTTCTTCAAAGTACCATAAAATCTACTTTATAAACAGCACTTTAATACCTATTTTTCATTAGGAAGTTGGCTGCAACATAGATATCAGTGCAACCAATATAGCTTGCTGAGACTTGTACTGTCTCTGTTTGTGACCAAGAGTACTTCCATAATCACACATTATGTAAGACCTGATGTGATTGAAAATTCACCCCTGTACTCTTTCAATTGTAAGCGGCCACTTACTGCTCACACTGTGTTGTGCTACGTAGCGATGAAGATCAGGCTTGCCCTCATTAGGTCATAATTCCACATTTATAGAAAATGTGGGATACATATGTATAAACAGTGTGGAGCACTTGTCTGGTTGAAAAGACCCCTTAATCAAAGACAGCAAATGAGGGTGGTGGGCAGAGCAACTCACTCATCTTGACAGTCCCTGCAAACTGATAGATCAGTTACCACAGCTAGCAGAGGTGCAAACTCTCAATTGCCTAAACAGATAATATTAGAAGATAGGATTTGGTGGTATCTGTTTTTGTTACAGCCAAACCCTCCCCAAATTTTATCAGGGTATACGATAATACCCTACTGCTGGGTGTTCAAAGAACACATTTTACATGCATTTGTCCACGTACATATGCAAGCACAGTGCAGTTCCCTAACCCTAACCCATACATGGAACACAACCTAACCACTAAGCCATCTGTGCCCCGTGCTTCATTTAATCCTTAGACAAAACGCCTTTAGTTAAAAAAATGGCATTGAATACAGGGGGCTGGAAGTAATACAAAGTTGAAGAATTGTTTTTAAAACTTCCCACGTAAGTAATCAAATGATGCTGTCTCCTTTTTTTCCTCTCGCTCTCTATGCTTAAGAGCTCATATGCCAGCCCCCCGTTGTTAAGGGGATTTATGAGAAATAATAAGCCTCAATTATTATCAAACATTGTCCAAGAATTAATGCTCTGTATGCTTCTACTCTACTGTTAAACAATGGATTTAGTTACACTTTATTTCCATGTTGCGCAGCCTGGCAAGCTCCATCCTGCTCCAAGTTCTCTTTACGGGAAGTTTAGAAAAAGTTACTGACTACTTTGGAGTCTAAAAAAACAAACAGGCATTGATAAGTTTAATCTACGTTTCTTGTAAAAAGGGTTAAGACAAGTTTGAATGTTTTTTAAAAAGTGTTGACGGTTTAATCGTGCTTGATGTTGCTACTGCAGCACCTGTGTTTTTTAAAAGCCTAAACTTAATCATTTCTCATCACTGATCTACACACAGAAAGAAAACTTAACACGTTTTTAAACGTACATTGCCTTGGATCACATAACAATCAGCCGTGCCACGCACGAGTGTATATGTGCCGTATAGATGCACAATTGTTGTTTGCCCAATCGTCCTGTAACCAATAGCAGAATTTCATTTATTATGTTTAAAGCATCTTAACACACAGATAGTGGTGCTGCTGACGCATATTCTTAAGGCATTTATTATGCTAATGCACTCATTACATTGCAGTCTTTAAGACGGTAACTACACCAATACTGGTTGTTTTTTTGATACGCTGGGATTTAGTATTATCATCCATTTCATCCAATAGAGCTACACAGCTGCAAAGACAATGCATGTTGAAGGCCCCTATCAGAGCAACCTGGGCTTCCATAACACCTCAGCAGTTCCACAGCCTCTGTGACATGCAGCATTGCTGCAGTAATTCATGCAAAATGAGCCCTGACCAAGTATTGAGTGCTGTACATGTTCATACTTTTCAGTAGTCCAACATTTCTTTGTTAAAGCTAATTTTTTTATTGGTTGTAAGTAATATTCTAATTTTCTGAAATACTGAATTTTAGGTTTTCATTAGCTGTAAGCCATAATCATCAAAATGAAAAGAAACACTTGAAATATATCAGTCTTGCGTGTAATTAATCTATGTAAGTTATGGGTTTCACCTTTTGATTGAATTACTGAAATAAATCAACTTTTTGATGATATTCTAATATACTTAGATGCACCTGTATGCGATAACTGCTTTATTATTTTTTTAATATGTTGAACAATATTTCCTCAAAGCTATGATCCAGATTTTTTTTATTGTGAAATGTCTTCTTGGTGTTGTACTGTAGTTTACATTTCAATCATGGTTTCAGCTTCTCACCATCATGATGATTAAACGAGTACTTTGATACATCCTGTTTTGTCCATAGGATTTGTCATGTGGTAAATGTCTCTGTGTTTGTTGTTCTACTTTGGCCATACAAGTAATTATTTTTGTTGATTCGTTGTTATTATTTATCTTTATTTGGATATATTTGTTCATTTCACTCATTCTTATTTGGTGCCTTTTATCAGAGTTAACAGTGTCTAAGTTTGATAAATGCATGTGTTGCAAATGTTGTAAAATCATCTAGTGATAATGTTTTATAATATGATCTCCATATCAATCAAAATAATTGTGATTATGATTTTTGCCATTATCAAGCAGTTCTATTGTGCACTCTAAATTGTTTCTCTCTCTCTCTCTCTCTCTCCTCCAGTACATCCTGCCAACTTATGAGATGGCGATGAAGATGCCAGAGAAGGAACCCCCTCCTCCTTACATGCCTGCTTAAGCACCAGCCCTATTGCCAAAACACACAAACATGCGCGCACACACACACACAACACCATATGCATTCCTACCTTCCCTCACTAACCTTTCTGAGCACCACTATGCCCTTATCCCCCCCTCTCTGACCCTCTGTGTGTACGTGTAAGGCCACTAAAATGTTAAGTTCACCCCTCCCTCTGTATTTCTAAAGATTATTCTGGAGGTGTGAGGAGAAAGGTGGGACAGACTGTAATCTGTGTGAAAAAAATGGATGAATGTGATGTTTGAAAAGTGACAGAAGCTGCTACCCCTCCCACCCTCTGGCCTTTTTTATGTCTTAGTAAAAGGGATACATGTAAAATAAAATAGCTTAAAATGCTTTCATCGATCCAGCACCATCCTATCTATAGATTGATATATGAAGTGTAAAAAGAATCTATTAAGACAATCCACTTATTATAGCTCTTACTGTTGAATCGTGTTACTTTACCCCCCTAATAATGAAGATCTGGACTATTCTATTTCAGTCTTGAATGAAGTCTGTAGCACTTTTTGTCTTTTATTTATTTAGCTTTGCTGTGGTTCAGTTCACCTCCACCGCCCCCTGACAGTTTCTGCTGCCCCGATGTTTTAGCAAAGCTAGTGACGAGTTTTCCAGCTGAGACTGAGAGAGGCTGACAGCAGAGGGAGCTGATGATGAATCCTTTTCTCTGCTTCTTTCTCACCTCACAGCTGGAGCAAACAGCTGGTCTTGTGAACATTAGTAGTTGCATGCTGATCATCAACATCCCTCCACATTATTTTACTGGTTATATAATTTTATCCTACTGTAGTGAAAAACATTTGACTTCAATAAAAGTTTCAGAGGATTGATACCATTATGACTTTTGTCTTTGTTAATGAATTCTGAAGTAGATATAAAAAGCAGCAGCTTTGCTGTAGATTGCTCCTTTAACACAATGTCCAAGGTAGATACAACTACAGGCTCATCATGGAAATAATAAAGAAATATATTGACAGTTAAAAGACCTCCCCAGAGTTCCTGTTCTGGATATTTTTAGAAAAGTCTTAGAAATGTGCTAGAACCACATCCTGACAGTTACCTGCCTGTGAAAAGATAAACATTTACCAGACAATGAGCATACACTGATGGGTTAAGATCAAGGGCAGGGTGGGTTTCTGTGGAGATGTGACACTGATCTTTGACCTATAACCTCCAATGATAAAAACACTAAATCTAAGAAGAAAGGTACTCAAAACTAGTGAAATTATTTGACCATGCAGCAGGATAATTTTACTTGACAAGATATCTTAAAATTATGATCAAGATTATTTTATTGAGAAATAAGTCAGCAGAACCCTTATTTTAACAGTTATTCACTTATTTTTAGTTTCCTTACCAATTGAGACAAAAAATGTATGATCATGATCAGTTTAGGATTTTACTGTAAAGTTGCACACTGAAAATAAGGAATTAACTTAAAACAAGATAAATTATCTGGAATTTCTAAATCTATTTTTTTGAATCTTGGTAAGCAAATAATTTGCAGTCTAATCAGTTTATCCTTGAGTTAGAGTGGATATTAGTGCAAAGGTTAAGAAAATCTCTCAAAGCGCTCTTGAGATATTGCACTAGGGATGAACATGAGGCCCAATGACACTGACTTTTGACCTGTTACATCCAAGATGAAACCAGAGCATTATTAGTCAGAGTGGAAATTTGGGAAAGTTTGAAAAAAATTTTTTTAAGAGTTTCTAAAATATTGCTTTTACTCAAAACAAACTTTATGCCTACAACTTCAGCTATCTCTGGCGTGGAAGCTTTAAAAAGTTGACCGCAGGGTTTCTGTGGATCCTTAAAAAGTCTTATACTGGACATTTGAAATTCAAGGCCAGACATGTTTTTATCCAAGCTTTGTTTTCTGTCATTTTCAATTATCCTTTTTTGCGTTGCTTGGAATGAATTTAGCAAACATGCTAGATTTAAAAATATAATCATACAGTTTATTAATTAAATAGAGGTATGAAATATACCATCAGTCATCAAATTTGCGTAATTATAAGAGAAAAATGTCTTTGTCCTATACCATTTGACATTTCATCAACAGTGTATTAAATCACCAAATTCAGCCCTGCCCGGAGTACTAAATAATCTTGCATACCTTTTATTGACCTTTTGTTGCAAAAAGTGCTAAATTTGTCACAATTCAGGTCTTTAAAATGTCTTTAGTTTGACATTTTTAATTGAAATTTGATTATAGTGTGTAAGAACCCTGGACTGCTACAGATATTCAAAACATTTAGTAGAGTGTTTTTGCTCTTAATTTCAAGCTCTTTAAAATAAATCTTAACATTTTAAAGCCTAATACCTCAAATAATAGCCAGACAATTCTCTTTTTTTAACTGAGATATATACTGAGATTATGTTATTTAACCTTCTAACAAAATCTAAAACAACTGACATAAAATTTCACATATTTTCACATTTGATGCATTACACATTCCAGGCAATTGTTAATCCACTGGAGGGCATTTTCACCTTTTATCAGATATGTATTCAAAAGGTTTATTAAAGGAATTATTGCCCATGTTAATTAGAGAGAGGTCTCACAAACTCAGGTATCAAATAAGATACAATAGGCTTTAAGGGGTTATAGTTGTGAATAAAAGCCTTTTTTAACCACAGGACTATAATTAAGCAAACTTTTGCATGAATTAACAACTATTGTTATTTTTTTTATATAAATCACAGTATAGAATACTACAATGAAGAAAAAAAGTTCTTGAAATTTGTCTAAGCTTTGTGTTCTTGTAGGCTTTTCACTGTGAATTTTACTACTGGGATAGTAAAGTATATAATCATATGTTATGTTCAACTTTGATCACTTATTTAGATATTTTTAACCCCATTTTTCCTGAACAAACCATTCTTTTCATGCCTTCTAAAGTGAAAAGGCTGCAAGCCAGACTATTGGATTTCCAGGGGCAGTTTTATTCATTTGGAGGCCTCAGGCAAAGAGCAATATGAGGTCCTTTACCTTTTTGCTTAAAGGAATAAGGAAAAGTATTTTGAATCTTTACTTTTCAAGGAACAAAGCCACAGAAGTACAGGACAGAACCAAATGCGAGAAAGCAGAATGTGATCATCTCTTAAATGAGTGACACTATAACTCAATCTCCACATCTCAGTAGTCGCAATGCAGAAATACAAATATGTGCACTTACAAATTTGATATGTCTGTGGAGATCTACTTTGGATAAAAAGATGTGGTGGGGCTTTGAGAGGGACTTGAACTTACTAGGGGATCCAGGGGTCCTATCTAAGGATGTTTTTTGGACAATCTAACTATTTTGATGCTATTTAATGCACTCTGGGCAACTTTTTATATTCGAAATAGCTATATTAATTATTGAAATAATATGTGACACCTTACATATGATTCACACCATCGCCTGGGCCTCCGGGCCGTAATGCAGAGGCCACAGGCAACTGCCTACCTTTGCCTGGTAAAACCACCTATGAGCATATCTAAGTTATTTTTGTTGGCGTGATGAGAAGCTTTTCAACAAAACTGAAGCATTCAATCTGGGATAATACGTAGCAACTCAGTATAAATGTGAGCATAATTAGCCTGCTGTGGGCCACCATATAACCTTTTTGCTGCAAGTGCACTTCCGGTCAAAACGTGTATTATGTTTACGGACCAGTGACTCCTGTATGTTAAATATCAAGCCTAGAATAGAATCTTTTTATCAGATGAAATAAACAAAACGTCTCAAAAAGGTACAGAAGTGGGAGTCGTCTCCATACCGTCCTCTATACCGTCTGGAACCTGCAGGTCACGTCCCGGTGTCCTGGCTCTGGATTGGGCGGACGGTTTGACGTGTTGCACCGGGAGCCCCTCATATTAGGAGGCGGTCAGACCCCCGCTGAGCTGAGCAGGATCCTGTGAGTGAGAGCAGACCACCAGGAGGACCCTGAGAGCAGACAGGATGAAGTCTTTCCTCTGGAGCCTGCTGTACTGCGGCTCTCTGCTGCTGTCTGACGTACGGGCCACGTACCACCTCAGTGCGGGAGACCCTCACCTGTTAGCCGCACAGAGCCACGCTCAGAGCAGGCATAATGGCCGACCACCGCACAGGACCCTCAACCCTGCGAGTAAGTTTGACTCGGAAAGTTTGTAAGATAGTTGTGGAAGATTTAGGTAAGGGCAACATTTACTCAAGTTTGCATCTTTGGTTGACGCAACTTTAGACTTCTTCTACTACTAAGTACGTCATTACGCTTCAAAAATATGCTCCGTCTACTCCTTTAATTGATGGCAGATTGAAGCTCATTGGTTCTCAACTCTGGAGCTGTATCCAGACATATGGAGGGAAAAACGTGGCAAAGAGTCTTTGATGTGTGGAAAGCCTTATTGGACAAACATTCATATGTTTTATTTTACTTCCTTTTACTGAGATAATAAGTGAAATTTTAGTATTTCTTTATTAGATATGGAAATATTGAGCTTATTGTCTTAGGATGGAGAAAGCTGTTTTTCCAATGACAATGTGTAGCTTTTTCAAGATCTTCAGAAAACAAAACCTTACATGTTATCACAGGAAAAAGAGTAAAATAAGATGTATGCTTGCATTCATGTTCTGTAGGCCAGTTGAAACTTACTGGATACAAATCATTACCTTAATGAATAGGGATGAACAATATAATTGGTATAATATTGGTATAAGCAGACGTTAGCTTAAAAAAGTGAAATATCGTATTGGCAGTTATGAACATATCTTCCCATATTTACAACTGATATTTTGGCAAGGAAAATGTTCCTATATCAGCTGTAAATATTAACTGTATGAATGAATAAGTTTGTTAAGTTTTAGGCTGGATAACAACCCTATAAATATCAGTACTGCTATTGATATCAGTATTAGAGATGGGTGATAGATATGTTATCAATCCTGAGGGAAATCCAAGATATTGGCTAAATTTGGGCTTGTCATTGGCTTAAATTAACCTGGAAATATCATCAAATCAGATATCAGCAAAAATCCAATAATTCTGAATCCCTAGTAATGAATAAAAAGTGTATTTATGTAGGAAAATTAGATCATATATTCACAGAATTACCACATCACCCTAAATTAACCATTATTTTTAACCTTATTATTTAGTTTTTACTGGTAATGATACATTAACGTGCTCTTTTATACTAACAAAACTAGGGATATCCAGTATTATCAGTATTATGTTGGTATCTACAGATATAAACAAATATGTTTGTGGAGTTGTAGGCAGGATCAACAGACATCTTTAAGCTAAAATACTTTTTGTCCATTCCTGAAACTTAAAATGTGTTTTATGGGCTGAAGTACTGTATCAATACTGTACCTTATCAATACGATACTGTATCAATACTATACTTTATCAATACGATACTGTATCAATACGATACTTTATCAATACGATACTGTATCAATACTATACTTTATCAATACTTAATTGTAACAGACATTGGCAAAAAATCCACATAGTGATAATGTTATTTAAATGCAAAGTGGATTTTATGAAGGGGAAAATCCCTCAGTGTTGAACTATCATTACACTGTTGTTGTACTGGATAAACAGTAACTTCCTCATTGGTCAATAGTTGGAAAGATACAGTATTCTTTGGGCTTAGTGTTTGTTATGTGGAAATAAATGTATTGGCATGAGAGGAAGATTCAGAAACTTCACAGACACAGAGAGACTGGGGATCTCTTAATTTACTTGCAGCAGCTGCGGTCATTGACAGATGCACAGGCCAAAGACAGAGAATGCACACTTTGACAGTCATTTATACACTTGACGCCCGATCCAGGGAGGCACCCCATGTGACCACTTCAGTTCCATAAAAGTACATTCCTGGACCATTATTTCTGGTAGCCTGCCAACTAAGCCAAACTTAACTTTGTTAGATCATTCCAATATAAAACACAATATTTTCTCACTAACAATGTTATTCATATTCAAATAAGTAAAAGTTAAACATTTCTCTCTCTTTCATTTTTTTTCAGTTACTGTAGTATAAGTGTAAAGTTGCGTAAGAAGTTAAGATTTGTACTTGAGTAAATGTACTAGCATTACATTATAAAGCTGCCCTCAAGTATCCAATAAGAGTTAAACTTTAAGAAATGTAAACTTTCTGTGATATTAGCCATACATTTTTGACAATTATATTGCAGAAAAGTCATTCCTTTTGTTCATCTGTTTATAAAGATAGAAAGTAAATGCTCTTGATTGAAATTTGGTCATTTAATAATGTTATTTACCCAGCAGTGTTTTGCTGTTGTTCTACACTTTCATGCATGAAATGTTCACTGGATGTTTCACAAGCACTTGACTGAATAATCCAGCTTGTTGCAAACACGCCAGGTGGCTGAATTTACTCTCATGCTTCAACTAATAAGTTGTCTGTGTCTCAAGAATGAAAAGTTGTAAATTTCAACACAACTTTCCTGTTTACCTGCTTTCATCGTACTAATGTTCTCTATCACTTCTCCTTTCTGGTGGCTTTGTAGTTCACAGAAGTGACTACACGTATAGAGGAGGGTATCACTACCACTACCAGCCACCAAGGATCCCTCCACCGGTCATACACCAACCTCTTCCTCTTGCTCCTCCAGTGACTTACCACAGACCCTCAGTCCCCATGCCCCCCTACCACCACAGATTTAAAGGGCCGGTGTCACCTCACATGCACCACATATACAAAGGTTTCTCCCCTCCTATATTCCACCATCCTCATCAAAAGCTTAAAGGCCATTTCCCCTACAAAATAAAAGGCCCCTGCCCCGAAAAGTCAGACCCAACAATACCACCACCACTTGTGCTCCAGCCCCCAACAATCCCTCCGATTCTACCAGAGCCGACAGTGCTGCCAACTCTGCCGGAAACTACAGCGGCACCGCTGACAACCACCATGCCGGTGTTGGTGACCACTGTGGAGACCACCACTCCTGTGACGTTATCGGTCAGTACCCAAAGCGGCTTCATCACCACCGTCAGTCCTGTGGAGACAGGTAGAAATATTACCAGCTAGGTTTGCTTTCCAACCCAAACACTGCTCCTCAATGCTTTCCAGGTCAGATCTGTTGATATTGTCACAGGAAAGAACAGAAATCTGTTAATGCCATTTAAGGTCTGTCTGCCAGCAGCGGTGAGATGTACACTTCTTTTTCTGTGCTACATAAGCACCTGTCATATCTATATCCAGCAGACTGTTAGCATACGTAGCTTAGCACAAAGACTGGAAACAACAGGGAACAGCTAGCCTGCTTTTGTCCAGAGAAATCAACTCCACTAACTCAAAATCTGAAATATCTTTAAAAGTAGCCCAGCACATTCAGACTTGTTGACTATTTTTAGTTATGCAAGTGTTTTGTTTGTATGGCACACAAAGAACCATACTTGAATTGTACTTTTTTTTAAACATTTAGAAAATAGATTAACATGTAGGCAGCCATGTGCATTGGACTCCAGGTAGTGATGTCAATAATAAGAAGAACAACTGTAAAATTTATCTAAAAATGCATTTTTTTCTTAAAAAGTTACAGGATGTTTTGCAGAT
The DNA here is from genome assembly GCF_018320785.1 of Cheilinus undulatus. Classification (NCBI taxonomy): domain Eukaryota; kingdom Metazoa; phylum Chordata; class Actinopteri; order Labriformes; family Labridae; genus Cheilinus; species Cheilinus undulatus. The sequence continues at coordinate 31,935,935 of NC_054878.1, forward strand.
ATAGGCTCAAATACACTACAAGTTAACACATAAATGAATAATATGTCTAAAAAGACTTTATCTGCAATTAAAATAACACAAAATTTAAGGCAATAAGAGCATATACAGAGGTAATGGTCTTAGTATAAAATTAAATTTAAATAAGAGATTTAAAAGCTGAAAAAGAGTATGCAAACAGGTTTTTTCAGCAGGTACTTGTAGGTTATTCCAAAGTTTAGGCTCCTGGACTTTAATTCATCAAGATATTAATGGGCTTGGTCATAATTAGTAATAAAACATAAAAATCAGGATTGTAGTTTGGTCATTGTATTTCAAAGTTAACAAACTTTCATTTTGAAATTGAAAATCCCAAATTAAGAAACAAGCTGTTTGTAGGTTACAATTTAAAGTTTTTTTTTGTTTTGTTTTTTTTTCTAGGGGGGCCTTTGTAAGAGAGATAGGACAGTGGGTAGAACCAGAAACGGGGATGAGAGGGTTGGGGATGACATGAGTTGAGAGAACCACAGGCTGGACTTGAACCCAGGATTGCCTGCATACATGGGGCACAACCCACAAAGGAAAATGTGCCATTGGGCCTTTGAGGAGCTCCAGTATTTTATCCAGAATCCAAAAAAATGATGGTGAAAAATGATCCATTCTGATTTTAGGTTTTCTGTTTCGCGTCTGTAGTTTTTTTTTCTTTTTTTGGGAGGGGAATGTTATAGCCCCAGTGATACAAGTTTTGATTTTCAGTTTGTTTTTTTTTTGATACCAAATACAAATCAGAAGTGCTTTTTGTTTTATCTATTTCTTTTTGGAAAAAAGGAAAAATGAGTAACAAGTGGAAATATGTCTTCCCACATCTTTTCCCATGAAGTGCCTTTCTTAAAGCCTATTTGAAAAACAAAATAGTCATTTGACATCACTACCCAGGATGCATTGAACACCAATGGCAGCCTATGTGTGAGTTTATTGTTTTTAATTTCCTAAAATATTTAGAAATATAGTGTTTATTTTTGTGCAATTTCCATATAAAAGACATTGTCGTTGTTCTTAAAAGGTCAGTATGTCTTAAAATGAAGGGCTCCTATTAGAATGGTTCTAACATGGCAACACTAAATGTTCAACAAAAAATGAAGTACAACCTTTTTCATAATTTTTAAGTCTTTATTTGTTTGGTAATTAGCTAAAGATTTGAATAATTTGACCGTTTCTATGTAAGCGTGTGGCTGATACTATGCAGAACACAGCAGCCATTGAGAGACATTCTGGTTTAAAACAGTAAAATATAAATCCTTCTAGGTCTTTTGATGAAGTCTACACCAGCTGAAGTGTACATAGGGCCACATTGTGGTTGTCTGGGCTCACAGGTTGGCCCTTTGCAATAACTTTGTGGAGGATTGTTGACACAGTAAGGCTGCCAGGCAACCAGCAACAACATCAGGAGGTAAATACTCCAATAAATAGTGCACAACCCCTCCAATAAACCACGGCATGCCTGTTCACTTCAGCTTTTAACAGATAATGTTGTTTTTTCTGAGCTTAGATATGCATTTAACTCAGCTTGTAATATCTCCATTGTCTCCTGTCTTTGTGCTGAACTGAAGCTAAGTTTGGCCATTTGCATTAGTATTTGTAGGAAAAGTAAGTATCCCTCAAGGCAGACTGAATTAACATTTTATTTCCCCTCATTATTCAGTTTATTTGAATGTATAAACCAATCTGAGCAGAGCTTAGAAATATGTGCCTCAAGCTTAACATAAGACCAAGCAGTGATGATCTAAGATTGAAATGCTGCATTGTAGGTCAGTGTGTGTGTATGTGAATTGTGGGGAGGGCTTCTAACACTGTCTCCAGCTTCAGGTGTGTTTTCACTCTTAATGTGTGGGCATCGAACATCCTTTTCTTTCGAGGTAAAGGATAAAAGTCCAATGGAAAGTCTCTGATGGACTGATGTCACTCTGAAAGGATACAGTATGAATTATGGAATACTGTATAATTTCACCAGGACCATAAACTTTTATTTTACCACCACAGTGATGCACAATACTTAACCCTGTGGGAGCATGTATTGTGCATCCCATAGTGTCCTTTGTTTTGAATGTGAACTGTGTCACACTATCTGTGATGTTTTACAAGCAAAAGTGAACTGGATGTTCAGTACCAAATGGATTTATTCTGACATGCTGTGGTTAATCACCAGAGACAGACTCTCAGTGCAGGAGCCGGCCCCTCGACCTGGTCTTCATCATCGACAGCTCTCGGAGCGTGCGTCCAGCTGAGTTTGAGAAGGTGAAGATTTTCCTTGCTGACATGGTGGACACATTGGATGTGGGTGCTGATGCCACCAGAGTCGCTGTGGTCAACTACGCCAGCACAGTCAAGATTGAGTTCCTGCTCAAAGACCATGCCAATAAAATCGAAATGAAGAAAGCCATCTCCCGCATCGAGCCTCTTGCGGCTGGCACCATGACCGGCCTTGCCATCAAGACAGCTGTGAATGAAGCCTTCACTGAACAGTCTGGGGCCCGACCTCGCTCTAGGAACATCTCCAAAGTGGCTATCATTGTGACAGATGGGAGACCTCAGGACCAGGTGGAGGAGGTGTCTGCAGCAGCTCGGGCGTCAGGCATTGAGATCTACGCCGTAGGTGTTGACCGTGCTGACATGCGCTCCCTGCAGCAGATGGCGAGCATCCCTCTGGAGGACCACGTCTTCTATGTGGAGACGTATGGAGTCATCGAGAAACTCACCTCTAAGTTCAGGGAGACACTGTGCGGTAGGACAAGGAGACCCACGAGACCTTTCTCCCGCCATTAACCTCGGTTCTAGTTCCTCAGTAAGGGGCACCTACAGTCTACTGGGGGTTTTGCTGCAAGTTTGGATCAGTTACTGTGTTACTGTTAAATTATAAACTCTGAAACATGAGGGACATACCACACGCTCTCAACCCCCACATGGACTGCAGATGTCGGCACTAGAACCTGCTTGTATAGTCGCCAAAATAAACAAGGGTAAAGTCTTGGGGCCATGCAGCCCTAAACTTTCAGCTTCTTTGTTAAAAAGCAAAAAGCAAAAAAAAAAAAAGGATTATTGATGAATCTTCATTTGTTTTGCAATCAAAGTATCAGTATTTTGATTGCTTTGAATGTTTGATTTTATTTGTTGAAGAGTACAAAATAACCTCAGTTGTTCAATTCAATCAGAAACGAAAGAATGAAGACAATGAGAATGTGAACATTTGTACATAACCTAAACATAAGGCACTTTAGTGACATGACATAAGGCACTAATGTGCAAGGCCGCCCATAAGGGGGGATAAAAGGGGAAGCTTTCTTGGGCCCAGCCAATGTGGGGGACCCATGGAAATCAAGAAAATCATTTTCCATTGTAAAGTTATTCAGCAATAACAATATTTTATATTTCACCTGAAATAATAAGCACTCTTAATCAAAGCATTAAAATAGGATTTTTTAAATTTATGCTGTAGTACAATATAGCCTCTTATCAACATTTAAACCCCTTCTCTTAAAACAGAATTACCTTTTTTTTGGTGATGTTAACAATGTGGATGGGCACATACACTAAACCACTTGGAAAGTAACGTTAGACTTCATAGCTAAGCCATGATGTGCACAAACATCAGGATACCAGGGAATAAAGTGAAAGAAACTGATATAACTTAAAGGAAAAAGAATTAGATTATTGCAGAATAAAAACCAAAATTGGCCAACGGGGGTTAAAAGTGGCAAAAACTGGCAGAAATAAGTAGTGAAAGTAGAAATAATCGGTCTAAAGTTGCGCAATTTGGCTTCAAGCGGCAAAAATTTGGCTAGAAGGGGCATAAATGAGGGGTAAAAATGGGGAAAAGCAGTTGAAGAGTGGCAACGATAGGCAAAAGTCACAAAAATTGGCAGAAATAGGTAGTTAGAAATGGTTAGAGTAGCAAAATGGTTAAAAAAAAGTGGCAAAAAATGGGTTCAAGCAGCAAAGATTTGGGTAAAAGTGGCAAAAATGGGTGGTAAAAATTGTGAAAAAGCAGTTGGGAGGCTAAACTAGTAAAAAGAGTTAATTTTTTTTTTAAATTGGCTGAAAGTGGTAAAATTGGGTTAATGTGCAAACAAACGGGGGTCAAATGATGAAAAGCAACTAAAAAGTGGCAAAAAAGAGGCATAAATTGGGAGCTGCAGCAGTGAATAGATGCAGCAGTGAAAAGGGGTTAAAAAAGATGTCAAAAATTGGCCAAAAGTGGTAGAAATGGGATATAAGGTAGAAACAAATGTGGCAAAATGTGCAAGCTTAGCTAATAGCTTGACATACTTTTCATCTCCAAAATGAAGTAATTGTTAGCTAGGATGCTAGCATTAGTGCTATCGATCTAACACATATGCATTTATGATGTCAATAAATCACCACTGGGGAGGGCCCATTCACTGGGTTTTTGAGGGGGGGCAGTCAATTCTGTGAACAGGCCTGCTAATGTTTATAGAAAGTAGAGACTCTTATTATTACAAGATTTGGATCATTTAGCTTGAAATGGCAAATTTTGCTTTGAAAGAACATTGAATATTTGGACAAATGAGGTTCTACTGCAGTTTTTCTGTAATTTTTCTATCTGATGTTTGTCCTGTCTCTCTTGCATTTGTGATGTAATTTGTCTGTGTAACTGTGATTGCTGTTGTACTTCAGGGTTCTGTGATTTTACCTGTGTTGTCCAACACACAGTGAACCTCAGCAGTTTGCAAAATGACCTTGGCTGAGATGTGGTGAAGGATGACGTTTTCCACTACAAGTGACATGTGGTCGAGTACAAACACCAAAGAAAAGTTTGGATATTTTAACCTTTTCAGGCAAAAAATATCTGAGAAATCCAATCAAAATTAGTTGCAGCAGTAAAAGAGGTTAAGTAGATTTGACCTTTTACAGAGCATTACCTTACCTTCAACCAGCTACTTATCTATACTACACTGTATTTTAGAAACTGTATGCATGCTGCCATGCTGACAGCACCATCCCTTAATCCCCGCCTTATTCCAGGTGTGGACCCCTGTGCCATGGGAAATGACTGCCAACACATTTGTGTCAACAGCAATGCCTCCTATTTCTGCCAGTGCCGGGATGGTTATATCTTGAATCCGGACAAGAAAACATGCTCCCTGAAACGTAAGAGCATACTGTATGGATTCCTGCAGCAAATTTTTGCCTTTTTTGCTGTGATATTGTTGCTAAAAGTAAGCTTTAAACGCAGTGTGTGTTCGGCTCCACAACATCACAACCAACTGGTGCATGATTGTGCTGTAATTCACTGTAGTATTTGTTGGACAATTATCAGGTAATATTATAGAATTGTTTTTTTTTAATTGTTGTGGCAAAATTATGGAGTTTTTACATCCAGATGTGCTTCAGTTTGTGCAAGCTTTGTTTGTGTTTCCTCCCAGTTGGAAAAGTAGAGTTGGAGATTTTCTGTGTGCTCATTCACTCTCTACATGATCTGCCACACTGATGTGACATTTTCTTTTTCCCGGTGAAAGAGGTGAAGGTGGAGGTAGTGGAGGATCCCTGTAAATGTGAAGCCAGACTGGTTTTCCAGAAGAAGACGCAGGCCGCCATTGAGCAGCTCACAGCCAAGCATATCCTTCATGTTGTTTCAGATGGAAGATATTTTATTAGACAGCCTCTGCGGCTGTGTATTTGTACCCGCTGGCTTTATTGGAGTATGATTTACCAGTGTGTCTTGTATATGTCTAAAGGAAGTAATATGTCCTGGTGGATATGACTCCTTGACTGGTCTCACTGACCGATGTTTCTGGGAGAATAGATCGCCTGGAGAACATGGTGGGCCGGGGCTAAAGCTGGGAATGACGGTAGGTGCTGAAAGCTTTCTCTCTGGGATGATTTGTAGCTAAAAGTCTGTCAACCAAGCATGCAGTTTGACCTTTTGTTTATTTACCTTTGCAGAGACAGATGGCTTGCTTCCTGTCATCAAGTCTCCCATCACAACTGGATGAACATTAATGACAGATGGAGCCAAGCAGTGATTTACAAACCAGTATCCCTGAAGTTAATATTGATGAGCATTAACAAAATCTACATTTTATCCTGTTTAATGAACTTTTAAAACTGCTGTAAAGCAACTTACACTATAAGTATGGTGTAATGTTTAATGATATATGAAAATGAGTATTATTTCTGTCTTTTGTACTGTTTTATGAATGTTTTCTGTACTATTTGTTCTATATTGTATATAGTTTTTTTAATGAAAAGGTCAGTATATTCAGGAACAGTATAAAAAAATGTGCTTTTAAGCATGCAATTTTCTTTATATATGAGATATATTTGCATATTTTCTTTGCTGTATAATCTCTGTTACAACAGCTTAACCATGAAGAGTTATATATTTACACCTTGTATAGTGTGCTATGGTAATTGTTGAAATGTGATCAGACTGGACAATAAAACGATTAAAGAGAAAGCTGTTGTGCACTTTCATGTGTTCATATAAAGGGGCTTAAATGGTAATTTTTGCATATATGCAGTTGTCCACTTAGCATTTATTTACCCCAATCAGCCATAAAATTATGCTTTCTCATACAATTTAGTACAACAACTTTGCCATAACTTCAGCTTTATGAAGCCCCTACATCTTCAGGTGTCCTTTACATGGCCAGAAAGTCAATAATTCTGATTTTTATTTCTCAATTTAGTTGTACATAGAAGACTTCATGTCGACACAGGGGTAGCGCCATTGGCTCACAGCAAGAAGGTTCCTGGTTTGCTTCCCCATCAGGGCCTTTCTGTGTGGAGTTTGCATGTTCACCCCATGCACGCATGGGTTCTCTCCAGATGCTCTCCTAACCCTAACCACCAAAGACATGCTTGTTAGGTTAATTGGTGACTCTAAATTGCCCGTAGCTGTGATTGTCTCTACATGTCGGCCCCGCAATTGACTTGCGACCAGTCCAGGGTGTACCCGTCCTCTCGCCCAGTGCCAGCTGGGATAGGCTCCAGACCCCCACACCCCCAACGGGATAAGCGGTATAGAAAATGGTGGTAGAAAATGGTGTAGATAGTGGTGGTGTGCTGTAAAGGCGTTCCTAATGTTTTACCATCTCCACTGAAAACAACCGGGGGCACCAACAAAAGAAATGTGTTGTATTTAAATATCATAGATTCACTACTAGTCTGTTACTCTACTGTATGTTTGCATGCACATTTATAGCATGATTTGGCCATTTTATCAATCTACTGTTCTTGTCCCAGTATACAAACACCAAGAGATTAATTTATTGACTGCAGCATGTCCAGCTCTGCTATATTAGGTGGCAATATGCCTCTTTAAGTGTGATCATATTTGGCCTTCTTCTGGATGATGCATTAAGTCACATATACAGTATAAGATCATCAGTCTCATTCTGTGAATCCTCTCATCCATGTACTTCAAGCTGAGCACAACATGAACTGTGGATCCTTTGCCATAAAAATACACGGTTCTCACTGAGTGCATAACCCTGTTCGAGCTGATTGAGGCGTATACATGAAAGAGTAAAACATTTAAGCATCCAACCTTGATATCAATCATAGTCTAAATTAATGCAATGAATACACGTAACTTTATCTGTAATGAGATCATGCATGTTGAGTGAAATTTATGTCCCACCTCTGCCCTGGCAGATTACGAATCATTTCACTGCATGTTTTCACTGCATTTCTGCAACAGTGTGGCAATGAAGCTCTGCCATCACTAAGATAACCATATTGATTCCACGATGGTTTAATATTTAGTGTCCCAGTCTGCTAATTCACATTACACTGTGGCTTTGCAGAAGCACGAGAGAGCGCAAGAGCTCCACGGATCACACACAGCACTGTGCTTTAGCCAGCATGTCCATGTAGGCCCCATATGAGCTGTACAGTACAAGTATTCACCTTAATGGATAGTTTACCCTTTGACTGATTTTATAAATCAATCAAAGTCAATATAATTTGGCTTTTTTGATTAAAAAAACGTTAATGTCAAAGTGAAAACAGATTAATACAAAGTAATGCCAATTAAACAAAAATTTGTAATATACAATAACTGACAGCATAAATATTCACCCCTTCAACTCAGTATTTAGTAGATTCACATATTGATGCAATCACAGCGCTGAGTCTGTGTGGACGGGTCTTATTCAGGCTGCACATTTTGACTGAGGTCTGGGCTTTCACTGGCCACTGCAGAACATTCACCTTGTCATCTTTAAACCATTTCTGTGCAGCTTTCATTGTATACTTAGGATTATTATCTCTCTGAAAAAAATAAATCTTCTCCCAAGCCGTAGTTCTCTTGCAGGTTGGATAAGATTCTCCTCCAGGATTTTCCTATATTTTGCTGCAATTATGTCATTGTTTGCCTTTGCAAACCTTCCAGGGCCCACTGCTAAGAAGCATCCCCACAGCATGATGCTGCCACCACCATGCTTCTTATGGGGATGATGTGTTTGTGGTTATGTGCAGTGTTTGATGTGCACCAAATATAGTGCCATGTCTGATGGCCAAAAAGTCCCATTTTGCTCTCATCACACCAAAGAGCTTTCTTCCACTTGACCATGGAGTTTCCCACGGATATTTTGACAAACTATAGTTCATATTGAGTCTAAGTTTTCTTCAATAGTGGCTTTCTCTTTACCACTCTCCGATAAAGCTTTGACTGATGAAGAACCTGGACAACACTTGTATGCAGAGTCTCTCCTATCTCAGCTGCTGACGCTTGTAACTCCATCAGAGCAGTCAAAGGTGTGAGTGTCTTCTCTCCCTAGTCTCCTTTTTGCACGGTCACTCCGTCTGTGAGATCTTGGCAGATTTACACATGCACCATATTCCTTCCATTTCTTGTTGAAAGATTTAATCAAACTCTGGGGATGCTCAGTGCATTGGATTTGTCTATATCAATCCCCTGACTTATACTTTTCAATAACCTTTTCTCTCTTGCTTGGAGTGTTCTTTTGTCTTCATGGTGTAATGGTAGCCGGGAATACAGATAATCAGACCTTCGAGACGTAGGCATCTGCATACTACAATCACTTAAGACACTTTCACAGCACTCAGGTGATCCCAATTTCCCCATATAACCTTTGTCCCTCCATTATACCTCCATGGCATTCATGGCGGGGACAAAGTATCACAGAGGTGGCACTGTGAATTTTCCTTAAATTAAGAATTTTAATAGGATCTGGGGTGGCCTAATTTATGAGGGGGGCAGAGGACAGAATGTGAATTTGCCTATTTCAGTGGTGACTATATAAGAGAACTATCAGCAACACTTGTTGTAAGTACATATTTGTATGTGAGAGAGAACACATTATTCTTACCACTCAGTATATTAGAAAGTGATTTTTCAATTTTTCAACTGTTCCTAAGTTGCTTTGGTAAAACACAAGTATTGAGGAGTCCTCTATGAGAAAAAATCTCAGCTGGCACTAGATCCTGTTTGGGAGATTCAACATACTGTCTCAAATCTGTTTCTGTAGATACAAAGAGGCATTATATCAGTCGTTCTTGTATAACTGTCAGATTTAATGCCGGGCATGTATTTCTATGTCAATATAGAAAGGTAAATATGATAGCTGGGCTCTGACATTTCTATTAACAATGTGTTATAAGTTTCTCTTGCTTCTCAAAAATGGTCCAATCCTTCTGATATCTAAGGTCAGGGGACGATCATATGTCAACCTTTACTCAGGAACAAGATCATAAATAAAGCTGGAATAAAGTCAAATATATACCCCAGAATAGAGGGAAATGATGTAAAACAGTCATCTACACCACCATCTGTTTCTTAACCCTTTCTCCCCCTCATGTCTTCATCGCTGAAAGGGGGAAAAAAAAAACCCAACAGAGAGGGGTCATGGTGTAACCTCTGGAATGAGTTGGCATATTTGTCTGAAGCAGCACTGACAACAGAGCGTCTCTGTCTGCTCTGTCTGTGTGAGGGAGAGAGTCAACACGCCAACATTTATCCTGAGTCTGGTCCTCCTTCCTTTAACCAGACAGCTGTTATATGTTTGTTTGCTATTTCAGGGGCTTTCATGGTTACCACACACACGGCCGGTCAGAGAGGTGAGCCCACCGCTGTTTCAGGGGGAAGAGATGAATGGGACTCACACAACTCTGAGAAGAGAAAAAGACACATAAACTTCAGTGCAAACATCCCCATTCAGGGAGGGGAATTTTCAACAATGTCTCAAAACAGCGTCACAGTCTACTGTTTCATTAAGAGCTGTGTTTTTGTAACTGCAGAGGGAGAAAATGTTATGTTATGGAAAGTTTACCTTTATGTCCAGTATCCATTCAACCTTAACTGGTTGCAACACCTTGAATCTCAAATTCTTCTTCACGCCAAACCAGCACCAGCTCAAACCAGTCCATTATCCTTTATGCATTCGTTAAAGCCTGACCACAAATTTTACCATCAGCTTTCATTCAGGGCGTTTTGCAAACTCAAAGCTGGCTTTCATGTGTTTTGCACAAATGAGAGGCACTCTGCCATGAAGCCCAGATCGGTGGAGGGCTGCAGAGATATTTGTCCTTCTGGAACTTTGTCTCATCTCCACGCAGGATCTCTGAAGCTCAGTCAGAGCGACCATCCGGTTCTTGGTCACCTCTCCTACTAAGGCCCTTCTCCCCCATTTGCTCGGTTTGGTTGGGTGACTAGCTCTTGGAAGAGTCCTGGTTGTGCAAAACTTCCTCCATCTGAGAGGCCACTGTACTCTTGGGAACCTTCAGGGCAGCAGACATTTTTTGCAGCCTTCCCCAGATCTGTGCCTTGCAGCAGTCCTGTCTCTGAGCCCTGCAGGCAGTTCTTTTAACCTCACGATCATGATGGGGTACTGAGTGTAGAGTGTAAAAAGATTATTTTCAACTGTAGCATCAGGCTGCAACATAAAAACAAATGCTAATTTAAAGGGATAACCTGAGCGCCTGTTGGTAAAATGATGATAGTTCTTGACCAGGACAGTCTGCTTGACTTACCCAGCCTTTTTTAATGTCCTCCTACGTCAGCATTTTTAAAATGTCACTTTCTTTCTCTGCCTGAAGAAGAGGACTCATCTGATCTGGTCTGATCCCTTTTTTGTTTTTCTCTGGTTGAGTTGGAAAATGATCCAAAGCATTAAGTGATTGTAAAAGTAGTGAAAGGTCAAACTACATTGAAACATACTGTGTTCTCTTGGATAAGGGACTGTGATTGATGCCTGTCCCGTTTTCACTCAGCCAAAGTGGACTTTAATACTTTGTGTTAATTCTGTCAGCAAACAGCAACTTTTAGGGAGCAAGAGGAGCTCAGGAATTCTCCACTTCAGGATTAGACATGCCCAAATAAATCTTTTAAGATTTTCCTGAACATCATGGAGTTTTACACTGTCTGTGCTCTTCCTCAGCTTCAATTTCTTTTACACCCTAGAGTCTTTCAGATGCAGAAACTTCTCTGTCTAATGTGCGAGCCTTCAGCTAGCCTATATTGTATGTTATTGCCATTTTCCCAGCAGTGTCAAAAGCTAGTGTCCTACAAACTCTTCCTCAGGGTCACGCTGGTCTCTGTTTGATCTATTTCCACTCATCCACACACACTGGAGACAAATGGGCTGCAAAAGGGAAGTTGGAGCATGACTACAGTGACCTCTGCTTCCTAAAGGTGACGTTTTTCACCAAGGTGGTTGACTTTATCACCTGGGAGATTGTTTGAGAATGTCTCACTAGTTCGGTTATGGGTTTCCTCCTTGTTGTATATTTGCTTCAGCACTGAGGGTCAATATTGTCTCAGATGCTTGAGTCTGTACAGTCACAGTCTGTCACTAAAATTAGAGAAAACCTGTATAGTTTTACGTATAAAGTCACTGTCCATAATTTTAAAACTCCTACGTTGATGAATTTGTATCTATAATTGCATCTATTTTAAATGGCACTCACAGCAAATTAAAAATGATGACTTATGTTTTAGTGAGATTTGATTCAAGTCCACCACCTGCTGTTGGGACATAACTGAAGAAGAGCTTGGGGAAAATGATATAAGTATTTGAATATTATGATGATATAATGATGAAAAGTATAGAAATATGCAACCCTTATTCCAAAAAAGTTGGGGCACTCTGTAAATCATAAATAAAAACAGAACGCATTGATTTGCAAATCTCTTAAACCCATGTTTTAAATTCTGATTCATTTGACCACAGAACAGTTTTCCATTTGCCTCAGTCCATTTTAAATGAGCCTTACCCCAGAGAAGATGGCAACATTTCTGGACTGTGTTCACATTTGACTTCTTTGAATAAAATGCTGAGGAAGACTGCTTGTCAAAACATGTTTGTTGTGTCTGTCATACTGCCTTACCCAGAGTTAAAGTATTTAAAAGGACCCTTTTGAGTGCTGACCTGACAGTGAACTGTGTTAACAGATATTTCTGGAAGTGTTCCTGAGCCCATGCAGGGATTTTCAGTAAAGAACCATGCCTGTTTTTGATGCAGGGTCACCTGAGGGCCTTAGGATCACAAGCATCCAATATTGACCTTTGGCCTTGTGCACTGAGATTTCTCCAGATTGTCTGGAGAAAATTTCTCTGACATGTTATGTTTAGGAACATTTTTCTGAAATTGTTCCAGAGTTTTTCCAATGCAGTTTGTTTTTTTTTTTTTGCAGATTTCTGAACCTTTGCCCATCTTTACTTCTGTGAGACTCTACTTCTCTAAAATGCTCATTTCATATCCAGTCATGTTATTGACCAGTTGCCCATTAACCAAATTGGCTGTAAAATGCTCCTCTAGTTGTTTGTCATTGGTGCAACTGACTTTTCCAGCCTTTTGTTGCCCCATCCTGACTTTTTTGAGTAGTGTTGCTGACATCAAATTCAAAATGAGTCAAAAATTTTCATGCAATAGGAAAAATGTCAAAGCTCCAACATCTCACGTTGTTCATGTGTGTAGTGAATTAAAATATTAAAATATGAGTTAAGAGACTGCGAAGAATTCTGTTTTTATGTCTATTTGCAAGTGTTCAAATGCTGAAACATATATGCGGATTAATCTTGTTAGACAAATAATAACAGCGCCGATAAATCAAGAGAAAAAAGGTATCGCAAATGCACGATGTGAAACTGAACATAGGTAGCCATATTTTTTTTTCTTTTAAATCAAGAATTTCTTTTTCAATTTATTTTACTGACTTTTGTGTTTAGAATTTACAATCTAATTGAGCATTTATTCAATTTTAGTAGATACGCCGCGCCACCTTTGACGCACTAAACGATGATTGGACACCCTACCATCAACGTCACATCCGCCTGCGTATAAACAACCCGTCGCAGACTCATGGAGGAAAACTATTCCCAAATACTCGAACGTGCTCACTCCGAGTTTAAAATGCAGAATTACAAACAGGCGGAGGAACTATACACGAAGTTTATTACTTCATGCTTACAGTCCAGGTATCGCCTAACCTTTCTGGGGAAGTAAAACGAGCTTAACGGTTACTGGCTCAGCTAGCTGGTGTTACAACACCTTTTGTAACCTGTCAAATTTGTGACCCACCTTTCATTAACTGTTTGTAAATGTGAGAAATCCTTCGCAGTTTTCGGAATTGCTCTCCGCTAGATATATATATATATTTTTTTTCAAACATCCTAATAATGCCATGTCTCCATAGGGACTGTGAAGCCAGTAGTCTCGCCACTGCTTACAACAACCGAGGGCAGATAAAGTATCTCCGTGTGGATTTTCATGAAGCGGTAGAGGACTACACTACAGCAATACAGACTGACAGTCGGTTTGAAACGCCCTACTACAACAGAGGACTTATCCACTATAGATTAGGTAAGGATAATCAAGTCTCATGTCCCTTAAAATTACAAAATAAGACCGTACAGACAACTGTTTTTTATATATTTGACGGAGTCGTCTTCCTCTTTCCTGTCTTGCACTCTGCTTTGAGGTGCATTACTGCCACCTACTGTGTAGGAGGGTGGGCAAAGTTTTATTTATAAAATTGAAAGGGCAACAATAAATTATTTTTGTTTGTTTCAGTTTCTATTGCGCATTAAGATTCCTAATCAAATTAAGACAATATTTTAAAGTTAGATCAGCCAAGACTTTTTGTTTGTAGTTGTACTACTAGTATAGGTGGGCTGAAATATGAGGTGAATACAACCACGTGCACAAGTTTTGAGCATGCAGAGCGCTAAGGATTCAATCATGGGGCCCAATGTGCCACTACCCAAGGCTGAACTGGATGGGACAGGATGACCAGAGTCAAGTTTGGACACATGTTGACACACGTGTGACTTGGCAGACAAGGTCAAGCTCATTAGCGTGTCTTTTGTCCGGGCCTTTTCACCTCTGGTGATGCAGGACCCCCCTGGTGACCCCCTCTCATTGTCTCATGACCCCCAAGGGGGTCCTGATCCCACGTTGAGAACCACTGCCCTAGGCCACTTACTCTACCCTAAAGGGGTGGACTTTAAGTTTTCAACAACATTTTTTCCCGTGCCCCTGTAATATGCAAGGACATCAAGAGCATGGCCTGGGTTGTTTCAATCCCCTTTCCTGCCCAATTGCGGCCTCAGATGGACATAAAGTTAGAGAGACTTGAAAAATTCTGAACTCAAAGATGTATCAGCTGTTATTCACACGGACAATTTAAAGATGTTTTCCTCCTTTAAATGCCACCAACTGTCTACCAAATTTAGGCAGTTTGAAGACATGTAACAAAAGAAAAAAACACTCAAAATATATATTCATGAATAGATGCCTGAGTGCTTAAAAACGAGTATAAATGCATCAATTATCCTACATTTTCCAGGAAGTCCCATGGAGAAAAGTTCCTATTCACAATAGAGACTTGGCCAGCAATGTAAAACCAACTTAAACAACACAGCATGACAGCATCACACAGTTTAAGAGGTATCAGCGTGCCAATCTCATCAAAATGTACTTGGTCTAAAAGTATTTTTGCATGTCAAGCTCACAGCACATGTTATCAGATGTCTTTAAGTTCAAACTAGACATTTTTCTGCTTTCCAGTCTGTCTTTCCATCAGGATAATCATAGGCATGTGTGTGAAAATGCTGTGTGTTCTTTCTTTCTCACTAGATGGAGCTGTTTATTCACTTGTGTTAATGCTGCCTTGGAAAAAAACAGAACTACTGTCTCTATCAACCCTCCTTAGTACGTAAAAATCACAGTGATTCTAACAGTGGATTTACATTTGTTCTCTGCTCTCTGCAGGTTTTTTTAACGAGGCTAAGAGTGACTTCGAGCAAGTGTTAAAGCTCAATCCAGATTTTGAAGATGCAAAAGTGAGCCTGAAACAGACTCTTCTGGACCAGCAGCACAAGATCAACAGAGGATACTGACAAAGTCATAAACTACAGAGTGGAACGTTTATATATTTAAAATTACATGTGATAGAAAGCGATTCTAAGTGAACTAAAGTTGAGCTGGCACATAAAAGTCGAAGAAGATCTTATCTGAAGATGAGCTGTTTCATTATGTATAGATATTACACAAAGTCACCTAAAGTGAGAAACAAACAACATAAACCATTTTCAGTGACCTGTCTGAAACCCAGAAACAGTATTAGATGAAAAATGTAAGTCTGTAGGCATCCTACCTGATCAGGCGTGACTTTTATCAGGAGTTTTGTGAAGCAGAGCGTAGAAAATTCATTTTGTGCACTGACTCAAGACCCTTCCAGTAGGAGAAGATGTAATGGCCTCATAAATGAAAGTATATCAGTGTATAATTGCAAGGAGATGGCGCAGACTAAGCGACCCCAGTGTAGCAGGTGAAATGATGAGCCTGTGTTTTACTGTCAGTAATAAAGACACTCAAAGGAGGCCAGTAGTTATAAAAATACGTACTCACATAGAGTCACGATGAGGAGCACCTTAGCTACAAAAGGAGCACATTTTCTCTCCCATTTTAAGGCTTTGACATAAATTAAAGCTCAGTAAGAAGTTTTTAACTGGTTATAAAACTGTTATAGATTATTACTGGTGCCTGTCTTTGACCTACAAGTGCAAACAAAACCATCAGGACAAGGCCAAAACGAATATAAATGTCACTATATGACCTACAAAAGCAAAAGGAATCATCATCAAGAAGACTTTTTATATCCAAGCTAATTTGCAATGCCTATCCCTAGTTTGACATTTGATATGCATAAAACTAACTAAAAAAACAGTTCACAAATCACTCAACAATAGAAGGACATAACAACACAAAATATATAATATCACACGGTAGCACAGAGTTAAACAGGAGGTATAAGACCATGCATAACTACAAGACTGAGTCCTCTTTAACTTCCTGAGACTTGTACTTTAGTTTGGAATATGTCTTTTTGTTTCTCCTAATTATTCTGGATAAGTGGGATGTAATAAGGATAAAATCTAAGTATTGTGTTTGAACAGGAAGAAGGAACATCACAACACATCTCTGCAAGGCCCTTTTTCTGCAAAAACAACACACAGCTGAGTAGGCTTTTGACCATTCGTTTTGGCTGTGTCTACCAGTTGGTAAGGGGTCATTCAATCAGTAAAAAAAGGGGTCAGTCATTTAGAAACATTTGGTCTTGTCATTTTTCAGATGGACCAGAAGAACTTGTTAAAGCTAAGTGTGAACTAAATAACCACTAAAAGTTCAGGAGGTCTTGGAAAAAAAAAATCAAACTAATTAAGAAATCCAATAAAAAATCTCTTATATTCCCCAAATCTTTCAGTAAAATTCCTGAAAAATTTCCAGCAAATTCCCAACAAAATTTCGAGTCAAATCCAGTTCTTCAGTCTGAGTTTGAAGTGACCCCAGTCTGAATTCAGTTAGAGATATGCTGGTAAAGCACTCCATCTTTCTGGGCTTCAATCCCAGGAGGCTGTTGCACCATTCATCTTAATATAGTATATTCATGAGCTGCAGAAACAACCTTTTAAAAGCTACGTTCAACACAGCAACAATTCTCCGTGAGTGAATTGTTTCACTGTTCAAAGAAAGCTGAAGGACAATTTGTTTAAAAAATCACACACTCACACATTTAGAGGAGATTAATGGTATTCTTTGTCTAAAGGGGGCGCCAAAGTCAACAAAAAACACAATTTCTTTACTGGAGCTTTAAGAATTTTATGATGATTTAGCCTTTAGACATCAGTTTCTCAGGTTGATTTTAAATGTTGTAGAAAAATATTATTCACATCTTAATACAGTCTGATTGAATTACAAAAATGCCCAGAAATTATTCTAATAAATCAGGATTTGATTTGTTTGTTTTTGTAGAAATATGTCATTACATGCTCAAAGTCACCGTTTTCTCAGACTCTTTTGGCAGCATTAATTTCTTGTATAATCATTATGTCTGATGCCAATCACGTGTAAATATGTTTGCAATAAGCAATAAATTATTTTATGATAAAATTATACTTTTTCTTCATTTACACAAACATCCAGTCTGACACATAGCTCCATGTGAAGTGGGTGGTGAACCACTGATGTGCCTCACCTGTGCACTGTCATTAAGTGACATAAGCAACACCTGTTGACAGCCAGCCTCGTCACCTCAGAGCTGGTTTGTTGGTGGGGGTTTGCTGGGGTTTCGGTTCCAAATTCTGATAGTGATTGGAACCCTGTAGTTTTTTTCTTCATATTTGTGTGAAGACTGCAACATGAAGAGGCTTGAGAACATGTAAGTTATTAGAGAATCTCTCATAATGGCTGACATGTACTGGTTTTAATGTTGTGAAATGTTCTTTATCTGTCCAAGTTTGTTATGGAACTTGGTGGCTGCAGTGACCATCCTGGGGCAAGCAAGGCCAAATAAGAAGCAAAATTATCAGTCAAGTAAGCCTCCATTCACACAAAATAAACACGTTATGTTATTAAAAGTTAAAGGCCTGTCTTCCTTCAGACAGTGGTCTAAAGTCGGACTGTGCGGGGAATCTCATGAGGCTGTCATTGGACAAAGCTCTTGCCGTGGGGAACCAGCTGGAGGTGGAAGCCCTCAGTGAGTATACAATTTGCTGACGATGACGTCACAGGTAGAGGAGTTTACTAATTTTCTTTTCTTTCTAGATGGCACACAGCAAATTTTGCTTACACCAACATTAGCGGCTCAGTGTGGGTACAGCATGGAGTCTGACCCGTGGGGTAACACCAGGATCTACACGTCTCTGATGGCCTGCTATGTGGACAACAAAGTATGAAATGTTAAGTTATTATGAAGAATTTTCTTTAACAGTTAATCAGAGTTTTCCACCCATTAAGCCTTTAAATGGCTCATGTATTCACTCATTTTTTCATAGCCTGACATAATTTCATATTGATCCTATCTACTTAAAGTGAAGGAATAAAAGTTTAATGTCAATGTGCAAATACTTAAGACCTGTTTCTGCAGAGCAGTGTGTGTGTGTCCTTTCGTGGATGTGTAGATATATAAAACAATGGGGCACAAATGAAGGGTACACCCACTTTTCAGACACCTCTACACCACTGATCAGGAGTAGGTGCATTTATAGACCACACCGCAGTTGTACTGAAACTCTCAATATTGTATAGGTCTAATTATTCTAGCAGTATTTTCCTGTTATGTCGAGTTACCTATGTCCATAAGAGATTTATTTGCAATAAGTCACTTGTGCCCGTCTCTGCCGTGTGGTATCTGAAAATGTTGAAAATGTCAAGTATGATTTCTTGTACAAACACTAAGAAAATTTGGTAACCCCTCCCACACACACGCAAGGTTGAATCTGCATCTTAAAGACCATGTCAGCTCTTAAACCAAAGTCATTAAAGATGAATGTCTGTTCTCCTGCATAAAATGTATTTATTTCATAGGAAGACTTAACATTTAACGCTGGCTTGAGACTCCACATGTACAGCCAGAGCCCATCAGATGTGGTTAGTCATGATGTGACGCAGACCTGTAGCTACACTCGGTGGGCCTCCAGAGAGATCCTCTGTGACAGGAACTACATGGAAGTATGTCTCACCACATCAATTCTTTCTTTCCTCTTATATTTGACAAATTATAGCCCTGTATATATATGTTTCTTTTTTGTAGGTGTCAAACTACATGGCTACACCTGATTCACAAGCTGAAGCGAAGGGGCAGACTCAAGAAAACAACTCCAAGATGAACGCCATTCCTGAAGTACAATTCCAATTCTGTAACTTCACCATTTAGCATCCCTTCGATGGAAATGCATGTTCTCTCTCCTCCATAGGCCTCTGGCGCAGCTCATGGTATCTGGAAGATGACGTTTTACACTCCAGAGCCGGTGTCGATGGTGCTGAGGGAGGCTGAACAAGCTGGATATGGTGCCATGAAGACTGCAAACCGTCTGGTTATGAGAAGCCCGTATAACACGGCTGAGACTTATTCAGAGGATGTAAGCAAAATAACTTACTGACACTCCTGTTTCATTGATTTTCCTTCTCATAAATGTTGTGTCCTCACTCTCTAGATGGCCGGAGTCCCAATGGAAGTCTTCAGGGTGAGCGCTTATTACAAGGCGCCACAAGGTCTGAATGTGGTGAACCTGGCAGCTGCTTGTCCCACAGGTGAGTCTCAAACAATGAAAATATGAAGATGTTGGGCAGTAGGGCAAATCTAGATAGTGGATCACAACTGTTAAATGATTACGCACAGATTTTACAACATCGGCATAAAAGTGTGGCTTTCAAATAATGAAATTGGTCTTGCTGCCTTGAGAAGCAGCCACAAACATGGAACAAATTCAGCAAGTTAGTTTTGCATTGTTTCAAGCTCTGATGCATCACAACCAGCGTGGTTCCATGTGACTGTCATCTCTAGCCCCCTGGCTTTTTAAACTTAGGAGTGTGTGCTGTAGCTCTCTCTGCTCCTCACTTAAATTAAAGCAAGAGCTGTTTTGATGCAGAGCACATATTGTGCTGAAGAGGGGAGGATATACTCCATTTACCACATCTAAATGGCATGCAGCTCTGTAATAGTTGAATCCTAAATTGGGATTTATTGCCATGCATGATTAGAAGGTTAAAATATACTCTCAGACTCCAAGTAATACCTCTTTTTTCTTCGCCAAGATTGTCCTGTTTATGTTAAGGTTGTTCTGTGACAAAGATCTAATTTTGAGAGTCAAATGCATCATTTGAGAAACTTGCAGTAACCATTAGAATCAAAGGCTGTTTTGGCAGAGCTGCAGTGCTGTGTATTGTCTGACAGCTGCCCTAAGGCATTGAAAAAACAATCTAGCTGATCCGTAGGTCATAAAGATGAATCGGTACCATAAAATCTAGATTGTAAGTCGCACTGGTGCACAAGAAGCATTCTGTTTGTCTCCCAGAGGGAACAAAGGTTTGAATTTTCTTCCTGCGTGACTTTGCATTTAGCAGAGTCCAATGTTCAGTTTCCATGCAGCTCTTTCAGTAGCTTGTCATTTGCCACCAAGAGCCTTCACTCCTGCCAGCTTTAATAGGTTAGTTGAGCTCTCATCCTGTTTTTGTGATGACAGACTCATAGTCCATGAGCCACTCTGCCCTCCTTCACCAGTCACTTCTCTTTTCAATCAAACCAGTGCTTCACAAGGTTTATGCACTTATCAGTATATTCTTGTTTTCTTCACATGGAGGATTATGATCCTCAGGTCCAACCATCAACTCAATGAGAAATTGCAGCCCAACTCAGATTTTTTTTGACTGGATTTCTTCAATGAAAAATAGTACATACAGTACAAAACGTGACAGATCAAAGAGATTGGACAAAACAAGCATGCTCTAAGAGTTTCACATGCTTTTGCACATTTTTTGCTTCCAGGAACACATTTGTGACACACTGAAAGGGGCTTTGTGACCCACTTTTGGGTCCTGCTCCACCAGTTGAAAACCACTGATCTAAAGAGAGAAAAGATGGTAAAAAGTGTTGTGAACCCCTGCTGGTGTGGTCTGCATTGCTGCAATCACTGTATACACGATGAATGGTGGAAAAATTTTCCAGTGCGTCAAACTGTATGTAAGACAAGCTTTCATTGTGACTCTTGGGGTTTGTTTTAAAAAGAAGTGGTCCAGTTCCGATTAAACTGCCTTTCCTACAGCTACATCACAGCTAACAGCTACCGAGGCAGCAGCTCCTGGATACACCAGACAACCCCACCGTAGTGATCACAAACCCATGCCACAACAGAGCGGGAGTAGAGCAAAAACACCTTTTCTGTCACGGAAAGCTTTCCGTGTTGCCCTCCTCCAAGAACTATTACATACTCATGCCAAGCAGGTCAGCAGAAGAGCGAAAACATCTTTCCCAACATGAAAAGCTTCTAGGGTGTTTTTATTCTTTATTGCATGCAGAAACATGGTCTGGTTTTAGTATAACCCAGGGGTGTGGGAGGGTGAGCCTCCCCTCAGAGAAAATGATTCATTCAGTGGCCCCCACCCTGATAAAGATTCAGATTGGAAAAAATAATAATAAACAACCATATTATCAAACATTCATGTCTAATCAGTAACAAATTTTAACATATTTTGGATCTTTTTGTCTGCAAATGTTCTTAAACATCTGTCTTTTCCAGGCAATCAGTCAGCCCCACAGGAGGCCGCCTCACACTTTGGAAACCGCTGGTATTAGGGGCTGTTTTCAAATTCGCCTACTATACTAGCAGTGCGTACTGATTTGCCCAAAATGTAGTATGCAGTATGCAGTATGCGAACAAATGCGAAAGTTGCAGTATGCCAAAAATACCCGGATGACGTACTGATTCAGGAAAATCTCACAGTATGCATCAGACCAGTCTTCTTTGCCTACTGTTACCCACGATGCAAAGCACCAGGTCAGAGTTCATAATAGCGGAGAGTGGCGGAACTTTCACCGGAGCGACTGATGGTTACAAAAAGTGCCATTACCTTTCATCTTTACCTTTTTAACATGTGCTATAGCAAAATAAGTTGTAATAAGGTCACTGTTGTTTTTGGTTTTGCCCTAAGGCTCATAACGGCCAGAAAGGTGCTGACAAGTGTGTCCTTTCACTGCACTATACATGCTAAGCTATAAACAACAGCTATAAAAATTCCGAAAAATCAAATAATGTTTCCCAGATTTTTTCTGTACGTAAATGGATGGAAAACAATGTAGCGTCATTTTATATTGACCAGGGTATGACGTACTTCTGTATACCGGAAACCAGCTAAACCAGGCCAAGCGTACTACACAAACGTCCGACTGGCATTCATACTGCATACTACTGTCAAATGCAGTACGCAGTGCGCTATACTGCGTACTGCGTTTGACAGGAGTATGCAGTAGGCCAATTCGAAAACAGCCAGTGGTTGAGGTATTTACAGCAGTGGAAGCAGCCATTACTGATGGCTTTCAGTACAACAAAACCACGCACATAGCGCAACTCTTTATGGTTCTGAAAGTAGAGTCCCTCACTCAGCCAGTCACATACAGAGCCATGTGGAGGGCTGACCTCAGAGGTCAGCCAAACATGAACTTTTTCACAGTATTCTAACTTTCTGAGATGCACCTGTATATTTTCAGCATACCTTTTTAAATGAAGTTATTAAAGGTGTATCTTTGACTGAAATCATCAGAGTCCTGTGTATCCAGGATTATCAGGGATCTGTTATGGAAAAATTTGAAATTTTTGAGAATAGTTGAAATATTGTGAAAATAAAGTCAAAAATAGTATGAGATAAAGTTGTAAATATAAAGAATTACATTAACTATAAAGCCTAAGGTCATGATTTTAAGAGATTTAAGTTGCAAAAGTATATATCACATTTTTTGGTTATAATCCAAGCAATAAGTCACTTGTTTTTAAGTCTTTCAATGGGCACTGATTTTCATGGGCAGTTTTCAAATATTTTTCCTAAAACTGTTTATTCTGAATGCCTTTATTATGTCCTTGAACATTTGATCTAATCTGTCACAATAACTTTTTTCTCATAATTCAAAGAAGGTGAACATTGTAAAAGACTGTCAAGATATTTCAAGGGTTTTTTTCTGAGAGTTGTTATAGTTGTGCAGCACTTCAGAATGAGCAGATGGCACAGGCAGATGGCTGTGCATATGTTTATATAGTAAAAACAGACTAAAATTATACATTTAACATAAATTTACCACTTAGCTCATAAAGTATGACTTAAAATTAGACCTTTAATCTCATTCTCCAATGTGGCCGTTACTGTGATTAAAAATGAAAACTCTCATGATCTTTAGATATTTTCTTTACCTCTTCATTGTTAACAGGTGGTGTTCTCTTCACCGAGGATGTCATCTCTTGGCACGTGCCTCGCCGAGTGACCCCCCTGGTAGATGGCGGCTTTAGAATCACAGAGATGCACATGGGCATCAATGGACAGCGTCTGGATAAATCTCAGATGGCCACACGGGGGTATTCACTAACCACCACTGACTTCCACATCGTCATGGAGATCCCTGTGGGCTCGCCTGACGGTTATTACAAGGTCTGAGAGAGAATCTAGATTTGATATGCAAGACTCTGGTCACTGGTCCATTTGCATGTTTTATTGAAGCGCCATGAATTATTGCAGAGCCATGCCCCAGATTACCAGTATCACATCACGTATACTGTGGAGCCCATGCTGGAGGTGCTGTGGAGGGCTGACAACACCCAGGAGGACACCAGATACAAGGTTTTGTTCCCAATCACCACCCCTCTGATGCCTCGACCTCCACATTCCCAAGACCGTAAGTCCCACTTTTTTTTAAGACTTTAGAAATTGAAGCTCGAGGAAGTTAACCTTTTTATCTCTGTTCAGATACAGTCCCAGAGGGCCGCATGTTCAGCGTACATGTAGGAACCTTCCTTGATGACGTGGAGTTGAGGAACATCACATTTTCCACCGGGGTTCTCTCTGTTGAAGAAAGCAATGCCAGAGGATTCACTGTTGAGGAGCACAGCTTTCCTAATGGAACAAAGAGCTTCTCTCTCAAAGTGCCCTTTGATGCTGGCGTCGTCCTCCAACATGTATGCATCTCCATTTAGCTTGCGTGCTCTCTGGCCATGCTTTCAGTGTTTTAGCTGAGCTTGTTTTGACTTTTGCAGAATCCTGAACCCTTGGCTACAGTCTACTCCCTCCCTCTGGTCTTTGGGTTCATCATTCTGCCTGAAGAAACTCCCTTTGCCCATCCAGTGGACCTGCAGGCGTCCCTGCAGGATGTTGGTGAGTCAGTTGACTTTACTCAACTTTTGATCACTAATGCTTTTATCCACCTAAAAAAATGTAACTAACTCTGGTTTAGTTCCACCCAGTGTCACCGGTACATGTGACCAGAACCTGTTTTACATCAGTGTGACGTACGGGAGCCAAGGCAGCAATTTTGAGACCATGGTCGGACCTCGACAGCTAACACCTGAGCTAGCTGAGAGCTACCACTTTAATGAGAACAGAACTCACTACAGCCTCACTGTGCCATACACTGCCAAGGACGTGGCATACGAGGTATGTCTAGACTTTTCAAAATATCACCGTAAACAGAAGCCCATACACTTTTACTGTGGAGTAATTTTACAGGGTTTTCTTATTTGGGGCTTTCACGCCTTTTATCCACTGTCCTTCTCTACTTATAGTCAGAACCGGGGATGAGAGAGTGAGGAAAGTAGCCACAGGCCAGAATTGAATGATTGAATCCTGTATAAAATGAAAACACATTTTACAGTGTATTTGTTTAGACGTGGCCTTGGTTATCTTATCTTAGGATATCACAGCTGGTTTTACTGTGAGTTAATTTCTCATCAAACAACAAAGTCATAACTCTTCAGAAAACGATTAATGTACTTGCTAACACAGGAAAATTGTGAAATAAAACATCTGGATATATAAGGTGTCCTGAGGGCTTCACCGTAAAGTAATATTCATTGTATAAGTCGATTTTGTCTTACAGCTCCTGACAACAGATTCAGTCCGAGCCAGACTTGACATGCTTCTTTACGATCCCCAAAACAACTGGGTGCTGACTGATCTCTACCTGGCCTGCAACTTCCCTTTGACGACAACCAGTAGGATGTTCATTTTAGTACCTTCTGCAGTTTTTAATGGATAACATACCATTTTTTTCTTTTTAAACTTTATATTCCTATTCCTTCCTTGTGGATCCAAACGTAGTCATCATTGGTGAAATAATCAGGGTGATACCTCTCCAGTTTTGTTCAGTATAATTATAAAACAAGACTTAAACGGACATCACTCGGCAAAGTCTTTGGCTATCTGTCCAATCATAGAGATGCACAGGTGTTTATAGTACATTTAAACAAAAGATGGGTGCTTGGGGAAATGTGTGGCTTCGATTTCTGCCACAATTCCATATCTTTGTCTGGCAAGAAGATGATTTGTTAAATATATATTTCATAATTCTAAATATCAAAGCACAGATTTAAAACAAGACAGTTTTTAAAGCAGTTTAAATTGTCTCAAGTAATGAGTCATGAAGGCCATTAATAAGTTTTGAGTCTTAGGTCAAAGAGCATAGAGCTAGACATAAAGCTCATTTGGTCCTGAAAGAAACTATTTGAGGCTACTTATCAACTACAAATGCCCTTAGACCCTCCATAACTATCATTACAAATAAGTATTGTTTGGTTGAATGATTTAAATGGAAAGGTCACAAAAGACGCTATTTAAAATTTTTGCAATGAAACATATATTAGTTTAAAAAGTGACCATTCCTATGTTGCATTTTTTTCACAGTATTTCAAATATTTCCAAAAGACAGAAATTCTTAATTTGCACATCTGTAACAGGACAGGTCTTGTCATAGTGGCTGCCATACATTATAAGTAAGTTCAGTTGCCCAAACTTTCCTCCGAAAGCCCCCCCACACACACAGCAAGTTTAGAACAGCACTGCTTTGTGCCGCCCACCTCTAAGACTAAGGTCTCTGATAAATAAAACGCCTCAAAAGTTAATTTTCTAAACAGAAAACCAACCAAGAAGAAACTCTAGAGCCATGCACATCCTGGGACTGGTTCCAGTGTGAACATGGAAGTGCTCTTAAGTGCATTTCTATTGTAAGAAATGTCTGAATGAGATGGTTTTGTCTAGTGAATATGCCATATGAGGTGTTTTATTGTGTGGTCCCCCAGGGTCGAACTTGACTTAAAGTATGACTAAAATTTTACTCAACAGCCTTTTTTTCTATGGGAAAGACAAGACTAAAGAAGTATTCGCATGGGACTACTATTACCTGTGGACCTCTGATAATTCGTGAATTACCCCCTGACGTTAGTGTTTGGTGAGGTCCATTTACACAGGATAAGTGAAGTCTGTAATGTAACAGTCTCCTACCCTGCCTCTGTTATATTTTTGATCAGAAAAAGCCACATGGACCTAAAAGTATCATGAATACAACTCTAAATTACAGAGATGCCGATTCGCACTGGATTAGAATTACCTGTAGACCTCTGTGTGCTGAAATGTGGTTGGTAATTTCCCCTGGAATTGTTTAACTTGTTATTTATGGACATGAATTACCAGCACCGGAATACATGTGCATCCTGTGTAATTATTACAAATTACCAGAGGCCTCTTGGTAATGCTAATCCCATACGAATAGGGTGTAAGATGTGCTAAAAACAGATCTTTGATGACTACTACTCTGAAAAGTTAGTTAAGTTTTTGTAAAGGAAACTACAACGAGAAAAAAATAGAATTTAGTTTTTGTCAGTCAAAATCAATGCCATTTCTCCACAGTCTGTAAATCTATCAAAAGACAAGACCTCTGTAGTTCTTCTGCTTCTCTGCAGGGATTTTAGGTTTGGGAGAGTGCATAGAACACGCAAGTATGATCTGATACCAGATTCAGGCAAAGAGATTAAATGTTAAATAAAAGTTGAGACTAAAATGTTATCACTTTCCATGGACTGAAATTAAGTTTCTGTACACTAAAACACTAAAGGCTTGAAATTACTAAAATATGACTAAAACAAATGAACATTTTAATCTTAGGATGAAGACTAAACTTAAAAATGGCTCTCAAAATTAACTCTATAAATTCAAGACCAGAAGTGAATGGCAGAAGTGGGTGGAGCTGTGCAGCACTGTTCTGTACTGATAGTTTTGGTTGAGATCCCCCTGGTGGCTGAATCTGATACTGTGCATTGTAAGAGGGACATTTTAGTCTAACACTCAAAGAATTGATGTGTGGGACAAAAGGGCCTTCCTTTTGGACAGGCCAAAACTGTAATGATTTACTTCCTGCTTTGAAAAGGATATTTAAAATATGTTAAAGGATTTTTTTGTTATCGGTTTCCTCTTTTAGAGTGCCACTCAAATGGAACAATAACAGCTCTGGCTGTGAAGGTGGAATCTGTGCCCAATCTCAACCCTGGCTCTCTGACTCTGAGGGATCAGTCATGCAAGCCGACGTTTG
Source organism: Cheilinus undulatus (assembly GCF_018320785.1). Taxonomy (NCBI): domain Eukaryota; kingdom Metazoa; phylum Chordata; class Actinopteri; order Labriformes; family Labridae; genus Cheilinus; species Cheilinus undulatus. The sequence continues at coordinate 31,963,295 of NC_054878.1, forward strand.
CTGATGATCGCTTTGCATATTTCTCGTTCAGCGCCGATTCCTGTGGGACTAGCAGAATAGTAAATACAGTGTCAGCTGGATTCAAGATATTTTTGTGCTTCTCGTAGGCATTTTTATATTAAGCTTGTCCTTTCTTTTAGTTCTTTGACAACTACATGCTGTATGAGAACGAGATTGGCCTTTACTACAACAACAAACACAACTTCAACAAAGGAGCTGCCTACACATCACCTGTTGATCCTGATTACAAGTAAGCAGCTTCCTCTGATCTTTACTCTGCATGTTTGAAGGGGATTTTTAGGTTAACCACACTTAATGCATCTTCTAGGCAACTAATTTCCTGCTACTACATGGTCAACGACACTCAGACTGTATCATTTACCTACAAACCCCGAAGCGAAGAGCCTGCAGCGGAGATTGGCTCAGGACAGCTGATGGTGCAGATGAGGCTGTCTCATGGTAATGTGGGATTTGACTAAATGGCCTTCACGTATCCTGCTCCATACAAGACATATTAACAGTCTTTTATGTCTGTGGTCAGTGCCTCCCCCCTCTAATGGCATTCTTCTCCAGATGCTTCGTATGAGCTCTTCTACCAAGCTGAAGACTATCCAGTGGTCAGATTTCTGAGGCAGCCTCTGTATTTTGAGGTGGAGTTGAAGGAGTCAGCTGACCCACAGCTGGAGCTCATCCTGGAGAATTGTTGGGCCACACTGCATGAAGACAGGACATCTCTGCCCAGCTGGGACATTATCGTGGACAGGTAATGGAACAGTATTACACATTACCTTCTTCAGTTTATGCAAAACCTGACCATATAAAATGTTTATTCCCTGACAATGACTGGAAAAACATCAGACATCTCTATGGCTCAGTCCCTTTCTAAGTTTTACCCTGACCCATACCCCTCTTTTCAAGATTAAACTGGCATTGAAAGAGTTACATGCCCTAAAACCAAGCAATATTTGATATTTATGATCATGTCTAATCTTGATAAAAAATACAATCCAAAAAGTGAGATTAAGAGAAAATTAACTGTGTATATATTTTTATTATTATGTATGGCATCTATTTCTGGCAAACTTGCATCCTGAGCATGACAATTTAATTTCAAATAAGGAATAAAAATCAAAGTCGTAACTCATCTACATGTTCAGTTCTGTGATAATCCCCTTCAATAGAATCCAATTTGCATGTAGTGTATGAAAAATATTTTGTGTATTTCATGACAAATCACTTTTTGCATTTGCACTCACACTGGTACTGAAGAGGTTAAATTTCCCAAAAATTAATGTATGATCTAGTCTGATCTTGATTAAAAAATAGATGTAAAAGAAGTTGAAAAAATATTAACATATATTTATATATGCTGCCATTTTTGGTCACGAACACCCTCAGTGTAACTATTTATTTTACACCAATTGAATAAAAATATAAATGTGCCAAATTATATACCGCCCTGTAGCTGCACTCAAATGTGTGTAAGAGTGCCATCTTTTTTTTTTAGAATTTTGTTCTTGGCAAAAAGCTTTGAATGTCAGAAACTCAAACTAGGTACTTTTTTTTTTTTTTTTTTTTTATTTACACATTTAAGAACTGTTTATGAATGAGGCCCAGTGTAAACAGACTCTTTAGGCCTGAAAAACATGGCAACCACATCAATGTTGATGTATATTGTTGTAAAATGGATTTTAGAATCTCGTTTTCAGATGTTTGTCAGCACTTATCTGCTGTTATGTTGATTTATTGATGGGAGCATGTCTGACTCCCATCAATAGATGGTGATACCTGTATATCCCCTTTCAGCTAGCTAGTGTGGACCTTTTTACCTTTTGACCTTGCTTACAAGATTGATAGCTGCAAGATAGTCGCTGGCTATCAGGTTGTTCTGTCGGAGTGAAACAAACTTACAGCTCTGTATGTCTTTTCACACTCTGTGCTTTACTTATTGTACAAATGAGATGAACACAATACCCTTAGCTGGCGGTGATGTCAGTAGCAGATGACAGACTACATTTAATTCCTGTATGCTGTTCAACTTCTGGGTCAAAACCAGAGATTGTTGCATACACAGAACACCTGATTGAGGCGTATACATGCAAAAGTAGGCTAGCTCAATCTCAAAAGGCATTATCTAGGTATGCTAGTCTTCTTAAAGCTGGGAGAGCTACTCTGTGATGTTGCGACAGTCCACAAATTTGATCTGTTTCTTTGTAGGTTTTGAATCTGAGGGCTCTATTCAGACTTAGGACATTTAATGCCTTTTGACACAGTGTTCCCCCTTTTATTTAAATTAACCTTGATCACATTTTACATTAAGGGGATCATAAAAACCAATGGACTTCTTTGTAACAGTCACAAAATTCACTTTTAATGAAGGTATAAATAAGGATTTTATGCTGTAAGAGGCTGTTGTGATTTATTAAACTTCTACTCCCTGGTATCTCTAGCTGTGAAAATCACGATGACAGCTACATGACCCTCTTCCATCCTGTTGTGAGTGACTCGAGGATTACACTCCCGTCCCATGCCAAGCGTTTCTCAATAAAGATGTTCACCTTTACACAAGATGAAGAGGTTCTGAAAGACGAGGTACAAATTCCCTCAAAATGAGACATCTTATGGTCAGCTGCGCAGGGCCCTGCATAGTAAATCATCTTTTTCCCACAGATTTATGTCCACTGTGATGCAGTGATTTGTGACACAAACAGCCGAGCAGACGGCTCCTGCAGAGGACAGTGTGTCCAAACTGCAAGCACAAGTGACTCCAGGCATCAAGGGATTAAAGGAGGAGTAAAAAGAGGTGAGTTTCTCTATTTAATCTGGATTAAAACAGACTGTATTCAAAGTCTACGTGCAGGTTATGAGGTAAACTTTTTTTTTTTTTTCCTAGAACAAAGAAGCACAGACTCTCATCAAACACGGCTCTCTTCTGGACCCATTCTATTAGTACACAAACTCTGAATAAACACATTTTCTTAACTTTACTTTGTCTCTGATTTCAAAGCTTCTTTTACAATAAAAGCCAAAGAAATGAAGGTTGGAAAGCTGACAATACTGACTCTGGAAATCTGATAGGCTGCTCACATTTGAACCAAAAAATCTGGTCAATTTTTGGGAAACAAATGCTGATTTTTCCAGAGTAGATGCTATTAATACAATCATAATTCTGAAAGCAATCTTGTAAATTTGTTCAGAGTGTAATTCTTCATTGATTTACTTTAGCAGCTTGACTAACGTCCAATATAAATTTGAGTGCCCTGATTAAACTGTTTAAGGAGCCTGAAGTATTTTTCAAAAGATTTGTCCTGAGAGTTTTAATCCTCCCTTTTGTTTTTTGATTACATTACAGTAGACATTCAATCTATACAGAAAAGATGAAAATGGGACCAGTGACAAAAAGGACTAATTGTTTGGACTGTCGCTAGAACCACTGCACAAGAAACAAAATGGAATATGTGTGACTTTGCACAAAAAAATAAGGAAATTTGTGTCAGATTATTTCTTTGTAAGATTGCTTCTTAGCACTAAATCTTAAACTGTTGGAAAGCCTGTTTATTTCCCATTTAAATGGTGCCACATTAGTAAGGAGCATGCATTTGTGGGATGAGCAACACAGCTAAGTATGTGGATTGCACCCATGAAAAATTTGCCAAAAGTTCTCTGCCAATGCCAATTTTGAGCTTCTGGTACCTCCAGGTGCTGACAATCAGGTGCCTGACTGACACCTGTTATGTTCAGCGACTAGTCAAGATTCTACTTACAGCAGCTGGATTGTAGCGTCAAAGTGTGGAGATAGAGTAATGTCTTTTGGTGGAGGCAGTGTAATGGTGTGGGGCGGCATCTCACTCTCTGGAAAAACAAGGCTTGTCTTTATTGTAGGCAACGTCGATGCAGGGAGATCGAGATGAGATTCTAAAACCTGACTGAACTCTATCCTCCAACATGACAATACTCACCCCCACAGAGCAGGTTTATCAGAGACTTCCTCCAGAATTTGGGAGTGGAGAGGATGGAATGGCCTGCCAGCAGTCCTGACCTCAACCCCATTGAACACTTGTGGGATCAGCTTGGGTGTGCTGTTTGTGCCAGAGAGACCAACACAACCACATCTGCTGGCTTGTGACAAATGCTGGTTGAAGAATGGGATGCCATCCCACAGCAGTGTGTGACCAGCATGAGGAGGAGGTGGCTCCTTAAATGATTAAATTGTTAAATTGCCAGAATTCCTTCAGACTTCCATCATCCAGTCCGTCAAACACTAAACAAGAGTCAATGGCAGAATAAACTCTTAAGCACTGGCAGAGATTTGGCTCATTTTTCATGGACGCAACCCACACACTCTGCTCTGCTGCTCATCCCACGTTTGTATGTTCCTTACAAATGTGGCACCATTTAAAAGGGTAATAAACAGGTTTTCCAATGGTATAAGATTTAGAATTTTTACAACAACAAAATAATCTACCAAACACAAATTTCCTTACTTTTTTGCTAAATTTATATTATGAGAGAGAGGGGGATTCAGCACTGTTAAACTCTTCCACAACAGGAGTGAAAGTCTTGGAAAGCTTCTTCTTCTAAGTGTTGTTTTTCTGTTTACGCAAGATGACCCTCTCAGATAAAAAATTAATCAGAAAGTGAAGTTTATCAGATGCATAGCCCTCATTCATAATATATGAAGTTAAGTGTAGGCAGGCAGGATGCCTGCTCCATTGTCATTCACATTGCTCACCGTCTCTGCCTGTTCCTTCAAGCCCTGGTGATCAGCGGGATATGGGCCTCAACTTTTGTCAAAACTCTGACTGAGTCTGTATATGCATCCTCTGCTTGAGGAATTACCCACAATCCAATGCTCACTGTTTTCCTTCTCAAAAGAAAAAAAAAATCAGGAGGAAGCTAGGTCCTCAAATACTCAAGCAGATTTTAAATGCATCATTTCAACTGTAAATGTTAAAGTTTTATGGCCTCAAAGTAAAAATGGATGGGTAACATACATATCATATTTATTATAGATATGATAGCACATTAATGGTCTCTGGGTAAAAGTTGTATCAAGCTGTTTTCAGAACCGCCTCCATTTTTATTTCCACTGGGTATATGGGTGTAACCATTGTGTTCAACAGTAGCCAGCGACTTTTGCCTCCCCTCCGTAGGACCTGACTCAGAAGAATCCTGGACACTGAGGATGACCTCCTTGATCCAATCTTATTGGTGCCAAACCTCAAATAAGCTCTCCTCTCTCCTCTGTTTTCAGCATGGATCCATGCTAACCTCCTCCACCCCATTCACTTCCTGTAGGGATCATCAGTGTCCAGGCCCAGATCAGACAGCCACCCCACACCACATCCTCAAACCTTCTTCATAAGGACTCTAGACTAAAGAGGGGCCTCCTGGGAGACCCTCAACACCCTCTGCGTGACTTCTTCCACTAAGGAGGTGGTTTACTTGAACCAGGAGGGCCAAATTTAACAGACGTATGAGGTCGTTTGTTCCATCTGCTGTTGGTTTAAGTAAACTGTAGGACCTGCTGCCATTACATACTGAATATAATGAACTTTTGCAATTGTCTTATCAGGAGCCTTATGAATGACACCATGGCATTTATAAAATGAAAATAAAAAATAGTAAACTTTTCAGTGTAACTAGAATTTTACCAAGATATCTTTTGCTGCTTTTGGTTCCTGCACTCATGATACTTCCTCTTCGTGATCAATAAGTTATTAATAAAGCTCAGACATGTGTCCTCAGCTAGTACAGACTGGATTTAATGGGATGAGGTCTAAAGCTGAAATTTACAGTTGCAGAAAACAATTACAAACTACAGTTGTGAGTTCAGTTGGGGGAATGCCAAGTAAAAACATGAGTGACTTTGTTAAAAATCTTTTATTAGAGCATGTCAACTTAGAATTATGGGTCCTGATGACACATGCTTGAAACTGTCCACATCAGAAACTGCATGTCTTTGACCTGTGAAGAATAAAATCATCAAGCCACTTATTCCAATTTATGCATTCACTTCATCGAACAAGGTTTCCTACCTCTGGCTCGGTTTTGCTGGTTTGAACACGGTCCATTACAAACTCCACCCAGAGGGTTTCTGGGATCACAGATCACGACGTCACAGTGGACGAACACCTGCAGGACATGTAAAAGTATTAATAGGTGGTCAGAAGTGTTCCAGTCCTGCAACGTTAAAGAAAAACACTGGAGTATTTTATAAAATTACCTGGCGACTCAGGTTATCATCGTCTTCAGCGAAGGCGAACATCTGGACCTCAAAGCGTTTGAAGTTAGAAGGATACTTTACTCTGTCATTGGGCCAAACTGGATGCAGGATCAACTGGTGCGGATCTACTGGGTTTCCACACCTGGAAAGGGGACAAAACGGATCATTCAGGAGTAAGGTAGAGAAATTCTGCTACGTTTTGTGATAACTTTCATTTTGATCGTCTCCAACCATCTGACATTTCTCCCAAGCATCCCCCTTTGACACCATGGTTCTTAAAATCAGTAATATCCATGTTTAAACTCTTTTCTGCCACCAGCGGGCTTTCACACAGTTAAAAGTGGCCTTCCTGGTTTGCAACAGAGGTTGGCAAAGTTGAGCTTTAAGACCCTACATGGGAATGTGACATGGGGCCAGACCATCGCAGGGATCAGGGGTTTGGGGTTAGTTAAACTCTGAGTGACAAAAATGATTGTTCATCACAAGTAAGCACAAAACATGAATGAAACACAGCAACAGAGAGGCAGTTAACACTTTGTTATGAAGACAATTTTTGGTATGGCTCAAGTGTGTGACTGTCCATCTTTAGGAACTTGAATGTTAAATACACAAAACTTTTAAAATAAAATATCTACATAAAACATGTCAATTCCTCTATATTTTTAAATAAGTTCTTAGCCCTTCAAACCGTAAGCTATAAAACCATTTTGTCTCACCTGGACTTATTGTCTTAAGCTTGTAAAACTTTAACCTGTGTTGCATAGTCACACTTTAAACATATTTTTTCAAGGAAAACCTGGGCTCTAAAAATGTATGCTGAAGTATTGTCACTTGAATTAACAAAAAACTTTGGCTATAAAGACAAAAGAAGAAATCAAAACACTATTGCTTACTGTGTATCGCATTTGAACAAACTAGTTCTCCCATCTCTTGGAGATCAAAAACTAAAAAAAAAAAACATTCTGTGACAAGTCTTAAAAATATTCACATATTTACAAAAAAAGGCTGTTTCAGAGCAATTATTCAAAGCAGTTCCCATCTGCAGTGACACTGAGGGCCACACCACAGGCTCCTTTTTGCTTTCTATTCACTATGATTAATTCAGGCCATCTCCACCAGGATCTGTGCAGTTACAGCTGCACTGACCAACAAAGCATTTTTTCAGATACAAAATGGCAGTTAGCATTATCTGCTAGCAGCAGAAATGATGGAAACAGATTAAAATACATTCAATTTCAGAATTTGTGGATTTAAACATTTAATCACAAAAGACCCCTGAAATCACCAAAGGAAATCAAGGTCATGGATAAGGTCACTGATAGGCACAGCAGCTGTGAGGGAAAAGTGTGAGGCTATAATTTCAGATTAAAAAGTTGTTTAACTTTTAACAACCTGTGTCGCTGGTCTCAGAGGGGTTCTTGCCCAACCTATAAATCTAGATTTTGTAATTGTAATGTGACAAGTCTTCAACAAATTGAATATTGTGTTCACACCAGATATGAGTAAAATCATTTTCAAGAGTTTACTGTATGTAAAGTCAACGTAAAGATGCAGGTAGACCTGAATTCACCTGGGGCTGCTGCTGAGGCACAAATGCTGCAAATGTGCAGTGTGAATCTCAAATTAAGCTCGTAATGTGTAAACGAGGCTAAATTGTGTTGCATTTGTTTCATCCGTATGGATGAATTTCACACATTCAGGAGGGAAAAATAAAGCTACAAGTGGCAAAGACTACAGCTTTAAGCTATGAGGACTTTTTTTTAATTCTCTGTGATAAGACATTTAAACATTCAGTGAGTGTTGACAAAGTCTCATCACTATAAATGTATGCCTCAGGGTCTCTTTATGAGGCTCATTTCTTTGCATACATGTACAATCATTCATTGTGTTTCAACAGCTTCAGCTTCTACCAGCTTCAAATCTAACCACGCCCATAACAACATCTACATACAGTCATTTTGGGTTTTCCAGTTGTGCTGTTTCTATGTGGTTTCATTGCTGTTTTGCAATTCAAAGCTTGCACTGGTAGTCTTCACCTTTGGTTACAAGCCTGCAGTTCTCTCGAGCGACAGATCATGTGGCTCACTTTCCTTCCATAGTACAGGGAGGAAAAATATATTCACAGAATCTAACTTTAAAACATCCAGAAAATGTCAACAGAAGTCATTCTGATTTATAAACCATCCCCAAAGGTCAACATTGAGAAGTTACCCATTTATGATGAGGTTCCATCTTGGCTGGGACGTCCTGTCATCATCCAGCGTGGCCCAGCAGTTCTCCAGCTCCAGAGACACCCGAGGATTTGTCGACCTCATCAGCTCAACTTCAAAATAGAGCGGCTGCTGTAGGTACTTTGCTACTGGATAATCCTCCACGTTGTAAAACTCGGTGTACGAATCATCTGAGTGAAAAGAGACCGTGCATGTTGACCTGAATTACCAGAAATAGAAGAGGACTGTACACAGAACTTTGAGGTGTCTAATAATCCAAAGTAGATCTAATCCTCTTAATCAACCAGCTGACAATGGGGCGGCGAGGGCAGAGAAACATTAATGAATTTAATACAAGTCCCATTATTTTAGGAACACACAAAAAATTATTATAAAAGACAGTCAGTGTACCAAAGAAAAGCATCCTGGAGGATTTTTAAAACTGAAACACTACAAGACACTCCACAAGCCTCCATTATGCAGATTAGTCAAACTCTGATCCATTCCCATTTTCAACATCTACTGAGCTGTCTATATAAAACAAAATGATGAAGAAATAGGGAGTCACATGATTGTTTTTTGGTCTTTGAGGCAGCCTGTCCACATTTAATGCATATGCATCACCTACTAAAAAGCCCTTTTTAATCCACTCTTCCTTCTCTGGGCCTCTTGTAAAATAGAAACAGTCTGATGTTTGGTTTCACCTTCAGCAGATCATCTGCCATGTCTACATGCCTAAAAGCATTGGTTACTGCCATGTGATTGGCTGACTCGATATTTGAATTTATGAGCAGCTGGACAGGTGTACCTAATGAAGTGACCAGTGAGTGTGAATAATACTAACCTGTTTTAATGGCTTAAATAGGCGGTTTTAAAGTTACAGATGAAGATAGTGATTCCAAACATCAGGAAATAAGTGCAAATATATAATATATTCAGACTCTTACCCAAAGCAAGTCTCATTTCCACCTGTAGCTCTCCTTTTGCATTTTCAGCGTACGGTTCACTCCTGCGAGGTCTGGTGTGGAAGGCCACAGCATGAGTTTTGTTGATGTTATAGTAACAGGACACCTTTAACCTGAAGAAAGACAATCATAGGAAAGGGTTTGGAGTGGTGAGAAATTACATTTATTTTTATTTCACACTGACTGGCAATGCAACACTTTTGTTTTGGCAAATAATCTGCTCATCTTACATCAGGATCCATTGTAAAACATTCACTCCAACATCACTGAAAATATTCAGAAGAAATTTAAATGTAGTGTCAATCATCTATCTTCCATAAAGCATCCTAGTCTAGGATAATTCGTAGGTTTTGTAAGTGGACCTTCTTCTGCATGCTGTAGGGATGTAAAAAACTAATTATACTATCTACATATGTCCTTAGGTTTCACATGTACACGTTTTTTGACCTAATGTGACCCCCTTTTAACCAACAATAGGTTATAATTCCACATAAATCAAAAGAATTCAAATTTCTAAACCAAACAGGAGCCATTATGCTGCCAAAAGAACCAGACTCCGCTTTAGTGGCCAAGTATGCTTGTGCAACAAGGAATTGACTCTAGCTAGCTTTGCTCTCAGTGTACAGGAACTAAACATTAAATATAGAAAATAAACTGAAAAAGTATAATGATTTATATCTAGTAGTGCTAGCTTAGCTGACAGGAAGTCTAGCTCAGTGGGCGGGCTCTTGTCTGCCATTAGGTTCATCCAAAGTTCAGTTGAGACAGCAATTTCAATAAGGAGGCTACCACAGATTGGCTTCAAAAGCTGTCTGAGTCCGGCTATTATAATAAAACAGTTGATGTGACACAGGCTTTGTCTGATTCTTTCTACAGTTTATGATCAAAACAGATTTGTACCAGAAAACAGTAAGTTTAATCCCAACTGCTATCTCTCTGCTCTGGCACAGATCCGGACAGCTGCGCTCTGATCAGAAGCATTTTTTAAAATCAAGAGGATCATATTTCTCATGAGTGGGCGTGGCTTGAGCTCATTCAAAAGACACGCCCACACCATCCTAGAGCAGATTCTACCGCCTCATTTTTCATGATTTTGAAGTTTAATTTGATAGACTTAGAGGTTTTTAATTCCTGAAATATGGCCTGGTGGTCCATAACACAGTGGCCTGTCATACAACAAACCTAAAATAAAGATTTATTATCACTTTACAGAGCCTTTACTTGTCTCATTTCAGTTTTTACAAAACTGAGACAGCTCAGTGGACAAAAGTCATGTGCACCTTGTGAAATCATAATTGCCTTTATACTGTTCCCTTATTCCCTTTAAGATCCATAACAAGTTTCTTTTTATCATGCTGATCTTCAGTCTACCTATAAAGTCATTATACCCTCAATTCAAGACTTCAAATCCAAAATGACAGTTTTAAATGCAAAATATTGGAATTTCCACATGCGATCTTAAAAATAGTATGCAATTAAAGAAATTTTGAGATTAATTGTTTATCTTTTGACAGCTCTGTTCGTTTCAGCTAATGAAGGTCCTTCACACTTACTCATACTCAGGCTCTTCACTGTTTGGATCCTGATTTGTTTGAAGCCCATCTGGCAGAGAGATTTCATTCTCATACAGCATCATGTTGGGTAGAAACTACAGGAATAAGGATGCGAGTTTAAATGAAATGTCTTTTCAGCATGTTGATGGATATGACTGACTGGAAACACTACCTTCCTGGTCGTCCCGCAGGAGTTTGCAGTGAAGACAAAATAGGCGAAGTTGTCGTCGCTGTAAGCGGGGCCACAGGCGGGGTCTCTGAGCGTGAGCTGAGAAGGGTTCAGACTGGGCACTGACTCCAGTTTGATGGCCCACGCTGTAATGGTTCCATTGGGAAAACACTCTGAAAGATGAAGTGGTCCCAGTTAGTGCTGAGTGCTTTGTTTAACAATTTAGGATGCTAAATTCAGATAGCAAACCTGTCAGCGATGAAACGAAGTTGCATGCCATGGAGAATTCTTTGATGTTTTTGTTGTTTTCTGGATTTCTAAGGATGATGTCAAGTCTGCTTCTGATGGTCGACACTTGAACGGCCTGAGGGGGTTTCAGAAAGTATAAATTACTTGAACAGGAAGTAAAATATCAAGATAATAGAAGAGGTGGAAGTCAAAATTAGAGGGTGACATGCATGTGAATTAAAAAATGTTGAAGTCAGCTCATGGGTAGTTGGATTTTTTTCAGTCAATTTGTTATAAACAGAGGCATTTTAATTATTTGCCTTATATTTATAACTCAAAATAATTTACATGCATTTTCCCCACCTTTGCCCTCTCATACACTCCCAACACATAAACATACCTCAGATGCAACATCAGAAGCAGAATACGGCACTGTCAAACTGAAGTGTGTCCCGTTCTCCACTACACCATACTGCTGAGCAAGATGAGGGGTCAAAATCTGTTTTCCCACTATGGTCTGAAAGCTCATGCTCCCTTGGTTCACCAGGACATAGAAGCTGTGTTCGTCACAGACACCGCTGATGGAGGGAGGAACTGCAGAGGGGATAAACACTCATTTTAAATAGGACAAGTACCAATGTTCTTTTTCCACATTTGAACAGTGTTGATCATCAGCTTAAGTGCCCTGGAGCACACCTTGAGTAAATCAAATCTATATACACACCAACGTCTACCAATCTGGCCTCCACATAAGCAGTGTGAGAAAATGGAGCAAACTCTGGCAGGACTAGCAGGCCCAACGTCATGTGAAGAGAGAGGACCGTCATCCCCTTTTCTCTCTGGTGGGAAATAAACTGATTAAGTAAAATTAACCACCAGGAATATTTAATTTCCCATGTGCAGGCTGTTACTTACCATTGGTTGTACCACTGGGTCTGTGAAAGGCACCTCTACAGTGAAGACCTTAGAGCTGCTGTTTGGAGACATGTGCTCCAGGAAGTTAAAGCCTCTGACACTGAAGTCAGCCACGGATAAAACCTCCGAGGGGAAGGTAATGTTCATTAGAGCCACATCAGTGCCGAAGGGCCCGAGCAGGACTTTAAATACCTGCTCCTGAGGGACGGTGTCTGCGGGGCAGGAAATAAAACATGATGGAGGGTGCCTGTAATAAATTTTAACATTTGAAGAGCAAGAAGACTTACTGTCGATGACTTGCAGAGGCTGAGACAGTAATGGAGTCGTGATGGGGAAGAGGACTTTGTATCGAGTGTCCTCATGAGTGGAGTCTTCGGTCCAGAGCATCTCGATCATCGGCTCAATGGTGTAAGACGCGAGGTATTGATCATCCTGAACGTGGCTCTGAAAAAATAAAGGATGTCTCATCAAAAACTTAATTTGAAGATGTAAATCTGGCCTTGCCAAGTTATAGAAAAATAATTTCTTTAGTTTTAAAACTGAAATCCTGGAAATAGTCGTTTGAATTGGGAGAGTCTGAAACATTTTATACAGTATGTACTGAGGTTGTCATGTTGCCAGATTTTAAGACTTTACAATGATTATAATGAAAATCAGACAGAATTAAGACATACTTCCAAGGCCACATTAGGGGGGCCCAGTTTAAGTAAAATGGTCTATCCTGAATTGAACCAATGATGAACACACATTACTTTTACACCTTTTATTTTCTAATTTCCCCAGTAAAATGAGCCCTTTTCAAAAGTAAACCCTACTTTCTTTAAATGGTATGAGCCTCTTTGTTTAAAATTTGATCACATAGAGGACAAGTGGACTTAACTATTGGACAAGGCTCAGCCTTTAAAGAACAAACTAAAGTTAAGATAGCTAAAAAGGAAAGAATAAAAGCTAGTTTGGGCATTTGACCCCAATAATAATCTCCATCGCTTATCCTTCAAAGGCCAAGGAGATGCATGTTGGTGAGGTGAGTGCTAGCACTACCAATCAAGCATGTAGTTTAGATTGTTTAATCACAAATGGGGACACCCTCTACTGGGTCTTTTAAGGTCCCAGCCATCACCATGGGTGGGCCATCCCATTTCAATAGCAACAGCAGAACAGGTCTTATGCACCTGGTAATTAGGACCCCCAACAGGGATTTTCTGATAATTTTCCATCATCATATGCACTTTTGAGGGTCTTAACATCTGTGAAAAGTTGTACAACTTTGCAGGCGAATTCAGTCTTGTGAAATTTTGATTTATTTTGGGTCCCCACTGCAACCATTCAGAATTGCATCAGTAGTACCCCCTAATGGTTTTCAATGTTAAGCTCCCTCCTTCAGTGTTTTCATAGATTTATGAAATTTTGTGTGCAGATGCAACTTGGAGAGACCAACAAAAAAGCCTCTTGGGCCAACAATGCATCTCCAACAGGAAACCAGTCATTTTAAATTCATTAGTCTTATCAGTTTTTGGTTAGAAATTTGGCAGTTTATTATCTTTGCAATATCATTGCTCATTTGAGTGGAGATTTTTAATTTGTTAATTGAAAAAGAAAAAATCAATCTAAAGATTGTTGACCATCTTGGCACATTCAACTAAATGTGTGTGCAGTTGTATGCAGGTAAAGTGAAAGTTTGTTGGATCTTGTTGCATACTGACACCATCAAGATAATTCACATTGATCTCAACTCTTTTCTTGCCATGGGTTTACAAATATGGGACAGAAAATTACATTTCGAGTCTTCTTGTTTACTTTGACAAACTACATTTCTGGACATGGATTTTACGGATTGAGCAAATACAAAAATATTAGACCAACTTCACCTAATAAAAACCTTACTCAGATAACTGTACACTGTAAAAAAAATTCCGTTAAATTTACGGTAAAACGCTGGCAGCTGTGGTTACCAGAGATTTACTGTAAAAATTACAGTGAGAATGTATGAGAAAAAACTGTGTTTTCATTCTACAACTGTAAATATTACAGTTCAAACCTGTTTTTTTTTTAACTGTAAATTTCTGTTAAAAAAAATACAATATTGTAACCGTTTATACAAGGATTTGCTGTAAAAATAACAGTTATACTGTAACCATATTTACGGTAATTTGCTGTACAACTTACTGTAATTTGATGTAGAAGTTACAGCTCTATTACAACATTTTCTACAGGGATTGGCTGTAAAAATAACGATAATGAAACAAACCTGTTTACAGTAAATTACTGTAAAAACACCAGAAATCCTGTAAACCTAAATACAATCTATCTCAGTAATAAAAACAGTAGACCCGTATAATGTTAAACGGTATTTTATTATAACTACTTAAATTTTACAGTAAATTACTGGCAGCTGTGGTTACCAGAAATTTACCGTAAAAAATACAGTACAAAACATGAGAAATTACAGCTGATATTTGCAGATTTTACGGTAGTAGCAAAATACTGCCCAACTTTAAATTTTACAGTAAATTACTGGCAGCTGTGGTTACCAGAAATTTACTGTAAAAAATACAGGACAAAACATGAGAAATTACAGCTGATGTTTGCAGATTTTACAGTAGTAGCTTAATACTGCCTTACTTTAAATTTACGGTAAATTACCAGCAGCTGTGGTTGCCAGAAATTTACTGTAAAAAATACAGTACAAAACATGTGAAATTTCAGTTAATTTGCTAGATTTTTGCAGTAGTGCCCTAATACTCCTACTTTTAACAAAAGATTCAAGCTCTCTGATAAACAATAAGAAACTCTGCAGTTATATGTTTGCAATAAAAAACCTTTCAACACATCTGATAACTTGTCTGTATACTCACAAAGCAGTTTAGATCTTGGAAAAAAAAGCTTGTGTCCATATGTATGACAGGTAGTCCTTGGTGTAATGCATGAAGATGAAACAAAGTCACTTGCCCCTAAATGATTCAAGAGTAATGAGTCCAGTCTTGACTGAAGAAGGCCTTCCACTTGGGAGGCTTCACATGGCCAAGAAACTTCATCTTCTTGAAGACTCGAGCACAGTTCATCAAGTGTTCTACTTTGGACTGGCTCCATCCTCTCTGCAGGAAGTACATATACAAAACAAAGTTAGAGTGATTCAGTGCTTCAGTTTAATGCCTACACAGATGTAAATTTGAGAAAACTAGGCTCTAATAAGCCATGCTTACAATCAGCACAACAGAATAAAATAAACAGTGTGTACAGTACATACAGATCGCTTCTATAATAGAATATGGTGAAGAAAGCATAAATGTACCCACAAGTGCCAGCTATTAAGTCAGCAATCACCTAACAACAGCCAATTACTTTTTCCGTTATTGATTATAATGAGACAGTTATGACATATTAATTGCAATTTGCTTTTCCTTTATAGTTTAGAGCTGTGGTGCCCAGGCTTGTATCCACTGAGCTACCCCCTCCTTCACATATCCAAGAAGATATGGACCCACACAAAAAAGTGACATAGCTATTGCTGTAAAAACTAAACATAAATTTGAATTGATGTCATTATTTAAAGCAGTTTTAATTTTGGCAGATATTTTTAATTTTAGTCTTAGTTTTAGTCTTTAAGTGAAATGAATTTTAGTTTCAGTCACATTTTAGTAATTTCTGTCCATTTAGTTTTAGTCCATAAAAAGTCCTCACATTTTAGGTTTTACTTTTAGTCCAAGCATTTATTGTCTTGCTTAAATCTGGTACCAAGTCATAGTGGGATGTTCTCTGCACCCTGCCAAACCTGGGGTCCTGCTTTCTACAGCTGAGAGACAGAAGAGCTACAGCTGCATTGTTTTTGACAGAATTACCCACAGTGGAGAGATATCATTGATTTTGATTGTCCGACTAAAACTACATTACATTCTAGTCAAAAACTAAACTTAGTTTTTGTCAGTTTTAGTCATCACAGATCTATTTTTGTTAGTCTTAGTCTAGTTTTTGTCATGGAAAACAAAGCTGTCGATGAACATTTTTAGTCATAGTTTTAGTCGACGAAATTAACACTGGTTTAAAGCTACACACCATAGCCCAAACCACAAGTGTTAGCAAAAGACCTTGGTATGAACCATTCATAAGGGTTATATTGTGATTTTAGGTAGTTGAACCACAAGATAAATATTTGCAAACTATGCTCTTTATTTATATATTTACTTGTAAGACCACCCAAATAAATATAGAATTTGCTTTTACATGTAAATATAATATATAATTTTATATATAATTTCTATCTAATTTCCCTTCGGGGATGAATAAAGTTATTATTGTATTGTATTAGGGTAAGCCTACCCATTAAGCCCAGGCACCATTTAAGCCCACTTGCGACTTTGAAGTCAAATTAAAAAAAAAAAAAAGAGGGGCCTGTCTTATGCTATACATTATTTTGTCCAATCACACAATTTCTTAATTATATGTCAGTTTTTGTTTGACACCAATCACATTTGTAGATATTGAAAAAGGCCCGCCTACATTTGTGCAGTCTCAAGGAGGCTCAGATAAAGTCGCCTCAAAACTTTGGTGTTTTGGGACCCCTCAGAAAGAACCTCTTTTCAACCATTTTCAGCCACTGACTTGTTAAGTACATTCATATTATGTAATTTGAGAGATTATTGATTTGTTTTTTTGTGTATAAACAGGTAGTTTTTTGTAATTTCTTACTATTTAGTTTTATGTGAAAAGATGAGTCATGCTAGCTAGCGTAGCAAGCTAATCACTAGTCAATACATGTAGCCCTACTGATAGATACACTGCTTAATGATTAAAAATGATAAGTACACAAACTAAGTGTTTTCTGATTCATTTTACATAAATCTTACATAAAACTTTGAACAAGAATTCCTTGATAATTCAGAAAGTTTGGCAGAAGAGGAATAACTGTGATGGCAAGTTTTGCAGCATATTTAGCCTACAGGCATTTCTTTAAACATTTGTTTAATTTTGGTGAGAACATATTATCTTCATTTCCCTGGTAGTCACTGTAGTACCATTTAAGCCCATCTTATGTGTTTCAACAGAAAAAAATGAAATTTTGAGGTTTGATAGCTTTTCGCTGTAATCCTGTGTTGGATGTTGTTATACTAACTTCATTAACACGAGTACATCACAGATCACACACTGACCAGAAGAATTGTTATGTCAGTTAATTTTGCATAATTATTTGTTTATAGTGAGAAAAATGCCAACAAAAAAGAGGAATTACAGCAACTGTCCTAAAATCATCATTGTTACAGCCAAACATTAAATCCAAGTTCAATAAGATATTGTTGATTCACTGTAATGTCATTTAATACTTTTAAAAACAAACACATTTTTTTTATTTTGTCAATATTGAATCAAATTTTGTTAATATTAAATAAAATGTTCAATGAAATGTTAAATACTGAAGCCAATGAAAATTAGTTTTAGGCCTACTTAGTCATGTTTGTGGTGGTCCATTGTTACAAGCCAAACATTAAATCCAAGTTCAAAAAATAAATTGTGTTTAACATGTATAACATGTTACTGAATTAATATATGTTTACTACTTGAAAAATGTAATAATTTTTTTAATTTCTGTCAATAAACGTGGTTGTGGGCTTATTTGGAACACACGTGGGCTTAAATGGTACTTAGGTACCAATTAAGCCCATGCCAGACTTTTGACTTTATTTATAACATTTCTTTAATTTGTTCTCTAAAATATGCATAAGTAAATAAATATACCTTCAAATGAGGGATTAATCCTTCATTCTAACAAATGATCATGTTTATAAACCATCTTAGTATCTATGAAAAATACGTGAACTTAGATTTTGGTGGGCCTAATGGGTACACTTACCCTAAATGCTTTGGGGTACAAAAGGATTTTGCTGTAACAAAGATGATGGGCGCTGAATTTTAAATCAATCATAATGAAAACATATGACTCACACAGAAAACTGTATTGGCCCCCATATGGTGTGATCATCAGAACACTGAGAACAAGCTGGACAAAGCAGTGGCATGGCAGTATTCTGGGTATTTCTACATGACCAGATTAATGCAGTGCTTGGTGTAAACTACATAAAATAAACATAAAATGGCTTCATGTTGCTTAAAGAAAGATTAATCTAAAGAATTTATTGAGGTATGTACAAATGCTGTGCAAGGCTTACCATTATTTTTCCTTGATAACTGGCGTCTTTTTAGAAGAGTGGAATACCGGAGACAGTATAAAGTAATGGAGTCCTAGTCACCACTAGCAGAAGAAACAGGACCTTAAAAAAGAGTAAGGAAAAATAGAAAGACAAGGTAAAGCACCAAATCATGTCAACTTAGAAGTTTTGAACACTTATGTATGCACTGATTGCAAAGTACTATCCAATTTTTGAATTCACTCAAAAAAGGAGGGGACCCAATCTCTTCTTGTCCCGTGAGCTGAATGTCTTGTCACATCCCTTGTGTTTTGTGGCAGAAGCTACAGCAGACACAAAATGCAGACATACATGTAGAGTGATCCAGCTGTTAAGCAGTTATAAGACGGGTGTTTCTGTGTTTATATGTTCTTCTAAAATCAACACTAAGCTGTGACTGGTGCTACCCTCTCCACTTAGAGTGTGTGTTGATCCCACAACTCTGTATGTCATCTTGCTCGCCCTTGCGCTTTTTCTGCTCACAACAGTTTTGGTTTAGAAAAAAATGCTGCACATCTATTTCTTTTTTGTTTTTTAAATTTGAAAATTTGGATACTATCAAACCTAAAAATCTGAACCAGAATCTTTATTGTCATTGTACACAAGTACAACGAAATTTTGCACAGTTCCATTCAGTGCAATTATTATTACCTCTGCCAAGGAGGTTATGTGATCGGCAGGGTTTGTTTGTTGGCAACATAACCCAAAAAGTTATGGATAGATTCTGATGAAATTTCCAGGGAATGTCAGAAATGGCAAAAGGAAGAACGGATTTGATTTTGGGACTGATCCAGATCATCGTCTGGATCTAGGAATTTTTAAAGGACTCTTCACTATTGGGAGATAGGGCTAATGGCGGAGGTCTGCGCTCTCTGAGTGCTTTTCTAGTTTATTATTGCAACTGCTCTGGGATACGTGCTGTTTTTCAGTCTGTTAGTTTTGGCTCTTATTGTCCTGAACCGTCTTCCTCAGGATAGCAGTTGTTACAGGTGACAATAACACAGTTATAAAAATAACTGATATTGTATCATATGATGCACACGGCTGGAAGGAAATAAAACATTTTGCCAGCATTACACTATACCATATAACTACCTCTAAAGAGGAAAAATTATTACCTCTGTAGGAACTCCTGAGTGGATCCCAATGCTGGTCAATGCATAGCATGAGCTGCCTTGAAGCCTAGCAAGAGGCTCCTGGGAGGATGATAAAAGTAGAAAAGAATTACAAGCAAATCATCCATTACCATCCAAATCAGTCTTTAAAGTGTTTCTGAGATCCACTTACTACAAAAAACAATACATGGGGCAGGCTTTCCACTGGTACCCCATCTGGCAAGAATGTTTCAACAAGGCAAAAGAGGTTGTCTTCTTTTTTGTCGAAACAGGAGAGAAGCCCTTTATGTCCTCTGAGCAGCCCTCCAACTGTCCTCTCTGAATCTTGAGCTTTGTTGCATCCTGCAAAAATCAAGTGAGCTATTAAATCTTTAGTGCCATGACACTGACGTGCACATATCCCCATTGTGCATTTAGGAGGTGCTGGAGCCAACAGGTAGTGCCCAGGACCACCACAGTCCACCACCACACTATCCCCCTTATTCCTGGGGCCGCTACTGTAAATGTGAATATGGGCGAAACTTCCGGTGCCAAAACGGAAGTAGGCTACATTAAATACATGTATTCTAGTACAGCAACTAACTATGGACGCTAACAAAGAACGACAGTTGTTTCAATAGGAATTCTTCTGGAATTTGTATATATTTTTGCTATCACATGTTCACATTGTTTGTATTATAAGCTGTAGATAAGTAAATAAGGTGGATACCACATTATTCCTGGGGGTCTACTGTAGCTATGAATGGAAGTGGAACTTCCAGTACAGTAACAATAATAGCAAAAACATGATTTTTCCAAAGGCTTACTAAAGTGATTTAGTGTCAACAGTGGTTGTTCTGAAATAAATAAATATTTGCTGTAATAAATACTGCTTCATTTTTGTTAAATCAATGAGCTGAAATGTTTTAATCATATTTTCTGTAATGCTCAGTACCTGTTGCTATGTTCATGGTACTAATATTATGACAAAGTTAAATATGTCTCTCACAGCATGCTGTCCACTGTCTAAATGCATCGGGGATGTGATTCTTTTAGTATTAATTTATCATTAATTCTTAATACAAAACTTGACATTTACCAAACTGAAGAGCTGGCAACTTGAGTCATGGATAATTTTATAAATATAATTCCCATATTTAAGAGGGATTAGTTTGTAAAATGAGAATTTCAGCAACTCCACAAACTAGAAATGTATCTTTTTATACCGATATAAAGCTACTAAAGTTAGCTAAATACGCCCGTGTAGGTTATCTAAAGTAATGTCATCAATTTGAACTCTCCAGTAGAGGCTAGAGAAATAATAATAATATTATCCCGTCTGAGGTGAAGCAGTCTAACTTTATGTAGTTTGGTATTAAAATTGCTTTAATAGTCACGTTTAGCATCTCGTTTCTATGCAAAGTCCCATTTAGATAGAACGGAGCGGAAGTTGCGTCCATATTCATGGAGGGGTAGGAATAAGCTGGAAAGCCTGCCTCAGGAGACTCTGAACACAGATATGAATGTGACTCTGAACACAGATATGAATATGACTCTGAACACAGATATGAATATGACTCTGAACACAGATATGAATGTGACTCTGAACACAGATATGAATATGACTCTGAAGGGGAAAGATCCTTCACCTTAGGTCGCTCTAAAGCATCAGTGCTGCGGCGGGACTCTCACTTTTTGGCTAGGGGACATCACGGTCCTCACGGTCACTCCCACCTCATCTGGAAAACTCCGTCCTTTTTCCTCTCCCTCTTCCCAGTGTTCCCAGTATCCAACCGCCCATTTTTTGTGCATTTTTCAAAAGTCTGAAGTGGGCGGAGTTAGCTCTGAGCTTGGGGTTCACTTATGGTCCCCAACACAGCAAGTGTTCAACGTTCTCCACGCTAAAATGACAGCAAACAATACAAATCAAACAGCAATGTTGGCTGGTCTAGAATTGAAACAAAATGCCTCCTGACCCATTTAACTTCTACCTATAAACACGTGGTGTTACTGAATGAAAAGAACTCAAGAAATATTTGACACTACGACAAAAGAAGTTCTACATACCTTACCAATAGCTCGTAGGCTGATGCTCCGGGTGACGTCGAATTAATACACGCCAATGTCCTGCTTTGTATTCCATCTTCGTTTGCAGCTCGTTCTACGAGCAGACAGCAACTTTATGAAATATTTCCGCGCACACGAGACCACAGAAGACACGAAAACGCTGTAGTTTACCAGGCAGCCGTTGGCGGTTTGATTTTCCAACGAACCACACACGCATGCGTATAAGGTCTTTCTTTCCCCGCGCCTGCGCGAAACCGTATTCGCGCATGGCGATTGACTGCAACCACAGTGCGCAAACGCATTTCGAGAAAGCAGCACTGTTTGTGTACATGGAGGGAGGTGACTGAAAACTGTTCACTCTGTAGCTCGTTTCCAAATTGTTCCATTTTTAAACACCCAAATCGCTGTTCTAGTACAGACAGAATAGAAAACGTTCCTGTGTAGATAGGGTTGAATGGCGACGGGAAACAGTTTTTCAAAATTATTTTTATATATTTATTTTTTATATTGATACAACTTTATTGAACAGATTCCAATAGTTAATACAGCATTGGCACATGAAACAAAACGTATTTACTAGACATAAATAACCCCACATACAGATAAAGAGAAGTTTAGATTAAATTACATAAGGTATGAGAAGTAAATCAAAATTTCAGAAACTAAACCATGGTTTCATATTGTTTTTTTTTTAAGAATTTTTTTTCCCTTAGAAATCTATTTGATAGACTATATGTACAGTTCCCATTCATTTTTAAAACTGATTATGGAGGGTTTCTTGTCATTCTATTTGCATTCATGTTTAAGTTGTTTAACCAGTAAAAATAACTATTGTATTTATATAATGTATATACTATATATTCAACTGTATTATATACATATTATATATACAGTATGTATCTCTCTCTCTCTCTCTTTATGTATATATAAAATAGTTCTTTCCAATTACCTTGTTATATTTCCTATCGGTAATATGTGTCATCCAATTTCAGTTCTGGAAGATTGACTGAAACATTAAAGTACATCAATGTATTTTGTGTTAGATGCATTAAAGGAAGTGGAATGGCTTTACAAATGCAATGGCATTCTTTGTGAGAGCAATTAACATCATTCTTTTCCAATAAATCAGTTAAACTAAAATAATTGACCACTTTCATCCATCAAATTAAGAACAAACAAAATGATTTTTGGTACCATTCTTGGTTTCAATAAGGTTTTCATATTAACTGTAACTGTCCGTTTATTTCACAAGGCAGCATCATGTGGTGTAGCACTGAGAAACAAATATGGACATAACAACAAATTGGTGCTTGTTCACAGGTTTTGCAGGTTGACAGGTTTTTACTGTATTTTCTACAGAACTTTCTTGATCATGCAGTATTTTTAACCTCTTGTCCCTGCTAAAATTACGGTATGTGATTGCAATTTTTTTCACAGATTTTTACTGTGAATTTAAATGTACATGAGAGAAAAGTCTGTAATTTTAACAAAATACTACTGTAATTTTTAGAGTAATTGCCCGTCTTGAAGATTACAGTATTTTTCCTTTATTTTCACAATCTTCTTTCGTTTAAACGGTACAATTTTGTAATTATTACGTACTTTAATTGTAAAAATTTATGTTTCATACCGTTGCTTGATTTACAGCAATTCTGTGTATTCTATACAGTAATATATGTTTATTTGTTTTACGGTCTTTTACTGTTGCTATTTGACAGTCTTTTGCCGTATTTTCTACGGACATTTTTTACAGTGTACAGAGAGTACAGGTTAATGTTGCCAACCTTATAGTAGCCACCAACTGATCCAACGGGAACTTCAACAATGACATGTCCATCAGTGACAGTCAGGGAGTAACCTCTGGCAGCCATCTCAGCAGCATCCAGCCTCTGACCATCGACACCCATGTGGACCTCTAAAAGCTGAAACTGACCCGAGGAAATCAGAGGGTCTATGTGCCTCGGCAGGAACCAGGTGATTGTGTTTTGAGTGAAGGAAACACCTCCTGTATAGAAAAAGAAACCGCTTAAATTTAGGCTGGCCACAGTACAAGAGCCCAGTTACACACATTTAGAAAGTATTTACTCATCATATTCAAAAGGAACAGATAATTTACAGCTGGCAGTAAGATTAATAGGTCTATAATCCTAAAACCTAGGGAGAAAAGCTGTTAAAAATGGCCTTTCTGGTCAACACTACAAACAATCCCATGATGCTTTGAGAGTAGCTTGTAACTGCTTCCCCAGTTTTTCAAAATTGTAATTTAATGTATTATTCATTTTCCAAAAATGAGAGTGAAAATTAAATGTGGTCATTGTTTGTTGTTGCCTTCAACAAATCCCAGTGGGTTCAAGTCAACTTAGGCTCAAGTCAAATGAAAAATGCAGTCATGGCAATTTTATGTTCGCCATGAAAAAGGAAGTCGTTTTTCAGTGATTTAAAACACTGGTAGAGCCCTGAATCTTAGAAAGGGGTAAAATGTGTTAAAACACAATAGAAACACTATTCAGTAATACTGTACTCATGATCACACTATCCAAGACCAAGACCTTTTGGGGGTCAAGACTGAGTCAAGCCCAAGACCATAAAAATCCATTTTAAAAACCATAACAAGGTTTAACAGTTAAAGATCATTCTCTCTTTAATTTTAGTTTTCTTTTACATAAATCTGACAGATAAAAACAAGGTGTCTGCAGCTCTTTCAAAGCACAACATGCAAAAATCTCAAATCAACAAATTTGTTCAACTCTTGTAAAAAATAAATCCTTGCATGTATTTAAAGCCACTGACAAGTCTAGAATTATTATAAATATCTGAAAATGGGAGGTTTATCTAGATTTGTCAGGTGAATGAGGCCTAAAGTAAGTGTTCAGAGGTATTTCTGACTAGAAATAAAATGGAATGATGTCCAAGTTTTTGCAGGTGTAGTCATTTGTTGTTTTTGCAAGTGCCTCTCCTCAATAGCACATTAATGACGTCAAAGAATAGCAGATCAGTGCTGGTCTTGATGGAAAATCCCAAGTCAGGCCAGTCCGAGACCAAGACAAGACCAAGACATTCAAAATATGACCTTTAGACCGGACTCAAGACCAAGACCATTCTCAAGGACTACAACACTATTCACCCAGCCAGTTTTATTGTTGTACCATAACGTAAAATCCTTGTCCAACCAAAACTTTTTTTTCTCTAATGAGACGTAAGCTGACTCGAACCCACTGGCAATTGGAAAAAGCCAACATCAGTGACCACAACTTTCATTTTTCATGTTCATATTAAATTTGTGGGAAGTAAATACAATTGAGGAACAGTGATTTTAACCTTCCCATAAAAGGTAAAAAAAAAGCAAATGTAACAGTTATGGTCACAGTCGGCAACTGATACGGCATTTGTGGGAAATTTATCATGTTTGTGGTATAATTAGATTAAAAACTGCAGATTTGCATCATGTTTGGTCTACTTATCTTTTGTTATTGTTTTGATGTAGAGTCCTCTGGTGGCAGAATTAACAGAGTGCTTTTAAAGTCAAATGAAAATACACTATCAAAAGATACTGGAATCCGTGGAAGCCCATTAAAACAAATAAGAAAAAACATCAAAGTAAGGCAATTTAAAAAAAAAATCCTGAATCATAATTATGGGATAAAAAGTCGAAATTATTTCAACTTTGTATCTCATAATTGCAACTTAGGATTCCCTTTTTCTGTTAAATTGCCTAACTTCCACATTTTTCTTTTAAGGTGGCGGAAATGGGCTTCCATAGGAATCAACCCTTTAAAAAAACACCAAATATAACCACTGGCTGTAAAACCCCTCTTGGATTTTCACAGAACAATTTTCAGAACATTTTCTGTGCTACATTACTGTAGCTAAAATGCTAATTACCGTCTAATATTGGACAAGCTGCTGCTGCGTCGATTTGGGTCGCCAGCCACTTCTTTTCAAATACCGTGGAGGTTTTGAAAACTGTCATGGGTACTCCAGCGACCTGTGGTAAAGTAACAAAACTGTGTTTAAGTGTTTGTTTAAATGCTTTAATGTTGGAACAAAAGAAACATTTAATTCCTCAGGATGCGTGTAAGTCAACTGAATGGACCGAGTGGAGGATGTAAATACAATAAAGAGCAGCCTTTCAATGCAACACTGCCAACCAGATTTCAGATGAAGTAATACATTCAAAAAGGCACTTTGATTGCATTATTTGATCTAAATCCAATAGTTTACTGTCTGCATGTGTAAGCAAGTAGTGAGTTATCTAATAGACTGCAAGTAATTCACCCAGAGAGGCTGCCGCCTGAGAGGAAGTCTGAAATTTAGTGACTGCGCTGCACTTACACTCTGGGTGTATG
Source organism: Cheilinus undulatus (assembly GCF_018320785.1). NCBI lineage: Eukaryota > Metazoa > Chordata > Actinopteri > Labriformes > Labridae > Cheilinus > Cheilinus undulatus. The sequence goes on from NC_054878.1 coordinate 31,989,247, forward strand.
TTTCAGGTGAGGTTGTTGGACTTCTCAGTAGCAGCCTTGTAGCAGTGCTCGCCACCCCATAACCATTTCTCTGTGCCTCGCCCACTTTCATTATTCTCTCCTCAGGGGTGTAGAAGACGAGCGTTGTGATTCTGGATTCAATGGGTCGTTCCTGAAGGGAAAATATCACAGCATGCCATCAAAAAAAGATTTCTAGGAGATTAAAAATGCTAAAATGAGACTTTCAGACCTCAGCTTGTCGTCGAGGATCCCCAAATTTTGGATTGTCCCCTTCGGCGGGATGTCCAGGCAGGACATAATCCTCCTGAGATGCTCTTTTCACGGACACCTAGAAATGAGGCAGGGAGATAAGTGATCATCAATCTCTCCTCTCCCCTCTTCTTTGACATCTACTACACCAGTCTTGATGCTCAAATGGGACATAAAACATCCCCTTTGAGAGCCCTGCTGCCTTCACTTGCCTCCATATAGTTGCGTTCACAGATTATTTCTCTAGAGGCCCAGGTAGTGTAGTAGCAGGTTTCTGCCACCTGGTACAGCTCGCCTTCATCCATTTGGTTCCCATGCAGAAGGAGGTTTATGGTTGTTGTGAAAGCTTTATCGTTCTAAAACACAAGGAGGTAGGACTCTAAATTAAAAGCCCTTTTGGTGCCACCCTATGAAATAATATCTCCAAGTTTTTTTTACCACGTTCTCAGCAAAACAGTTCTGAAGGGAGGCGTAAATCATGGCGTGCCCCAGCTGGTTTATGGTCACACTGAAGCCACACTGAGCGGCTATACTGGGTGTAAGAGGGATGGCAGTGTTATCTGAGGAGGAAGAGGATAGTTAGAGGAAGGAAAAGTGAGACAAAGTGAAAGAAAAATGGAGTCAAAGTGTCAGCTTACTTATCACAGCAGAAACTTCAAGAAGATTTCCCCCAAGTGGACCAGCTTCCACAAGCATGATGTTTCCCAGGCATTGTGAGCGGATATCTGGGATCAAATGTTCACATTAATTTGCATTAAAGTACAATTTAAGTAAACCTGTAATCAAAAATGGTTTAAAAACCTACTTATTGAGGCCTTCCTTTGGGCTTCTACATTTATAAGGGCAATCAGAAGAACAAACCACCTGAAAGAGATTGAACTGTGTTAAAAGAAGTATGAAAACTCTTAAAATTGAGTACAACAAACAGAAACCAAACTACACACCCCAATCCAACCAATCGACCCATGACATAAAAAGATGGGCAGATAGAGACCTCAGAGTCTTTTGTTCTAACAGTTTGATTTAAAGTTTGTTGGCCTCCTCTCTGAGTAGGTTGATGGACTTCCTGCTTCACAAACACACCCACAGACAGGTGGATCACATTACAGCCTGATGGGGATAATCATGCAGACCGGAGTCTTGTAATCCAGCCTGAGCTGAGACACAGCATGAACATGCTGAAAGGAGGATTTTGTTTGACTTCAAAGAAAATAGTTTAAATAAAGTTTTTTGTTATGATTGTACAGCTCACCTACTCTCTCTCGCTCTCTCTCACTGTTGAGGATATGACTCCACTGATTAATGATAAACTGACACTTTTGGAAATATCAAATGTAAAAATAATAGATACCACATTACTTTAATGGCATGTTATAAAAAACCATAAAATATCTGGAGAAACTTTTTAACAAAATATCCTTGCCAATGCCCATTTCATAAGAGTTATATAAGGGCTAACATTATTAATGTATTAACAGTGAGACGTCGTCTCTGTCAGAACAGAAGAGCCCTAATTTACCAGTACAATGTTTTTCCACTTTTTTAAAATATTCAACTTCATACATAAACAAAGTCTGGCAGTTACATTCATGAAATAAGCACACAGAAAACATTACAGGTAAAGCATATAAAGCATATTTATAAACTTATAAATAAAAACAGAAAAAGGTCAGAGGTCAAACCTAGGGGCAAATTATGTATTAACCGGATTTAGAAGTAGATACGTGAACAGTGGCTCGCTACAGCATTGTTTGCTTTAGCTACAGCTAACAAAGCTGTGTGAAAGTTATTTTGGTAGAGTTACTTATATGTGAGCCAATATTGCTAAGTTAGGTTTAGTAATGTGAGCTTTAGCTAATAAAGCCTGTGCTAATATAGCTACTTAAGGTACATAGCGTCGTAGCTTATGTAGTTAATGTTAGCTTTGTAGCCTTGTAGATATCCATGAGCTTCATGAACTTAACCTTTTGTTTTGTTAGCTATTTAGCTACACTATCTTAGATGTTACATAGTTACTGTAGCTAAATTTAACTTCAAGGATTTGTTAGAATAGATATCCATGAGCTTCATGAACTTAAGCTTTTGCTACATTAGCGACATAGCTACATTACCTATCTAGCTACATATCTAATTTGGCTAACTTAGGTAAACTAAGGGGCCCATAGCAGTCAAGAAAATCATGGTCCATTATAAAGTTCACCTGTGATAACCATATTTTATTAATAACAACCATTCTCAAAGAAACAAAAAATATTCCTGCTCCTGCTGTTATAAAATACAGCCTTTTCAAAAATGTAAACCCCTTTTCTTAAAACAGAAAAACCTTTTTTGTGGAATGTTTACGATGTGAATGGGCAGATTGACTAAAGCATTTCAAAAGTAATGTCAGAATTCAGAGACAAGCCATGGTGTGCACAAACATAAGGATGCCAGAGAATGAAGTAGAAACTGAAATAACTTCAAGGGGGAAATAGGAATTGCATAGAGAATCAATCGGCAGAAAACGTTTTAGTAAAAAGTGGTTACAGAGTGGCAAAAAAGGGTCAGAATGGCTGAAAAGATGTGAAAAGAGGCTAAAATGGGTCAAAAGATCGTGAAAAGTGACAGAAATGTGTCAAAATGTTTCAACAAAGGGGAAAAAGTGGCAAAAATGGGTGAATAGTGGAATAGATGGATGAATTGTGTCAACACTGGGTGACAGTGACAACATGGGAAGAAAGTGGCAAAATAGTGTGAGCCAAAAAATGTGAAAAGCGGTTAAAAAGTAGTGAAAATAGGTTAAAATATTTTTAAAAAGAGCTAAAGGAAGTAAAAATTGAAAAAGAAAATGTGTCAAAAATGGGCAGAAACAGTTGTGAAAACGGCTTAAATTGGTACAAATAAGTAGTTTAAACATCAGAACCAAATAATAGCTTGACACACTTTTAGCTCCAAAATGAGGTAACTGCCAGGACACTAGCACTAATGCTATTGATCCAACACACATGCATTGATTAGTAATTGGGGAGGACCCATTCACTGGGTTTCTCATGTTCTGTGGACACCTACCGTACTTCTAGCAGTGGGTTTAGGCATTAAAGAATAAACACATAGAAAATACATATCTCTATGCTGATGATCTTTACACTTTTGTAGCTCATAAAAAGATATCAAACATCAGCAAACTTTACTACTGTATGAGCTATAACAAACACACATTTAACATATATCTTTTGTACTTGATTATTTTCATGAATTTATTGTTATCTCTGTCCTTTTATTTCTTTTATTCAGCCCAACAGACCAGGTGAAATTCCTCGCATGTCAAAATCAGCAGGAATATAAACCAGATTAGAGCTAATGTTGTCCTTACTTGTCAAGCATCCACTTTAAAATATTAGAAGCCAGCTATGCAAGGTCTTAAGAACAGGACCAGCTTGTGGTTTATGTAAAATGTGCCATAAACACGCAGTGAAGTTGCAGGTCCAATCCTGGGTCATTTGTAAGATTTGCCTGCATTGCCAACTTGGAGAACAGAACACTACATAACTTATTGCAAGCACTGCTGAAAGTATGCAAAAAAAAGTGTGTTTACTGTTTTTATTGAAAAAAATAAACTGATGGATAAAACAACTTGTCATTTTTTCTTGCACTACAAAAAGAAACCTCTTTTAAATCCCACTATGAAGGTGTGCTGAACTTCCCCTCTGCTGCCAAATACATTGTTACTGCCTGGTTTGGCAGCCAGCCTTCCAGCAGTGCTCTCTCTCTCACACACACATATTGAAATGTCACAGTGTGATTTTACCTACTTCCCTCCAGCGTGCAGACGAGCTACAGTTCACTGCTTTCAGTTGCAGTGCTTTCATATAGCCCATATACAAACCTAGTGCAATTTCCATTTAAATATTTAAAAGGCATTAAATTATTGCAGGCTCACTTGTTACTTAAGGAAAAGTATCTTAAAATAAATCCAGCAAATTAAGTAAAACCAAAGTAATGATGCCTCTGATGGAATTACCGTAATATAGTTAATAGAATGCCATTAAAAAGGCTTAATAAAGGGAATTTCTCACAGGGATTTCCAACATCTGTGCAGTCTCTCCCTCCTCCTTTCTCTCTCTTCTCTCTCGCCCCTCCCTGTTCCCTGTAAAAGGGAACAAACTGCCGGAGCTACGCTGTCCCGCCTCCAGCTCCTCTTGTCCCGTCAGTAGAGCTGCAGCAACACTCCCTCCTGCCCTGTGAGGTTTATCCACAATGTAAAAACTGAACCAGCAGGATAAAAGTTATTTTAATGGAAACAAAGGATCCATATACAGGTACGTTTCAACTTTTTTTTTTCATACAAACTTAATGTTGATGACTTATGATTAAAAAGGGTTTGATTTAAGACAGAATATCATGAAATAGAGTAAAAGTCTGCTTGCGTGCATGCAAACTAGCCCAAAGCTAAAAGCTATGCTGACATACCTACAAAACAATGCTGAAATCTGCACATGTTGCTGAACACAATTTAATAATTGCTTGAAATGATGTAAGCGCTCAGTTTCAACTTGTTGCCTCTTATTTCCTTTGTGTCAGTCTAGTCCGCTCTGTAATTTGATTCCTCTGCTAATAATCCTGCACTTGAGCCCTCCAAGAAGTGACAGTATCTCACGCTTCTTCACTCACTCCAGCTCAAGCCATTTCCTGTGTGTGCTGTATTGATTTTTCTTCCTTCGGAGGAATAATGTGTTCAACAAACAACGCAGTCAGATGTGTCTGATCTTTATAAATAAATAAGCCCATATACAGCTCTCACTGGAAATGACTGATGTACATTTTGCGATAAATCATTAAAATGTCAGTTTGTTGTGGTATATCTCTCATATTAGGACCATGGGATATGGGCAATTCCTCCACCGGCGGGGCACAAAGGAGGACCAGGTCCACCTCAACGTGGGTGGGGTACGTCATGAAGTGGATCCCGACACACTGCTCCGTTTCCCTCACACACGCCTGGCTCGCCTGCTGCGCTGCCAAAGTGAGGCAGCGATTTTGGAGCTGTGTGATGACTACAGCCCAGCTGAGAGGGAGTACTACTTTGACAGGAACCCCAGAGTTTTCCTCTGTGTCCTCAACTTCTACTACACGGGACAAATCCACATGATGGAGGAGCTGTGTGTCTTCTCCTTCAGCCAGGAGATCGAGTACTGGGGCATCCAGGAGCTGCACTTAAGCTCCTGCTGCAACAACTGGTACCACGAGAGGAAGGAGTACATCGAGGACAGGGACTGGGACGTCCGGAGCGACGACCAGCAGCCGAGCTTGGACTCTTCATTCGAGGAGCTCTCTGCTTTAGATAAAGACTTGGCCAAGTTCAAAGGTGCGTGGTGTGCCGAATTGAGGAGCTACATTTGGCTCCGTCTGGAGGATCCGGGTCACTCCACAGCTTCAAAGATCATTGCTGTGGCGTCCCTTAGCGTTGTTTTGACCTCTATTATTGCCATGTGCGTCCACAGCATGCCTGAGTTCCAGCAACTGGACGACAATGAAAAACCCATTGAGGATCCCGTCCTTGCCATCCTTGAAGAGATCTGCATTGCTTGTTTCTCGGCAGAGTTCATCATTCGGCTGATTGTTGCGCCTTCCCGCAGGAAGTTCCTTGGAAACCCTTTGAACATAATCGACGTGGCCTCCATTTTGCCATTTTACGCCACTTTAGCTCTGGAAACAGCTGACGAGGACACTGCAGAGGAAAGTGAGGACTTGGAAAACGTTGGGAAGGTGGTGCAGGTCCTGCGCCTCATGAGGGTTCTACGAATCCTCAAATTGGCTCGCCACTCTATTGGACTCCGAGCCCTGGGCGCAACAGTCCGCCACAGCTACCATGAGGTCGGTCTGCTCCTTCTCTTCCTCTCAGTGGGGATCTCAATTTTTTCTGCCATGATCTACTTTGCTGAGAAGGAAGAGGAAAGCACAGATTTAGGGACGATCCCGTCAGGCTGGTGGTGGGCGACAATCACCATGACCACAGTCGGTTATGGTGACACATGCCCTGTGACGCTACCCGGGAAAATCGTGGCCACTTTGTGCATCATCTGTGGACTATTAGTGGTCGCTCTCCCCATTACCATCATCTTTAATAAGTTCTCAAAGTACTATCAAAGAAACAAAGCCATGGAGGGAAAGTGCATCGCTAAACCTGAGAGGAAAGATCCTGAACTCCCTCATTATAACATCAGAGAACTGTTCACAGAAAGCGTGTACCCGTTCATCGGAGGAATCGCCTTCAGGATCAGTGAGAGCAGCGCAGGGGAAGACACGGATGCCTCCAGTCTCCAGGACGTGGAAGTATACGATAATGACACTTGTGAAAACGGGGCTGGAAAATGAGATTCCTCTTTATGACTGCGAGTCTCAGTGGCTCTGAGGGCAGAGTGCTCCATCACTGACCCAGCCTTCCTGCACGGTCTTCCTCCTGCTATTTGACAGAACAAAGTAGCCATGAACTTCTTTTTTATACTTGTGGGGACAGCCTGTGAAACATACTGTTGCTAAAACCAGGAAACCTAAAGGGAATTTCCTGAACCTTGCTCAGGGGTTTTGAAAGCCCATTTTCTGCTTGAGAAAACAGCGATGATGCATGTAGGAGGCCATAATGTTAATGTTTTCCAAAGTGATGCCCTGTATTGATTTGTCTGCTCGTTGAGAGTTCAGACCCACAATTCAACAGATGCAAAAGTCTTGAATGACAACACTGTTTCATGTTGAAAAATTTCATAATGAATCTCTGATTCCATGAAGGCTGATGCAGACTGCATGAAAACAAATGGATGCAATTGTTCTGTAAAATTACTGATGCTGATTAAGAGAGGCATCAGGCTCTCAGATCACTGTGGAAATCACTGATTTTCCAGGTTACTGTTGTGATATTTTTCTTTTTTTCGGCATGCTGGGTGACTCTTGTGGGGTTATTCATGTGGACATAAAATAAAGCTCAGTGAATCAGAAGAAACATGCATCCTATTTATGAAAAAACATACAGCGGATTGTCTGATTCAAAGAAACCTTCATGTTTAATGCTTCTACTTGTTTCCTTTATAACAAAATCCTCAAATACAACACTTCTCAGCTAAAGTGGCTTCTACTTTTTAAATAGAAAGCATTAACAAAGTGAAGAGGAGAAATGCAGCAGAAACTTTCCTCACTCTCGTCTTTTCCAGGAAGTATTGATTTCCTGTCTGCTGTTATGATCTATGCTTGGATGAGCCGCTGTTCTGTACGGGAGTGAGAGATGTAAAAGATCTTTCTCTGTGGGGGTCTCAAAGGTGTTGACCAAAAGCAGTTGACCTGAAACATCAAGCCTTAGAGCTAAACCCTCAAAATACAACTCAAAACATTTTTTTTCTAGATGTGATTGATCGTTTAGCTCGTTCACTGTTTGAATTTCCAGACAGCTGAGCAAAATAAACCTTGCGTGGTCATTGAGGATTTAGAGAGGTTGGTTTCCACATAGATTTTAAGTTTCAATCAAAGACTGTAGGAAACACTGGACAAAGAATGATTGAGGTCAGATATTTTATTCTTAGAGGGGGTTTGAAGCCTCAGCTGGGGGTCATTAATCTTTTCTGACATCAGACCCTTATCTAAACGTCTAATTGACTCAAGTCCTTATCTACACCACTATCAGTATTTTTCTGTTTGGTGGAAAGATAAAACCACACCCCATTTTAACAGAGGTACCATATGCTGAGTAGAGCTGGAGTTAAAAAGGCTAAGATTTCATCTGTCAAGTCCAGCCACAAATTCTCTTTTGCACTGATGTCTGGGCTTTGACTTGGCTACTCCAGAACATTCACCTTGTTGTCTTTAAAGCATTCCTGTGTAACTTTCGCTGTATGCTTCTGCTCATTGTCTTGCTGGAGAATACATTTTCTGAATAATATTGTCCTCCAGGATTTCATATATTTTGCCACATTCTTTTCACCCTCTACCTTTACAACCCTTTCAGGGCCAGCTGCTGAGAAGCATCCCCACAGCATGATGCTGCCACCGCTGTGCTTCATAGTGGGGATGGTGTGTTTGTGGTGATGTGCAGTGTTTGGTTTCTGCCAAACATACTCCTTCAGAGTAGTCAAAAGTGTCTTGGTGGTCTCTCTCACTAGTCCCCTTCTTGCACGGTCACTCAATTTGTGAGGACGGCCAGACTTAGGCAGATTTACACATCCATTATTTGATGATGGATTCAGTTGAACTCTGGGTGATGTTCAGTGCCTTGTTTTTTTTTGTTTGTTTTTTGTTTTTTTGTTTTTTTGTTTTTTGTTTTTTTTGTATCGGCCCCCTGAATTATACTTCTCAGTAAACTTTTCTCTGAGTTGCTTGGAGTGTTTTTTTTTTTTAATCTTAATGGTGTAATGGTAGCCAGGAATACTGACCAGTGACTTCAGAGGGGGTAAATATTTATGCAGTCACTTATTTTAAATCACATATTTTTGTTTAATTGATGTTAATTTGTAGAAATATGTTTTCACTTTGGCATTAAAGAGGTTTTTGGTATTTTTCAGTGAGATCATTTACTTTTATTTTGCTAACACAGATTTCAACAATGGATTAACATTTTCAACTTACAACAAAATTCAGGAGTGCTCTTCATGGCTGATCTGAGTCATGCAGCAGTTAATACCAGTGCTATAAGTGCATGCTACTTTATTGTTGCAAAGTTATGGTTTAATTTGATGCAGAAAGCCGATGTGCTGCTGTGTGTGTTTTGCACCAGTGATAAAAAAAAGAAATGAATTCACAGAACCCACAGGACTCAAAAGCAGTCTCAATAAGCTAGAGCTTTTTGATTTTCAGATTCTAAAAAAAATGCTGAATCGGGCCCTTATGGAACCAGGTTTCAACTCCATCCATGGGTTTGACCCACTTAATGCACAGCTATGCTTTGTGTTTTATTGGCCATACCCCAATTATCAATAACGTATATCTTCTTAAAACCAGAATTGACATTTTTAAAAATGTCTTTCATACAGTAAATGCTCACATAAAGACTTTACTGACCAAATTTGGATTTTGAGGCTGTAGACATGTTTATTTTTGCTGTGAAAACCCCAGCATTTTAATATGGGGTGTCTATGCGACTTAGGTCACTTTTAAAGCCAGCCTCAAGTGGACACTTGAAGAACTGCAGCTTTTTTTCTTTTTGCACTTCTGTAATAGCTTTAGTGTTCAACACAGGAGGCTGCCACTTGGTTTGTATCTCGCAATGGGTTGTATTCCACAGAAGCCCTTAACAGACATGCAAGATACCTTGTGGTGGATCAATACGCAAGCTTGCTAAAGCTGCAGCCTAGGGGCCCCACCTGTGCAAGGATGCCTGGACCAGCCAGAAAACTGATAATTTAAAGTTGTTTCAGAGGAGTATCTATCTATCTATCTATCTATCTATCTATCTATCTATCTATCTAAATAAGCAAATGATTGGCTTGATAAAATAGATCACATTGAGTCCATCAAATAAGCAGCTGGCCTTCTGTACCCATGTTTACAGTTTTTTATACAGTTTTGTTTTCAAATTACATCACCACTTTTACAGTGGAGAAATGTTAAAGACAAAAAAACATGAAAAATATAAACTAGGGATGCACAAGGTTATCTAACTAAACAGAATTAATGATTGTCAAAAGTAAACTAAAATGTACTTGCTAATATTATAAAATGCAGTAAAATAAAAGACTCGGAAGTATGTCCGTTTAGGGCTTCCATACATCACCAACTTTTAGCCACAGGTCTATCTTCCAGACACAAATTCGTGACCCAGTGAAAGCAGCTCTGTTACCCACTTTTGTGTCAGTTGAGAACCACTGATATAGCCCATTATCTTAAGATAATAAAGCTTGTTTTTTGTGGTCATGCAATAATTTCTGGCAATCAAAAAAAACAAAACAATGAGTTTGTTAGGGTCAGAGTTGCTTGAGTGTATTTATAAGTCTGTTTTATGCTTTGCCACCTCTGGGGATGTGAGACAAATAAGTCAGTATCTCAGGAAAACTACCAGATATGTCTTGTTATCACTCAGTTGAATAAAATGTATGAAGGCATGGCTGCTTAGGGCTTCCATATAATGCAAACTAACTGCAGCCTAATGTTAACAGATAAGCCCATTACTGCCCAGTAATTTGTTAATCGTTGTAAATGAGTTTCGATTACCTGGCTTCCTGTTTAAGATTTGCATCACTCAGGATATTAGCATAGTGCTTCGTCTACACTTTCACTATTCTGCTTCTGTCAGCTGCCATTTATTGTAATGACAAACACACAGTATTGGTATGGACAGGCATTGATTTTCAGTAAATAGTGCACTTGATAATGTAAAAAAAAATGCCAACCACACATCTATACATCAGAGTGTGTTTGGAGACTTAGCCTGTTCCTCAAAAGTGAGTGTGCCCTCATGTCTGTCCTGTACAAACTTCCTCAGGACCTTCTTCAGCTTAAGGCATCGATAAGCTTCCTCATGATAAACGATCAGGAGTATGTTCATATTTCACAAAGCCAAAGAGCCGCAGAAGTTGTGAACCACAGCACCAACAAAAGCAGAAGACAGTGAACACAGGCGAGGCTTGATCTGGATTATCAACAGTCAGCAACATGAACGATTGCCATGAACTGCTAATGGATGATGATGTTGATCATAAGTGCTGCTATGCTGACACTGATCGATGCTGCTCTAATGAGTACAGCTAAACAACCATACAGAAATAAAAACATTATTTAAACACTGCTGTGAAACAAGTTTGGTACAGTCTGTGAGATCGTTTGGCTTTAAGCTTCAACATGAGCTTGAGGCAGATTTATAACCTTTATTTGATGTTTGTGAACAGCTGATCTCAGTGTTTTTGGCAGTCACAGATGATCCAGCACTGGCTGTCAGCAGCAGATAATAGTGTTGTGTTCCTGAACGTGACTTTTGAGTTTGGGCCTGCTGGGTTGTATTGAGGGAAATGGACATCAATACATTGTGACTTTGCTGCAAGCCAAAATGCATGCAAAGTGTCATTATTTACTGGTACAATGTTTTTCCAGTTTAAGATTAAAAAATCAACTTTATTCATAAACAAAGTCTGGCAGCTACAGTCATGAAATAACCACATTGCAAACATTACAGACTAAGTAACATTTCATAAATAAAATATAGAAAAAGATCATAGGTCGAATCCAGGATTAAATTATGCATAGACATGTTTTAGAAGTAGTAAAACGAATGGTGGTTTACTTTAGCTTCATTAGCCTTAGCTAAGCTAACATAGCTATGCTAGTTACATAATTAACATTAATACATAAGCCAATGTAGCTACATTAGTTTTAGCAACATAAGCTTTAGCAAATGTTGCTGAAGCTTACATTGCTGAGTGGATTATGTAGCTGCTTACTGAACTTAGCATTAGCTATGTTAGCTGCATACCTGCGCAAAATATTTTATGTAGCTTACACAGCTTACAGCTGCACAAGCTAGATTTACGGGAGGGCCAACTCTTTTCCTTTAAGCAGACTGTTTACTCAGCTTCATTAAACATCCTAAAACTGAGTTTTGCCGGTCAGAATTTTTACTTTTAATTTGTGGTATCCTAACTGTTACTTTTACCTTTGCCCTAACTCGCAACCAAAGTTTAATTTGATTTTATTTTGAAAGTTTTAGTGTTTATTTCTGTTCTGTCAGAGTTGGCGTCCAACCTGAACAGTCTGCAAGATGTTCCATCAGACATGTGCGGTCTGCATCCAGACCTCTCTCCACAGTTCGGTCAGAACCACTCTGTGGAGAAACACATGATAGGTGGTTAAAATATTTTTCTTAATTTGCACTTATGCTGTTATTCATAATTGGCGGTGTGGCTGTTCTGGGATACCCCTGCTCTTTTATAAGCCTATGTGGAAAGAATCGAGCAGGAACAGCACATGCTCTTACTCATTGAGTGAAGCCTGAGACAGGGAGAGAAGCAGCAAGAAACCAAGAGCAGAGTAGGCATCCATGACAACAGAATGACACTGATTAAGTCAGAAGAAAGATAAAGGAGGAGCTGGGGTGGAGGAGGGTTGGAAAAGCAGCTTGCAGAGAGCGTGGCAAAGCTTAGCCGAGCTGGACAAGTTTATGAATATAACAGCGTGAATGTGATTAGCAAGTAGTGTGCTTAGAGCGAATCAGCTGGCCGTCAGCTGATGAGGGCTTGCGTGAGATCTGCTTATCTCAATTATATTGCAGAGCTTGACTGCTTTCATTTGCACGAAATTATTATTTTTCCACCACGTTGTGAAATAAAATTGCATTTCTCCTGTGTATAGAAAGGCGCATCCAAATGGACTCCCAATTATTTGCATTTTTCATGCCGTTTATTCATGGCATACCTGATATGAAAAGGGTAAAGCTGTCTAGGGCCCAGAGTCGTGAAGGGACTGATGAAGGTTAGGTAGGTAAATTAGGTAATAACAACCTTGTATTTTTCACCTAACACACCTAATTATTACTAACAAAAACAACAAAATAACACATTTTATTGGTTGTTGCCTGTTTCAAAAGTCAAAAGATATAAGGTATTATTTTTGTGATATTAACATGGTGGGCAGGCCCATTGGACTACGACAACAGTGTAAGTGTATACAGCCAGACTGTGTCCTGCAGGAGGTTTTTTTTTTTTTTTTAGTTTATTCCAAAGCTGAATGAAGCCAGGACCAGGAGGCCAACGTTAACTAGGCGGCTTACACAACTGCTAAATATCCAACATGCATATGTTTAGTATGTTGAATAGAATCAAATGAGGGCCCGTTTTCTGAACAAAAGCACCAGGCATCAGACATGATCCCTTAGGAAGGAAAAAAACAGTGGAGTGCAGCACAGTGGAAATGCACCAGTAGTGCAAAAACACAATTAAAGGCAACAAGACTGATAAACCAAATCACTTAGTGGCCAACATGCAGGACATGATTGGCTTTGGTCAGATAGTTTTTAATGTAAAGGGAAAAAAAGCCAATTACCTGTAAATGTCACACTGGGTGTGTTGCAGAAATAATGAGAGCTACACTCCAGACCTCCCCCCATTGGCATTTTTTGTTGAAATGAACGTTCATTACATTATGGCTGAGGTGAAGCTGCATGCCATGATACTTCTGCTGGGGGGTCAAATAAAGTCTTAATCCAAGCTGATTGGATGTAGTGGAGCGTTAAACCAACAGAATAAAAGGTGTCACCGGACTATTGAATTCCTGTCAGACACTGTGTTAAGGCTGAGTTAAAGGCACGTCAATATATATTTTTCTCTCATTTAGATTCACATTGGTCAACACTTTATGTTGATATTAAAAGAGTTGAGAGATTTTTCTCAGGTCCCAGTGATGTCAAGAAGTGATGAGCTTCTTCTGTTGTTTGGTCAACACATATTAAGTCATTGCAGTGCAAAATGGAGAAAGCTGAAAAGCGGCACGCTTTACTCTGCTCATCACGCTCTTTCTGCTACAAACCAAGTTGAACTCCTGAAAAATGACCATAAATCTTTCCATGACAATTCTGACATTTGTTTTCAGGTAGGAGTATGAACCTGCATTACATTAAGCCTCAGGGTCCACAGAGGTATTTGTTCCTGTACCCAACACAAAGGGAAAAGGTCAATGCAGTGATGAATGTGTAAGAGGTAAAGGAAGAGGTTTGTGTGTTACACTGCTGGAGGGAGTTTAATAGCTTCTCATGAATCAAAGCTAATCTGGTATAAATTTGAATTATGGAGATTTAGGACACGAAAGTAGGTGGCACCTCAAAGAGATGAGTAGTCCTGAAGTGTTTTCACAAACTTTCTTCTGGTTTAACTGTTGAATTAAGGCTCAAACTTCTAAAGACAGACCATTTTGTCTGTACTCATCAGCATTCCTGCTTGTTCTCTGGAAGCTCACAGATATAGACCAAATGTTGCAATGCCACTGGAAAATGTGGGGGCAGCGTTGAGCAATGTAGCAAATGGTTGAAATGAAGAATACGTTAGGAAAATGGCAAAACTTCGTGAGTAAAGATTGAGCAAGTTGGTTAGGATGTACAAACATGATGTTAGCGAACCTGGGTACACAGACAGCTATGACAGAACCACTGGGCAGAGGTCAGAAAAGAGCTGTTAAATGGCAGCAAAGGAGCTGTAGAGGTTTATGTGAGATGTCCCCTCGAGTGGATGAACTTTTTTACATCCAACTCAATGTAATGAATGAACAGAAGTATATGAGTAGTGATATTTCTGTCATTTAAAACCTTACCAGAAGGGAGCATGAATTAGCCTAAAAAGAACAAACACCCTTTAGCTAGTTAGCGGAGGAGTAAAAGGCTTATCTGACAACATTTAATTTGGTTCACCAAGCACGCATCATATGCTAAAACATTAGATAACAAACAAATTGAAAAGCTCTCAAAAACCTCTACATTCAATAACTTTTGTATGTGATTAGTCAGGTGTAGATGCTATCTAGCTGACAGTAATTACTGACAAATTAAATGTTAGCTTGAATAGCCTTGAAAAAGGTAAGATTAGTAATGTAGATAACATAGCTACAGAGCTAACATAGCTATATAGCTAACATAGCTAAAGCTAAGCTCACAAAGCAGCTATGTAAGCTACATCCACAGACCTTTTATATAAAATGCTGTTAATCTCAGAATGGAAGCACTGTAATTTGCAGGTACAACCTATTTCTAGTTTGAGATTTTAGAAAAAAAATTAACTTTGTTCGAAAAAAATCTAGCAGTTACATTTATGAAATAATCACATCGCAAACATTAAAGACAAGAGATATTTTACAAACAAAACAGAGAGAAAGGTCAGATGTATATTCTGGGATTAATTCATGTATAGACCCATTTTAGAAGTAGTTACTTGAACAGTGATTTGCTTCAGCTTCATTAGCTTTAGCTAAAGCTAACATTGCTATGCTTGCTATGTAATTAGCATTACTACATAAGCCATGTAGCAAAGTTAGCTTTAGCAACATGAGCTTCAGCAAAGCTAACCTAGCTACATAGATAATGTATCTATGTAGTTTACATAGCGGCTTTCTATCTATCTAGTTAAGCTATGTAGCTCCGTTTTCTGTGTAGCTTACGCAGCTAACAGAGCAATGTAAGCTATGCTTGCTGCATCAGATGTTTTCATGGAGGACAAGCTTCTTCCACTGTTTACTTGGCTTTTTAAACATTTTGTAACTAGGTTAGGTCAGGCTTTTAACTTTGAACTTTTGTTATCCTAACTGTTACCTTAACTCTTACCCTTAACCTAAACGGGAGTTATATCTGACTTTATTTCAAAGGTTTAAGTGTGTATGTCTGTTCTGAGATATATCGCATTTCAAATGAACGGTCCATGAGAGTGGCCATCAGAGATGAACAGTCTGCAGCCAGACCCCACTCCAGTTTTCACAGGATAAGAAAAGACTGTATTTTACTTGAATTTAATGGCATTTGTGATTGAAAACATCAAGGTGCTTCATGAAAATGTAGTCTCTGGGAATCAACTGACAGACCTCAATCTTCAACAGAACCATGCACCCCGAAGATGCTAGGCACCAACAATACCTTGTGGCATACAGATTGTGTTAGCATTCAAGGAGTTTGATTTGAGCCTTTAGTGGGGAAGATATTTCTTTCCACAGAGCATAACATCCTTCCAACCACTGTTGGACCTCTGGCTTTATTGAAGGTATCATTGGGTAGTGGGGTTTCAGATGGGTCCCTAAACTCTTTGCTGAGATAAATCAGCTCAATTTGCATCAAAAATGCTTAAAATGAAACTTGAGTCAGCTGTGTCCAATGAGTAAGTTTGCTTATTTAATTAAATATATATATATATCTTCAGTGTAGATTTATTCCCATCATATGAACACTTTTTTTAATTTTAGAAATCGTTTTCATATAATTATGAAACATGAATGTCTATCCTGATGATACCGTAGTATTTGTTTGTTGTCGTTTTTTATTGCTGATATGATTTCTATGTTTGGCTGCTCATTATTTGTTCGACAGTCTGTGAACTCTTCCTGCTTGTGTTAGCCAGGACACCTGTGTAAAGGAGATTTTTAATCTCAGTGAGGTTTCCCTAGTTGATTAAAGGTTGAATCATATATTTAACTAGAAAATTACCTTTAATGGGGAAATACTGCACCCCCACCCCCATGCCATTAAACACCTTAGAAATTATTTTCCATTAACCTTTAATTTGGTAGTATCTGACATGGGCTGACCCTGGAAAAAAGCACATTAACCCTCTTATTATCTTAGCATAAAGTGTTTTACACAGGCTCTTGAATTATCTGGATTTACCACTAAAAAAAAAAAAATACAAAGATTGTCCCAGATGGATGAGAAATAATCAGCCTGGGCCAAACTCCCCTTCACCTCACCTTGGATGCTGCAGTGTAACGTATCCCATTAAGACCAAGAGCAGACTGCAGAATTTCAATCACCCTCTTTGGCTATGCCTATTGTCCACCATTAAACATCGTGCCCAGGAAACCCTCAGCAATAATGAAGGCAGAGATAAGCAG